>NC_134216.1:67295000-68545000 GCF_965140235.1 Caretta caretta | reverse complement strand
ATAACCATGCCGGCAGATTAGAAACCTATCTTTTTGCTTGTAAATGGACCCTGTAAGATAGAGAAGTAATTGAGGAGATACAGGCTAGGTATTAGAAAAAACTTTTTTTTTTTGGATTTATAATTTTTTATTAATTTTTCCAAATACAACAAATATACCAAAATACCAGCTTCATCCTAATACACAAAGTAAGTAAGGAGGGGTAGATTAAAGGGAGGGGAAGCAACATGTCTATCTTCAGGGTCTGCATTCATCATAGACCTCTAAAAAGTCAGCCCAAATAATTTTGGGGATGCCAGAAGCTGGGAATGGGCAACAGGAGATGGATCACTTGATGATTTCCTGTTCTGTTCATTGCCTCTGAGGCACCTGGCATTGGCCACTTTCAGAGGACAGGATACTGAGCTAGATGAACCATTGGTCTGACCCAGTATGGCCATTCTTATGCCCCTTCTGCGGAATGCCAGTTGTTAGGAAAAACTTTCTAACTATAAGGATAGTTATACACTGGAATGGGTTACATAAGGGGGCTGTGGAATTCTGGAGGTTTTTAAGAAAAGATTAGACAAATACCTGGTCTAGGTATACTTAGGGTATGTCTACACTGGAACGCTCCCGCAGCAGCGCTTTGAAGTGCGAGTGTGGTCGTGCGCGGGTGCTGGGAGAGAGCTCTCCCAGCGCTCCTCGTAATCCACCTTACGCTCCCAGCCTGTCTACACTAGCCCTTTAAAGCGCTCAGACTTGCTGTGCTCAGGGGGGTGTTTTTTCACACCCCTGAGCCGGCAAGTTAGAGCTCTATAAAATGTAAGTGTAGACAAGCCCTTAATCTTACCGCAGTGCAAAGGGCTGGACTAGATGATGTAGGATTAAGTATAAACTCAATTCCAGCCCTGCATTTCTATGATTTTATGTCCCTTCCAAAGGAGAGCACTGAACATTATTTGCTTGGTCCTGTATTATATATGTGGTAATATTTCATTCATGACAAAGAAAACTCTGATGGACCAAATAGAGAAGAATATCTGGTACAAGCATTTGTCTCCATTTTTTATGTATTCTGTGCAATTATCCATTAGTTTACATGGCAGTTCCTATGCCTTGTTCTTTTTCTTCATTTGCAATTTTCAGATAAGTTTTATTATTGATTTGTGTGTCTAAGAAGCTATTTATTAAATGATGAAAACATCAAACTTGCAAATATGAACAGCTGTAAGTTTCCTATGCCAGTTACAGTTGTACATGTAAGCTATTTGTGTTTTGCCGCTAGGGTAAGGAATGAGGAAGGATGATTCAGTGGTTAGTGCACTCCCCTGTGAATTGGGAGACCTGGGTTCAGTTCTGTGCTGTGGCATTGCTTTCCTCTGTGACCTTGGGCAAGTTACATCAGCCCAAATCCTGATTTGAACAGAAGTTAGGTGCCTAAATACTTTTGAGGACCTTGGTCTTAGTCACACTGTGCCTCAATTCTCTGACTGTAAAATGGGGCTAATAGCACTTCCCTACCTCACAAGAGTGCTGTGAGGATAAATACATTAAAGATTGTGAGGTGAGCAGATAGCACAGAAGGAGGGGGGCAGCATATAAGTATTTAAAACAGGTAAAAGGCTCACTCCCTCTCGCACACAGGCAGGCATCTGTGAGAGAGAGGGGTGATGTAGTGACCTGATCTAGGAATGCCTGAGTTCTAATCCCAGCTCTGGCCTTGGGTAAATAATTTAGCCTCCCAGCTCCAATTCTCTCCATCTGTAAATGGGAACAGTAATATTTACATACCTCACAGAGGTGTTGGGGGGGTTGATTCATAACTCTGAAGTGTTTTGACAATGACAAGTGCTAAGTGGGGTTCTCTTTATTATGCACAGACCAAGTCCTGGTTAGATCAAAAAAGGTGACCGGTTTGCCACTGCTGCTCAAGAGGACAACAGCCGTTTTCATTAAGAGGTTCCACCACACCCGACGGAACTTGAAAGGCTTTTTTACTCAGGGCATCCTACCCGTGATCTTTGTGACAGTAGCCATGGGCCTCAGCACATTGAGAACTGAGGTGGCTGAATACCCAGAACTCCACCTTTCTCCCTCCTTGTATGGTTTCTCAGGGCAGGCAGATTTCTTTGGGTAAATCTCTCTTTTTTCATTTTTATTAAACCTGTTTTACTGATTGTTTATAAAATGGCAGATTGTGCTGTCAGGAGAGTGACTAAGCAAATCCAGTGGAAAAGTGTTACACAGAAAACCATGTAATAATAAAGTCATATTCCTAGGTTGTCTGCCTGGGAGAACAGTTTTGCTAAACCCAGCAATCTGAGAGCTTAAAAAAATAGCTTGAATAACTTAAAATCTCTCCCTAGGAATTAACTCAGAAGTATGTGCTCCAAGGTTTTAATGGTATTTGTCATTGAAATCCACTGCTGACAGCAGCCATCTTGCCCAAAGGGATATATTTCACTTCCTTTTTGTAATAAGAAGAGGGAGTGTACCTATTCCCAACCCTTGGGCCTTCAGCTCCAGGCTACCTAGATTATAGGTCTGGGACTGAATTCTAGCTCCCAACTCATGTTGTGGGCCCATCTGCCTCTCTCTTCCCATCTTCATAAAAAAGCAGAGGCTCCATTATCTAGGCCTCACTTAACCAAACCTCTCAGTTACCCAAAGGTTAGTCATGTCTCCTCTCCCACCCCACCCCTGAGGTTTGATTTCAGTACGTAAGCCCTTCCCTATTGAAGCCTGGGGGTCTTCCTAACCATAAAGACTTAATTATGCTTAAAACCAGCCCTTGACTTCTCCAAAACCTCACCCAAATTAATGTAATGTGCAGCTTTCTAATTCAATAATGAAGTTTCCTGGCTGTCTCCAGTAGACCTGGTCTTTCAGTTAGGAATACCAAATTCAGCTCAAGCCTTCTCCCCGCTGCCTTGTTGCTCTTAGAGTTCTTACCTTAGCAGTGCTCATGTCCTCTTCTTCTAGCCAACTGCTATCTGGGTGGGGTGGGGAGGCAGAGCTACCTGCCTCAGTGAGTCAGCAGAACTCACGTCCTCCATTCCCAGCATGACCTATTCCTGCTAACAGGGTGGGTGGTTTAAGGCAAACACTGCCAAATGGATGGATTTGGAGGGAGGCTCTTCTTTGAGCGGACTAGAGTGTTTTGGCTTCACAGAAGACGGGGGGAATTGATGGAGGTGAGAATGTTGACATGTACCTGTTCTAACTCCATTACCTGAAATCACAGTAGATGGCTCTCATTTGGAACGAAATTCAGAACTGCCACAATCGTATACGCCATAGCGACCCCTCCCACCCCCTAGGCCTGAATTCAGCAAAACACTGAGGCCTGTATGTAACTTTAAGCATATGAGCAGTCCTGTGGAAGCCATTGGAACTACTCTCATCCTTAAAGTTACACAGGTGCTTAAGTACTTTGCAGCACCAGGGCCTAAAATAATTTATTTCCAATCCTTATTTCATGCACTGGATGGGTTTTTACTACTGGGTCCGTACTGCAAGTATCTTGAACACTTCTCTCGTTCTTTGTTAAATCTTAGGAACTTTAATGAGACCACAGATGCTTTAGTTGCTTCGATGCTTTCTTTCCCTGGAACAGATAACACATGCTTGAATGAAAGCAACTCGTAAGTAGTTCTTCATCTCCTTCCTTTTAAATTCCTAATCTGAAAAAAGGAAATGACATAAAATTAATAGCTGTCGGGTATGAATAAACATCCTTTGATCAGCTGCAAAGTTTTCATACCCTGGAGTCACATCAAAAAAGGCTTCGTCTCTTGCCAGAGTTCCCAAAGATAGACTCACCTCTTGAAGCAATCTGATTTTAAAACTCCTTAAATTTACAAAGAAAATCAAACTTGTCTAAACTCGGAGGACTAGATTGTGCAGCCCACACACGCTATGGTGAGCGCTTACATGAGTAGTCCACTGACTTCACTGAATTTACTCACATGAGTAAGTTCTCATCATAGGTGGTAAGGGTTACCCTGTAGTAAATATAGACCAGAATGAACATCTTGGGTACTACTCAGCATAAGGAAGCCTATCACAGTCTAGCCCCGGAGGCCGGGTAAACATCCAAGCTTGAAGGGTCTCGTATCTTTTGGCTGAGTGGGCAGAGGGTGAGGTTTCCTGGGATTTTACTGCTAAATCTTCAGGGGGTCGGTGCAGTAACTGCTGAGAATTCCTGAGTGACTTCGTACATTGTGTGCCGTGCAGAGAAATATTTGGGCTGCCTAGACACAATTTGTCAGCCATCAGAGGACTATCCAATTAATGCAACACCCCTGAGAGGGGGGGTTATGTTTCTTTTGTAAGATAATTTTGTCCTCTTCATGTTAGCTTCTTAGGCTGCTTTCTACGGGATTTGAAGCAGCCTCACCAGGCTCTTTCTTAGAAGTCTCACAGCGCAATCACTAGAAACAGATCTAGCAAGAACCACTAAGGAGCAAGGCCAAGCACCTCATCAGCAGAGCTGAGCAACCTGAGCCCCCAGTGAAGTCAGCAGGAGCTGAAGGATGCTCAGCACCTCCCGAGAAGCACCATGAGGAACATCAGTCTCTGCAATGTGTTACCTGTGCTCTGTCATCTTCAGTCCATTCACTAGAACTCTGCCATTGTGCAATTACAAGTCACCTGCTTGCCAGTATACAGAAAATCTCAGGGTAACGTGTGCTCATTTTCAGGGTGTGTTTGAACGACAGCATGCTTGGCCAGTGGGTATTCCATGGAAACCAGAGTACTAGATATTCTGCATGCAACTGCACAGCCAGCAGCCAGGTAAAGTTAAACCTTAATGGGGGAGAGTAAATTTAAAACACTCAAGAGGTACCTAGTGTGCTGGAGAAACTATCCTGTGGGACGGCTCACAGGCCTGGCATTGTGACTGGGGAGTCATTACCGCCAGGTCGCTGCTTCAGATTCATCCTAGCTTGTGTTACAGTCAGTAGCTCCTAGAGGCCCTAACTGGGATCAGAGTCTCCTTGTGCTGGGCATGATGCACAAACGTTGTGAGAGGCTGTCCCAGTGAGCTTTCTGCCCAAGGCCCTGCTCAGGCAAACATTTATGCATGTGTTTAGCTCTCCTACCGCAAGTAGCCCCAATGATTTCAATGTGTTTGCAGGAACAGGACCTAAATGGGCAAAGGGTGGAGGAGAAATAGGTCTGATGAAGTGATGTGATCCCTTGTAGCTTTTAAACTCCACAAATCGGAGACCCAGGGATGTGCTTAGCTGAATAGGGGTAGACTTAAGCCTGTGCTTAAACTAAGGCACACGTGTAAGAGTTTTGCTGAATTGGGACACTAATCAGAATGTATGGCCCAACACTACAGAGCACCGGACTCCTGTCTTTGTGAAGAATTGACCCTTGGGCGGGGCGGGGGAATATAAATTTTGCCTTGTGATGTTTTTAATTAAAGGAACAATTTTTAAAACTTGTTTTCAGACTTGTCCAAGGATTGACTTCTCCCCACCTCACAAAAGAACTTTTTCCTCTCGGATGATTTATAATCTTACTGGGCATGATGTGGAAACGTACCTTCTAGCAACTGCCAAAGATTTCCTCCAGAAAAGGTTGAACATACCACGATTTCTTCTCTTTCTCTTTGTCCTGTGTCTCACTGGCCAGTGGCTTCTTACGTGTTTGATTCTCCTTTAGGAAAGCAGCCTTTTTATATTCATTTCTCACATTGCTTATTGCAATAGGCCCAAGACGGTTACTTTAAAGTGTGGTGGGACTCCATGTTGGTTGCACTGAGCACTCTGCTAAGTTATATTGTACAGCGTATGCGTAACTACTGAAAGGTGCAGCTATAATGGGCAACCCCCCCCCTCCCTTTACTCTGATAGATTTTGAAGAAAAGCCTTTGTCCAATCTAGAAACTTAAGGAAAGAAATCTGGCAGAGTACCCAGTTAAGCAAGCCTTGTACAGAGATTGTAGAATCAGAGTTTGGGTACACACAGTATCTAAGTGGGTGCTTCAGTCCACTGAAGTTAAGATTAGGTACATGCTTAAACCGGCTAAACCAGGGCCTTATGCTAGCTGGTGCTGTATAGCACAAGCTGGGTTTGTGTGTGGAAAGTGCTAAGGTGCAAAAATAAATGTACAGTTAAATTAGTCAAGGGAAAACCTACTCTCCGTACTGACTGAAAGGGAACTGTTCATCTTCCATGCAAATCTTCCACAAATGTGGAATTGTACCACTAAAGAGGGTAGAAAGATAGCTTGACTCCGCAGGAACCAAAATGCATTTCAGAATCGTGTTCGTCGACACAGAGCAGGACTTAGCTGAACTGTTACCTGTTTACTTGCTTTTCAAAAGTAAAGGCTCCTGCAGCAGTGTTAACTGGGCCACACTACAAACACTGGCCCAAATCCTGTTCTCACCTGCACCTGTGTGAATCCAGGGTGACACCTGTGATGATCATTCGTTGTATAGTGCCTGGAGGCCCCACGAGAAATTGACGCACCTCCAGTGACTTCAGCGGAACTAATGCTGCTTCACACCTGCCGAAGATCTAGCCCGGCCTCTTTCCAATGACAATAATGCATTTTGCTGTATTGTTTACCATGCAGATATGGCGGCTGGAGCTTTGGGTTGCCTTTGACTACTGACCTCAAGTTTGATATACGCCCAGTGCCTGCAAACAGAACGCTAACTAAGGTAATGAATGCCTCCTGCTGCAATGCAGCTGTAAAGTCAGTGCCGAGTGGACAGGCATCTGAAATGTCCATTGCTAAATGAAGGTGAAGCAAGATTAATGTCCTTGTGTGTTTTAGGGGCGTTACTGAGTAAGCACAGAACTCTTCATTTTACCGTTAACACAAGGAAATACATAGAGAATTAAGGAGGGAAAAAGAAATTGAAGGAACTGGATTCATCTCCACTGGTGAAGGGAGGGACACTGTACCCCTCAGCTCCCCCTAACTCTGTTACTCTTGCTGCATCCAGGACCTGCACCACCCAGAGCCCAGCTCTTCACTTTCACAAGCTCTCACTCTCCCCAGCCGCTGCTGCTTTGCTCCAGTAATGGCTCACCTAGCCTGGCCTCGCTAGGACTCCTGTCCTCTCCTCCCACCTCCACCCCATTCCCTCACTCTGCATCCTCTCCGCCAGGGGAGCAGCACAGAAGGTGCACCCAAGGGGATCCAGAATGACAGCAAGAGAGCCCTCTAGAGGGGTCTTTCAGTGCTGCTCAAGCCATTATATCCTGCCATCTAGCAGTGCCGGTCAGGCATAGGGATTCAGTTCTAGACTGCTCACGCACCATCTGTTATGAGGGTGAGCTGGGGTTTCTCCTCCCAGTAACAGAAGCAGTCCCTGGGCTTTGCCCAGTGTACACACTTCTCCCCTCAGCTCTACCCTGGTCATCAATCAAACTCCTACGCAGTCTTTCCACGCCTCATATTAAAAAGCCTTGTTTGGCCTTCACTTGAACTGCCCTGGACAGTTTGCCTCTACTGTGCTAGAGGTCTGGCATTACAAATGCAACTGTGTCCATTCTTTTAAATCAAGCATTGCTACAGATGACAAATGCCCTGCCTCCTAGAATACTACCTAACAGAGTGCCAGATATGCACCAGGGAGTTCATGTGAATAGACCCATAGACTCCTCGCTGGGTGAGTAACTGCTCACCAGTGTGAGTAAAGGGGGCACAATCTGGGCGGTAGTGCAGAGTCATTTGTACTTAGTCATGGGGCTGCTTGTTTTTCAATGTAGCAAGGTAGAGAAGGCCAACTGAATATTGGGCTATTTCAGAAAATACAGTAATCTTTTCTGGTTTGCATGCAGGTGGTCAATCCATCCCGAAATCGGCAGCTTGCCTGGGCCAAAGAACTAAAAAATATCTGTTTCCTTCCCTTATTTTGCTTGTCCCTGTCTTCTCTTTTCTCCATCTTCCCTCTCTTAGTCATTATGGGTATTACTAGTTGTATTCTTTCCTACCTACTGATGAGTGGCAAAGCCACACTAACAACACCATCTGCCCTTTGAGGGAGCGGGATGGACCCTCACTGCAGCCGACTTGTTTCTTTAGTGCACTCAGATTTACCCATTGCACTTTCTCATCTCTTCAAAAACGTTGTAACAAGTATAAATTGGCATAAAAAAATCCATGGTTGGACTCTGAAATAAAAGAGGCACAGTATGAAAACTGTCAAGATCTGGTAAATTCATGTACATCCTTATAGCCATGACAGTGTTCCTTCAAGCACAGTTCTGCTCTGAGATGTGGCTTCATACAAAATGGAATTGTGCTGTTACATAGTTTATTGTCTCAGTAACTTTCAGAGCAAACCTGCTCTGCTTGCAGGTAAAAAAGATGCTTTTATCTAACCGCCAGCCCATCAGCCTGAGCTGGCAGTCTGAGAATTAGTGCTGTTTGTTGTTATTCATCTTGCGGTAACACTTCGAGACCCCGGTCAGGTATTGGAATCTCATTGGCCTGGGCAAAGACTCCCAAAGAGTTTACAATCTAAGTGTAAGATGAGAAAACCCAGGCTGGGTCATTCAACATCCCCAGAACCTCCAATTCTGCTGTAGATCAAGTGCAGTTGAGATGTGCACTGATTTTACTGCCCATCAACGGGATGTCTGGGCACCTTCCATGTAAAATCAAGAGCAAAATCCTTAGTGGACTTCATGGAGTCTCTGGCATGTCTCATTTTCAGGGTGAAAACTCTGCTAGGGGTAAAGGTGGTGGATTTTTTATGTTTGGCTGGTTTTTTGTAGGGTTTTAGGAGTAGAAAGGGCACCATCTCTAGGTAAAGTCTCTGCAGATGGAATGTTGGCAGCCATCCTGCACCGAGCCCTCCATAGATGGACACCTGAAGTTGTTGTGGGTCTGTACAGAGCTCACTTCAGGATCTGGGCCCTTGTTAACAGGTCTGGTGATAGTGCACAAGCCCGCTCCCTTTTCCCATAGCAGCATTGCCTCTGCAGGGCTAATGGGAGTAAAAAACGTACATGTGTCGCTAACGTAAGCAGATAGAACGTGTAATACACAAAGTGTGTATTCCATATTCTGTTCTCCCTTCAGTTCCTCTGGATTTATACCAGTGAAATGAGAGCAGAATTTATCCCAGGGGGCACAGCTGTTAAATAACAAGGTGCTGTTTTCACAGTGTTTTCTACCCTGGGACAATTAAGTGCCCAGTAGGCACTTCAATAGGCCTTTTAGAAAATACCAGCCACTGACATTGCTGAAATGCAAAAGCACCTATTGTGGAAAAGCAAAGTGTCAGTACATGTGATGCCCCAGGCACCATTAACATAAACCATTAGCAACGGGCGTGTCTTTCTCATCTTTCTGAAGTCAACTGAACTAGGTCTTCTAGAAGTCGATGGGACTAGTCACAGGCTTTGGCACAGTGTAGGATCCGGGCTAATGCACTCAGAATCTTGCATGATTGGGTCGCTGGCCTGTAGTTTGTAGATGGCCCAGCTTTAGCAAATGTTTTTACTGCTACTGTTTTTAAATATGAGTTACGGACGCATTCATTTGTGCAAATGGAAGAAACCAATGTTCTTGGTCACGATTTTCTGCCTGTTGTTTTTGTTTCCTAATGGGGTACAGGTGTGGTATAATCCAGAGGGGTATCACAGCCTTCCAGCCTACCTCAACAGCCTCAACAACTTCATTCTTCGAGCGAACATGCCGAAAAACGAGTCTTCCAAATACGGTGGGTGCTAACCAATCCTTGACACAGCTCATGCTGCCCCATGTGAAGGGGGCCCAGTTCTCCACCTGCAGACAGAAGACAATAGTGGGTGGGCCAGATTCACTCCTGGTGTAAAATGGAGCTGTGCCCATTTAAACTAGAAGGAAATTTATCCTCTGGATGAAATCCTGGCCCCACTAAAGTCAGTGGTGAAACGTCGATTGACTTCAATGGGGCCATGTCTGCTAATGTTGATTCAATTCACTCTCCTTTAAAGGGTGTCAGTATTTCACATGTCTGTTTCTAGAAACAGGGGAGGGGATAAGGTAAAACCTTAAAAATAGGCTTTCCTTCTCCCACAAGCAACAAGGGCTTCTGCCTAGTATTGACTTCCACGTCAGCATCGAGATAGCTGACTGTAAAGATGTGACATTTCTATGCAAAGAAAGGCTACTTTAGGTTGCTTCCAGTGAGGTGTTAGATTTAATGTTTTTCTCCCTCTGAGCTGTTCATTGTTGGACTTGTGGTAATTAAAGCATTTTATTTTACAGGTGTATACGTTGTGGGGAGGGATACAAACATATTCTCACACACCCCTGAAGTCATTTGGTACACACCGAATGCAGGGTGGTGAAGTGGAGCGTAAAGGTTTATCAGCATTCATTTGGAATGACCTGCTTAGCTTTGCCTCACTGATACCATGCAGTGTCCCAAATTCATGCTGATAAACCTTCATACTCTACTGCACTGTTTGTTCCATCTGCATTACATGTGTAATTCAGGCATACTGGTTTGTGCGGGTGTGTGTTTGCCTGTGGCCAGGTCTACACTACAGACTTCTACTAGCATCCTCTGTATAGCTCTCATAGTCAACAAAGAGGTGTTTTTACCAGTGTACAGCTTGTTCCACTCGTGGGGCGGGGCATTACTACTTTGGTCAAAGTGCCGATTTGTCAAGATAGCTATATCCACAGTAGGAGCACTTTGCCAGTACAGCATAACCGTATTGCTATTCCAGTAAAACATGCCTTGTGTCGATACTGACGGTTATCTATAGAGTGAGAGAGAAGAAAGTCTTATATTCGATTATGGGGCCTGACAAGAGTTCAGAACTCACCTATCAAGTGACTTGCTTCAGCAAACACCAGCCATTCTGCCACATTCTAGTCTCTCCTGGCCTCTCTCATGTCAGACGGCTTGTGTTCCTGCTAAAGGATCATACTCAGGGGAAACGGGCTGGAAAGTCATTTGGCTTGTCAACATAAAGCTCTTTATTGACGGATGAATTAAAAGGTAAATCCAACAGAGAAGGAAGGCCTATTTGAAGCTCTAGGCCTCCTTGACAATAATTAAAAACACGATTACTATTATAACGATGTATTATGTGTATTAGCACAGCGCATAGGAGCCAGAGACTAGGGCTCCATTGTGCTAGGTGCTGTACAAACGCAGCACAAAAAGATGGCCTCGTCCCCCAGGGGCTTACAATCTAATATAATCCTAAGCAGAAAGGCAAAACATCTGCACAGATTTCTTTCCCCATCACCACATAATAATCACCAGCCAGTGTTCATGTGGCAAACTCCCTCAGCACTCATCTTCTCGCGAAGCAAAACCAACTCCCCGGGCCCACAGCCACCTCCACCATACCTGAAACACCCGCCTCTCGGGTCAGCAGGGCCCAGCTATTTCACACTCAGTGTGGGAGCAAATCCCCAAGTGGGAAGGGGCCAGCTGGCAGCCCTCTTTTTAAAATACAGATGGGCTCCAGCTCCTCTCTGCTGCCGCAGTATGGCACAGAGCCACAGGCCATCTCCCCAGCAGGAATGTCCCTGACCAATTTAGTTGTCAAGGGGTGAATCCTGGCCGTGGAGAGGAGTGTGGTGGTGTGCTGGGGAAGATTCCCCTACCCAATCATCAGTGAGCTACTCAAGCTGAGCTGAGTATTCCACCAGCAGCGCCTTCTCATCAAGCCTTATCCAAAATAGAGTGGCCCGTGCCATGAGTGGGAATGGGCAGACACAGTCAGAGGGTCCCCCACAAACGTACCTTTCAACATGCCAAGGCCCCAGCATGGGACATGGGGTGAGACCCCAAATGAGGGATGCAAAACTTATTTGAGAAGGAAACCCAAAGTGCTGCAGGATCTTTCCCTTTAACATGAACAAATATCTGCCACCCCAGCGTCACCATGCTTTATTTCTGGTTTAAATAATTTTCAACACGAAAAGGAAGGGCATGCCGCATATATGTGGAAAACAGGTACCTTGGGGACTAAAATGAGTGACGTCCTTCAAAATGAAGGACAGTGGAAGCATATTTCCCAAACCGCTCTTCTGCTCGGAGAGCCATTTTTTCCTAATCTGTCCCCAAGCTTTCTGGAGATGGCCTTTTATGTTTGTTAGAGCAGGTCAAACCTCGGAATGCCCATTCCAGGGGAAATTCTAACATTTTAACATTTCATTCTGGATTATAATGAAACCAAAAAAAAAAAAAATTCCTGTGAGATGAACTTTTCCAACACAATTTTTGAAAAAAAAAAAAAAATTAAATCAGGTCAATTGAAATACTTTGTTCTGATTTTGACTTTTTTATTTTAAATTATGTTAAAATTTATCATATGAAATAAACTTTCAAACAAAAAGTCGCTTTGAAACGAAAAAAATCGAAACCTTCCCTTCTGGTAAGTTTGACCTTTGTTTCAGACTTTTTCCCCCCTGAAACAAAATTTCAACGAGGTTGACACATTCCCATGGAAAGTTTCAAGTTTGACAAAATGGCATTTTCTGATGGAAATATGTTCTGCTGGAATATTTTTGAACAGCTCTAAAGTTTGCACTGCATCTAGCAAGTTCTGGGTGTCCTTGGAAACAAATGAATGATAACAAATGACCAGATTGATAATTCCCAGGTCCCCCTAAGGAACCTGTATTCAGTACAGGGAAAATAAATGAATTGATGAGTAAAGCTTAACAGGACTTGTATAAACTGGTCTGAAATACAACTGAAGAGACCCTTCTCTGCAGTAGTTTGCTGGCAGCAGAAGCCATTTGTTGCTGTGACAAATAAATGACAGTTTAAGAACCATTGAAGTGGCCAGATAAAAGCATAGTCATTTCAGCAATTTGAAAGAGGTGCCAATCCTGCTTTTGAGGTTTGACTTAAACTTCATATATTTAAAAAAAGAAACACATAAAAGGAGCTTTTTGCCCTGTCACCAAGCAAATCATAATAGCTTTCGACTTAGGTATACTGGGCTTCCTTTTCTCCACACCTCCCGCCCCCGCCCAAAAAGAAGTATTGAAATGGAAATTTTGACTTCAAGCTAAGCCGCAGTGAAGGAAAAATGGCTTTATTCTGCTGCATTAACAGATTAGTCAGACTGGATCACCTTTTTTTTTT
Organism: Caretta caretta; assembly: GCF_965140235.1. Taxonomy (NCBI): domain Eukaryota; kingdom Metazoa; phylum Chordata; order Testudines; family Cheloniidae; genus Caretta; species Caretta caretta. The sequence goes on along the minus strand of NC_134216.1, from coordinate 68,531,936 downwards.
TTACAGAAGGAAAACGTTTTCTAGTTGTTTGTACATCGTTGTTAGCAACTGGAGACTTATATTGAATCCCTCAAGAAAAATATTGCTCTCGAATGACACCGCTTTTGTTTTCCTTAAAATGAACTGCACCATTCATTTGCTTCAATGATACAGACTGAATAGAGCACATAAAACGGAGGCCACCATCTTTATACAGCATTAGAAATTTAGGCACCGAATTGGAAGGCGGCTGATTTTCAGGGGCATGGAGTACTCTCAGCTCCTTTTGAATTTAACGGCACACTCTGGGAATCAGGCCACTTCAGTGCCTAAATATGGATTTAGTTGCATAATTTTAGGCATTTAAAGTTTGAAAATATTACCTTAGCCTCTTCCAGGTCCAAAAAGTCATGGAAGCTGGTCCCCTCTTCCATAGAACTTCACTGGAAATTGGAACTGATCCACTGGGGTTCAGTGGAGTCCCTCTTTTTATTGTATTATGCTGCAGAAGTCTATAGAAAAGAAGCCGTAACGAGGCCAATCAAAATCCATCCTCACAAAATAGTATTTGCCAGGGGCTGATGCCACAGATGGCTCATCAACGGCACAGCTCCCATCCTAGAGCAGGGAGGCTGTAGAATGTATAAAGCGACATTCTGCAGCTATGTTAAGTCCTCTTCGCCTTGGGAACCGAGAGCAGCTTCCTCCACTGCACAGCCTAAGAAGCTCATTATTTCCATGGAAAGAATGGCCTGTGAGGGCCAGCAATTCCCCGCCTGCATGGCCATTGACACCCGTACAACATGAGTGTTAAATGCTGCCAAATAGGATGGAAATGTTTTGCACCAGCTTTGCTCTTACTGTGCACAGATGTAAACGACAACTCGGGGTGCAAAGCAGTGGAGAATCAGGCCTGGAGTCTTATTAATACTGGACCACGCCTCTGAAGACATTGCTGTGGCAATCACAAATGTTTCATCAAGCTGATTCTTTTGTGGATTTTGTACAAATATGTTCACTCAAAATCAGTAATCATGAAAACAAGTAATTGTACATGTTATGGAGAAAGAGAAAGGAGAACTCTTGATAATTTTTCTCCTTCATACGAATTAAAAAAAAAGTGACTACCTCTGGCATGAATCTGAGCATGATTTGGCCAAAGAAATAACCTTTGCACGAACTCTACAGCTCTTATAAAAACATGTCAATTAACTTTTCATTCCCAGCATCAGTTTCTAATCTATTCACGGGGCTCCCCCTAGTGGCTAATTTAGCAAGTGACAAATGTTTTTCTCCTAGAGGAACTCGACATTCTTCTCTCAAAACAGGCTATTAACACGTAGGCTTTTCCATATGGAGAATATAGATCTGCAATAATACAGGGCCTATTCTGATTGATCCCAAAGCACCTTTACAGCACTCTGCTAGTGTAAAAGGAGTCTTAGTATAAGTGAGAATAATGGCCATAGACTTTGGTAAGGTTGTGGGTTCTAATCCATTTATGATTGTCCTTGCACTGCTGGAATATTTTTTTATCTCAGTGCAGTAGATAAATAGATTCTCATTGCTTCTAAACAGAGCAAAAGCCCTTCATATGTGATATAACCCATACTGCGGGCTAGATGCTGGCTTTGGAAGGGAAGTGTTTAAACCAAACATTTTGGCAGATCTCTGCATGCCATATAATGGTAAGAGAATTCCTGCCACCCACTGCCATTTGATTGTCACAGACCTGATTTTGTGAATCTGATTGGGAAAGACTTGAGTTTCTCACAGGGCTAAAACGAATAGTCAGACCAATTTCTGGAGGCTGGCTGTTTCTTTTGGTCCAGGTGCTTCTTTCTCGCTTCACATGACAGAACTGTTCAGTTTAAACTTTCTCATCAGAAAATATACTGATTGCCTTCCTAACTGCAAACAGTGTTATCTGAAGCTTATTCCAATGTCTGCTGAAAGGCTGGAGACCCAGTGGAGAATGTGAAAGATGATTCCACACTGGGTTATCCAAGATAATACTTATCAGATATGGGGCAGCTCATCAAAAATGGGCAAAAGTATGTCCTAGAATCACAAGAGCTGCCTATCACTCCAGTACATACTTAGTGATAGTGGTACTAATAGGGAGAGGGCTGTTCAAGTGATCTAGTGAGCACCTGACTTGTAACAGGTGAGTTAAAATCCTGACTCTGTATCAACTCCTGTGGTGGCTTTGGCGTGTCACTCGACCTCTCTGCCCTTATCTTCCCCTGCTTTGAAATGGGGATAATGCTGACTTACAGTGTACAGTACCGCACTAGAGGGTACTGAGGCTTAGTTAATGGTGTCAAGGGTTTTGCAGATAAAAAGGACCCTAGGCTTGATTGAGTGCTCTTGGAAATCACTGGGTCAGGCAATTCTCAGCTGAGGACTTGGAGTCTGAATGGGGCCACTGGAAACGGACATATTAAATAAGTCTTTGTACCAACATAGGATGGTGTTCTTTCCAGGGACAAAGGGTGGGTGAGTGCTATCCACCTTCTACAGATGTGGAAACCGAGGCACACAGACATTAGGGCCAGGATTTTAAAATGTGGCCTCTGCGTGCTTCAGCGTTGGGCCACCCAACTTAAAGCACATGGGCCCTAATTCAGCAAGCTATTTAAGTACATGCCTAACTTTAAGTAGGTGAGTAGTCCTATTGAAGTCAAAGGGACGAGTTACACAGCTAAAGGCGTATGCTTGGGTTCCTTGCTGAATTCAGACTGCAGGACTTGATTTTTCAGGGCTGCTGAGCATCCACAGCTCCCACTGACTGCAGTTGTAGGCACCGAACACTCCTGCAAATTAGGCCTTGCAAGAGCCGCTCAAAATAGTTGATGGCAATTGTGAAAATTCTGCCCAAGATGACGCCATGAATCAGTGGCGGAGAGCAGAACCCCGCTCCGCCTGCCCCAGATTCCCTTCCATAACCGGTAGCCGGCATTACTTCCAGCCTCCACGCCTAACAAGGAACTTCACCATACATGTTACAAAACTACTTCTCTTCTTTTTGTAGGTATTTCCATTGTGAGTCATCCCTATCCCGGTGGACAGAGTAAAGAACAAGTCATGTAAGCGGTTTAATTTGGCTGATACCTGCTGCTCTGATTCATTTAGTGGCAATAGGAGCAAAACAGCTGCCCGGAAATCATGAAACACCTAAATTGGTCAATAACTTTTTCTGAACGATCTAATTGCTCTTTTCACAAAAGCAAACTGTCTCTCCCGTGTCTACAGCGCTACTGATTTCCCTTTGAGTTTCTTCCCAGAAGGCCTGATAAATGTGGGGCATTATAGAAACAGCATCAGTTTTGGAGCACGGCCACAGCAATGACAATAACGTATTTTTCTTTCTGCCTTTCCAAACAATCTGCTGTCACAGTCCCCCACCCTGCAAAGCCTTTCTGCCAGCCTTAGTGGGTACCACTCTGAATGGTCTCTACAACCAGTAGGGAATGTTGGCAGGATCAGGCCCTTGATTTTTTTAAGCTATGAATATTGTCTTCTAAATCAGGGAGATCAAACATTGACTCTGTCTTTCTTCCCCTTTTCTCCTCAGGCTCAGTAGCTTGCTTGATATCCTAGTCTCAATGTCTGTCCTGATTGGCTACTCCATCACAACAGCCAGCTTTGTGCTTTATGTGGTGAAAGAACATCAAACCAAAGCTAAGCAACTGCAGCATATTTCAGGCATCAGCGTGACAAGCTATTGGGTGACTAACTTCATCTACGACCTGGTAAATTACTTAACTTTTATGCACAGAGAACAGGATTCTAGAGTGAAAAATCCCCACTTCTGTTTGTTCCTAGACTTATTAATATCATCACTACCAAAAGAGCTAGGTCTTGTTCTCAAAAGCATTACCGATTATTAATTGTGAACCATAACTCTGGGGTATGTATAAACCTCAGCAGAGTTATAAGAGATCAACATGGCAAAGACCAAAACTTGGGTTAGTTTTTAACATGTAGATGCCAAATTGCCTTTGAAGTTAGATTGCAGAGGTGGAATTCTTGTTGTCATCCAGGATTTATACATCTGGGTAAGGCTCATGGACCTGATCCTGCAGCTCCTACTCCCATGAGGAAGGGCTGCAGGATATGACCCATCTTCAGAACTCTACTGCAGATGGCAGACACTCTTGGAACCTTCAGAATACAAGATCCTACATTTGTAAACATCTCTTGGTGGAGATTTGCAAGATTGGAAAAAGCCAACTGGTGGGTTAAGTAATATAATAGATAAAGGTTTCCAAACTCCTGACATCAAAGAAAAGTTACCTTCTGTTACTGTTAGTCAGGTCAGGGGTGATGTGCTGTATATATCTGGACTTATCTGCCTCAAAAGGATCCCGCGCTTTTTTACGTCTTTTGAAAATGTCCCTTTCAGGATTCCATAGTCCCCTTTGTCTTATGGTTTGTGAGCCATTATGGTGCTCAAAGGTCACATTTTCAAGGTTTTCTCCTCAACCACAAGGAGCTAGGAACTTACTTAAAAAAAAAAAAAGGTGAGATTCTCACCTGACTCCAGAAGCTGAGGTTTTAAGAAAACCAGCAAGCATTGCAAGGCTCACAACAAAATCATGACGACTGACAGTGCTGAAGATAACCTCAGGGGGGTGGCAATGAAACAGAACCTTTTCACCCAATAGATGATCCCCCAGCTCATCTGAGTTGATGTTTATCTGACAGCATGAATTTGCTTTCTCTTTTGTATTGTTCAGGATTTCCCCCCACAAGTTTGTTTGGCTCGCCATGTAACTGATTCTTATTTTGGTCATCAGGATGTCAGAATTCTGGCACCCATTGTAAACGTTATCCTTTTCGTGCAGCTTCCGCTTCCCACCCCCCATCTCCCTCCCACACCACACACACTAACTTGGACGTGTCCCTCAGTCAGGCTCACACAGCTTGTGGCAGAAACTGCTGCGGGCCATGTCTACAGGGAGAGGGGTTTTTTGGGTTTTGTTTAGCTACTGGCATGGCTACCCTGGTAGTTAGGGTGCTAGCCAGAGACTTTGGAAACCTGGCTTCAGTTCCCTCCTCTGCCACAGAGTGTGTGGCCTGGCGCAAGTTGTTTAGCTGCTCTGGGTATGTCTACACGGCAGCTGGGCAGATAGCATGGAGCCAGCGTGCTAAAAATAGTAGTGTGGATGCTGCTGCTTAGGCTAACCATCCAGGCTCCAGGCTGGGAGGGCTTGAGCTTGGGTGGCCAGCCTGAGTGTCTCCTGGAGCGGCAATGTGCCTGCTCTCAGCCATTTTTAGCACATTATCTTGAGCCCTGTCTACCTCACCTGGGAGGTTCCCACCCAGCTGCTGTGTAGTCATTCACTCTGTGCCTCAGTTTCCCCTCTGCACAATGGTAATAATAGCACTGCCTTGCCTCACAGGGGTATGGGAAGGGTACATTAATGACTGTGGGGCACTCAGGTACCATGGTGGGGGTGGGAGGGGGCGGCATATGAAGCACCCATGACCTGGCTCTTAGCATAGACACTCTTTGCAGCAGTGCAGCTTGAATTGTGCAGGTGCAGCTTACCTTGGCTTGCGAGCTGCATCAATGCAAACTGTGCTCTGCTGATGTCAATGTACCTATATTAGCAGTTTGCAATGCGGCTACACTGCTGGCTAAATCCCAGGAGAGGCAAGGCTTTAAGATTTGATTAACTCCACATGACCCTCTGGGGGCAGGAGCCGTCTTTTGGTTCTTTGTTTGTACAGCACCTAGCACAAGGGGGTCCTGGCCCATGACTAGGGCTGCTGGGCACCACTGGAATAGGAATAATAACAACAGAGCCAAATGTTCAGAACTACCCGCCTAAGCCTGCTCATGGAGTTGGCCAATGGAACAAGCAGCTCCTGGTTGTGAGTGCAAACGAGGGATTTGAACACACCATAAATGCGGCCAGGTTTGAAGAATTGGCGCTGAGTCACTGGTCATACACCTGTGACTGTGACTCTGGCCTACCTCTGCTTTCATGCTCCGGGCTCTCAAGTTGGTGCCCCAGATTTTTAAATGGCAGATCGAAATAGCCCCAGCGTTCTAACTGCAATCACTATTCAGCAGGCTGAAACTAATCCAGAGCTCTCAGCAACCGGATATTTCTCAGTGAACACCTACTAGCAAATTCTCTGAAATCCCAAAGTCGGGGATACCAGGAACCGCTTGAGGCATCTACTGTGTAGATCCCTGGCTTGACAGAGTATTGTAAACAGCATAATGTGACTCTATAACAGGAAAGGCACGGGACATTTCTCATTCACATCTAGGCCTTTCATGCCCACACTTCCTAGGGTTCAAAACTGGGATGCTCCGGAGGGCCAAACAGAATTTAAAGTCTCCTCTCCCATTGATGGACAGCTTACTGCACCTCTAGAGCAAAATTGACACCTGGTGTCATTCCCTCCCCTGTACAAGCTGCATGTAGCTCTATTAGAGTATTAATTATTCTGACTACGATACACTCTTTAATATCATTTCACAGGTTCTTTTTATGGTCCCGGTTGCCCTCTCAATAGGAGTTATTTCAGCTTTCCAAATACCTGCTTTCTTCAATGATAATAACCTCGTGGCTGTATTTCTTTTGATGATGATGTTCGGGTAAGTGTGTGGCTCAGTTATTTGAATATGACTCCATGGTGGGGTGGAGGGGGATTTGCTTAGGGTTTGGAGTCCTGACCAAAGCTGTGCAACTCTCCCATCACCGCTACTGGGAATCCTCTCTCTTGGCAGAATAGGAGAGGCTGAACTGACCCCGTAATATAGATAGCACTTGATAAACATTAACTAGTTAGCCTTCAGAAGGCTTGGGAGAGATGTGGCAAGAACTGTTATCCCCATTTTAGACAGGGGTGGACCAAAGGTGGCAGCTTAAACTGTAGAGATTATAGAGACTCAAGACACCATGGTTGGGGTGGATGATGCATGGTTGTCCTTATTTCCTGTTTACACAGACTTTACCTGAATAGCAGCTCTAAATGTTCGTAACTAACACCAAAAACCGATATGCTCAAGGTCACAGAAACAGCCTGGATTGTAACTACAGCTGATTGAAACTATTCAAATGTCAAAATATCAGTGACATTCCCAAATTTAAAAAAAATCAGGAAAATTTAATAATTCTTGCCTGCCTGAGAGCAGCGTTGTGAGGTTAAAAGGTGGTGAAGAGATCCGCTGATGAAAGGCGCTATATGAGAAATAGGCATCATTACGACTATACCCGCCTGTGTATAGCGAGTGAGGCAGAAGTGCTTGAGCTGAATTATTTTGTTGCCCGTTTTCACCACTCTTTAAATTACTTTCATATTCTCTCTGCTGCCGGTGATCTACAGATATGCAACGTTTTCATGGATGTACTTGCTGGCTGGGATCTTCAAGGAAACAGGAATGGCCTTCATAGTTTATGTCAGCATCAACTTGTCCTTTAGCATTAATACCATCATTACTCATTCGGTTGTGTTTCTACTTTCCCAAGAAAAGGCTACTGATCAGGTAAGAGCTCACTAACACTTTGGGCTTGTCTACATGATGAATCAGTCTTCACTAAAGGAGTGTAAATTCTAGTGCACACTAGTGTGTTGCGCATTAACTGGCCTGGGTGGACCCTGCTGCTGGCATGCACTGAAAATTTCCTAGTGTATGCTAATGTATCCCGTTTTAAACAGTACTACTAATGCACCATGTAGAGAAGCCCCATGTTAACTCTTAGAAAACTGATTGGTTTCCAAGTCTAACTAACACACGTTGCGGCCTGAGTCAAAGGCTACTGAAGTCAGTTGGAGTCTTTCCGTTGATCTCAATGGGTTTTGGATCATACCCGTGGACTTCCATTGTTTTTCAAGGTTTTGAGGCAGGTCAAGTAGGGGACATTACTCTAGAGATCTGGTGAGGTTCTCTAAGGTCCAAACATGGGGCAAATGAGACTCTTTCTTCTCCATTTAATTTACCCAAGCCCCTCCCCCCTCTGATTAAGAACTAAGGGTGGAGAGAGAGGCAGATGGGAGTGGACATCTGGGAGGGGGAAATCAGATGCATGTGGGAGAGATCAGGGAATGAATGCGGGTCCACTTTTTTGAGAAAGATGGTTGTTTTGGGAGTTAAGTTTCCCTAGTGCAAATTACTGAGGCTGAGTACTAAATCTCAGTGCCCCAAGGGCTACATCAGCAGACGAACTTTCTGTAGTCTAACTGTGAAACAAGTGGTCTCTACAATGAATTCCTGTCCATACAAAGGGAAAAGTGCCTCGAAGGCACTGACATTTCCCTAAAGTGGAGCACTGCTCTTTAATAGATCTACTTCTCGTGTGTCTTAGAGAATCCGTACTGGCTAAAATGTAAGCTTTGGGTTTTTTTTGTTTATTACAAGGACAATTCCTTAATTAAAAAAAAATCAGCCCTTGTCCCATTGTCAGGCAGTACCTGTTTACCAAACCCTTGGATCGTGTCATTTGTAGTTGTCTAGCCACATCAGGATGGAGACAATCTCCTTCCATGCTAATTTATTGCGTATCCAATGTGCCATGTGTAATGTCAGTTGTGTTCAGCAATCTTCACTGCTAGTGTTAGCGAATAACGATATTATACAGGAGCTCTTCACTGCTAGGCTCGGTGCTTGGCTGTTTGTCATGCATTAGCAACTCCCTGGGCCAAACGTGTCTCCTTGTCAGTGGGCATGGAGCTGCTTGACCAAGAAGAACTGATGCGCTTGTGCTACAGAAAGCGAGAAGAAGGATTTGGGTACTACCTGTGTCCCTTTGAGCTTCATGGAGATGCCCTGCAATTCAGCATGCAGCGGGATGGATCCACAGCTCTGAGGCTCCATGGATGGGGAGCACATTGGCCGCAAGGGTTAGCGCAGCTAGATAGCTACCCCAACTTCATGAAGAACACCAGTCTGCAACCTGCTTACTCAGCTTTACCTCACTGTGCATTCCCTGCATCAGGAGAATTCCCAGCTGCAGCCTCAGAGCACCGTTCTGGTGGTTGCCTGCTACCTGAGCAGTGCAAACAAGCTGGAATAAGAACCAAGGATCTGTACCAGGAAGTATGATCACTGGGTGCTGGCTAGAAGGGTGCCATTTCTAAAGCACCTAAGGGAGTTAGGCACCAACTCCCAGTGACTTTCCCACCCTGAATTCCTTGCAATTGTGAAACAAACCGTTTCGGAGCTCTTTGCTGTTGATTTATCTGTGGTTTGAGATAGGCTAATAAGCCCAAACAGGCGTCAGTCCCAATGCCGTCCCAAGAATAAAGTCACAATGATCATTGGTGTTTCTCTTCTTTCAGGGCTTGCATGATCTCTCTGAAATATTGAGGCACGTTTTCCTGATCTCTCCTCAATTCTGCTTTGGATATAGCTTGATTGAATTGTCTCAGCACCAGGCGCTGATGGGCTTCTTAAAAGCCTATGGCGTGGATTACCCTGACAGAACCTTTGAGATGGACAGAATAAGCTCCAAGCTGCTTGGCATGTTTATCCAGGGCACTATATTCTTTGCAATTCGGCTCTTAATGCATGACGGGATGATTCAGAAAGTCTGGTCTAGTATATTAGAGTAAGTAACATCAGTATTCCTACAATGGATATAGATTAAAACAGAGCTCAGTGCTTTTGTCTTTGACATTGTCATCGTTATCAATTATAATTATTTTGCATAGCTCCATAAACTTACACAACGCTTTGCAAACTCAGCGTAAGCTCTCTCTGCTGGCAGTTCCCATATCTACCTGTGGTTATAGTGATGACTAATGGAAATGTGTGCACCTTAATTTTTTGTTGCACCTCCCTCTCTATGGGCATTGGGAGTAATTGCTTATCCTGCACTAATTCTGCATGTGCTGGACAATTTCAGTACCCGGGAAGGGAGAGGTATTCGTTGTTGTAATCCCTGCGTAGGCCAGTGAGTTCAATTTCAAAGAACAGGCCTGGCTGACTGTATCCATTCTGTGTTGGAAAGGCAACTCAAAGGGCTGCCATTTCAGGTCTCCAGTGCCACAGGATGCTGATGGGTTGATCGGAAGAGTGGCTCTGGGGCCAGCAGATCCAGAGCCCCTTCAATTCATACAGTGGCACCTTGAGCCCAAGCTGATTTGGATTCAGTTCATGCATGATCTGCCCCCCAAATTCAAACGGTAAAAACTGTCACCAAAACTGAAAGCTGCCATGATGTAGGACCGACACCAAAAGCAATGCATTTGTTGAATACAAGGAAAAGCTTCATAAAGAAAGAACATTTGTTTCTAAGCTTCGTACATGGAATAATAATAGCAGAGAGTTTTAAATTAATATAATGAGAGCATATAATAGGATCTCATTTCAATTTTACTGAAAAGACACTAAGTCCTCTGCACACGCAGATCTGGAATGTAAAGTCACCTGTCTCCTTCGCCTTCAGATTCCTGTTCGACAAAGTGCATGGCAGGCCACCGCTTCTGCTGGAGGCAGCTGATGAAGACAAAGACGTTCAGGCTGAGAGGGAGCGGGTTGAGTCTGGCCGAGCAGACGTCGACGTGGTACAACTCCAGAGCCTCTCCAAGATCTACCATCTTCCTCTCAGAAGGATCATGGCAGTCAAAAATGTCAGCATTGGAATCCCAGCAGGAGAGGTAAGCAAGCAGGCTATGGCAGTAGCAGCCTCTCCTCTAGAAAATGTCCTCCAAGCCACTTCCTCATTGTCTTCCCAATCCCTGCTTAAGACTCAGGGAGACCATCTGACAGCAACTTATTGGACAATAACTTGCTTTACTGGTACCTCATCCTTCCTTTCTTCCCTCTGGTATTCGTCACCTCCATCTATTGAGTATCATTGATTATTTGTATTATAGTAGAGCCCAGAGAACCCAACTGAAATCAGAACCCCCTGGAGCTAGGGATAGCATGGACATAAAGCGAGAGATGGTCCTTGCCTCAGAAAGTTTAAATAGACAAGACAAAGGAAAGGTGGGAGGGAAACTATGATAATCTAGAGAATGCACTCCAGCAGGGACTATCTTTTTACTGTGTGTTTATACAGCGTCTAGCACAGTGGGGTCTTGATCATTGGTTGTTTGTCTGTCATGGATTTACAGTTACCATTAGAAATGTAGTCATGACTCTTTATTCAGACTGCATTGGGCTTGGAAAGTGGGATGGGCAGTTAGAGAGGCAGTGTGGTCCAATGGATGGGACTAGGAGACCTGGGTTCCGTTCCTGTCTCTGCCACTAGCCTGCTGGGTGATCTTGGGCAAGGCCAGATTTTCAGAATTGCTGAGATCCCAGTTTGACACCAACAGCCAGATTTTCAGAAGAGCTTAGCATGCTGGGAAAATGGGAGCTGACACTCTTTGAAAATCTAGCCTCTGATCTCAGTGGGGGAGATTTTCAAAGGCATAAATGGCAGATACACCCTAAATCCCATGAAAGCCAGTGGGAATTAGACTCCTAACTGCCATTTGTGTATTTGACTCTCTCTCCCTCTAGACCTTTGCTTCCTCTCCCATCTGTCTATGTCTGCAGGACCAGGGCCTAAGAATGGTACTGAGTGTCTGTACAGTGACTAGAAAAGGAGTACTTGTGGTCTGTCTACACTGCTGTAGGAGGTATGATCTGAAGCACATGTGGACATATTGAGTTAGCTTTAATCTGGCCAATGCAAGTACCAATAACAGTGAAGCTGCAGCAGCATGGGATTGCAAGAGTAAAATGATCAGGATTTGATCCTTCACATGGCCTACATATGAAAATGCACTTTGCAATAAAAGGAAGGCTAGTGTTATAGACACATTCATTATTTCCTACTATATTAAACAGAGGAGCCTAATACACACTGCAATACACTGCCCAATAAACAACCACCATTATAATATTTATATGCACTTTGACTGCCTGAGGCTTTTCCATAATTCGTCTTGCTCAAGGGCCAGGGGAGGAGAAGTGTCAAGTCGCGTTGAGCACTCGCTGCATAGCAATACGTTAGCATTAAATGCAGCATGCTAAATGTCTCTCTTTCTGTCTCATAAACCAGTGCTTCGGGCTGCTTGGCGTGAACGGTGCCGGAAAGACAACTATCTTTAAAATGCTAACAGGAGACATCGGGGCTACCAGTGGAAGATTGAGAGTCCGGGATCAAACTGGGTATGGAGGATTAGCTATCCAGAAGTGATGTATCAACAAGGCTGTCTGGAAAACAATTTGTCATTTGCCCTGGCTCGGATGAATCAACAAAGCAAATTAAAAAGAGTTAGACTTAATAAAAAGCAGAAAATTCAGCCATTTAAAATATTATATTTATTTCCTCGGGTCTTGAGTCTCATTTCACTGACAAATTTTTATGCTGGTGCAACTCTGTTGGTGTCAATGGAGTTTCTCCAGATTTACACCACTGTGAGATCAGAATCTGGCCCTCAGTCATTAAGAGCCTGATTCTGTCACCCTTTCTCTTGTTGAATAATATCACGCTCCACAACTGGTCCCACTGAAATCAGTGGGTCTGATGATGGAGTAAAGTGCTACTAAACATGAGTAAGGTTGCGAGTCTGTCATAGAGGTCATGGGAGTCACGGATTCTGTGACTTTCCGTGACCCCCATAACTTCCGCAGCTGCAGGGCTGCCCAGGGGCCAGTCACACTGGCCGCTGCTGGAGTGGCCCCAGGACCAGCTGCTCAGGCAGTCCCCGGTGCCAGCAGTTGGCCCCGGGGATCACCCAAGCAACAGTCCTGGGGGTGGCCAGAGCAATGGCCCCAGGGAGGGCCAAAGCATTGGTCCCGGGGGCGGCCGTGGGGACCGCTGGAGCAGCAGCGGTCCCGGGGGCGGCCAGAGCAGCGGCCCTGGAGGCTTTCAGGAGAGCGGCCTCTGTGGGCCTTGGAGCAGCAGGCCACCGTGGGGCAGTCAGCCTCCACTGCTGGAACGGGGCCCCACAGCACAGAGATTTAGTCATCATGGGCATTTATAGTAAAAGTCACGGACAGGTGAATTTTTGTTTATTGCCCATGACCGGTCCGTGACCTTTACTAAAAATACCCATGTCTAAATCTTCGCTTTAAACATGAGTAAGGCCACTGGAAACTGGCCCATCAAAACCACTGGACATACAAGCAGTGTGAGGTACTACTCAGTGTGAGACACACAATCCTTCCTTTTAGGAGCTAAGAATGTCAGATCTGCACAGGCCTTGCTATCATGAACTAAAAGCGTTCCTGCCCCAGTGGGGGATACGTTTCCTTCCTGTTTAATAGAGCATATAGGAGACTTATGAAGTGTTTATAAAATGACCTTTCACCTTTCCTGATCCAGATCCCTGAGTGACATTGATGACACTCACTGGTCGCTCTTCGGCTACTGCCCTCAAGAAGATGCCTTGGATGACTTGCTGACAGTGGAAGAGCACATGTACTACTATGCTCGGCTACACGGCACCCCAGAGAAACAGATTAAAGGAGTGAGTAGACCCATTTGACTGAAGAGTTCCCTTGGGACCCAGTCAAGTCAGTGTGAGTCTTTGCATTGACTTCAGTGGTCTTGATCAAGGCCATTATGTGTAATAATAAACAATGAGGATGACAATCATGAATTTCCAACCTGGGACTTCATTGCTTTGTGGCTAGATGGTTGTGGGATGGTCACAGAACTTGACTGTTTTGTAACACGGGGTCACATGAATTGACTTAGAACTGGGCCATGCTGTTAAAACTCTCCCTACATAGACATCTGTGCAAATACTCCCATTGAGTTCAGTAGTAAGTGTTTACTAGATCAAGTCCTAAATGAACAAGTGAAGCTGGAATTTGTAAAAGGGATTAGTAAAAGTTGTGTCCCTAATGTTTTGATCCCAAGGGGTCTTTGTGAAATCGTTGAACTCCTATGTATTTTAACGTGTATTTCAAAGCAAGTCTCCACACTTCAAAGACTTCTGTGGAGTGAAACCCAACCTGGCAGCAATATGCTATTTCAAAGGACATTTAATTATAGTATCTGAACCACCAGAGACTGAGGGCTAGATCCCTCCTGATGTAAATCGGTGTAGCTCTCTTGAAGTCATTGGAGCTACACTGATTTGCACCTGTTGAGGATTAGGTCCTGAATTGTTGGCAAATACATACTTGTTCCAGATATTCTATGGTTGGTCTAATTCTCAATGTAAAGCAAGTTTTTATTATTATTATTATTTGTACCCACAGATTGTACATCAGCTTCTTCATAGACTTAATCTGATGCCGTACAAAGACAGAGTCACCTCGATGTGCAGCTATGGCACTAATAGAAAGTTATCAACTGCTCTGGCCCTCATTGGTAATCCATCAATTCTATTGCTGGTAAGAAATCAGAAATTTTGCGATGAAAAAATGCGTAGCTTTTAAGGCCAGAAGGAACCATTCTATCATCTATTCTGACCTCCCGTCCGTAGCCTTGGATAATTTTAAAGTGCAAATTGCATCAGTCACTCATCACAGGTTCTTTTACTCAGCAGCTATGTAAGAAATGTTGCTGAGTTGGAGATTGGTGAAGCACACACACAAACTTTGGACTTTAGTTAGTAGAGACAAATATAACTGAAATGATAGAAAAATCAATATGCATAAGTACAGCAAAGTGGTTTACTGCATTGTGCTTACTTGCAACCTTATGGAGGCCATTAGATGTGAAGATGGAAAGAAAAATAAGTGGTGATGACGGTTTTGGCTGTCGCTAACTGTGTCATTCTGATGATCCCAATTAAAGGTTGGATTTACACCTTATTTTATGTCTCAGACCTTCTTCCCCTGAATACCCACACATGCCCCATGAGCATGGTTAGATCATTTTCTGGCCTTCGGTCCATTTATGGGTTTCCAGGAAATCATAATTGCTGTTATGATCGTTGACATGGCTTTTTGCATCAATACTTTTCCTAGTGTTTCCAATATATTCAAGAAGTTAACCTCATGGTTACACATACTAAAAATCCCCTAGAAGTTCATTAGCATTCCTTTAATTTGTTCTTTGCTGTGCACTTGTGTATTGTAATGCACTCGTTACTAAATCTTATAACCCTAGGTCACTCATAACTAATAAAAGCAATTTTATTACATGCAATATTTTATACCTATATATCAAGCTTGGCTTATAACCTCTGTAGGGTCTGGTCAGGAGTCACAGGTCAACATGTATAACACAGGTCTTGGGATTTCACCCAGTTACCCTTGTACTGAGCCTAATAAGTTGTGTTTGACTTAAGCATTTCTTCCGGAAAGGCATCAAGTCTTCGTTTGAAGACATCAAGAGATGAAAAATCCACCGCTTCCCTTGGTAGCTTGTTCCAATGGTTAATCAGCCTCGCTGACAAATTTGAGCCTTATTTTTCATTTGAATTTATCTGGTGTTTACCTTCCAGCCATTGGTTCTTGTTATGCCTTTCTCAGCTAGATTAAAGAGCACTTTAGTTCCCACTATATTCTCCTCAGGAGGGTACTTACATATTTTAATCAAGCCACCTCTCAATCTTCTTTCTGGTAAGCTAAACAGATGGAGCATTTTAAGTCTCTCACTCTAAGGTATTCTTTGTTCCTGTCGTCACATTATTTAGTGGCTCTTCTCTGCACCCTCTGCAATTTTCCAATAGCCTTTTCAAAATGTGGACACTGTATGAAGTATTCCAAGCGTGGTCTAACCAATGCTGTATACGGAGATCATTATCCTCCTGACTGTACATGTCTGAAACGCCCCTACTTCAGACGAGCAGTGGTAGAGAGAAATCCAGAGGCTCTGCATGAGTGCTCCTTCACGGATACTATATGGTGTCTCCCTATTGCTCTTAAAAGGAAAGGAACCGAAAATGCCATCACATTATTCCATACTTATTGTCTATCTACAATGTCCATATCAGATTTAAGATGTGATCACGCCCTCCCTGGAATAGCAAGAAGGGGATGAAAAGAGCAGATAGTCTGTACCAGTGGCCCCAAATTGCCATGGGGTGAAAAACAGAACCAGAACAGTAGTGTTCCTTTAAGATACAATCTAGAAAGCATATATCTCTTGCCACATGGAGGATATTAGAATGTTTCACCTAAATGTAGCTTAACATTTTCTTCTTACATTATACTGGAGTTTTGCTCTGAAGTAGGATCATAACTACAAATGTTCTCTTTGTGCAAACTGCCATTTGCTGGTGTCAAAGAGATGCCTCAAGCAGTGGGTCTGGCTTTGATGTAAGAGTCACGGGGGTTTCTCTCTCGAGGGTCACCCACAAGTTTCAGACAGCCGGGAAAGGACGCACACAAAACATTCCATACATGCACGCCCAAAGTCGCAGTTCAGATTTCCCAGTCAGGCTTTTCAGCTTGCAGTTCTCCAGGGCATAGCCCTAGCACACCAGGTTTAGTTCACTCGGCATCCAGAAGTGGCCAATGTTTAAATTACCCCCATACCATCTAAGCAATTGCTTTTCTCTGGCCCTGCTCCGATTGGCCTCATTCTCTGCTTTCCTCAACAAGCCTCACCTGGCCTTTCAGGATTAAATCAGGGCAATTAGACCCAGTCTTTTCTGCCTAATTGTTGTTAAGGCAACCAGCCTTATTCCCACATGTCAGCACTCTTTGGGCTCGTAGGAAAGAAAAGGAAGTGTGAGAGGATCAGAAAAATGTTTCAGCATAAATAAACATAACAGAGAAGGGGGGGGAAACCAAGAGAAGATGATCTTTCAGACGCCATTCATAGCACATTCACTCAGTCACACCACAGGCAACATAAGTCTTTTAAACTGGAGAAACCAACCCCACAAAGTACCAGACCACCTGCCACTGCTGTGTTGTAAATTCTGCAATACTTAGTGATCAGTTTTCCAAACATTGGGCCAGATGGGTACAGCTCTGATTTACACCCATTGAAGCGCCACCCCTAAATTTATATAATTCCTTCTAACTTCTCTTCTTACATATAAAATCTCAATAAAAAGGGAGAAGAGGAGGTTGTCTAAGCAGAAGCTGCTTTCTGAATAACAAGCTGTTTTCTTTCTGCTTAGTATAATACATTGTCACCAACAATAACAATTTTACAATAGGAAGCTGGCTGGTAATTTTGTTGATGATGAATGTGATGGGGCACGACATACTGTTACTCATCTGTAGCTTATTGTCTATGGAATCCTGAAGACAGAAAACTTGTTTTGTCCGTAAATGAAGCAGATATTACCCAAAAGACAGATAGGTGTGGAGACAAAGAGCCAGTCTGGTATTACCTCATGTTTGGATCACAGCTACAATTTACTAATAAGTTGTTATTTATAGAAGTGTGAAATAGAACATCTACATAGAGGGATGTTTATCAGAGTCAGTTTTGCGCTAGGAAGAGCAAGGCTGAGATTTTCAAATCAATTGATATTTTGAAATGAATGGGAAGTGCGTTTCCAAATCCTCTAGGCAGCCAGAGTGTTTCTAAATTAGTTTAATGTTCAGATAAGGTCCTTAGCTGTGGAGAGGGCTCTGCCACAAACCTGCTATGTGAACTTGGGCAAGTCACTTCCCCTCTGTATCTATTTAGTTTGTAAGCTCTTTGGAGAAGAGACTTCCTCTTAGTATGTGTTTGTACAGCGCCTAGCACCAGGGGGTCTCATCCTAGGCACTGCCATCATACATACAAATAATACAGACCAAAAGCTCCATATAAGAGCTAAGTGGTTGTATTGGTAGCTGTATTGTCTGTAATGACCATTCTAAACAAAGAGCAGATATGGAGAGGAAGAGAAATGACATTTTCTTTCCTATTGAAACTTACAATCTGTTTTTTGTTGTTGTTTTTTAAAGGATGAACCAAGCTCTGGAATGGATCCTAATGCTAAACGACACCTTTGGAAAATCATCACTGAGGAAGTCCAGAACCAATGTTCCGTGATACTCACTTCCCACAGGTAGAGTTTACTGGCTGCCTTTATGCTTTATTAAGCCCAAACTAAAATTGCACTTTGGAACACCCTAGACCAGTGGTTCCCAAACTTGTTCCGCCGCTTGTTCAGGGAAAGCCCCTGCCGGGCCCAGCCGGTTTGTTTACCTGCCACGTCCGCAGGTTCGGCCGATCGCGGCTCCCAGTGGCCTCAGTTCGCTGCTCCAGGCCAATGGGAGCTGCTGGAAGCGGCGGCCAGTATGTCCCTTGGCCCGCCAAATTTCAGTGCCCCCAATGTTCCCTCGGTACTTGGAACTTTGGGGGCACTGAAATTTAAATACATTTCCAGTTCCAAGTTTTCCAAGTCTGTATAATGGACTGAATCCTAATTCTGAATCACAGCAGCAGAAAAATGTATCTGGATCTGCATTATGCTGCTTGAGCCCATCTTTAGTAACATCCACCTGCAATAACATGTAATAAGAAAATCCAGGAAGATCATCCAGGAAATGCTGAACACTTCCTGGAAATGTGTGATTGCTTTGCACTGAATGGATCCTTGGCCCAGATCCTCAAAGATATTTAGGCATTTAACTCCCTTAATTATCTTTGAGGACCTGGGCCCTCCCTATTCTAGTGGAATAGGAGCCAGATAGATTTGAGGTGAGGTGATTAAGATGATGAGTTACAGGTTAATCTCCTGAGTAGCTCATGGGAAACCATTAATGTTCTGGCCATTAGAGTTTCTTTTATTCCCATTCAGTGACTGTATAGAGCATGGGTGGCCAAACTTACCGATCCTCTGAGCCACATATGACAATCTTCAGAAGTTTGAGAGTCCGGGCATGCCTGCAGGGGATTGGGGCTTCTGCCCCGCAGGAAGCACTTGCCGGGGCTTGGGGCTTCAGCTCCACTCCTGCTGAGGCCCCGAGCCATTGGAGGTGCACCCTGCCAGACTGAAGCCCCGAGACTCCCCTTCCCGACAGGGCAGAAGCCCCTACTCCACCACCCTGTTGTAAGGCAGAGGTCCTGAGCTCTCCCCCCCGCCCCCCACAGTGTGGTAGGTTGAGAATGGGGGAAGCAGGAGTGCTCAGCGAGCCGCACTTTAACTATAAAAGATGAGGCTCACGAGTCACAGTTTGGCCACTCCTGGAATAGAGTTTCTTTGTTTGCTTTTCAGCATGGAAGAATGTGAAGCTCTCTGTACCAGGCTGGCTATTATGGTGAATGGACGTTTCCAGTGCCTTGGCTCTTTGCAACATATTAAGACCAGGTCAGTAAAATGTATCTACTATCCTTTCACTGTATTGCATTTAGAGCCAGATGCCCAGCTAATGAACAACAGTGGAGCTCCACTGAAGGATGCTGATTTACGTCAGCTGAGGATCTAGCTGTGTGTATTCAGGGCATTAGCACGTAGCGAACAAACCCAGGACGTCACTGAAAGCCTTTCTGTCTTTTGTTTCTGAGAATCTGTGATAAATAATGGCAGGGGGCTGGCTGGCAAACAAGAGTTCTGTTTTGTGATAAATGTTGGGGTTTTGGCATTGGGTTTCATTCTGCAGCTGAACGAAGCCGAGGCTTTTCATCATGTCTGAGAGTGAGAGAGTCCCACCCCAGACTAGCCAACACTCAGCTGTAGTGAGGGGGACCAAGTTCAAGGGCCTATTCCACAACAGGCAGATCAGGGTCTTGAACCAGGGTCACCCCATCCCAAGTGAGTGCTCTAGCCACTTGGCTTTTCTGGGGTTGGTTGGGAGTTCTGTCTCCCTCTCCCATCCACCCAGGACCTGAGAGCTTTCTACAAATCGACACTTGCCAACAAAAAAACATTTTGTTAACAAACTGTCAACCAGCTCTCTCAATAATGCATGTTCTGCCTCCATGAAGCTTTTGTTCAGTGTTTGAGAGGCATGTTCCTCTACACAGATGACACAATAACTTGGTCGACTTTAATATGGAAATTAAAAACATATGATATTGATGAACTTCACAGCTTATTAATGATCACCCTGACTGGATTGCTATCCAGATTTATTCCTAGCATGACGCTGTTGACCTCACTGGAGTTACTCGGGGGCTGGCTTTGTTTCACGAGAGCTTCCAGCAAGGCTACTTGACTCTCTTGTGTCTGTTCCGTACCTGCTGTGCAGCATGCATTCTGATTTTCTGTCTAGGTTTGGAAGAGGATTCACCGTGAAGATGCACTTGATGAGCAGTGAGGTCAGCACGGAGGCTCTGACGGAGTTAATGCAGTCCCACTTTCCAGATACGTGCCTGAAGGTAAGCAGGATAGATCAGACCAGATGCTGGGGGAACTGAGAATGGAATCCCATATCAAACCTGTTATATTCACAATGGATATCTTGTAAGCTTCTTCTGACCACAGCTTTGACTCAGCAATAGCTGCCCAGAGCATTATGCTCTCAAAGCATAAGGGAATTGTACACCCAACTCCTTCTTCCAAAGCAGAGGCAAGGCTCAGATTTACAGAGCTGCCAAAAGGGTTTGGACACCGAGGTCCAATTAATTTCAATGGAATTAGAGCATCCAGATTTCCTAGGTGGCTTTAAAAACACAGCCAAATGGTAACAGTGAGCATGCAAGAGAGGAGTCTAATCTGGCAACTCCTTACTCACTTGAGTAATCCCACTGATGTCAGTGCTACAGAAGGCTGGAGTTAGAATCATAGAATATCAGGGTTGGAAGGGACCTCAAAGCAGGACCAATCCCCAGCTAAATCATCCCAGCCAGGGCTTTGTCAAGCCTGACCTTAAAAATATCTAAGGAAGGAGATTCCACCACCTCCCTAGTTGTCTAGCTCCACTTGTTTTCAGTGGGAGCTGGGATTACTCAGTGCCTCTGGTGATAGAATTACATTGGCATCAAGGTGGAGTAACACAGTGTTGAAGCAGGACCAGCCAACCCTCTAGCGTAACGCCAACTTTCAAAGTCATCCATCCAAACGCTAGTTCGTCCTGCACTTTAGTCTTCCCCAAAAGCCTAAGATAATAGAAGTTTTAGTTGGATCCTCACATAGATTCCAGAATATACCTGATATTTGTTGCACAACAATATTTCCCATGCAAGAAATTTCTTCTCCAGCTTTCTCAGTCTTCACTGAGGCTAGCTGACATTACAGAATGGACTAACTAGCACGTCAGCTGGGGAGTAGCTTTACCAGCCAGGAAAGAGAAATAAAGCTCCAAACCCCTGTTCCTCAGGGCTTGTTTATTGGCCACCAAAGAGTACCACAAACATAAAGCAACTCACTGGAAACACATGAGGCCAGCGGTCCTCAAAGTGTGCGTCATGACCCCAAACTGGGTTGAGACCCCATTTGGATTGGGTCACCAGGGCAGAAAGACCCAGCCCAGAGCTCTGGGGTTGGTGGTGGGGCTAAAACCCTAGCCCGCAGCTTCAGAGGCGGCAGTGGGGGGCTGAAGCACTTCTTATTTAAAATACTAACTATTCTGAGTCACCCAGGGCACTGGGGTTCGTGTCGTAATTTTTTTTGTCAGAATGGGGTCACGGTGTAATGAAGTTTGAGAACTGCTGCACTAGGCAGTCATTGCCCATAGGCTTTTCTCACTTGAGTGAGTCAGAAAGGGAGAAGACACATCCTCCCCCTTAATTCCGTTTTGAGTCAGCTTCCCCTACCTTTTTATACTACACCCAAGCAGCTGTATGGCCTGCCGGGACCTTTTACAGGTGGCAGTGACTTGACTTTGTCACTCTGCTCTTGTTCCCACAGGACCGGCATCTCAACATGGTGGAATATCACGTGCCCATCTCCGCAGGAGGAGTAGCAAACATATTTCATCTTCTGGAAACCAACAAAATAGCCTTCAAAATCAGGCACTTCTCAGTGAGTCAAACCACTCTAGAGGAGGTAAGAAATTCAGCAAACGTTTCAGACATGAACTGATTAACAGACACATTGGACCACATATTGAAAGGGGCTTCATTCCGCTTGCCTTTTGAGTGCGCACACCTGTACGTGCATCTTCTCGCACTTCTGTCTCCAGATGCATATGGTAGCGCTGGTAAAATGCATAAGCAAAGTTGTGTGTGACACACATGAAAACATGGCACAAAGGACTTAGTCTGCCCTCAGTCACGCCGGTTCAGTACTGTTGATTTCAGTGGGACTATATAAGTGTAAATGAAGGCAGAATTTCAACCCACATTTTTCCAAAGTGAAGAGTGGTCTTGTGATTAGGGACCTAGGCTGGCAGTCAGGAGCTGTGGCTTCAGTACCTGGCCCTGCCATTGACTTCAGAAGTTATTCACTCTCTTTCTGTGCTTCATTCCCTATCAGTAAAATGATAATATTCCTTTCTCCCAGCTTTTGCTTGTCTATTTAGACTGCCAGCTCTTTATGGCTGCTCTTTTCTTAGTATGAACTAGATCTTCAACTGATGTAGGTTGCCATAGCTTCATGAACTTCAGTGAAGCTGCGTCAACGTATGCCAGCTGAGGATCTGCCTCTATATAGTTATATAGTGAGGCCCCGATCTCAGGTGGGGCATCTAGATTCTGTTGTAATACTCATTTTGTTTATGATTGTTTGTAATGTGGGTGCCATAGTTACATTCCCTCCATTTCCACTTCAAAACTTTTTTCACCAGTATACAATATTGTAGGAGAAACCCAAGTTTAAGGGCTACCTTGAGTTAGGCCTGCATGGACCATCCCATTGGCAGGGGATAGCTGGAGCACTAGGCTCTGCAGTCATGCCCCCAAGATGACCCACTTTTAGTCCCGGTGGTGTGGTGGAGCTATCTAGTTTTTATGCCACCTGGCGATTCCTCTGTGACAGGTGAATCCTCAGCTCATCCGATAGGGCAGCTGTCCAGCCCCTTTGTGCCAGCAGAGTAGTGCAAAGTGAATGGATCTGGAAGCAAAACTATTACCCTGCAATCCTAGATACAATTCTGAGAGTGAATTGTGTGTGTAGATGTGTGTAATAGGGTGTGTGTGTGTGTGTGTGTAGAATGGAAGGGTGTGTGTATATAATGTAGGTGTGTGTGTGTGTGTATGTATAGGATTGCGCATGTACACCATATAAATATATAGGTAGATGTGTGTGTATATAGGTATACATGTGTATATATAAAATATACATTAAAGCTGGGCTTTGCAAGACATGTAAGTGCCCCAATCCCATTTGAGACCTAGGTTTCTCAGACTCCTTTTGGAAATCCCATCCCAACCACAGAATCCCTCCCTCCCAGGGCTATGGTCCATAGGAAAAAAAGGCTTTTTTGGCAATTTCTTGACTTATTTTTTTAGGTTTGTCACATAACCAATATTTTCCTTTAAACTTTTAGGTTTTCATCAACTTTGCCAAAGATCAGACTGGGGCTGACAATGCAGATGCGAGTACAGACGTAGGCTCAGACTGCTCGGATACAAGTAGCCAAGATACCAACATAAGCGCCATCTGTTAAAGGGATATTGCGGTGTTAAAAAAAAAATTGTATTTTTCTAAACAATGGGTTTTTTACTTATTTTGTTATTAGCAACCTGGTAAATATGTAAAACTGGCATGTCAGATTGGTCTTGCCCCAGTCTTACAGTTCTTGTTCTAGGTTTATTTTATATCTATATTGCGAAGTTGGTGACATCTCCTGATACTTGCTGTTCAAATACGCTGGAAGCTCTTCGCCATTGGCTGTCACCAAGAAGAACAGTGGGGGATAGAGCAGAGCGGCTGCTCTGGAGTCAGGGACGTAAGTGAGAAGAAGGACGGGACAGTCGTTCGGACGCTAGCTGGGCCCTCAGGAAACCCGCAGTTCAATGTCCTACTTTGCCACAGACTTCCTGTGCGACCTTGAGCAAGTCACTTGAAATGTCAGTCAAATGGGGGGATCACAACACTTCCCTCCCCCCCAGAGGTGTTGTGAGTCTAGATACATTAAAGGTGGTGATTCTCCAGCAATGGAGTCCATCTTAGATAGCTATGTAAAGCTTTTCTCTGTATGTGGATTATGTCAGTATTAATACAGTTATTTAAAATCCATGCTTCCTGTTGTTTTTGTTTGTTTCTGTAGTTTGCACCAACTCTACATGACCCCTAGTACAAATCTCCCGGTCCCACGCAATTTTCCCCTACCAATACTCCACAACTCTGCAAACCCAACAGCTTGACCACAGGAAGCATTGTACCGAGCAATATTGCCCAGTCACACTCCAATTTAATCACCACCTCTCTGCCACCAACTGAAACACGTTAACCCGGCCTCTCCCAGAACAACCAATCACCCAATCCCTGCAGAACTCCGCCAGGTTTATCCCTCACCCCACAGGGACGACACCTCCTGGAGGACAGTGCTTCCCAGCTGGGGTGCTGCACTTCACGCTGCCAATTGCTCTGTCTTCCCCTTTGGCCTGGGAGGTTCAGCAGTATTCAGGGCCTGGCAGGGTTGTTTCCACGAGGGTGAGAAATCAGTGCTGAGTCAGGTATAGTCTTATTTATTTCTCCTCCCCCCCAAAAAAAAAAACACAAAAAAACCTTACACAAAGTCCTGTTGATCTGAGTCCAGTAGAAACAAACAGGAGCAGGCTGTTTCCTTGCTCAGACATCCCCAAGTCTACCTCTCAAGCGAGCTCTGTGCACAAGCAGCCCTGTCTCTCTGCTTCCTCTTGGGGTCATGCCCACAAATCCTTCTGGCTTTTGCCTTCACCACACACAACCTGCTAATGATATCCTAGCCGCTGCATTTGCAAACAGAGAAACTCCTCCCTCCCACAGCTTAGCTCAGCTCTGCCATGCCACCTATTACTTTGGGTTATCTCCCAGTTGTCTGCAGCTACTGTTACGTCATTGGCTTTAATGAGGCTTGTGACTGGATCTAAGATCCTGCTGATTGACAGCCATTAGCACCTTTCAGCAGAACAACAGGTTAAAAATCCCAGCATTGGATCTCGCTGCTATTTTCCAAGAGTAGTGGGTGTTCCAATGAGGTCAGAGAATATTATACCTGTATTATTTATTTGTATTTCCATAGCATTGAGGAGCCCCAGCCATTGACCAGACCCCATTCTGCTAGGTGCTAAACAAACACAGAGCCAAAAGGTGGTCCCTACCCCCGGCGAGCTTGCAACTGAAATACTGGTGTTGTTGTAAGAAAGGGGATCCCCAATAAAGCTGTGTGAAGCCTCCATTGCAAAACCTGAAATGACGTGAACCTCGCTTGGTTTCAGGGTCACGTACAACATTCAAACCGGGGGGGTTGTTCAAACTCATTTTGGGCCAAGGGAAAATTTGATGAGACCTGTGATATATTTTGCTTTGATCTTTAGGGAATGAGTTTCCCTACTTCAAGTTCGATTTTGAGGCTTGTTGCAAAAGTCACACAGGGGCAGGTATTGTTCATAACTAGTGTGTTCAGGATCATATTGTGGGCTTCAGTCTCATGTAGTTTGGTTGCTCCAGAAAGGTCATTGTCTACCCTTGATCTTTGTGCAAACTTCCTGCTGACATCACTGGGTTTCAATGGTAGCAGCTGGCCCTAAATTTAGAACCCAACCCACTGATCATAATTAAAACAGGAATTCAGTCCTTTCTACAGAACGCACTTCACACCCTTAACTTAGAAGTAACTGAAAATGCCGCCAAAGCATTCGTCGTAACTTTTATTTATTATTGTTGCTTCTGCCCTGTAAAAGGCTGCCTTTTCTCATTTTCATGGCATGTATTATACAGATCCTGGATGAAATTAGTCTTGTCTTTGATGGAGGTCTTGCTTTCTCTGCAAAGGATTCAGAGCATGTCTACGATTTAAAACCTATCTGGAATTCCAATCAGAGTATTATTTTATTATGTCAATTGCTTTGTATGCTGCCCCTGGAAGATGGATCTTCAATGCTGTGTCCAGATGTACTTTATATTTAACTGCGAGAGGCTGCGTGCGATACAGAGATGCTTGTGTTTCTTTAGATTGTACAGATCAAAAAAAAGGGAAATGATTCTTTAGAATACTTCAGCAAGTTTTAGTGGGTTTTTTTTAAAGGCAGAACTTTGAGTTTCTATCCAAGTCTAGCCATTGTACCTGATGGGCCAGGGGTACGATATATACTTAGAACTTGGTGGTAAAAGTAAAATGTCTGTTACCTCA
This sequence comes from Caretta caretta, assembly GCF_965140235.1. Taxonomy (NCBI): domain Eukaryota; kingdom Metazoa; phylum Chordata; order Testudines; family Cheloniidae; genus Caretta; species Caretta caretta. Next base: position 68,505,982 of record NC_134216.1, on the reverse strand, counting down.
GTCAAATCTCTAGGTATTAGTCCAAACAAGCAAAAGTTACACGCTTCAAGTAGTTTATTGGTAAACCTTGGAGAAGTGGTTTGAATTGTTTTGGCAAATAGATCAGACAGATTATAACAGATACAGCCCAGATCTGTGTTAGCTTTTCTGTGGCTTCCTGCAGAGCCCCCACGCCACAAGCACAGCTGTCCCTGACTCCTGCAGATCCCTCTGGATCTACCCATGACTTTCTCTGGTGGAGGAAAACTCCAACCTTCCTCTCAATGGAATGATATGGGAGACTCTGTCAGAGGACCTGTTCAAATCCACCATAGAGATTTCTTTTCGCTACAACTGATGGGAGGGCATACTCTGGTCTCACGTTTGGTTGGGAATAAGAGAGAAACTGAGATGCCAATTGATAAAAATTCTGACTTTAAAATCACCTGACAAGCCTGAATTTTGCCCAGGCAATATCAGGATAATATGGACTATTATATTTTGGTGCTTTAAATGCCAATCTCTTTAATTGACACAAATGGACTCATCAAAATGGGACAGTGAGCAATTAATGTGTGACTTACATTGCAATGGAATCCTACACACTTTAACCACTTATCGGTCAGCACGAGTCTATTTTCATGCAAACTGGTGGCTAGTTTATGATGAGGTGAGGGGATCAGTCCATGCTGACAGTGTTGGAAAATAACAGGTGACTTGATCTGAGGAATCACTCTGCTTATTTGCAGGTACATTTTCTCTCATTCTGTCTCCGTTTAAACCCCTAACTCCCACTTTTCCCTTTATAAATATCCTCTTGAGAGGGCTAGATTTTCAGAAGAGCCTGGTGGTAGATTGTCAAGGACTCAGCACCTGAGCTGGTTGGGAATGTTTCGATGAAACGTGTTTTCACTGGAAAATGGCAGCTTGTCAAAACGGAAACTTTTTGCAGAAATATATTGGTCTTGACAAAAAATTTTGTTGGGAAGTTTTCTCAGATTGAGGGCGGACTGTCTGGTCCAAAGGAGCGAGCAACCAGAATAGCCAATAGCCCAGTGGTTAGGGAGCTTACCTGGGCAGTGGGAGAGTGGGTTAAAGACACTGCTCAGAATCAAAGAAGGAACTTGAGCCTGTGTCTCCCCCTGTCCGGGTGAGTCCCCTACCTGCAAAGTGCAACAGCTCCAACAGAGGAGTGTGAGAATGCCTCTACAACCCGGTGGCTAAGGCACTCATCTGATGTGGGAGACCCCCACTTCAAGCCCCAGCTCTGTCTGATGCACTCCCTGCTTTGCACCCATGATTACAGGCGGGTTTTCAAAAAAGCCCCTCTCCCATTGAGGCACCTACATAAGGGCAGTCGGCAGCTCCCGGGGCGACACTTGTGGCCAAATGTCCCGAAGCGTTCAGCACCCGATGTGCATCCGAGAGGCCGAGCTCTGATTCCGGCCCCTGAATGGAAGCTAAGCTCTTCTGAAAAGCTGGCCCCTGTTATGCCCTTTTGGTTTGTCTCCGAGGGAGAAGGAGCTGCCTGAGTACCACGGCTCATCAGCTCTCTGTGGGTGTGAGATGAACTCCGAGAGCAGACCTTTGACCTCTGCTCACTCACACATTATCTTTTCAGCCTTCATAATGCCAGCCGATTTTTCAGGGAGTAAAGACAAGTCCCCGTTGGATGGAGCATGTGGCTTATACATGCTAATTAGAACTGCATGGTCCTCAACTGGGCTTAATTTGAGAAGGCTCCTGAAAATTACAGAGGAAAGTGAAAAACAGTCATACACTACGTAACGGTTAAAATAGTCTGGGGCCAGGGAGTCAAGTAGGAATTTTATAATTAGTTATGTGGAGTTGTGAGACTGATTCAAATCAATTTCATAATTGGCAACGTGGAGTTAGAGACACTGGCTCAAATCTCTTTCCCATCTCTGTTAAATTAAACACTTCGGGGAGCTGTTTATTTTGTGACACAGCTCCAGGCTCAGACTTTGCAGACGAAGCTTCTGCTTTTAGCAGAGACATTGAATTCTGCTACTGTGTCTTCCATCTTCCTGGATCCAAATGCAAGGCCTTTATCTGAATGAGGCTGACTTCAGCAATGGGGTGAAATAGATGGCACCTGAGTGGTAAATTTGCAAAGTGAAGTTCATGCCAGCAAGGAAAACATCAGTCAAAGGGCACCATCCAATGAACATCTCTGATTTGCCTCTAGTTAGAATATAAAATCAAACTTTAGTGGGTTTGTTGTTGTTGTTGTTTATTTGCTTACTTGCTTGTGTAAGAAAAACTAGCTTTTGTGTCATTTCAGCATGTGACTAATTTTACCCACATGAGTAGTTGGACTGACATGTCATTGGGACTTCATGTGTGTAAATTACTCATTGGCAGGCTCAAGCATGTAGCAACAAGTTCCCAACTCAGACCCCAGGCCTGCAAACACACGGGTGTGTAATTTTATTCATGAGAATAATGCAACTGGCATTAATGGGATTACTTATGTGAATAAGATTTCTCCTGGGATAAACTGTTTGCAAGCTCAGAGCCTTAGCTGATAATACTGTCACCAAGATTTTCAAAAATGGGTGCCTAAAGTTAAATGACTTATGTCCCTATGTAGGCCCCTAAAGAAATGGCTGGGTTTTTCAAAGTACTGAGCAACCTGCAGGACCCTTTGAATTCAGAGGAGCTTCAGGCAGTTTATTTAGGCACCTAAAGAAGGATTTAGAAGCCTTATTTTATGCCTCCTGTCATAAATATAAAGGGAAGGGTAATAAATACCTTTAAAATCCCTCCTGGCCAGAGGAAAAATCCTTTCACCTGTAAAGGGTTAAGAAGCTAGGATAACCTCACTGGCACCTGACCAAAATGACCAATGAGGAAACAAGATACCTTCAAAGCTGCGGTGGGGGAGAAACAAAGTCTCTCTCTCTGTCTGTGTGATGCTTTTGCTGGGGACAGAACAGGAATGGAGTCTTAGAACCTGGTAAGTAATCTAGCTAGATATGCGTTAGATTATGATTTCTTTAAATGGCTGAGGAAATAAGCTGTGCTGAATAGAATGGATATTCCTGTTTTTGTGTCTTTTTGTAACTTAAGGTTTTGCCTAGAGGGGTTCTCTATGTTTTGAATCTAATTACCCTATAAGGTATTTACCATCCTGATTTTACAGAGGTGATTCTTCTTACTTTTTTTTCTATTAAAATTCTTCTTTTAAGAACCTGATTGCTTTTTCATTGTTCTTAAGATCCAAGGGTTTGGGTCTGTGGTCACCTATGCAAATTGGTGAGGATTTTTTATCAAACCTTCCCCAGGAAAGGGGGTGTAAGATTTGGGAGGATTTTGGGGGGAAAGGCGTTTCCAAATGAACTCGTTCCCAGTAACCGGTGTTAGACGTTTGGTGGTGGCAGCGAAAGTCCAAGGGCAAAAGGTAAAAGAGTTTGTACCTTGGGGAAGTTTTAACCTAAGCTGGTGAAAGTAAGCTTAGGAGGTTTTCATGCAAGTCCCCACATCTATACCCTAGAGTTCAGAGTGGGGAAGGAACCTTGACACCCCCATTTTTAAAAGTCTCAGTCTAGAGGTTGTTTAGCCTGCTGCCAGATCCCCAGCAAGTGTAAATTGACATAGCTCCACTAAAGTCAAGTGATCCAGAACAATTTACACCATCAGAGGATTTGGCCCAGTTTGAGGTTTAATTACATAATAATTTGCAATAACATTTTTTATTAAATTAATAAAAAAGTTGACTTCAACTGATTCTTAGTATTAAAACGTATAAAAATGTGGATTAGATAGGAAATGTAAAAATTGTTTGAGTCAATTTTTTAAGCAAAAAAAAGTATGATTTTTGCTTAAAGCAGTCGAAAAAAATTACAGGACATGTCCTCAGATGGTATAATTCAGCGTAGTGCAACTGAAATCATTATGCTGATTTACACCAGCTGACGAGCTGACTCTAGGATTTTTTTATGAACAGAGAAAACTTTAAGTGTCTACACTTAATAGGGGCAATAGGTTTCGTAAATGGGCTGCACACAAAAAAAGATCATTGGAAGGCAACTGAACATAGGATGGGGGTTTTTTTTGTTTTTTTTTCTACTGGACAATAGCTGTGATCTTGTCATGTAACAAAATACGAACAGAGTATTTAAAAGAAAGAGGGGGTGATGAACTGAGAAAGGACAGACCCTAAATCCACTGGAATCATTAGCCTACAATGGTTTTTAAATAAGATTTGCTGTAGTTAGTTTATGGTTAGGGTAGGCCTCGTCCAGCCGCAGCTCGCGCCCAGCCCCGCTTCGCGGCCCAGCCCGACCGTCCCAGCCCTTAGAGCCAATCCTTATCCCGAAGTTACGTATCCGGCTTGCCGACTTCCCTTACCTACATTGTTCTAACATGCCAGAGGCTGTTCACCTTGGAGACCTGTAGTTGTTTGAGGAGCATGTGGCAATGAGGAAGACGGCACTGAACCAGTGAGAACAACATTAGTATGGAAGAGCGGGTCCCTTAACTTTCTGTTGTCTTTGCTACTTATGAGGTTTGCATACACAACTTCATGAATGAGAGAGGCCGGATCAGCCTATCCACTACTAAAGTATGATACAAAATTGTACAAAAAACATTTAAAAAAAATCCTGGAAATTCTTAGTTAAAAATGGCAGAACATTTCATGCAACAGGGAAATTTTTGATAATGTAGGTAATTTTTTTGCTAAAAGTTTCGTTTTTGGGAAAAGCACCATTTCCTTCATTTAAAAAAAAAACGTGCATGCCAAAAATTTCAACCCAGCTAGTGCCTATGGGAGTTAGGTGCCCAAATACCTTTGAGGAGCTGGGCCTTATGCACACAGAAGACTAAGTCACTTGAGCACTTTTGAAAACTTTACTCCATATATTTAGGCTTGGCAGAATTCAATTGTAGTGCTTTTATAATTTCAACAGAGCATATCAAAGTTTATTTTTAAGCATTTTATTCTATTTTTATCTATTTACATTTTCGCAGTTGTGGGACATTGGGGGGGATCAGATACCAGAGAGAAATCAGACTACAATTATTAATGACAGTAGACACTGAGATTCAACAAGTTAAAGTTTTATAACCAGTAAAATGCAGATTGTCAAAATATACAAAAGTAAATACCCTTAAATCCATCTATAATAAGTTCTCAAGCAAGATTTTTTCTTTCTTTGCCTCTCTGTAAATTTCAATTATTATCGATGGGAATATTTTTTGTCAGTATGTGTATTTACTGTGAAATCAACGTTTACCGACATGTACTGATAAAAATCCCAGCTTCCACACACTTTAACACGTAGCAAATTATCAGCCAATTTATACCCCAGCTGGGTATGCAGGCAATCCACAGAAAACCCAGTGACAGGTGGTGTGTACGGGGAAAAAGGGTTAGGACACACATCTGTTTGTGTCATAAGTCATTTGCTAGAAGCATCAGCAGGAAACAGCGTCCATATTGAAACAATTACAGAAATCCCAAATGCCAAACCAACATCATTACTGGCAGCCAAGCTCTCCCCTCCCCACCTCACCTCCTCTCCTGAGCGCGCCACGTCCCCGCTCCTCCACCTACCTCCCAGCGCTTGCTGCCGCCAAACAACTATAGCAAGCTCCGGGAGGGACTGTATCTTGACTGTCAGAATACAGTAAGTAGTGATAGGGAGGGAGGAGCAGGAACGTGGCATGCTCAGGGGAGGAGATGGGGAAGAGGCGGGGCTGGGGCGGGGATTTGGGGAAGGACTCGGAATGGGGCAGGGAGGGGGTGGAGTTGGGGCGGGGACTTTGGGAAGGGGTTGGAATGTGGGTGGGAGGGGGCGAGATATGGAGTCGGGGGAAAAGGAGGGGTCAAGCACCCACCGGCGCCGGAAGAAGTCGGCACCTATGACAGCAATATAGGTTATGTATTTACCGTTCTTCCTTTCCAGGCAGTCTTATTTATCTCCTAGCCAGCTGTACCATACTCCTCTTTGGTTTTTTGGAGTGATGAATAATGTCTTTCTGATAAGGAAAACAACGAGGAGTCCGGTGGCACCTTAAAGACTAACAGATACATTTGGGCATAAGCTTTTGTGGGTAAAAAACCCACTTCTTCAGATGCATGGAGTCCAACTCCAACACTTGGGCGGGTTTGTTTTCCTCCTCAAGTATAGCCTGTATGATGTTTCAGTAGCACTGGCTATCACTACTTACTCTATTCTGACAGTCAAGATACTGACTCATGTGGTAAAAGAACAAAATGGCAGCACATTTCAATCACTGGTGTGGCAGGATGGTGGGTGCCTGCCTTCACCTTTAACCCAGTCAATAGTTTGGGCCAGTGCCTCAGGTATGTTGGAGTAGCACCTGAGGAAGGAAGGAGGTCATGATGGGTAAATTTTGGTTTTCATGTAGGCCTCGTACCTATCTTAGATACTTACGTGGCCCCCATTACCACAGTATCTGAGCCTCAGAAACTTTAATGTATTTATTCTGAGTCATGTAAGGTAGGGAAATACTATACCCCCATTTTACATGTGGGGAACTAAGGCACAACGAGTAAGGGCTTGTCTACATGAACAATTAGTTTGCAGCAAGCTGGGGTCTGAATCTCCCTGCGCCCCTCAGCCTGCTGTACACTAACTGTCTGTGAGGGCCCTGCTGACACTTATTAACAGTAGGTTAATGTGCTTTGATCTAGTCCTCTTTGAGATGGGGCTAGATCAAAGTGCATTAACAAACTATTACTGTGCGTTGGCAGGGACCACACAGTTAGTCCACAGCAGGCTAGTGAGGGGTAGATTCAGACCCCACCTTGCCGTGACCTCCATCTTCATGTAGACAAGCACATGGTGACTTGCCCAGGGTCATACAGGCAACCTATGTCAGAGCAGGAAATTTAGGCAAGATCTCCTATTGCCCTAAGTTAGAATTAGAACCGGTCAGAAAAATTCAGACAAAACATTGTTTCATCTGCATTTGCTGATTCAGCAAAATTGACATGTTTTGTGAAGACGTTTCATTGCACTGAAATTCTGATGGAACCCAGGCAGGTTGCTGGGGAGCCCGGGCTCCCAGGGTCCATAGCTCTGGGGCAGACTGCCATAAGAACTGCCCCAGGGCCACAAACCCCAGGATTTCCAGAGTCCAGGACTTCAGAGAAGCCCCACCATGAAGACTGCCCTAGTGCTGGGAACCCCAGGACTTCCAGGGTCTGTGATCTCAGGGCAGCTTGCCTAGTGGACTACCCCAGAGCCAGGGCTCTATTCCCTTTCACAGAGAATTTCAAAATTGGAGACTTTTGTTCCTAATCAGAATGGAACCGAAATGCTCCACGTAGCCTCCATCTTTCTCCACCCAGCTCCAGCTAGTAATACCCTAACATCTTTCCTCTCATCTGGAGCTTGTTTGCCTTCTGGGACAAGACTGACAGCTGCACCAAGTTGGACTCAATGTAGCAGAGGAGAGCTGTGGGGAAAGGTAGCTATAAGCAAACTTTTCACACCCCCACCCCCTTGATGCTGGACCAGTCAGAGGCCAGCTCGTGAAATAATTCAGAGCGACCAAAGGGGCGCACTGGAAGGGACGATGCCTCTGTGAGGTATAGTGTCTCATAGTGCTATAATTGACATTGTCCTACATTACATAGCTTGTGGAGGGTGATGAGCATAGAAGTTACTATCAAGCCTGGGCCTTAATGGCATAACAGAGCCTTGCAATTAGAAAGTTAGAATTCTCCGACAAAAGGGAACAAACAAAATGAAAACCAAATCGCTGGGTACATTTGTATTACTCTGTTAGCTATATTAGAGCTAGTTCAGTGTATAAATTAGAATTCAGTCATCGGAGACTTTCTCACCAAGGATTTATAGTGTTGCCTAAAAATACAGGAAAAAGGAAAGCTTGACTTTCCTTTGAAATTTGTAATGGTAGAACTGCAGAACTGAACTGAATATACTGTAAATAAGGATCATTAATCATAAGCAAAGCAGTCTGTGTTTGCTGTTATTTACTGAAACAACATCAATCATGAGTGGTTGCTTTGGTATTAATTTGGATTTAATATGTAAATCTGTAGGAAAGAAAACCATTCTTACCTGTAAATACGTAGGGATTTTTTTTCTTAGTGTTCTCTTGCTAGCAACTGAGTCAGGAAAAAAGTTTTAGCTACATAAAAGTGTTGGTATTACAATTTTCCAGACCTAGTCACAGACGTAGGGAATGATGGTCTTGGGGTTAAGGCTTAATCTGGAAGAGCTGGATTTAATGCCTGGCTGGTGTTTTGTGTGAGTTTAGGTAAGTCCATTAGTAAATGTCAGTTGTACAGGAGTATATATCCCTATTGCAAACGGGTGCTAGGAGTCTACATTATTAAAGTCTGAGGTGCTCAGATACCGGGGGAGGGGGCCATATGGATACACAGATGTGGTTTCAAAGTGTGGGTATAGTAAACCCTAAATATTGCATTCATACTTTGAGAGCAAATTCTGAAATGTTGAGCCCATCCTCTACCTAGCTCTTCTTCTCCCCAGTGCAGCTCATGAAGCAAGCCTAGAAATAGCTAATGGTTGCCAGAGGCCTTATAATACTCCCCCGTTTTCTCTGGGGCATGGCAACCCCAAGCAGCAGCAATGAGTCCCTGGATCGCTCCCCACCAAATTGGCTCAGTGGATGAGAAGGCGTAATAAGGGCTGATTCCAGAGGTGAAAAGTAAGCTGGTCCGGTCTGGCGTACTGGCAAGAGCCAGTACACCGTGCCAGACCAGACCGGCTTCCCCAGGCTGGCGATTTAAAGGGCCCAGGGCTCCGTGCAGCGGCTGGAGCCCCAGGCCCTTTAAATAGCTCCCGAGCCCTGATGCCAGAGCCCTGGGGTAGTGGCAGCAGGGCTCTGGCGGTGATTTAAAGGGCATGGGGCTCCAGCCACTGCGGGGAGCCCCGGGGCTCCCAGCTGCTTCTGCAGCTTGTAGCTCCGTGGGTGATTTAAAGGGCCGGGTATTTAAAGGCCCCGCCTCTTCTGGTTGAGGCCCCGCCTCTTCTGGTTGAGGCCATGCCCCCTACTCAGGACTCCGGTGTACTGGTATGTCCTTTAAGTTACTTTCACCCCTGTCTGATTCACCTCTAAGAAGAGACCCACTTTAATAAGTAGGACTCCATTTATCTCCCTCTCAGTGCTGTTCTGTAATGTCTGCAATCAGAACATAGGAATTGCCAAACTGGATCAGACTAGTGGGCCATCCAGTCCAGTATCCTGTCTCTGACTGGCCAACCCCAGCTGCTTCAGCCAAAGGTGCAAGAAACCCTGCAATAGGTTCTTATGGGTTAACCTGCGCTCAGGGACACTTCTTTCTAACACCCGGGCATTAGAGGCTGGCTTATGTCCAGAAGCATGAAGGATTTAAATCTCTTCTAAGATTTCTTTTCAATCCAGACTCTGGGTGCTCTCATTTTCCATACAAATGGTTGCTCCTTCTTATAAATCCTGCTAAGCTCACACATGGCAATGAGTCCCACAGCCTCACTGTGTGTTGTGTGAAAAATCATTTTCTCGGATCAGTTTTAAATTTGCTGCCTCAGCCATCATAGTCATTGCCTCAGGCCTGGGAACAAAGGCAGGAGCTGATACGTCCTAAATGTTTATCGCCCATCATAATAGGGATTTCATTCACTTAACATTTAACTCACATTTGTGGATTAGTCATGTTTTTGGTGTTTATGTAGCGGTGAGAGACTCCTTTAATCAAGGGGTTGCCAGAGCCTGCTGGTCCCCATTGAAGTCTGTGGGTCGGTTCTCAAGTCCCATACGTTCCCTATCATAATTCAAGTAGCAAACAGGAATTTTAGAAGCATCTGTGCAGAAAGGAGGGCCGTGCTGCTTTTGCGGGAGGATAATTCAGTGCATGGGGAAATTACGAGCAAGAATAAATGTTCCTTTCTAGTACATTCCTTTGTACTAATCAGGACCTTTGGGAAGCAATAAAAACAGGATGGTTACAATACTATTGCTTGTGACCTTATCCTGAAGGCTGCATCTGTGTGAGATGGCGCTGCCAAAAGACAGTGCTTTGTGGATGAGTTAATGCTGCTCCAAATTACTGAAGCACAGACTTCCAACAGCAATGCTTCCTCTTTCATCTGTTGAAAAAGGCATTCTAATATGAACGAAAGGCTCATTAATTCCCACATGCTTCAGGAATGCACACTTTCATCCCTCTTGCTTTATGTTTCTTCCTTTTGACCCGTCTCAGAAAGATTCTGACCAAAATATCCAAAAGAGCTGGGCTGACTGAAGATTTGGTCCACACAGTAAAATTCTGCCCTAGGATTGAAGCCTTTGGGTGAACTTCTGGCCTCATCCAACCCCGAAGGGATTTTTGCTTTTCTTATTAGAAGAGCAAACACACGTTGGCGATCAGAATTTGCATCCCCCTGTATTCCTAATTTCTTTAATTCTATCTGGGCAGATTTTCCCTGCTCCAGTTAATGTAGCCCAAGTTGTTCAAATTATAGCAACAAAAAGGAGTGAAGGTTTCTTACTAACATGTAACATCACTTTTATCTGTGGAATCAACCCCACAGCTGTGCTCACCATTGTTTTACCTTGATGAATCTGAGTGTACTGATCTCTGATTGACAGTATAAGGATCATTGACCTGCTTACAGCACATATGCCAATCAAAAAGGCAAATTGAAAAGGCTGGAACTTGAAAGGGGAATACTGCAGTACATGTTCAAAAGGAGGCATACTGGAAAAAATTAAACCTTCACCAAGGCACCCTATCTGTCTAAGAGGAAGTTTAATGTATTTAGAGTTTTTAAAAAGCTTACAATGTGCAGAGCATGATTATTATTTATTTGAATTATCATAGCTTCGAGCAGCCCAGTCATGGACCGGGACCCAATTGGGCTAGTCATTGTACAAACACAGGACAAAACTCTATTATAGTTATTTATTACTTGAATTATGATAGTGCTAAGAGCAGGCTCCCATTGTGCTGGGTGCTGTATAAACATATAGTAAGAGACTATCCCTGCTCCAAGGAGAGTATGATCTAAATGGACAGGACAAATGATGGGAGAGGAAACAGAAGGGAAGTGACTTGGCCAACGTCACACAATAGGTCAGTGGCAGAGTCAGGAACAGAGCACATACCTCCTAGATCCTACTCCAGTGCCATATCACACTGCCTTTCTAGCGGCTGATTCATAGGTCCATGTGCCCCTCCTTGGCTAGACTCTGTTGAGATTACTTGTGATGTTGTTGTGGACTACAGTTGGTTAGCAAATTATTTTTTTCCTCACAATTTTTTCCCCTTGAAATGTTTTGGGGGGTTTTATTGAAAAACTAAATTCTAAAAACACTTTTTGTTTATTTTTCCAACCCCTCCCCCCAAAAATTGTCCATGAAAAAAGAAAATTACTGGTGAAGATTTCCAGTCCATTTAAAAGCCATTTTCCTTTAAAAAAACATTCTGACAGAAAGTTTCCTACCAGCTCTATTATTGACGCCTAGAACGTGTTGAAAACCTTGTAGAACCTTTGGGTGTGGAGAGATCTCAGCTGGTTACTAGTGGAGTTCCTTAGGGATCAATCTTGGGACCAATCTTATTTAACATTTTTATCAATGACGTTGGCACAAAAATTTGGAGTGTGCTAATACAATTTGCAGCTGACACAAAGTTGGGAAGTATTGCCAATATGGAGACGGACCAGACTATCATACAAGAAGATCTGGACAACCTTGAAAACTGGAGTAATAGACATGGGATGAAATTTAACCGTTCACAGTGAAAGGTCATGCATTTAAGGACTAACAAGAAGAATTTTTTGCTATAAGCTGGGGTCTTATCAGTTGGAAGTGACAGAGGAGGAGAAAGAACTGGGTTGACTGGTCGATCACAGAACGACTATGAGCCGCCAATGTCATGGAAAAGGGCTAATGTGATCCTAGCATGCATCAGGGGAGGTATTTCCAGTAGGGATAAGGAGGTTTTAGTACCATTATACAAGGCACTGGTGAGACCTCACCTGGAATACTGCGTGCAGTTCTGGTCTCCCATGTTTAAGAAAGATTAATTCAAACCAGAACAGACACAGAGAAGGGCGACTAGGTTGATCTGAGGAATGGAAAACTACCTTACGAGAGGTGACTCAAAGAGCTTGGCTTGTTTAGCCTAACCAAACGAAGGCTGAGGGCAGATATGATTGCTCTCTATAAATACGTGAGAGGGATAAATACAAGGGAGGGAGAGGAGTTATTTAAGTTAAGGGCCACTGTTGACACAAGAACAAATGGATATAAACTGGCCATCAGCAAGTTTAGGCTTGAAATTAGACAAAGGTTTCTAACCAACAGAGGAGTGAAGTTCTGGAACAGCCTTCCAAGGGGAGCAGTGGGGGCAAAAACACCTAACGAGCTTCAAGAGTGAGCTTGATAAGTTTATGAAGGGGATGATATGATGAGATTGTCTACAATGGCATGTAGCTGATCTGCGACTGCTAGTAGCAAATATCCCTAACGGCTGGTAATGGGACACTAGATAGGGAGGGCTCTGAGTTACTACAGAGAATTCTTTCCCAGGTGTCCAGCTGAAATGCTAAGGGTCCCACTGACTGCCATATTTTCCCAAATTGCCAGAGACCTTGGGAGTTTTTTTGCCTTCCTCTGCAGCATGAGGCATGGGGTCACTTACAGGTTTAAACTAGCGTAAATGGTGGATTCTCTGTAACTTGGAGTCTTTAAATCATGATTTGAGGACTTCAGTAACTCAGCCAGAGGATAGAAGTCTATTACAGGAAGAGGGGCAGGGTCTGTGGCCTGCAATGTGCAGGAGATCAGACTAGATGACCATAATGTTCCCTTCTGGCCTTAAGGTCTATGAGTGTAAGACAACAGAATGGAACTCCCCTTCCCCCCCAAACAACAGAATTATAGCCCTCTAGTGGGTTTAGTTTGTACACCAGGCCTCCTATGCGTGGACTAATTTCAACCCACAGCGAAAGCCCTAAGAACTCCCAGACATTACTCTAGTATTTTCACAAGCATCTTAGTAACGTCAGCCTTTCAGGCTAGTGTAGAATCTTAAGATGATTTGACTCATAATTGGTTCAGGCCCACTAGAACAGAAAATTTTGAATATTGAGGGATTTGTTCCCAAAAGGAAATTAAAAAAAGTCTCTTACACTCTTCGTCTAAGCAGCAGAGTCAGCATCAAATTATTAGTCTACTCTCAACAGCAGGAACATCTGCTGGAGTTAGACATGGCATTTTTAATTAAAGTCAGCAGCAAAGAAGCTTGTGGTTCATCAGTTCTGCTTTCACTATATGAATCGCTAAATCCAAGGGCACGTCTACAAAGGATTTTGTCCGCGTGCACTCTCTGAAACCGAAATAGAAAAATAGCAAGTTAAAAAGTGACTAAAATGACAGATTATTTGCATTTGCAACCACGGGTTCAATCACTCATTGAAACCACTCTGTACAGATCGGAGAATCCCAAACTAATTTAAGATCTTTATGAGATTCATCTTTTGGTTCAGTGCTGGTTTTTTCTTCTTTCTGTGGAAATAGGAGGGGCAAGAGGAGAGATTTCCTATGTAAAGCTACAACAAAAGAAAATATAACACGAACTGCCCCCAACATGCACACAGACACACTACAAGATGTAGTTTCAAGGAAAATCTAAATACTAATTTCTTAGGGAAGTTCTAAAGCTTTCACAACACTCAGCTCTTCTGTGGGTTCTCTCCCACAATTACTGATCAGCATTAATGAATGGCAGATAGGCCATAGCCATTGCATTGTTTTTATAGTAGAATTTTACCACACTGTTTAAGGAGAACTGAAGCACTGTCACTTAGCTGGAGCAGATTTCTCTTTCCTGTCATTGGCGGTCTCGTGAGCTTTCACACAAACCCTGATAGCTAGCTTTTATCTTTATAGTCCCAAGGTCTTTACTGGTCAGTAGGCAGGTCACCAGGAAGCATTGTGTCTCTGATCCACAATCCTCCTAGGGCTCCACTTTGTGAGGAGTAATTACAACAGCCTTTGGGTGCAGCTTCCCTTGTCTGGTGTATGGGCAGATGGGGCCATGACTTTACCTGCTCCCTGCCCTCTTTCATCCACTGACTCCCTCACCCCACAGCCCTTGCACACTCCCCTGGAGCTATGATCCGTGTAGCTCGTCTAGTACAATCACATAGGGCCGAATGGGAATCTTTACATGATTTTTCAGAGGTGGAATTGGGCACCATATCAACCATCAATCAACTGGGGGGAGGGATAGCACAGTGGTTTGAGCATTGGCCTGCTGAACCCAGGGTTGTGAGTTCAATCCTTGAGGGGGCCATTTAGGGATCTGGGGCAAAAATTGGGGATTGGTCCTGCTTTGAGCAGGGAGTTGGACTAGATGACCTCCTGAGGTCCCTTCCAACTCTGATATTCTATGAACCATTCTGAGCATTTCTGTGGCGCATCTTTAGAACTGCTGCAGGACCCAGTTCCACCTTTGACATGGTGTTTTTGAGAGGGAAGAGGAGTTATTTAAAGAGCTGCTTGGTACCTGATTTAAAAGGGAAAAACTCTCACTGGTTCATAGTCTTTCAGTGTGGGGAAAGCAACCTGACTTGTCAAACATAAGGGCAGTTGCCTTTATTTATCACTGTCATTTTTACTGTGCCTGGTGCTGTTACATGATGAATAAAATAATAATTGTAGCTATACTGAAAATCAGCGGGGAACTTTGCTTAATGAATAAAATATCAAGTACTGGTGTATTTACATAAAATGGGCATTACCACATGGGCAGCGCTCTGTTTTAGCACAAGGTAGAATATGATTTTCCCTTCCCTGTCAGTTGGGAACCTTGGCACCATACTTCACCCTGAGCTTTTCTTTGAAGAACCACATTGTTAAGAAATCACATTATCAATTTAGCAAGGCTATGAGCATTGTTGTCTCGGCAGGATATGGAATACTTGATTCATGCATGTATGGAACTTGACTATCTCACTATATCACACCACTACGGAAACTATTTTACTGGCTTTCTGTCACATAACAAATTGATTTTAAAATACGTGGGCCTCATATAGGCCAGAATTCCTTTGCCTTTACTTTAAATACTGCATAAACCAAATTTAGTGATCTGTTTATTTTTCACTCCCCTGTTGTCTGCAGCATTTTGCTTCTGACTCGCCAACGGTCTGCAATAATTCACTGTAGAGACAGGTGGTTCTTATATTTTCAGTGTCTGCAACGCCTTAACCTTACAAAATTGGGGATAATGAATCACTCACGACTTTTATAAATTTCCTGAATAAAAATATTTGTTAGCTCTTAGCTGCCTGGGGCAGTGGTTTGTCTTACGTCTATCTTAGTTGTAAATATTTGTAAATCTGCAAATAATGTTTCTGCACAGTGGGGGCTATGTTCATATATACTGATTTATTGGGAAGGACTCCGAGCATATTTCAACTAGGGGAAGGGAAGATGAGGTACTTAGCTGTTTTATTGTCCTATACAGTATATATTGGCATCACATATTTTTCTAATGTAAATGCCAAGTTCACAAAAGGGCTCTATGGATCATATGTTGTTTGTAGCCTGCGCTGAACGTTTCAAATTGGGATTACTTGTTAAAGGCTCATTCTCTCAGGAAGACCTTTAGCAATGTTCTAATCCTTATAACCCGATCAGCTGGACTCCAGTTTTTGTGTATTGAGCACGTGGTGCATAAATCATAAGAAAAAGGAGCATGAAGCAAGGGATCAGCTTGGTGACTGCTCATATTTAGTGACTGAGTCAGCAAATAGAACATTACTTTAATTCCGGATTCTTACGTGGGTTTTCGAGTTTTGAGGAGGCAGATCCTTACCCCGGCTCCATCCCCTTTGAGAAGCGGGATGGGGAGCTGCGCTAACAAGGCATTGCCCTTGCATAGGGGTCCCCCACATGGCACAGAGACTTCACTGCCTGTTCTTCAACTTCCAGTGCTGACTCCGCTGGCATCTTGGCCATCTGAGGGGATGTGAGTGCTAGTTTTGACAGAAGGACAGGCTGGGAGGTATAGCCAGAGCATGCTGCTCTCCAGTGATCCTTGCCCTGTGGTTATATATCACTTAGAGTTATGGCTTGCTCCTCCGGTGTGCTTGCATTCTGCTAGATTCACCTGGGCAGGGGAAATAGGGGACTTGCTGCCACTCTTCCACTGCCTTGATCCTGAAGGCAAGCCCAGAGGGCTGCTCAAACTTGCACTGGCTAGAATGGGGCCCCCGTGGGCATTGCTGCTGTTCTGTCTCACTGATGGCTGTATTTCTCCTGCCCTGCCCATGCTGAGGCCTCACTTGTGTGTTGTTTTTTCCCCTGAGTCTGTTCGTTACTGTGTCGCTGCTTGATGAGATATCCCCAGGCAGGGGAGAAATCTGGGCTTCACACATCCATGATTTTTGTCCTTTTCTGCTGCATACTGGGTATTGTAATTTCTGCTGATTTTGCCACTGCTTGGAGCAGTACAGGCAGCATCAATCGCCGGCATTCTTCCTTACTAGCCCCTGGGGCCTCTTTCATTCCACTAGCAGGACCTCCTCTCCATCACCTGTATGTGCCTTTTCTTTTGGGACACTCTTCCTGCAGTAAGATGGCGGCCGCCGCATATAGCCCGCTAGTGCCTCCTGATCGCGGCCATTCCATGACGTGACCTTCCTGTTCCTCTGCAGCAACTGGCCCTGCTGCATCACTGGCCTCATCCTCATCATCTTCTCTCTCAGAAGAGGAAACTCAGCCATGAGTCATCCCCGAAGAAAACCTCCTGCCTTCCAGATATGCTGTCCTCTTCTGCATCAGTATGGCCTAGTGGGTAGAGCACTGGACTGGGACTCAAGAGAGCTTGGGGGGCGGGGGCGGTCTTTTTCTGGCTCTGCCACTGGGTGACCTTGGGCGAGTGCTTCAGAAGAGCTAGATAATAATAGTAATCTGCGCTAGAACAAGAGCATTCATCACATACTCTGTATTCAAGAAGCTGCTCCCTAATCCCTGGCTTCCAACTTTTCCCAATCAAATCATGCAAATAAGATTGATGTTGTGGTATAGCTGTTCAGGGAGGTCACTCACTGCCAGAAATGCCTTGTGGGACGAAAAGATGCTGGTTGCCAGCCTGTTGCCTTGACTATGCAAGGGATCTAAACATCTCTTCTTTCAAGGTGCCCACTTTTGTTTTCGCTTCCACTCTTGGTATGACTAGATCATTTATTCACTGCGGGTGAAATTCAGCCATGAGGCGATGGCCAGCACAAAGTTAACACACCACTTAAATCGCACCACTTGTGATTCCAGGCAGTTACTAAAGGGATACTGCTCAGTATTATTAACACAGTGGGGCGTGTTTCCCAAGCCCCAGAAACAGGCTATTACAGAGCTCTAACCCCGCTTTTCACAGCTGGAACCTAGCTCACAGATGTGACTACCATACTGCTAATGGCAACAAAGGGGGGGCCTGTATTTTTGCACATGCAGAATGAGGTGCAGGTGCAAATCAGAACGCCTGCATCTTTAGCTCTGTGTGTTGTAGCTCACGAAAGCTTATGCTCAAATAAATTGGTTAGTCTCTAAGGTGCCACAAGTCCTCCTGTTCTTTTTGCATTTTAATAGCCAATGCAGATTTTGCTGATGCCAATTACACTTGCAAAAGATGGGTCATTGTTTTTTATATCAGATTCTCAATGCATCTTCATTGTTTCTTTCCTCCCTGGGGGGATAAGGAACAAGTGTTATCTCTAATACAAAGACAATGATTACCTTTTCAGAAAGATGCATTGTCATGTTCCCTGATTTATCTAGGGCAACCTAGATTAGGAGGCATAAATCTTATTTATTGAAGCCTGAATTTGCTAAGGTTGAAATTCATGGGGGGTGATATTTTACCCTACCAAATTTCAAATTATTTTGGATGTCAATAAGGACATTTTCTGAGACTTTGAGGACGCTAAGAGATTTCTAGACTCCAGATCCCGTGTGAGGCTGAGAATCCTACCCTAAGTGGAGCAGTACACTGAAAATGGTGCTCTAATTAGTTGATTTGAAGACGATTATTTAACCTTATGCAAATGGTTGTGGAGGGCCCTCCCAAAAGCACAAAATATCCCCCAAAACTGAGGAGCTACTGTTTGATTCTTTGCCCATAACTCCTTAGCCACATCTACAGGTGCCACATTTTTGTCATTTAGCAGGAATACACAGCTGGCTCCTGTGTTCAGTTTTGCACCTTCTTAAATTAGCTGCTGAAACAAAACTCATCTTTGCTTGAGTAAGGGAGAGAGTGAATAAAAAGGGTTCTGCTACAAATCTTTGTTAAATATCACAGAAAGATCTGCCCCAAGGGCAACAGTGGATGCTGCTAACATTGTCCAAACACACTCAAGAAGAGACAGTGCTCTGATACCAAAATGATAGGCAAGGTATAGGAATCTGAATTGAATAGGACATTTTTTTGCCACACCATTATCCCTAAGACACAACATGCAGGCCTTGGTTAGAAGAGCACTTAAGCACCTGCTTAACTTTAAGCAGGTGCTTAAATGTTTTGCTGGATTGAGGGGACACAGTGCAGTTATCCAATCTCTAACTATGGTTGGTAACATGGCTACAGCATTGCATACCTTGCATTTCACCCTTACTTAGCCCTAAGCCCAAGTATATACAGATTTTGGATACCTCTAAAATTGTCCTGAAAACTAGCTTTTCATGTTATGTGGAGAGTAAAAGGGGAGAATTCGATTGAAGAGAGGACCATATCCCTCTTCTTAGGGATCATACTTGTGCTTTTCCCTGTGATGTCCCAAAAGCTAGCCACCCCTTCTACCAAAAGCGTAATTTCTCCATATTAAACCTGAAAATTGAAGAAGCTACTTTTGAGGGTGTGGGGAAAAAACCCCAAGCAAACTCATTAAGATACGTTTTAAACCCAGACTTAATAGTCAACAGAAATTCTCCATCAAGCAGCAGTTAAAAGTCCCAGAAACAAGAGCGAAAACTTGTTCCCTAACAATTAAGTGTTGTAATATATCTCAACCACTGGAGAGACTGTCAGTAAAATAAAGGGTTTATGGCAATAAATGCCATTTTATAGTTATTTTATGGCCCCTATTCTGGAAGGTACTTAAGCATATGCTGGGACTACTCATGTGCTTAAAGTTAGGCACATGCTTAAATACTTTCCTTGAGTAGTGGCCATTATGGGGAGTACCATATGATAAAGTAGTGTATGTGATCATAAAGATTGTGCGTGCTGAAACACTACAGTCACAAACGTTGTCTTCACAGCCGTGGGCCGTCAACTGCTCCCTTGATACGAATTGAAATTACTGCCTGAGTTCTGATGGAGCTGATTGCAAAATTTTAAAGTACAAAGGAAAATGGAATGGGTGCCAGGGTCCGTGTGCCAAATGAACATTTTACTCGTGCCCAAGCAGCTGCTGAAACACCACTGAAATTTAAAACAAGCTGTTTGTACATTTTACTGACAGCTGTTCTCCATGATTTTTGTCAACCAAATTTTGCCGCTCTGCACCACAGAATTCTTTTATTATGAAGTCCCCCCCCACCCCAAAGAATAACTTGCTTGCTTTAATCACATTTGCTCAGAGATTTATGACTTGATGAGTATTCACTAGGAGAGTTTCTCGACATGAAATGTCAGTGAGCCTGTTATAAATTGCTTCTGGCATTCCTACTCTATCTTTGATTTGGCTGGGAGTATTTCTACCTGAAAGTGATAAATTCCTGCTATAACTGCTTTATGTGCTTCAGTAATTACACTGTGCAGAAAAGGGGGAGGGAGGGGCTTCTACAGAGATATCCTTTAAAAATAGCAAGCAGTAAAAGCAGTGGAATGGTTTGAACTCTGAAGTGTTAGTGAACAGAAAACAATGACCAGTGAAATATCTGTGTCAGATTGAATTTGATAAATGATCAGGAAATAGAAGAGACACAGAAACCTTTAAGGCCACTGTGTGAACATTTTAATATTGCCGTGTCGTGGTGATGCACATTTTTGCTTGTTTACATACACAGCAACTCAAAGACCACTGGCCTCGGCTTGCTACCTTCACCCCATCTCTCTCCACAACCTTTCGTGCTTTGACTGCGTCTGCAGAGAGTCTTCCAGGCTGGAGAATTTAATGATTACAGCAGAGCCCAATCATGCCATCATTACAGTATTTAATGTGTTGGCATTTCCATTACGAACTCCACATTTTAAACATTTTATAACTTTCCTCAGATAGCTAGGTAACAAACCTTTGGCGTAGGCAAAGCAAGTGCAGTTCCACAGGGTGGAGTTTCATGACTGTGCTGTTAGGTCCCCACAAACACTACAATCACAAAAATCTTGGTGTCATCCGACTGAGGAAGATTTAAAACTCATCTCTCTGATCTGCCAACTTGTTTTGGTTTCCTTTTCAGTCTGTATAACATGTGTATCATATGTGCGTTGCATTCCCCTGCAGTGGCTAGTCTACACACAGGGTACTAGCCTACTACTGCTCCCAGCCAATGAGATCACCCATTAGCTTAAATGGCAGAGTCTGTGTTTTGGTAATGGAAAGTCCAAGTTTAAAACCAGTTTTGAGGGTTGTTACATAAGGTGAAAACATAAGAAATGGACCCTCATGGAACTTCCTCTTCTAATTCTTGTTCTGCGCTTGCTGATTCTCTATGCAGAAGTAATGGGGCAATACCATGGTAGGACTTGCTTTCATTGCTATTCCCTGACATCATAGTAGCTGTAGTATGCAATTCAAAAGGAGAGAAATGTTGAGGCTAAATTCAGCTATTGATACTCAATATGCCTTCAGATCATTGAAACCATATTCAGTATTCCAATAAGAAAGGGTTGCCGTGATGCCTTCAATTAGAAGGACAGGGTCAAGAAAATAAATAGAGAAGGCTCAGTTTTAATTTTTCATAAGAATTTGTACATTGACATGTATAATGAAATATCCCCTAATATGCATGTAAAATCTAATTAAAGTGTCCTACAGAACAGAGTATGTGGCAATGTAGCTCCATTTATCAGATTAAACATTTGCTTACAGAGAGCACTGAGTATTCTAAGTGCGAGAATTATTGAGGTTTGAAATAGGTTTGCACAGATAGTTGTATGTATCCTTATCAAAGCAAGAGGCAAGTGAATTACAAAATGGCATTACTCAGCAAAGAATTAATCTTTTCTATTTCCCTTAGCCGGGACTAAAAATTCCTCCTGCCTCCCGCCTATTCCAACTGAGAGAAAGAAGTTAAAAACTGCTACACGGCCTGCAGATTGACGAGGCACGGGCATGGAATTGGACAAATTTGGAACACTTCAAATAGGAGGAGGAATGCATTGGGCCAGATCCATAACTGATATAAAACGTAGCTCCACCGCTTGCAATGAGCGGTGCCAATATAAACCAGCTGAGGACTTGGCGGCAAGTGATCAATGGGCCAAATGAAATACTCAGCCAAGGTGGATCACAATCGAGACAGAACGGCAGAAAATTAACTGTGTACTCCTTTTCGCTCTCTCTTTTGACAGCTGAGTGTGGCTTCTCATGTTCTATTGCCCTTGATCCATCTGACTGACAAGTAGATAAATCTCATTATGAATGTTTTTCCGTCTTAAAAAGACATTGCCAAATGGTTTAGGCTCACAATTTGAACGGCTTTATAAGAACACTCCCAAAAGCTACACGTTTGACGAACATTTTGTCTTCTAATATGCTAGAAAAGCCCATGTGATTCTATAAAATATTTAATTACTACAACAATAATAATAATAAAAAAATAACTTTCTACCAAGCATTGTGCTTGCTACTGTAAGTAGTTCCATTAAGGTCACCTGGCTTGATTATACTCTTTACATAAGTTGGGTGGAATTCAATTATTATTATTTTATAATTCTAACAGATACTATTGCTATGTATTTTTATGCATTTTAAATATTTTTTCATGCATTTAAATTTCCACAGTTTTGCAAATTTATGGGTTTCAACATATTTTGTGGTTTTTATCTATTTAAATGTTCACAGTTGCAGGAAATTAAGGTGAGCGTCAGGCAATAGGGGGTTCAGAAAAGTTGTTCTGAGATTCAAAAAGTTAAAGCTTTTTAACTGTTAAAACAGATTGTTAAGATCACATCAAAATATTCAAATACCCTTAAACTCTAGTAAGTTCTCAAGCAGCCTTTTTCTTACTGTGCTGATGTATAAATTTCAGTGGAAACACTTTTTTCATCAGCTTATGTGTGTATGGCGAAATCCACATTTCCCAATCAATATCGAATCCTTCCAAGCCTATCTATCCAGAACTGAACTTGATGAGGAACAGAATCAGAACAGTTTCCGTTACAAGGAGTGGAAAACTTACCATTTTACTTTTTAAATGAACACAACTAAAGAGATGAAAGGGAATGAGAAATACAGAGACGTGGGAAGGCCTTAATATTTTAATGTATAAAAAATTGAACAAATAGCCTAAGGAAATCCATAAAAAGCTTAGTTCTGTTTTCTTCAGGAAACATACAGACTTGTTCCTGTGGCGAATTACTTTCCAGCAACTCTGCAAAAACAAACAAAGTGTCTGATCCTGCAAACACTGCCATGAGAAACTAGTCCCACTGATTTCAACTGCACGGAAATCAATGGAACTAGGTAGTATCTCTTTGCAGTACTGAGCTGAGAATGCATAGACCATTGCACTGTACATTTGAGTACGCTATTAATATTGCTTTTCTTGCATAGAAAATGCCAGCCCTGCCTCATGTATATTTCTGTGCTCTGTGCTGCAATTCTTTAACTGAGTAAATTGTGTAGTTTTGAAGCTGTAGACTTTTTTTCAGCTGCTGCGACACTTGCAGTTGGTTTAAATGGCCCAATCCTGCAAACATTTACTAAAATGTGCAGTGCTTGCCAAATGGACTGGTTGGACTATCGTTGCTGGGAGATCATGCTCTCAGATTTGCAGTTAGAGATCTCCCATATGCAGAAAAGGCTGGCACCATCCCTCCTTTCTTTGAACCTAGTGGAGTTGATGGGGCTGGAGATCTTCACAAGTGATGGGGCCTGGATGAGGAGCAGGGCAGCCAGAGGCGGGGCCAGGGAGTTGTGGGCTGTACGTTGCCCCCTTCCCAGCAGAGATCACAAAGGAGATTGTGTCAGTTTTCCCACTGACCTCCCACAGGGCAGGGATGCCCCATAATGATGGACCCACTGCAGCTGTGAGAGCCTTGGCCCAGCTGCTCCTGGCTGCCAACTGAGCCCCAGGGCTTTTGTTGTGTGTGGCCCTGCAATGCGGATGGCCACAACAGGGGAGAGAAAATCTCTCATCCCCCAGGGCAGGGGGGAGAATGGGGGTGTCTCAGCCCTGGCCCCCAGGGTGATGGGAGTGGAGGGGAGGGAGTCTCGGCCTTGCTCCCCCAGGGCGATGGGAGTGGAGGGGGGAGTCTGAGCCCTGACCCTCCCCCTCAGGGTGATGGGAGTGGAGGGGGGTGTCTCGGCTCTGCTCCCCAGAGGGAGGGGAGGGGATGGGGGTGTCTCGGCTCTGACCCCCCCAGGGTGATGGGAGCGGAGGGGAGTGTCTAGGCTCTGCCCCCCAGAGGGAAGGGAGGGGAGGGGAGGGGGGTGTCTCGGCTCTGACCCCCCCAGGGTGATGGGAGTGGACGGGGGTGTTTAGGCTCTGCCCCCCAGAGGGAGGGGATGGGAAGGTCTCGGCTCTGACCCCCCCCCCCAGGGCGATGGGAGTGGAGGGGGGTGTCTCAGCTGTGCCCCCCAGAGGGAGGGAAGGGGAGGGGGGTGTCTCGGCTCTGACCCCCCCAGGGTGATGGGAGTGGACGGGGGTGTTTAGGCTCTGCCCCCCAGAGGGAGGGGAGGGTCTCGGCTCTGACCCCCCCCCCGGGCGATGGGAGGAGAGGGGGGTGTCTCGGCTCTGCCCCCCAGAGCGATGGGAGGGGAGGGGAGTCTGGGGCCTGACCCCGCCCCCCCCCAGGGCGATGGGGATGGAGGGGAGTCTCGGCCCCGTCCCCGGGATGAGAGTGGGCGGGGCTTGCGTCCAGGCCCCGCCCCCGGGGAGCGGGCTCCAACCGGGCAGTCGCTCTCCTGCCTGATCCGCCCCGCCATCCCCAGACCCTGCGCCAGCGGCCCTGGGGCGGGGCTCCGCGCTCCTCGCAGTCCGTGCGCGCGCCCGGCCACGCCCCCCGAGCCGACCCGCGCATGCGCCGTGCTTCGGGCGGGAGCCGGCGGTTGGTTTGAGCGGCGGCCGGTCCCGCAGTAGCGGGAAGATGCGGGCTGCGCTGCGGGCTCGATCCGGCAACCAGCCGGCTCCGGCAGGGAGGCCCGCGCCCGCGCCGCGCGGCATGGAGCGGCCCGCCGGCAGCTGGGACGGCACCCGGGCCGCCCTGCGGCAGCTGGAGGGGCGGCTGCGCTGCTCCCGCTGGTAACCGCGCCTGCCCCGGGGCCCGCGGGCTGGGGGAGTCACCGCGACCCTGGGGGAGACTGAGCGGCCCTTCCCCCGGGACAGATTCACCCCCCGACAGGATCCCGCCCTTCCCCCCGCGGAGAGCCTGACCCGGCCCCCCCGAAACACTCCCTCCCCCCTGGGGCTCCCCCCCGAAATACTCCGCCCCCCCCCGCGGAGAGCCTGACCCGGCCCCTGGGGCCCCCCGAAACACTCCTTCCCCCCTGGGGCTCCCCCCGAAACACTCCGCCCCCCCCCCGCGGAGAGCCTGACCCGGCCCCTGGGGCCCCCCGAAACACTCCCTCCCCCCTGGGGCTCCCCCCCGAAACACTCCGCCCCCCCCCCGCGGAGAGCCTGACCCGGCCCCCCCGAAACACTCCCTCCCCCCTGGGGCTCCCCCCTGAAACACACTGCCCCCCCCCGCGGAGAGCCTGACCCGGCCCCTGGGGCTCCCCCCCCGAAACACTCCCTCCCCCCTGGGGCTCCCCCCCGAAACACTCCGCCCCCCCCCCGCGGAGAGCCTGACCCGGCCCCTGGGGCCCCCCCGAAACACTCCCTCCCCCCTGGGGCCCCCCCGAAACACTCCGCGCCCCCCCCGCGGAGAGCCTGACCCGGCCCCTGGGGCCCCCCCGAAACACTCCCTCCTCCCTGGGGCTCCCCCCAGAACACTCCCTCCCCCGTGGGGCCCCCCAAACACTCTGCGCCCCCCCCGCGGAGAGCCTGACCCGGCCCCCCCGAAACACTCCCTCCCCCCTGGGGCTCCCCCCCGAAATACTCCGCCCCCCTGCCGCGGAGAGCCTGACCCGGCCCCTGGGGCCCCCCGAAACACTCCCTCCCCCTGGGGCTCCCCCCCGAAACACTCCGCCCCCCCCCCAGCGGAGAGCCTGACCCGGCCCCTAGGGCCCCCCCGAAACACTCCCTCTCCCCTGGGGCCCCCCCCGAAACACTCCGCGCCCCCCCCCGCGGAGAGCCTGACCCGGCCCCTGGGGCCCCCCGAAACACTCCCTCCCCCCCGAAACACTCCGCCCCCCCCCGCGGAGAGCCTGACCCGGCCCCTGGGGCCCCCCGAAACACTCCCTCCCCCCTGGGGCTCCCCCCGAAACACTCCGCCCCCCCCCGCGGAGAGCCTGACCCGGCCCCTGGGGCCCCCCCGAAACACTCCGCCCCCCCCCGCGGAGAGCCTGACCCGGCCCCTAGGGCCCCCCGAAACACTCCCTCCCCCTGGGGCTCCCCCCCGAAACACTCCGCCCCCCCCCGCGGAGAGCCTGACCCGGCCCCTAGGGCCCCCCCGAAACACTCCCTCTCCCCTGGGGCCCCCCCCGAAACACTCCGCGCCCCCCCCCCGCGGAGAGCCTGACCCGGCCCCCCCGAAACACTCCCTCCCCCCTGGGGCTCCCCCCTGAAACACACTGCCCCCCCCGCGGAGAGCCTGACCCGGCCCCTGGGGCTCCCCCCCCGAAACACTCCCTCCTCCCTGGGGCTCCCCCCGAAACACTCCCCCCCTTTTCCCCCCAAGAGTCCAGGTCGCCCATCTGATGACACGCCTGAGGCCTAAGTGTTGTTAATGTGTAGGGACTTTGGGAGACAGGAATTATACACTGTTCTGTTCTTGAACACTTAACAATAAATATAGTGAATAACCCCCCTTCCTCAGGCCCCCTTAGTGCTTCCTGTTTAAAGAGCACATTTGACCTCCCCACCAGACACATTAAACCATCGGAAACTGACATCCTGTTCTAGTGGAGGGTTCTATGTAATTTTGATGTAATTGCATTGCCATGGTTAGGTGGTGTGATTGCTCCCGAAAGGACATCCACCTCAGTGGGAGTTGATACCCTATAATGATTGTATTGTAAAACTGCTGTAAAAATGCCCTTGATTTTCCCAATACTTGGCTACTGTGGTAATGGGCTTATACATCCCTAGAGAGATTAACAGTGAGCAGTGCTAATGTAGTGAAGCAGAACTGTGTTTACTTGTTTCAGAAAACTGCTGTTGGCAGCTTGATGAGCTGCTGTATGGACAGAGCCTAAGGAAGCTGGTTGTGCAGTAAATCCATCTACACTGGAATCAGAACCATGCTAGCTGTCAGTGGGCTTAAAAATGTGTTGCTAGCAGGATTCTATCATGATTTCCCTGATTATTATGGAAGGAGACATTTTATCAGAGAACCATGCTAGCTACACTGTATGCTACTTTCCACTGATTCAGTAGAATTCAGTAGCGTGATTTATAACACTGTCCTCAAACAGAATATCTCAAACTCATCAGAAAAATCATGCTAGAGTCCTGCTAGCAATAATGTTTTAACTGCAGGCACAAATACAGATGCCTTCAGACTAAACTAATTGGTTCTTTGATGTTCTAGGAGCTAAGACTTTTTTTAATCGTTAATGTTTTTCTTCCTCTCTGAATAGCATGAACATCCTTAAGGAACCTGTGTGCTTGGGAAAATGTGAGCATGTCTTCTGTCTGTAAGTACCATATTTACTTAAAATGAAACAGCTATAAAGAAAAGGACCCTAGTCCTGCAAACAGTTATGTATAATACCCTTAACTTTACATATCTGAGTAGTTCAGTTGACATCAGTGGGACTGTTCTACATGTGCTTAAGTTTTCCTGGTTTGGAGACAGTGAGGTCAAAAGAAAAAGCTAAACAATTTTAAAAGAGAGTAATATTTGAAATTCATGCTGTCCTTATTCTTATAGTCGTTTTGTGGGAAAGGAAGGCTTGGGGAATACAACAGGGAAAATTAGATGTGTAAATGTTTTTTAAAAAAATCAGGCTCTGCCTGATTGGGTCTTCACAAGGAATCACAAATCTTGGAATTAAGGCCTTAGTCCCACAGAGGTCTGCCCAAGCAGAGAGCCTTGTGGCTTTAGTAGGGGTCCAGGTGGGTGCAGAGGTCTATCTGAATGGAGGTTTTAGCAGGATCAGTGCCTACATATTTAGGGTTTTAGTTCATAGCTCATTGAGTTGTATTTGTAAGAGGCACATTCTCTGAACTGTAAGGCTAAAATTATCTTCTTTATATTTGAATTGTAGTGCTGAGAATACCAAGGGGAGCCTTACAGTTACAGGAATTAGTCTGGAAAGATTCAGTAGTTTGTCCACGCTGTGGTACCCTCATCTGAGAGAACAATGTACATATTGGACAGACTGAAGTATTCATAGGTTTTATTGGCATACCAAAGCGCAAACAGAGGATTTAATGTATCCAAACTAGCAGGAAAGGGAGAACGCTGTCTGTTTTCACTGTCCAGAAATTCCCATATAGCATGCAGGATCAGGTTACAGATGGGAAGATATGCAAGTCCTTAGCTTAACAGTTTACTTGATGTCAGTTAATTTGCATATCACCGTAACCTCTTGTTAATACGGTAGACACTGTGCCCATAAAGGTTTACATGATCAATATATTCTCCCTCATGTGGGGCTCTCCCTGTTTCACTGTAGGTAGGAGAGTGGCAGATACCACCAATTTGGTCTACTTAATGTATCCTCTCTTCACACAGGCACATCATACATCATTTGAAAGCTTATTATGTCTATTTTAAGATGAGGTATGATGTGAGGCTGTCACACAGTGTTGTTACCATAGAAATTGGTATAAACAATGGCACCATCAACCGGTTCAAATATTTACATTCACTTCCATCGGTTTAAAGACTCAGTATTGGATTTTGTGACCTCAAAGCATCACAACAATGGTCCAAAGGATAAAACAAAATCTAATAATAAATGTGCACAGGTATCATTGAAATGTAATAGTGCTGATGACATTTCTGGTCAACTCCATGGTCATTTTGTTCATCATTATGGTCTCGGTCAAGAGCGTGGGGGTTGCCACAGTCTTTGTTGCCTTGGCACATACACAGTTTTGTGCAGGGAAGATTGTTCTGACTACAGACGCAGTTGATCATGCAGTGACGCATGCTGGTAGAGACACAAATAAAGTGTTACAGAAGCTTAGATGTCACTGGGCCCTTGAAGAATATGGGAAATAGTTCATTATCCACATTTTTCCATCCATCTTGCAATGGTGATCCAATATCTGGTGTACCTATGTTGCATAGACATCCAAATCTTTGTTTGATAAGATGCCCCTTTGACATGCTCATCAAAACTTCATCATGTGACAGCAGTTTGGCCAATGACTTGTCCTTTCTGATGGCTAGTTTGAGGTGCAAGCAATTCAGGTCTCTGTGGGTCTCCTTTTCTTTCTTGTTCTGGTCATACAGCACTGCTACAGTAGTTGTAGCATATGCTGAGTTACAGCAGTATGAGTCTCTTTAATAATATGTTGTTAGTGTCTTCAGACTCAAACACCTTTTGAGTGTTAGCTAACGTTTCCCTGACAAATGCTGGAACTGCAAGAGTATCTCCTCACTGATCACGCCATTAAAGAAATGAATAAAGTTTCAGAGCACTCAGATCTTCCAGACGTCTATAACTTCTTTGGAACCTCACATCCCTCTTAAATCACTGTCTCTCAGGCTCTGTTGGAATCCCTTTACCATGTTCCATTTAAACCATCTTACCACAGAGTATTTGATGCTCTGCAAAATAATCTTCAAATTTAGTCTTGGTCAAGAGACTTTACTATGTGTAGGCTATATCATTGTTTTAATAAAAGCAGTTTTGAGAGGTGGTAATATGGATCATTGGGAAATAGTAATAGGAATCTTTAATTGAGTTAATTGGCTGGTTGTCAGACATCTAAAACATAGTAATTTAGTTTTGGATAACCCCACTCTAATTTGGAGAACAAATCTTCAAAGATTTTTG
The DNA here is from genome assembly GCF_965140235.1 of Caretta caretta. Lineage (NCBI taxonomy): Eukaryota > Metazoa > Chordata > Testudines > Cheloniidae > Caretta > Caretta caretta. Next base: position 68,476,745 of record NC_134216.1, on the reverse strand, counting down.
GATATTATTATTGAAGTAAGATTTTTTTTTTTTTTAGAAAAGCTTTCAGAACATCAAAAGATGCTCTAATCTGAGTTGAGGGTCAGGGGGAGTAACCAATGGACACCTTAGCTTTTGATAAAGGCTGCTTTTTTCCCCTCCAGGTCTTGCTGCTAGAAAGCAAATAGTCTTTATTACTAATCGGTTTCAGAGTAACAGCCGTGTTAGTCTGTATTCGCAAAAAGAAAAGGAGTACTTGTGGCACCTTAGAGACTAACCAATTTATTTGAGCATGAGCTTCATGGTCCTTTATTTATTCAGTGATGAACTAGTTTATTATTCATCTATACCTTCTGATCATTATTTCCAATCCATTTCCTGTGGTAGCTTATTCCTGCATAGTGGCTGTTTGTTTTATTGAACTTTTATATGATGGTTTAGGCTATTCAATTGTAGTTTGTTTCCAAACAAGCCAGCAAGAGGTAAGGCAAAGTCTGACATGAGGTTATTCTGGTCCATAGCCCATTAGAGAAAACTATTAATATATTAAAAGGGTGGGAGGGAAACAGGTGACAATGTTGCTTTCACACATTTATCTTTATACAAGTGACCTGCAGTAATTGGGTCACATGTTGGAGACTTTTCTATGGGCTGTGATATTTATTATTTGAAATCCATCCCTGTAGTATGATCTGATCCAAAGTAATTTCAGGAGGTTAACAACAGTGAATGGATGTCCTGCATCAAGATAATGGAATATATACGGGAATGTACAGTTAATAGATTGACAGCCCCTGCCCTGAATAGTTTGGAACCTAAATAAATACATAAGTTAGATACAGAGTGGAAGAAAGATCCCCATCTGTAACATGGGATATCAGTTTCTGAGGATAAGAGAGATAACAGTTTAACTTCCAAAATACTCAGCACCTGGCAGCTCCCACTAAGAACAAAATCAGCTGGGTGCTGAGCTCTTCTGAAAACATGCCCATAAGTGACTTGCCCAATGTTACACAAGGAGTCTGTCTGAGCCAGAAGTTGAACTGAAATCTCCTTAGTCTCAATCCAGTGCTTTAACTGCAAGACCACTTGTTCTCTCAACAACGTAAAGTTCATGGGGGAAGAGTTTCAAAGATACAGATGTCAGGCACCTAACTGTCTTTTGTGCCTTTGAAAAAATCTCCCACCTTGAAATTAACAGAGAGAAGTATACCTTAGTGTGGTGGTTTTGGAGAGACTTTAAAAACCCCACAGTGTTGACCTAACTGCTCCCATAGGTCAGGTCTATGGAGACTTAGTGCATGGCAAGTCAGAGTACGAATCTAGAGAACACTAATCCGATAAACATGAGAGCGGTGTTTTTGAGAATCCCACTTGATAACTTGTTTGATGGACCCAAAAGTCTTTTCGCTATAGTAATCAAATGAGTGAATATAATTCTGTGGAGGAGGATGGAAAAGTAGTACTTGGAAGCTACAAGTTTGGGTTTAAGTGACCTTTACTAAGCAAACTTGTTTCTTCTTGAGCTGTTCAGAAATAAATGCTCTGAAAAAAATAAAGTGATAAAATAATTCTGACACCTGTGTATTCCTAGGGGACTTCTTACTTAGAAATGGTGAGAGGTGTGTAACTTAAAAGTACCAAGACAGTTTTAATAACAGACAGGTGAAAGTGATAGCTTACTATAGATTGGATTTTCTATCACACTTGTAAAAAGGAATGCTGTTGAAAAACAGCACTGTTTAGTTGAGGGGACAGAAGAATCTAGAGTTAAGCTATTCAGAAATGTAATGCCAATGTGTAGAAGTGAGGCTTTGGAATATTTTAAATTTTGATTAACATGGGTGAGTGTGAGATTCAAAAGTTTATTAAACAGTTTTGATGACACAGCTTCCTGATAAGACTTTTGCTTAATTCTGGCTTGTAATTTGCCAGGCCAAATATTTGATTTCCTTTTCTGCAGTGATAAGTGAATTGTAAGTAATTCTTGTAGTCTTTGCATGGTCAGCTTTTTGGAATTAAAATAAAAAAGTCTTGCCTATCAACTACTAACATAGCTGGATACTGAAGAGAATATGCCAGTTTACTCGTGTTGAATGACTTGTGTTTATACATGCTTGACTTTCAGAGCTTGTGTGGGGGACTGTATTGGCACAGAATGCCCAGTGTGTCACACTCCAGCCTGGGTACAAGATGTGCAAATAAATAGGCAGCTAGACAACATGATCCAGCTGTGCAGCAAACTGCGTCATCTACTGGGCAAGGACTTCACAGGTGAGACGAGATCTTGTCTCCCCACATTGTGCTCCCTATTCAAACTTGGGTCAATTTCATATGCTTTTAAAGGACAAGAAAACTGTCTTTAAAAAAGATTCTGAAGGGTTATATCAAATCATATTTGGAAAATCAGCATTTGAATGGAACAGTTGCTGGGTTTATCTCCTTCATCAAATCTACATAGATCTTTATTAAAGAAAGGGAAAAAGTCTAGAATTGCATTAGTCCACAATTCATTAGAATCTGTCTGCTAAATTTAGAGTTAAAGATATGTAACATTCCGAAGTCACATGACACAGTGAATTACAAGTAGGAAAATGGCAAGCACTGTCATATCCTATACTCTACATTTGTGAGAGCATGTAATGTTCTAAGGCTTAATTCTTCAGTGAGCCCTATACAAGGCGATCTCATTGCAGGTTCAGGGTTCTTTTCACTCACCATCGTCGTGTTGTTGCCGTCCTATATATAATGTGTCCAGTAGTTTTCAGATTAGGTTGTTGTACATGTGAAATCTTATGCTTTCTGCTTCATGATGGGGAGAGAGGCAAGTCTCAATTCTCTTGGATTGTCAGAACCAGAGTGACACAACTGTACCTATTCTCTGTTGTGAAAATCTGTCATTTCTGACCATTGTGGTGGTGACTGTGCTACAAAACTGCAGAGTTGCTGATCTAGGATTTCCCTTCCATTATTTCCTTGCCAGACTTTTGGCTGAATGACAAAGAAGGGAAGATTGAGGCAAAATGATTGTCTCTTGAGTAGTTATCACATTTTAGAAAACACTCATTTAGCTGTCAAATACAGATGAGGTACTTTTTTCCCCTCATTGCTTATTTCCAATATTAATCTAAATAGAAGATTCTCCTTTATCAACCAGATTCCCTCAGAAGGTTCACATCACGATCACTTCTATGGTAGTCCTTTTTTGACATCCAAACACTGGATTGTGATATCACTGAAGCAGCGAGGCTAAAGGATGTCTAACAGTAATAAAGAGTTTTTCTTATGCAGCTGAAATCTCTGGGTAATCAAAAGCTATGAGTAAGATAGAAAATGTGGATGACAGTTTAATAGGGTTAGGGAAAATATTTAAGTGTGGTATAAGAGTACACACTTTAAGAGTATAATGGGAAGGGAGGGCTTTTGAAGTGATTGGCTTGAGGCACTTTTATATAGTGTTGAAGAATAATAGTCAAAGCTGAGAAGCAACCTTTTATGGTTATCGAGTGAACTTTAGTGTTATTCCAAATGTCAAAGTGAATGGAGAAAATCATGCATGAGGTTCTTTTGGTCTGAAGTGAAGTTTCCCTATATGGTGGCTCTAATTACAAGAAGAATGGAATGAAATGTATTTTAAAATAAGGTTCATGCAGTGCAGTGGAAACCAGAGTAACAGATGAAATATTTTCCTGAAATTATTTTAAAGGTAAATATATTCAGCTTTGAGAAACTTGAGCTTTATTGTGTCTAATCTGTTTTTTTTAAAACCACTACAGTATTTTTACAAGCACTTTTTCAGTACTACTGCAGCAGGAGAGTGCTAAAATTTAAAGTGATGTGGTGATTGATTTTTCCATTTTTGGAGGATTCCTCCCTTATTAAGTATTAGTGACCTTTTATTAATCTCTCATTCCTGACTTAAGGAAAAAGCAGTTCTTGAGGGATGTTGATAGTGTATTGTCATAGATGCTATGGATGACATAACTAGGTGACTAGGCTTGATCAAATGAAAATAAAGACATTATTATGCTACATCTAATGACGAATGATAGAAGGCTGCAGGAATTGAAGATTTACAAATTGTGGTAATCTAGGTTGTTTTGCCACTCCTGCTCGCGCTTGGAAATTAGTCACTTCCTGTAGATGTGTGTCTAGTGGAACTACCTCACAAGTGTTAAGTTAAATATGTGTGTGCAGGATCAGACCTTTCTGGTTATGATGGTAATTTGCACAATGCAGATCAATGTATTTTTGCAGGGTTCCAGATGGGTTACTAAAGACAATACAAATAAAATTATAGTAAAGCCACAAAAAAGTAACCCTTCATGCCAAGGCTTACTTTCAGCCACATTTTTGTCCTGTGGCAATAAGAAATGGACAAATTTCTATTTTTGTGGTTTTGCCCTTTGCATTTTTTGTGCATGTAGCAAGGCAAATTGAGCAAGTCAGCATTCCGCTTCCACATGCGTATGTGGCGTAATTTTGGAAGGGGCCTTCTCCATGTAATTGAGGATGGGTGGAAATCAGGAGCAAACTGTCTTTGCAGGCAGAGATTTGGTAACACCAGCATGGCGGACAAAGATGAGTTTTGGGGCAGTCTTTGTGAGTGGAGGGCAGGAAGGTGGTTATGCTGGAAGGCGTATCAGACTCAACTATTGCACATGGATGCCAATCCAGGAAAGTACTTAAGTGTGTTGGGGTACCAGCTGTTTTTGAGAGAGCCTGCAAGACACACAGAAAAAAGTCTGTCCTGGACTCCTGCTGTTGGAGCCTCAAGTGAAAAACTGGATCCAGAATATGGGGGTCTCTTTTGTTAGGTAGTGCACATATTCTTCAATGGTGATCTGGGCCCCATTGTCCTTGTTGCTATAAAGGCACCTAGTCTGATAACCCTTGCGCTGAAGATTCTCCAGTCTATTTAGACCAGATGGGGAGTTGGGAGAAAGGAAGGGGTTTTTTTAACCCTCATTTTAGTTATTGAGCGGCCTGAGGTCCGAGGCAGAACTAGGGGTAGGACCCATGACTGATTTCCAGTCCAGTGTCTTAAATGATAAGACCAGCCTTTGTATGCAGTGTAGTTGTAGCTGTGTCAATCCCAGGATACTAGAGAGACAAAGTGGGTGAGGTAATATATATATAATTTTTTTTTGGACCAACTTTTGTTGGAGAGAGACCATCTTTTAATATTTACACTTGGGATCCTGCATTTGGAGCCAGTCTTAAGCAACATACAAGAAAACAAAGTAGTCAGATCTCTGCAGACTTTTGTTGCCCTTGAGTATAAGTGACTGGTAGTACGTACACCTAAGTGGAGGACTTTCATTTGTTGGATTTGAGTTTGGCTCTCTTTCTCTCAAAAAAGTGCCATCTCTTTAACCACCTTTTTTATACCACAAATATGGAGAAGAAATCTGCAATTGTAAAGATCTGCATTGTGTAGACTTGAATCTGCACATCTTAAGAAAAATTAGTTAATATTGGAATTGTGTTATAAGAAATAGCCTGCAGGTGGCAATACAGTTATTAAATGTGTTAATGGGACAGTTAAATTTTTAATTCACATGTAATTTAATTCAAAATTAGAATACCTTAAGAATTTATCTTGTTTAGCCAGCATTGAATCTATGATGCTGCTCCTTAAACAATTAAAGTATTTTATGAAATCTTGAATACAAGTAATTGCGATATAATAAGAGCTTGATTATACCCATATAGGGCACAAAATGGAGCATATAATAGAAAATCAACTACTGTGCCTGCATACCAATTTCCATCTCTTCTATCTGTGCATTAAAGCATGCCATATGTCTAGTAGAATTGCACCTTAACTGTGTTCTTGTCTTGATGTTCTCTAGATTTGTACATGTACTCTCTGTATATTATGAAGAATTGAATTTTTTGAAGACGTCTCCTAGAACTACAAAAACATTTCACTACTAACCCCTTCACCTGAAGTATTGTGTATGTTGCTGCAGTTGCTAATGACTTTTATTTGACTTTCAATACTCTTCTCCCTTTCCCAAAATACAAAAGTCCTCTTCTCCACTGGGAAGGAGGAGATAAACTGCTCCTCTGAATTATTATCATTAACAGCTCTGTCATCCCCCATAGTTGCAAGACTTTTTTGTCTCACCATTTTTGACAATTCCCCTTCCAAGTGAACCTTATTACCTGCATTTACTAGAAAGTATATAATTACTGTAATTAAGGTGGGTAATTAGGAAGAACTTGTCGAATCATGGACATAATGTATGGCATACTAGAGATAAAGAAGCCTGATTTACAGTAATACTTTTCAAAATTAGCTTCTAAATACTTCACTAGATTTTCTCAGTTCAATGTACTTTAAAGAGAAGAGATTCTGTCATAAATTTTCCTGACAACCATTTATAGATAATTTTATCTTATTCTTCATAACACAATATACCTTAAACTAATAGTTAAATTGAGGTTTTTTTAAATTCTTTCCATTTTTATATTAAACCAGACTTTACAGCTGTTGGTCAGATCCTGTTAAGCACACGTTGATGCTGGTGGGCAGCAAAATAGATTACCTTTGATTAGCCTTTATAGATCACAATTTAGTTTCCATATTTTGATGTGGAGGGAAACATATCGGATGCCTTCTGTAACAGATTACATTGCATTTTGTGTGTGTTGTGACATTTTTCATAATAGCGAAAGATGAGTGTTTGAATAGCTGGAATTTCTCTCCCCTTCCTACCCCCCACCCCACCCGTGCTGAATACTTAACTTGCAAAATAATCATTCTTCAGTGAAGGCACTAATGTTGCACAGATGGTACCAAAGCACTTCCCTTTGATTTTTAATAAGGGACTAGTTTGTCAAAGAGATTTCTCAACTTCTGTTCTGAAACCCATAATAGAGAATAATTTGAAAGACACACAATGTGCATCATTATATTCCTTTGATGCAGATTAATGATAGCTAAGACACATTTTCTAATTGCTTCTTTTTCCTCTACAGTTTATTATTGCATTACAGCAAAAACTTGAATATGGAGCTCTTTAGCGATAAGTTTCTCTGTACCTCATAATATTTTTGTCTGGTCTGAATCATTTTACAGTCCACAGAATTGATTTCTATTAAATGTCAACGTTAAGAAACTTGGTTTTATTATGTGAAAATAAACCAGACTTTGTGAATAGAGATGATTCTGTTTATTTATCATGTATATGAATATTGTGTTTAGCATATAGGTAATCAAGACCAAATTTGCTGGAGGAGTTTTAGGCTGGTTTTAATATGGGTACAGTGGGTTGTTTTTTTACATTATTGTAATTGCTTTAGGCTAATCCAGAATTAGCAAATTCTGCTGTGTTGATCTGTCTGTCCTATTAAATAGATAATTTTTAAATTTTGGGGTGAGATATAAGTGGAATTAAGAATTAACTTTTAAACACATACAACTAACTTTCTTCTTTTACATTAAGGTGCAAATTGTATCAACTTTTTGTTTCTATCTTGGAAGCAGCATATGATTCCTTTGGATCAAAATCTACTTGCAACTTTTTCTGACGGAGGCTTAATTGAGTGTTCTTAATTATTGTAATGGCCTCTGTATAAATGACTGTGAGAACTTCCTTTTTGTAGCTAATATACAATTCTTAAATTGTAACATAGATCCATGTGAATGTCCTTCTGCAGATAGAATAGAAAGAAATCGATTGTCTTCCACCCCTACTGAACACGTGTTAATCTGGGATGGGGTTACAGAAAGGAGGAGTTGAGGGTTCAGTGTCTCAGGTGTGTTTCCTCTCTCACAAAACTCTGAAAGCCTCTGCATCTGCATCATAGAATATCAGGGTTGGAAGGGACCTCAGGAGGTCATCTAGTCCAACCCCCTGCTCAAAGCAGGACCAATCCCCAATTTTTGCCCCAGATCCCTAAATGACCCCCTCAAGGATTGAACTCACAACCCTGGGTTTAGCAGGCCAATGCTCAAACCACTGAGCTATCCCTTGCCCCCTAAAAAGGAGTAGAGTTGGCACTTGTCCTAATTGTCTTTTCTCCCCCATGTGAGAGTCCCTAAATAGGTAGGAGAGTGAGTGTTGTTGTTTTTTTCCAGTAGCCAGGTGGAAAGATTCACCTGTCGCTGATACTACTAAGCAATGGTTCTTCTGAAAGATGAAGCCTCTGGAGAGGATCCAGGGACAATACCTTGTAAGAGTCTAGTAGTCCCCTTCCTAGAAGCTAGGTAGGTGGCTAAATTTCTATGGCTCATCTTTTATATTGGCCTGTGGCTAGTAAGTGTCTGGAAATCTGGGAATACTCAAATTTTCTCAGAGTATAGACCACATTTAATAGTCTTTTGAATGTATCTCCTCCTATTAATAATCATGCAATATCCATATAGCAACTGAAGCAATTGCTTATAGGAAAAATACTAGGAAAGTATTCAGTGTATTTTCAGCATTCTTTTAATGCAACTAATCTAAAATTGAGGAGTCTGACTTCCATATGACCAGCCAGCCCTCTGTTTACTGTCAGTAGTCCACAGATCAGTTTGAGAATCTCTGTAATCCATTTTCCAAGCACTACTGATGTCACAAGTGGTACATCTGAAGCATAACATGCTATGCAAATATTTAATTATATTAATATTGCTTTAGAATTTGTACTACTGAAAGATAGTGCCTGTCATCACGATATCTCTAGGACTTTTCTCTTATTGTGCTATATGTGTTAAAATAATCTGGGCTGGTACAAAATCTCTACACACATGACTCTTGCAAATTTATAAAAAGAAAAGGAGTGCTTGTGGCACCTTAGAGACTAACCCATTTATTTGAGCATAAGCTTTCGTGAGCCACAGCTCACTTCATCGGATGCATCCGATGAAGTGAGCTGTAGCTCACGAAAGCTTATGCTCAAATAAATGGGTTAGTCTCTAAGGTGCCACAAGCACTCCTTTTCTTTTTGCGAATACAGACTAACACGGCTGCTTCTCTGAAACTTGCAAATTTATTTAACTCTTGTTCTCTAGTCCAGTGCTTCTCAAGCTATCTGATGTGTGGTACCGGCAATTTTTTTTCCCCAATGTGCACGCAGACCAGCAGCTGATGGCTCGGACCACCACTTTGAGTAGTACTGCTCTAGTCCATAGAGATGAATGATAGTTATATCAAGGTAAATATTTTAGAGTAGACTCTGCTAGTTGTGTAAACAGTGAAGACAAGATGAAAGTAAATATCTGCATTTTATATTGTGCATCTGTTTGCAATCAAGCCATTCCTTTTTTAGATACCAGTTATTAAAACAAAATTGGATCTGAGATCTTTATAAAGGTTAACTAGTTACAGGATTTGTCTCAATTTTAACTTTCCATCAAACCCATTCCTTAAAGTAAGTGGAGAATCTATAATGCTGTAGTTGACAACCATCATGCCTATATACCGTAGCTATTACTGGATATTTAAATGATTGATCAGCTAGCCTGAGGTTGTATTGTTTTTGAAGTAAATCTCAGCCTAATGCCGTATGTTTCTCTTTTTTTTTTAAACTGAATCTCCACCTATTTAACTACACTTAATTGGAGGGATACGTAGGGTAATTTAGCTAAGGATAGGAAAGCCTTCTATCTTGAAATATCATTTTTGAAGATTATTGGAAGTATTTGTTTTGGTGTTTGACTGCTATACTGCAGAGTTTTTAGTCAGATCTATCTTTGCAATTTTTCATGTGAATTTTGTTAAAAGTGAAATTATCTCAAATTCCTTTCTGTTGGAGAGTGGGAAAGTAGCATGCCTGTCTGGTATCCATAAACTTACTACCGCTTGAGTTAGCGTGAGTGCTGCTACTAATTCTAAAAATAGAAGATATGTAGAAGACAACATTATGGCTGGAAATTGAATGCCCTGAAATAGAAGTAATACATTTATTACAATCTCATGACAGGCTTCCATTTTTAATATTCAGAATTTTGATTTAGTTCTATTTCCAGAATGGTAAACAGCTGATCTTGGCCTTAAAGCTCATTTTTAAAAATCCCTGTTTCCTACCAGATTCTGCAGAAGACTTGTTCACATCAGTAGGTCCTGATCATGAAACAAGAAGTAAGAAGAGGCAGATAAAAATGTGGTTCAGCCCACGCAGTAGGAAGATCAGGTGTGTGCTAAACAGCAGTTCCCTTCAGAAGCAGAATCAGCTGGTGACTAATGGTGGCAGCATTCACCAGGGCCCATCTTCTACTTTTGACTTCCTTCCTTCTCCTCCTCAAGAGAAGCCTTCCAAGATGACCAAGGAACCACCACCACACAGATCGAAGAAAAAGCTGAAGAAAAAGAGTCTAGCGCACATCAACCAAGTATGGGGTATAGAGAAGGAAAAGCAGAAAGAGGGCAGTGGAACTGAAGGGGAGACCCAAGATGAATTTAAAGAGAAGACTGTGACCTTTTGCAGCCAGCCATTAGTTTTATGCAGTCCCGAACCAAATAATATGGAAGAGACAGTAGGACAGGAGTCTGTAATGGAAACCGACCGTAAGGATGGAAGTGTGTCCCACTTGGAAATGGCCACACATGTAAAACCCACAGAGGATAAAGATAGCTCTGCACAAGTTAACACAATGAATACAGAGAAACCTCTGCCATCAGAAAATGAAATTACTCCTTTAAAGCGCAGAAGGCAGCAGTCCATATCTTCCACTGTTTGTCATTCTAAAAGACTGAGAAGAAGTGACCAGAGTGCTGATACGCACTCAGTCAACCAAGGTGTTTGCAATCCTGCGGTAACTGCCATGAGCACTATTAAAATCTCTCCAACTATTAAACATGGAACTCCAGTTCATATCTCCTCTCCTGCATTTAAACTTACTGGTGGCACTGTATCAAAGACAAGAAGCTCTGCAATTTTTCAAGAAATAAATAGCCCTTCACTTTCAAAAACTCCCTCTACCCCATTCACTTCAAATACTCATAATCAAATGGAAACCACACACAGTCCTTCCCTCTTGAAGAAGTCTCCTAGTAATAACACAACTACCAAAAGGAATCACAGAGGAGAGACCTTGCTCCATGTTGCTTCAATCAAGGTAGGACTTTCTTATTCTTCTGGTTTGAGACAATGGTTCAATGGTCACGTTAAGACAAGTGCAGATGTTTTTCAGACTGTCACTTTCAAATTGCAACATTAGTTCCATATCTCATGTTTTTCTGGGGCAGGGCCAATTTTTATGGTTTTGCTGTTGTTTAGATCACCAAGTGTAATGAGAGTGTGTTAACACTGCAAAAACAAAACAAAAAAAAGCCTTATGGCAGTGAGTCTCGGAGCTGGAGGTCAACTGACTCAGCCTTGTGGTATGGGGCTACAAAGAACAGTGTAGATGTTCCCACTCAAGTTGGAGCCTGGGCTCTAAGAGTATGTCTACACTGCAATTAAACACCCATTGCTGCCCTTGTCAGCTCGCTCCAGCTTGGGCAAGAGCCTGTTTAATTGCAGTGTAGACATTCAGGCTCAGGCTGGAGCCCAAGGTCTGGAACTGTCCCTTCTTGCAAGATCCCAGAGCCCGGGCTCCAGCCCGAGCCTGAATGACTACAGCACAGTTAAACAGCCCTGTAGCTTGAGTCAGCTGACATGGGCCAGCTGCAGGTGTTTAATTGCAGTATAGGCATACCCTGAGACCCACCCCCTTTGCCAGGTTTCAGGGCCTGGGCTCCAGCCCAGGCGGGAACATCTGCACTGCTGTTTTCAGGCCCACGGCGTAAGTCCTGCAAGCCTGCTTCAGTTTGCCCTGGCTCTGACACTTGCTGGGGTACGTCCTCCCCTCTGGGCTCCCCCACCCCCCTTTTTTTTTTCTGGTGTAGAAATACCATGGGTTCTCCAAATTGATGTCAAAGGTGTGGTTCTTGCAACCCTTGGAGATTTCAATGTATGCTCCAAGATCGGCTAGGATTGTCTTGCAATGACTTCCAGAAAGTGATATCAGTCTAGGCTTTGTTCTAAAGATATTGTATATGCCAAAAAGTTGAATGTGTGATTGACATTGTTGTTGGGTTTATTTTGGATATTTCAAGTCTACCCTGCTAGGTGGCCTTATCAATTAATTGGTTGGCTGTTCAAAGAGCACATCAACACTGGAGCTAGATTATTTAAGTATAATTAATGTTGCATGAGACTACCTGAATACTGGTATTGCCTAGGTTTTGAGATCTTGACTTTACAGCACTAATAATAATCTTCTAATATCACTTTTTAGATGGACTTTTTATGGTTTTCTTAAACATAATTGAAAGCAAAAATTCAGTCATAACTGGTAGACAGAGGTAGATTGCTGCATATCAGGATTTTTGTACTATGTTCCTGTCTCTGGGAGGAGAGGGGATGATCTGATGGTTATAGCAGGAGACTGAGAGTTGGGATTCCTGGATGCAATTTCATTTTTTTAACTATGCTTTGCATTTACACAGTGCTCATTCATCTGTGATCAAACCTGCCAGTTTCCTTGACGTTTTACAGTCAGAGTCCCTCTGTCAGCTTCTGTGGTGTTACAGTGGCATGCTCCTATTTCTTTAAATGGATTTTTCCTCTCCCTTGTTGCTGTGTGAAAGACCCACACAAACAGAAAAAACTGTCTGTACTTAGTTAACTGTTTCCCCCGTGTAGTCATTGTTGTCAAATTCACTAAATAAACAAGAAGGGGAGGGATATTTTTTTCATTCTCTTTTTGGCTATAGTAATCATAGGTGTTCTAATAGCAGCTAAAACAGTTTGACATAAATGACCTTTTAAAATTTGTGCCCTCTTGAGAGGGTGTTCTTTGTTTTCTGTTGTACAGCTCCTCAAGTTCTCTCTCGGGGGATCAGACAGAGAAGTCTCACATATGGAAAATTTTGGTAATGTTATCTGGGGTCATTTCAAAGAACTTGTGCTTTGTGCATAAGCACTTTAAATATATTTTATATTAAATCATACATAAAAGATATAGTCTCATCAATAAAATGCCTGTACCTCTAGAATTGATATACCTGTAAACATCCTGACATTGACACAACATTTCTATTTGTAGAGTCAAAGAATTTCCTTGATAAATAACTGTTTTCTTCCTTTCATGGAGGCATTATAGCAATTCTCACCTGCTGCTTATGAAACAATTCTTCCATTTGATTAAATGGAAGTAGAGCCTATGGGTTATGAGTACAAATCCTCTGTTTGAAATCATTTATACTTAATTAGTCATGGTAGAGAAAATTATATACTGTAGTTAGTGACTTGAGAGCTCTAAGGATGGTCTGGCTATTACTCCAGTTCACAGATTCAGCATACTCATCTTTTTTATTATTAAAATGCTGCTTACAAACTATCCCTGTATATTTCCAGGAGGATTTTTTAAAAGGATGCTGTCAGGATTGATTGTCCTAAAATTGGGCCTATCTTGACAGCTTTCCCACACTTTTCCTTCAAGATTGCGGTATGTTCAATGTATTTTTGAGATGGGAAAAGAGCAGCTTTATCGTGAGATTCATAGTAAACTAAGAGAAGTCAATAAGGTGCAATTATCAAGGTACAGTTTTCTTGATGTTTATAGTCAGTGAGCTAAAAATGGAAATCTGGTGCTGTTCCTCATTAGTACTGGTACAATTTTTCTAAATTTTCTTTATTTGCATTAAAAAACCACCCAGTATTACTAATTATTGGTTTAATTAGATGGGGCTTCTCCGTTGCCCTAAAATAGAATGTGACTGCCTTTAAGTTCAACAGCTGAAAAAAGGGAGAATGATCTTGTGTTTAAGATGTGCAACTCAACTGAGAAGACCTGGGTTCAATTCCCAGGTCTACCAAAGATTTCTTGTGTGACCCAAAATGACTAGTTTAGAGTATGTCTGCACTGCAATTAGAAACCCACGGCTGTCCCATGCCAGCAGAATTGGGCTTGGGGGGCTTTGGCTAAGGGACTGATTAATTGCAGTGTAGACATTCAGGTTGGACCTCAAGCACTGGGACTCCCCCACCTCATGGTGTCCTAAAGCCCACGCTTCCTTCTGTGCTCAGAGATCTACACTGCAGTTATATAGCCCAAGCTCTGCGAGTCCAATTCAGCTGGCACCGGCCAGACTGGTTTTTAATTGTAATGTAAACATACCTTTTATCTATCTGTGCTTCACTTCCCCTTCTGTAAAATTAAGATAATACTTTTTCTTCCACACTTGTCTTATGTATTTAGACTGTAAAATCTTGAGGGCAGGAATATCCTGTATTAAGTGTGCATACTGCTGCTAATGCAGTGCTCTAGGAACCCCTGTAATGCAAGCTGTGGTGTATTTAAAACTGTTTAAAATTACAAGCTATGCTTTAAGTTTTAAGGGGTTTTTGAGTCTTGGTTGAAGGCAAGAGTGCACATAGGGAAGCATGCGATCTGGGTCTTCAGCAGTTGGTCTGTAAACAGCCAGGTGAGCTTAATTATGCTTCTCTGTCTTAGGGCACAGCCTGCTTCGTGTGTGTGTGTTGATTCTTGTGTTTTATGGTTCTGGATTCAAAGAAGTAAAATAGTGTTATCTTGCAACCTTTGAGCAAGTGATTTTGTGTGTGTGTGTATACAGTGAACTGAACATAACAAACAAAAAGGGGAATTGAATAATCTCTGTACTTGACTTCTCATGTAAATTAGGCTAAATTAGAGAATTTTAGACTATAATACATGTAAGGTAGCCCAGTCAGTGATTTTAGTTCCACAAGCAGAATGAGTTTTTCTCAGTCTTTCTAACGTTGTTTTTCTGATTTCTTCATTCACCCATGTTTGTCAAATTGTCACTGTAATGGAAACAGTCTTCTTAAAAAAAAAAAAAAAATCAGAATTAAAACTAAATTCTCTGGGACTTCATTAATTATAAAATCTATATTATTTTCATTAGCATGTAGATCCTAATACGTTGCTCTTAATGAAAGTTAATTGAGTTTTACTTTTTTTGTCTTTTTAAAGGAGATAATTAACAACATTATCAGGCATTAAAATTAAGTATATTGTGCTATTCCAAATCAATCGAAGCTGGTAGAGTGTGTGGCTGTTTCCCATTTTACTACTTCTACACTAATAATAAACATACTAAAAGCAAAATGGTTCTGAAAAAAGGTTATAGAGTGGATGAGCTTCATGCTGAACTGCATTCATAAATTAGAATGAACGTAGCTATTTGCCTAGTGAACTGAAATCATGTTTTTTATTACTCTCCATACTCATTAAAGGTAAAATTTCCAAGTAGTTAAAGTGCAAAATGTGGTCTTTTATACTTTTAAAATGATCTAAACGGTTGGGGAAAGCCCCACTCCATCACAGTCCTCCCACATCTTAATTATCTAAATTCTTCTATTACCAAACATTAGATCAGAGAACTACTGCCCTTCATATGTGGTGATCAAAACACGGGAACTTGCACCTCTTGGCTTATAATTACACAGGGTTTTAAATTTGGCCTGGAATTAGAGAATCCTGTAAACTTCTTGCATAAACTTCCCTTCAGATAAGATTTTGCCTGTATTTTTCCTGCAAGCTAAAGGGCGACTGGGTAGGAGAGACTGTACGGAAGGCTTCCTAAGCAAAAGCAGCACTAGTATAAAGTCCAGCAAGAGGAAAGAATGATAAACCATGGGGTGGGATGAGGACAACACAGATGCATAGCACATTTAGTTTGGAAGAGAGTTTGAGCTTTATGCCATAAAGTTTGAGCTTTATGCCCGCTCTCCGACTCTGGGAGTAGGAAGCAATTTACATGTATTTAGGTGACTTTATTTTAATTGAAGGAACAGTGTGGGACAATCAGGACTTGCTTTGGGTGTTAGTAAAAAGATTACTTGGCATCTATCCTCTCTATTCCAGGGATCCTCAATTTTTGTGTATCTGTCTGAGTTTAGTCTGCAGTACTGGACCCTTTACTTTCATGGTACGCATTTAGTGCAGTCAGGACTGTTGGGTAACCCCCTCTGAGCACCTGAGCTTTATCATGTATCCTATAGGGCTGC
Organism: Caretta caretta; assembly: GCF_965140235.1. Taxonomy (NCBI): domain Eukaryota; kingdom Metazoa; phylum Chordata; order Testudines; family Cheloniidae; genus Caretta; species Caretta caretta. Next base: position 68,460,791 of record NC_134216.1, on the reverse strand, counting down.
ATTTCTAGAGAGATTCAGACGCATAAGGTATAAACCTCCTTTCACAGTGTTCCTGAGCCTAAAGTTACTATGTCCACACTCCAAACTCCTCTATAAAGTGACTTCTGGATTCTGTTTCAACAAGTTCAATTTACCAGTCATCTGTCCCCAAAACCTCAGTATTTTTACTGAGGACAACTAGAGTGGTTAAGTTTTATGTAAAAAAGGCAATCAGTTTAAATACCTAAGCCACATAAAGCTTTTTCACACAGCAACAGTGAAGAAAGATCCAGTTCTTTAAGAACTGGAAACTGATTGAAAAACCCCAGGAATTGGCAGGGTAACTCAGAAGCAGGTGCAATACCTGCTACTGCCTTTAATTTGTTTGACATTGATTTAATCTCTTGATGTCGATTCCGCATGAGGCAGGGTAAGGCCGCAACCACCCCACTCCATGTGCCATACATAGCAGAAGAGATTTAAAGTTGATTGTGTCCTTTTAAATCTAAGTGCTGTAGTAATACTAAGCAGACTATTGTAGACAATAATTTCCAGGTTTTTTCAAATGAAATTTACACCTGATGGCTTAAATGTATTTCAGACAAATATAAAAGCCTCATAACTACTTAAAATATTGAATTTAGAAATAAAAGAATTGACCATGATCATAGCAATCTTTCCCAAATATTAGTGCTGAATGTAAAATTGTTTCCAGTGTTCTACAAATATTGCTTTTTACAGTGCTCAGTCTCTGTGACTTGTTTTAGTTATGAGACGGGAGCTTAACTCTTCTTGGATGTTTTATATTACAAATATATGTGCTGAACCACCATGCTCATTACTCACTAAATGATCTGCTGGTGAGGAAATTAATTTTAGAGAAATCAGAGGTGATTATTTTCTTTAAAGTTTCAGTCAGAGCATTCACAATTACCATAAGTTCTCTAATTCCTTGTCATTCTCTTTCTCCGCTTAATACAAGTTATAAATAAGATGTGGGAAAGCAATAAGAGCTGGTGGGGGGGAGGAGGGGAAATTGGGTTGTTTAACAATCAAGTAGTTCAGTCATTAGATCAAGGTATTGGGTTCTTTTGTTTGACTTGCAATATAGTAAAATCACGTGGAGCTTTAGAAAATAGAGAGGGAGTAGAATTCTGTGGACTTATTCCCTGGTCTCAGCTTCAGTCTTCTTCACGTGATACTCTAATTCTCATTGTACTTCATTTTTTCCACCCTGGCACTTAATATTACCATTAACTGTAACTCACTGGTTATTATAAGGATGCTGCAAAATATCTTTAATAGAAGTAGAAAAGGGGGGAAATTTTATAAAATAGTTAAAGGGTTGCTGGCTGCTTTTCTTAACCATCTGTCAGCACTAGCATTTGATACAATTGATATTAGGACTTGAAAAAATCCACTTGCCCATGCCAAATGGGAAGCTTTTCTGGGGAAGTGCCATCAGCATCTGCAGAATCTAAGGTTTCATTAACAAAGGGGAGGAGGGGACCTGGGGCTGGGGGTAATGGTTTTGAAAATATCCTTTTCCTCGTAAACCAATGCAATGCTGTCTTCTAGATTTGCAGATAGGTGGCTCCAGTGCCTTTCATGCTGCTGTGCTGCTTGGAGCTTTCCCAACCTGCAGCATAGTGAAGGCTAACCGGAGCTGTGTAATTTTTCATTGCTGCTATTCACAATCTTGATAATAGCTTAAAATGGCCTTCCCTTGGTCTGTCTCCAGCAGATAATGGTGCCCGCACACCCTGTGATGGTTTTCTTCCTGTACACAAACTAGTTATTTCTTTGGGGTGTTATTCACTCTTTAACAATAACCCCCCCCCATTAATTTACAATATCAGCTTTAGCTAGCTTACCTCTTTTCCTGTGTCAAACATATGAACATCAGGCAGTATCCTCCCAAGTAGGAGAATCCCAAGTCTTTCCAATAAATTTGTTGGGCAGAGGCCTATATTCTAAATTGACCAAGGCCAGAGAAGTCCAGCTCAGTGAGTTACATAAAATTACTCAAAGTCAGCAAAAGTGAGAGAGACTGAATTAGTCCAGACTAAAAGGTCTACTCGTGTCACCCAAAGGTTAAGATCATAACTAGTAAACAAAGGAGAATGGAATCGGAAATTAACAACCCAAAATTGGTGGGTTGGAAACAAGGTCTAATTGGTGGACAAAAGAGGGGATGGGCTATCCTGTCCATTAACCCCCAGGTCCTTTTGAAAGACTTCTGGGGGATCTAATGCTGAGAAATGGGTGGACTGTAATGAGTGAGCTTTGCCATCATCTGTTGGGACCCAAGAATCCATCATGACACCATTGGACATCTACTGTCCTGCTCCTGAGAAATGTCCTAAACTGACCAGGCAGGGCCAGAGAGATGGACCCAGATGACATTGCCACCTTCACAAGCTTTGGCTAAATCCTGAGCATCACTCGGATCATGAGATTTGGGTTTCTGCTGTCAGCTCCTGCATGCCATGTTCCTTCCTTGTCCATCTTTTTTTCTTTTCTCATCACTCTTTTGCCTTTTGTTTAATAAGTCTGGCTAAGCCACCCAAGAAAGAGATTTACAACACTGCTGTGAGCCTGCAACCAGAGAGGCAGCTCTAAGTAATGTCTTAAACAGCCTGATGCTGAGATGCTGATACAATTTTGCCAGGTCTCAGAATGGCTGGTAAGACTGTGTGCTGCACGTGTTTCTCCACAGCCAGGGTAGCAGGTAAGCGTGAACACCACAGAAACTCCATTTTCTATCTTTGTGATTCTTTTCTATACCCTTTTGTGGCTATTTGTCCTTTTTTTTGTTGAAAGGAAGCAGGATCGGATTTCAACATCAGCTCCAGCCCATCTCAACTAACTTTTTTCTCTTCCCCAGATGACCATCCCCGGTTGTTACCATAATTAATACTATCTAAAAGAATGTCATACAAGGTTTTCCTTCTGAAAAAAAACCAACTGTATACAACTAAAAGGAATAAGAAATATTGTTAAAATGAAATTCTTACTTAGTACTTTACAATTCAGATGCTTTAACTATTTTTCCTTTTTTCTGTAGCTTTAATAAAAGGTTATTAAGGATAGCGCTATGGGACAAAGCAGGCTGAGGTGGCTATACTTGAAGCCCCAAATCATATTTCAGTGTTTAGTATTATGTAATGACAGGGTCATGTTAACACTTTTGACTCTTTGGGCCCATTTTTTCCGTTAACCTTAACATAACAAGCCCTTGCTAGCGTAAGCTCAAACAGGCACAAAATATTTTAGTAGTATCATACCTCAGTGCAAATATTGTCTGATAGAGGGATTGATGACTTATCGTAGTGTCACAGAAACATGTAGAATCAAGCAAATAATTTTGTATCTGATCTTGAGAAATTTAACTTACTTTAAAATAAAAGCCAAAGCAAGTTTTCTGTGCTTTTTAGTTAAATGAGTACTAGATGGTACTCTTGAAACAAAAAATATGTATAGATGGAGACTCCTGTTGTGTTTTCTTTGCAGCCGGTGAAAACTGTCAAAAGAACATTAAATTATCACTCATCTTCCTGATTCCCTCCAATTGGAGATGGACCATATATAGAATCAGATCCTCAATTGGGGCTCAATTCTGCCAGGTGCTGAGCACTCTGGCCCTGACCCAGCAAAATGCTTAAGGCACTTGCTTACCTTTTAAACATGTGAATTATCCATTGAGATCAATGCTTAAAGTTAATTATGTTGTTAAATGTATTGTTGGAGCACTGTCGGGAGCTTGGAACCTAGCAAGATTGAATCCCTAGTATATGCCAGTTGAAGATCTGTCCCCCCCCTATTTTTTCCTTGCATGTTTCTTTTTTTAACGAGTATTCACTGTGAAGTAGTTGAGTGCATTTTCAGAACCTCTTAAAAGTTCAGGGTGCAGAAGACATAACTTCCATGGGTCTACTAACATGCCCTGCAGCTGTAAATTTAAACTTTAATTTCTGGCTGTATTTCCTCTGTCAGTCTCTAGGCCACAAACAGCTTTCTTAATGCATCACTTCTAATCCTGATTGACAGTAGCTGTTCAGTCATTGTGCATGTGTGTAATCAAAATGAAAGCTCCTCTCCCATTCCCTCCACTTTTATTGTGAATTGTAAGTGGTTAAAAAGAGAAGTTCAACCTCGGTAACAAAAATGGATTTTTTTTCTCATTTCCAGGGGGGAAAAAATCCCACTTAACTCCATTGTAAACTGAGAAATATAGTTTTCTAGCTTTACTCTAACACTTTTTCATTCTGTATATGTTGACAGTACTTCTAGTACTTCTACAGAAAAATTTTACTGTAATAAAAATTAAACTAGCATTTTATAGATTTGTAATATGAATGTTAACATTCTGAGCAGTTAATGTACCTAATGCCCACACCAGATTCAAATTATTTGTAACGGCTCTAAGGGAACCCTGCAAAAATATCAACCACTGTTATACATGTTTGCAAACTTAATAATTTTAAAAGAGAAGCTCAAATATCACTTACCGTAGGTAATTCTTTTTATCCATGGGAAAAGCTCTGTTGCACTGATCACTGAGTCCAATGCCTGTGAAGATTTTCTCTTTGTACATGGTTTCCACTTGTCTCTTTCCTTGAGACCAAAAAATATTCTAACTAAAATAGTTTTTTTCTTTAATTGCTTAAAATATAACATTTTGCTGGGGTTGTGATTATAATGCATGGAACATATCTCTGTTATATAAATTCAGTTGAATGATATAAAACCAGAGCCTTTCAGCATTTTATGTGAATGTTGAGTTAATATTTCTTTTATCAGTTGCTGGTTATTTTTTCTGCTGAACAGAGTTTGTTGTCTTGGAAGAGTTTTCTTTGGTTGTAAAGAATGAGGATTAATGCTATTCTACATTGTCTCAGAAATGTTCCCTGATATCATAGAACAGGTTTGATGCTTTCCTTCATTTGGTTTATTACTGTGCTCAATTTTGGGCCTCATATTTGTTGTTCCTAAAAAAAGAGGTGAATTCTAAGTTATGTAGTGGGATAATGATCGGGATCTCTTTCAGTTAATATACCTGATGGCATGAGAATTACAGCTATCACATTGTGATTCAGGTATTAACTTCTTCCACAGCTTTTTGTTGAGAGGGAGAGCTGCTGGTTTTTAACCTTTTTGGGTTCCCTTTCTCTGTTTTCAATAGATCTGCACTTGAAGCCCTTCCTTGTTTCAGCTTTTGCCATGGGGGCAGGAGATTTTGTTTTATTCCATATTGTGTCTCTAAGTTTGCAGTTCTGTCTTCCACTTCCAATTATTTTTCTCTCCTTTCTTTGCCGTCCGTGTAGCCTTAGGTTTCTTGGTACATGGAGTTCTTTCTTCTTCCTTGTGGTTTTTCCTACCTTGTCTCTTCTTCTATAGGTCCCCCCTTCTTTCTTTCTCCTCTTGCCTCGTTTTTCCCTCTTCCCATCTCAGAGTTTGTAGCTGGCAGTACAAATTTTGCCAAGGACAGTTCTAATAAGACTTCCCTGGGGACTGTACCTTGACACAGTGGGAAGCCTTATGTGTTCCAGTGACCGAGAGCTATGCTAATGGGAGTTTTAACTCCTGGTAGGGCCATCAAGCTGGACAAGTGAAAAGATAGGAACCAAAAGAACCACAGTCAACTGGTCCTCGAGGTTGGGGTTGAGTGATAGGTCAATAACATATTCTCATAAAAATATTAAGCGATAGAAGCACAACAAAGTAGCCATTCCAGCAAACCGCATTATAAACAGGGGTGAAGGAGCCTTGTTCATGCTCTAAGCAATGTCTGACTGCACAGGTTCAGAATTCTAATAAGCAGGGAGTTTGGGAGCTGTTAAGTCACCCAACTTTAACCAATTTTATGTGTATTCTGGTCAATTGTAGCTTATATTTTTCTAGGCTCCTCCTTCTACTCCCCATAATTTCTGTCTCAGGCATTCCCCTTTCCTTCCTGTATTGCTTCCACCTCTGTGCCGTAGCAAAACTTGAATATCTTGTTGTGTTCTGCCAGAATGGAAATGAAATTATGATGGTAGCATAACTGCCAATGATATAAGGGTGCTGGCAGTTTTAACATGCATAATAATTGAAAGATTAAATAGAAATACTTTCTCTTTGCTTTTCTTTCAATATTTTAGTCATGCAAGTTGGATGTTTCTAAGACAGGCACATAAATTGGGTTCACTTGTGCATATTTCTAGCTAGTCATTTAGATTAGTTTGACAAAATTTTTGGTTTGAAGGACATGTACCTGGTCTTAATCCTTGCAGTCAGTCTTAGCCAATAGATTGCAGTCTACGCACACTTGTCCAGTTATGTATTCTGAATTATTTATAGTGTGTGAGATGTGCCTTATTCAGTCTGCTCCTGACTTAAATAAAGCTTTTAGGTGTTTCTGACTACACTATACTAATAAACAGTGTTTTTTTTAAAAACAAGGAGTAAAATTTGTCAGGTTGACATTGTCTAAATGAAAGTCTTGATTTAATTGTAATCAAAATGATGCAGCTGCTTATTGTTCTCTCCCATTTATTTTTCTCTTTGTTCTATCTATCCTTCCTAAGATGTTTAGCAATGATTTTTTTCCCCCTTCTAGGGTGATGTATCAGCCGTTGAACACTTACTGAAAAATGGAGCAGACCCCAATGTTAAAGACCATGCTGGATGGACACCATTGGTGGGTGTCAACATTCTTCTGATATTTTCATTTTTGTCTGTTGTCCTTTCCTCCACACTTCCATTTTTTACAGTTTGTTCTTTCCTGCCCCTATCTTTATTGTATCCAAAACGTAAAGAAGACTGAAAGAATGAGTACTTGTGGCACCTTAGAAACTAACACATTTATTTGAGCATTACAGACTTAAAAGTCACAATTATTCAACAAAAAAACTTCAGAAACCGATTCCAACGAGAAACAGCAGAACTGGAATTAATCTGCAAACTGGACACCATCAAATTATGCTTGAATAAAGACTGGGAGTGGTTGAGTCATTACACTAAAAAACTATTTCCCAATGCTAATCTTCTCCCTACTGTTACTCACACCTTCTTGTCAACTGTTTGAAATGGGCCATCCTGATTATCACTACAAAAGTTTTTTTCTCTCCTGCTGATAATAGCCCACCTTAATCGATTGGTCTCATTAAGAGTTGGTATGGCAACCCCCATTTTTTCATGTTGTGTGTGTGTATCTCTATATCTTCCTACTGTATTTTGCACTGCGTGCATCTGATGAAGTGGGCTTTAGCCTATGAAAGCTTATGCTCAAATTTGTTAGTCTCTAAGGTGCCACAAGTAGTCCTCGTTCTTTCTGCTGATACAGACTAACACGGCTACCACTCTGAAACCTGTCATAAAGAAGATGATTATGAGAAATAGTCTTCATTATGGCAATGCGAGAGTGCTCTTCCTGTAGAATCATCCCACCTCTCATCAAGTGTCAGTATTCTCTATCACTTTTACCATCATATTCACCTATGATTTCTTAAGTGTGCAAAATGCTCTCTTTCCAGGTTAGAGTGCAAGTACAGTTTTTTGTAAGTCTTGTCAACTGTTAATTAGATCTGTAGTTCCCACCATTTTGGGTGCACGTTAAATAGTGGAATTTGAACTTTGGTTACCAACAGGTATACCTTAGATATATTTTTGTATTCTTGCATGCTTGAATTTCATTAAAAAATTATAGGTAGTGAGTGCTAATCCCTTTTCATCCGCTGCCTTTTTCTCCCAAAGAGCATGTTTGACCCTAGTCGATAGCTTGGAAGGCATTCCTTTATAGTCGTCTTTGCACACCACATGGTCTATGTTCAGTTCCTCTGTGCTCTTTATCAATGCCATGTTTGAAAAGATAATTACTCATGATGGCCATTGCATTGTCAAAATTGAATAGTATCTCCATATCATGCTGCCAGTCTGAGAGATGCTATGAAAGTGAATGCATTAACTCATAGTGACAAACATCCATTATTAAAAAAACATTCTGTACTTTCATTAGAATTTTATGTCTTTTTTTTTTTTTCCCCGTGTGCTTCTTGTCAACATCACCGGCTAGCATGAGGCTTGTAATCACGGGCACAGGAAGGTGGTGGAGCTATTACTACAGCACCGGGCGTTGGTGAACACTACTGGGTATCAGAATGACTCACCGCTTCATGATGCTGCCAAGAATGGGCATATGAGCATTGTTGAGCTGTTGCTCTCACATGGAGCCTCCCAGGATGCAGTGTGAGTAGCTGTGTAATGTTGTTTTGTAATTGACGTCTTTATTTCAAAATTGATGTTGCTGGTGAAAGTCCAGGATGTAACATTGAGTAAATTTTGATCCAAAGCTCTTAATACAAAATATATGGTTTATTCAATGGGAGTTTCTTTTTGTGTTCAATTATACAATGCCCCTTTCTAACTTGGATGTTATCTTTTTTGCTTAGGCTTCAGGATTGTCCTAAGCTTTTCTTTATGAAGTTTGGAACAAATCCCAAAGTTTGGGCTTTAAAAAAATAAATTAGCATTAAAAAAAAAATCTGAGTGCATAATGGAGATTATTACTGATATTTTAAAAAAGTACTTCCATTTTAGCTATGTATATTTCTGGTGAGTTTGCTCTATTGATACGCATGTAGCAAACATCTGGAGTTGTAATGTGATTGATACTGACTCAAACACACAATAATTATTCATGGATTTATCTTTCTCGTTGTCATCACATCAGTTGAATGAGATGCTGGGTTGTTCATGTCATGCTACAATGGCAGTAGCGTTGCTATTTGTATCAGCAGCTACTGTATACAATCTGTAATCTGGAACCATGCATGTTGTCGTAAATGGCATGTGCACATTACATGCTTGTAGAATGTAGCCTTGTTCATGTCTGACTTGTTTGCTGACGTATGTACCTCCTTGGCCATAGTGTGAAGTGGGAATAAGGAAGCTTTAGTAAATTAGCTAGTTTCAAATGTTGTAAACTTGTTGAAGTTCTGTTACAGAATGGAGGTATTCGATCAGAAAATACTTCTAGTTTACATGAAATGTGTCAGGATATAAAAATAAATCGGAAAAGTACAAAAGGAATCGTTCCCTTGGCCTGGCAGCATATTTAAAAAAAAAAAAAAATAGGATAGTACATCTGCTTCCTCAGGTGTCAGCTTTTCAAGATAAAATGTTCACCAGTTGGGTATTGGTAGCTGCCTGCATGATTTTTACAACTCTCCTGGGTTTCTGAAAATATTACACAACCAACCAATTTGGGTATAAATCTTTTTGATAGCAGCCAAAAGACTGGAGAAATTGTACAGTAGAACTTTAAATTGGCAATACTAGAATTTTCAGGTCAGTCTTCTTATTAGCCCACCGTTTTCCGTTAGCCATACTGGCAAATATATGACCACCTTTGGTCAAAAAGTCTCCTACTCATTTCAAAACAAGAAAATAGATTGAAGTCCAGTTCCATTCAAAATGTGAACTGACAAGACATAGTCTAGTGTGAATATAAGCAATGTTCTAATATTTATTGTAGCAACAATGATATCTGAAACAGTGTGATATGGGGTATCCAAGACTACATCCCCTCTAAAATCAAATGTTTTATGAGACTGGCTACAGGTTGTATCAGCATACTGCCTTTGGTGGTACAGAAAAGGTCTCCGTTTGAATTTTTAAATGGGCAATGTTAATAACGGGGAGGCACTATGACTACAGAATTTCCAGGGTATACAAAATTCATTTATAGTTTAAGTGGTTTTACACCTAGCAAGAATTTTTAAATGTACCTTGCCAAAGGCTTCTGTAAAGCGAGTGATGTCTGAGAATAATGATAATGCTAGATAATTCTCATGGAGTAATTTATACTGTGATTTATTCAAACTTTATTAAAATCTTCTGCGTACAAATTTAGCATTCTTTGTGTTTCATCTCTTGCAAATGGACCTGCAAATGCCATGGCAAGTGTTTAGTGTTATGCCACTTGGTAAGTGCCACAAAAAAGATTTAATTTTCCTCATCTTATATAGTCCTTCTGTATCTGTTGCTGAGATGCTGTTGTGTAACACACTACTGTAGTAGTTGCAGAATTACATCAAAGATCTTTTCTTCCCATTTGGTAAAAGCAATTTGTCCTCTTACTCCAGTAGATAAAGTGACTCCCATGTTGTAATGTATAGAAGAATGCCACCCCTTCTCTGATGTCAGGACTAAGTCATCAATGTAATAGTACAGTGTAAGCTAGGCATTTTCCATCCGTAAATCCCAAAACGCTTTGCAAAGAGGCAATTATTATAATTGCTATTTTACAGATGTGGAAACTGAGGCACAGAGAAAATTAAAGTTCAAACAAAACTTCTAAGTCGTAGAAATACTTCTCTTATAACGCTTGCTCTTACTCCCAGTGTGACAGCACCCTACAATGAGACTCCTGCAGTTCCCTCCACCTCACAGCTCTTCAGTCTTCTTCTTTTTGGCATCCCTTGCTTCAATTTATTTTCAGTGAAAGCATGACATAACACGACGTCACATAAATTCTGACTTTTCTAATTGCCTTTGTAGCAATAGTTGTGACCAAGCTGGTAATATAGAGGTTCAAAGCTCCTTATTGATCAAGGCAGGATGGTTTCTTAACGCTGAGTTGATAATCCCATTGTCTTTCAGGCTGTTTATGTACACATCTGCCATGGGATTTCTGTCACTGTCAGCCAGGTTTTTGAAAGGGTAGAGATTTAGTACTGAGTTTTGAGCAAGATCTGAAGTTTTACTAGCTGTTTAAGAGTCTACTAGACGGATGCACAACTTGAAATGGAATAAGTTTGTGGTCTTAGGCTGTACTGCTCAAACTGCGTTGCTGTTTTCTTCATCTCAGTTCATCTGACTAATATTCCAATTTTCTACTAGTTTTTGTTCATTCCCATCTCCCCAGGCTCTTGAGAAGCTTAAAACTTCCTATTAAAGAGAGCCCTCTTTGACATGGGATATAAGTGGTTCTTAATTAGCTGATTAACCTTTTAGAGCCATATAAAAGCCTGAATAATCAGTTTTCCTGTATCTCTCTTAGCCCACTAAGTTTTGTCAACATGTTAAATGTGTTCAAACCGTATTTAGGCCCCCTGTATAAATATATCCATCATTAAGCAAAATGTGGCTTTTGCAGTCAAACACTTTTATTTTGAGTGCAGAATTATGTAAACCAATATTTTCTTTTCAACAGTGTGCATTAGTAATTTGGGGTGTTGGAATAAAAGTGATGCCTGAGTTGAATTTAGGGTATTTCTACATTTGAGAGCTGGAGCTTGAGAAGACATGTCTGCACTAGCTTTGGTCGAGCTAGCACAGTAAGGATAGAGTGTAGCCATTGGGGCACAAGTGATTTGTACCTGGCATCTTGGGCAGGCACGTACTTGGGGTGGCTAGCTCCTGCCACTGCTTGCGATACGATGACAACGCTGTCTAGCTCACTAGCTTGAACAGAGCTAGTGCAGGTGTGTCTTCTCCTGCTCGAAGTGTGGGCGTAACCTTAGAGTGCGAGTTTGAAATAGTTCTATATGACACTTCGTAAAAAGTGTACTATAAAATATAGTAACCTAGTTTAATGCTGCTTTTTAGGTATTTAGTATCTAATTTACTGTAGTGCTTAGAGGTCCCACCTGAGATGAGACCCACTGGGTTAAATTCTGTAGATATACATGGTAAGACCTGAAATCTTATGCTTTGTCTGCCCTGTCTGTTTAGATTGTAAAAAGAGGAAGGAAGTCCTTTTATCCCCATTTGACAGAGAACTGAGGCAAAGACTTGCCCAAAGTCACACAGGAAGTCTGTGGCCATGCCAAGAATTAATATTTTAGCTGTCCATATACTACTCGTATATAGAGAGTCTTTGTGACTTTTTAAAATTTTACTTTTCAAAACCTTTAAACAAACATCTGATGTACCGTAGAAGTAAACTTTACATCTAGTACATCTCACCTCAAAAATACTGTCAGATTTTTATCTCTATGATTTAAGTATAGGAAATAGCTTTACTATAAAAGGGAGTGTGTGTACATATTTTGTAGGATGAGAACACAGTTCAGAATTGTTTTTATTTTCCAGAAGACAAATCATAGGATTTCAATTTTCCTTGGCAATACTTTTTTGAAAATCTGCAAGATTAAGCAGTTAGAGCATGTTCTTTGCTGTTCAATTTTTTTCTGACTAAAAAAGATACGAACTGCAAATGGAAAATATTATATGGACCAGTGGACCTATTAATTGCCCGGCTGGTCTAGTTAATTTTTTTTAAGTTAATCTCCTACACATTTATGTTTTCATGTGCTTGTTCTCTTGAGTTCTTTTTTTTTCCTTGCTTCACAGCAAGCCAAGTGACTTGAAAAATTAGATCTATTGCATTTGCAATTTCACAGTTATTCATAAATGCTTTCACTCAAATGGGCTATCTTGCCAGTTCCTCATGCACAATAAGTTTAACATTGGTAAAAATTGTCTCATTGCCTTATTTCTTCTAGGTGTGTTTTAGCCTTCATCCAGTTGGTGCAAGTTTGAGTGTGAACAATCCCAGGTAAATGGGAATATTTTATTTAGAGGTAGACATGCCTCTAGGTGCAGATGTGAGCAAGGCATGGGCATATACTGCTCCACCCCATGAGTATCCCAGATCATATTGTGCCTCAGATACTCCTCAGACACAATTCCTTCCTTGCTTCCCCCTTCCTTGAGTGCTGCTGGAGGTATGTATTAATTGGCTTTTTGCCCTATACCAGCAGCAAATCATAACCCTTCCCACTCCCAACCCAGCTTAATTAGTGCTGGCTGATGCACTGGGGAGCAGAGCCAAGGCTCTACCCATTCCCCATCCACCTACTCCCAGGGGGAATAAACAGACCTGTTTGTTTGTGTACTCCCAGATCCAAAGTCTACACCGCCAATGCCATGGTATAAGAAGAGGGTTCTTACTGTTCACCATATAGCGTAAGTATGAACAGTGAATCAGTTACTCACAAGTGAAGGCGGGTGGTGGTGGTCGGGGTCTTTCTCCTCAGGGGGACTGAGTCATCTATCTGCCGCCCTGACTGGAAAACCGAGAAGTCTGCTGCTTGCCAGGAGCTAGGATTCATGAGATGACGGAGAGACTGCCGAGACTCATCAAGCCCTCTGATCGCTACCCTCTTCCTGCTTCTCCATGTGGGCACCAATGATACTGTCAAGAATGACCTTGAGTGGATCACTGCAGACTACATGGCTCTGGGAAGAAGGATAAAGGAGTTTGAGGCACAAGTGGTGTTCTCGTCTATCCTCCCCGTGGAAGGTAAAGGCCTGGGTAGAGACGGTCGAACCGTGGAAGTCAACGAATGGCTATGCATGTGGTGTTGGAGAGAAGGCTTTGGATTCTTTGACCATGGGATGGTGCTCCAAGAAGGAGGAGTGCTAGGCAGAGATGGGCTCCACCTAACGAAGAGAGGGAAGAGCATCTTCGCAAGCAAGCTGGCTAACCTAGTGAGGAGGGCTTTAAACTAGGTTCACCGGGGGAAGGAGACCAAAGCCCTGAGGTAAGTGGGGACATGGGATACTGGGAGGAAGCACGAGCAGGAGAGCCCAAGAGGGGAGGGCTCCTGCCTTATACTAAGAAAACAGGACAAACAGCAAGTTATCTCAAGTGCCTATACACAAATGCAAGAAGCCTGGGAAACAAGCAGGGAGAACTGGAAGTCCTGGCACAGTCAAGGAATTACGATGTGATTGGAATAACAGAGACTTGGTGGGATAACTCATATGACTTGAGTACTGTCATGGATGGATATAAACTGTTCGGGAAGGACAGGCAGGACAGAAACGGTGGGGAAGTTGCATTGTATGTAAGAGAGCAGTATGATTGCTCAGGGCTCCAGTATGAAACTGCAAGCCCTGAGCAAACTGAAACTGAATTGTCAGCAAGTTAAGGAAGTATGGGCTGGAAGAATGCACTATAAGGTGGGTAGAAAGCTGGCTAGATTGTCGGGCTCAACGGGTAGTTATCAATGGCTCCATGTCTAGTTGGCAGCCGGTATCAAGTGGAGTGCCCCAAGGGTCGGTCCTGGGGCCGGTTTTGTTCAATATCTTCATAAATGATCTGGAGGATGGTGTGGATTGCACTCTCAGCAAATTTGCAGATGATACTAAACTGGGAGGAGTGGTAGATACGCTGGAGGGGAGGGATAGGATACAGAAGGACCTAGACAAATTGGAGGATTGGGCCAAAAGAAATCTGATGAGGTTCAATAAGGATAAGTGCAGGGTCCTGCACTTAGGACGGAAGAACCCAATGTACAGCTACAGACTAGGGACCGAATGGCTAGGCAGCAGTACTGCGGAAAAGGACCTAGGGGTGACAGTGGACGAGAAGCTGGATATGAGTCTGCAGTGTGCCCTTGTTGCCAAGAAGGCCAATGGCATTTTGGGATGTATAAGTAGGGGCATAGCGAGCAGATCGAGGGACGTGATCGTTCCCCTCTATTCGACATTGGTGAGGCCTCATCTGGAATACTGTGTCCAGTTTTGGGCCCCACACTTCAAGAAGGATGTGGATAAATTGGAGAGAGTCCAGCGAAGGGCAACAAAAATGATTAGGGGTCTGGAACACATGAGTTATGAGGAGAGGCTGAGGGAGCTGGGATTGTTTAGCCTGCAGAAGAGAAGAATGAGGGGGGATTTGATAACTGCTTTCAACTACCTGAAAGGGGGTTCCAAAGAGGATGGCTCTAGACTGTTCTCAATGGTAACAGATGACAGAACGAGGAGTAATGGTCTCAAGTTGCAGTGGGGGAGGTTTAGATTGGATATTAGGAAAAACTTTTTCACTATGAGGGTGGTGAAACACTGGAATGCGTTACCTAGGGAGGTGGTAGAATCTCCTTCCTTAGAGGTTTTTAAGGTCAGGCTTGACAAAGCCCTGGCTGGGATGATTTAACTGGGAATTGGTCCTGCTTCGAGCAGGGGGTTGGACTAGATGACCTTCTGGGGTCCCTTCCAACCCTTATATTCTATGATTCTATGCAGAAAAACCTGAGAGTCTCTGGATTAAGTTTAGAAGTGTGAGCAACAAGGGTTATGTTATGGTGGGAGTCTGCTATAGACCACCGGACCAGGGGGATGAGGTGGACGAGGCTTTCTTCCGGCAACTAACGGAAGTTATTAGATCGCAGGCCCTGGTTCTCATGGGAGACTTCAATCACCCTGAGATCTGCTGAGAGAGCAATACAATGGTGCACAGACAATCCAGGGAGTTTTTGGAAAGTGTAGGGGACAATTTCCTGGTGCAAGTGCTGGAGGAACCAACTAGGGGCAGAGCTCTTCTTGACCTGCTGCTCACAAACTGGGAAGAAGTAGTAGGGGAAGCAAAAGTGGATGGGAACCTGGGAGGCAGTGACCATGAGATGGTTGAATTCAGGATCCTGACACAAGGAAGAAAGGAGAGCAGCAGAATATGGACCCTGGACTTCAGAAAAACAGACTTTGACTCCCTCAGGGAACTGATGGGCAGGATCCTCTGGGAGAATAACATGAGGGGGAAAGGAGTCCAGGAGAGCTGGCTGTATTTTAAAGAATCCTTATTGAGGTTACAGGGACTAACCATCCCGATGTGTGAAAAGAATAGTAAATGTGGCAGGCGACCAGCTTGGAGTAACAGTGAAATCCTTGCTGATCTTGAACACAAAAAAGAAGCTTACAAGAAGTGGAAGATTGGACAAATGACCAGGGAAGAGTATAAAAATATTGCTTGGGGATGCAGGAGTGAAATCAGGAAGGCCAAATCACACCTGGAGTTGCAGCTAGCAAGAGATGTTAAGAGTAACAAGAAGGGTTTCTTCAGGTATGTTAGCAACAAGAAGAAAGTCAAGGAAAGTCTGGGACCCTTACTGAAGGAGGGAGGCAATCTAGTGACAGAGGATGCGGAAAAAGCTAATGTACTCATTGCTTTTGTTGCCTCTGTCTTCACGAACAAGGTCAGCTCCCAGACTACTGCAGTGGGCAGCACAGCATGGGGAAGAGATGACCAGCCCTCTGTGGAGAGAGAAGTGGTTAGGGACTATTTAGAAAAGCTGGATGAGCACAAGTCCATGGGGCCGGATGCGCTGCATCTGAGAGTGCTAAAGGAGTTGGCAGCTGTGATTGCAGAGCCATTGGCCATTATCTTTGAAAACTCATGGCGATCGGGGGAAGTCCTGGACGACTGGAAAAAGTCTAATGTAGTGCCCATCTTTAAAAAAGGGAAGAAGGAGGATCCTGGGAACTACAGGCCAGTCAGCCTCACTTCAGTCCCCGGAAAGATCATGGAGCAGGTCCTCAAGGAATCAATTCTGAAGCACTTAAAGGAGAGGAAAGTGATCAGGAACAGTCAGCATGGATTCACCAAGGGCAAGTCATGCCTGACTAATCTAATTGCCTTCTATGACGAGATAACTGGCTCTGTGGATGAGGGGAAAGCAGTGGACGTGTTGTTCCTTGACTTTAGCAAAGCTTTTGACACAGTCCCACAGTATTCTTGCCAGCAAGTTAAAGTAGTATGGGCTGGATGAATGGACGATAAGGTGGATAGAAGGCTGGCTAGATTGTCGGGCTCAACATGTAGTGATCAATGGCTCCATGTTTAGTTGGCAGCTGGTATCAAGTGGAGTGCCCCAAGGGTCGGTCCTGGGGCCGGTTTTGTTCAGTATCTTCATAAATGATCTGGAGGATGGTGTGGATTGCACCCTCAGCAAGTTTGCAGATGACACTAAACTGGGAGGAGTGGTAGATACGCTGGAGGGTAGGGATAGGATACAGAGGGCCCTAGACAAATTGGAGGATTGGGCCAAAAGAAATCTGATGAGGTTCAACAAGGACAAGTGCAGAGTCCTGCACTTACGACGGAAGAATCCCATTCACTGCTACAGATTAGGGACCGAATGGCTCAGTAGCAGTTCTGCAGAAAAGGACCTAGGGGTTACATTGGACGAGAAGCTGGATATGAGTCAACAGTGTGCCGTTGTTGCCAAGAAGGACAATGGCATTTTGGGCTGTATAAGTAGGGGCATTGCCAGCAGATCGAGGGACGTGATCATTCTCCTCTATTCGACATTGGTGAGGCCTCATCTGGAGTACTGTGTCCAGTTTGGGCCCCACACTACAAGAAAGATGTGGAAAAATTGGAAAACGTCTAGCGGAGGGCAACAAAAATGGTTTGGGGACTGGAACACATGAGTTATGAGGAGAGGCTGAGGGAACTGGGATTGTTTAGTCTGCGGAAGGGAAGAATGAGGGGGGATTTGATAGCGGCTTTCAACTACGTGAAAGAGGGTTCCAAAGAGGATGAATCTAGACTGTTCTCAGTGGTAGCAGATGGCAGAACGAGGAGTAATGGTCTCAAGTTGCAGTGGGGGAGGTTTAGGTTGGATATTAGGAAAAACCTTTTCACTAGGAGGGTGGTGAAGCACTGGAATGTGTTACCTAGGGAGGTGGTGGATCTCCTTCCTTTGAGGTTTTTAAGGTCAGGCTTGACAAAGGCCTGGTTCCGATGATTTAGTTGGGGATTTGTCCTGCTCTGAGCAGGGGTTGGACTAGATGACCTCCTGAGGTCCCTTCCAACCCTGATATTCTATGATTAGGAATTTTCCACATAGGGGTAAATGGTAAAAGTATAGCACTGGGAGCTGATCTTTCTTTTTCCAAGAAGGTCTGGAAACCAGGGGAAAAAATTATTTACATTGGCCTACTGAATAAAAATACAATGGCTAGAGGTGTTAAAATGAGGCATTTAGAACAAGTATTATTTATGTTGGATATACGTGTGGATACAAAAATTTAGCATTTGACTGCCTAAATTGGAGATGACAAACAAAAAATCAGCCTTCTCAATGCTTTTGAAGCTCTCCTTAATTCTGCATACATATCTGCCTTATCATACATTCTTTCCTTTTCTCTGATTCCTTATTTCCTGACTAGCAGGTTGTCCTTTCCCCTTGCTACACTTTGCTGTATTGTTACTGTTACCCCATATGCTGGAACGGTATCTGTAGGCTTGGTAAAATGTGTTTTGGATTATTTTTTTTAATTTCAGTGGATATTATCAATGTTTGTTTTAAACGCTTTTTTCTGATTTTATTGGTTTTCACAGTTGTGGGAAATGATAGGGATCAGAAAAAATAATTATTTAATGACAATAGATGTTGAGATTCAGAAAGTTAAAGCTTTATTACTCTTAAAACACACATTGTCAGCACCACATGTCAGAGTATATGAAGTAAATATGCTTAAATCAAACTCAAAGGAGTTCTCAAGCAGCATTTTTCTTCATTTGCCTGTCTGTAAATTTCAATTATTATCAATGGAAATTGTTTTTGTTGGTTTGTTGTGTACAGTGAAATCAACATGTACTGATTTTTTTTAAAAAAAAAATTTGAATCCTTCTAAAGCCTCTAACTCCATGACGGAGAAATATTCTCAATCCCCGTTGTGCCCTACCCTGAGGCTGAACACTGCTCCCTGCACCAAGTGCACTTGTTTAGCTTGAGGCCAATGTCAAGCTCCACCCGTTGTGGTCAGCCATGTCACCCTCATCCCTCAGTAACCAACATCCTTGGAATTTTACATTAAGATCCCATTAGACTGGCAGTAGCCAATGGACTCCCAACGCCCTGGAGTTCAGTAGTGTCGCCCCATCAAACAAACTCCAGTGCTAACGGTCATCAGCTGCTGTTGAGGAGGTCTTTGACTTTGTGGTCCTGCAAAATCCAGCATGGAAGGTCCTGAGGGGTCAGCTGCAGTATCATATGCAGCATCACTCTCCGTATTCATTTAAGCATCAGGCTTGAGGTGCCTTCGAAGGTCTCTGTTCTCCAGCACAGTGATCTTTCCAATATTAGATTTAGGCTCTCTTTAGCCTGGAGTGTTTTCACCATCAGTTAGTACTTAGATAAGTAGCTGATAGGCTTTTTGCCTCAAAGGATACATCTGGCTCTTGTAGACCTAAATTAATCTTGAAAAGTCTAATTTCACCCTCATTCAAGAAGAGGTATTTATTGGAGCACTTCTGGACTCTGGATTAGCAAGAGTAGTACATCTATCTTACCTAAAAAAGATGGAGCCTCTAACTTCAGGATTCTATCAACAAAGAATAAGAGGCTAAAGTTAAGGTTGAGGAGCTCTTTGTTTAAAAGGAGACTCTTCTATGTACTCTAAACTTGGCATGCTTACATGGATCACCTCGAAATGTGGTGTGCCTTAGTGAGGGTGATCTAAATTTGGAGTTATTTGAGCAAAAGGTCCCCAAGATAAAGTCTCTTCCTGCCCCTCCCCTGGGGGAAAAAAAAAAAGCTTTTCTCAGGGTTGATTTTACTTAGTTTTTTCTGTTTCAGAGTAGCAGCCGTGTTAGTCTGTATCCACAAAAAGAAAAGGAGGACTTGTGGCACCTTAGAGAAATTTGTTAGTCTCTAAGGTGCCACAAGTCCTCCTTTTCTTTTTACTTTTTTCTGTGCATACCTGGGGGTCAAACCATGGCTCTGATTTTGCCTAAGGTGTCTCAATCAGTCAACGCTTGCCCCAGTTAGTGACAACCACTGCCCTCTTGGGAAGGCAACACTGAAGATGTTGTTCAACAAAGTGTTAGGTTTGAGCCTAAGGTTTACGCACCAAACGGATTACACTGCACACGTGTAGGCAAAGTATGCAAAAGGTTGCTACCCAGCCCATTTTCGTATGACCGGGGTGGCTCAAGGGGCCGTGCTGTGGCCATTAAACCATAGCAACACCTGGGTATTATATGTTCAGAACCCACCCTTGGCAGAAATCTGAAAATGAAATGTATGCATGTTGCTCCAATCTGCCTTTGTCAAAGGGTTGGTTTTTGTTTTGGGGGGAAGTGGGCAGGGAAATGTAATCTGAATGCAGCAGAAAATTCAGAAATTGCTCAAAGTATATTCAAAAGGAAAATAAATTACACATGCAAATACTTGCTCGGGGAAGGAGAGAAGAGTGGAGTGCATAGGAGAGGGGTTGTGGGGCACAGGTCAAGGGATGGGACACTGGGAGTTGGTGGCAAGTTGAGTAGACGGTATTAGGGGTGTGGGGCCCTGTCAGGCTCCCATTCCTTCCTGTGTCTGTGCTAGGATCTGGGGGCTCTGCCCCTGCGCGGTCGATTTAAGATCCTCTTCTTGCTCCCCATATGTGTGGGCCAAGATCTTGGGAGGCCCTAAGGTGACACAGATTTAAACCTGAGAGTACCAGGAAATACAAAGTTAAGGTACACACCATCCCTGTGTGGAGTGGGGGGATGGGAGTGGCCTGGAGAGAAGGTAGACTGAGTGTGGCAGAGGAGCCTCGGCCAAAGCAGGAGCATAGGGAGTCTATTGGGTGGGGGAAGAGTAAGAGGTGTGCAGGACTCCATGTACAACTCGGGCTACAAAAATCAAGGAGGCAGGCGAGCCTCCATTAATCTGCCTGATGTGTATGCAGCAGCAGGGTGTGCCAGACTTGTTATGTTCTAACAGCTTCTAAAGTGCTACGGATTAATGGGTCAGGACTGGAAGGGTGAGCTGGGAATGGTGGTAGGGGAGCCTGTATGTTGTGGGAGAGGGGGAGTGGAAAAGGAGAGAGAGACATGAGTCTTTGCTTATGTGCTTAGTTACTGTATCTGCCATGTAATGAAACTGTCAAGTTCTTGATTTCTCTCGCTCTCCCTGTTAGCAACTATACATGCAAAACTTTTCAAAGCATGACCATTATCCCTACTCTATTATAGCAAAGTGTATAGAGGTGGGTATTTATGATTTCACACAACCATGTTGGGCCTAGTGGAGAGAAAAGTGGACTGGCACAAGATGCCACTGGGCAACATTAACTCTATTAATTAATTGTTTTTTGTCAATGAATAAAATTAATGGTTTCATGGAAGGTAGCTCTTGTAATCCTGTTTAAAAAAAAAAAAAGACAATGGGTTGATAAAGGCAACTGTGATATAGTATACTTGGATTTCTACTGGGCTTTGACTTACGACCACATGACATTTGATTTTTTTTAAAGTGTATTATATAGAATTAACAGAACACACATTAGATGGATTAAAATCTGGATCACAGACAGATCTCAAAATGTAGTTAGAGAGATGCCACTGAGCAGGGCTGTTTCCAGCAGGGTCCCCCAAGAATCGGCTCTTGGTCCGAACCAGTCCTTGGTCCAAGTCTGTTAAATATTTTTATTAGTGATCTAGACAATGATATAAAATATTTGCTGGTGAAGTTTGTAGATGAGGTACAGATTGGTGGGACAGGTTACTGTTGTAGAGCAATCTGAATCACTTGGCTAAATAATCACAATCCCAACAATGTGTTCTAATTAGTCTAATCAAGGTAATAGATCTGGGAATTAAGAACACAGGTTATCTACAGCAGTGGTTGTTCCAGAGTGTACATCAACTCATCTAGATATTTGCCTAATTTTACAACAAGCTACACAGAAAGCACTAGCAGTCAGTACAAAGTAAAATTTCATACAATGACTTGTTTATACTACTTCATATACTATACACTGACATGTAAGTAGAATATTTATATTTCAGTTGATTTATTTTATAATTACATGGTAAAAGTGAAAACGTAAGCAGTTTTTCAGTAATAGTGTTCTGTGACAGTTTTGTATTTTTATGTCTAATATTGTAAGTAAGTAGTTTTTAAGCGAGGTGAAACTTGGGTGTACACAAGACAAATCAGACTCCTGAAAGGGGTACAGTAGTGTGGAAAGGTTGAGAACCACTGATCTACAGGATGAGAGATTGTCTTGGAAAGCAGTGACTTAGGGGGATTTAGGGCTCATCATAGATAATCAACTTAATGTGCTCTCTCATTGCAATGCTGGGGCATAAAGATCTTATGGAAAGAAAACCCACAATACTTGCCTCTGAAGCGTCACATTGATCTAAACTAGAGATGGGACACCGGGCGGGGTGGACCACCTCTGAGGTAATACAGAGAATCCTTTCTAGGTGCCCAGCCGGTATGTCTTGCTCACATGATTGGCAGGGACCTTGCTGGGGGTGGGGCATACCACCTTCTGTAGATAAGATGTGGTTTGCCTGCTCAGATCATCTGGGCATATCTCACCTAATTATTTCCTGCCATTACAGGGGCCACAGGCTTTGACCCACTTAGCAAAATCTACAGCCTATGTTTATTCAATGTTACAGTTGCACAATTAAAATAAAAATATATATCTCAAAATATTCAGCATGTGTAACATGGCCCACTTGTGAAAACCTGAGGTCTTGCATTTTCTAACATTATTGTACTTTAATTGTTTGACTCTAACATTATGTGAACATCCCTTATTTTTTGTCACTTTGCAATATCAAGCTTAGGCAGTGTATGCACCGGTAAAAGGCAAACTTAAAATGCTCTTTGAGACAAATAATTCCTAATTGTCATAAAACCCCAATTAAATACAATATGAAGACTGAAACAGTGCAAATGAACAAACTGTATAATAAGGCATATAGTTGTTCTTTCACTTAATTGTCAAGAGTTGAAGCCCTCGGGATTCTTTTGCAACAATTAATGACATCACTATCACTCTATGAAATAAAAAAAGCATACAAAGTGATATGAAATTTAACATTTTTAAAAGCTAGGTTCAGCCATTTGGTGTAAAGATGATGATTTTAATGCATATGCTAATATTTATTTCTCTTTTGGACCTGTTTGAAGGAACCATCTTACAGCAGCTTGATTGAAATATTGCCCTAATTTAAGGAGAGGCCAAAGCCTACCCTGATGATGCATGACAAAGCAGGAACAGCATGGTAGTATTTAATGGGCTGCAATTCCCAGGGCTGGACTGA
Source organism: Caretta caretta (assembly GCF_965140235.1). Lineage (NCBI taxonomy): Eukaryota > Metazoa > Chordata > Testudines > Cheloniidae > Caretta > Caretta caretta. Next base: position 68,437,984 of record NC_134216.1, on the reverse strand, counting down.
GGTGTGACAAGTTATCTTTTAATCTGCAGCATTTGTAATATGCCAACTCCCAGCATTCAGAAATACAGGAGAGCTAGGAGCTGGCACTATTGTGAAATTAGGGTGTTTTAGCAAAAACCCGTCCAGAATCTTTGACCAGAGATTCTCTCTGTTAACAAGTTGCGTGTACTAAAGAGCAATGAAAAAAGTAGTGGTGCATTTAGGTTAGAATGATCATACAGCTTTGATTTCATTGTTTTTTCTTGGTTAAGATTAATACAAGGATCTTTCTGTTTATGCCAAATCATGTAACTATGCTGAGGTACTTCCACATATGGACTAAAATCAGATTTCCTCCTAGATACAGGCTTTATATGGCAGCATATGGCTATCCTGAAAAGATAGTGCTATAGTGACACAGCAGTTTTTGGACCTCTTTAGCTCTGCTTTTTCTATTACTCTTTACTCTGTAACATGGCATAACCAAGTCACTTCATTCCCATCGTGAGCTCTTACATTTCCTTTTAAGCTCTAGGGCCATGTAAGGTGGAAGGAAGAGGAATAGCTGTAGTAGACATTATTCCTACAAAGAACAAGGCAGGTACAATGCCCCGGGGGAGTGCTAGTGAGACCAGGCTTACCAACACCAGTTATTGTACCTGTTCTGTAGCTGCAGGCTTTTTCCTCTCTAACTACTGTCCTGCAGCTATAAGGTGGTGTGGGGAGGAGACAGATGTCACAGCCACACTCAGATATGCCCATGGTTCACTGCAGGTACAACTATCCAAATTATAGCTGGTGAATTATGTGGGGAGTAGGAGGTTTCCTGCATGCCCCGTAGCATGAGTAATCACCCTGATTTCTCTCTGTTGGCAGATTTGTCACCTGTGACATACAATAGCAAACTGAATAAGAGAGAGACCAAAATTTGAGTTGATGCCTATAATAGAAAACAATCTTGGCTAGCTGTGGGAGCCTTACGCGCATGGGTGTTTTCTGTCACAGTTGTGGTCTCGTTAACAGGCATCTTGTAGTACATCATATAGATCAAAATATGACACTGTTCTGTTTGAATTGTGTTTGAATTCTGGTAGCTGGATTATTTGCTAATGGAATATTGAATGAGGAGAAAATAACATTTACAATAAACCCTTGGTCTTGGCTTGATTAGTATCTCTAACCTACTATATAGAGACTTTCAGTATGTCTTTTATAGTCTGTAGTAGCTAATATGGATTTTTGTACCTAAACTGTGTATTTTTATACTTGCTAGCATATTTTTTTTTCTATATCAGCAGTGTGACACAATGTTGGTGGATTCAAGTGAAGACCTTGTATGCCTGTTTTACCTGTATATTTGTTTGTATTTAACTTGTAATAATCTGTTGGAACTTTCCATTTGGAATCAACATGCTTTTTCTTCCCTGGTGGCGTGATTGCAATTAAGCGTTACAAAGCAAAATGCTGGCTGTTGTGATAGATATCAATGGGTGAGCAGCAAAACATTTAACAAGGGCTGTGGTTTATTTAACCTATCATTCGGTTGTAAACTCTCTTACTTTTCATGTTGAATGTAGCAGCTTGTGATTCTGAATCCATCTGCCTTTGATGCAATTCTTGAATCTTTTCTGTGTGTTTTAGCAGAAATTGCATATTAGTAAGAAGGTGGAAAAACTATCCAGATAATGCACCCAGTTAGTTAAGAATCACGTCACACATTTTATTTACTTAAACCATCTGTGCTTGTTTTACCAGTAATATATTCGGTCTGCGCCCTGTGGACTACGCAGAAACTGAAAAGATGAAGTCTGTGCTAATGCTACCAATGAAGAATGAATCATATTCATTTAGTCAATGCGGGGAAGTAAGTGTTCCTAAAAATCAAATTCATCTTGTGAGCCCTGAATACTTTGGACCTAGGGTAACTAGGGCATCTGGCTTTACAGACAGGTTAGAAATGGGCTGGGACAAATAGTCTCAGTCAAACTTGTAAAACTCTCCAACATTCCCAAGAAGATTTCTGTAACAAAAATGATATATATAAGATTTTATATGCAAGACTGTGGGGTCATCTCCATAACTCAGAATTCAGAGTAACAGCCATGTTAGTCTGTCTTCGCAAAAAGAAAAGGAGTACTTGTGGCACCTTAGAGACTAACCAATTTATTTGAGCATGAGCTTTCGTGAGCTACAGCTCACTTCATCGGATGCATACCGTGGAACCTGCAGAAGACATTATATACACACAGAGACCATGAAACAATACCTCTTCCCACCCCACTGTCCTGCTGGTAATAGCTTATCTAAAGTGATTATCAAGTTGGGCCATTTCCAGCACAAATCCAGGCTTTCTCACCCTCCTCCCCCCCCCCCCCCCCCCACAAACTCACTCTCCTGCTGGTAATAGCCCATCCAAAGTGACCACTCTCTTCACAATGTGCATGATAATCAAGGTGGGCCATTTCCAGCACAAATCCAGGCTTTCTCATCCCCCGGGGAAACACACACACACACACAAACTCACTCTCCTGCTGGCAATAGTTCATCCAAACTGACCACTCTCTAAGTTTAAATCCAAGTTTAACCAGAACGTCGGGGGGGGGGGGGGGTAGGAAAAAACAGGGGGAAATAGGCTACCTTGCATAATGACTTAGTCACTCCCAGTCTCTATTTAAGCCTAAATTAATAGTATCCAATTTGCAAATGAATTCCAATTCAGCAGTTTCTCGCTGGAGTCTGGATTTGAAGTTTTTTTGTTGTAAGATAGCCTCAGAAACAACTCTGACATCATAATCAAAAAGGCTGACAAAGGAGGTGCTGTTGTCATCATGAATAGGTCGGAATATGAACAAGAGGCTGCTCGGCAGCTCTCCAACACCACTTTCTACAAGCCATTACCCTCTGATCCCACTGAGAGTTACCAAAAGCAACTACAGCATTTGCTCAAGAAACTTCCTGAAAAAACACAGGATCAAATCCGCACAGACACACCCCTGGAATCCCGACCTGGGATATTCTATCTACTACCCAAGATCCATAAACCTGGAAATCCTGGGCGCCCCATCATCTCAGGCATTGGCACCCTGACAGCAGGATTGTCTGGCTATGTAGACTCCCTCCTCAGGCCCTACGCTACCAGCACTCCCAGCTACCTTCGAGACACCACTGACTTCCTGAGGAAACTTCAATCCATCGGTGATCTTCCTGATAACACCATCCTGGCCACTATGGATGTAGAAGCCCTCTACACCAACATTCCACACAAAGATGGACTACAAGCCTTCAAGAACACTATCCCTGATCATGTCATGGCTAACCTGGTGGCTGAACTTTGTGACTTTGTCCTTACCCATAACTATTTTACATTTGGGGACAATGTATACCTTCAGATCAGCGGCACTGCTATGGGTACCCGCATGGCCCCACAGTATACCAACATTTTTATGGCTGATTTAGAACAACGCTTCCTCAGCTCTCGTCCCCTAAAACCCCTACTCTACTTGCGCTGTATTGATGACATCTTCATCATCTGGACCCATGGAAAAGAAGCACTTGAGGAATTCCACCATGATAGCAACCAGTTCCATCCCACCATCAACCTCAGCCTGGTCCAGTCCACACAAGAGATCCACTTCCTGGAAACTACAGTGCTAATAAACGATGGTCACATAAACACCACCCTATACCGGAAACCTACTGACCGCTATTCCTACCTATCTGCCTCCAACTTTCACCCTGACCACACCACACGATCCATCGTCTACAGCCAAGCTCTACGATACAACCGCATTTGCTCCAACCCCTCAGACAGAGACAAACACCTACAAGATCTCTGTCAAGCTTTCTTACAACTACAATACCCACCTGCGGAAGTGAAGAAACAGATTGATAGAGCCAGAAGAGTTCCCAGAAGTCACCTATTACAGGACAGGCCTAACAAAGAAAATAACAGAACGCCACTAGCCGTCACCTTCAGCCCCCAACTAAAACCCCTCCAACGCATTATTAAGGATCTACAACCTATCCTGAAGGATGACCCAACACTCTCACAAATCTTGGGAGACAGACCAGTCCTTGCCTACAGACAGCCCCGCAACCTGAAGCAAATACTCACCAACAACCACATACCACACAACAGAACCACTAACCCAGGAACCTATCCTTGCAACAAAGCCCATTGCCAACTGTGTCCACATATCTATTCAGGGGACACCATCACAGGGCCTAATAACATCAGCCACACTATCAGAGGCTCGTTCACCTGCACATCCACCAATGTGATATATGCCATCATGTGCCAGCAATGCCCGTCTGCCATGTACATTGGTCAAACTGGACAGTCTCTACGTAAAAGAATAAATGGACACAAATCAGATGTCAAGAATTATAACATTCATAAACCAGTCGGAGAACACTTCAATCTCTCTGGTCACGCAATTACAGACATGAAGGTCGATATCTTACAACAAAAAAACTTCAAATCCAGACTCCAGCGAGAAACTGCTGAATTGGAATTCATTTGCAAATTGGATACTATTAATTTAGGCTTAAATAGAGACTGGGAGTGGCTAAGTCATTATGCAAGGTAGCCTATTTCCCCCTGTTGTTTCCTTACCCCCCCTCCCCCCCCCCCCCGACGTTCTGGTTAAACTTGATTTAAACTTAGAGAGTGGTCAGTTTGGATGAGCTATTGCCAGCAGGAGAGTGAGTGAGTGTGTGTGTGTGTGTTTCCCCGGGGTGGGGGGGAGGGGTGATAAAACCTCGATTTGTGCTGGAAATGGCCCACCTTGATTATCATGCACATTGTAGGGAGAGTGGTCTCTTTGGATAAGCTATTACCAGCAGGAGAGTGAGTTTGTGTGTGTGGTTTTTGGAGGGGGGTGAGGGAGTGAGAGAACCTGGATTTGTGCAGGAAATGGCCCACCTTGATTATCACACACATTGTGAAGAGAGTGGTCACTTTGGATGGGCTATTACCAGCAGGAGAGTGAGTTTGTGTGTGTGTGTGGGGGGGGGGGGGGGGCGGAGGGTGAGAAAACCTGGATTTGTGCTGGAAATGGCCCAACTTGATGATCACTTTAGATAAGCTATTACCAGCAGGAGAGTGGGGTGGGAGGAGGTATTGTTTCATGGTCTCTGTGTGTATATAATGTCTTCTGCAGGTTCCATGGTATGCATCCGATGAAGAGAGCTGTAGCTCACGAAAGCTCATGCTCAAATAAATTGGTTAGTCTCTAAGGTGCCACAAGTCCTCCTTTTCTTTTTGCGATAACTCAGAATGGTTCCCAAATACTGACAAACTTTATTCCACATCGTGTGTTGTCTTCCTCTGTTGTTTGTTGTATACACACATCCAGTAAAAAGACACACCTGTTCTTTGCTCTAAATGCTTTTACACACTTTAAAAGTATAATAGGCTCTTCCAGTATCTCCCGTCACCCAATAATTAAGATGTTTTCCACTGCTGGGTTATTACACGTCTTTACAGTCTTCTGCCAGAGGCCTCTCAGTTTCTCCCAGCTGGAGATAACAAATTGGCCTCACTGTGCGCCTTAACAGTAACAATTGTAGGACTGTGTGTGGGTGGTGGTCTTATTTACACACACGCCCTTTTTCCCTGCTAGAGGAATGTATAGAGGCTTTAGTGTAAATGAAAATTAGACCTTACATACGTATTTCTCTATGTACCCATAAAATGTAATAAAAATATTTACTCTTCATTGTTTAGAATGCCCTGCAAGACCTTTGGGGCTGGGGGGAAGGGTGGTGCCTCTTTGGACAAACTGACTTTGTGGCTGTCTTTGATATTGTGTCTTTGTAGAACGGTTTCAACTCTTAGTGCCTCATTACAGTAAAATTTGTATACCATTTGTAAGCTAATGTACAAACATTTATTCATGTGTTTTATGTGTCTGTGTTTGTATGTCTTGTGGGTGTATATATACAAAAATATTATGGTAGCACCCAGAGGACCCAATTGGGGGGGGGGGGGAAATAAAAAGCTATGTTGTGCTAGGCACTATACATTAAGGGTCATTTTAAAATCTTTACCCTTTCATGCCCCAGTTTAAACCGTTCAGAACACGTTGATTTAAAATGTTCCTGAGTACGTTATGTTCTTCAGTTGCTTAATACTCAGTAATTGCTATTAGTCGGGACTGTGTGGTGAGTTTCTTGTCACATTACTGTGACCTATGGAAGTTAGGCATGTACTACAGTTCCCAAACAAAACACGCTGCATCTTCATCAGCCCGTTTGCTGAAAGCTGCTACTGATTCAAAAGGTCCCCAAGACCGAACTTTTAGTTAATTGAAAATTGCTTTGGTATGTTACATAAATTAAAGAAAGTATCTACAATGCCATAGCATTTCCTCTAGATAGATTTATGTATGTGTCCTGTAAGATGCCATGAATTATTCATTTCAAAGTCTTATTCTTTATTTAATAGACTGTCAAATAGATTAGTTGTTTTCTTTAAGTTCAGTTTAGGAAGGACTTTAGCATTTTTTCCTCTTGTCGTCACACAGCAAGCAAGCCCAGGCCACCCTAGAGAAGGGCCTGTTGTTTTACTGGGAAGCAGCCTCAATTCAGAGCAACAAAAATCACTGAGCAAACTTGCAGCAGTGCTGAAGGCTAGAAAATGTGTGGAGTTTAACAGCACAGGTAAGTAAGCCCACGTTGGAATGTCTCTTAGGTATGTATGTTTTAATGCTCACTTTGTACCAGGGTTATACATTTTAGCTATCAAGATGTTAACTGCATAATGTTTTGTAGATTGAAATAAAACTTCAGGTTCCAAGAATGATATAGTATTTATGCCGCTCATAAGACTGAAGCAATATAAAGTTTCACATCTGTTAGCCCACAGCCTATGGGTGCTCTTTCTGAAGAGAGAGAAGCCTCTGGCACAAGAGAAGATGTGAGCTTGCTGGCAACAAAAATGAGTTGACTAGAAACTTATCCTTTAAAAGGAACCAACCACCAGGATACTAACTCTGAGTTCCCAGCTTCCTAGTGCAAGACAGGCAGAATTCACTAAACGCTTATATTTTGCCCCAATTACATTGCTAGCAGGGTACCATGCCATTGACGTGGTAGTTTAGCCCTGCTTAGCTTACCTACTGCTCTTGGAACCTTCCACTCAGTTCTTCTGGACCACAGGTGGTGAAGGTACTGCCTGCAGGAGCTCTGTGTGTCTGCCAGTCACCAGTTTGGCTGTTTTCATCCATATCTTCTTACATCTGAGATCCTTCTCCCATAACAGTCCTTCCCTTCTAGGTAGAACCAGGAGCAGCATTTCTGTTTGTGAAGCTGTTTGCCTTGGGTGCTTGTTGCCTAGTTTTTTGTCTCTGGGTTTTTTGTTTTTCTGTTGCATTTCAGCACCAGTGTGGCTGGTGTTTTGCCGCTTACTTCGCACTTTGGCAGCAATTTTTGGGTAACGTATCAGTGCCGGCCTCTGCGTTTGTGCTGGTGTTATGGATGCTTAGCGCCCTGTTATTGCTCCTCTAGTTCTGATGCCTCAACACTACAGCTCTAACGCTTGCCATGCTTCAGCACCTGTCTTGGTGCTCCCATGCTGGACGCTGGGGATCTCTGCTCTTGCTCTGATTCCTCAGCTCCTTGCATTTCTGGCACTTCGCTGCATCTTTTCATCTTCTGTTTTTTTCTTTTTTGTTTTTGCGTCATTTCTGTTACATGACCTCTAACATGGAGGAAGGAAGGGACACAGCAAAGCTGCTTCATGCTTGTTAGTACTGCAGGGCCATGTCTATAGTACATAAGGTAGAAAATATGGTTATCTTCCTTGGACTTTACCACAATGTCACATTTTGCCAGATGTCACCCTGAGTACTAAGAAAACATGGGAAAATACTTCAGGTCTGCCTCAACACCCCGGAAACTCCTATCAATCTGTATGAAGCCAGCCTGGTAAACCTGCTGACTTAGGACTCTGTTTTTGTCTTGTTTGCGTTGGTGCTACCTGCATTGGTGCAAACCCAGCTCCCCTCTCCGAAGCCCATCATTAGTGGGATGGTCTCGTCAAAGTGCTTGAAACCACTGCCTTCAAAGCTGAGGCCACAGTTGGGGCTCCTCTGCTTGGAGCCACTGGTGCAGTGCTTTAGCTCATCTTAGGCAGGGCCTCTCCAGAAGGTGAGAAGAACTAAAGAAGAAGCCAGCAGCATTTCAGCATGCTGTTGTTAAAGTCTCTAACTCCAGGCAGCTGATGTTACTCTCCTTCCTCATTTAAAAGGACAGAAAAAATTCATAACAGTTTTGGTTCTGGCCCTAGAGTTGCTATCTGTTGCACTTTTACTTCATTACTTGAGATGTCTCTTGAGCTTTATTACACTTTTGGAGTGAGAATCCTACACAGGTAGTATCTTTAGAGGAAAAGCAACTTACTGATCTGTAACTCTTCTCTGAAGATAGTATTGTGACGAGTTCTTTTACCTGCCATCTGTCCTCAGAGTTTCAAGTTCATCTTTACTAAGTTGATGATGAATAGTTACATTTGTTGGATATTTTTTTAAGCATTCTCTTAATCCCTTTTATCGATTCTTATTCCTCTTGAGAGATTTACTACCCATGCAGTGTAGAACTGACTGAAAGATTCTCAGGCTGTGGTTAAGCTGATCATGTGTAATGGAAATGCTTAGAAGGGGCCAGGCTCCTGCTCCACCTAACTACTGTTGCATGTTGAACCTGAAAATCTCGAGCTGAGACAATTCCACCAGTCTTGCATTAAGGTACTAACATCCAGTAGTGAGAATCCTATTGCAATTATACCTTTGGAGGAGAAGTAGGTTAATAGATCAGTAATGCTTCCTTCTCTTATAAACTACAAGGCTACACTTACAACAACTAAAAGCAGACAGAAATATTGTGGGTTTTCAGTTATAACACCCACTTGCACAAGTTTATAAAGAGAAGAGTTTAATTGCAGTGAATGAAAACAGATTTTGAGTTTGGGGAAGAATGGCTGCTCATAAATGGGGAGGAAAGAGTTCGTAAATTGGGGGTGACTGGATTTGCAACAAGTCTTATAGATCTGGTTATTTTAGGTTTGTAGGCTTTCTTACATGTGTAACTTTTTATTCTAGTGACTCACGTCATTATCGCTGATGATCCAATGCGAAGTACTATCAAAGGTATGCTGGCCATTCTGGCTGGATGTTGGGTCCTGAAATTTGAGTGTAAGTATTTGAATAGGTGGAACGTTTATTTTTCAAACAAATGTATAGTTTGACCTGAGGATTAATATTGTCTGAGAACTTTCCATTCCTGTTTCAGAAACTTGTTTCAAATATGGATATTGGCTTAACCTAAACTATGGGGCTTTTTAAATTTTGAGTGACAAGAATTAATGTAATTAATTGTGATTACATGTAATTACTCCATCTGTGGAAAATGTGTAATGCATCATTGTTAATCAGATACCAGTGAAATAGTCATCCCCCAAATGTAAGGAGGGGATGAATTTGTTTACCGCTCAGCATATTAGCAGTAGTGCTGGAATGCTCATGGTAAATGTTCCGATGTATGTGTTTAAGCATTTTAAATGGCTGTCGAAGGGCTGATTTGCTATAGTAGTATAAGACTTCCTGATCAGGAGAAATGACAGGATGACTAGTTACCAGCAAAAACCAGTCAAGCTTATGGCCCCATCCTTGTGTTCCTTATGCTTTGCATAGCTCCCACGGAAGTCAATGGAAAATTTTGGTGCTTTAGGTGTATGGGATCAGTGCTTGTAAGCAATATATAAAGCAGTAGTTACACTATCCAAAACACCTCTGCATTCAAGGACTTATATATGCCATCTAACAAAATAGTAACTTAAATGAAAGGGCAGATGAACAAATAACTATATAGTATACATCTGACTTTATTAATTCCCCTTCTAATTTACATTGTGAAAACCCTTCTTGTTTCCCTTGACTTCTCTGGGGACGGAACCCCTCTTCCCCCCCTTCCCCCCCAACCTTTATAATTAATTTGTGTGCAGTTTGTCTATCAATGGAGAATTCATAGAGAGCTTTCTTCAAGTGGTTTCAGGAGTGTCTTGGATGATTAAACACTGGATATGAAAACTCATCTTTACTCAATAGGGACTCTTCAAATAACTTAGCCTAAATTTTTCAAATGGACTACTGAGTTTGGGTGCCCAGCTTAAAGGGGGCTGATTTTTTTCTAAAATGCTGAGCATGAGGCCCCTTTAAGGTGTTCCAAGTTGGGCAGCCAAAATCACTAGTCACTCTGGAAAACTTTGGCCATCTGCTTCTAATGTCCATGTAACTTCCTAACATCCACTTGATTTCTTCTCTGTTCTTTTCAAATGGCACATTGGTTAAATGTTCCCTTGGATACTTTGGATATCACTTATTTAAAACAGATTATATTCATCCCATTTATCTATAGGTAATTCAAAAAGAAAAATCTTCAAGGAGTCTTGGTACTGCAATCTGTTACAAGTATGAATAGTTTCTCATTGACTCCCTCTGACATGTGATAAATGTTGGTATGCCCAAACCAACAGGTTGATTTGGGTATCGAGGACTAGCTTCAGATAGTTTGGCTGCTGAAAAGTAGTGGGGAATTGTGGGACAATTATGGTATTGTAGATGTCTGGCTGCTTAGAGGTTACACGTGGGCAGGAAGATAAAACCTCTATGTGGCTGGGGGTAACAAATTTCTGAGGGGTTAGGAGCCAGACCTGGGTTTGCACAGAGTGCATATGGAGTTTCTTCAGTAATTAGAATTCTGTTTCACTGAGAATCTTTAAATCTAACATTTCTGTGGCAGATCTTGACTTTATCAAAGCTACATACAGGCTGTTCAGGAGGTTTGTTAATTTTCCAGGTTAAGTATCCTCCTCTTCTCCATCTCAGCATTTTACTGGTCAAACAATATAGAAACTAATACATAATGATGTCACCAGTACAGGATTATCTCTTCCTTCAATTAAGCTCTAGGGAGAAGATGGATTTTTCTTGCAGAGGTGAGATTGAACATTTGTGAGAGAACTTGGTTGTTTTTTAACTTTAGAAACGTAACCGAAAAAAGTAAACGCAGTCTGTACAGAAATCTTTTTTCCATGACATTTTAATACACTTCTTTGTTTTCTGTTGAGTTTTATTTAATGTGGTGGTAAAGTACTGATGATTATACTCCTGGGTGCTAATGCTTATAGCTTAGTAAGCAACATACTTTTTAAAAGCAAGTGCTTCTCCTCCCTACCGGGAAATGTTAGTAATAACTCACGGGGTCTGATGCAGTTAAGTGCCTATAATTAACAACACCATTCCATCTGCTCCCACCAGTTTGTTGTTGGTCTTCTTCAGAGTCATTTACAAGTTAAAGATTGTTATAACAAATAATTGGATGCCTACTGATGAAACATTTGTTAGGAAAAAGGGTTTTACTTTGCTCTGCTTTTCATACTCTCTCCTTATTTATCATTGCTTTCATGGCTTCTGTTTAGTAATTGGTTACATCCATTTAGATGAGACACAAAATAAACTTTTAAAAAGTGTGCCCTTACTCTGGTGTATTTCTCTTGAATCTATATCAAAGCCATTACAAATAAATTAGACATAAGAGATGTTTGTTTTGCTTAAATTTTTAAGCCAGGAATTCAAACTTGGGGTCCACTTCAAAACTCACTGAGTTAATAGAAAGATCCAGTATTTCACTTGTGAAAATATTCCCATTGCGGCACATGTTAAAATTGTTTTCCAAGTGTGTTCTTTAAAGGAAATTTACATTATGGCCTGAAGAGTTTGTTCATGTCACAAAAAAGATACTTGCTTTGTACTTTGCAAAAAATATTTTAATAAAAATACGTATTTTTCTGTATGAACACCTCCCTTACAGCAGCTTTTCATACTTTTGTGTAATAAAAGCAATCTCCTTTCTCAGCTGCCTGAATCATTCTATAGCATCATGCAGTATTGGAGATGGTATATTTATTTTAGAATTATGTGTGATCTCCCTATATACTTTCTTACTAACAAGCTGAATTTGGAACATTCTAGTGAAGTGCACTACTCTTATTTGACCTAGGGACAAGGCCTGCTACTACTACAGATGGCCCAGAAACCTCAACTATTTGAATTCCCTTTTGGCTCTCACTGGAGGCTGATGATGTAAGAGGGGTAATACTGTGCAAGAAGTATCTTCAGAGAGGAAAGATTTCATAGTACCTATTGCCAGTTGCTTATTGTCTATACATTTTATATGTACTTGACACACTATTGGCAATATCTCCATTTTCAGAGCAGCATAAAAATCAATTGAGACACCATTGTCACCCTGCTCCTTGCCGTTGGCCATATCTTTCATTGCTGTTGTTATTTTATTGCCTTCATTATTTCTGGGACCTTAATAGAGACAGAAAGTAGCATATCCTCATCCTCCAGTAAGTATGTTGAGATTAAGTTTCAAGTATTACTGAATTTCATCTGTTTTTTTCCTAAATCAGAATATAATTTGATTAAAAACAGCAGAATTCTTTAATATCTCTGGATTCACTCTTTTCTCCCTTTTTCCTAAAAAAAAAAAAAAAAAAAGCTTGACTATTTTTCATTCCTCATTTAAATAGATGACAATCCTGATGCATGTTCTTGTTATAATAGCTACTATGAATGTCAGAATAAATGCATTCAAGAAACATTTTCATGTCAATGCACACATCAGGAATATGTAGCTTTAACTACACCACTCCAATCTCTACGTTGCTTCACAAAAATATGTAATTTTAAGGAGTTTGTAAAACTAATTATGAAAAATGGTTTCAGAAACCTTTTTATGTTTTTCAGTTTGAAATCTGATCTCATGTGTTTCTTCCAAGGTACTCTGGATACTAGTAAGACTACTATGCTTAAGGCGTAGGCCAACCGCTTTGTCAGATTCTGTTAACTGCAAAGGCTGCTTTTGGTCCAGAATTCCTACTTTCTTTTCCCAGTCAATTCACCTAATCAGTTTCTGCTCTATCTGCATAGAGACCCCTATATTTCCATTTCCAGGGTCCCAATCTACAGGTAAGTGAACATTTGCTGTTGCTGCCACAACTAGACCCTGGGCCCTTTGATACTAATTTGGCTGTGCAATAGCAGCAGTAAAGATAAAACGTCACTTAACCTTTTAGAAAGTTTTTTAGGATGGTAGTATTCTAAAAGATTTAGAAACAAAATCTGTGCTTAGTTGTACCTAGTGTAAATCCTGCAGAACACCATTAAGGTCAGTGCAGTAAGTTAGGGCTTATGCCACTGTAACAGTGGGTGAATAAAACCATACTCATGTAAATAGCCCTGGCTAATGCAAATAGCTTCACTAAAATCAGTAGCATTGTTCACGTGAGTAAGGGTTGGAGGATTGTGTCCTCACCTTGTAAAATTTACAAATTGCAGTTTCTTAATTTCCATGGCCTGGGAGCTACATGAACATGAAAGGGTAGTAATAAAGGTAAATTAGTGTGAGCATTCAGGCAGATGGTGCATTGGGAATTTGTGGTGTTTGCCCCAAATGTGTTGTGATGGGTTGTGGGAAGACTAGAGACAGAAATGATTCAGGGTAAACAAGAGGAACAGTGTGAGCAGCAGCACCTGTATGAAAGAAGTCAGTCTCCCCTTTCCCAAATGTGGGGACATTAACACACAAGCTTACAACTTCTAATATTTAATGTTTATAATGCACTAATGCCTGGACACCTGCTCAGGGCCCCATTTGGTAGATGCTGTGTGCACACAGACAAATGAGTCTGTGCCACAAAGAGCTTAAAGTTGAAATAAGGGGGGTTTAAAAGGACTACTTTTAGAATGGTATGGATTTATATCTTTAGACACTGGTTATCTCCAAGATGAACAACTAACTTTTTTTTATAAGAGCAATTGCGCTTAACTCGATCCTTCATCAGACAGATTCTCAACATGGTTTACTAAGAAATGGACACCCTGGTGTAGGTTACTGTACCCCTAGAGTATGATTCCAATCCCTTTGAAGTGGGAGGTATTCTTACTCTTTTGGGTAGCTGATCCAACAAACTTTAGCCACAGCAGTTACAGTCATCAGTTTAATGACAAGGATGTTCCCCAGCACAGATTGAAAAGAACCTGTTAAATGAATATACATGCCCACCCCAGAATTGGCAAGTCTATAACTTTCATTGGTGGTAGAAATGCAGAATGGATCAAGATTTTTTATAAAGGAATCCTGATTGCCGATGTTTGAGTGAACAAATTCTACTCTCTAGCAGGTCAGTCCATTGTAAGCATTGGCTTATTTTAAATCTGTTCAGAGGGTATATATTAGAAGTTAATAGGAGGTATGTAAACATTATGAAAACGGTTTATTTACAAACCTATATATAGTAGAGCCAGTTTGGGGAGGAAAAAACAAAACGAAAGAGGGCACTGTTGTGTGCCTCATGCAGAATCTATAGTTTTCACAAGGGGGGAACTTAGTCTATCCTCCCTAATGCTTGCCTACCACCACCACCTTATGAAAGTTTAAAAGATAGATCATCTTTTAAAATTCAGACATCCGTTATGGATTTGTCTTTGTTTTCCCAGGCTTATCGATTCAGGGATGGCCATCTTATTAGGATCTGTTCTAGGGAAGTGAAGTAGCATGTTAATGATGGAGTGTGATGATAATTGCTTTTTAATTGGGACTATAGCTTAATTCTGCTTCGTGATGGCTCATTCAGCCAGTGTCTCAGGATCAAATTCTCAGCTCTGGTCTTTCAGTACGGAAATTGTGAAATCACAGATCATGTGGCATTTTCAAAAGCACTCTGCACTGGCCCAACTTAGCTCCCACTGGAGTCAAAGGGAGTTTTACACGCGACTTCAGTAGGAGCAGAGTTGGGCCACCGCTGAGAACTTTTGAAAATCCTTCTCTAAGTATATAAGTATAACTCAATTATTTATTCATTCCGTATAGTATTTTATTTAATTTGGTCTCCTCTTAATCAGGATGACTGGCTGAATCTGGTAGAGGGGTTGTTAAAAAGGAAACTACCATGTTATTCAGGCACTCATGCATATTGCTGAATAAAGTGGTTATCATACAGCAGACTGCAAGTTCAGCTGTATAATGGTATTGTTTCGTTGTCTTGGCTTTCCAGTCTATTTGTATTACTGTAGTATATAGCAGTGGTTATCAACCTTTCCAGACTACTGTACCCCTTTCAGGGGTCTGATGTATCTTGCATACCCCAAGTATCACTTTGCTTAAACTACTTGTTTACAAAAATCAGACACACAAATATAAGTGTCACAACACTGTTACGAAAAAATTGCTGACTTTCTCATTTTTGCCATATAATTATAAAATAAATTAATTGGACTATAAATATTGCACTTACATTTCAGTGTGATATTTGAGCCTGTTTCACTTGTGTGCTTTGTCATGCTGGGAGGCAGTGAATTACAATTTTCACTGTCGCCGCTTTCAGCTCCTCTTTTTAAAACTCTGTCCATTTTGACTTCGCAACCACGTACACCCCATGACAACTTCAACCTCATTAACGTGCTTGCACACCTCAGTAAAGACATAAAATGCCTGTCTAATACAGTGTATATACGCACGTTACGTTACCATATAATTTAGTATATAGAGCAATATAAACAAATCATATGAAATTTTAGTTTGTACTGACTTCGCTAATGCTTTTTATGTAGCCTGGTGTAGAACTAGGCAAATACCTAGATGAGTTGACGTACCCCTTGGAAGACCTCTGCATACCCCCGGGGATACGTGTACCCGGGTTGAGAACCACTGGTATATAGGTTTCAGAGTAGCAGCCGTGTTAGTCTGTATCCGCAAAAAGAACAGGAGCACTTGTGGCACCTTTAGAGACTAACACATTTATTTGAGCATAAGCTTTCATGGGCTACAGCCCACTTCAAGCTTATGCTCAAATAAATGTGTTAGTCTCTAAGGTGCCACAAGTCCTCCTGTTCTTTTTACTGGTATATAGGATGCCACTATGCTAGGCACCGTACATAAAACAGACAGTCCTGCCCTAAAGAGTGTAGAATCCAAGTACCCTGTCTCCTGTTCTGAAATGGTAGCTCCTTTAAGAGTAGGAATCATCTTTCTGTGTAATCTGAACTGTGTCTACCTCAGTGGGGCTTTGTTCTATAATTGGGGCTTCTAGGTGCTATCACAAAACAGTTGTTCTAATGTTCTCAGAGGTGCAGCCTTCCCTAGAGTAATGTGTTCGGTTCTAATCATCCTAGTTAAAAAAGGATATAGCCGAAACAGTGGTCTAGAGACATGGGAAGACTTCTGTCTGAGAAGAAAAAGATTGAGACTTACAGACTACTCCAATAAGAGGGAGCTCTGATACAAGTAAACATAATTAACACTATGGAAAAGTATTTTGGGCCTTTCTGTTACCTTTTCTCATATTAGAATCTGAGGATATTCAATTGAACTAATTCACTCAGAACAGAAAAGAATACAAAGTATATGACTAACCTGTGGAACTCATGGTCACAATATATCAGTAAGGCCAACAAGTAAGTAGCTTTAGAAATACTTACGGAGGAGAATGTCCACAGTTAGTGTTTGGCTTATATGCTAAAGCAAAAGAGATTACAATTTTTTTATTCTCACAGGATTTGGAAGAAACTTCCCCTATGGGAAAATTATTCCATAATTATTTGTATTAGGATTTCTTGCACCTTCCTCTGTAGCATCTGGTCCTTACAACTTCCAGACAGGATACTAAAACAAATAAACCACTTCTCTGATCTAGTATGACAATTTTAATATTTCCTTCACTTCCTTATGCATTCTTGTCTCTCTGCTGTTATCCTGTGTGTATTGTCTGTTCTCTTCCAAGCGGTGCTGTTTCCTGACCACCTATTAGTCATGCTATTTGACAGTAAAATGACATCTAGGATTTAGAAGTTTGAAGCAGCAACTGACATTCCCGTATTGCTGAGGATTCTAGTAATTTTCACATTGCTTCCCATACACAGACAGGAACAAGGTACGGGAGATTAGAGAAGAGACTTAATGACAGCTGTTCAAAAAGCATCTCAGCACACGTGGTTCTGTAAAACCGTCTAGCCGTGAGTTGTCGAATATTACAAGAGCAATGACTTAAAACAAGTTCTGCTTCAGCATCGTTATAGGATAGACTTTCTCAAGTGGTGGAAGCCTACAGTCATATTATTACAAAGATCACTCCAAGGAGTGGTATATAGCCTTAGTGAAGTCAACTCACTTAAAATGTCTGCATTTGAAAGATTTTCATCTGTGCACCAATAACTTATGCCCAAGACTTCTTTCCGTAACTGTAAGTGTACCGTGTACATTGTGTGATTCTGATAAAGTGGAGGTTAAAATGAATGAGATGAAAAGTCTTCAGACAAACCTTTATTAGTAGGGTGTGTGCATGTGTATACGTTTTAAAAAAATACTTAGCACTAATTCCTGTAACATTTCTAACTCTCAGTGTTGGAGCTTAGTGAAAATGAGATGGGTAACACCAGTATCATCGTCACTATCTTGGTTAAATGTTCTCATGGCAGTTAAAAAATTAAACCATTACAATGACTGCAATTAAATTTTACTGAAAGGATTTATCAGTGGAGTTGCCTGCATGAAATGGGGAGACATATGTATGCAGAGAAGATTTAATGTACTTTGCATTTTCTGCTAAAATAGATGCCTTTTACCAGTTAGTCACTTTCACGATTTAAAGTTCAGTTATCCTCAGGGAAGTAACTCTGTAAAAAGATAACGTAGTGTTCCATATTCGTTCTGCTTCCTCTTTTGCTCTTATCAAATTTGCTTTGTTTACCACTGACAGCACTACAAGCTCAAGTTGTCATTTGAAAATCAAGTTGTGATTAATCTAGCCTTGTAAAGCTTCACCTTCCTTAGCAAGGATCCTGAAATTTGAACTTTGCTGGCAGATTGACTGATGCATGAAGCAGAATAGCATAAAGCCTGTTCTCCAACAGGTATACTGGCTCTGCACTGCTAGCAAATAACCCAGATTTGTTGGTAACCCAAACAGAAAATATGCAGTTGTCATTCTGTTTTCCTGACCAAAGCCGCTCTTTGAAAAATAAACTGATACTTCAATGTTAATAGTCTAATACTTTTTCAGAGGTGCTGTGCACATGCAACTTTCATTTACTTTATTGGAGTTGTGGGTGTGGAGTATTTCTGAAAATTGAGGCATATATTTTAATATGCATTTTAAATATGGGAACTTTTAATGTACTTTTCTATAAAAGTAAAAAGTTTATTTGTGGTGATCTGTAGATAATGCAAGGACCAGTCCTGTTTTCAAAGCTAGATCAGGTAGTACATTTCTCCTTTTAATTATAAGTAATACTCATTAACATCCGTGCATTCTTGAGAGGAGGGGAAAAAACCCAACCTTAAGGTGAAGTCCTATTGGGATTTCCTTCTGTCCATGTGCAGTGGTATCAATGTAAGGGTTGTGGGAGTCGTTTTAAAACTATGGTTAGTGCTTGAGTTATGAAAACCTTTGAAATATTTTGTCAGTATTTGCTGCTCTGGGTCTCCAGTAAATACGTGATTTCTTCCTTTTTTAGAAAATAAGTATCTTTTTGGAACCCTTTTTAAATTTTGTGCAAGTTCATGTTAATTTCCCACAAAGGAATTGAGCAGAACATGCACAGATTCAGGCTGGCATGCATAGATGAGAGGAAAAAATGTGGAAAACATAGTGTTGTGGCATCTAGACTAGGCCTGTAGAATTTTTGACCTCCCCATATACGGGAGGCCCTGTTTGCAATCAAATATATAAGCACAACTTGCCTCATCAAATTATCATTTGCTTTCATGTAAACAAATAGCTTGGTGAGTTTTTTATTTATAACTTGTCTTAAAATTCAAAAATCAGAATGAAAATTAAAATCAAACTGATCAGTGGCCTGTTGGAGCACAGTTGGGCTTTCAGGCTCCTTGGGGTTGGCACAAGCTGGAAGATCTCTCTCTTAAGGTTCAGTAGTGCCACCCATCACCATAGCAATGTCCTTCATAGACTTCATGGAATCTCGGGCTCTTCTTCCTTTGGGGGCTAAAAACTGTAAGTAGGGTTGGGGTTTTTTTGTATTGGTTGAGTATTGGTTTTGTTGGTTTCAGATTTTAGGATGGGTGGGGGGCCTGTGTATAATGGAGTGTCAATATTGTGAGTACTACTGAGCGAGTGCACCTTTTGATGGCTGTTAACAGGTTTTATTGATCTTCTTTCAAAAGCAGCTTCACAAATGTGTATTCATGTAGCATTCACACTTGTGCACCTCTAAAACTCTACTCAAATGCAAATAAATTGGTGAATCTGAAAGGGAAAAGCCAAAGTTAAGGTATTCGGATGTTTCTGTTCTGATTTCAAACATCAACTACAAATGACCTGTTTCTGATCATTTTCATTAAAACGGGAATGAAATGTGATTCCTTATATTAGTAATACAATACAGAGTCAACTTTTTATTAGCTTATAACCAGCCCAGGTCAGGCACTTGCTATCATCTGATGGCTGTTGGTTGGCCTCCAAAATAAGGTTATTTAAGGGGCCAAATGATCAGCAAAGCAGTAGTTAATTCTGACATTTTAAAATGTCTGTTAATGACACTTCAGAGTTCATGCCCAATGGGAGATGGAGTTCATACTTGTCTGTCATTGTTTCAGGCAGCTTGAAGACCTGATGCAATTTTGTCCGTCTGATTTGTATTCGGAAGGTTATTTGTGCAATCGTGAGAACTATGCATGGTGGTTGGGTTTTTTCCCCCTAATTGAAATGAAAGCTTAGATTCTGCAGCATGAATGTCCAGCAGAGTCACTAAAATATATCAGGCAGGCCCAGTGTATGCTGTGGATGGAACGTTTGACGCCACTCAGCTACAGTGCTCTACTGCAGTACCTATTCCATCTAGGAGTAGGATTTCATTTTCCAGGGGCATCAAGCTATCATCTTTCAGAAGCACTTCTATAAATTCACTTTAAAGAAATTCTTAGAAATTGGCTAAAGTGGAATCTCTTAGTCTTTGATGTTGCAAGGATTTCCACATATGTTTAACTTGATCTGGTAGGAATAATCCCTTTGACTTCAATGTAACTATTCACAGTATGTAAAATTAAGCACACATGTAATTCTTTGTTGAAACGCGACCTGAATATATGAAGTACTCCTGTGAGTTGGCAATAACAATGTTTTGCTCTGTTGCCTTGACATGTGGCCTAATTGCAGGGGTGAAGGCATGTTTGCAAAGCAGAATTCGTGAACGAGAGGAGAAGTATGAAATCTGTGGTGGCCCACGAAGAGGCAGACTCAACCAAGACCAGCTGGTAGCTATTTTTTTTTAAGTGATCTTTTATACCACTGCCACATGCGTGGATAAGAGATTTAATACTTCAGTGTGCACTTATTCAGGTGTTTTTGTGAGTGGTGATTGAATTTATTGTTAATGGTTGTCACAAGCTGTTAATGGATATCTGACTTATATTCCCATAAACCTTGCCAAAGCTTCAGAGGGAAGTCTCCGTGTCATTATGCAAGAAGTTGCATGAAACACAAAGGCTGAAGTTTCCTCTAGGATTCTCCAGTCCAGTTTCAGTTGCTACTTGGAATCACTCCCATCTAAAAGGAAGGAAAAATATTGTAATTATTTTTCATTCAGTCTATGTCCATCCTATCTTTTTAACTAACATCTACTGATTTAAATGGACCGGTGGTGTGATGTAATTTTATCACTTGTATTGTTGTAGCACCTAGCAGCCCTAACCAAGACCAGGGCCCTATCGTGATAGGCACTGTACTAACAGAGGACAAAGGTGTTCCTTGCCCCAGGGAGCTTACAGTCTAAGTAAATGCCTTTCAGAGACTAGCTTTAATTGGTTGGAAACGTATATTGAGGTTTCTAGAAACTGGAATGGTAACTTGTTGCACAACTTAGCCTATATTTTCTGATGCTCCTATTGAGCTAATGCTTGTTCCTTTGACTTCCCCATCATATGCGGAGCTGTGGAACCCTGTACTTATTCTATTTCTTGTTTTCTTTTTTCTTAGCTGCCTAAGTTGTTTGATGGTTGCTACTTCTATTTTTGGGGAACTTTCAACCACCACCAGAAGAACGATCTCATAGAGCTGGTTAAAGCAGCAGGAGGACAAATCCTCATTAGGCAGCCAAAGCCAGATAGCGACGTGACACAGACCATCAACACAGTGGCATACCATGCCGAACCTGGTTCTGACCAGAGTTTCTGCACACAATACGTTATCTATGATGTGTCTTCTAAATACAACCCAGATAAAATTCGCCAAGGCAAAGTCTGGATGGCCCCTTCCAGCTGGCTTATAGATTGTGTGATGTCATTTCAGCTGTTACCTGTTACAAAGTGAATATCCCGGCAGCATGAACAAGTTTCACAAATGACCTCCGAGCCTCTTGAGCAGTTGGAACACACTGCTAGGCAGTCTAAAAGCTAAAACCGCTCTTCATTATTCACACTTAAAACCACAGTAGCACCCATTAATGACTGGGAGACTCACTGTGAATTGCTGAATTTTGTGAGTAAATGAGCAAGCAATGAAAAATAAGGATAATGCATCAAAAATGTACTTTAAGTTAATTTGACACAGCTAATTTTCAGTTATATTTCAGCATACTAATATATGTTCCATATAGTATTTTGTAATTTCTAATGAAGTCTTTGTAACATGAAACCTTTATAACACCCTTTGTTGTTCAAACCTTCCCTTCAAAGTGGATGAAATCACCATTTCTTATGTGTGATGTATAAATTAACAGCGTTCTACCGTAAGTATCACATAGTCAGATTTCCTTTTAAAGCCAAGAATTAAAAAATAGAACCCTAAAGTTAAATGCCTAAAACCATACTCCAGCATCTGCCTAATTTCACTGAGATCTAAGGTAGCTGTGTGCTCAGCACTTTTGAAAATGAATACAGATTTAGGAGTCTAACTTCAGACTCCTAAGTGGTATTTGCAAAACCACCTAAGTTACTTAGGACAAGTCCCATTAGACATTCCATAGGATTTGTGGTCTTAAGTCACTTAGGCACTTTTGAAAAATCCCACCCCTCTATTTAAAAATATTGACCTAACCTACTCTTAATGTTTCACAACAGCATATGAGTCATTATCAAAACTCATTCCACTTTCATACCTGTAAATATATAATTTAAAAAAATCCTAGCAAAATAGCATCTCATTTAAGGTGTGATTTTTTTAAAAAAAAAGTTAGATTTAAAGAGTCAGATTACAGCTATCATAAGAATTGTTTTATCCATGCGTACAAATGGTAATTGTATTACACATATCACTGCTATCATAGCCCCTTTAATGGGAAAACTACGGCACCCACAAGCATAAAATCATGCCTTTTAGAAAATAGAGTTTTTATTAAAAATGTATCCTGATTGCATTTGAGTGAAATTTGACATTTTACATATTTCGTTCTAATCACTGATTTTTATTGAATCCTTTATTGCTTTCTTAATTGACCACAGTTTATGTTAATGTCTATAATCTTGCTTTTTTTCAATGTATTCGAATGGCTTGTGAAGCTTTTCATCCTGTAGGTTGCATATGGTATAATCATGACTTGGAGCCGGGTGATTGTAGTGATTGCTATGTGATGATGACGATGGCTGTGTGATGGGATTAAGCCTTTGTGTTCGCATTTTGTATTGCTTGTAATAAAACTTACGGTGCCAATGACTAAAATAATTTATTACGTAAGTTTAGCTGCAGAACAGATATGAAGCTTGTACATAACTTAACGAGAATTTCAGAATTATTTTGCATAAATTCCCGACACAGCAGCTGAGCGCAACAAAGATTCCGTCTGTGGGAGACTCTTCTGCGGGAAGGACAAATGATTTCTTTTCTATAGCCATTGTCACTGGGGATTGTAGGCCATTTCCATTATTCTCCATGGAACTCTTTGTGGAATGTTGCTTTCTTCGCAGACAGTACAATGGGTAAAATTTTCAGAAGCGGCAAAGTGACTTTAGGAGCTGAAGTCCCCGGGATGTAGATCTCTCATTTATCCTGGGTAGCCTTCGGACTGTCACCGTATACTAAAAGCAGGTCTCGTGCACTTGGCTTTGTGTGTGCAAGCGTGCGCACAAATTTCACTGATTAACGGAGTAACTGTTGCAAACTGCTGATTTCTGTGAATAAGCAAATGATGTGAGTAAACACTACAGAGGCGAACATGTATCCATTAATTTATTTTGACACTGGTAGTTCAGTTAACAGCGAAATATCAAATCTAAGTAATAGACTATAGTATACTTCATAAAAATAAGACGCATTCATTGCTGTTGTCATGGAGCACAGCTTTACACCAACAGGGAGTTTAACCCTTTAAGGATTTACTAATCTAATCACTCTCCTCAGAATTTTAAGTGGAGAATCCACCATTTGGGGAGGTTTAGGGGAGCTGCAAATTCTAAATCACACACATGGGAATTAAGGACTGAATAGAAGTGAGGTTAGAAACTATAAAGTTGCCACAACTCAATGTCAGGGGATGGGAAAAATAACCACATCCTCCTATGTTTATTTGGTTTGCTCACAAGTGGACTTTTGTGTTTTTCTGAACTAGATCACATTTCCAAACCGGGTTTCTATGAAATGCTGCAAGAACCATATAACATCAGACTGAGTGTTATCTAGTCTTCTCAGCAGAACATACAAAAGTCATAAACTTGGGCCCAGATCTTGCAAGATTTTCTCTGCAGTCAGACCTTTGTTGATTTCAAGGGGGCTCTGTGTAGGTACCAGAATCTGCCTATGGGAATAATTGCAGGATCAGGGCCAGTTTTAGGGCTAGAAGATGGAATAATTCTGTAAAAAATAAATATATATATTTGAGACTACACAAGAATTTTTTAAAATCCGCTAAGAGAACCAGTATAGCAGTATTCACTTTGAGTGTTTCAACTCTAGTACTTAGTATAGTTTACATTTATTGTTAAATTTTTTGACTTGCTGCTTATTTAAAAAAAGCTGTACCCTCACATTAATTTAATTTGATTTCCAAGTGGTTTGGGTATTTGATTCCATAGGATGACCTGGTGAGGTTACTGCTGCAAAGGGAATTATTTATTTGATGTAGACAAAGAATCAAAGATGCAGAAAACAGAAACGCTGTTCAGATTTCACAAAAGTTAGGATTCTGTAGCTTTACTTCTGTAAAAGGCCAAACAAGGGCACGCCTAGAACCCCTTTTGAAGCATTTAGGGCCAATTTTAAATGTTTGAGCTTCCTGGTTCCGAATCTTGATTGCAATCCACAACTCTTACTAATCATTGTAAACAGGTTCAACACCTGTCTCTGCCACAGACTTGCTGTGTGACCTTGGGGAGGTCACTCAGTCTGTTTGAGACAAAGTTCCCCATCTGTGAAATGGAGAGAATACTTCTGCCTCGCTGGGCTGTTGAGGATAAAATCATTAATGTCTACTGGGTACTCCTGTAAGGGTAATGAGGCCTTTACAAGTGCTTAATCAGCAAAAGCTGCCCTACACAGCTAAATAGACAAGACAGACAAAGAGATGGGAAGAGAAGCATAAAGGTCATGTAGCAGAGCCAGGAACAGAACCTAGGTCTCCTGGTTCCCAGCCCCGTGCTCTGACCACTGTACAGTTCTCATAATTAAACACTTTCCTTTCTGTTGTGTTTGCTTTCAGAGAGTGTTTTTGACTCCATTTAGTTCTTCCAGAAATCAGTGTGCCACACTGAAGTTGGGCCACTCTGGATTAAATTCTGTAGCAAAATTTAAATTTCTGCCACAGCGTGAAATAAAATCCAAAGCTCTTTTCCTGAATGAAATATTAATATGGACAGCATAATAGGAGATTCTGTTATCTACATTAATATTCAATTCAATACCAAGGCCTCTGGTTTGGAGTTATTTTTCCCCCATTGATTTTGTGCTGTGGCAGCAATGTGAATTTTTCACACTGCTGATAACATGAACTGCATTGCAGAGGTGCCAGAGGAGGTGGAGGGATTGGCAGCCGGGAGTCAGGCACCGTTGGAGGGAGGATTTGGCAGCTAAGAGCAGTATCGTGCTGGGCTGCAATCAGTAAACCAGACAGACATGCCCAAGGTCACGCACTGAGTGAGGCACTGAAAGCAGGAGTTCCAGCTGTGACTCCTGTCACCACCGGACAAACCCCTTTAGAGGCACATCCCGTGGCCTGAATGCAAAGCCCCTTGACATCAATGGGAGTATTTCCACTGAATTCTTTTGGATCAGGGTCTGGCTCCAGAAGCTGTGACTATTGGCTGCTGTTAGTAAGGAAGGTAATCAAGTCAAGTACCATTGACTGGGCAACAAAGATATATTGTGTTTAAGCCATCCAGAGCCCCCATTGAACAGTTTCCAGATTGTGTTTTAAACTCCACCAACCCTGAGCAATTCTTTTATGGCCATAGGCAGAAGGTTTAATAGAGAAACTGTCATTAACACAAGTGTTAATATAATTTAACTGTAGCGAGGAGACTACAATTAAAGGCTAGGAGGGTCACCCCCACCTCCAAGCCATCAGATTCCCAATTCTTTGCTTTTAACACACTTGTCAAACACAAAGCAGTAAAACCTTTCAGGCTTGAAATCACACTGAGCCATTGTTTTCAAATGATGGCCCGCCATGGAAGACCATTTCTAGACATGGCATTTTTAGAGAAATTGCTTGGTGAAAGATATCTTAACTTGCGCAGTGAGAAACACAGGAAACTTCCTGACTAAATAAACCCCGTTCAGGCTCTTGGACATAGACCCGATTTTCCAAAGAGCTTGGCACCAATTTAAACCCCTAATTAAGGGCCAGATTTTCAGAAGTGCTCAGCAGCACCTGTTGCACCATTTATGGCCAGATTTTCCAAAGAGCTCAGCACCCAATGTTCTGGGCTCCATGGAAGATCTGGCCACTTTTTTTTGTGCCTCATTGGGACCTTAAACTCTTTGGAAAAGTTGCCCCGGCATTATGGGTACTGAGCACTTGAAAAATCAGCCCTTAGGAAGAAATCCAGTGCTCAGTGAAGCAAACAGGCTCAGATTGACAGCAATGAGTGTTGGATTGCCCCTTTGAAGGTGTTCTTTTGGAATTTTGAGTCTTCTGGTCATAAATATTAGGAGTGATATTTCAAGGTCCTTAGCATTCTCATCTCCCATTGAAATAGATGGGAGCACCCTGTGAGAACAGACCTGGTATGCTGATGTTTAACTGATAATTGTTTCATTTCCACCAACCCCCAATACATTACTCAGGTGTTGAAGGTGTTTTCCAAGTCAAACTTTGTGTTTTACATGAAAATATGGGATTGCAATCCCTGATTCTTCTTCTAGTAGATGCAGCCATGTATTCCACTTAGGTGTGTGCGTGCTCAGCACACCGGAGCAGGAGAATCTTGCATAGCAGTAGTCATAGAGGGGTGGTGTTCATGCTTCATGGCTATCGTCCTGCCCTGGCTGTATGAGGCAGTGCTGCCCTGACCCCACTCAGTTCCTTCTTACCGCCTGTGGCTGGAGTCGGAGCTCTGTGTGGTTTAATCTCACAATCCTCCATCTCAGTGATTTTTTTCTAGTTGTATATAGTTAGTGCCCTAGGATGAGTTAGATTTAGGGTTAGTTGCGTATTTCCCTGGGGATGCCCTCACCAGGCTGTAAGCACTGTCCTTTGTGTCTGGGGGGGGAAGTGATTCCCAGCATTCCCCACATGCGGTGCTTGCTCTGCTTGGGCAAGGCTCATGTCAAAGAGCAATGTTCGATGTGCACATCATTCATGAAACAGACTCGGGTGGCTTAGAGACCTTCTCCTAAAGCAGCACCTGCTCCAACAGACCATGCGTCCTGCTTCGGCACCGAGGCCTACGTCAGACCGGAGGTCGCCCTCAGGTTCTGGGAGAGCTGCTGTTTTGCACTCTGGACCTGGCACCTCGCCAAAGAGACAGTGGAGCCATTCCCCATCGAGGAAATGGTTGTATAAGATCAATTGTGACCACTCCATGACTCTTCTGCCTCCTCCAGACAGCGTATGGGTTGGTGTGGTGTTAATGGTGGCGTACAGGTTGGAGCAGCTCCCTGTAACCATTCCCTGATACCGCGTAGGGAAGTGTCCTGTGGGCTGTCTTTACGGCTTGGGGCATTCTGACGATTGACCCATCTGCTACAAGGGTCAACAGGAAATGCCATCTGTTCTGCTCTTGCGAGGGCCTTTGTTCAGGCTCCCTCTCTGATGCCTTCCATCTGCGCTGGCACGTGGAGCTCCTGCACGCTTCCCCCCAAGCCTGATCATTCCACAGGTCAGCCTCAAGCTGAAAACGGATGGGGCCAAGCTCATCATTCCCCAGGGATGGTGAAGAGTTGGTTCTCTGACCTTCTCATGCTGTCAGTTCAGCCTCTCATACCCTTTCTTCTCCATCCTAACCTACCCTCACAGAATCACGGTCATACCTTGCATCCCGGGCTCAGGTCCTTGCATCTCCCAGTGTGGGTGCTTTGTGGTTGAGTGAGGCAGGAGGGCATTGCTTGACAGCCGTCCAACAGGTTCTCCTTAATAATAGAAAGCCCTCTCCCAGAATGGCCTATACAGCTCAGTGGAAGTGGTTTTCAGTGTGGTCATTCGCCCACAGAGTTCAATTGATGCTGGCATCTACGCAGTACATCTTGGAGTACTGGCTACATCCTCAGCCTGCGGGCCTTGCGCTCAGCTCACTGAGAGTGCATCTTGTGCCAATTTCAGCATTTCACCCTTCACTCATGGAAGATCAGTCTTTTCCAATGCAAGATTTCTCAAAGGACTTCTTCGCCTCCATCCACCAATCCAAGAGCCGTTCCAGTGTGAGACCTTAACGTGGTCCTGGCGGCCTTAATGGAACCACCGTTCGAGCCTCTGGCATCTTGTTCCTTCCCGCTTTTGTGTGAGAAACGTGCATGCCTGACGCGAATAATATCTGCAAGGCGGGTCTGTGAGCTGCAGGCTTTGAGGGCACGGCCTCCCTACACACAATTCTCTAAAGATAAAGTAACTTTATAGCTGCACCCAAACTTTTTGTCTAAGGTGGTCTCTTGGTTTCATTTGAGCTAGGTGGTATGTTTGCTGCGTTCTTTCCTAAGCTGCGTTCATCTCCGGAGGAGCAGCGTCTCCACACTGTAGACGTCAAGTGATGGCTAGCCTTCTACCTGGACAGGACTAAACCATTTGCTGCTTCTCCTCATCTGTTTGTGTCAAATGCAGATTGTATGAAGGGGCAAGTGGTCTCTTCACCTACGATCTCTATGTGGATATCATCTCGTATCAAGACTGCATACAAAATAGCTTTGATGGCACCTCCTCAGTGGGTGCGAGCTCAAGCAATGTCAGTAGTTCCTCAGTGACATCTCAATAGGGGACATCTGAGGGCTGCCACGTGGTCATTGATGCATACATTCATGAACCATTATGCTATTACCACATCAAGCAGAGTGGATGCAAGCGTTGGGTGGGCAGTCCTGCAATCCTTGTTTAGACAGACTCTGAGCCCTGCCTCCTGTGGGCGCTGCTTGTGAGTCACCTAAGTGCTATACATGGCTGCATGCACTAGAAGAAGAAGAAACGGTTACTTGATGCAGACATGTTGTGCGACCCATCCTCTGTCCCCTCTGCATTGGAGTCTAGTCTCTGGGCATTCAGTGCAAAGGAACTGAAGGGCGGTGCGGGGGAGCTGCCTCATGTAGCCCGGGGAGGGGCTATGGCCATAAGGCATCAGCGCGGCCCCTCTACGGCTACTACTAGGCAAAATTCTCCAGCTCTGGTGGACTGGATGCATGCACACCTACGTGGATTACCCATCTGCATCACATCTTGAAGACCCACCGTTATAGTAAGTTACCGTTTCTTTATTTCTATTATTGTATATGATTTATTCGGAAAGGATTTACTTTAGAGTGTAAATAATTGGTCGCAGACAACTTTAATAGAAGAAAGGGAAAGTCTTGCAGGTGGAGCCAGTGGTTTTAAGTTTGAATTAAAAATGAAGGAGCTGATCCATGCAAAATGTCTGTTACTTTCCCAGTCGCATGCCCTAAAGAGTGATGCTGCAACCTGGAGCACGCACGCGGCCGGAGTTTTGAGAGAGGGTGCACTTCAGTTATGAGGGAGCCTGAGGGGTTTGCATTAGGGACTAGACAGTTGGACTTGTGGTTTCACTTCTCAGGCAGGGCTGCTAGACAGAGGAGCAACACCCCAAGAGTGTGTCTAGAGACCCCAGCCGGGGGCAGTGCCTGGACTGCGTTCTGACCCAGGAGACTTACAGGGCACAAGGAGCCCAGTGAGGTGGGCTCCAAACCCCACAGACTGGGGAGCGTCCAGCCAGAGGCGGGAGCACCACCAGACCGTGTGTCTGAGACACAAGTGCTTCCACGGTGCAACTGTCTCACACTGACCATGGGGAGGGGATTGAAAGAGGCACTACATGCTTGAGTCCTTGTCCCATAATATGCTTACGTTTGCACACCTTCTTTCATCCCGAAGGATCCCAAAGCATGCTGCAAACAGTGGCCCTGGCCTTGCATTGTGCTTCACTCTTGTGCTTTCGTGGGGCACCAGTGAAGTCAACGGGGATCTGAGCAGACCTCCTGGCATATGGGTCACATTCTGACTGCTTTGCACCACGCTGGCAAGGCAAACCCGATGTGTAGCTGGCCTGACCAACCAGTTAAGATGGATTTATGGCTGCCTTGCTATGCAGTCGGAGTGTATCAGCAAACATGATGATAGGTCAGATGCACTGTGTAGAACATATGCAGGTCTAGCTTGAGCTCTCATTTATACTAAGGCTGCTTTACACTCCTGCGGCAATAAAGGGGCTTTTAAAGTGGGTCTGAACTGGCCCTTTTCACTGTCAGAGGGGTGTGAAGTGGCCTCAGTGATTGTATAATGCCACTGACCTGCAGCTGGGGTGGCAGCCAGCCAGTGCATGGTGGGGGAGGGGATAGAGAAATTCTGGCCAGTTACACTAGTGCAAACCCCTGCTCTTCTGGAATATCATCTGATCCAAGCTTTAATGCCCCCACACAAGCAGAAGGGGCCTCGACTTTATGGCCTCAGCTAGAAGACCCATCAGCGTTAAACATGGAACTTGATTCACGCTGAGAGCTCTAACCCATCCTCAGCAGCCTTCGTGGGAGGTGGCGAGAGGAGAGGGAGCCGTATTTGACTGAAAGCTATTTGCATTTTGCAAATTGTATCCATTATTGTTGTAATCCACCAAATTACGTGTTTGCGAGCCCATGAAAATCCCATTATTCTTGCTTTTATTTCCTCATCAGTTTGGCTCAGGGCACCAATTGTGTCAGCATGGAGCCTCATTAGTGCCGCTGATGTTAGAGCCATGAAGCAACTTGGTTCTCAAAGCACCTTTCTGAAAGAGATGGTTATGGCAAGCTCTCCGTATGACGGTACCAGCCTGCATCCCTTCCCGGAGCCATTTGTCGGTGCACACCTGCGGCAGGGCGACTAAAGCCGCTGCTGAGTTGTGTTGTCGTCCAGCCCCAGGAGCAGGTTGTGCCTGGGTTAACGGTTCTGAAAATACAGCCCAGAATCTCTGCATATAATAAATTGTCAGCTTCACACAACTCCCGGCTTATCAGGTATTGAAGGTCATGCCACATGTCATTCACAAGGCATATTCCCTAAGATTTGCAGGTCTTCCCTAGTGCTTACTCGGGTAACATACCCAGGGCACTCACACTAAGTATAGGCTTCAAGATCAGCCACTTGGAGTGGAGCAGAAGCCTTGGGGGAGCAATGAGCTTCTGAGGCGGTGAGTGAATAGAAGAGCGAGGTGCAAGAGAGAGCAGGAGGAGGAGAGAAGGAAAGAGAGCGCCTCCATGCTTAAGTGGATGACCCTCAGGAGGTAGACAAAGAGTCCATTTCAAATGATTATTATCATGTTTACTAACATCTCAGTACCCTGGTGACTGGTACTGCACAAAAGGCCCCTAGATAAAGAAGCTGCAAAGGTGGCTTAAATCCTTATTAGTGGTCCGGCTGCAGCCCCAGCAGCCAGGAAGTGCAAGGGTCTGTTGTATTTAGAACTGATGGAGAATTTTTTGACTAAACCTCTCTCTGGTTTTTTTGTTTTTTTTTTTTGCCATTGGAAAATGCAGATTTGTGGAATCCAAAGCTGTTTGCGGGAAAGGGTTGGTTTTGACAAAGTTCCTCTATTGGGAGAGAAAAACGGAAGTGAAGAGCGTTGAAATGGGGGGTCTTTGGACACTTTCCCGTTTTTCAGTTCCAACCGACTTTTTCCTTCCACAATGAAATTAATTTAGAACAAACCTATTTAAAAAATAAAAAGGTCAAAAATGGAAACTGTTTGAAATTATTATGAGCCAAAAAATTGGGGCCGGGGAGGGGAGGGGTAGTTTTGGTTCACAAAGATGCAGAGATTGCATCCCGGGTCAGAACAGGAAACATTTTCAAAATCTCAAACATTCTTGCGGGGAATTCCTGCCCAACTAACCCTTTGCTCTAACTGTGCAAAGGGTTGTACGTGCACACGGTAGGAGACCTGAAGATTTCACCGTGTGTCTTGACAAGACATAGGCAGCACTGTTCTGATGTTACAGCCAAGGCTCTGAGGCACAGAGAGAGTCAGTGAAATGCTCACGGTCACACCAGCAGGCTGTGGCAGAGCTGGGAATTGAACCTGGATCTCCTGACTCCAAGCCAAGAGCCTAACTGCACCATCTTTTCTCCTTGGCCCCTCTTCCCCAGGCCTGTGCTCAGACTGTCGCCCTTGGTTTGTGGTATTATGAAGAATTAGATTCACAGAGTTCATCCTGCGATGTTCCAAATGGATTCCAGATGGCCAATTAAGCTATATTTTGTCCTCGTTTGCCAACAATCTTCCTAAAACTATCATTACTTATGAGGCTAAATCACAATTTCCTTTCAGTCCTGCAGAGCGATAAATCTTTTTACATTTTTTAAAATATTTGATCTCTTAAGTGAAATGCATCTGAGCACGGAAAGCAGGGTATATAATGAGCCCGTAGGATGTGATCCATATACACAAACTTAAAAGTCGATGGTGGGCTCTCTGCTTCTCTCACACATTCACACACCTTAGCTGATATTAAACTTAGCATGTTAAAAAACTGAATGATAAATAGATTGATGTGAAAGTGATGAGAGAGAGTGGACGCAGGACCTTCATGAAGTGATTGTTCTTCACTGAAGGGAATCCTATACAATTCCTAATAGTGTGGGGGGGGAAATACACATGTCTAACTAGTTCACTGTATGGACGACTCCTTTGCAAAGTTAAAGTATTATATTAAAAAACCCTAAGTTAAATGAACATTAAAGTTGTAAAGTCAAGCATTCAAAAACTTAGGAAAATGCAAGAGAGGTAAACTATATGGCCACTTATGTGGGCTGGACAGTCATATTATTTGTGGGGTACTAAATAAGAGAGGATCTTTTTCAAAATCCTCAGTTCTGAGGGCCTTTTAAAGGTCTTCCATACAGTAACACTGTGCTAAACTAAACCTGTGTAGATTTTTTTTATTCAACTTTCTCCTCAAAACGCCTTGCCTTGGGGTACCACTTCTGCATCAGACTTTTGCAGGCTAATTCTCGACATTATGATCCTGCATGTCCTGATTTCCAGACAATGCCGACTAATGGATTTTTGCATTAGTAGCTAGTATCAGGAAATCTACTACCAAAAGGTTAATGTACATCCATTAGTTTTTTTTATTTGTTAGTACAAGACAACCAATTTCTGTAAATTCACAAGGACTTAAAAGGGCATGAAGCACTTGAAATCCTGTATCTGAGACGCGTTTGTGCTATTAATGTTGCTCTGATTAAATATTGTCGATGAAGCTTGATTCATTCACTGCACCTTAAGTAATGTGGTCTCTGCTTTCTGAGACACTAGTCTCAACAATAAAAAATTCTATTGTGTAGATCTTTGAGATTTTGTCTCCCTGGCACAGATCCCATTGGGAATGGCTTTCTAGCTCACATAGGTCCTGGATTACATGAGAAACAGTGATTTCACACATTTAAGTGTACCCCAGTTACATTCCCAGTATGTTGAACAGAAGACAACCCAAAAAGAAATAACATAGCTTGTCCTACCCCATTCTGTGGCCTATGTTGTACGGAAGGTCAGGCAAAATGATATAATACTGTGGCTCGCAGACGACTATACCCCTTTCAGGAGTCTGATTGGTCTTGGTGCCCCCAAGTTTCACCTAATTTAAAAACTACTTGCTTACAAAATCAGATATACAAATATAAAAGTGTCACAGCACACTATTACTGAAATATTGCCTACTTTCTTATTTTTACTATATAATTGTAAAATAAATAAGTTGGAATATTAATATTGTACATTTCAGTATATAGAGCAGTGTAAACAAGTAATTGCATGAAATTTTAGTCTGTACTGACTTCACTAGTGCTATTTATGTAGCCTGTTGTAAAACTAGGCAAATATCTAGATGAGCTGATGTATTCCCTTAGAAGATCTCTGGGTACCCCCAGGGTATGCATATCCCTGGCTGAGAACCACTGATACAATGGACTTAAACCCTGTTAAGCGAATGGCCACAACCACCAAGCCTCCAAGACAATGCATCAGAACTGTGCCTAATTTGATGTGGTGTTTTAGTAAATTTCATGAGAAGTTGTTTTCTCTCATCAGTGGCTCACTGTCTGGGGCTTTATATTTATGATTCACCAAATCTTAGATGTGCCCTAATCCAACTCCCAGGCTTCAAACCCACAGAACTGTGAAAGGTCAGGAATATTAGCATCTCCAGGCTAATTAAGCTAGAATAGCACTATATAGCTTTATCAGTGGTTAAGGCTTGATTCTGGAAGGTGTTGAATACAATGTCCCTGCTGCCAATGTTGCTTAACACTAAGCACATGCTTAAGTGCCTTAGAATCATAGAATCATAGAATATCCGGATTGGAAGGGACCTCAGGAGGTCATCTAGTCCAACCCCCTGCTGAAGAGCAGGACCCATCCCCAATTAAATCATCCCAGCCAAGGCTTTGTCAAGCCTGACCTTAAAAACTTCTAAGGAAGGAGATTCCACCACCTCCGTAGGCAACGCATTCCAGTGTTTCACCACCCTCCTAGTGAAAAAGTTTTTCCTAATATCCAACCTAAACCTCCCCCACTGCAACTTGAGACCATTACTCCTTGTCCTGTCCTCTTCCACCACTGAGAATAGTCTAGAACCATCCTCTCTGGAACTACCTCTCAGGTAGTTGAAAGCAGCTATCAAATCCCCCCTCATTCTTCTCTTCTGCAGACTAAACAATTCCAGTTCCCTCAGCCTCTCCTCATAAGTCATGTGTTCCAGACCCCTAATCATTTTTGTTGCCCTTCACTGGACTCTCTCCAATTTATCCATATCCTTCTTGTAGTGTGGGGCCCAAAACTGGACACTGTACTCCAGATGAGGCCTCACCAATGTTGAATGGGGACGATCACATCCCTTGATCTGCTGGCTATGCCCCTACTTATACATCCCAAAATGCCATTGGCCTTCTTGGCAACAAGGGCACACTGCTGACTCATATCCAGCTTCTCGTCCACTGTCACCCCTAGGTCCTTTTCCGCAGAACTGCTGCCTAGCCATTCGGTCCCTAGTCTGTAGCTGTGCATTGGGTTCTTCTGTCCTAAGTGCAGGACCCTGCACTTATCCTTATTGAACCTCATCAGATTTCTTTTGGCCCAATCCTCCAATTTGTCTAGGTCCCTCTGTATCCTATCCCTGCCCTCCAGCGTATCTACCACTCCTCCCAGTTTAGTATCATCCGCAAATTTGCTGAGAGTGCAATCCACACCATCCTCCAAATTCAAAGATAATGGCCAATGGCTCTGCAATCACAGCCACCAGTTCCTTTAGCACTCTTGGATGCAACTCGTCCGGCCCCATGGACTTGTGCACGTCCAGCTTTTCTAAATAGTCCCTAACCACCTCTTTCTCCACAGAGGGCTGGCCATCTATTCCCCATGCTGTGATGCCCAGCGCAGCAGTCTGGGAGCTGACCTTGTTCATGAAGACAGAGGCAAAAAAAGGCTTGATTCTGCCTTGCCCTGTTAGGGATTGCGTGTTCAAGTCAAAAATTCCGTGGCACTTTAATTCTACCTTAATGATTCCTCAATCTATATTTTTCAATTGCGCGTAATCTTACAATGATCTTTGGAGCAGTTTACCAACAAAAAGCCTTTGATAACATTCAGGGTGGTCGCTGTGTTAGTCTGTATCAGCAGAAAGAACGAGGAGTCCTTGTGGCACTTTAGAGTACTTGTGGCATCCTCCCTTATGTCAGGTATCCAAAAGTCAATAACCCGACAGTATTCCTGACTGGAGAGCTAAAGTCTGATTTTTCAGCTTCCGGACGTTATTATACTATAATGATGATTATTTTTCTGCTTGAAAGACGCGTGGCTCATGACCTGGTGAATCCCACAGCATGTTCTTGTATTTCATCCCCACAGCAGCAGCTTTCAGAGCAGAAGCATAGTAGCACTTTGTACCGCTGCACAGTTGGGTGTGTAGTATCTGTTTCACCTAGTGACCTCTTCTATGTGCTGGCGATGGAGGAATAAGGTACTCCCAGTTGTACGTCATCAGATGGTAATTCCCAGATTCGAGCCACACCACCTATCTGGAATGGTTTGCTCATGAAATGAGTGTGTGAATTTATATGGCATTTATTTAGTTCCTGCACATTTTGTGGGTATATTATTTAATATAACGTAGGGTAGATGTGGTGGATAAGATAAGACATTTGAAAAACAACCCCAGTGTCATTCGTATATGCTACAAGACATTGAAAGAGAACTCGATACTCTCTGCCTATCCTGTCCAACGCTCCTTCTTTTGTATGTCCTATTTCTCCTTCCCTTGTCTTTTATCCTTCTCATCTACTCCTCCAGGTTGTCTCCCATCCTGTTCATATTTCCTTCAGCTTGATAATTTTACAGATTGACCCTCAAAGTGCCTCTCCCACTATTAGGGATGGGGCAGAGAGGAGTAACCTTGCATTTTCCTTTAGAAGAAGGTCGTGTTTGGTTTTGATTTCTGATCCCTGAATTAATAAGAGCTGCCCACAGAATATTGAAAAGGTCAAGGCCCCATACCTCCATAATACACCCAATGTGCAGTAACAGTAGGAGACATTAGCATTCTAACACACCATTCCTATGACCAAAAAAAAATCGTAAATAAGAATGGAAAATGGCATAAAATGAAGTCAAACTTCATGACAAATGTTGTTATGAAACTGGAGACATGGAACCAGAGGTACCCATTCTCATTATAGTGCTCACAGTGTAGTGTGACACATGCATTATATTAGCAATGTGTTCCATGAAAGAAACAAAAGGCATTTCTCTTTTGTCCTCTCCCCATCATGTAGCCTATGGGTGAACCTCACTAATGACTAGGAGACACCCTTCAAATGACTGATTTTTGTGAATTACACCCTGGTCTTGCACTATTAGGTCAATGGAAATTTTACTGGTGACTTCAGCGGGACCAGGAGCAGACTATGGGTAAAATTCTCACAGTGCAGAGGCCAGCACAAATTGTATGCACTGCTTAAATCCCATTTAAGGCTTCGAAATACATCTTGAGTGGGACTTATGTGATGCAAAGCCCTAGCACCGTTCCTCTGTAGTGGGGGGGGGGGGGGGTAAATTCTGCCCAATGTGACTAGCTAGGATATAGTGGGCAGGACATGTCACATGGCTTGAGTTCTATTCCCAACTCTGTCATTGCCCTCTTGTCGTGACCATGGGCATGTCCCTTTGCCTCTGTTTGTCCTGCTAGACTTTGTCTGTTAGTAAACTCTACAGGGCAGGGATTCAGAGTAGCAGCCGTGTTAGTCTGTATCCGCAAAAAGAAAAGGAGGACTTGTGGCACCTTAGAGACTTACAAAGGTATTTGAGCATAAGCTTTCGTGAGCTACAGCTCACTTCATCAGATGCATACAGTGGAAAATACAGTGGGGAGATTTTATATACACAGAGAGCATGAAACAATGGGTGTTACCATACAGACTGTAACAAGAGTGATTAGGAAAGGTGAGCTATTACCAGCAGGAGAGCGGGGGTGGGGAAGAGGGGGAACCTTCTGTAGTGATAATCAAGGTGGGCCATTTCCAGCAGTGGACAAGAACAGTAGGGGTGGAAATAAACAAGGGGAAATAGTTTTACTTTGTGTAATTTCCCCCCCTACTGTTCTTGTCCACTGCTGGAAATGGCCCACCTTGATTATCACTACAAAAGGTTCCCCCTCTTCCCCCGCCCCCGCTCTCCTGCTGGTAATAGCTCCCCTTTCCTGATCACTCTTGTTACAGTCTGTATGGTAACACCCATTGTTTCATGTTCTCTGTGTATATAAAATCTCCCCACTTTATTTTCCACTACACGCATCTGATGAAGTGAGCTGTAGCTCACGAAAGCTTATGCTCAAATAAATTTGTTAGTCTCTAAGATGCCACAAGTACTTCTTTTCTTCTTAGGGCAGGGATTGTCTCTTTTTATGTGGTCTGACTACCTCACAATGTATTCTGTTCCTCATTTTGACTGTTGCAGCTTAGTGTTAATGATTCATGGTAATACCACAGGGTATCAGAAAAAAGAAAAACAATATTTTATGCAGTCCTAGGAAGTTTCACAACAGGATTCAGCTATGAAAGCTTTAATGAGAAGAGAGGCAAGGCGATCAATTATATGAATTGTAGTAACATAGCACCGAGGAATTGTATATGAATTGTAGTAACATAGAACATTTAATAATGGGCCCGGACCTCACTGCTCTTGGCCCCTTTCAAACACAGAACACAAGACAGTCCATGCCCCAAACAGCTTTTCAGTTCCACCAATCACAGTTTGTCTTTTGCGCCATGTTGGTTAGTTACATGAATCATCCAATCAGACAAGATACATTAAAACTAGGCAACACAGCACAAAGTTCTGGGCACACTGCAGACGTTCTCAATGGAGTTTTGGCAGATGAATCCCCTAAGTGGGCAAGTGGGATTTAAGTGGGGCATGGTCTTGAATTTCACCAGGAAAAAATTCCCAAATAATTTCAAAGACTGAATACATTTGATAATTTGTTGACCTGTTTTCAAATGGAAGAATAAAGGCAACATTCCCTGAATAGCTTATTTGTTGCAGTTTTTTCAGGCAACTCTTGAAACCATGGAAGAATGTGACCCTTTACAACGACCCCACTGTTGACATCTTCTCTGTCTTCGATGCACGTGACCCAAGTGGGCTCCATAACTAGTTGATTGATATTTCATACACTTCAGAAACCTCCCAAGTCTGGCACACAAAACATAGGTGCCCCAAGAATCTACAGAGGCTAAGGCACTGGGAGAACTTGAATTACAAGTTAGTCATTCTCCCTTCCAAATAAATCACTGTGTGAGAGCTTTATGTCTTCGGCGCTTACTGTATTAATTTTATGCATGAGTGCTTTTTTTCTTTTTTTTGTCATGTGAAATATATCACTAGCCTACTAGAGCAAAATATCATTATATCTGAAAAGGGATTTGGTCACTTACACGTTGTCACCGAGGATCATTGCACATAGATTATGTAGGGCTGTACCGTGCAATTTTTCTTGTGTTTATTAAGTGATTATAAATGTTGAGCAGAATGCCTTAAGGGGACATTTAATGTCTGTTATTGTAGTGACATTTCATTTAAAAAATGACCCACCTGGGGCGGGATGTGGCTGCCGGGCTTTGCTCGAGGGGATGTTTTGTGAGCAGGTGTCTATAGCCCTTTCTGGCCTGAATAAGCAGATCTCCTTTGCGTTCCTATGTTTTCTCTGTTGTTCTCATGCATGCATACTGGAAGGTGGCACAGTCTAGTTGTTAGAGACCAGAACTAGACATGAGGGCCTCAGGGTGGGTCTTGGCTACTTCACAGAGTTCCTGTGTGACTTTGGCTAAGTCACTTAGGTTTTTATCAAAGGGTCCTTTGGTTTTGGGAGTCTCCCTTTTTAGATGTCCAGCTACACTTGATTTTCTGACGTGCTGAGCACTCAAAGCTTCTGTTGGTTTCAGTGGGTACCAGGGTACAAGGATGGGCCAGAAAAGTGCTATATAAATATGAAGTAGTAATATTTCCCTTGGAATATTCACCCTAGTATATGTACTTGCACCCAAGGAGGAGGAAAAGAGTATTTACACAGAGTGTATGCTTTTGCATGGTGTGCAGATCTCGTTTGCCTACCATCTACTCCTCTCTCTGTGGGAGACAGCAGGGACATTTCGTTGGGGCTTTCCCCGTCCATGATACCCCCCAGCCCAAAACAGCTCTCATGTAAGCTGCCTTCTCCTAAGGAAGATGGCTTCACCCCTGACAACCAGGGTTAGATTCTTGTATCAGAGAGAAGAATTAGAGGTTTCTAGCAGCCCAACCCTTCCCTCCCACCCTGAAGAGGGCTGAGCTATTCCAGCTCACTCCTCTCCCCATCTCGTGATGAGGAGAAGGAGAGGAAGGGATGGCCTCTTGTCTTCTGAAACTTTTCCTCCACAGTGTTTGCAGGTGAGGACAGTATTTTCCAGCCTGATCTTTTGCTTTCTGTGCCCCCAGCCTTGGCTGCTCTAGAGCTGCCCACAAAGTGACTGGAAATAAGATCAGGGTAACTTTCCTTGTACAATTTGCTGGTGGTTGTGAACAGAGACAGTATTGATATCCCGGACAAGATGTGAATCAAAGCCAGGCTCCTACTTCTGGCTCAGGAGTCTAGTAGTAGCAATGGGGGATGGGGAGCGGGACATTTGCTAAGTCCTTTGTTCCCTAAAACTCAGCAGGAACTAGAAGTGCTCTGAAGGCAGCAGCAGTCATGAATCCCTCGTTCAGACTGAGATGGACCGATGGCTTGACTGAAGGTTGCTGGGAAATGGGGCCTTTGACAGCCCATGAAGTTAAGTAAACAAGGCAAATGGGGGAATCTGAGATGTCAACACCCTGTTCTCCCCTTCCCCCCCAAATACCCCAAAACAATGAGTCTCTTAACTGTTTGAATCCAACCTTCACAGTACATTCCATAGCTCACTTGAGTACACACAATTGGCATCATAATACTATGCACTTCTCTGACCTCTTCTCAGCCAAGGATCTTACAAACATTAACTAAGCTCTGTAAGTTTGGTAAGGTGGCTCGTTGACTGCAGCAGGGAGGTTACTGTACCTTGCCCATGATCACACGGTATCAGTTAGTATCACAACTTGGAATGGAACCCAGGGGTCCTGTTTCCTGCTGCTCTGATCTTATACTGAATCACAGTCTTTCCCCGGGGCTGAGGGAGGAAGAGCAAGGATGACTAGGATGTACCAAAGAGAATTGCTCCTAAAAGGCACTGCTCTTTCAGAGTGGTTTGCCTTGTTGCTCATACTCTTTGAACAAAAGAAGCAACCGTATCCTATTCCACCAGATGATGAGTCAGAAGATGTGTTACGCTCCAGCTCTGCTACAGATGTGCCGTTGTGATCTTTGGCAAATTAGTTAGCCTCGCTCAGCCAGATTTTCAAAAGAGCTCAGCTCCTATTTTGGTGACCAAATCAGTCGTCAGATTTTCAGAAAAGGTGTTCAGCGCTTTTGAAAATCTGGTCTTGTCTCCCTGTTGGACACTGTGCTCTTTGGAAACGCTGGCCCCAAATTGTGCATGCTCAGCACTTGAAAATCTGGCATTTTGTTCCTCAATATCCCCATCTATAAAATGGAATAAAAACGGTTGTCCACATTTGTAAAATGCTTTGAGATCCGGGGATTTAAAAAAAAATGACTTTTTAGCTGTTAAAAAGTGAAGTGTCTGTGATTTGTTAATCAAAAAGACTGCAGAGAAGGGAAAATATATGACTTCTTATTTGTAGAAAGTAAACAATCTGAATAAACTACCTGCCACAAAAGAAAAACAACTAATATAAAGATATAATGTTGTTGTGAGATGGTTTATAATATATGAACCATGAGAAATGAAGCACAAGTGATTTGTGACCAAGAGTGTAAAAAAAAAAATCCCTGTATTACATGGTTGCATATTTGTTACTTTTATTAGTTTTATAATATATGGCCGGACCATTTTGCTTGCAAATCACTTTTGTGTAACACTGCATTTTCCTCCCCAAAGTGAGCTTTTCCTATCAGTTATATGAAACACAATTCCCTGCAAATGGCTAATCCTTGAACTTTATTAATGCCTCGTGTTCTTCTAAATGATCTGCATTAGCCCAGATAATAAAGCTCTTGTTTTGCTATTATGTATCCACCTTATCTCATGGGCTTTCCATAGCAGAGGAAGGATGAAAAATCTGTTAATAAAAATAATAATAATCCAAACCATAATATGGTGCATCAATAGTAATGTGATTTTTTTATACCAGCTGCTGCTCTTTGGGAATTTTCAGAGGCCACATACTAATCTAATAATAACCTCAGTCCATATTTTGATGTGATCTATCATACCAATATTGAATTTTCAGCCCTAATCATTTTGATATACATGGTGCACCGGAATAACGATAGTCTACAGAAAATCCCTAGGTTTACGTCCGCACCCTAGCATTTTGATCAGGACACATGTTTTTTTGAGGTTTGTGTCTCAGCTTGACCTATGTTATTTATCACCAATGCATGTAAAAAATTAAGCATTGGGATACTGTAACATTTCTGCTTGTAAGTAATTCAATTGTAGACAATGGGATATTAACATATGACCTGTAGACACAGGTTCTTCATGTGAAGATTCTTAGCATTGCTTGTATTGAGTTTAAGAGTCCAAGCTTGCCCCCATTGAAATCAACGCCAGATCTGGCACTAAAAATATGATTTCATCTGAGGTAACTGTGTGCCTCGTTAACTTTCATGCCGTTATGTCTGTTCCCCAGGCCCTGTAGCCATATGAAAAAACATTTTAATACTTTCTTGTTTTCTAAAATGCTCAATTTCTTTTCTCTCCCTGAACCAAGCTCCCAAGTGTTAGATTCTTCATAACAGAGCCTTTAACAGCTTTTAATGATAAGAGAAAGGCTATGACAGCTCCAGCATCTGCTACAGCAGAGCCCCAGAATTGCTGACCATTGATCCCACTGTATGCATTGGCTCGAGAGTGGAAGTAATTTCCTCCTTTTGATGTCCTTGGGCCTCATAGAGATGGAAAAGCCGGGCCGATGTATTATAGTCCAATGCCCGTTTTTATTCCAGCTCGAAAAACGTGACACAGAGTACTAAAGAGCCCCAGTTACACGGTGAAACCTGCTTAAATGAACAGGTGCGTAATAAAACCTGTAACGAATGAACCTGCTGCACACCTCAATGCCGATACATCCTGTTACACGACAGAAAATGTATCAAATAACGAAAACGGCTAATCTGACCCTGATAAATGCCTGTTGTGTAATAATTGGTGCCAAGACTATGCATGCAGTGAAACCCTTACACATTTAATTCCGGGTGAAAGAATTGAGTTCACAAAGGAATGTGGGGTTCTCTACACCTCCAGTAATGCATTCAATAATTTTCTCTTGTATAAGGAGATTGAAACAAATCATATTTGTTTGTTCTAGCGGGCAAGGAACCAATGTGTACTAAATAGACTGACAATAAGCACCTGTTTAACTTTTATAGTGTCAGTCATCCCATTGCAATATATAAAATTAAGCACGAGCTCAATCCTGAATGCTGAATGTTCGGGCCTGTTACAGTGAAGCACTGAAGTTTGTGACCAGCTTTAAGCGTGCAAGTAGCCCCATTAGCTTAAATGGGATTACTCATGCATTTAAAGTTAAGTGGGTGCTTTGGTGCTTTGCTGGATTGGGCCAGAATGCCCAGCACCTCACAGGATGCCAGCCCCAGAGCTTGCAGGATCGGTGCTGAAATCAGTATGGTCTAGCTTTTCAAAGGTATTTAGACACCTAATTCCCTTTGATCCTTTGAGTTCTAGTGACTTAGATGGGTAAGTGACATTTTCAAAAGTGATAGGCACTTAGGATCCTAAGTCCCATTGACTTTCAGTCTCTGGCCCTGCCATAGCTGTGCAAGGAAATACCACCCCACCATGGGATGCAGGCATAGCG
The DNA here is from genome assembly GCF_965140235.1 of Caretta caretta. Taxonomy (NCBI): domain Eukaryota; kingdom Metazoa; phylum Chordata; order Testudines; family Cheloniidae; genus Caretta; species Caretta caretta. The sequence continues at coordinate 68,394,853 of NC_134216.1, read as the reverse complement.
CACATTTACAAAACAACCTAGAACAGGCTGGGTGACTCTCAGCATTGGGCACATAATCTGATGCACTTAATCTGCACATAATCAGCACTGGGCACATAATCTGGGTGACGCTCAGCAATGGGCACATGCATTTGATCATCACCGGGACATAAAGGGTCACATTTTCAGTAGTGGCTACTGCTGTGGGATGGCTCAGTGGTTGGGAGCTCAGTTTGTGACACTCTGGGCCTGGTTCCCAGACTTGCTCAACTCTGCCAGGTCCAGCCAGTGAGCCCTCAGCAGGTGCCATTGCCACCACACTCACTCAAGTGTAACGTGTCGCCCCGAAGTACTGCCTCACCTCAGGAGCAACCCAGCGGGACACAGGCGAGTGGTCGTGTGCCTGTCCCAATGCTTCGCCAGCTCTGCAGCTCAGCCATTTTACAATGGCCCAATTTGGCTTGCTCAGTGTGGCTCATGTTAGGAGACTACATCTACTAACCTCAGACAGTATCTATTTCCCAGTAAGACACCTTAATGTTCACTTGTCTCAACTTGTTTGAGCCCTTTCTTATGTCTGGGGGGGAAACCTAGTATGAGAGACTTCCTGTTGCTCTAGCAAGAAGAGCCGTCAAAACTCAAGCCAATAGTTAAAGCCAAGATTTTTCAAAAGCAACTAGGGACTTTGGGTGCCTCTATTTTGGGGTGTCCAACGTAAGATGCCATAAAGAGGCCTGATGTTCAGAAAGTTCTGAGCATACACCCTTTTTTGCCACCCCTCCGCCTACAGCCTCTACTCTAGCCTGTAGGTTGGAGCACTGGTCACAGCTGTCTGCCTGACTTGTGTGTGGTGGAAAGTTTGGGTTCCATATCAACCTGGTTACCTTGACTTATCCCTGGTTGACCCACATTACGCCCTCTGTAATGGTCTCTATGAACTCCCCCATCATCCACGAGTGGCCATTCCACCTACAGTCCAATTAAGGTAATGTTGAGCTCCTTCCCTTTCCACTTTGCAAAACCTTGGTTTATAGCTAAGATGGCGCGACGCTAATGCCATTTTTGTCTGAATCAGAGACTACCATTTTCCTTGTGAACAATGCTGGCCGAACACTGGATATAAAACCCATTTGTAAATGTTGTTACCTTCTTATCAAGGCATCCAGCCCTCCTTCAATATATTGCTGTCATCATTACCAGTACAAGCAGCTTGTTTCAGGATGGATTAGAGATGCTGTGGGGTCTGAGATACTCTGTGGGTTTTCACACCCTGATGGTAAACGTGTTTCTTTTTCAATGTTTGTAAAGGAAAAGGGGAGGGAAGGAAATCAATCATGCACTGCGTTATCTGGCTAGCTATAAAATTAGCAAATGTCTACAGGACTTTAATAGTCCAGCACAGTAAACTTGAATCCAGTGGAAGTTAGGGGAAATTTAAAGACAAGAATTATACACCTGTAACTGAAATAGGTCCCAGTGCTCCCTTTTTGCTCTCAAATTCCTCTCATGCCAATAAAATACTAGAAGAATACAATGGAAGATTGGATCTTTGGGTATTATAGCATCTTGACTTAGAAGTGCTTTAACCTTGGCCTCATGCTTCCTGTGGGGCCTATTGTCTTTGCTACATAAATACCAGCACTAGCAAGGAGCATGTTGAATTTCATCTAAGGAAAATTAAATATGAAACCATCACAATCCCATTGATTCTGAACATGTGCTATATACGTTAAATTGAACTTAATGGACTGAAAAACGAGCATCTCACCACATATGTGAGAGAATTATTTGTTGCTCACATATTTATATTGGTCCCTTCCCCCTCCTTCAAAATACATGTATCCATCTATGGGGGCAGACAACACAGAAACTATTCTATTAGCCTGCTATGACTCTGTGCCGACTCCATTTCAGATCTTTTTTTTTGTGTGCGACCGATGAGAAATTCTCCTGGGAAGTTCTTTGTCTCAAAAAGCTTCAGTGGTAAAAAATAATGCAGTGGAAATACAGGAACAGAGTTGACATCCAGGGACTCCAGCAGGATTGTGCTTATGAAGCGAGCAGATGATGTTTGACTCCATCAAGCCATCTCCATGGTAATAATAACATGTTATTAAGACCAAGTCATTAATTATTAATTAATTAATGGCCCACTCTTAAAAACATGATTAGTATTTTGCTTTGGAAAGGGTATAAACCTCGAATCAATAAGGTTTAGGAAGAAACTTCCTAGTGTTCAAATGATCGTATACCTACCTTGTCTTGCACCTTCTGAATCAGCTAGTGATGACTACAGTAGGACATGCAGCCTGGAATTTCCTATGTTCTTAACGTGAACATCACACTGGTGAGTATTAATATAACCCAGTTCTATCATACTGCTTTAATGTTATAGCCTAGTATCTCTTAGGTGAAGCTTTGCAACTTTTTTATTCAAACTATTTAAGTGTTATATCGTACATATTCTTTATAGGGATTTTTCCTGTGTTTTGTTGACCACTTGCCAGTAACTATCGCTGACCCTGGCCAGCGTCATGGTCACAGGCAGATCAGTTTTTGTAAACCAGTCCCATCTGCAGTAGCCTGGTCTGAAGTGGTTCCATTATCTGGACCCTGTATTTACAGCTCCGTGGTGTTTATCATTGTCAGTCACTGGCTGGGCACGTGTTACTTCAGTCAGCCCACAAGCATTGTCAGCAGCATTGTTTGTGTCCTCAAGAAACAGGCAGCCAATGCCCTCTTTGGTTTTGTTTAGATGTTTGCTGTTCCTCAGGAGTGATAATGTCATATGACTATGTTGGGTAGAATTCAATTTTTTTTATAATTTCGATGGAGAATAGCTTTTTTTTTTAGGCCTTTTTTATTTTTACCAATATAAATGTTCATGTTTGTGCAATATTATGGCCATGATGTCAATTTGTAGTGATTTAAATGTTCACAGCTGTGGGGTATCAGGCAAGAATTATTTCATGACAGGAGACACTGCGATTCCAAAAGTTAAAGTTTTATAACCGTCAAAACAGAAACTGTCAACATCACATGCCAAAATATACAAAGAAAATAGCCATAAATCAAACTCTCATAAGTTCTCAAGCAGTTTTCTTACTTTGCTTAGCTGTGAATTTTGATCATTAGTGATGGAAATATTTTTTCATCGGTTTGTGTGTGTACGGGGAAAGCGATGTTTACTGACATTTGCCAGTAAAAATCTAATCTTTCCAAACCTACATATGACCTTCGTGCAGCCAGCATAGCTGCTATCATCAGAACCATGTATGTTGCTATCCCTTTTTGCTTGAAATCGAAGTCTCTCATATGTGCATTGAAGGTATAAGTTTGGCACTCACAATATTTTTCCTGTTCTACTTTCCTACTCTGTAGAGTCTTTTGTAATTTTTTCAGGACTTTGGGTCCAGATGCTTGTTAGAGCATGACACTAATTTTTGTTTTCTATCCACCCATAAGTCTGTAGACTGGTGAGCCTAATAAAGCACCATGAGATGCGTGGCAATATTCTAATCACTGCAGAAAGGTCCCAAATTGTATTGGTTCGCATACCACTTTCTTTAAAGAATTGATGTTAGAAATAACATATGCAAATTTCTTCTTTTATGCACATTTATTTTTAGGCCTCCATAGGATAACATAACTATCCGTTGAGTCGTTGTGAAGCGATGGAAACAGCTACAAATATGGTTCAGAGCTCTTTCTGTTTATCACTGGGTTCAATCATAACTGGGATTCGCAATCTGTTATCTTCCAATTTTTAAGTTCTCAGCCATTTGACTTTACGAACTACACCTGTGCCACGTAAAGCTAGAGCAAGGCATATATCGATGCCAGACCTTTGCGATAGCAGCGAGAACTCAACCAATCAGCACCCATAGTCTACAGGGAATTTGCATACAACAATTTCATTGGTTGTATGAGGGAGAGTGCCCAGATGGTGGTCACTTGGCCCAACTGCCAGACACATGCGATAGCATGGGCTTTCAGCTACTAATAGTAAATAAATGCCTCAGGAAGGCTAAAGTGTTCCATTATAACATAAAACCGCTCAGGTATTTAGACAGTTCATCAAAAAGAAACACAGTGAAGCAGCCATTATTATTACTCGGCTTTCGTGATACACAGATTACCAGGAACAATTCAATATGTCACACAATGCCATTGACACGTTTGGGTGTGTGTCGATGAACTACATTCCGCCGCTTTTAAACGTGTCTAACGAAAGTGTGCAGCTCCTGCTCATTCTGAGCTGGCTCTTTGTTGAACACTGATGAGCCACAGTTCACTTGGCTTCCCTTTTATCGAATTTCAATCAAGGAAAATATGAAGTGTTTTGAGTGGCTCTTGGGGAAAACAAAATGAGAAGGGAACACGTGTGCGAGAGGGCCGGGGGAGGTTCTGGTGGAGTGGGCGTGTGTATGTAAAAGGCAGGGGTCTCTGGTAGGGGATGTGCATGTATTTCAGGGCAGGGGGCTTAGAGAAGGGTGGAGGTGGGAAAGGCTTGGCTGGGTGTCAGGCAGTAGGTTACGCCTCAGAAGCTCGGGCTCCCTCCCAAGCAGGGCAGCCTACAGTCTGGGTGAACCACTCCCTCTGCTCGGAGGAGGCTCAAATTGCATCCACCAGCTGAAAAATCAAGTCACTCTCCTTAGCCCAAGCTTTTTATGCACGTGAGCGACCATCACCACCCCTCAACTTTCTTGCAGCAACGGGAGGGAATTCTTCCCCATGCATCCCCCGCAGCAGCTTCCTGTGTGGGGACTCAGGAGCTGGATATGAGTGTGCCGTTGTTGCCAAGAAGGCCAATGGCATTTTGGGATGTATACGTAGGGGCACTGCCAGCAGATCGAGGGACGTGATCGTTCCCCTCTATTCGACATTGGTGAGGCCTCATCTGGACTACTGTGTCCAGTTTTGGGCCCCACACTACAAGAAGGATGTGGGAAAATTGGAAAACGTCCAGCGGAGGGCAACAAAAATGATTAGGGACTGGAACACATGAGTTATGAGGAGAGGCTGAGGGAACTGGGATTGTTTAGTCTGCAGAAGAGAAGAGTGAGGGGGGATTTGATAGCTGCTTTCCACTACCTGAAAGGGGGTTCCAAAGAGGATGGCTCTAGACTGTTCTCAGTGGTAGCAGATGACAGAACGAGGAGCAATGGTCTCAAGTTGCAGTGCGGGAGGTTTAGGTTGGATATTAGGAAAAACTTTTTCATGAGGAGGGTGGTGAAACACTGGCATGCGTTTCCTAGGGAGGTGGTGGAATCTCCTTCCTTAGAAGTTTTTAAGGGCAGGGGGTTGGACTAGATGACCTCCTGAGGCCCCTTCCAACCCTGATATTCTATGATTCTATGACTCTCTGAACTCAGGGCTCCATGTGGCTGCAGGTTTTACAAGTGCTCTGAACCAGCCCTGTTCTGGATGAGAGGAGAGCTGGGGGTGTTTTGCTCATTCACCTCAGTAGCTTGAACTGAGTAAGGCAGGGCCTAGCAGAAAGCCACCCAGCTGCATGCCCAAGGAGCGTACAACATCTGTCTGTACAGCCACTGTGCAGAACACACCACTAAGTAAAACTGCTCTGCCAGCATGGTCAGCAGCTTTGTTAAGGCTGAAAGCAATCGGGAGAATGCCTTGTGGTTTGTGGGCCTTTTCTCGTGTCCTGCAGTGGGTGTGTGTGTGACAACTGGAGGGAATGTGGGGTTTTTTTTATAAAGAGTTTTTAGTGTCCCACTTCCAACAAGCTCATGTCTGACCAGTGGCATGCACACCACAAATTGGGACCCTCCACACTTTGCCCTTGATTGACATGTTTGATATTGGTTCTGTCTTGTCTGCTAACCCATCTGACGGTGCATAGGCAGGGATCGGCAGGCTGTGGATGAACTGACCTATGAAAGAGCAGCGCCAAAATCAGCCTCTCGTGAACTGCGGGCCACCACGTGTTATTAACACCTCAGGCATCCACGGGGGAGCAAGCAGAGCTGGCAAGAGTGAGTATACGCTGACTCCAGCCACCACTGTGCCACTCACTTGACTTATGAGGGGAGGCTGAGGGAACTGGGATTGTTTAGTCTGCAGAAGAGAAGAATGAGGGGGGATTTGATAGCTGCTTTCAACTACCTGAGAGGTGGTTCCAGAGAGGATGGTTCTAGACTATTCTCAGTGGTGGAAGAGGACAGGACAAGGAGTAATGGTCTCAAGTTGCAGTGGGGGAGGTTTAGGTTGGATATTAGGAAAAACTTTTTCACTAGGAGGGTGGTGAAACACTGGAATGCGTTACCTAGGGAGGTGGTAGAATCTCCTTCCTTAGAAGTTTTTAAGGTCAGGCTTGACAAAGCCCTGGCTGGGATGATTTACTTGGGGATTGGTCCTGCTTTTGAGCAGGGGGTTGGACTAGATGACCTCCTGAGGTCCCTTCCAACCCTGATATTCTATGATTCTATGATTCACCTCTATCTGATAAGCAGTGGTGGCAGACAGGGTACGAACTGCATTTGTTTTTTGGTGCCGCACTTTTTGGATGCCTTTAATGGAGCCTGATTTTTGGCACGCACTGAACACCTACCCTCAGGGTTTTCCTTGGCCCAGCCTAGACTCTTTTAGGGTTTTTATCTGTCTACCTACCTACCTACCTACCTATCTATCTAATCTGATAAATGGATGAATATGCTGTAGCTTTTAAACAAGAAATTACCGGCACTTAGCGTCATGCCATCAGAATGGTCATATACTGTATCTCCTTGGTTGTTTTTTATTGGGGAGGGGTGTTAGCTAGCCTTCAGTGCATTGCAAGGGCAGGACTGGTTTAACTGAATATGACTGTAGTATGTAGGATTGTTGTAGCCACGTCGGTCTCAGGATATTAGACAGACAAGGTGGGTGAAGTAATATTTTTGATTGGACCACCTTCTGTTGGTGAGCTCAAAAGCTTGCCTCTCTCTCACCAACAGAAGTTGGTCCAATCAAAAATATTACCTCCCCCCACCTGGTCTCTCCTTGATTGTATGTATTTTTGTCTTTTCCCTTTAACAAGCAGTAAACGGAAGGAGAGTCTTTCATGCTATCTGGTGGATGGACGGTACAGTCACAGTGAGACTTTGCTCTTTGTGCGCATGCATGTTGCTTTATTATGTTTTTCAGACGCACGGCTGAATAGCTTTCACTGCAGTGATTCTGGCCTCCCTGCTGATTGGGCTGACAGCTCGATCCTCAAGAAGGTCAAGTAAAATGGAACTCAAGTCATTATGTGCCATTGAAGCAATTACACGCTGCTGACTCAGGGGCATAGATAATCAGCAGTCTGGGTGCTGACCGCGGTTGGTGGTGGCTGAGGGACGGATGAAGGGAGTTGCAACTCCAATTTGTTCCAGTCTTAGTCTGTTTCAATTCGTGCCTCTCTAATGCTGTTACACAAGGATGAAATATGCCTCATCATGCTTTGCAGGTGATACAAAGCAAAGATCGATTTCCACAGGAGTGTGGGGAAAATAATCTCAAATTCTAGATAACCACATATTAATAAGGCTCTGAAAACAGACAATACTGTGAGGCAAAGCTCCTGGGACTGAAGGAGATGTGAGGTACTCTCATTAAAGAGGCGAGAGAAGATGTATGCTCACACCAGTACGGGGGACAGGAAACCGGAGCCCGTTACAGCTTGAAAGGTTTGAATAAAGCAAACTGTATTTAAATTTAAAAAGCAATAACTTACCAGCTCCCTGTGGAGTTTCCTCTTCTCTCTTTCTGTCACCTAGGTCCCTGTGTGACTTTGCTGCAATTTCTCGGTGGTCATGTTTTCCCTCAGACTCCTTTTCTCTACTTATCAGCCTTACGAAAAAATCATTTTTTTCTGTAAAAATCCTACTTGTCTCCCACACACCCTCCCACACTCTGCCTCAGTCTCTCTCTCTGTCTGTCTCACTCACCCCAACTCCATTTGCTAATCTCTCCTATCTCTGTCCTCAGCTCCATTTTTACCACCTTCGTCTCTTTTCATTTTCCCAAGCAATGTCCTATGCTCTCCACCAACTCCCCCCCCACTTCCCTCTATCCCCTCAGCTCACCCTGTGCTCCCTTCTCTATCCACTCAGCTCCTTCCTACTTCTCTCCCCTCTGCACTCCCCCTATGTCCCCTCAACGCCCCCAAGCTTCCCCTCCATCCCCTCAGCGCTCTCTCCATCCCCTCAGTTCCCCTGGTGTTTCCCCTCCATCCCCTTAACCCCTGCACTGCTCCCAGGGCAGTTATGAGACCGACGCTATAAGTGGCACAAAGAGGAGCTGATCCCCTGCTGCCTGTTCTGAACCTGGCTGTCTGCCATCTTTTATCCATGAGCCTGGGTGCTCTGCCATGCAGGGGAGGGAGATGTCTGAACCCCCTGGCCCCACTGCTTGGGGCTGGTCACAGCCCTGGAACCACAGGGCCGAGAGGCAGGCTTGGCACAAGTGGGTGAGGGGTAGGCAGAGCTCTGGCTCCATAAGCCTGCACACTGGAGCCTGTTCAGAAAGGGCAGTAATCTGTGCCAATAAGAGGATGGGCAAGTGCGGCCCCTCTGGAGCAAGGGGGAAGCAGAGACCAGACTGTGATTCTGAGAGTGACACTCGAGTTCCTGCATTGCCCCTTGGGCGTGTTGGATCACAGGGCTACAACCCAGCCACTCCATAGCTGCTAGATTGATCTGAGCAGCATCTGCTGACTATGCCAACTCCTAAATGCACGCCTGTCCAGCTCCCTAGACCTCTCCACTGGAACGCCCCTGCGTTCACATTAGAGATACCTCTCCGCTTTGGGTTTATGGACATACACAGCTCATAGCAAGGATTTACCTTCGCATCCTCTGAGCACAATTGCAGGTGCAGAGCCCTCACTGAAAACCAGGCATTACGAAATCGAGCCATGAGTGTCAGCTTTAGAGGAGGAGAAAGGACAGGCTGATAGTACAGGCTGTGCTCCTGGATCTAATAATGTATGTATCAGACACCTTGCTCTTGAGATAGCAGATCCTGGAAGCCCCACACGAATCTTTCAACAAGATTAAAGAGATGCTATTAATTGCTATCGATCATGGGTCAAGAAATTAAATTGCATCTGCAACTGTATCTCTGAAAGGCCGAAGAGTAGTTAATGGGTCTGCCTGGCCCAGTGCTGTGATTAATTAAAAGGGGAAGAGAACCACAAAATATTAAAATAAATAAATACGTTGAGATGTGTGTGCTTATCTTTGGAAATATACAAATGAAGAGACTAGACAGCTCACTAGAAGGTAAAAGTCTCAGTTTAATGCTTCCTGTCCTGGAAAATTGTTAATAAAACTCACTGTGCACTACATTATTATTAGCATTTATTATCAATGGGGCTTGTGCTCCTAAAACCCTTAGGTGCTTCTGAAAATCTCCCCCTATATGTATTACGCTAGCATCTAACCCAGATCAGGACCCAGATCAAGGTGCTGTACAAACACATACTGAGATACAGTCCTTGCCCTAAAGAGCTTGCAATCTAGGCCCCCATTCAGGAGAGCATCCCTACTCAAGACTGTACTTTATACATGTGCTTAATTTCAATCATGTGCTCAAGTGTGTTCCTGAACTGGGGCCTATGCAGCTGAGCCAGACAATGGATGGGTGGGAACACGGAGGCATGCCACAGTGACTTGCCCAAGGTGACTCAGTCGGTCATTATGCAATGTTGTTGTAGCCAGGTCGGACCCAGGATAGCAGAGTGACAAGGTGGGTGTGGTAATAAAGCTTGTCTCTCGCTCTCCAACAGAAGTTGGTTCACTCACCTTGTCTCAGTAGCTCATTAGCAGCTTTGGGCCCAGAGCCCAGGCATTATGACTCGCCTATCCATTAGGCTGCACCGCCTACTCTGAAGATACGGGAATGCGTTCCTTTGCCACGGCTATTCAAATGTTTAGCTGGCCAGGGATGTTAACATGAGCTGGTCCCGCTCTACTTTGCTGAGATGACTGCAGGTGTGTCCTTCTGTGACGTGCTTCTATCGTATTGAAACTGCTCAGAGCAAAGAGCAGCAGATAGATTACTGTACAATACTATGCAAAATACCGACCGACTAGGGATGAAGAATTCTGGGGCTAGTCAGCTAGGGACAGCTTGTGACCAGATCCTCCCCAGTGTGTATCCCCTACTCAGGAGCTGGCTCAAGCCCTGCTCCCTGTTCACGCAAAAGGGGGTGGGCAAGAGGCAGGCCCATGGCCACCTCACTATGCAGCTACATTTGGGCGCAGACACTTAGCCTGGGATTTTCGAATGAGTGTAAGGGAATTAAGCACACAGTTCCCACTGGCTTGCCATAGGAATTAAGCATGTAAATCCCTTAGGTCCTCTTTGAATCCAAGCCTTAAGGGCTACCAGTGACTGCATCACCCTTGCTGACAAGGAAGTCTGAGGACCAATGGCACAGATCCGTAAAGGTATTTAGGTGCCTAACTCCCACTGAAATCAGTGGGAGTTAGGCACCTAAATACCTTTTGAGGATCTGGGCCAATGTCTCATTATGGTGGTGAGGTTCTTCACATGTGACAGAGTTCTACATTGGTGCAAACCTGCCTCGTAGCTACCGGCTGTGACCTGCAGTGTGAGAACGCAAGCAGTCATTCTGGTCACCTGTAGTTCATAATAGATAGGGCTCCCGTTTACTGAGCATGACCCTGCCTTTGGACTCCCCTATCTGCCGACATGGGACGTTTTGAAAGGGGAGGTAGGTAAAAGCTGTTGAGCCCTAGCAGCAAGTCAATATCTTTCTTACTCAGCGTTGGCGATAGTTGGGCTTTGGAGGATCCAAGCAAGAAACCAATTGTCTGACGGTCCCTTTTCATAGAAACTCGTAAGCAATGCCAAGGTGAAGTGGTGGCAGTCCATGGTGCCAGTTAATGACAGCGAGCAGGGCTGAATGTAACAGATGACTGCCTAAGGATGTGTCAGCTAAATAGTCATTCAGCTGTGTTATTAGTCATGCCCTTTAAGTGAGATGAGCCAGAACCACAAAACACATTAGAAGGATTTTTAGTCTATGTGGTTTTTACATACGCCATATTGTGTGACACAAAGAATTTATATCGCTACAGCAAATGCCCGTGTCCATTGAATAACAGGAATAACTCACAACTCTGCACACAAAGGGCTAGATGGTGCCTTTAGACACAGCCCTGAGCAAAAGGTGTTGCCTTAGGCTGCAATAGGACTCAAAGATACCCTGCTACAGGACAACTCCTCCCCTGCACCTGGACTCATACCGGTAGTAATTACAACAGCCCAAGGATGACTCTGCTGTGTTGGGCCGTGCACTGGAAGGACAGAGGCAAGGTTCTGCCCACCCACTCCTTGCTCATTACTCCATCTCAGGTTGGGGTAAATGACCCGATGTCATCGGCTTACTCCTGTGCCAGTGTGTAAAGGGAGGTCGTACTAGTTTATGAAGGACTGTAGTGCAAGACACACGCTAGACCCAAATGAGATAGGAGGGCCCAAGGACCTACTTCTTAGACTGCACCATTTGCCTTTTGTTTGTTTTTAAACTGAAGAAATAACCCACAACTCAAAGCATCATGTATTTTTATGTATGTAAAGGCCATGGACCATGGATCTCCCTGCCACTACAGATGGACACAAGCCCAAAGCCTTTAGATGTAGGAACAAGCTCTTGGCACAGCCCTTCCCACAATAACAATGGCAGAAGACCACCCTGGCACTGTAGAACAACAGGAATAATCCAACAAGGGGAAAAATTACTCACAAGTAACATAAAATGAGGGATGGATGGCAAATACCATCCTTCCGACAGAATTAGGCCTTATTTTGTTATGTCAGTGCCCAGCTAGCATGGATATAATCACTTCAGAAATGTATAAGTGAAGGGCTGGTTCTTATTGAAGCTTGTGTTCCTTTACACCATGAAAGGGGCCACAGTGTAAATGCGGTTCAAGTCCAGCCTATGTAAAAGGCTCTTCCTGGCCAGTCCATTATGTAATCCTTTAAATTCCGTTCTGTGGAACAAAAGCCCTAATTTCACCCAGGATACTGTCATCTGTTTTTCTGATCGCAGTATCCTCATCAGAAACCAGTGTTACCTCTCTGCTGAGCAGTGACAGATGTCCAGGGCCTTGCAGGTCAGCTTCCCTCAGGAGGAGAACTCAGAGATGTGGGGTCAGGGTACGTGCTAGGTGTAACTTGCTTTCTTTACACTCTCCACCAGTCCTGGAATGGGGTGGTCAAATAGCATGCAGGCAGTCCCGCCTTCCAGGCATCTCAGTCCAACAACAATGCCTGGATCCCATGGAGCAACCCTGTCACAAGTATTGACTCTAATCAGAACCAAGGGATAACACAAACTCTCCTGCTCCTCCCATACCTTCCTCTTACCCGTGTACCCCAAATCCTGCATAATCCCAAACTAGCAAGACATCACGCCTTCATAGAATCATAGAATCATAGAATATAAGGGTTGGAAGGGACCCCAGAAGGTCATCTAGTCCAACCCCCTGCTCGAAGCAGGACCAATTCCCAGTTAAATCATCCCAGCCAGGGCTTTGTCAAGCCTGACCTTAAAAACCTCTAAGGAAGGAGATTCTACCACCTCCCTAGGTAACGCATTCCAGTGTTTCACCACCCTCTTAGTGAAAAAGTTTTTCCTAATATCCAATCGAAACCTCCCCCACTGCAACTTGAGACCATTACTCCTCGTTCTGTCATCTGCTACCATTGAGAACAGTCTAGAGCCATCCTCTTTGGAACCCCCTTTCAGGTAGTTGAAAGCAGCTATCAAATCCCCCCTCATTCTTCTCTTCTGCAGGCTAAACAATCCCAGCTCCCTCAGCCTCTCCTCATAAGTCATGTGTTCCAGACCCCTAATCATTTTTGTTGCCCTTCGCTGGACTCTCTCCAATTTATCCACATCCTTCTTGAAGTGTGGGGCCCAAAACTGGACACAGTACTCCAGATGAGGCCTCACCAATGTCGAATAGAGGGGAACGATCACGTCCCTCGATCTGCTCGCTATGCCCCTACTTATACATCCCAAAATGCCTTCCCAAGAGGCAAAACTTGCTCTCACACTAAGCTGATGCCCAAATAAATGTGTTAGTCTCCGCAAGGACTCCTCCTTGGTTTTGCTGCTACTAACATGGCTACTGCTCTGAAACCTCTCACGCCAAGAACGCTACCTCAGAAGACTCGCTGTAACACCAACAACTGCTGCCACCTGTGATAACAATATCAGCTGCACCGGGCTTTAAGCTAGCTCTTTGTTTCCATGCTACTAAACCGGAACAGCGCTGTGAACGTTGGCTTTGTCCGCTGCTTCCAAGTCAGTTGCTGGGTAAACCATAGTACAATAAAGCTGTCTTGCCTACGAGCTGCATGCTCTCAATTAGCTTACCTCACGATTTTATTTCTTTTGAAATGACTTCAGCCACTGAGCACTCCCTCCCACTCATGGCACAAATTATCTCTGCTGCTTAACATGCCCTGTCTGTCCCTGGCCCTAGGTTACCTCCCCCGCTATTTCCCTGTCAGCCTCACCAGCCTTGTATTACTTTATTCTGCCTCCCAAACCCCAGCTTCCCCTTGGGCACTTTCTCGGTGCCTTTCTCAACTCCTTGCTGGTTCATTGGTGGCCTTTCCTTGCTGCAGCTGGGCAGCTCTTGGTTTGGGTGGCTATTGCGCAGGCACTAGAGGATACAACTGCAGCCTCTGGAGTGGGCAATGTGTTAGCAGCAATATGCTGCCCGCAGGCCTGCTTTTCACAGGGGCCCACATCCTCAAAGGTATTTAACCTTGTACATACCTATGAGAAGCTCAGCCAGGAGCCTGATACAGGAGAGAAGCTCACTGGCAGGCCCTGAGGGTGACTGCCTCTTGGAAGTGATCAGAAGCATGGCCGGGCTTCACTGTATCTCCCTGCAGCAAAATCCATTTTTTCATAACCTAGGAGCACGGCTTGACTACTAAGTTAAGCAGCTTGTTAATTTCCTCCTTTAAAAGCGTGACACCATTTTTTCCTAATATCTCTCTGCCAAATGATTTTCCAAAATCCAAGTTAGTAGTCCCCGCATTGTTTATCAAGCCACTTCTCAACTGGCTGGGGAAGAGAGACACGGTCAGTCCCGTCAGCCCTTTTTCACACCCAGCCGCCCTTTACTCTGCGAGGTGTCCCGCTGAAATCAACCGCACTACTCACGGAAGAAGGGATGACTCCATGCAAGTACTAGTGTGAGAGTCTGGCCTTTAGGAAACAATTAACCAGCATGGGCTGGGATATAGATATGTCTAGTTTAATTAATAATATTTTGCACGTGTATTGCTGTACATGTTCCAAGCACTGTACAAACATTAACTACATTCATTCATCTGCAATTAATTAGTGTAACTACTAATTAGGGTAAATAATGTGCCTCTCCTTCTGTAGGTACCAAATTGATTTTGTGAACTGAAAGCAAATTATTACTCTGATTAGATGGCATCAGGTTTAAAGTGGTACCACAAGGGGAGTGATAGCAGTGGGGTTAAAGGAAAGGCCCAGGCGTCAGGACGGTGGTGTTCACAGCACTACCATAACTTTTCAGTGTGACCTTGGGCAGTCATGTGACCCCCTCTGTGCCTCAGTTTCCCCATCAATAAAAGAAAGATCTTGCTATTGACCTCCTTTGTAAAACATTTTAAGAGCTGAGTATTTTATTAATGTCTGTTAAGGGGCTCCAAGATCCTTGGCTGGTAATCGCTGAAGAAGTGCCAAGGACGATTACCATTTTGGGACTAGTCAAGCGCTTCCTACCACAGTACAAGACCTATGGAGTAAATCTAGTGTCTTGTGTAATTCGCCATCCTATAGTTTGAATTACTGGGCTTTCAATTCACTGAGCCAGAAACTAACTTTGTCGCACCTGGGGACATAAGTGTGTAGGCTAGAGTTGAAAAGGCACGAAAGCAATTACAAGTTCCGGAGCCATCTTGCAACCAATAAACGAATGTTCAAGAAAAGGCTGCAGCAAAGTGCCGCAGCTGGTATAAATCAGCGTCATTCCATTCACATCAGTGGAGCTAAGCCAGTTTACACCAGCTGAGGATCTGGTGGTTTAACCTACTCCGCCAGAATCCAGGCACTCCTCAGCTATTTACAGCCACCAGGTGAGCTCCTGCAGTCTCTTCTGCACAGTCTTTACTCAAGCAAAACCCCCCGGCGGAGATCCCAGCGCCCGTGCTGTCCTGTTTCATTTGGAACTGGAGGAGAGTGATGAGCTGACTTGTAGTTTGGGGGACGAGTGGCAGAGTAAAATACACCAAAAAACATTTTTTTTTTGCAGGTTAACACACTTTATATTTAACAAAATAATTTTTAATAATATATTTTTACACATCAAATATTGTTGCTCGAACCCCGTATTTTTACAGTCAAGTTTGGGGTTTTTGTCCCATTCTTTTTTCCAGGCACACTGTTGTTTAGAGCGTTTTGAAACTGGCTAGTCATTGCCCGCTAGCCGCTTACAAGTATGATGGTCCCTTATTTAACAGTAGCAGTGTACATGGGCCACATTCTCAGCGGGTGTAAATCGTAGCTGACGTCAACAGCGCTATGCTGAATTCTGGCAGCTGCGAATCTGGCCCCACTAAAACCCAAATGGGGAGGAAATAAGAATACAGTGGCAACAGGCTGGTTGCAAACAAAGGATCTGAGCCTCCTACCATTGATGCCGAAGTGGGCCAGAGCCTCAGCTGGTTTACATCAACATGGCTCCATCGATTTCGGAGGAACTGTGCCAATTTAAAGCCGCCGAGGAGCCGTCCCTAAGAGTTTTGCCATTGACTCTAACAAGAGCAGTTTCGGGGCCCAAAGTCTTAACAAAAAATTCATAAATAAAAAAGCAAACCATGGTTCAAAAGCCGTGACCTGGTTACAATAGAACTGTAAAGTGGCATTACTGTTTTGAGCAGGTCTGTCACAGTATTGGGTTACATCTTCAGGAAGATAAACAAACAGGTGTCAGGGCTACAAAGCCGGAAAGTAACTCGCTTGCAGTGAGGAAAAGACTCTCTCTGGCTGCTAACCAAGACCACGGAGCTGCCCTCCTCTAGGCAGCTGCTTTTTGAAGATGGCTTCTCAGTGTATGCACCCTTTGCCCTAGTAAGTCCTTGATATAGCTCTTGGTGTGCTTAGCCTTTGCTGCAGAATTATTACATCTTGGTGTCCCAGTTACATGTTCTCATTCCATTCCCCTAAGAAGGACACGGTAGCTCCTTAATAATGGATACATCATGGCTCTACTAAAGGTTTTCTCTGTGTTTCCACCCCAGCCACATCATTTATTTTTTATTCCCACGAATGTGAATTTCAAAGCTGACACTAGGCTACCTTAGTGCAAAGGAAACCATGTCTCTCCGTGCACAGAAAGCCTGGAATGCCTCTACTTTGTGTGGTCATGACTAAATCACACAGGGATGCTCATGAATGATTCAAGATCACATATTATCTATGAATGGCTGCCACAGTAAAGTTCCAACCTGGGTGCAGATCAGTGCTCTGCAGAAAGGGCTCTTGGTGGTCTGCACGATGGCAAAGCTATTTGTACTGCAAGGAAACCAGTTTACTCAAGGCGTTGGAGGGCCAACCCCTCACCACGTTCATTTTAGGAATGGCTCTTGCTGGAACTAGCTGCTTTTAGGAGGGAAGACGTGTAATGTCTGTGGGAGACATTCAGATCCTCTGTCTCATGCTGAGTAGCACCTTGCTTTGTGATTGGGCCCACTGGCTTCAATTGAGCTACACCAGGAGGAAGGTATGACTCAGCATGGAGAGGAGGTTAATAATCTGGCCTTGTATGACAAGTGCTGCTGTAAATCCAGGGAAATATGCCTTTGCGGGCCTAGTCACTGGTAGCACATCACACCAGTCTGAGCCTTGGCCAGTTTCCACTGGAGTCAGTGGGAAGAGTCCCAGGATGAGCTCATTTAAACTTGATCATTTGCTCTTGGGCTGCTAGGGTCTAGGCGTGTCAGAGATGCAAGGAGCATGCTCACCTCCTGGGAGTGGGGATGTTACAGATGGGTTCCTTGGCCGTGTGAGCACAGGCCTTGGGGAATGGTGAGAAAATGAGGGGCTCATTAAGAGTGTTCTCAGGAAACCATATCTTGTCCACTGTCCATAGGACAGGAGAACACACTAGGCAACAGCTCATACCATGTATGTTAGTGAGGGCATAGGTTTAGCTTGCTCTGTGAACAACCAGTTGTCCATTGTCACTCTTTCTGCGGGTGCTCTGGGGCAGTTTTGTGATTTTAACGTTTTTTTTATCACATCCAATATTTTAATTCATAACAAAAAATCTCCAGCAAACAGCTGCAGAAATCTCACTGGGGGGCTGGTCAGAGATGTGTTCAGATCTGCACTTGAAACAGAAACAGTGGCCAAATCTTGGTCTCACTGAGGTCAAGTGAAATTCGCCACTGACTTCAGTGAGACTAGGGTTTGAGGCAGAGTGGTGATGGCACAGTGACAAGGTACATGCAGACGTAGCTGCATGTTGAAACCAAATCAGAGGGCTAGGGTCAATGCTGATCAATGCATATTCACAGTGGGTCTGTGCACATTGGGCCAACAGTTTATGCTAGCAGAAGCCACAAAGGGCCGAACTAATCGCTGGTGTAAGGCAGCACAGGTACACCAGGAATGTATGTGTATCCAAAGTGATTACGAACAGCCCAAAACAAAGAGCTTGATCCATGCTGGTGACAAATGGAGCACAGTTTCAACCTCGGCTGCAAATCTAGTGTTTGTCATTTTCCAAATTATTTTGATTTGTGTTTTCCCATCATCTTCATCGGTATCAAGGGAGTTGTGTCCACCTACTGCTGTTATCCGGCATCATTTAGTGATTTGATTGACAGCTTTAACGTATCGGTCGTGATTATTGTGTAGATTTCTTCAACTTGATTGTCCCCACTCGGTGGAGAAAGCGTAACACAGACAGAGTGTTCCTAGCGCATGGCCGATCCCTCTTTATCTAGGTATCTAGCCTGACCTTTCTGTAGTTTACAGTCCAGTTTGATTTATTCCATCTATCCAGCCATCCACCTCCCATCTCTATTTTTAGCATCATGAGACATTTAAAAAGTGTTCATTCTTGTTTTACCCATAATCTTATTACCCAGAAGACCCTGGCTGTGAAAAAGTTTAGGAAGATGCTAAAAAAAAAAAAAAATCACAACAGCGAAAATGCAATTCACATTGTAGGAAAAGCTACAAGTTAATTGGCAGGGTGGAGGCATTATGAGTGGAGGAACCTGTGCAGGTATTTTCCCTTCCAAAACCTCAGCTATCGAGTCCCCATCAAGCAAAAGCAGATTAGATATCTAGCTACTGGATATATATTCTGTATACGGTGTGTGAGAACTTTCCTGTTAGCAAAATATTCACTTTTGTTAACCCTAAAAGGTTTTGCTGGTGACCCTATTGCAGCTGGCAGGAGGTTTAACATGTGCAGTGTAGAAGCCGTTACGTTTGCTTTTTAATAGACTTGTCATTGGTCTGGATTTTGCCTCTACAGAGTCTGCTTGCCGTGGCATTCGCGTTTTGAACACTGAGCAGGCTTCCACCAGTCCCCGTTGTGACAGTGACAGATGTTACACTCATCCACTTTCACTTCAATGCCAGCCGGAATTATGGTGGTTCCTGCAAAGCAGTTTGGACCTGGAAACACACATACAAAATAAATAAATAAATTAAAATTGGGGCTGGGTGTGTATGGGAGGAGGGTGGGGGGGCAGGACGCATGGTGGATTTGAGAGTGAGACCACATGAGAATCGTTTACGAGCAGGGAGTCTGATGAAGTCACCCCAAAGTACAACCCCGCTCCACCCCTTCAAATCACCAGGCAGTTCAACATCACCATAGTCCATTAGCACCAGGCAGGAAATCCTGGCCCCCTTGAAATCCATGGCAAAACCCTCATTCACGTCAATGGGGCGAGGATTTTGCCCATTGGGCAGTTCAATAACATTTTCGTAGAAGGCAGGAGAGTGCTGAATTGGTTTCCAAGCATAAAACAAAGCTTCAAACGTTTAGCTTCCTTCACGCCCCTCCCCTGTTATTGGATACTTTGTCATGGTCAAAGGCTTCCCCTGAGCAGCTGATTGGTAATGCAGTGTCCCCTTCCCGGCTGCAAGGCCGCAGGAAAACATTGGGACAAAATCTTCAGCTGGTGTAAATTGGCAGCGCTCCAGTGAAGTGACTGGAGCCCTGCCAATTTATACCCGCGGCACATGTGGCTGCTAAAACTCCCTCCAGCTCCTTAAATTCAGTCCCTGGGATCCTGAGCTGGTTCCCTGATAACAATGAATAATTCACAGCATCAATAATTGATTTGTCTCCCAAACAAGCTTGCTTATAGATTTTATTTTATAAAGGGGATTCCTTTAATCTGCTGATCTTGACTTTAAAAAAAAAATCTTTATTAGGCAATTTCAAACCCAAGTTGCTTCTGAAGTCAGCAGGATTTTTGTTTTCTCATGCCCATTAAAGGCCCAACAAAGAAAACATGGCCCAGCTGGTTATGTACATGCAATGCTTCTCTCCCACATACCCACTAGCATTGTGCATGTGTGAGTGTAATACTGAGCTTCAGATCTCAATAAAATCAATTCTGAAAAGCCAGAGATGTGAGGTTTAGCCTCTTTGAGGACCGTTGGCTGCATTATCCCAATCACCAGGCGAGCTGATTGTCGAGGTTAAATTAGCTAAACCAAACTGCTCTGGAAATCTGATTGTCTCGTGTATTTGGTATTGCCCAAAACTATGGCCAAGTGTAACATCATCAACTGTGCTCTAGTTCCATTTTTTTGCATTTGTTTTCCTACTACCGGGAGCGAATTTGCAATAATATTTGAACATCAAAGCACGTGAACCACAGGCTAGGTGTAGAGCAGAGCTCTAAACTAGACTTAGCACTGTTTGAAAGGAAAGCAGCTCTTTCCAATGTGTATTTATTGATCTGTCTCGTAGTGCATTTTAAATCTACATTTCAAGAAAAAAAATCATATCTGTAAACATGCGTATATAAGTGACTGTGAAACGGGGAGGCTCAATTGCATTCCAGGCTCTTTTCACATTAACTAACAGGTGGAGCTGGTTAGGCATTGGCCATTGGAGTGATTTTCTAATGGGAAAATGTAGTTTTGGCAAAATTATTATTATTTTTAATCTGGAATACTGATTTTGCCCCAAAACTTGATTTCCCCATCAGGGAAAACCAAAGTGAAATATTTTATTTGGGGTTGTTTCAACCCAAATTAGAATATTTCATTATCAGAAATGACCCAAAATGTTTCCTTTTGAATCAATTCAACAAAATATTAAACTGCATTTTTTTATTGCGGTCCATTGCTTTACAGGAGTTACAGTTCTGGCACTGATTCTCTGTGGTTCAAGCTCCCACGAGAGCTACGTCTCTTGTATCAGGACAAAAATCAAATGTTTAAGTGTCAGAATTTCTCACGGGACAGAATTTCAAAACTGCCCTCAATTCTACGTACCGTACCAATGTTAAGAGTCCATTGAAAGTTTATTTCATGCCATTGGCTCGGTGCATGTGGAAATGTTAATATAGTCATTGTTCTCAAGTTGTCATCATCAGTAGCTGTTTCCCATTCAATATGACCCCCAAATTGACATTACTTGTAGTATAGTAGCACCTAGCTGCTTTATTGGGGCTCCACTGTGCTGTGTGCTAGTCACACATTAGTAAGAAACAGGCCCTGTCCAAACAAGGGTGCAAGCCAGATGATGGATGGGAGGGCAAATGACTTGCCCAAGGTCACACAGTACATCGGTGGCAGAGCCAGGTCCAACACCCAGGCTTCCTGACTGTGCGAACAGTAACCCATCCGCTGGACCATCCATTTGCCTTTCTCGGCCAAACCTTTGGAAACCAAAGGAAGTTTTCAAGCGTACATGTGCACAGACAGACCCAAGCACACACTGGAAATGCTCTTCAAGTTTCTTGCGTTTTGAAAGATTAGCCATTTGCATGACATTCCCAAGACTTAAAAATGGGGACTACTGCTGGAACTGGTAATCTGTCCCAAAACGGAAGAAATCTAAGCATATAAACACTGCATATACTGCAGTAGTCATCTACTTGAAAGGTTACCTCCATTCCATGGACAATGGACAACAGAAATATCTCCATACATATGAATTCAATAAAATAACCTTTCAAGTGACTCCCAGTTAGGCCCTGTGCTTTAACCTCACTACATAGGCAGAAATACAATTCAAAACTTTCTCCCCTTCCCTGCCCCCCACAAATCCATTTGCAGGAATAACATTTGTGGCATCCTATTAAACAAAGGGAGGGTGGTGAACTTCACACGTTTAGCTTAACATTTGCTCGCCTGAAATGTCTCCCCTGAAAACTGGAGCTATTATGGGCAAAGCAAGACATCTGGGCACTCTAAATTATAGATGAGTCTAAATCCGAGGGCCAAGCCATTTAATGGGAAGGAGGTGAAATGCAGTATGTAGCTTGGTAGGACTTACTGGTCCGTGCCTGTCACAGGCATGACTGGGAATG
Organism: Caretta caretta; assembly: GCF_965140235.1. Lineage (NCBI taxonomy): Eukaryota > Metazoa > Chordata > Testudines > Cheloniidae > Caretta > Caretta caretta. Next base: position 68,373,289 of record NC_134216.1, on the reverse strand, counting down.
GGGTGGTCTGGCGCCATACCAAAGATGTTTGCATTTTACAGCATCAGAAAACTTTTTTTTCCCCTCTCATTAACTTTATTAGTACCATGACCTTACAGTACACTTCTCAGAGCCCACAGGCCACAAGTTTGACATTGCTGGTCTTAACTGCCCAGAAGTAATTTAGATAGTTGTCAAGCAGAATAATTGGTGTTTCTTGGCTATTATTCACATTTAAATCATCCCTCCCTTTAATAAGTGCTGCTATAAATTTTGATCAGCTTTGTCTCAGCTTCTACTGTCCACGCTAATAGAGTCACAATCAAAGCATATGAGTGAGACACCTCTGATGACTTTCACGCTAGCATCTGGAGCTATTATATACGCCCTCTACCTGCTACTTTACCACCATCCACTTTCATACTAATAGGAACCACTTCCTTGTAATCTATGGGTTAGCATAGGCGCCGACTTCCCGTCTTCCCGGTGGGTGCTCGACCCCCCCCGCCGTCCCTGGCCCCGCCCCGCCTCTTCTCCATCTCCTCCCCCGAGCACACTGCGCCCCTGCTCCTCCCCCCTCCCAGAAAGTCGTAAGTGCCGCCAAACAGCTGTTAGGCAGTGGGGTGGCAGGAAGCGCTGGGAGGGAGGGTGAGGAGTGGGGACACAGTGTGCTGGGGAGGGGGGAGAAGGAGGCGAGGTGGGGTGGGGGGAGCTTGGCTGCCAGTGGGTGAGGAGCACCCACTAATTTTTCCCCATGGGTGCTCCAGCCCCGGAGCACCCATGGAGTCGGTGTCTATGTAGGTTAGTGCATTTGTCTCTGTTCTCCAATTGCCTGGCAGACTGTGGTGGGCTAAGGTATAGCCAAGGTGCATAGAAGTACCATGCTCCATGTTGGGAGAGAAAGGAAGCTCTTGTGACTAAGGCACAGGGCTAGGATTCAGGAGAGCTGCATTCAGTTCTTGGCTCTGTCACTGACTTTGGGCAGGCCATTTCCCGCAGGTCCCCATCTGCAAAATGGGAATAATCATTCCTCTCCTGTGGATTTGGACTGTCTGCTTCTCAGAGCAAAGGTGTCTCTGACTATGTGTTCGTTCAGCGCCCTGCTCACTGCATCCCCAATCTTAGCTGGACCCTCCGGGCAATCACACAAAGAATGGATAATAAAAATAACCATGTCGTTACCATGTGGCGCTAACATTGTAGCAAACAACTTTGACCTTTAAATGGCCACCCAGGATCTCCTCACTAGTCCTTTTAAAGGAGTACTGTGCCCGTCCTCCTACTCTGTGCGCTGCGGCTTTAAGAAACAAGGCAGAGAAGCGCAAGAAGCGTATTGCCTCGGAGTAACTCCCTGAGGCGGAGTCAAGCATCGGCTGCGTGGGCCCTGGTTGACAAAAGGGTACAGCCAGTCCTCCAGAAAGACCCACGAGAGCAAGGAAGGGGCTTCATGGGATCTCAGGCCTGTTTGAAAAGAGCAGGCCTGGCCCGCTGCAAGAAGGTGTGGGCAGGGCCAACTCCATGCACAATGTGATTCCGGCCAAGATGAACGCCTAGAAAAGGGAGCAAGCTGAAACTGAGGCAGCTGCAGTGGGACCCAAGCAGATACGAGCACAGGTTTGGAGGACACTGGTGCTTGTGGGATATATTAATGATCAGAGACCATTGGAATTATTGGGAATCTTTCCATTGAGTTCAGAGGACTTTGGATCAGACCCTAATAAGTTGGAGTGAAGGCTGAGAGTGCATACCAGCAATTTACGGTGAAATACGGTACATAGATGTTGAAAATATTCCCAAACCAAGTATGACCATCCCAGAAAACTTAGAGCCAAGGTTAAACTTAAAAGAAATCCAGACATGTGACAGTAAAATGCAGTTAGGACACCCAAATAAGCTAAACTCTGCCCCCTAGGGATGCCATGCAATACCCAGGGGATTATGATTAATGCATTTTAATGTTTGTAATCCAAGATTAGAGTCCCCCACTCATGGTGTCACTACAGGAAAGAGTTAATGTTGTTTGGATGCCTTAATGGAGCATTTCCACTACTCCGCTTTGAAGCACACAGCATTTCTATGGCTGTGTATGTGTTCGGGCCGTATAGCTTTTTGTCCCCATTGAGTGGCTGGAACATGTAAAACATTTATGAGTCTGCTGCTGCCGCCACGCATCTAACAAACTTTAGTTCCAGACACTCATGCTTTTAAGATCCAGAGGTTCTGGGTTTAATCTTCATACCCGACCTGGAGCCGTGTTATAATTGATGTAGGTAGGTCTCTCTCTCTCTCGCTCTCTTCCCCTCCTTCCTGCTAAACCAGAAAAGACTTCAACAAAAGAAAATGACAACATCTGGATTCCCTTTTAACGACCACAATGACTCTGCGCTGTCTAGACAATGCTAAATGCGATTTGCATTCTGCTGTTTTCATGACTTTCGTTTTCATTCTTTATAAAATAAAGGCTTTGCTCTCCAGAAGCAGGACCAAATTGTGCTCTCTCTCTCTCTCTCTTTCACCCACACCCCTTGCGTCTTAATGTCAAGAGAGCTGTACACCCAGAGTTTGGCTCTCTTCTCACTCACACAGATTACGGACTCCAGCAGAGTCACCTCTGATTTACACCATTGTGAGCAGAGAATCAGGCCTGGTCTCGGAGGACAGACTTTGGTCTGCAATTTTGCTTAATTAATCAATCACTCCGTATTGGCAGACATATTGTATGCAACATACTGCTGTAGGTTGGGTTAAACCTCATTTAAACTGTGGAGTGTGTCCTCCACCCCTCATTGAAAAGAGCTGTAAGAGACAGCTGCCACCCGAGAGAAAGAGGGCGCCGGAGCCCACCCAGAAATCTGAACTGTGTACATGAGGGAAGCAGGGAGACAGCCTGAGAAGGGTCAGAAGATGCGAAGCGTGAAGAAGCTGGCTAAAAGAAAGTTGGGGCTGTAAGCAAAGAAACAATCTCTTCTTTTTGATTCCTCCTGTGTTCAGGGAAACAAGACTTTGTACACAAACAAGATTAAGGACAGAGTGTGGTGCACTTTCTCCACCCAACTGGAAATACCGACAAGATCTCAAATTCTGGCTAGCCATTCACGGTAACAATAACACATATCATGAATAGCAGCATGGTAGATAAAAGTACAATGACAAGATTGTGGCAAAAACGACTTCCCAAAACATCTGCTCCCTAGTACATGAATGTCACTCATCCAACGCTGAATGTTGAAAGCATAATTTAGAACACCACTTGAAATGTATTTTATCAATTTCAACTCCAGTGATTTACATGCTAATAAATCTGATCCTAAATGAGTACGTTTGGTATTCATGAAAAGATCACTTTTTCATTCACACGGGACCTCTGCAGGATAGATTCTGAAAAGATCACTTTTTCATTCACACGGGACCTCTGCAGGATAGATTCTGAGAACCATTTTTGGACCAGGCCTTTTTGAAAGCTCTAGTAAATGAGTTTTGCCGCAGCACAAACAGGGCAGATTATAAACCCAATGTCTATATTTCTTCACCAGCCTGTTGAAGTAATTGTTTCTTCACACAGTAGGCTTACAGACTTCTGCGTACGGCTGAACCAAACTGCTGTCTGTGGTGTTCACAACAGCTTTTAATTCTCTGCTTCATGAAATCCGAGATACGTTGTTGTGTTATGACACCTAGAACAGACTTTTCCATCAAGTGGACTCATTTGCTTCTGTTTAAAGTCCCAGGTCAAACACACTTGAAATGCCACTAATTGCAGCGAGCTGGATTTAAAGCTGAACTAAGCACCTGTACCTCTTCAGAACAACGGTCTGTTTGCCTGCCAGACTCCTAACAACAAACAGATTCCAAAACAGTTACCAGATCGGGGCAAGGGCTATCTGCCCCCGGAGTACAGAGAAAAGCCCTTTTCATTAAAATTTAAACAAAAAGCTTCCTCTGGAGCTGAGGGTGGCAAAGAAGGGGGAAGAATGTTTTCTCGATTGCTGCCCTAAGGCTGCCTGTTAATCATTTTATTTGAAAATTCAATACTCCCACAACTCCCACACACATGAGAGACGGAGGGATTGCCTGGCACTTAAGGATGTCAGATTTATAGCACCAGGCTCCAATTAACTCTTCTGAATGCGTGAGGAGGAATGCAGCCAAGCTGTGTCGGGGAAGGGGAGGGAGCTGGGATCTTTTAGCGCCAAGGGGTTTGACAGGCTGAGGGAATCCTCTACCTGTCAGCCGCTAGCACAGACTGCAGCTGCTGACCCTGCTTGTCTGCCTCTAGCAGAGCCCAGGTTGGGAATTCTGTGCCTTCCTGCAATGGATTTTGGCTGCGTCCGTGGCACTAACATGCAGCAGGGATGACACCGGCAAAGAGCTGCCAAGCTGCAGAACCAGGCTGGAAGGAGAGATGCATTCAGCGCTGGAGAGGGATTCTGCAAGGCCAGGGGGAGGGCTGGATTAGGTCTCCTGCTTTGCTTCCTCCTTCCACACCGGCCTGGCTGTCTGCCCCATTCCCCATCCCACCACCCTGCTGGTGGAAGAGAGCCGCCCAGCTCCGGCCCTGGTGATGGTATGTAGGGCCAGAGCCGGAGCAGGGCTCTCTGTGTTCCACACAGCAGTACTTGGCTCGGCTTCCCGCCTGGGTCCCATATTTCCAGGAGCAAAGCAAGGAGAGCTGATGCAGGGATCGACCCGAGAGGAGCAGACTGGGTGTGTGTAGACCATCTAGGCTGCTTGCAAGCTAGGGGAGCCCCCTGGATCAGTTGTCTCTTACCCCTCTCCCTTTAGTCTGGTCTATTTCCCTACTCCCCCACCCCCCACATACCTTCTGTTGCTTCCATGCTCCTCTCCCACCTTCCTCTGCTGCCTCTTCCCTCTCCTCCCACCCCTTGTTCCCTCTTCTCCCTGCCCATCTGCTCCCCTCCCACTGTGCTCTCCACAGAGCAGGACTTTGCAGTGACATTGACTAATGGTTAGTCTCATTCTGCCTGTGAGTCAGGGTTGGCTACAGCTGGGTTGTGCTTCTCTCCCTTGGGCTATGAGGGCTGGCTGGCTTCCAGGCCATCAAGCAAACTGCTGGACCATTCCACCCCTCGGTCCCTCTGCACAGAGATTGCAGCAGCCAGGGGGAATGGTAGGGGAGTAGCAGCTCATGGAAGGAAACAGATCGGAGGACAGTGCGAGGTGGGCAGGCTCTGAATGAGAGAGAGGAGAGGGGACAGGTGGGGGAAAGGAACTGGGAGCACAATGCACCCACTGGAAAGGAGAGACAAGGCAGGTGCACCATATGTCGGGCATGTGATGTGCTTGGACCCGCCTTGCACAATAGCAGCCCCTCCTGGGTAAGACCTCAAGACACTACCGCAATAGAAATGTGAATTAAATAGTAATAACCCTACCAAGCTCTGCGATTTATTGATCCATTAAGGACCTGACAACTGCCTCTACATCTAACAGGAACACTGCCATGCTTCAAAAAGGGCAGATCTCCTCCTATGTGGTGTAATGTGTCCAAATGAGGGTGCAATCAGCAGCAAAGCGCACTGTTCCAACGACAGCCTGCTTGGAATAAGTGGCTTTCTCCAGAACTGGAAGCTGGGTAGTCACTGGGGAGCTTTCTAGCTACCTGTGCGTTTACACATCTGACAGCTAATCCAGACATACAAAGGCAGAATCTCACACAAGGGAGCAGTAGGTGGATTTGTGATATTCCCTGGAGGAATGTCAGCCTGCAAATCAATGAGCGGATTACATGGTAAAAATAAAGTATTTTGATCTGTGGCAGATCTAATCTAGCTCCAATACGCTTCACGTTGTGCGCCCTTTATCCTCACCCCAGTGCTCCGATAAGTGCTACCACGGCCCATGAACGCATACCGCTGAGGACCAGATCTGGCCACCACTGTTAAGCTGAGGCTCTAAGAAAAACACCAAACTATAGCAAACCTAGCAATAAAAAGCACAAGCAACAACGATACAGCCTTTCCCAGCAATCCTGCTTAAAGATCTTCCGTCACAAGGCAACACTGGACGAGGGTGCAAAGAGTCACAGCCTACGGGCTGGTGCCAGCAACCCCTTGCTACCATTCGGGCGTAATACTAAGCACTCCCCGCAGCAGCAAGGATCGGGCCCCACATCGCTATGGGCAAGGCAGTGGGAACTCAGAGGGACGGACCCTCCCGGGTCCTACAGGTGGCAACGGGGCTGCAAATGCTGTGCCGAGCTTCAGGAATGTGGGCTGCTTGCACCAAAGGTGCTGGGCTCTTCTCCGCCTGCTCTGTTCTCTCTGGAGTGATATGTTCCCCTTCTGGGGGGGTGCACTGATAGACTCCACACTCAGAGGAGTCAAGCGACTGCTCCAATTTTAGGAATTAGGATGAGACCTTCATGGTGGGGGGGGGGGGGCGGGGGCGGCAGGTTATTCCATTACTGCCTGTTTCTTGAACTTTGCTTGGAAGCAGCCAGCGCTGGTCACTGCCAGAGACAGGAGTCTGGGACTGGATGGACCTTGGGTCTGACCCAGCTGGGTGATTCCTATGTGCTTATGTTGTATGCAACGGGCAGATGGTTCCTCCCCCTGTGCTCATGCATAAGGGCCCATTGTAACCAGCTCTTAGTGAGGCATTTAAACCCACAGAGAAGGGGTGGGGGGAAGCGGGAGCAATCAAAGGCCCAAAACTTATTGGGTCAGACCCTCAGCTGGTGTCAATTGCCAAGTTTATACCAGATGTGGATCTTCCCCATTAACAATAACTTAGATTAATAAATGCTAATGACATGGGGCACTCAGGCAGACAGAGTTTTATGCTCCTGGTTTAACACTGACTGAAATGAGTTAAAAAACAGACATGATTTTTTGTTTGATTGCTAAACTAACATTTTGAATGTGCCATAATCCAAGCCTTATGCTTTCTCTTTATGATCCTGGATGAGCACCTGTGTTGATAACAAATGCCAGAGAAGCATCCAACCCGACTGCTGTTGAGCCACTTTTAGAGTAAATTATGACTTTGTCCTACTCCCTGCTACGGCATTATTGAGATGTGGAATAAAACATTAGAATTCAATAGCATCCTGCAAGGATTGACTTAAAGCAAACAAGTAGCAGGGAGCATGTGGTTTAATTTTCTTTCCGACGCTGAGCATATGGCATCATGCCGACGTTTTGTACATTTTAGCAGTTCAGTGCCAAATGTCACAGCGATTCCTAAGCGCTGGGGGCTGCATTCTGCTCTCCGTTACATCTCAGGCAAGCCAATTGAAATCAATGGCTTTGCCGGGGGGCCTACATCCGTGCAGAGCTGAGCCACGTACGTGTGAACGAATGCTGCAATAAAAGATTAAACACTATGAGTGAGCAGGAATTACGTAGGGCAGATGGTGACACACTGAATAGTACCCTGCACTACGAGAAGTCCCCTTGGCTTCAGTGGAACTACTCATGGAATAAGGTTCCAGTAAATAAAGTACTTTTCTGGAAAGTAAAGATATCACAATACGGACTTAAATTTCACCCAGCTCTATGGGTCCCCCTCCTTCCCCCAGTATGGCTAACATCTCCAAAATAATTCAGATAATTGGTTAATCCAAGGGATATATATTGTTTTAGGAAGAGGTGAACAGATACTTTCTTATCTATCTCATGTTGGTTAATTCTTGCCAATTACCTGACATACAGTAAGTACATTTAGACATATTTCCTCTGTCTCCCAAACAATGTGGCACATTCCCAAGGAGCGGAAGTTACATTGTGTAACCACAAGAGGGTGTTGGCTTGTTTTTTTGCTTGAGGTAATAATCCTCTCCTTGGCTCCATAATATTCAGAGCTGGGTAGATATTGCAAACATTCCCATGAATATTCATTCAAATGTCTTAATGAATTTGCTGTCAGAGTTTGCGGTCCATGAATATTCTAGCAGAAACGTTTGCTGAAATGGAAAGAGTTTTTGGCAAGTATGGCAGAACCTTCTCAGAAAGCGAATGCCGATTTCCTAGCCACGAATATTCACACCAAAAACCTTGTTCTGAGTTATGACCATCCAATCGGGGAACTAAAACAATAGCATCTGGCCGGCATGTCCAATCCAAACAACTCATATTCCCAACACTGATTATTCACAAAGAACTGACCACACACAAGCTACAGAGCAAGAATTATACACAAAAATAAACGGGGGAGGGAAATCAATCTGCTTGCAGCCAATCCACAAAACAAGAAAGAGGTGACAGTTGTAAAATAAATTATTCATTACAAATTATTCCCCCAGTTCTATTAATATTTATGCATTCACAGCAAGTCTGCTTAATTTCTCACGAGGGTGCCTGAAGTCATGACTGTGGCCCATGTAGGAGCGTATCCAGGGGGTAGAGGGAAGAACTGGAAGTAGGACTAAGCCCAGATCTATTCCGGATTCTGTCACTATAGTCTTGTATATATTATTTTGTTTTCACAATGTATAAAAGAGGTTATTTATTTACCACTCCAGGCACTTGTGTCAACATTTCACAATGCACAACTCAACCATCCCCCTAAACCAAATGCTTGAGAAACCAGTGGGCCTTGCAAGACAATGGACAAGTTCCAAATCCTGGGTGCCTCAGTTTATCCACTTGTGGAGTTATTATAACAAGGTCTCACAACGCTGTGATATTTTTAAATATCTTGTGCCTGATTCCCAAGGTCTTGCACTTGGCTTAGCCATTTATATTTACACTTGTGCTAAATCACTGCACTATTCTGATCCGGTAAAATTGTCCAGCCATGTCGCACAGCTGGACAAGTCGCATGGCGTGGGAGCTCCTTTGAGGTCTCTCAATGAAAGGAGGCTATAACAGAGCTTCCCTGCCTATTCTTGAACTCGAGGTGACAAGTTATTACAAGCGCTATAACAAGTGCCAGTCAACATATCCCAGCTCACTCTGTTGCTGTCCAACCTCAATACTCATGCATCACAAAGCTTGGCTATTGAATCAATCAATGCTCTTAAATGCACCAGAATCCAGCCAAAGCATGCTATAAAATAAAGAGCAAAGCAGTTGGGTCGGTGCATATTCTCACTGAATTTCCATTTTTTTGTTCTTTTTTATTGCTATCATTGTTTTTGGCAGATACCCTCACCCACAGCTATTTTCCGCAAAGCTTTCCCCCCGCCATCCATTGTCAGACAAGTCAGGAACTATGTGTTCAGCCTGTTTGAGGTTTTTTGTTGTTTCAGGAGGAACTGTCTAATCACATGGATCAGCTATTTCACATACCTTACAGGCTGGAGACATTTCAAATTCCTTGCTCTGCCCACCTGGATGTATCATGAGCCAGGTTCTGATGCCTTGACTCACACTGAATAGGATGTTATCGCACAAGCAGGTCCCTGGATGCCAAGGGCTCTACTTGCAGAGTGAGTTATTACTCAGTGTGACTGGATATCAGAATCAGAACATAAGAACGCCCATACTGGGTCAGACCAAAGGTCCATCTAGCCCAGTATCCTGTCTTCCGACAGTGGCCAATGCCAGGTGCCCCAGAGGGAATGAACAGAACAGGGAATTATCAAGCGATCCATCCCCCGTCACCCATTCCCAGCTTCTGGCAAACAGAGGCTAGGGACACCATCCCTGCCCATCGTAGCAAATAGCCATTGATGGACCTATCCTCCATGAATTTATCTAGTTCTTTTTTGAATCTGGTTCCCAATGGACCCCACTTCTGTATGATAATGCCATTTAGATACGCTGATCTTGCACAAGCTTTTCAGATGTTAATTCCTTTCTCTCAACGCTATTTATACAGCACTCCAAACCACTATTTATAGCCAGTTCAGACTGTAAGAAAAGATTTCAACTTGTGTCCTTAATTAACTTGTCAAAACAGTGAGAGAGGTTTGGCTTCACCCCAAGATACCAAAACTTAAACTCTTCTTCGGGGCCAAAATGAGGAATTCAAAAGTCAGCTGATTAAGATGAGGTTTGCCTGTCTACAGAGGTAGATTTTAAAATAATGCTCCAGGATTCTACAGTGCTGGTCCAAAACCCCCCAAAAAACCACAGCAGCAACTCCTGTAATATATTGGATAGTAACAATACTAGAGTATTGCTTTTATTAGGCCAGTAACAATACTGTGTTATATTTATCATGTTTATTATTTTTCCCAAATACAACAAATATACCAAAATACCACATTCATCATCATGCACAAAGTAAAGAGGGGTAACTTAAAGGTAGCGGAGGGGAAGCAACATATCTATCTTCAGGGTCTACATTAATCTTCGACCTCTAAAAAGTCAGCCCTAATTGATTTGAATTGTTCAGAAATTCCCCTACTGCAGAATGCCAGGTGTTTGTTAACTGCAAGCCAGGCATCAATATTTAGCAAGGATGGACTTTTCCATTTTGTCAGGATTAATCTTTTAGTGACCAAAGCTGCATGTTGGACCTACGCTGCTTTGTTACCAGGTAACCTGCCGGTATCTGGAATATCTCCAAGAAGGGAGCCTAAGGGGGATGGCTCTAACTGAGCATCCAGTATCAAACTGGCCCACTGACCCATCTCATACCAGAAATTCTCAACAAAGGGCACTCCAAAACATGAGTGCTAATGTAACGCCAAGGGATTTATAAAGGCGGACCGCTGTTGGAAATGGGAGGCCCTTTATCATTAGCTAGCCAACAGGAGCAGCAAATAGGGGAGTTTGGGGAGGGACTTCTCCAGGTGACCTTTGGGTGAGTTTGTTGTCTGTGAGCCTGAGTGCTTGTTTGCCTGCCCTGTGCCTGCTTGATGGAAGGTTACAGTGTGGTCTGTTTTGAGGGGGGGCTGTGAGCTGAGCCTAGCGGCCTGCTAGGCGAGGCTGAGAACTTCCTAACGAGGCCTTAGCCTGCCATCCTTTGATCCCTTAACCCTCTAGGATCCTGTGGCAAGGGGGCGGGGCTAACTGAGGGAGAACAGGGGTTTAAAAAGCCAGCTCCTAAGCAACCAGAGGAGCTAGCGAACTGATGAGTTTTGTGAGGGAGAGAGAGAGAGACAGGTACACCTAAGAAACATACTCAAAATTTAAGCCAATAACCACCTCTACTTCCCCTACTCCCCCCCCCCCGCAAAAAAACCCCATAACCCCACAACTACAAGACAAAAACAAAACCACCCTGCCTGCATTGTTTTGAATCTTGCAGAAGTCCAGCAGCAGAGTGCGGGATATGCAGTGTATTGCACTGAATGCACCCTGCCTTGTGGGTGGACGGCAAGTGAGTGTATTCAGTGCAAGGAACTCATGGCCCACAGAGACCAAGTACGGGCTCTGGAGACCAGAGTGGCTGAACTGGAGGAGCGAAGGGAGACAGAAAGTTACATAAATGATACTTTCGGAGACACAGTAGGGCAGTCCCACCCCTGAGTCCGACAAACTCTGTGATGTTGAGGAGGATCAAAGTCTCAGGGAAGGAGAACATCAAAGCGGAGTGGAGGGAAATGATCTCATAGTTGGGAACCTCCTTCCAAATGTCATGCTATCCTCTCACACTGAGGACACCTCTGAGAGACAGGAGCCCAGTTATTGGGAAGAGACAGGTAATAGTAATTGGGAATTCAATTAGAAATATAGACAACTGGGTTTGCAATGATTGGGAGAATTGCATGGTGAATTGCCAGCAGGGTGTGAAGTTTATGGATCTCTTGAGACATCTAGACTGGCTTATGTGCAGTGCTGGGGAGAAGCTGGTGGTCGTGGTATAGGTAGGTACTAATGACACAGGGAAAGGTAGGCGAGAGGTTCTGGAGGGCAAATTTAGGCTGCTGGGTTAGAGATTAAAGTCCAGGACCTCCGTGGTGGCATTCTCTGAAATGCTTCAAATGCTGCACACTGGGCCAGTTGGACAGGCAGAACTGCAGGGTCTCAACGCGTGGATGTGATGACGGTGTTTGGAGGAGGGATTTAGATTTATTAGGAACTGGGGAGCCTTTTGGGAAAGGAGGTGCCTATACAGGCAGGATGGGCTCCATCTAAACCAAAACACCCAGATTGCTGGCATATAAAACTAAAAAGGTTGTAAACTAAGGGCTGGGGGAAAGCTGACAGGTTCGGAGGAACACACGGTTCAGACAGAGGCATCCCGTAGGGGAGGATTTATTAAAGGGAATACTCTAGATCCTAGTAAAGAGGAGAGAATAGAACTTGATGAAGTACAGGTAGGAACAGAAAAGAAACTGAAATGGAAAAGAGTCCCATTCAATTACATCACATGAAGGCAGACAACTAAATACTGACTGATCTTTTAAGTGCTTGTATACAAATGCTAGATATCTAAATACTAAGGTGGGTGAACTAGAGTGCCTGGTATTAACTGAGCATATTGCTATAATAGGCATCACTCCACCAAGTTTCTCTGATGCTAATCAATGGGACACAGTAATACCAGGGTACAAAACACATAGGAATGACACAGTAGCTTGTGCTGGTGGGGGCGTGGCACTGTGTGTGAAAAGAAGCCGAGAGTCAAATAAAGTAAAACTCTTAAATGAATCAAGCTGTACAATAGAATCTCTATGGATAGAATTCCATGCTTGAACAATAAGCATATAGCAATAGGATGGTCACTGTGATAGTAAAATGTTCAGGGAGATGAGAGAGAAACAAGAGGAAAAAAACCCCAATAATAATGGGAGATTTCAACTATCCCTATATTATTATGCGTACAAAGGTAATACCAGGAGATACTAACTGAGATCAGGGCCCCATTCTGTATGTACACAGAACAAGAGACAGTCCCTTCTCTACACATAGAAAGGAAAACAGGGACTTACCCAAGATCAGTGACCGAAGTAGGAAGAGAACACAGGCCACTGGTCTGGAAGGCAGGAGGCCTATCTACTAGTCTCTCTCTCTACTCAGGTGCCCAGTCCCTTCCTCTCCCTGCCAACCACAGAATAACTTCCCCAGGCCAGCAGAACCCTCTCTGAACTATGGCAGCTCCTCAGAGGCGAAATGTGCAGCATCTATTCAAAATATGCTGCGTTCATATCAACGGCCTGTATTCGGCAGTTATTTAGGGTGGGGCAGAGGTGTAAAAAGCGACTAAATTTTAGGTTTAAAATCCACTAAACTGCATCAGTCTTAATGCTTCCAATTAAACCCCCCCTATGGCAGGGAGCAGGGTGTTGTGGTCGGTGTAAATCTCTGACGTGGTTGGCAAAATCTTTGCCAACCCATCTGCCACCACAAATGCTAGTCCTCAAAACTCCACAGCTTGTAAGCTGTGTGCGTTGTATGTAAATATTTTCAGCGTAGGCAGGTGAATCCTGCTTGCTAGCGTAAACAATAAATCCCCTCTTATAGACCCCGAGACGCAGACCTGATTGATTGCAGTCTTGCTCTTCACGTCTAGCTTCCACCAATAGAAGTCCCTGGTAGGAATGCAGACGTGCCATCTGGGATCCAAGAAAGTGAGAGCCTTTTGTGTTGAGAGTGGTATGGGTGAGAAAACTGGGAAGTGAAGCAAAGCTGAGCTGTTTGGCAAGCATCCCCGTGAGAAAGAGGATGCTTCTATCTCTCTGACAGCATGGATTAAATCATTACAAATCCTTCCAAGTTTTTTCCTCCAGAGTCTTTGCATTAGAATATTGAGGCAAGAACACGTCCTCCTGGATGAAAACCTTCCACTGTTGTGGGAAAGCCACCAATCAGGAGATGCAGTTGTTCCTCATCCAGCCAAACTAAGTCTTTGTTCCGTGAGTAGTGGTTTTTAAAAGACAAACAATGCTCTTGAACAGAGCTGGGTGAGATTTTTAGTCCAAAAGTTCTTTTCCAGCCAAAAAAAGGCAGACATGGGTGAACTGAACTATTTCACCAATTCACATCAATTTCAATAAATTGTTTCAATCCAAAAAAATCTAAAAAAAAAACCTAAAAAACCTGAATGTTTAAACATTTAATTTTGTGATTTTTGAAACGTTTCAACTTTTTAATTCAAAATGATATTTTTGTTTCAAAGTTACTTTAATTTTATTTTTAAATGGAAAAGAAAGCTTGAAATATAAAAAAATTTTGGTTCAAACAAAATGCTTAATTCAACCTAAAATGTACTTTTTTTTTTTTAAGATACACCAAAATTTTGAATAAATTTGTTTTTGGGTGAGCCCAAAATGATTTTTTTTAAATTTTGGGAATTTTCAGAGAACTTGAATGATGAGAGATTGACAGCCCTACAGGCTTGCACAGAGTTGGTTGAAAGTTTCTTACTGAAAGATTTTTTCTGCAAATAATAACAAAATAATGATAAAATTAAAATGTTTGCAAAAAATTTTCCATTTCTGTGGAAATGTCAAGATTTGTCAAAAAAAAAAAAAAAAATCCCCAAACTCCAAGACTGTTTCAAGCAACTGAAATTGTTGCTGTTTTGACAAGAACCCAAACAATTTTGAGGACTATATTTTTTTTGTTGAAGGAAGGAAGGAAAGGGAAGGAATAATTTCCCAACCACCTCAAGCCCCAATTCTCTCTTTATTCATGGAACAGGAAGAGCCCAGAAAAGTTTTGGAAGCCAAGTCAACATTTTCTGACTCGCTGGAAGCCCCATAGAAGCTCAATTTCTATGCCCATTCGATCCTTGGCCTCTCTGCTGAAAGTGCTAATAAAAGATGCTAACTAAAGACAAACATGATGATGGTTTTTGTTATGTGACCCCCTCTTCCCTAACAGCTGAGATTTCCAACATGTGTTGAATAGGCCATCACATAGTAATGGATTTTAGCTACTCCTAGTTTGGGTCACATTCATCCTACTGACCAGGGGGTGAAAGACTTAGCATCCCATTACCAATCTCCTGCCCCATCCAATCCATCACGAAGATTTAAGGCCTGCTACACCGTTGCCCCACACTTTGTGTGATCAGTGCAAGTTGGGGGGTCAAATGTCTGACTGTTTTATATCCATTTTATGCCCATGTACATGACCAGCAGGTGCAGAAGAGTGGGCAGTCAGGCCTTTAGTTTTATCTTTGTTATGTTCCTTTCTGGACACAACAAAATAGGCCTAATCTAAAGCTCACTGAAATCAGTAGAGATCTTTCCTTTGACTTCAAAGAGCTTTGAACTTTCCCTTGACTTCAGCGGGCCCAGTGTTCCAGGTGAGAAACTAATTGAGGATATTGGCGTAAGTGGAACTAAATAAATCTCCACAAACTAATCTTAAATTGTTTTCCATCTTCTCCAGCGAGGTTTTCTAGCTTTCATTTATTTTGCAGGGCAACTGAAGAAGCTGCTACATAAGAGTTACTATCTCTAAGTAAAAGAATTATTTGCAGTTTCCTTATCTATTTTAAATCCAAGTTGTTTACTCAAATTAAGGTGTAAATCATTAAGAGGAAGCTCAATCCAATTCCCATTCAAATCTAAGGGAGTCTTTCCATTGACTTAATCGGGAACTGGATCAGGGCCAACAAAGCAACATCGCAACCTTGTATTTGAGGACAGTTAACAAACGCAATGGTCCTGATTCTCATGTACTCTAAGGCCTCTTTGTACTACTCAGGCTGTGTAAAGGAGCTTTAAAATCATGGGATAAGAGGGAAGGTTCCGTCATGGATCAGTAGTTGGTTAAAAGATAGGAAATAAAGGGTAGGAATAAATGGTCAGTTTTCATAGTGGGGAGGAGTAAATAGCAGAGTCCCCCAAGGATCTATACTGGGAAAAGTGCTGTTCAATAAATGATCTGGAAAAGGGGGTAAACAGTGAGATGGCAAAGTTTGTACATTTGTATTAAGTCCAAAGCTGACTGTGAAGAGTCACAAAGGGATCTCACAAAATTGGGTCACTGGGAATAAAATGGCAGATGAAATGCAGTGTTGATAAATGGGTAAAGTAATGCCCTTTGAAAAGCAATCCCAACTGTATATACAAAATGATTGGGTTTAGATGAGTTGTTACCATTTAAAGATCTTGGAGTCATCGTGGATAGTTCTCTGAAAACATCTGCTCAATGTGCAGCAGCCATCAAAAAAAAAAAAAGAAAAAAAAAAGCAAACAGAATGTTAGGAATCATTAGTAAAGGGTAGATAAGCCAGTAAATATCATAATGCCATGATATAAATCCATAGTACTCCCACACCTTGAATACTGGGTGCAGCTCTGGCTGTCCCATCTCAAAAAGGTATATTAGAATTGGAGAAAGTACAGAGAAAGGCAACAAAATGATTAGGGACATGGAACAGTTTCCACATGAGGGGAGGTTAAAAATACCAGGATTATTCATCTTGGCCTATGTCTACACTAAAGAGCTTACAGTGGCACCAGTGAATATTCACACTCCTGAGCAACGTAAGTGGGAGTGTAGACACGGTCTCAGAAAAGAGAGGACTAAGGGTGGGGGAGGATATGACAGAAGTCTATAAAATTATGAATGGTGAGGAGAAAGTGAATCAGGAAGTGTGATTTACCCCTTCACATAACACAAGAACCAGAGGTCACCCGATGAAATTAATAGGCCACAGGTTTAAAACAAACAAAAGGAAGTACTTCTTCACATAACACACAGTCAACCTGTGGAACTCATTGCCAGGGGATGTTGTGAAGGCCAAAAGTATAACTGGGTTCAAAAAAAGAATTGGGTAAGTTTATGGAGGATATAAGTCAATGGCCATTAGCCAAGACTGTCAAGGACACAACCCCATGGCTTCAGGTGTCCCTAAACCTATGGCTGCCAGAAGGTGGGACTGGATGACAGGATGGATCATTTGATAAATGCCCTGCTCTGTTCATTCCTTCTGAAGCATCTGACACTGGCCAGTCAGAAGACAGGATACTGGGCTGGATGGACCATTGGTCTGACCCAGTATGGCCATATTTATGAGAATCAGGCTCAATAAGCCAAATTCTGCTCTCAGTTACACCAAAGCAACCCACAATGGAGCCAATGATCTGGTGCCTATATGTCTAGTATAAGAACAGCAAATTAATTAGAAGGTTCTGAGGCTGTAGATTCTATGCAGGGTGATGAGCCAAAGTCAGAAGCAGATGTCTATTAACCAAACTGCAAGGGTATTGCTTTCATTTTGCTAGAACACTGTTATTGTCTCAAATCTCATCTTCCCTATCTTTGTAATTATTAACACATACATGTATGAAGCCTAGCCCTGAATGGCATCAGTTTTCATTGGTTATTCCTCTGCTACGTGGCTTTCACAGAGATATTCTGATGAAGAAAAGTTTCTGAAACAGATGCTAGACCAAGGCACGTCAATGGTGATTTGCCAGGCAGCCTCAAGAGTCCACTGCATTTCAGGCTAATAAATATAGGGGATAAGCGTGCATTTCCTAAATGATGATCTGCCTTCCACTGACACAGATTGATTTAATCTTAGCTGCTTTGCATCAAACTTAGATTACCAATAGCTTGTTATCATTCTTAATCAAGCGCAGTAGTCCCCAAACAAATCAGGGACGGAAGGCATCCTAAGGGAATACACTGCATTACTCCTTTTTATTGATGGCACAGTTACTTAATTTGATGAGGAGACATAAATGCAGGCAGCACTAGATACCGAACCAGAAATGTTTTGGTACAAAGAAGATCTATAGATGCAATTTGAAAGCACTCTGCTTAGGAAGGATGGCTTCTACCAATGGAAATTTTGATTTGAGATGTGCACACAGAATACAGATTACTACTCCAAAAGGAAGTTAAATACAGGCTGCTGCTTTTAGCATTTAAAACAGATCAGCGGAAAATTGCATCTCCAAGTTCCTTTCCCCAGGCAATTCCTGAGCATCATATCTGAGGTAACATGGCAAAGGCATGCCATCCCTCCAAGCCCAAACGAAGCTGCTTGTGTATTCGGATGTTTCCCACAGGTGTATGACTGTATAATCATCTCCAGCATAGCTATCCCTCCAGATTGCTCAGTTCTAATTAGTGACCCTTATTATGTTCCTGATTGGTAGTAAATGCACTATTCTTGGTAACCATGCACTGGGGTTTCCATTTTTGGAAAAAAAAAATGGGTGAAGTCTTATGCAAACTAGAGTTGTGTGAACTCTGGAAACCTTCCTCTTCATTGCAGGGTGGCCTTTCACTCCAGGAGAACCTTTTCCCTACCAAGTAATGGCACCGACACAAGCTGCTCCATGGCTCCGCAGCACCACATATAACTCAAAAAGGGACATATTTGCCACCGTTTGCTAGCAAGGGTTATGGCGTTCTCCACCACTGCTGTAGAGAAAGGCAGGAAGAAAGTTGCCTATACATGCACGCTATGAATTAGGGCCACAATTCAGGAGAGCACTAAATCATGTGCTTAAATCCATCCCTGTCCAAGACAATATTTAAGCATATGCTTAATTTAAAGCATGTCCTTATGTTCAATCTTGAACAGGAATACTTTCCTGACTAGGGGGCTAAGGCTGTGCAAATTTGCGGAAACAGCTCAACAAAAAGGCCAGAGAAATCTCCTGCAAATTCGTTTTGCCCACGTTCGTGCCCCAAAATGTGTGCGTTTTTCTAAAATTTCACAAAAATGGTAATTCAGTCGCAAGAACATGCAAAACTGCAACATTTGGCCGTGGAAACAACCCCATTCAGAGCTGATGCTGATCTTTAAAGGAAGCGCAAGCAATTCTGACTTTAGTTGTGTTCTGTTTCAGTCTCACATTTTGAATTTCACTGCAATATTTTGCCCACCTTCACGACCAGCATTCCTTCTCTGTTATGAGCTGTAATGGGGCTTGAATCAGAGAGCTAATGGTGACAGCACGACCCTCTGAACTAGATTTGCTGGATCTCACAGATGAGTTTAAGGCCCAGCTTGGAGTTGTGTGATTTCCTTTGTTTTGTTCTGAGCACAAAGCAGGAATTCATGTCTGGGTCCTAAGAGACAATCCTCCAAGAAGCAGAGTACTCTCAACTCAGCTTCTTGGAGATACTCAGCTCCTTGTTGGATCAGGCCTCACATTCATATTATCCTCTTGACTGGTTATTGAGATTTAATTGATGTAAACGCACACATCCCTGCTTTACCCCGGTGTGACTCATCCACCCTGCTTGGCTCCGACAAGCCCCACAATAGGGTAGACAATTTTCAGCTTTAAACCAAGAAAAAAGATCTGATTTTTGTTTAATTGGAGCAAGACCAAATCTTGACCACAGACGTCCCATGGGCCACCAATGGGGATCCAACACCAGTTTTGGCCCTTAGTATTAGATATGGCTTGGCATGTCAGGCTCAAGCTCATGCGACTCCCACCAATGTCCAGGGGAATTGTATGGGCAAGGTTGGCCTCTTAATCAAACGGGTCCCGTAGGTCTCAACAAGCAAGTGGTTCATGGTGTTAATTTAACCTTTCACGACGAGGCAAACCTGAGAAAAATACAGTAATGGGCCTCCCATCCTCATTAGCTAGATGGCAGAGGTGCATGGTTTGAGAAGGCTGGGAGAATAAAAATGGACCCAAAGGCTATGTCTACACTGCAGCTGAGAGCGTGCGTCCCAGTACTGGTAGCCAGCCATGCGTTGGCACGGCTTGAGCAAGTGCACTAAAATTAGCGGGACAGCCACAGCGGCATGGGCAAGCCAGTTGAGAACAAACCCGCCCGGACCCCAGGCTACTAGCCCAAGCCACCATCCGTGTTACCCTGCTACTTTTAGCATGCTGGGCCAAGCAGACCTAGCGCATCTTCTAGTCAGGCTGGGAAGCACTGCAGCGCACGGATACCCACAGTGTTCTTGGGCTGGGTAGTGCAGCCTGCCACCAGCTCTGGAAGAGGCAGGCGCGGCTGTGTTAGGGCTAAAGTTGCTTGGATTTTTAGACAGCGTGGTCCCGCCTCATTCCTTCATATATCCCTGATGCTGCAAATATATTTACTCTGTGACGACAGTTTTCTGCATTGCCTTTGGGCCTGACCCAGCTCTAGGATGACCAGATGTCCTGATTTTATCGGGACAGTCCCGATATTTGGGGCTTTGGGTTATATAGGTGCCCCCCATCCCCTGTCCCGATTTTTCATACTTACCTACCCAGCTCCCAGTGGAGAGACTCTCAGCCGCTTCTGTGGGAGCCAATCAGGCTCATGGTTATTCATTGGAAACTTTATCGGGGGGGGGGGGGGGAGAAGAGGTTTCCTCTCCACAATTCAGTTCCTAATCGAGTTTGAGTCCACAGTGAAGTCACCTTGGTGTTATCGATACAATTGTATTGATAATATCACACCATGCTGTCATGGTAATGATTGTGCTGTCAGCAATACTGCATCATGACTTCCTGGTAGGATGGGTGGCAAAACGCACCACCAAAATCATCACTGGGGAAAAAAACCCCAACATTTACTGTGCCACGGGAATAAAATTTACCATGGCATCTCTGGAGTTCCCTCTCCTCAGAGCAGGAAACACTGCAGTGCAGTAAAGCCTCTCTAAGAAGCGAGTGCAATTGTTCTGATTTTCACATTTGCTCCTGCTTCTCCAGCCAGAGCTGGAAGAAACTGCAGAAGCAGAACATTCAGAAGAGCTGTGATGTTGGACCCCACAGGACCCGTCTGATTCTGCTGAGTTGCTGTTGCTTTGTTATAACTCCACTCCGGAGACTCCAGCCGTCTCATTATGGGGAGGAAGAGGAGAAATGATAATAAACTATCAAAAAACCAGAACACAGGGAATGAATCTTTTTAACAGTCAAAGACCACTGCAGATTATGCAGTACAATTAAACTGATCTGGCCATATCAAAGAAGACATAGCTACCCCGACTGGTGCATTTCACACGCTCTGGTTAAGAGCACATGCCTGAAATAACAATGTTGCTGGAGTTTGGGAGCACTTAGAGCTGAAGTGAATATTTGCACTGAATGAATTTTTCAGTGAAGTTAGCTTCTTTTTCTTCTAGGGCCTGATCCAAAGTCCACTGAAAGCCATGAAAAGATTCACACTCGCTTAAGTGGGTTTTGGATGAGGCAAAGTATTTGCAAACAAACTGATTGCAATGAGTTTGTAAAGCAGAGGTGATGGCTGCCCTACATCTGCCCACTGTGTACAACCAAGGTGCAGAGTGTCTGTCACAGGAACGACATGAGGGGCCGGTCTGGCTTTACAAAAGCAATAACCATAGGTGCTCCTCCTTCTTTCTTCCTCCTTCCCCAAGCTTGCAAAGGATGTGCACAAAACATTCCAAACACAAACACCTGGGGCTAGATCCCCAATGGGATTTAGGTGCCTAGCTGCCACTTTAGGTACCCAATCCAAAGTTTAGATCCTCAAAATCCCTTCTCTGCTGCTGCCTAAATTCCCTAGACACCTAAGTACATATGCAAAGTGAGCATATGCAAAGCCCCCTAAGCTGCTTGGTGCCTCAGGCCTGGTAGGATCCACAAACAAAGCACCCCCCCACCTAACTTGCCTGCAGGACCCAATCTGGTAGACTCCCAGAGACTGGCTGCCTCACACAAAACCCAGCTGAGGAGGAGAGTGGGGATTTGAACCCAGGTTTCCCACACCCTGGCTGAAGGCTCGAGCCACCGAGATATAGTCGCAGGGGGAAGACCACAAAATCACCATCATGGGCTCGTTTGGCAAGAAAGAGCTGATCTGGTTTAAGCATTTAACTCCAGGAGAACATTCACAGCTGGGAGTCCCAAGCAGAGGGAAGCATCTCCCCGCATCTCAGGGTTAGGTACCTAAGTCCTTTTGAGGGGCAGGGAGATGCTTAAGCCACATCCCTCTCCTCAGCTTTTCCTATGGCTAGTTTAGGCAACTCCAGCTCAGGATGCTGGCTTCTGTGAATCCCATTTTTAGGCGCCTAAACTTTTCATTGGATTGGAGCTTGAGCACCTAACTCTGGGCTGTGGATTCCACTAAACAGCAGCGTGCCTAAATCCTAGGCACTGCACCACTGAGTAAGCCCCCTTCGTGGATCTAGCCCCCAAAATCAAAATTCGGGTTTACCAGCCAGGGGTTTCAGCCTGCAGTCCTCCAATGACCAGCCCCAGCATTCAGGTTCAGACTACCTGCAGCTTCCAGCATTTAAACTCAGGAGAGCTGTTTTTATCTGGTTCTTCTCCTGTCTGGATTGGCCCCAGACTCTGCCTTCCTTAATAAGCCTCACTTGGCCTTTCAGGATTAAACCTGGGCTATTAGTCCCTGTGTTTTCTGGGATAATTGTTCCAGCAATCCAACTGATTCCCAGGTGCCAGCACTCTCTGGGCTCAGTTGACTCCCAAAAGAAAGCAGGACAGGAGCTAGAGCAGAAAAATGGTTAAGAAAAAATAGACACAAAACCAAGGGGCAGGGGGAGATAGGACAATCTTTCATATTCACTCATCTGTACTCATGCAACATAAGAATTTGGGGTCTAGATCCACAATGGGATTTAGGTGCCTATCTGCTACCTCAGGTGCCTAAGTCCAAAAATTAGATCCTCAAAACTCCTGATCAGCTTCTGCCTAACCCTGTAGGTGCCAAAATTCCCTAAGTACCCAAGTTTCCCACGGTAAAGTCCCCTACCTGCCTAACTTTCTGCCGCTGGCCACGTGTAAAACTGCCAAAATCCTGACATAGGGAAGCTGCTCAGTGCCTACACCCTCACAGGATCTTCACACACCTGCCTCATCTGTAGGGTCTAATCTGGTAGGGTCTCACAGTCTGCTTTAGAGTACTCCTGTTGGATTGGGGCCCACAAAACATACCTGAGGAGGAGCCCCCCCTACAGCTCAGGCCTTAGAACACTTACCTGGGATGCAGGAGATTTGCACCAGGCCTTGAACTTGGGGATCTCCCCCTGCCCAGGTGAGTGCGCGAATCACTGAGCTATTGGGGAGTTATCACCACTTTGCCTTCTCCTCCTGCTTGTTTTTTTTTCAACAACGGGTCAGTTCCCAGCTGTGAATTCTGAGTGTAGACAGGCACCTTCCTCCAGCCCAGAGTTAGATGTTTAACCCCCTTTGGGAGGTGGGGCCTAATTCCCACCCCTCTCCTCAGCATGTTTTATTGGCTAGCTCAGGCAGCTCCCTGCTCAGCATGCTGGCTATTGCAAAGTCACTGTGCTCTCTCCAGGCTTTGTAAAGGGAGCCTGGGGCCTACCTTGGGGCCAAGGATTCCACGGGGCAGCAGGGTACCTACGTGGGGCATTGCATTGAAGCCCTGAGTTCCTTTCAGGGATCTGGCCCTTGTGAACTATAGAGACGTTTCTGAAAAGGAGGAAGAACCCTCCCCTGGTGTACATAATCCCCCAAAGCCCCAGACCATCCTCTCACGCTTTCTCACCTCTCACTGGGATCGTGAGGGTTAATTAGGGTTTTCACACTCAGATCCTCAGGTGAAAGGTGCTAGATAAGTGAAGAGCAGTATTAATAGAATAGCAACACTACACAGGCTGTAAAATCTTCGGGGAAGGGGCTGTCTTTTTGTTCTGTTTGTACAGCGCCAAGCAGAGTGGGCTCCTGGTCCTAAGCATTACTTCAATACAAATAAATAAAAACATATTCATATTCCCTTACTTAAGTTGCATACTTCTAGTGGCTGAGCAATGCATTTCACTTAATCAAATGGCATTACAGTGCTGAGCTCTAACTACTCACATCAAAGCTGTGGGAGATCAAGGCCCAGATGTGCAAAGGTACAGAGGCACTGAACTCCCACTAGTTAAAATGGAATGTAGATAATTCATTACCTTTGACAATCTGGACGATGGGAGTAAGGCACCTAAATACCTTTGAAGATCTGGGCCCAAGTGCCCAGCGCTTCTCAGGATCAGGCCCCAAATGGGAGATGAATCAATCTATTGTTTTTATATAAAATGCAGGCTGACATCTCCAAAGTCCCCTAGGGGATTTGCATACCAACTTCCTATTCATTTTAATGGGAACAGGGTGCTCAAATACCGTAGACAGCTTTAAAATGTTAATCTTTATTAAGAAATATACAAGTAGCCAAGATACTTCCATTTGAAAAGCAGCTAATTTGCATGTAGGTCAGCAGCATTACTTTTAAAATCAGATTGTTACTATGCCCACTTAAAAGATATATTTACAAGGCAAACCATCACTCTCACATACCATACAGCTGTCTATTGGTTAAACCACGTGTATTTCAAAATGTGCCTGGATACATAAGTAAGAAGATGTAATAAGATACCTTTGCAGATGGCACGACATTTTAGGTGAAGAATATTCATTTTAAGAATTATTGATAGATTTTAGCTGCAGGCAATAAAAGCTACTTCTGGGCCATTACAACCTTGAAGATAAATAATACGCTTTAAAAAACTTGTCTAAATAGCTCTAGCCTCAAATTAATTCTAATAGCACGGACGGTGCTGATCAAATACGGCAGAGATTTTCTTTTCTTTTTGACTTCATGTAAAGTAAACTAATTAGAAATAAACTAATAAAGTTAACAGTAACAATACAAAGTGAGGCAAAATGAACAACATGTAAGAGTAACATTTACAGCCAAAGAAAGGAAATATAAATAAAAAGATTAAACTCTTGGTTCTACTCCTTCAAACACATATACATGTGTGGAATCCTGATTTATGCAAGTATTCCCATTAGTGTCGATGGAATTGCATGTGAGTAAGGATTACTTGTCTGAGTAATATTATGCCAGATAAGGCCATATATCCTTAATATACAACACTGTGTCAATTTATTATTATTCATTATGGACCAGATTCTGCTACCCTTTGTCATTCTGGATAGACTCATAGACCTGAAGGGCTGGAAGGAATCTCAAGAGGTCTTCTAGTTCAGTCCTCTGCACTCAAGACAAGACTAAGTATTATCTAGACCATCCCTGACAGGTGTTTATCTAACCTGCTTGTGAAAAGCTACACAATCTCCCTAAAAAGAAAAGGAGTTCTTGTGGCACCTTAGAGACTAACAAATTTATTTGAGCATAAGCTTTCGTGAGCTACAGCTCACTTCATCGGCAATTTGTTTGAGTGTTTAACTACCCCGATATGTAGTTTTTCCTGAAGTCCAACCTAAACCACCCTTGCTGCAATTTAAGCCTATTGCTTCTTGTCCTAGCCTCAGAGGTTGACAAGAATAATTTTTCCTCCTCCTCTTCGTAACAACCTTTTATGTACTTAAAAACTGTTATCATGTCCCCTCTCAGTTGTCTCTTCTCCAGACTAAACAACCCCTTTTTTTTTTTTTCAATTTTTCCTCATAGGTCATGTTTTCCAGACCTTTAATCATTTTTCTTGCTCTCCTGGGGATTTTCTCCAATTTGTCCACATCTTTCCTGAGATGTGGTGCCCAGAACTGGACACAATATTCCAGTTGATGCCTTACCGGTGCAGAGTAGAGTAGAAGAATTACTATTCGTGTCATGCTTACAACAGTCCTACTAATCCATCCCAGAATGAGTTTGCTTTTTTTGCAACAGTGTTACACTGTTGACTCATATTTAGCTTTCAGTGGCATTCCTTGCACAGCAAGCAGGGCCGGCTCTGCAGTTTTTGCCACTCCAAGCAGTGAAAAAAACGGCCGCTGCAGATGGCAAAAGGGAGAAGCTGCCACGTATTTGCCTCTGCGGCCGGCGGGACAGAGGAGTTGCTGCCGAATTGCCACCGCGGTTCGAGGACCTGCCGCCCCTTTCTAACTGCCGCCCCAAGCACCTGCTAGGAACGCTGGTGCCTGGAGCCGGCCCTGACAGCAAGGCGCTACTCAGAATGAATAAAGGGAACAGAATCTGGCCCAGTTTTATAATGCCTCATATCAGTGTTGATGTCCCTTTGGTGGTTATATACCAGACCCCCAGCTGTGGTCAGATCCCCAGCTTGTATAAATTGTCAGCTAAAGAGAAAGCTAAAAAAGTGATGTCTTAAACAGAGAACTCGGGGCTCATTTATTACACCAAAGTCAAAACACCACCAGCTGAGGATCTGTCCCTGGGTTTCTAATATTGCTGTTTTAAATGAAGTCCAAAAAGACAATCGTTCACATGTATAATAGCTGATTCACCGAGTTGTCTGCTGGGGTTTTTATACCATGCTCATTATTGTGGTATTAATTCACCCTAATATAGCAGCACTAAGGCTCTTGGAAACCATTCACTGCTATTACAAGGCAGGGCCTGCCATTCTTATACAAATGTAGCTCTGACGGAAGTCAATAGCTGTTCCATGTCTGTAAAAATACAAGGTGAAAACCTCACCCACTGAAGTCAATGGCAAATTCCCACTGGTTTCAAGAGGGGGTGGGATTTTACTTGCAAGAGCAATATTACCCATAAAGCAGCAGGTTAATAACAGAATTAAAGCACTAACTCTGAATTTTCTGGTTCTTTCCAGTTTTAGCCAACTCCTGAGCATCATAGTAATGCATTAGTTGAAAATTTAATGATTTTAATGTCTGTTTTAACACTTTTATATCTTTTAACAAAATAATTATAAATTCAGTAGAAGAATTAAAGCTGTGTTTCCTCCTTTAAATGCAATCATAGATGATGTATGTAAGAGTATTGGCTGCAAGTCAAGTCAGCAGAAAGCCAAAATTGAATCTAACTCCACCGCTACAGCTATGTATGATGGCTTTTGCAATTTTTTTATATTGGTTATAAATGAGGCGGAAACTGTGATTATGCCAATTTTGGAACAACACAGTTCTTCTAAAACACCAAAAATAAATAAAATTAATTTTAAAAACCAGCGCCACCAGCAGAATTCAGACATATTTATGTGAGCGAACGCTGCATTCCACTGAGTATACCAAAGGAACCCATGCAAACCTTACTTGTTAATGGAACTACAGCTATTTAACATACTATCGCTATATGAAGGAGCACTGGTACAAAAGTCAGCGTAGTGATTGATTATCGGTAAAATGTGAACAGTAAGTAATTGCCCATAAAGCGTGCAGATCTACGCGAAGGAATGAAAGAGCCCCCTTTCCATTTGGAACCCTAAACACAAGAATGATAAGTAGAGTTGGGTGAAAATTTTCTGCACAGAACTTTTTGCCATTGGAACATGCCAATTCGTTGAAATCAAAACGTGTCAGTTGTGATAAAATATTGTTAAAGAAAAGAAAAGAAATTAACCGTTTGGATAAGCTGAATGGAGCATACCATTTAAGCCCTATGGGAGCATTTCAATTTTTCCTTTCAAAATGACTTTTCATTTGAAAATGTGTTTTAGCTTACATTATAAATTACACCATAATATTGCATTAAAAAGTTGGAATTGAAACAAAATGTTTCAGTTGACCCCAAACTCAATTTTTTCAAAACTTTTGCTTCATGGGAAATTTTAGAAATTCTCCGGTTTCATTTTTCAGTTTGGAATGAAAACACATTTTTTGGAAATGTGGCAATTCCCACATAGCTCTAATGATAAGTGTTGCTGTGCGCAAAACCCACAGTCTAGGAAAGCCGGTCCACAAATCTAGACGGGGCAAGGTCTGAGTGATATGTAAATTTAACTGCAAACTGCAATTTAACTCCTTTCTCCACGGTCTTTCAATGCATGCATTTGCAGCCCTGCTCCCCCAGAGAGCCCTGTTGGTGTCAATGCAACTCGTGCGCAGAGGTCTGCTCACACACATCACTTTGCAGAATTGGGGCCTTAGTGTCTGAGTCAAAGCCCACTGAAGTTAGTGGAAAGACGCCCACTGATGGGCTTTGAATGGGGCCTAAATAAAGCAAATTCCCTCCTACCTCTGCAGGTCTCCCAGGACAGTAGACTCTCACTGAGTTGCACTAATGACTGGGGCTCAGATCCTCAGAGATGTTTAGCTGCCTAACGCACATTGATTTTAGTAAAATAAATGGGAGTTAGGTGCCTAAGTGTGTTTGAGGAGACCTGTTATAAATGACTGACTGTGGAGAAGTAGCAAGGAAGTGAATAAACAGAACGAAAGAAATGTACTTTCTTAATTTAGGTTGGGACTCTAAATTTCTGACAGCGATGCCCTAGGAGGGAAAACAAATTCAAGGAAATGAATACATAATAATCCTTCTACTATGAGAAGTACATGGATTTCCTTAATATTTACATTCTTCAGAATATGCATCACTATGTTAATTAAAATGTTAGACAGTCCAGAGTTTTAGGGCAATTCTTAGAGATGAGGCACTCCAGATCCAAACGTCTACCGAACTCTGGAAAAGTTCTGCTCCGCATCTGAATCTATCTGCAACATTTCGCAGCTGGGCGCTTCTCTCGTCAGTATGGATAGCGGGAGCTTGGGGATCACACAATAACATGTACTGCATGGGAATGCAAAAGAGCACAATGTGTGCTGATTAACACATGTCTTCTGTAGTGCAGGCCACTTCAGAGAAACACACACTAGCTTGAAATGAATGAGTGCCACTCTTTACTCTGCCTGCCTATCACCTGTCATTCAGCTGGCTCCCTGAGCTCTGACCACTCTAGAATTGACTCATTTCCACTGTGGAATGAGAGGGAGGCAGGATGCTGTGAGCCAATGCAGAAGTCTGCACCTCTTGTGCAATTTGGAGAGACAGAAGGGTCAGGCCAGGAATGATGATGCCCTGGCTACCCTGTCCAAGAGGCCAAACATGTCATGGAAGGGTGCACATGGGCTGATGATACTAACACAGTCGGGTTGCAACAGTGGCCTGGATGTGGCACTTTGTGGTCTGAAGGTGGAAGAACCCACACGCCACAACCACAACAGGACTTCCCCCCCCCATAACCCCCCCGCTCCCTGTGCCAAGTCTTTTTAGTCAGGCTGGTGGTGGGTTTTGCTCCAAGGTCCTGAGCCAAAGCCCTTGGAGATCAGTGGAAAGACGCCTATTGATGTCAATGGGACGCAAATGGTCGGGTACCCCAAGTGAATAGGTTCAGGGTCTATTTTGCCTCAGGCTGGTGAATGTAGCGAACAGACTTCAGTAAGAATGCAACTCATTTTTTCCACCACAAGGCCTTGTCATTTAAATGCAATTAATGAGATTTATGACCTTCGTAGATTGCTGGATTGCAATGCCGCGCAGCGAGTCAGGTTGCTGATCAAATAAACTGAGCATATGCCACTTTCTGGGGGAAGTCGCTGCATTGAATTAAATCACCAACTGGGAACTGGGCACACTGCTGTGTGCCAGTCCTTTCAGGCACCACGACAGTGCAAAAGGGCTGATTTGTCCATGTGAAGGCAACGGATCCCATTCTGAGCTGGTGGGGTTTTATACCCGGTTTGCATTGTAATGAATGATTACCCAAGTTGCAATGCAGTGGAGAATCAGGCTCCCCTTATGATGTTTCTTTTATAGATTTCAAATTATTATTAGAATCCTTCAAGATCTTTTTCTCGCTTGAGAAATTATTCTTGGCTCAACCACATTAACCAACTCAAATCTTTTTGTGCCATTCATACGGCCTCCATTACTTCAGTTTCAGAGCACCTTTAACCGCACTGCACTCCTGTGAGGCAGGGCAGTGCTATTATCCCCATTGTACAGATGGGGAACTGAGGCACAGAGAGACCAAGGCCCAGATCCTCAAAGTTATTTAGGCACCTAATGTACATTGAACTCAATGGCATTTAGGTGTCTAAATACCTTTGAGGATCTGGGACTATGTGACTTGCCTAAGGAAATCTTTTGCAGAGCAGGGAATTGAAACCAATTCTTCTGCATCTAAGGACAGCGCCCCAGTCACTGGACCAGCTTGATATTTAGCCAAACTTTTGATGCTTTGTCAGTGGTGAGGAATGAAGTATCACGAAGCCAGATTGTGGCTGTGCAGGGAAGTAAGGGGGTAAACATGTCCCCTTGTTTCTTTGGACTTCCTACCCAAACCACGGGCAGTGGTGCAAAAGCCCCTGGTGGGTGAAAGGTGTAATTGCAGCACCTCTGCAGAAGAAGCTATTATTTTGCAGGGGAAAAAAATCTGTGCGGGACATGAATTCTGCTCTTGTGTTTCTTTTGTTAAAAAAGTGTGTGTGGGGGGGGGCATGGCCCCGTGGCCCCCATGGTTCTGGTGCCAATGTGTAGTGGGCCTTCCATGGGCCCACTACATTGCCCACTCTGCATAGGTGGGGGGGACGGGACTCCAAAAATGGCCTTGGCTTCCCCGCCCCAATGTGCAGTTCAGTACGGATGCACCAGTATGTACACTGCCCTAGGTACTGGCCCGGGGTGTGAGGTGGGAACAATCTGCATCTTGGGCTGCTCCTGCAACATCGAGATACCCCTTGCACAGGGCTTGTGGTAAAGCCCCTAGTGACTCCATCGCTATTCTGAAATGACCATGCCATTGCAAACAACAATATCCACTCAAGCTGTGAGGAGTTTCACTCCCCTTATAACAAATTATCTTGTGTTTCTTAGATACTAAGTTAGTGCTTTAACAAAATGGTTAAAAAAAAGTGTCAATTTAAAAGATTGATGTTTCCTATTATATTTTTTCAATGCCAATTAATTACTTAATTCATTAGCAGTGGAACACAAGAATAGGCATTGAAAAGCCTGTGCTTTGTGTAGATGCCTTTAATTATGGCTAATTAAATACTGTGGAAGGACCTGATTATACCTCTGAGCATTTCCTAAGCTGGAGAAAGAAACAGGGTCTTGTAGTCTTGAATGCATGTAACAAAAGCAGAACTCAACAACTACATGGCTGTAAAAAGAAAGAAGAGTACACATTATCGAGAAACACTGGGGGAAGCATTCCATCCTCAGTACGTGGCTGCCTGCCCCATGGAGAATTATAGATGTTACCACTGTTTGTTTTGGATATTAGTAGAATCTGGAGTAAACTCGAGTAGGAAGCAGTGCATGCAGCCGCTGAAAAGGAACAGCAGTGCCAGTGAGTAAACACAGTCTCAAGGCAAATTGATGTAATGCTCACTAAAGTGAGGAGCAGATTTCCAGATGGCCATTGTACATATGGTTACGGCGGCTGCTCTCGCCAAAACTGCAAAAAAGAGCAGAACACTTTCCAAATGAAATCAGCATTGACCTTGGAAGATGAAAACGTACCAGCCCCAGAAGTTGGGCTGGTTATTTGGTTTCTTTTCTTTTTGCTTCTTCTCTTTATTCCTCACCAGTGATTGCACCAAAGATCAGAATCCAAAGAGTTGTAACCTAAACCATCTCTGCCGCCATCTGAACCAGTGAAACATTTCTTTTGAAAGACATGTCGTGCTATCACTTTAAGGAAAGCCTTCCTCGAGATCTTGCAGTTGGCCATGCTGGCAAGCAGACTTATTTTTGGAACCCAACGTGCTGGCTGAAACAGCGTGGTGGTGGTGATGGTGATGGTCGTCGTCGTGGTGGGGGAATAACAATTAAACAAAGTCTCTTCCTACTAGGACACCACAGCCATAGAGCCTCCTCTATATACTGTATTTCATTTTCAGTTCTTATTTATGCCAAGAGTGATTCTTCTCTGTGGTCATGTCACTCTTTTGCTGGTAACAAGCCCTTTTGAACGCTATTTTGTTCTGCCTTAATTAAAAGGATCTGACTAGAGCTGGGTGATAAAACTGTGCCATGGGCTTTTATTTGCTATTGGCCACTCTTGCCTAGCCGGTTGGAAGCGGACTTTTGCTGCTGGGCAGCCTGATTGAACTTCTTAATAAATGGCAGGTTCTCAAAGTGTCAGCTACATATGTTACAGAACGGGATTGTTAACCACTGTATCACAAGTGAGCAATCAGGCAGCGAGACTAAATACTTCTGTGGAGTGTTGTCTATCCCTGCCGGGCTGTGCAATTCATTCTAATGATCATGGGGGCTATACTGGACTAGCTTCAATGTCAAGCTTTCTAATCTAGAATCTCATTTTGCCATCTTCCTCCTTGTGACATGAAACTGTCACCTACGCTGATGAGCAAACACCTTATGCTTTATAAAATCCTTTCTCGGCAGTTAAATGCTAATCTTTTAGCTGGAAATACACTCAAACAAAGAGTCCAATGGCATCTTCTGAGTTGCATAGAGCCATTGTCAGAGGGCTGTATGCCAGTGAGATTCTATCAAAAGCTCTAATAAGAATTAAAACATGGTCCACAATAGAAGACACACTTTACTACATTTAAAAGCTAAAGTATTAATGGCAAGGTCACTCCTATTGATGATGCAGATATTTTTTGTTTTGTTTTGTTTTGTTTTTTCTGCCCCAAAAAACTCTCCAGCAGAATGTGCGACATAAATCCTCAATTGCTCTTGCAGTTTTAATCTGGGGAAAGTATGAAAACCAGGGACTTCTGGGTGAAATGCACAACTGCAAAATATGACATGTTGGACAAGGATTGATATGGCTTGGGAACATGAAGCCTAGGGTCATTCATCAAGTCCAAGGAGCTCATGTTGCAAGAAGCTGCCTACAAAGGATAAGGGGCCAGATATATTGTAGCCTTACCCGTTATGGATCCATTTATATATGTGCAAAATGGAACCTTTCTGATTTGGTAACATTCTCCACCCACTCTGCACAATCTCCATGGCCAGTGTAAATGACCGGACAAGGTGCAGCCCCTGAGTGAATGGGGCCCCAGATGGAACTCAATGTAGACAGACCTTCTTGGGTTTAGTCAGCTGTTCGCTACCATTGTATTGGAAGGGAATGGAATGGAGATCTTTTTAGCCCTAAGGTGTCATCAAGCTCCAATAGATCAATGTTTCCCAACAGTTGCTGGTTGGTGACCCCTTATTCAAAGTTGAACGTTTCACGGCTCTCCCACCCCCGACATTCATTATGACAATGACAAGCATGTATAATTTCTCTCTCTGTGGGTATGCCACCACTGCGATAGAAATCCCTTGGCACTGAGCCTCAGAGCCCAGCTCAGCTGACTTGGGCTTGCAGGGCTTTGGCTGCAGGGCTAAACATTGCAGTGTAGACTTTTGGGTTCAGGCTTGAGCCTGGAGTCTGAGACCACCCCCCTTCGCAGGATCTCAGCGCCGGGGCTCTAGCCCGAGCCAGGCGAGCCTGAGTCAGCTGACCTGGGACAACCATAGTCCTGCCACAGGTCTTTTATTGCAATGTAGATGTACACTAAGTGTTTCAAGAGGTTGACACAGAATACTTAACCTTGATGGGTAAGGGTGTGCAGGGGGTCATGGAGCGAGCTAGTCAGAGACAATTGCCTCCATGCACATGAAAGGGGTGGAGCTCCTAGTACAGTTACTAACATAGTTGACCTCACAAACTTTGAAGGCTTTGGCCACCCCCAAAGAGGTGCTGGATACTTTCTTTTCTTTGCTTTGGAATTTGAATATTAGAATATCACGATCCCTCCCCAATAGCCTTTCGTGACCCCTTTGTGGGTTGAAACCCATCAGCTGAGAAACACTGCAGTAGATCAATACGGTGCTAGTCTAACTTTGCCATGTATTCCCCAGTGTCACCTTCCCCAGTTAAAACAATCGTTGGCTAAAAAATACAAAGCTGCAGTCAAATCAGCACATTCACATACTGCCGGTTTGCTGTAAACTCTCCTGTGTAACTGTGCCGCTCAGCAACTGTGTCCCACGACAATCCACATAGCCTTAAACAGTGGAAGCCAGTGTGCCAGTGGAGACACACTGATTTACACCACCTGAGGATCTGGCCCATGGTTATATAGGAATACATTTAGCCAGGGCTCAAACCTAAGGAGCTGTCCTTGAAAATATACAGTGGGCCTGATTCTCATTTGTGCTCAGTCCCCTTTATGCTGCCAGAGCAGTACCAAGTGACCATTAATGTAAATGAGAATTAGGCTGCGGTGCATCACTATTATTCTAAACTTCAGCATCCTCCATGCAAAAGGTGCAATGCCTTCAAGCGTTATTGCTTTAAAAAAGGCAATTTGGAGGCTGAGAGACGACTGCCTGTTTGCTGAATGCAATGTCTGATGCAGTCTGCTGTTGCATATCTGGAAGTCGAATAGCATCACACTTGGACCTGCCAAGCCTGGTTACTGTTAGTGCTTCCAATTACCGGCCGTCTCCTCCAATCTCATTTTTGGCTTCACAACACTCTGATGATTTATTTAACCTGAATTTAGAAGCGGAGCTTTTGTTTGATCAAATGTGAGCCTGGCGCTGGGGTAGAAGGGAAAGGAGCCGGCAACATTTCTGAGATCACACTAAGTGCAAATAACAGGGCCTACACGCATTCAGAAACCTGCTACTGTGCGCAACAGAGAACCGCTGGGTTGGGGCAGCACCATCTGTCATTGGGAACTTCAGGGATCTGGTTAATATTCAGCGTGCAGATCCCTAAAGAGGCACCGCCTGGTTTTAAAAGGTCGTTGCTCTGTTGTGAAGACCCTGTTGCACTAGAGCAGTGGGATTCAACCTTTTCCACGCTGGGACACCAGGTCACAGCAGAGAAATGTTGCTGGACTCCTTGCCCATCATTTCAGGCGCCCCCCCCCCCCCTCATCTAGCCTTAAAGAACGGGATTGCAACCCCTCTGGAGCTGTTTGGGACCCGCAGGTTGAGAAACCAGGTCCTACAGCAAGTACCTATGTGGATGTATCACTGCCCTCTATTGGATGGCATTAGAGCTGCTTCTCTGTTTGCAACAGGTCTTATTAGTCTTAGGGTTTGTCTATACTACCCGCCGGATCGGCGGGCAGCGATCGATCCAGCAGGGGGGTCAATTTATCGCGTCTAGTGTAGACCAGGCCTAAGCAGCATCCCCTTTCACTCAGATAGTAAGGTCCTGGGCTTTCAAAACAGGATGCTCTGAGTTGCATCCCTGCTGCCACTGTGAAGTTCTGAGTGGCATCTAGGGTGAGTTAGATGCCCATTATTTGTATTGCAGTAGCATCTAGAGGTTCCAGTCAGGGATCAGGCCCCTGTGCTAGGCACTGTACATGCACATACAAAACAAGAGACAGTTCCGGCCCCAAAGAGCTGCTTTGTTACTCTGTTAAGTAGCTATAGGCTGCCTTAACGAATATAAAGAAAAAGCCAGGGGTGAGAACTGATGTAGTCACTTATTTCTAGAAGTCCAGTGCACCTCAAGGCAAACCAAGGTATAGTGGAGATACTGGTAAAGCAGAGAATACATAGGTCCCTGCTAAATAGCCATCGCACTTTAAACCAAAATCAATAAATTGAGGTTTGCTGTTATAAGGTTGCATTTCCAGACTCCTGTGAATTCCCTCTCCAGAATGGGTTGCAAAACCAAGAGCTTTTGACATTAAAATGCAATTTCTGTTGACGCCATCGGGCGCTGCATTATGTAGGTCATGAAATGGTAGGGTATTCCCATTTTCCCACCTGTCTTATCCTTTCTTATCTCCACCACGCAGGGCTACTGCTTCACCTCCCCCTGCTATTCGCTGGTGGCATTAGGACTGGACATGTCATACAGCTCCAGCAGGAAAAAAAGAACAGCTTATTTTTTCCCCTGCAGTGAATCTGGCTTCTGCACAGCATAAAGGGAAAAGCCTTTGGGCGTCATGCTGAAATTCTGTCTTGCAGCCTTTCAATGTATTAATCAACACAGCGTTCCTCCGGTCTGGAGAGGCAGCCTTTTGGTCCCAGCTATCCTGAATGGTAGGGGAGCTAACCACTAGGGACCCACTCTGCAGCTGATATCAATTGGCTGACTATGCTGATTTCGACCAGCTGAGGACCTGGCCCTGGAAATTCAGCTTTTACTATTTAATTTCAAAGCTATTATAAAATCGGACACAGGGCTGGGTCCTCAGGTGGTGTAAACTGGTGTATTTGCACTGGAGGGAATGGAGCTATGCTAGTATACACCAGCTCAGAGAAAACACAGTTGAAAAAGGTGGCTTCTGTGCTGCGTGTAGTGAATAAAAGTAATTGCCAGTATAACCGATAGGTTTCTGGTTTTAATCACAGTTTTTCCTCCTCCTTTATAATTACTGCTCATCATTTCCTGTAATGCATTTCTTGTTTGTGTGACACCGCTTGAAAAGTAACCAAAAATTCTCTGTCGAACCTTCACTTGCAGTGTTATCAGGGCACAAGAGCCCTGTGCAAATCAACGGCAGCGTGTCAAATAAAGGCAAACTAAATTCTTTCATTAATTTTTGGCATCTGATGACCTGATCTGTAACCCAGCGAGTATATCTGCAATTACTATGCTGTACTGAACTTGGTAATTTGCCCCACTATCAGCATGCATCCTATTTCTCACTTACTGGGGATTAACAATGAGGCATCAGATCCTGCAGACCTTACTCCTGCCAGCAATCCTTACTCCTGGGAGGGTCCCATCGACTTCAAAGAGGCTGCTCCAATGCCGAACGGCTACCCGTGAGAGTCTGATTTTGCAGGATTGGGCCCTCTGAGAACTAGCAGCCAGGGCTTGCAGGGTAAGAATCTGTATAATCAAACCCATTGATTTAAAAGATCCATTGTGTTCCTCCTGAACTGAAACACTGCAAATTGACTGCAATAGATTTGCTCCACTCTGCTCGGCTACAGAATGAGGAATCAATCAGGGGGATTGCTTGCTCCCAGTTTCTGAGTCTTTTTTTTTTATGCTAAGAGATGAGAGGGGGAAGGAGGGTCATTGCTTTATTCTGCATCACAAGTGAGAAACTAGAAACCTGGTAAATGCCGTGACTTTGGCTAATGAGATTCAGAAATACAGAGGCAATATTAAACAGGAATTCTGAAACTTACATCTCCTGTCATTTTTCATGTGTTTTAATTGGGCAAGATGTAATTAAAGGCACAGTTGCCGTGGCGCATAATAAAAACTCTTTTCCCAAATATATTCTGAGGCTCCAGTCCTGCAAGATGCCCAATCCTGCAAGTACCCTCAGCTCCCACCAGGTATAATGGAAGAGGAGGAGGCCTGACATCTTGCAGGATTGGGCTAGTTAGATAGAAAGATAGTTAGTTAGATACACTCCTAGCTGCAGCGTAGCTATAACCAGAGAGAACCAAAGCAGGCTGCATCCTAAAACAAAGAGTTAAAACTCACCTTGCCTTACTCTCCGTTGGCTAGCTGCTGACTGACTGCTGAGACCTAGAATTGCCGGCTTCCCTACAGAGCCCCCTAGCCTGCAAACTGGACCAGCAATCCCCCCCGCCCCGCCACACACAACTCACGCTTTTAAAGTGACAGCTTGCAATTCCAACACAGTCCTCAATACACCAGCCTACCATGGTCACATCATAATAAAAGTTACCATTCTCTATGACTTCAGTGAGAGCTTTTCCCAAGCAAGGACTTGGTGAGGCCTGCAGGAAAAGTCTGCAGGCTCCTGGGGAACTGTACACTCCTCCATGGGAAGCCCAAATGAAAACAACATTCCCCTCTTCTTTACCCCATGTTTTTATACGCACATTAGGATGACCAAGCCCAGGCAAGATCTGAATCTTGCCCAGCTTTGCTTAGCACAAGTGTGGAGGAATTCACTACAACCTTGTAAAAGGTTTTCCTCTGATTTTTTTTTTTTAAATCAGCCCTCAGTGTGCCAATCTGATTGCACTTTTTGCTGCAGGAACTCAATTACATGAAAGAGAGGCACCTCAGCATTCTGTTCCGAAAATGACACCTTGACACCGACCACTTATTGGAGTACAGAGCGGATGAAAACACCCACGGGGAGCGGAGGATGATGGGAGCTAACCAAAAGGGCGAGGGGTTGGGCCAACGCTCTAGCACGAAGTCGATGACGATGATGAATTGCAACTGGCGTGCCTTTGAGCAGCAATGGTGTGGAATTCCCCATGTTGCCATGTTGGAACTGTCTCTCTTTCCCACCCCGATTTCGTTGCGTGCTTTATTTTCATGTTTTCAGCCTCTCAGGACTGCAATAACTGGTCGGTGTCAAGGTGTCATTTTTGGAACAGAATGCTGAGGAGGCCTCTCTGTCACTCAATTAAATTCCTGCAGCAAAAAGTGCAAATCGCTTGGCATATTAAGAGCTGATGGAAAGAAAAAAATTAAGAGGAAAATTGTCACTTGCACATATACATAGCACAAAGTTAACCACATTCATTCACCTGCAGCAAAGGAGCATCACCTCCACAACTTACTTGCCAATCTTTTCCCAGGGCACGAACAAGTGCTGTTAGAAATTGCGGGTCCCTCTGGCAAACCAGTTTCACAAAGCTCACAAGCTTTCTGCTCTGCCTGGGAGACTATGCTCTTCTTCTGTGAGCATGTCAGGGTTTGGGATGAAGGACGCACCTTAAAAACATGTTTCAAATCCCACTAATCAAGCCAGTGGGAGTTCTGCAAGCTTAAGAACCAAGGATGCTGCTTAAACATATGATAATGTCCAGAACAAGATTACTGGAATGATCTAATTCTAAATGGTGGACGAGTGAGAACAAGACAAAAGCCCCAGGTCTGAAATTAGTGACTGCACCAGAGTGGATGGAAGGTTGGGGGCAGGAGAAACATGGAGAGAAAACTTCTGAGTGCATTTTTCATTCTAATTTCTCCCAAACTCACTTAGCTCTAATCTTTATTTCATATTTTTATTCTATTCTCTTTGTGCTAGAAACTCCCTATTTCATGTAAAGGGAGCACCTCAGACATCAATTATTTGACATGTCAATCCCTTTCACACGTTCTCTGTTCTACATATAAGTAGGCACCAATAAGAGGCATTAAACATTCATAAAATTAGAAATACATGAAACCAGCCTCGGCAGCTCTTTTCATACAGCTATGACTAATAATCCAAACCCTGTGGAGGAGCAAAGTAAACCCTTCTGTAATTCTTTCAGAAAGCTTGACCAGTAGAACATCTTTCATAGTTTGCCTCTCAGTCATAGACATTAGATTCAATGGCCAGATCCTTAGCTAGTGTAAATCAGTGTAGGTCCATTAGCTTCAATGGGGCTGCACTGATTTACACCAGTTGAGGATCTGTCCTAGGTCTCTAAGGCAGCCAAATGGTTTGCAGTAGCATAATTGGATACAAACATCATTCATACTCTTCTAAATTACTGTGATGATTTGATTGCCCTGGGAATAATAATGACATGCCTGCTTTCATTTTAGTACCTTCTGAACTGCTCCGGTTCTGTCAGTTTACCTATGCTCCCAACCTGATCTTGATGTACACGGTCCAGAAGTACTGCCCTGGAGATAGGGAGATGCTGGAATCTGAAGACTCTTCTCAGTGTAAAGAATTAACAGTGATTCCCAAGTTTTTACACAAAGTTTCAACAAAGTTGTCCCATGGGCTTTTCTCAACCTGTGTTTCTTATCACAGCAAGGAATCCTAGCATATACTGCAGATTTCCCAGATACTCAGTCTCTCTTTTCTGGATCAGTTCTTTGCCTACCACGCTAATCCACACACTTTTGGTTAAAGCGGATCAATATGACAACCTTAGCTGTTGCAAATTAAAGCGGGTCCATTGACTGCAATTCACACCAGATGAAGATCTGGCCCAGTCTTTCTTCTGGGTTTTACCCATTCATTGCTAACAAGAGTTATGGCTGCCATATACATAAATGGTTGTTTTTTTCTATGGCTTTAAGTGTATGCAAATGTGCTTCCAGAGTGACTGAAGATTATACCATCCCAGGTAGCACCTTGGACTCAAACACCATAGAAGAGTCAGGGGATACCAATAAGTAAAGGACATTCTCTATCTGTTTCCTTTAGTCTTGCCACAGCCTCAGTGAAAAATTAATTTGCCACCTACCACCTAGCCTTTTAAATGGCATCTCTTTCTGTGTGCCCATAACCTGACCAAATATTTAGCGTCTTCAAGATGTTTATGCTAGAAGAAAGGGGTTAAGAAGAAGAAAAAGGGCTAATAATAGTTCTGTAAGAGGTGTGATCTTCCACCAGACCTCCGAATGCTATTTTGCTTCCTTTACCCCACAAATTGTATGCTGAACTCTAAAGCAACCTAATTTCCAAAGGTATCTATTCCTAATGTACATTAATTCAGTTCATCTCTTTGGGGGCTGTCACCTTGTTGTGATGAAGGGGCATGTGTGTTCCAATGATCCTCAGAGCTAAGCTGTCAGGAGCTTCATGTTCCTGGTAGGGTCTCCCAAGGCGAACAGGTCTGAGGGGAGGTCCAAGTCCTCAATGGTAGATCAGGCAAAAGAGGGTCCTCGGATCTCAACAGCTGTGAAAGTGGATGAAGACTGCAGCAAGCAGAGATCTCCAGTTGTCTCGGACTTTCCCTGCCACTGAGCCACAGACCTCCAACTTGTCATGATCATGTGGTCGCTGTAGGCACACCATCTTCCCCAAATTTAAATAAATCATGTGCAGGCTTCTACCATGGGAAATAACATCTTCCCAACCTTCCAAGCCCTGCAGCAACAGACTAGTGGTTACAGACACAGGACCCAGACTTGCTGCTGCTGGGGAGAGGCGCCTCTCCCCCAGCCCTGAGCTGCTGCAGTGAGAGAGGGCTGAGTGGAGTCCTCTCTCCCCACTGCAGTCCGGGTAGCCTGCACCCCAAACCCTTCAGCCTCGCTCCCCAACCCTCTGCCCCAGCCCTGAGCCCTCTCCCACACTCTGAACCCCTTGGCCCCACCCCACTACATGCATTTTGTTATGTGCACCAATATGAATGTTATGTGTCACACATCACCTCCATATTGGTGCACATAACAAAATACATTCCGCACATAGTTGTCAAAAATTAGAGGGAACACTGGTCCTGGGCCTGGTTTAGTTCAACATCTTCATTAATGGTCTGGATGATAGGATGGATTGCGCTCTCAGCAAGTTTGAAGATGACACTAAGCTGCGGGGAGAGGTAGATACGATGGAGGGTAGGGATAGGGTCCAGAGTGACCTAGACAAATTAGAGGATTGGGCCAAAAGAAATCTGATGAGGTTCTACAAGGACAAGTGCGGAGTCCTGCACTTAGGGCGGAAGAATCCCATGCACCGCTACAGGCTGGGGACAGACTGGTTAAGCAGCAGTTCTGCAGAAAAGGACCTGGGGATTACAGTGGATGAGAAGCTGGATATGAGTCAGCCTTGTGCCCTTGTTGCCAAGAAGTCTAACTGCATATTGGGTTGCATTAGTAGGAGCACTGCCAGCAGATTGAGGGAAGTGATTCTTTCCCTCTATTCAGCACTGGTGAGGCCACATCTGAGTATTTTGTCCAGTTTTGGCCCCCCCACTATAGAAAGGATGTGGACAAATTGGAGACAGTCCAGCAGAGGGCAACAAAAATGATTAGGGGGCTGGGGCACATGATTTATGAGGAGAGGCTGAGGGAACTGGGCTTATTTAGTCTGCAGAAGAGAAGAGTGATGGGGCTTTTGATAGCAGCCTTCAACTACCTGAAGGGGGGTTCCAAAGAGGATGGAGCTAGGCTGTTTTCAGTGGCAGCAGATGAAAGAACAAGGAGCAATGGTCTCAAGTTGCCGTGTGGGAGATCTAGGTTGGATATTAGGAAAAACTATTTCACTAGGAGGGTGGTGAAGCACTGGGATGGGTTACCTAGGGAGATGGTGGAATCTCCTTCCTTAGAGGTTTTTAAGGTCAGGCTTGACAAAGCCCCTGGCTGGGATGATTTAGTTGGGGCTGGTCCTGCTTTGAGCAGGGTGTTGGATTAGATGACCTCCTGAGGTCTCTTCCAACCCTAATCTTCTATGGTTCTATGATAAATTAACTCAAACTCCAAAATAATGAGTAATGAGCGTATATTCTAAGTAAATTAAGAAAGAAGCTTAGGTGAAATGTGGATTTCTATGCAAGGAAATAAATTGTTATTTACATTAATTTGTGCCCATGCCCTCAAAGATGAAGACATTTTTAATATTTATAGCCTATTAAAATAAATGTACATAATAACTGTGCCGGATCCTGGCCTCTTTGCCCAGGTAAAACTCCAGCTGAAATCAATGGGACTCTTCCTCATACAGAGGAAAGGATCAGACTTTTTATTTTAAAATCTGTATCAACTGTGATAATTTAAAACTTTAATTACAGACGCAGGTGACAGATTGCCTATGAAACATCTTTCTCCTATCCAGTATTTCACCATGAATCTCACCCGTAGTCTATGCAGCTAGTGAATAAGTACAGTTGCCAGAAAGTATTTCATTGTAGATGTGTTAGGTTTCATCTGTTTTGTTGTGTGCAACTAATTACCTTCTTGAGGGTTAGTGGCAACAAAAATTAAATTAAAGTGAAAGCCAGAGCCCAAATCAGAAACGTATAAGGCTTATTTTGCTCATCCCTCCTGAAAATGAAAATGCCAGGGCACAGTCTAATATTTTAGCAACTGCATTAATGTGCATGTAAGTGGGTGAGAAAGCTTTTGCTCTGAAAAGAATTTCACACTTTAGTGAAGAAAAATGTTAACTAGTCTAGGGCTGCGTTTATTGGATTTTTAAATTAATTTCTGTGACATAGGCATGCCACAAAAGCCCCAGTGATGAATTCTTGCTAATGTCAACATTATTTTGGGAAAGAATTTTTAAATAGTGCCCATAATTCATGAGAATAGAGACCTCTGGGAATTTACTGCATAATCTTATTTTGCCCTTTCCTTGTTTTCACTCACAACTACACTTCCCAAACCAGTCTAGATTCTTTTAATTTTAAAATGTATCTGGATTTTTCTTTAGCAGAGCAGTGAATGGGAAGTGGGATGCAAACCTGACATGGAACTATATCAAGCAGAGCCAATTTAGAGCAGTGGGTAAAGATCACACTGTAGCTAACTCAGAACAGCATAGGAAAAAAACAACCTATCTTGTCTTCCCAGAGGACTATGGTCTATAGCCGAGCTGTTCTCCTTGTTTTACTTTAAAACGTAAGAGCCAAATCCTCAAGTCCTAAGGACTTGGTCCTAGGCAAACAATCCGGTGCATGGGGAAGTTTCTCTCATCTTGTACATTTTTCCCCACGATCCAAAGGCGATAAGAACCCATTTAACTTGGACAGCAGCTTAAATCAGATTAAAAGAATTGGAAGATCATAAACATAAAAAAAGAAAAAAACGAATGCACTCTGTGCCAGAGTGTATTCAAGAGGATTCAAGGCATCATAAAGAGCAACCTCCCAATTATCCTTAGGAAAGAGCTTTAAAGTATGTCCATCCACTGATAATGAGCTCTGGCTCTGAGACTGGGTCCCTTACTCACAAATCCAAGCACCACTCGCCAACTTCAAGACAGGCCTTTGGTGAGAGTAACAATGGAAGTTGTGTTAGGTGACAAGAAGCAAACAAGGGGACAGACCAATTTCACAGTACGACAGGCTGATTGGGAGACAATTGGCTGGATGCTCAGTTGTATCCAAGGGTGCGTCTCCTGAACAACACAAGCTGCAGTTCTGACCCATAATTAGCAGCAAGTAGTGGTGAAAAAGGTGGGTAGCGTCTCATGCTGGATGTTAGAGATGGAAGGGTCCAAGAGCACGTGACAAAATACAAGATGAGAAATAACAACACACTCTCATGTGCAGAAAGACCTAGGCGAAAAAGCTCAGGGGACATCTTAGTGGGAATTTGCTTATATAGGTTGCTGCTCTTGCTTCAGTGTGAAATGAGTGGACAGTTTTCTTATTGAGATAAAGTAAAGCCCATGGGGCAGGAGGGACATCACAGACCAGGGCGGTCTCGAGCTTGATTTAAATAATAACAGGCAAGTTTAAGATCATGTGGAGACAAAAGTTCACAATAGTTGACAGACTTTTATCTGGAAAAGTCAAAATGACCATAAAGAACAACTTGGGGCAATAATTTTGTATTCTGTCACTCCTGGAGAACTTGAAATCCAGTAACCTTCCATCATTAGTCAAAAACCCTGTACAGTACCTGGAGCCATCACCCTTAAAATGTACTGTGACAATTTGGACAATGGGACATGAAAGAAGGAATGTTTCCTCCCAAATTTTAGCCTTGCAATGAACTCTGCCTACTGTATGTGCAAATCAATTAAGCTGCCTGATATAACAAGCTTTGCAGTCACTCCACTGAATTTTTCAAAGCACAGAATAACAGTTCTATTTCTTTGGACAATTAGGAGTAAATTTCCAGACCCGCTTGTTCAGGATGCAGGGGAAAGGAATTGATATTGGCTGCTTATGAATCTTCAGGTCAGGTAGGATAGAGTCAACACATTTCTGCATTAACCTTCCTTCTGCACAGCGCTTCTGCCCTTGGCAACACATAATTAAGACAGGCATGAAAATCATTCTCAATGTATCAAAAGGAAATTATTCTCCAGTTAATGACAGCAACAGTTACCCATACAAGCAAGCTACACTGCTTACAAAAGAAAGCACAGCAAAGGACATGGGGCTCTATCTTAACCAACAATAATGGCCTTTCGAGCTAAATTCATAAGGAATAACTTTTCAAATGAGAATGTGCATTGCACACTGCTCTGCAGATTTAATCATATCCCCAAATCTCTTTCATTTGCCTTTATAGAACAATAACCAGACAAGCAGTAAGACTGAGCCGAAATCTTTTGATCACAACATATCTTTCCACTGAAATAGTTTTCTTTAATGGAAAACAAAAGCTGTAGGGTGGGGGAAAAAATTGTATCACTCTGTTAAGT
The DNA here is from genome assembly GCF_965140235.1 of Caretta caretta. Lineage (NCBI taxonomy): Eukaryota > Metazoa > Chordata > Testudines > Cheloniidae > Caretta > Caretta caretta. The sequence goes on along the minus strand of NC_134216.1, from coordinate 68,328,936 downwards.
GAGATTGTCAAACAGAATGATCCATGAGCGTATTTGTGAAACTTATCTTTAATTGACTGTGTGCAGTGGAGTTTTCAGAAATAAAAGCTTGGTCTGAACATGGGTAGTTGGCTTCTTCTGGAAAGTGATGCAAAACCTCCTTTTAGCATATGTCAGAGGGCTTCGGAGGGTGAGGTGACCCATTCGATATCTTTCTATGCTTTTGCAATCAAGATACCAAGGATTTCACAGAGCCATAGATTCCAAGGTCAGAAGGGACCATTATGATTATCTAACCTGACCTCCTGTAGATTACAGATCATAGAACTTCCTCAAAATTATTCCTAGAGCAGATCTCTTAGAAAAACATCCAGTCTTGATTTAAAAACAGTTAGCGATGGAGAATCCACCTTGACCCTTGGTAAACTGTTTCCATGGTTAATTACATGTTACACCTTTCTCTGCCAGACTGAAGAGCCCACTATTAAATATTTATTCCACATGTAGGTAGTTATGGACTGAAATCATGTCACCCTTGAACCGTTTTGTTAAGCTAAATAGATTGAGCTCCTAGAGTCAGTCACTGTAAGGCATGTTTTCTAATCCTTTTATCATTCTCATGGCCTTTCTCGGAACCCTCCCCAATTTATCAACATCTGTCTTGAATGGTGGGCACCAGAACTGGACACAGGATTCCAGCAGCCATCACTCCAGTGCCAAATACAGAGGTAAAATAAGTTCTCTGCTCATACTTGAGATTCCCCTGTTTATGCATCCAAGGATTACATTAGCCCTTTTGGCCACAACATTGCACGGGGAGCTTGTGTTCAGCTGATTATCCATCCCAATCCCCAAACATTTTCAGAGTCCCTGGATCCCAGGATACAGTCCCCCAAGATGAGAGGTCAACTATCAAGATGCTAGTAGAAACAATAATGCCAAACAGGAATGCTCATCATGTTTCCTATAATAACAAAGAGGTGACATGGACAGACAGATAACTGGTGAGCCTTAATCTCCCATATTTCTTCCCCACCATCCTCCCTTGCCTCAGAAACCCACCGTCCTTAACAGACCTGGGCTCTTGATCTTAAATGGCTTGGGGGTGAGTATAATAATCATACCTAGCTCTAACAAAGCACTTTTCATCAGTAGATCTCAACGTACTTTGCAAAGGAGGTCAGGATCATTATCCCATTCCACACAGTGGGAAGCTGAAGCATAGGGAGATGAAGTGATTTGCCCAAGGTCAAAAAATGGGTTTTGGTAAAAAGTTTTGCATTTCCAAATTCCATTTCTGGTAACATTTTTCAGTTCTGGTGAAAAAAAATCTACCAAAAATCTACCAAACCATTTTACTGAAAATATTTTGTTTTTAGTTTTGGCGGGGAGGGGGGTTGGTTAGAGGGGGAGGTGTCAAAAGACTAGAACATTTTATTGACGTTGACATTTTTGTGCAAACATTTTCATTTTTGACCAAAAGCCACAAGGAAAACATTTCAGACAACTCTAGAGATGTGTAGGGAGTGGAAGTTACACATTGATAAGAAGACATGGACATGAACAGCAGGGAGTTTGAGAGTATTACTGAGCCTATGATCTTACTGAGTATAAGCTGGTGTAACTCACATGTGAAGTGGGCTAGAAGAAAGTGTAAGTTACACCTGCTTAGACTCACCTCTGAATTTATCCCAATGCATGACTAAAGAGAATGTCTCAAGGGGTGAGATGTGGCAAGGATAGACTGAGTGCCACTGTAGATGCTATTTAGGTAAGTACTAGCAGAAACGAATGGAGACAAATAATACCATAGAAAGGACCTGAATTACAGTTAGCCTAAGGTTAAGGCTCCGTTCCCTTCCATTCTCCAGTGAACGCATACAGCTACAAAGTGGGCTTTACAAAACAAGGATCTGAGTGGCTGATTCTGACTAGATGGTGTAATGACACCCTAAAAATGCCCATAGGCATAACTCACTGAATGAAGTCATAATGACAGTCATGTTACCGCAGTGGTTAAAGATGCGTTGTATCCTGACATAGGTTCCCCGCTTTGTGTGCTGTTGTTATGGTGATATTATGGCACAAGTAGTGCACTGGGTCTCTGTCAATGGAAAATAAATGCTTGCACCAAAAACGCTGACCAGTGGCAAATAATAACTTAAATCATCGAGGGCCCAACCCCGCTTTCACCAAAACCAGTGGGAGTTTTGCTACTGACTTCAATGAGAGCAAGAGCAGCCTATTGACCTTAGACAAATGTTGACCCCTGTCATCTCAATCTAGAGCCAAATGCTGCTCCCCTTACTCATGTAAATAGTCCAACTGACTTCAAGTGGGACTAAGTGTGGGAGCAAGGTAAGCAGGAATTAGCTCTTGGAGAGCTGAAATTCTCACCTTGATTGATCCTCACTAGTTTTAGGACACATCTTTGCTCGGGTGAACAATCCCATTGAGATGACTCATGTGAGTAAGAGTGTCCTTGAGTTGCATTGATGGAAGTTGATAACGAAAGCACACACACAATGAGAAGGAACAAACATCGACCTTTGCCTGGCAAAGTAGTTTCTGGGCTGCGTATAGGTAATCAAAAAATCTTTATAGAATTTTGCTGTTATCTCTTCTTTAAAGCTAATACAGTACATTCTTACCATTTTTGCAGACAGGACAACACTGTTCTGGTTCATAGACTGGGTTGACACATTCAGGAACTGCGCAGTCTGCTACAAGACAGTGAACTTCATTGCTGGGCTCACAACGACACCATTCACATGGAGAGGGCTAGGAACAAATCTAAAATTAGCCCATTTCCTCCTGCAGCTCAAACATTTGTAACATTTATATGTTGCCATAAGACAAAACATCTGCGTTTAATACGACTTCACTGCATTCATTCATCATGTGCAACACAAATTAGCCTGTAGGACAAAATAGTAAACTCTGAAATATTTTTAAAAGTGCTAAGGAGAATGATCAGAATTATATATTTTTTAAGGACCATGCTTGTACTTTGTCCATTGTCACACTTACCTCTCTATTATAAAAGGACCCAGAACAGGTCAGCGGGTCTAAAGCAAGTCACCAGTTTGGCTTTTGTTTGAAGGCACATGAATGCATTGCACAGATCGTGTTCCGTTGCTCATCTGTTGTCTTCTTGTGAGTAAGTCTGGTGTTAAGAGTTATAAGAGCAGAATTCTAGTAAACCTCAGCTCCGTGGCTGTTCTTGGGAAGGGGGCAGAAGGACTGCATGATGTTCAAATGCACATTCATGTCATGTGTAAACTCACAGTTGCAAACCAACCTAATGCCCTGAGTGTGTTGCTGCCGGATCAGCTGGCTCAAAAGCTGGAAACTTCAGTGTTGCAGCCTCGGGTTAGAAGAGTGGATACGTTTTTCGGAATCAAGAAGAATTTCTGTTGCTTTTCTTATAGGGCAGGGATTGTATTTTTGTTCTGTGTTTGCACAGTGCCTAGCACAAGAGAGCCCCGATTGGGCCCCCCAAAGCACCACCACAATATAAATAATAAATAATAATAATAATTTAATTTTCTAGCCCCACCCTGAAGAAGGTATTTAAGCATATGCCCAAGATGAAGCTCTGAGTAATACCACTGAAGTCAATGAGTCACTTGGGAACCAACTGAACTGGTTACATTTTAGGACTGCCAGTCTAAAGGGTGTGCCTTGAACATGGTAGAGAGAGTTGTCTTCATCTCACTTGCCTTCCCTTTTAATGGGGAATTGAAGAAATATTTTAAAAAATAGAAAAGTCACTGTTTCAGGTCTCCAAAACAACAAGTGTGTGCATGCAGGTGAGATAGACACACACACACATACAGAAAAGGAGGGCAATTGAAGAATTAGAATCACAGAATCATAGAATCATAGAATATCAGGGTTGGAAGGGACCCCAGAAGGTCATCTAGTCCAACCCCCTGCTCGAAGCAGGACCAATTCCCAGTTAAATCATCCCAGCCAGGGCTTTGTCAAGCCTGACCTTAAAAACCTCTAAGGAAGGAGATTCTACCACCTCCCTAGGTAACGCATTCCAGTGTTTCACCACCCTCTTAGTGAAAAAGTTTTTCCTAATATCCAATCTAAACCTCCCCCACTGCAACTTGAGACCATTACTCCTCGTTCTGTCATCAGCTACCATTGAGAACAGTCTAGAGCCATCCTCTTTGGAACCCCCTTTCAGGTAGTTGAAAGCAGCTATCAAATCCCCCCTCATTCTTCTCTTCCGCAGGCTAAACAATCCCAGCTCCCTCAGCCTCTCCTCATAAGTCATAACTCATAAGTCATAACTCTCCTCATAATTAGTGCCTGGCAGGCTGGTGTGTGAAATCTCTAGCAATCGAGCATGCCGTGCACCAAGTGTTCGTGTGGGCCATGCTGCTGCACACTCGAAAATCCATCGTGAACTTTGATCTACTCTAGTTTGAAACAGCATAGCACACTAGGGAACTTCCAGTGAGTGGGAGCAGGGGCCACTCAACCAGCTCGTGTGCCCCACGCTAGAGTGCTGATGTTACAGCCCAGCGTGCCACACACTAATGCTCCATCCAGCTATGCCCTTAGATAGACTGGAGAGAGGGAGTGGGGCTAGGGGTGGGGAAGAGAAATAAAAACGACTAAATTAAGCGCATGTGAAAACCAAATCACTAGAAAATCATTTTATTCGATTACCTGTCAGACACTGAATTCGGGCCTCTTCTGAAACAGCTGATCCCCTCACTAGCAGCTAAACTAATGGGTGGAGGGTACTGGTGCAAACTCTTCCTTCCATCACATAAGGCGAAAGCTGTAATAATGCCATTGAATCCAACGGAATTCCTCCAAATTAAATGAGAGCAGAACGCCGATGAAATGTTTCAGATCATGGTGACGTCTCTCACCAATTCGTACAAGACATATAGAACACCCTGAGTTCTGGTCTTGGCAGGTAAAAAGCTTTTCTGTTCACCTCGAAGGGGCTCCATATGTCTTGAATCAAATCATTTGTGCCCAGGGAATTCATTTCCACCCTAAAATGGACTAATTAAAGCATCCCTCGCTTTGTCTGAACGTCTGCAACCTGTAATCCCCATCAACTCTCATTACTAGTGGCTCTGGCAAATTAGGTAAAATCAGCACATCCTGAGTTAGGGAAGCAGTCTGTGGAGGTGGAAATCCTCTGTCTAATTATCTGCCCTCATTCCACTCTGCTTTGATTTCTATCTGCAGCACCAGGAAGCTCAATTCCTTTTACCTGCTTTTCTTATTCAAGTCTATTTAATAACAATAAAAACAACACAGAAGAAACCCAAACTACTAGCCCAGGGATCAATAAGAAAATTGCTGTCTTGTTTTTCCCCAATTTAACCAATAGTTATATGGAATAGTCCAGCTCGATCTTCTGCTATATTGAGACCTTCATTAACACATCCTGGAGAATGTCTCCTGGCCACAAAGTTACACTGGTTTCTGTGATGCTGAGCTGCTAGCCCTGCAAGCTATTCTACTGCATATGACTGAGATTGAAGTGCATCAGCAGATGTAGGAGATGCCCCTAAATGACTCTGCACTGAGTAAATGAGACATGACATGTATATCTTTTGCTTCCGTGTTGTTAGCGTTACCTGAAAATGACACTGTAATAAAAGGTGATGTTATTTGACACTGGAAGCAGCTGTTGGGATGGGAGACCTTTACTCAGTTATAAGATGGAAAGAACTCTTCAGCTTTTCAGAGGATGAACATTCTGCAGAAGATAAGAGAATATTCGACGTTGAATTTCTCTACCAGCTTTCTATTTCCCACCACATCAAGTTCAACCTACTCGTTCTTGCCTTCACACCCATGCTTAACCTTGCCCCTTTATACTCATTAGTCTCTTATTGCAGCACCCACACATTCCTTTGCCTCCACCAATGATGCCAAGCTTGCTGACTACAAATGCCTCAATGCTTTCTTCAGCATCTCACCTTATACAGGGAACACCCTTCCGGAGTTGCTCTGCAAAGCCGCTCCCGTCTTCTGTAGGATCTGATCCAAAGCACAGTGAAATCAAGAGGATTCTTTTTTCTGACATGAATGGGCTTTGGCTCAGAGCCTTAAATTCCTCCTAGAGACACACTTCTTCTGGGATGCCTACAGGAAACTAACTGACTGAGGAGTCTGTTATTTATCTCATGAATGAACTGCTCTTCTGTACAGAGAGATGAGTCAAGTGTTGGGAGGAAAGGCACTGAAACTGAAGCTGGGAATTAGTGCAGGAATTGGGATTCATATGAGGCACCTCCAGGTCTTTTTCTGACTTCTCTATCCAGCCCATCTGTTCTTATTTTCCTCCAGGCATCAGCTACTCTTCTACTGACCCTACTGAAGTTCTCTTCCAGATGCTGATGCTTTGTTTGCTTTTTATTCCTATGCAAATATCATACATGGTGAGCGCTCTCTATCGTGTGCCGTGCGAAACTCGGACAGTTTTCAGCAGCACCAGGGTTGGGATTTAAAGGTGTGTCACTCATGGAGCATGGCACCGTGGTAAACAGTTTGTAAATTTGCAACTGGTGAAATTCAAAGGGGATGTTCTCCTGTCCTTATTGAAAACCAGTGATGGGAATGTTTGCTAACGCCTGACATACAAAAAGAGCATTCAGTCATGACACTTACTTTTAGACAGAGCAAATAGACTAACCAGAATCTTTTAGAGCTGATACTTTACTAAAAACTCTGAGGAGATCAATGAATTCAGATGAGTAAAGGGTTATGTATGGTACAAGATTTTAGGCAAGAATTTTGACACTATCCTTCTGAACAAGAACAATGTCTTATAAGAGGTCTTTAGGAAAGCATTTTTTTAACAAGACTTTTCAAGAACCAACCCATGTGTGTGTGTGTTAGGACTCGTCTCATTAACAATCCAACCAAAAGAAGGACCATGATTCATGTCCATATGTATATAATACATATGCACACGCTTATGGCAATATCACTTTGATAATATTTTTCAACAGAAATTCTGAACAATATGATGGATCAGGGTCAAATTCTCTACCCCTTTTGCAGGATCTCCAATTAACATCCAGGTATACTAAATTAGAACCCCAGTGAGCGATGTCGGTATAGATTTTCATGTTGTCATTTCCATCAAAGCTCAGGGGAGCTGGTGAAATAATGTAGTGCTTTCATTTTCTAGGGCACTGATTCCAACTCTAGCCAAGGCAGTATGGCGCAAATGTGGTCATCATCTGACTATTGTTCAGAGGCCTTTAAGAACTGAGTTGGTGGATCCAAGTCTGGTGCCTTTCTCACCATCAGTACTGACAATGTTTTAGCTCCCCTGTGGGCAGTCTCAGCAAAGAGGCCATTCACCGAAAAATCATAGTTCAACTATCATCTTCTTCCTAGAAGTGGATCCCTCCAGCACAGTGGTCGGGCTAGAAGATGTAAGTCTCTTGTCTTGGCAAGTGGTGGACATCTACAGCCACTTTTTAGAAAAGAAAATTAAAAATTGGGATAGAGAATACACACAGCGAAATAAGCATTTTATGTGCAAGGGAGGAGATAAGGATAAATCTGACAGATGTTATAAACCATACCAAGAAGACAACAAAGAGAAAGGAGAGATAAGGATTCAAGAGGAAAAAATAATGATCCTTCCCCAAGATGATGATGATGATGATATTTATTTATTTTGCGGGAGAATGTGAAAACCTGTTGGGATTCAAATCCCAATACCCAGTTCAACGCTCTACATTTGGGTGCCGGTTGGGCATGTTTCCCTGATCTAGTCTGGATGCAGCCAAAGATGGTGGCAAACCTATGACAATAACTGATCTCAAAAGACTTTGGACATTTTTGTCTAAACCTCGCCAGAAGCATTTACAAGAGCTTGGCATTGCTCAGTCTGAACCCTAGACTGGCCTAGACCCTGAATTCTAGAGTGAATCTAATCTAGATATCACCATCACCTCTTTGGTCACTGACTAGCTGCCTAAGCTATCTGCCTATTCCCCAAAACAATGTTGAATACTTGTCTTTACCATGTAGGTTTGCTCTTCAATTGTCTATCACTGGGTATTAAAAATTCTTACTAAAGCATGGAGCAAATATCTGTAAAATAAATATTATATAGTGGCCTCCCTTACAAGTTCTTCAGTTGCCTTAGATGAGTAGCTCTGTGTCTATTTCTCAATCAATTTTAGGTACTTCTAAGCAAACCTAGTTAGAGTGGTAGATAGGCAGTTATCTAAGACCACTGAAGAATTTTCAAGGTGACGAATGATATTTTTTCTTTACCTGTTTGTTCCATCCTTCAGAGAGATTTTCTCTATTCTCCGCCCCCCCCCTCCCCCCGAGTTAATACTGTCACAATTAACTAAAAGGCTAACTGCAGCTCTGGCCCTGCCTGGTCTCTCTGAGAGCAGCCCCTCTCAAGTCTTGGGCCTCTAGCCATGACCCGTCTGTCATGGTGGAATTATTTGATTCTCCCCGTCTCAGACCAGGCTGTGGGCTGCAGTCCCCTGGGATCAATTGTGGTTACCGCAGCAGGCTTGAGCTGGGTTCAGTACCTGCAGTTCATTTCCCCGAAGGGCAATGACAGTGGTAACTGGTAACCCAACAGCCCTCTTAAAGCCACATATAATTGATTTAGCACAAAAGCATTTCGGAGACAACAGATCTTAAAAAGAATAAAACAGTCTATATGCAGGCCTGCTTCTCCCTAAGGCTTACATTCCCCTGGACATGGAGAAACACCAGCTCTTTTAGAATCAGACTCCTCTCCAGAGCCTTCCTCTTTGTCAACAGGTCCCCAGATAATCCCTAACTATTCACCTCCACCCCTCTCCACCACTCCTTTCCTGAGAAAGGCTTTTTAACTGTTTGTCATTATTTTGATCTCTGGGCTGCCACCCTGACAAAACAAGGCTTGCATCTTCACTGGAGACAAGATACAAGATCCTCAAAGCTAAGTGCTTCTCCCATTGTCCTGTTTCAGAGTAACAGCCGTGTTAGTCTGTATCCGCAAAAAGAAAAGGAGTACTTGTGGCACCTTAGAGACTAACCAATTTATTTGAGCATGAGCTTTCGTGAGCTACAGCTCACTTCATCGGATGCATACCGTGGAAACTGCAGCAGACTTTATATACACACAGAGAATATGAAACAATACCTCCTCCCACCCCACTGTACTGCTGGTAATAGCTTATCTAAAGTGATCATCAAGTTGGGCCATTTCAAGCACAAATCCAGGTTTTCTCACCCTCCACCCCCCCACACACAAACTCACTCTCCTGCTGGTAATAGCCCATCCAAAGTGACAACTCTCTTCACAATGTGCATGATAATCAAGGTGGGCCATTTCCTGCACAAATCCAGGTTCTCTCACCCCCTCACCTCCCTCCAAAAACCACACACACAAACTCACTATCCTGCTGGTAATAGCTCATCCAAAGTGACCACTCTCCCTACAATGTGCATGATAATCAAGGTGGGCCATTGTCCTGTAATAGTCCCCTAAGAGTTTGTTTACAGATTGCTAATCTGGATTCATTGTTTTGCTTCCTTGATTGTTTCTCCCACAGCTCCCTATTAAATTAGATCAAAACATTCATAGAGGGAAAGTCTTACAATCCAATATACAATAACTTCCCTTCACTGACCAGGTCACATACAGTGTTCAGAAAATGAAAAGGAGTACTTGTGGCACCTTAGAGACTAACCAATTTATTTGAGCATAAGCAGCTCAAGGAAGTTTATGCTCAAATAAATTAGTTAGTCTCTAAGGTGCCACAAGTACTCTTTTTCTTTTTGCGAATACAGACTAACACGGCTGTTACTCTGAAAAGTGTTCAGAAAAGCATTACATCTCAGTATTCTCAGATTGTTTCATAGCAGTTCCTTGTCCACCACAAATACTTAGTAGTAAACGATTGTACAGCAGTGCAAACTTTACAAAAGATAGTTCACAAATATTTTCAAGGGGGCTGGTAGGAAGGTTGCATATCAGGTTATTTTTATCATCTAATTCAAGTTATAGTTGTCTTGTAGTTAAACCATCTACGGTTTGTTCCAGCTCTGTTGAAGGCAATGTGAGTCTTTCCACTGACACCAATGGATCTAAGGTCAGGCCCACGATGCATCTTACAGTGAAATACATGCATGCAAGTTCACGGAAAGGGCTGGATAAAAGGAGGAATCTGATTGGTTGATGAAAATTCCACATGGTTTGGAACAAATAGAGAAATGAACACAGCGGGGCCTATTTTGAAGACACACAATTCCCACTGAAGCCAAGATACATCCACACCTTTCACAACTGCAGAGTAAATTCCACTGTTTTTAGGATAACAACTTTAGTCAGGACAAATTACCTGCCCTGCCCTTCTTTTTCCATAAAGAGAATGCAGAAATATAGGTATGTTTTAAGTCTAGATTGGAAAAAATAAACATATTCTCAATAATGTATCTGAATATTGACAGATATTGAGTTGCTATATTTTTTTATATATTTTTTGCTATATGTATTTTGTAAGGGGTTTTTTTTGGGGGGGGGGTAAAGGTTGGTTGTCTTCTTCTGAAACATCAAAGATGGCCCTGGCTGGAGATGGGGCGCTGGATGGGGTGGGTCAGGGCTCTGAGGTGGCACGGAGCATTCCTTCTGTCATGTGCTTGGCCACAGGTGCTGGAACAATTTTTACAGTGGGGGTGCTGAGAGCCATTGAACTAAACTGTAAACCCAGTACACAATGCTTAAATAAATTGGTTCATCTCTAAGGTGCCACAAGTCCTCCGTTTCTGTTTGCGGATACAGACTAACACGGCTGCTACTCTGAAACCTGTATACAATGGAAGCCACTTCAATCCAGGTGCTGCGGCAGTACCCCTAGTTCCAGCACCTATGTGCTTGGCTGGCTGGTTCTTGCTCACTTACTCAGGGTCTAACTGATCACCATATGTGGGATCGGGAAGGAGTTTTCCCCCATGTCAGATTGGCAGTGACCTTGGTTCTTTTTGCCTTCCTCTGCAGCATTGGGTGCAGTACGCTTACCAGGATTCCTAGGTGCCAACTCCGTGGGCACCCACTGGCAGTCAGCTCCCCTTCCTCCCCCCAGCGTCCCTGCTGATCAACTCCTTCCCTTCCCTCCCAGTGCCTTCGGCATGCCGTGGAACAGCTGTTCCGCAGCATGCAGGAGGCAGTGGTAGGGAGGGGGAGGAATGGGGAAAGGGCATGCTTGGAGAAGGGGGTGGAGGCGAAGTGCGGGGTGGGGCGAGGCAGGGCGGGGGTGGGGGTTTGGAGGAAGGGGTGGAGTGGGGGTCGAGCATCCCCCCGGTAGAGAGGAAGTCGGCGCCTAAGCCAGGGTACATCTCCCTTAATCAATTCCCTGCCATTGCAGTGGCCCCAGGCACTCGTGCACCTCAGTGCCTCCTGTTCTCTGCCTTTGGCAAACAATAATTTAGTCTCCTGTGGGATGTCATGCTTGGGTCTCATTTCCATTGTTGGGTTTAGTGTGCGGGTGCTGGGTGGTGTTGGTGGTCTGTGATATACGGAAGGTGTAGTGAGGGGGTGTGGTGCCCCACCACCCCGCAGAGGGAAGAACCTCCCAAGACACCAAAGTGGGCAGAGCAAGTGGAACCTGTGCCCGCCCCCCCCAGAGGTCAAGGCGCAGGACAGGAAGTATAAAAGCCCAAACCCAGAGCTCACTCGGGCTGCAGCCGCCAGAGAGGCCAGATGCCTGTGACCTGGCTCCGGCTTGGAAAACCCTGACAATCCGCGGCTGACCCAAGGACTGGCCGGGTCGGCTAATGCCGACTGGTGCATGGAGGAGCTGCCAAGCCTACCCGTTGCCAGCTACCCCGAGGAGCTGCCAAGCCTACCCGTCGCCAGCTAGCCGGAGGAACCCATAGTGCTGGAACCCTCCGAGGATACCTCCCTGACCCAGGTACCCTACGAGGGGGAGTCCAGAAGTAGCCTGGGGGCAGCCGAACCTAGTCGGGCTGCAGCACAGCCAGAGGCCATGTCAGTGTGTTGCGGCCAGGATCCCCACTGACCCAGCAGCGGGTCTTTAGCCGCTGCTAGGGCCCCGGGCTGGGACGCAATGGAGTGGGAGGGCCTGCGTCCCCGCTGTCACCCAACTCGTGGGTGGCCGTCTTCCCCTCTCCCTGGTCGCTCAAAGCCAGGAGCCTGAGGTTTGCTGTTGAACGATTTGCTCAGTCCCTGCCAGAGGGCCTGAGCTTCTGACTGTTTGTTTGCTGGACCCACCCTGACCCAGGGCCCGGGCTTATATTGTATTGCTTGCGGAGCCCTGCCTGAAGGTCTGGGCCATAGACTGGGTATTCCCCAACCCAGCAGAGAGGGTGTAGCGAGGCGGTGTGGTGCCCCACCACCCCACAGAGGGACGAGCCCCAGCGAGGCCCCTTACAGGAGATCAAACTAGATGATCTGGTGGTCCCCTCTGGCAGAAAATTTATGACTCTATAACTCTATGAAATTCTCTAACATATAGTTTGTGTGATTGTATCAGTTTCTACTGGAGCCTTTTCAGTTTCAATGCCATGGACTGCTTGGGAGAGAGTCAGATCTCAAAATGGATGCAAGCTGTAAATTCTGGACCCAGTTCCCAACGTTACCAAGGTTCGAGGGCACGTGGTTCTTAGGTTTGGACTCATTTTGACTTGGTTTCAAAAGACCTGCTCTCCATCAGGGATGCTGCTGCCACCCTAGCGGTTCCCACGAAGCAGAGGCAAGATGTGGCATGTCACCAAAGCTTTCATGGCTGCCAATAATTCCATTTCCCTGCTCTCTCATTGTCTGCGAGCCACTGGTACCAGCTCTCGTATAGATAATTGCCGTCAAACCTCCTCTGTGCAGAATCTACTGATGGAATCATGCTTTATGCAGAGATAGCAGAAGGAAGTACAGAAAAAGGTAAGGTGACGTCTGTCAAATTGTGCACTGATACCTGGAGCGTAGATGTAAATGTTAATGATGCTAAGGACAATGGCAGTTCTGATGGAGATAATTTTTGTAGCTACAGTTTCAGGTGGTGAATTTATAGGGAGGAAGATGAATAAGATCTGAGCCACAACGGCTTCCACATTACAGCTAAGATAGTAGGTTATAAATGGGAAGAGAGGAAAATAAAAAGAGACCATCGACACAGGATGGCATTCATCAGAGGTGACTGCAGGAGTTGAAACTGGAATAATTTTCATTGCTATTTAAATTGCCTCTGATCTCAGGCAGAATAGCAGGGGATTGCAAGAAAGCTGAAGGAGTGCCTTCTCCTAAGAAACTTAGCAGGTGTTAAACTATTGAGGACAGACAGATTAGCTTGACATCCACCCTAGACAAGATAGCAGGATCAATCAGAAAGGATGGAATAGTAGGTTATTTATTTATAATTAGAGGTGGCTTAATATTGCAAGATTTTGAGCAGCAACTTATTACAATACATAATTAGCCCCATTGACTTCAATAGGCAGAAGATATTCAGTGTGAATAAGGGTATTAGAATTATCCCATTCATTGCAAACATCCATTTGAATTCTGACTAACTTCAATTTGGCCATGCTTGTGCCCTTTTTTATTTGTTATTCAGAACCGAGGGTTTTTTTGTTCACCTTAATGTTTGGGGAATGGCTGTTCTTCATACAAACACGGCTATTTGCATGTGAGTATTCATTAGTCACTATTCATTACTTGTTGGTTTATTTTCATTTTAAAAGTTTCAAACATCCAATCAGAGCAGCTACAATATTGTGTGACTTACATGGCCATTCACACAACAGGAATCACAAAGGTTCATACCCTCCTCCATAGGCTGAACTGTGTTCAAATAAACTAGCTGGTGAATATTTACACACAGTAAATACAATCATAGAAAAGAGGACTGGTTCCCAAATGAGTCGTCAATAGATAATAGTGCTAAAATGGTTAGATAATTTATTTGCAATGAATAATTAAATAAATATTGACTGACCCTCTGTAGTGTCATGCGTCACAATATTCAGAAGCACTCAATCCACTTTAGAGACTGATGCAAACAGTAGACAGATTTCAGAAACACTGAGCATCCATAAGTCCAAGTCAACAGGGTGCTTAGCATCTCTGAAAACCGGGCAATATATACAAGGGTTATCATGGTAACCACTGAAATGTAGCAACCAGTGAGGAATTATTTATTCAACCGAAAGAACAGGGGAATAAACATACAAGTTCTTTAAAATAAGTAAAACACTCTCTAGAAATGATAGCCCTGACTCTCAAATCCAGCTGAGCTGTACTCAGTTCAGCACCTGACTAGGAAGCAAAGATGACCTGATTCCACCTTTGTCGCTTCCACATGCAGAAGCTCTAAACAAAAGTTAGAGCAGCCTAACGGCTGCTCTAACTTATGTCCAGCTGCCCGCAGTCACAAGGGGCTGTTTTAGCAGCTAGGAAAAGCCATAACACAGAAGGATTTTGGCCACCCCCCCCATGGCACTGAGTGCTGTTGTTAAGGAGAGACATAGAGCTTCTATGGCAGCTCCCAGCCACGCAAGGATTGCCCCTATGGGGGACACACCTTCCCTTCCCCTAACTATGCCCCTCCTATAAACAGTGGACTGCATCCCCACCACTGAGGATTCTCCATATGCTGCAAGAATTCCAGGCTAGCCGGTAAAGCTTGCTTAATGGCTGGGGGAGCAGCACACAGGGGTTGTACCATAAAGAGCTAACCAGGTCCCATATTTGGTGTAACAGGAGGGTCATGTAATGATTGGCTTTGCTAGGTTTGCTGTATTTTCCATGTGTCGGTCCAGCTGACCGATTTCTAAGGCTATGTACACACTACAGCTTACGTTGGTGTAAGTCATGTTGCTCCAGGGTGTGAATAAGCCACCCCCCGTGACGTAAGTTACACCCACCTAAGCGCCGGTGTAGACACTGCTGTCGGTGGGGGAGCTTCTCCTGCCACCGCAGCTGCCGCCGCTCCCAGGAGCTGGAGTAATTAAGTGGACGGGAGAACTCTCTCCCACCAGCTTAGAACATCTGCATGAGCAGCGCTCCGGCGTTAACAGCTGCAGCTGCGCCATTGTAAGCTCTGTAGTGTAGCCATAGCCTAAGACTCCTGGAACTGGTTTTTGGTCTGGGTCGTCATCCTTCAATTAGCGGATAAAAGGGAACCAAATTTCATGAGAGGATCCAACCTTGGCCTCTCCCAAAAGCCTGCATATCCAGAGTCCGTTATTTCATTGACGGAAGCTATTCAACATGACTCCGCACTTCTCTTCTAAGAGCAAAACTTTATGTAGACACACGTGTCTACATCATTTTATTCCTGACAACAGCTGTACTTACAGAGCCCTATGGCTGGAGGGACTAGCGGTTTGTATTACTTGGGTTTGTAATTAGTATGCTTCTATTCCGATAGCTTTTTTCGTTTTGGACCCGCCCACCGCACGTGGAGTAAGTCTCCTTTCTAAAGGTTACCGCGGGGACTAACACAGGGATCAGGATATGGCTGGACCGTGTGAAGTACCGTCGATTTAGGACACCAAGAGAATGCATAATTTATCCCATGTATCTGCTTCCCGATCCACCTTGCATTCTTCAACACCCTCTATTGTTGCATGTGGTCCTCCTGGTGAAGCATCCTTAGAGGGAGGCTTCTTTGGAAGTCTGGGTGAATCCAAAGCCTGTTTGGAATTTTGATTCTTGTTTCTTGTGTTTTCGCTGGGTCTGATTCTGCTGCTGTCATTGCGTTACCCTGATTAGGGACTAATTGTGCAGTAAAACACTACTGACTATGGGTAAGAGCGGCAAGAGCAGGCCCTCAATGTTGCTAGGCTAAAGAGACTATATCAGGGACTTGACAGTTGCATAACACCAATATGCTGGTTGGTGGGGAGGGTCACAATTCCACCCTCAGCCCCCCCTTATAAGGTAGCAATCTGCTGTCAAAAGCCCAGGAGACCTCAGGTCTGCACTTCCCCAGACTTACTACACTGGGGTCAGATCCTCAGTGAGTGTAAATCAATGTAACTGCATTGCAATCAGAGCCGCTGATTTACACCAGCTGAGGATCTGAATTTATGGCTGATTCCTATGCAGGGCCACAAAAGGGAGATAATCCTTGTTCCTTCAAGCTCCCTCCCGTGAGCCCTTGCATGGGAACTGTCCAGAACGCAGCCCTTCAGCTGAGTTGAAGTAAGTGTTTGGAGTCAAGCATGTTGCAAGGCCTCCTGTCCCTGTATTTTCAGCACTTTGAAAATAACTCAGTGGGGGCGGAGATGGCAGTGGAAATTCTGTGGGCTCACTGTGGTGTGGGTGCAGTGCTTTGAGATTGTGCGGAGAACAGCATCTCCACTGGATCTTTCGCTCTTCTTCTAGGCTTAGCCCTGCTGCCTCTTGAGGAAGGCCAACCACACACACATTCCTTCCCCTCCCACCTCCCGATTCTCCTGCTGGTAATAGCTCACCTTTCCTGATTACTCTTGTTATGGTCTGTATGGTAACACCCTTTGTTTCATGTTCTCTGTGTATATACAATCTCCCCACTGTATTTTCCACTGTATGCATCCGATGAAGTGAGCTGTAGCTCATGAAAGCTTATGCTCAAATAAATTTGTTAGTCTCTAAGGTGCCACAAGTCCTCCTTTTCTTTTTACACATTCCTGTGGTGTGAATGGCTCTCTGGGTCTTCTGGTTCACAGTGGCAAAACAAAACTCCACCTCTTGGTTTCGTTTTTTTCTTGGCACCTGCCAGAAGTTTGGTCCAGTCTTATCAGTGACTGGTTTGTCCCTCTCCTCTGAAATTCTAGGGCCAGGAATTCTAGGAATTTGGACCTGAGATTCTTTTGTGCCATTCTGGCTGCACAAAGGGACCATCAAGCTCCCGGATCTGGGCAGCTGAAGATTCCAGTGTTGTGGGGGCAACACTGGTCCCTTTTGGCTTATATGGGTGGGAAAGGTGAACCCAGACAGCTGGTGTACTCCAGTGATCCCCCACGTGGTATAATGGCCCCTTGTGGACTGTTACCAGTGGGACGAATTTAGAGCAGCTCAGCCTAGGGCAGACAGAGTTTTGTCCATTCTTTCTCTGTGGCCCACACTGCCTTGTGTATTGGCTTTAAATAAGTTTGTTGTTGATGGGACTCATTTTTCCTGAATACCATCCTCTTGTTCACTTACATTCAACTCAGGATTCCCCTGTGATTAAGAATCATGGGATACATTGGTGGCAATAGTTCATTCTGATCCTGGTCAGTGGTGCTGGCTTAGCTTGGCTGTTTCCTCCCCTTTATCTCCAAAGTAAAGGGATGTTGGCTGAGCCAGGGCTGAGGAGAGGCTGGGAGCTGCTGGCTTGCCTTTTCCTTGGTGCTGCTGACAGTGCACCAGCTTGGTGGGGGGATGAATCCGTGTTTACAGCTCTACACACACACACACACACACACCTTTCAGGGCCTGATCGCAAGCCCACCAAAGTGAACAGAAAGAGTGTTGCTGGAAAGAGCAAGAGAGAGCAAGAAAGGGATTAAAACTAGCCCCTGCTGCTGATGGCAGAGAGTGGGCTGGGAAGACTGACCTACTTACCTCCTCTCAATGTCCTGCTCCCTCAGCCCAGGGCACATGGTATGGCTGAACTGCCCCGATGCCACAACTGTGCTTGCCAGCCTGGCGAAAGGGGAGGAGGCAGGTTGGATCCTCCGTCTCTCGGGAAAGCCCACTCAGTCTTGCTGCTGCTATGTTACTGGTCGAGGGGGTGAGGGAGGGTGAATTGGGTTCTCCCATCTGCTGATGCTCCATCAGTGGGGTAGATGCTGTTGTTTGGTTCACCAGTGTGGTGGGTTGAGGTGTCCTTTCCTGCTGCTGTTCCTGGGAAGGTTGTTTTTCCTCTTCCTTCTATCAGTTTCACTCCCAAAGGTTCTTTCTTTGACTTAATGTTGGTTTTCTGTCAGATTGGTCGGTGAATTTTGAAGCAGAGGGAGTGGGGTGCATGAAAACTCCCTCAGGCAATCCCTGTCCCAGCTCAGCATCACGTGGTCTCCATAGGGGCAGCTCGGACTTAACACCAGATTTTAACCAGCATAACTTCATTGGGCTAACTGAAATCAACGCAGATGCGCCAGATTACACCAGCAGAGAATCTGGCTCCCAGGCTACAGTGGAATTCATTCCTGTTTACACTGGTGAGAGTAAGAGAAGAAAACAGGCCTAGGGTCTTTTAAATGGAAGCAAGTGTTCTTGGAATGACGTAGTGAGAAGGACCCCACCAAGGTTCCAGGTTGAGATTTCTCCTATTTAACTTGCTAGTAAGCAGTTTGGATGAAGGACTAAGTAGCAGGAGATGCAGATGACATGAAGGCAGGAGAGGCTGATGACACTAAAAAGGATGGCAGTGTTGTACAAGAGTATTTAAACAGCGCAGGGCAATGGGTAAAAGACTGGCATGATGGAACTCAGTGTCAGACTATGTAAAACTGGGCACCCAGAAAGAACCACTGAGATGGCGAATATAAATTCTAAATGTTTCCTTAATCAAGAAAACACAGGAGGAAAAGGACCCAGGGCAAAAGTAATAACCAGAAATTCAGGGCACAGGACCAGATTATTACACCAGTGTAAATCCAGAATAACTCCATTGACGTCCTGATTTACAGAAGTATAACTGAGATCAGAATTTGACACTCATTGTTAGTCGCTGTCAAAAAAAAAGAACAAAACCAAAACCAAACAGAGTTTTAGGATGGATAAGTAGGGGATTTAATTCCAAACCACAAAAGACAATGGTCCCTCTGTACAGGGTATCTTTTAGGCCAAAATAATATGGGTCCAATCCTGCAAGGTGTTCAGTGCCCTCAGCTGTTACTGATTTCAAAGGAGCTGCAGGATCCATCCCTGTGTTGTAATAGGCAGGAACACTCAAGTTAGGGAAGCAATGGGTTAGCGGTTTGTGCTCAGGACTAGGACCAAGGAGCCCTGACACTGACTGACTCTGTGGCCTTGTGCAAGTCACTTAACCTCTATCTCTTAATGTCTCCTTTGTTAAAATGCTGGTTAATGCTGCCGATAAGACCGGGTAGGAGGTAGAGAGGATCAGTTCGTTAGTGTTTGTACACTTTATATAAAATGCCAACGAATACATTTCGGAAAAGGTAGAGAGGAGGGTGGTGAGGCTCAATTTTATACTGGAATAAAATTCTCATGGGGAAAGTCTCCTTGATTTTAACATAGATTAGTTCAGGAATAGGTAACTACCTATGTTCCCTGTAAGATGCATGGCCACACAGCAGCCTATTAAGTGCTGTGCAGGCATTCAGGGAACCCGCCCGGCCACGACCTGCCAGGGAAGGGGTGCCCCTCCCCTTCCCAGACCTGCTGAGTCTGGGGGAAGGGGAGGGGGAGGGATGCCTATTCCACGGCCCCAACCCAGCCTGGACCTATCATGGCTGGGACCTACCATGGCCGGGGTGCCCTTCCCCCAGCCCCAACCCAGCCCTGGACTTGTCGCTGCAGAGAGAGGCACCTCTCCCCCCAACCTCGCCCAGGTGCTACTGCAGGGAGAGAGAGAGCTGGGGGGAAGGGGGAATCCTCTCTCCCCACCGTAGCCCCTGGGCAGCCTGCACCTCAAACCCCTCATCCGCCCGCCGGAGCCCTCACCCCCAACCCCAACCCTCTGCCCCAACCCTGAGCCTCTCATCCCTGGCCCACCCCAGAACCCGCACCCCCAGCTGGAGCCCTCATACCCTTGCACCCCATTCCTCCACCCCAGCCCTGAGTCCCCTCCCACATGCCAAACCCCTTGGCCCCACCCCCACCATATGCATTTTGTTATATGCACCAATAAGGAGGTGACGTGTGACACTTCACCTCCCTATTGGTGTACATAACAAAATTCATTCCGCACATGGGTGGGAAAAATTAGAGGGAACACTGGTAACTACTCCCTGTGCTCATTCAAATCCCTCCTGAAAACTCAGTCCAGCCAACTCACCTATGGGCAGCGAGGGAAAGGGGCGGGGAAAAAACAATGCAGCCATGGAGGAGGAGGGCATATGCCTCCCCGCCCCCGCATAATTAGTGAGGTTTCCCCCTCTGTTAGTGATCCTCACTTTTTGGGTCATGGTGAATTTAGGATCGGGGCCCCATTACAGTAGGTACTGTACCAACCCAGACTAAAAGTCAGCCCATATCCAAAGATTTTACAATCTAAACAACATTCATCACCTTAGTAAGGCACCATCTCTCTGCTCTGCGAAGGGCTGTCAGGGAGGAAAGCTCCATGAGGATCCTCTAGCATAGTTTCTCTCCGATCATTCTGACTGTGAGGATGCAGAGGGCAGGCTGGAGTCTCCCCAGCCTCCCTGCAGACACCCAAGGTGAAGGGGGCACAGTGCCATGAAGTCAGGAGAGCCACATGAAGTTCTTGGGGGCAATCTGGCTCAGCGACAACAGTAATTAATAACAGGTTGGGAGGGGAGGGAGGCATCTAATTCCAACTGCTATTGTTTGAAATCCCTTAGGGAGTCACACAAGGATGTCAGAGAAAGTCTTTTCTGCCCCCAGGGGATGATATTACCTCTGATCATGACTGGAAGGCAAGGAAAGGTCTTTTTCTCTGAAAGGATTTTGGAATTCTTTGCCTGTGTTTAAGAAATGGACTGGTATTTACCGAACATCCAGAGATAGCCCTGGATTAAATTACTGTTAGCAAGATTCCCCTGCTAAAATAGAGGACAGAGATCCTGGCTGTGTGGTTCTTGCCTTCATTATAATCCTATGCAGCTGTTTTGGGGCCCAATTCTCCTCTCACTCGCATGGGTTTTACACTGGCGTAACTCCCTAGGCTCCAACAGAGTTATCCCTGACTTATGAAATCAGAATCACAGCTTAACATGGTCTCTATTTTAACCAACCATACTGAAAGCTGTCATTGAATGATTTATTCAATTTTTGGTTTAAAAACAATCACTAGGCTAATTATCTACTCGGGCATTACTTTTTAATTAATGTAATTCTGTGTAAAGCACTTGCAGCTATCAACACTCCATCAACCCACACGCCTACGCTTTTCAGAGCACTCTATTACAGTACCGAAAACCTTCCATGAATTCTTGCGCTACTTTTTCATCTCCTTCCGTAGGAGCTGTGCTCACAGGCTGATGGCAGGATCGGTCCCGATGACATACAGTATGTAAAGCTGTATATTTACAACTCTCTTCAAGAATCATGAGATTTCAGCCATATGGTCAAAGGAACTGAAATGTTTTGATAAGACTCATGAAAAAAATGATTAAAAATAAAGAGCCAGATCTAGGCACAGAAGGGGAACCCCCGCTCCTGGAGAGGGGATCAGCTCTTTGTGCCATAGACTCCCCCACCTCTAGGCCTTCATGGAAGGCACTTAGTGAGGGAGAGGGTTGGGGTTGGGGGTGAGGGCTCCGGCGGGGGTGCGGGCTCTGGGGTAGGGCTGAGGGGACACATGGACGATACCCCATATGATCCTGCCCTTAATTAGGAATGATAATACAGCCTATGGCTAGGTTAGCTTTTCCATGTAGCCTTCCCTCTGGAGTGCCTGGGAACAGCTGCATGCTAGGTGTTCTTCCCTGGATCTATCCCTACCAGCGTGGTTCCTGTGGAGATGAGGGTGTTGCTAGGGCCAGAGCCAGTGCAGGCGTAATGCCGACAGACCCTGGTCATCAGCGGGCGGGATCGAACCGGGGACTTCTAGAGGTTAGTGCATGAGCCTCTACTGCATGAGCTAAAAGCCAACTGGCTGTTAGTTAAGGCTGTAGAGCAGACTCATTTTATCTCTCTAAGTCAGAGGTGGGCAAACTATGGCCCACGGGACCATCCTGCTCGGCCCCTGAGCTCCCAGCCGGGGATGCTAGCTCCCGGCCCCTCCCCTGCTGTCCCCCCTCCCCCGCAGCGCTCTGGCCCACTGCTCCTGTCGGGCAGCATGGTAGCATGGCTGGCTCCGGCATGGTAAGGGGGCAGGGAGCGGGGGGGTTGGATAAGGGGCAGGGGGTCCCTGGGGCAGTCAGGGGACAGGGAGCATGGGGCGGTTGGATGGGGCAGAGGTTCGGGGGGGGGCTGTCAGGGGACGGGGCGCAGGGGGAGTTGGATGGGGTAGGGTCCCTGGGGGCAGTTAGGGGCAGGGTTGTGGATAGGGGTCATGTCAGTCAGGGGATAGGGAGCGAGGGAGGGCGTTGGATAGGGGGTGGGATCCTGGGAGGTGGTTAGGGGTGGGGGGCCTTGGGAGGGGGCTGTAAGGGGTCAAGGAGCAGGGGGGTTGGATGGGTCGGTGGTTCTGAGGGGGGCAGGAAGTGGGAGGGGGTGGATAGGGGGCGGGGGCCAGGCTCTTTGGGGAGGCACAGCCTTCCCTACCCAGCCCTCCATACAGTTGCGCAACACCGATGTGGCCCTCGGGCCAAAAAGTTTGCCCACCGCTGCTCTAAGTGGTCTCGGTGCCACCAGATGGGACAGAACACCACACCCAGAAGGTGTGTGGGTTACATAGTGGCACAAGTCTTCTCTGAGCAGATACCTTGTCTTCCAGCAGGTTTGGAAGGAGACCCAGTGGCTTATTTAATGGAGCAGATGTCTCGAGTTGGGCACCCACAAGTCGAGGCATACAAAATGAATGAACACTTCTGAAAATGCAGCTTTTAGTGATACTAGTGATGGCCACATGTTCATTCCTGGGTCTTATTTAGTGGGGAAAAACCCAAACACATGGGCATAAGGTTACAGACCAAATCCTCCTCTGTTCTGCCACAAGGAGGAAGGATGGGCTTTTGGTTAAGGCACTAGACTGGGACTCAGGGGATATGGGTTTGATTCCTAGTGCTGCCACAGACCGTCTCTGTGACCTTGGGCAAGTCAGCTGGGGAGATTTACATAGACCAGGTAGGCCCAACTCCCATTTAAAACCCATGGGACTTGGCCACCTAACTCCCATCTACACCTTTAAAAACTTCCCCCCATGGGTATCTGCACCTCAGCTCCCCATCTGTCAATAGGGCTGATGTTTCCTTTTTCAGTCATATCTATTTATATGTTGAGCTCTTTGGGGCAGGAGCTGTCTTTTACTATGTGTATATACAGTGCCTGGCACAACGGGGGCCTGAACTCAGCCGGGGCCTCTAGATGCTGCTGTAATACAAATAAATAACAACAACATGAAGTGACTGGAATTATTCCAGATTTACACCCATCTAACTGAGAGCAGCATACACCCCATTTACTATTAGACTTGGTAACAGAAACATCAAATTATATTACAATACTGTACTCGCGTATAATGTAATAGACATTATTATATACACACCGTCAGTACCTAAAAACACAGCACACTTTTAAAGTAGGTATTGTTATAGTTCAGAATATGTCATGCCATTTTACTTTATTATGTATTTTTTGTATAAACTATGACAGAAATACAGTAAGTCAGTAATTTCAGATACCTTTGCACAGACACTGTCACTGTAATTTTGCCAGGAGGGAGACAATAAATCATACCTTTCCATTTGTCTGACATTCTGTTTCCTCTATCTGATTTCAGTGGCTGTGTGCTATCTTGCAAGCTAGCATTGTTCATGGCTCCTTTTATTAAAGGATAGGCATGTTATTGAAATGTCTTTTGTACTATGATTTTCTAGCAGCACGTGAAATTGCTGAACATATGAGAAAAAGGTCTCATTTGTTCAAGCTGTAATGCAAAGTCACTGCTGAATGCATCTAAGAAGGAAAAAAATTATTAAGATTGAGGCCCTGTGCTGACCTTGTTAGTAATCAGTTTCTTGTAATTTACAAACAGGTATCTGAAAATTACTAGTGACTTGAATCACTGGTCAGCACACTGCCAAAAGGTTTTAATAACCTTTGCTCTTGCTATTATTAGCCTCCTTTGATCTGAGTGCTTGCCAAGGTTCAACATGAAACTGACACTGAATGTTCACGCTATGAAAGGAGGAGGCAAACTCTGTATGGAAAATTCGTTACCAGACTAATGAAGCTTCTCGGATTTAAGATGTCATATTTCTGTTCTCTTGTGCCACTTTAAAATATAGAATGCTCGTCAAAGTGGCAACTGGACTATTAGATTTACTTGGGAAAGGCGGAGTTTGAGGAGGAATGATCATCGCTTTTCAAATTAAACATGCCGCAAATATTTTCCTCTCTCATCCACACTGCACATCTCTATCACATAGCCTGCACGTGAAATGAGTGCAGAAATCCCTTTGAAATCAATGGGAATTTTGTGCAGTGAAGGAGCTTGGAATGTGCAATAGAAATCCCCACGGCAGTTAATAGATCTGAGAAGTCTGACCTAAGAATTTTAAATATAATGCAGACATTGATTAAACAAACTACAGTTCGAGTGACAGACAGTTTGTATATCAGTTTTGGGATTCATCTTGGTATAACAATATCATACAATTGGTAACAGTCTGCTAAGGTTCCAAAATGTGCATTTAATTAGGCTGTACTTATTGTAGTTGCTAATGGTTAGAGAAGGGATCTTGGTGTCACTACATCTGAATTCTGTTTTTGGCAGTCACTGTAGGAAAAAAATCACTTAACTCTCTGCGCCTCATCTTACCCCAAGATAAAATGAACATTATTAATTATTATTAGTATTACCGTCATCATCAGAGTGCACAGAACATAATTATAGACCAGGACCCTATGGTGTTAGGCACTGTACAAACACAGAACAAAAAGACATTAATACTTGTCAAGTCCCCAGGGGTGTCATGAAGATACCTGAATAACGTATGCTGTGCGTTGATAAAAGGTACTACCTAGCTTCCAAAATATTATGAGTACATTTGCATTAACAAAACATTTTTAAAAAGAAGTAACAATGGAACAGACGTTAGTATTCCCAAGTAAATGTTCCCCAAATAAATTAATAATTAATGTTTTACAAAGCCATACTTAATACAGTTATTACTACTTAGTATTTGGATTACCACCCAAAAGGTCCCAATCAGGATTGCAACTCCACTGGACAAGGGACTGCACCAGAAGACATGAACTCTGGCCTGCTGTGTTAAACCCAAGCCAACAGAGCACAGCGGTATATCCATGCATAGTCAACTAGAGGATCAGGGCCAAATTTCAGACATGATACAAGTGAATTTAAGAAGAGATGGGGGAAGTTGAGGTCGGAGGATGAGGCTGACAGTAAAACAGCATGTGTGAAATCCTGGTTCCATTAACATTAGTGGGAATTTGGCCATTAATTTCAGTGATGCCAGGATTCCACATCCTATGTTAATTCAGTCATGTGCATATCCTGATGGTATGGAAGATCCCACAGTGGTAATGGATTACTTTCACTCTCTTTTTTTCACCCCTTGGTCATGCTTAGTCTAGATAATACTTAGTCCTGCTTTGAGTGCAAGGGACTGGACTAGATGACCTCTCGAGGTCCCTTCCAGTGCTACAATCCTATGATTCTAGGCCCAGTACAAATTATGAATGTTTACTGGCTACTTAGGGATTCTTTTGGGGGATGGGTGTGAGACAATGAGACGAAAGGAAGTGGTGAGGGATATGAGAGTGGGTGAAGTTACATGGGAGTGGCAGAGAACACAGGAGAGGAACAAGGAGATAAGAAATGCTGGGCTGGGGACAGGTATCAGAAGAAGAAGGATAGATAAGGATCTGGAGGATGAGCGGAGGTGGTATGGCAAGGCAGAGAAAGGGTATCAGTAAGAACATGTTAAACAAAGCAGGTAGATGTAAGAGTCAGTCAGTAGCTGGTAGAGCCTGAGATCCTGTGGTTGGTGGAGATTGGCTGAGTTGGAACATGAGACTGGGGTAGCTCATCCTGCAGCACACAAGGAGTGTCTGTACTGAGGAGTGGGGAGAGCTGCCCCAAGCTCCTGGAGTTCTGGTCCATATGAGTCTGGAGAAGCGAGGCACTGTGCTGGGTAGGCAGGCTTGCCAACCCTCTGAGCAGCTCCTAGGTTCAGAGCATTGGTGGTGAGCTGGTGCTGTAGGAGACATGAATACAAGGTGGGAAGGCCCTGCCATTGGAGCTGTGTGAGTAATATCTGTGTGGGAAGGAGGGGGATCACATAGCAGGACAGTAGGTCTCTGGGCCCCAGTGTCCCTGGAGCAGATCCTCCATTGATATGGAAGTGGAAGGAAGGAAGCAAGACCTACTCACTTCTCTTCCTCATGGTTGCCTTGCCTTAGTACTAACTGATTATTGCACCATATTGGCTGACAGTATAGAGTGGATGGATCATTTATCCCCCAGCAATGAATGCTCCTAAACAGTATTTTTACGTGTTGATATATACACATAGAGAGGAGCACTCTGATGATCAGTCTGTGTCTTCCTATCCTGAGTGGTGAAAGAATCATGGGATGCACAGAAGCTGTTATGGACACACAATGGATTAATCAAAGTAAAAACTTAATAATTTCAAGGATGCTCCTACCTATGGCTATAAATGTATCATAGTCATGCTATAAAAAAGTATTTTAAATAGGGGGGGAGTTATGACTCCTTTTATTCCGTAAATTATGTATTAGAATAAAAAATCACCAAGCACACAGAAAAGCTGCAGTCTGATCTTCTCATGACTCCTTCATATTTGCCTAATTAACACTAAGAGTCATCTGACACATTGTCTCATTAAATCTACAAAAGTGTGTATGTGGAAATGCTAATTTAAAACACTAAGTGCATTTATGAAAACCTGAGGCTGTTTCCTTGTTGTCGTTGGGTTCCCCCCTGCATCCCATCCAGTGAGAAACGGGAGAGCTCCTGATCTGTTAGAAGAGTTTTCTAGGTTGGCACTGAATGGCACGGGTCTTGGATATTTGTAATTGAAACTGAAGCCACGGCTGATGTGTGGGGAAGAAAGAAGGTTATCTGACCACTTGGGTGAGGGGGAACAAAAGGCCACCACATGACCTCACAATAGGGTGAACCCTATATTATCTCATCACATGAAGAAAGTCTCCACCCTTTGCTACTGCCACCTTCTGACTGCGTGGATGGAGGGAGAGAAAGGAAAGACCAACCTCCACTGGTCATTCTGACGTTTGACCTTGGGAGCAGGGGAAAGAGTGGAAGAAGGCTCTAGAGGCAGCAGCTGTCAGGAAGTGGCTAACGAGATGGGAAGAGAATGAAAAATGAGGGAAGGAGAAAGGTAGAAGGCATAGAGCTCCGCCCTCTTCTCTGAACCCCACTGGAGGTGGTGGGAATTCTGCCTTTTGGGACTAATGCAGAAGTCCAAGGAAGGCCATGTTGGGAACTCAGACTGGGAGAGGAGGGTTTGTTCCTGCAGTAGTGAGGTAAGCTGAGTTAAGACTGGCTCCTCCCAAAAGCCCTGACCTGGTTCTGCCTCCCTTTTCCCCTGCACATTGCTCCCCAAAAGCCATCTCAAAACCCTGGAAACTGGTCAGTTTTGTGGCTATTAAGGCCCAGATTTTCAAGGTATTTTGGCATTGCTGTATTCAGTGTTGTAATGCCTCACTGATTTAGGAGCCGAAATCCCATTGACAGTTGAAATAGACATATTTGTGCCTAAATCATTTTTGAAAAGCAGATTCAGGCTCCTAAACCAGTCAGGTATTACGATGCTGAGTGCAGCAACACCTAAATACTTTTACAACTCTGCGCCTAAGTGCCTAGCAAGGCGATCCTGGGTACTGCCATCATCTTCAGAGCACTTACTGCATCCCTACCCACTCCCTCCAGATGGGATCCCCAACCCTGGGCTGAAGTTCCATGAAGATCTTGTAAGGTTCACATCAGGGTCACGAGGTCTTCATGGTTTTCTTAAAGGTTATTTGGCCTTTCTATAACATTGCGACCCTAGGCACCCTGTAGTCACACTCTACACACTACTGCAATGCTGTCAGTGCAAAATATGCCTTGTGAGGTACCATATGAAAGATAATAACATGCTGATTATTAATATCACTGTAAAATGCATGTGTTAACTTTATATGTGAAGCGATGAATTTTCTCTATATGATGTTTAAGACAAGATAGCCTAGCCTAGATAAAGATGACAAACAGGTCTGTCCTAGAGAAAGCAATATGGGCTTACCTCAGTTTACATGTTAGTAGTAAACACAGCTATAGAGTTAAACCAGCAGGGGTTCTCCTGTTCCTGAACTTGAGAGACAGAGAATTAACATGGTTACTGCACTGGACACAGGAGACTGAGTTTTCCAGAATGCCTTCCTGACTTGTGAAACAAAGACATCCCTTTGGGAAATATAAGGAACACAGGGAGACTCTATCTTTATTCTTCACTTTAAGCGACAAAAAAACCAAATGTTTTGATCTTTGAGATGGATCCTGGACAGGTCAGCCAGGAAAAGTCTGGAAAGGAGACTGTGGATGAGAGGCACCATCTTGAATGAAGACTGTATCTTGCTAGACTAAGTTTGAGACTTTTAGATGAGTGTTTTTGCTTTTAATTGCTTGTAACCATCTCTACCTTTATCTCTCTTACTTGGTATCCTCTAATCCTTGCTCCTTTCTCAATAAACTTGTTTCACTTTTACTCTGGAAGGGAAGGGAGTATTTACCCCAGTTAAATTAATAAACTATGATGCACTGACTCTTTAAAAGAGCAGTGAACTTAATATCTTCTGTGAATGCACAGTGGCATTGCAGAGAAACATCTCGGAGGAGCTCCAGGGCTGGAGTTCATTGGTTGTTTCCTGCTAGGTGAGGTTTGGGCTGGGAGAGCCTTGAGGGGTTTGCTGGTGAGAAAGACAGACTGATGTGGCAGGGAGCTGACACCAAGTCTAATCATCAGCAAAACTCTCTCTTGCTGAGACTGAGAGTTAACACAGTGGCCCACAGCTTTTTTTCTCCCCAGCAGTGTGTAACAAACACATAAGGAGCTTTATAAAGTATACAAACTATTTTTGAAGCTAGATTTGCATCTGAATTTCAGCTCAGCCTTTCTTTTAGGCATGCAAATATCAACATTTGGACAGCTAGTGAGTAGCTGGTACAAATGAGGTGGCTGGCTGTCCACATGCTCATATTTGTGCATAGTTTATTATGGGTGCACAAAAATTACAGGCACTAATTGTGTCCTCAACATGGAAGTCAGATTTTGGAAAATGGGAGTCTTAGTAACAAAGCAATTCGCACCAGGTACCTCTCTTTTACCCCCAAAACTAGTCAAATGCCTCTGTACTCACAAAGAGCAACAGATTGAGAAAAAATTGGATTTCCCATATCTATGGAATTGTACTGCACTGTAAACAGAGTTTAACTCCATAGAAATATCTTGAGGAATAACAGGACTTTGCTATTTTAGTATAGTTGGAGTTTCACCATAAGCAAGCTTCTTGTAAGGGCCACTCTATCTCCACAGTATATCCCCTCTCACTTTCTCAGGAGCAGAGATGAGTGAATAATTGACTTTTCAGTTCGGTGGCTGACTTTGTGAAGTTTCAGTGCTCCTAAAAGTGCACCTTTTTGTGAATTTGCTATTTGCAGGAAAAAAATCACTCCGCTCTACACAGGAACCCAGCTATGAGCAAGAGGAGGCTTGACTGTGATCTAAATTGAATCAGGAGTGTCTCCACTGAAGTCCTGCATTGAGGATTGTTTGATGCGGGGCATTCCACTATCGGATAGGCTTTTCCTTAGTTGTTGGGTGGTCATGATGATCTTGGAACTCCTCTGTCTACTGATCAGTCTCCAGCTAAAAATTTAGCATGAAGTTCAGGTGGGGGTTAAGTTTCAGCACAATAAACAGAGAATCAAATATATCTTATTAATTTTAACTGAAGTTTTGCGCCTCAATCTCAGTGCATAACATTGAAAACATACACCTAGTGTTATCAGTGGTAAAGTACTCATTCATTGTTTCGCTGAGTATAAAGGTAAAATGTGACCATTAGTTCTGTGACAACTTATTTTTTCTTGCACAGGGTTTGTGACATAAAGATCCACTTGGCATCCCTTATGCTCTAGGATCTCTCCTGAAAAGGTTTTACATTAATTTAGCATGGGTACTCGACCCTGACCCAGGAATTACACTAGGCCACTTATTTTTGAAGGCGTCACCCAAAGATGGTAACGTACCATCTTCAAGGGTCAGAGATGATGCCTGTGATAGTAAGTTGGACTAATTTTTCTTAGGCTACCAACATTCCAATATGTTTTTACAGGTCACACCATCAGCAGCCTCATGTCGTATTCTTCTGCAAAGCAAAGGACACACTGTTCATGAGTCTTTCAAGGATATGTGTTGTGACAGGGTCAGGCCAGATGGCTACAGGAGAATGATAGAAGGCAGATATATTAGCCCCAGGTTAAGTAGGTCCCTTTTCCCTGGGTAAGGTAACAGGGAAGGTTCCGGAACAATCAGGAACTTTCTGGAAACAATTAAGGCAGACAGGCTGATTAGAACACCTGCAGCCAATCAAGAAGCTGCCAGAATCAATTAAGGCAGGCTAATCAGGGCACCTTGGTTTAAAAAGGAGCTCACTTCAGTTTGTGGTGCGCGTGTGAGGAGCTGGGAGCAAGAGGCCGTAGGAGCTGAGAGTGAGAATGCATATCTCGCATACTGCTGGAGGACTGAGGAGTACAAGCATTATCAGACACCAGGAGGAAGGTCCTATGGTGAGGATAAAGAAGGTGTTGGAGGAGGCCATGGGGAAGTAGCCCAGGGAGTTGTAGCTGTCGCACAGCTGTTCCCGGAGGCACTCTAGACAGCTGCGTTCCACAGGGCCCTGGGCTGGAACTCGTAGTAGAGGGTGGATCCGGGTTTCCCCCAAATCCTCCCAACTCCTGATCAGACACAGGAGGAGTTGACCTGGACTGTGGGTTCACGAAAATGGCCAAACTGAGGGCTGCCATGAATCTCCGAGGCGAGCAAATCCGCCAATAAGCGCAAGACCCACCAAGGTAGAGGAGGAACTTTGTCACAGTGTCTAATGCACTATGGCACCTTATGAAGCTATTAGGCTGCTTCTAGGGGCTGGACTTCACTACGGGGAGATCAACGCTGCTGCAATCAATGCAGCAGGGATCAATTTAACAGGTCTAGTGAAGACCCATTAAATTGATGGCAGAGCACTCCCTGGTTGCCCAGCTCTCCAAGAACAGTAAGAGAAGTTGACCAGAGAACATAGCTGGAGTAGCATAACTTAGGTTGACTTACCCGATTGTGAAGACAAGCCCTATTCTGACTAATGCTAGTTATGGGTAGATGGGAAATCCCCCATGAAAGAAAAACTAAACAATATACTGTTTACTACAGGTAACAACAGCAAGAGAAGATACTATCTGGAAATAAAGAAGTTCTATCTTGTGTTACTGAAATGCTGGAAAATACGAAGACTGAGGTGAAAGTATTTTCACTGCCAGAGAAGAAAAGAAACTGGCAAGTATATAGAGGGATAAGGCTTATACCCATGAAGAGTCAAA
This sequence comes from Caretta caretta, assembly GCF_965140235.1. NCBI lineage: Eukaryota > Metazoa > Chordata > Testudines > Cheloniidae > Caretta > Caretta caretta. The sequence continues at coordinate 68,297,548 of NC_134216.1, read as the reverse complement.
GGTTGCGCTTCAAAGCAAGTCTTCATTATTGAGCTATGAATCTGGAGGCCACATGTTCTAGGACTATAAATTCATGTGTTGGATATAGATGCTACTTGCAACAGCAGTATGGCATTTTCCTTAGCTTAATGGAAAACCTGTAATCTAACTTACTAAAATCACAAATATATGTTGCGTTAATGGTAAAGATTTTTTGAAAGTATGTTTTGGTCTTACATTTAAGGGTTCTTTCAAAAGTATCACTGAGTACTTTCAACCCAATTCTCCCAATAGGAACTTGACAGTTATGATCAATTACTGAGCCATATACTTCCCATTATTTTAAAGTCACCTGCATGGAAATTTAGCTACTAGTGAACTTGATTATCATTATTTAACCAGACACAGCAAGTCCAAATGCTAACGACAGTTACATACTTTGATGTTCTTGTAAATATTAATTCTCTGAGCACTAAACCGGCATTTTTTGTTGTACAAATTTGGGGTGGGATTTTTGAAAAGAGCTCAGCATTGGCTTTACTCTGCTCCCATTGGAATCAATGGGAGTTTTATTATTAACTTCAGTGGGAGCAGAGATAGGCCAATACCGAGTGCCTTTGAAAGTCCGACCACTAAAGTTCATATAACATGCTAGTATTGAATAAATACTAAGATGGCTCATACCTTAAATTCCTCCAAGATTTTGTAATTTTTCCCATGATATTCACAAAAGTTTTTCACTTCTTTGCACTCTGGGCAGCATCCATTGTGTTCCACTTTAGTACACTTTGGGTGGATTTTAGGGCATTCTGGTTGATCACAAATAGGTCCATCCTCAGTACAGACACAAGGACAGTTGGAATGCCCCGGGAAAAAACGTTCTCCCAGTTTGTATACAAAGCCACTGTCATCCACACAGCCTTTCCCTCGATAGTCATCAAAGATCAGATTGTCATTACTTGAGGTCTGGTCGCCTTCATCAGCAGGGTAGTCTTCATGATTGATGGCAGCTGGAGTGACCAACCCAAGTATTAGCAACAGAAGTATGCAGGCTTCATGAATAGGACAAGCCATCCCCCTCCTCAACTTCTGCATACGGTCCCAGTCTCAGATAGAAACAGCTGCTTCCATAGGGACACCAGAGGGGTGGTCTGAAAACAAATATTTAAAATGAGAATAACTTGAAATATTAACAAAAGCAGACGTATGAAGACCATGCTTTCAACCTGTATCTGGAGATACAGTGCTTTCAAAACATACAGATGTTAAACATTGTTTCATTTGAAACAAGTCTCTTATCCTCAATTATTCTGAAGGAGAACAAAGCATACTAAATACGTACATTAAAGCAATCAATTGCATAGATATATAGAGAGAGATATACACACATACACGTGCATGCACACACGGGCCCATATGACATCTCCACTCAAATGCTGACTTACACTGGTGACTAATGTTTGCTTTTACCTAGTTGTACAATTGGGTCATCTGACACACAAAGAAGTGGAATGATTGCCTGCAATCGCACAGTGAGTGGGTAATTCACTGGGACTGAACGCAGGATCAGAACTGTTCCTTTCCTTTTGCTGTAACCACTACCTCTTCCCTGCTACAATACACAGCTCAGTTTCTTAAAATCAAGAGAATAAACAATCAGGAGAAGGCTTAGCAGAAAAAAAGAAAAAAGGTAAAACAATAATAGTATGAATTCTGGTCAGATTTGAGCTTCAATTATGAAAGACACTCCTGTATTTTATTTAGACTTAGAGAGATGGAATGCAACAGTGTTTTAAATGTGGCATTTTTTCAGAGGAAGGTAAAGAGGTTCGGCTGAGAACATCTGTCAAGTCTGGAGTTTTTGTTGTTGTTTTTTTGCTATAGTCCAATGTCCTTATTTACTATTTCTAGACGCTGACTTTTTTCTGGGAAGCAGTATTCAGATTTGTATTAATTTCCAGCTAGGAATTTATATAACAGTATTTTAAAATGTCTGGCAAGCGCGCAGAATTATCGTAATATATTTGTCTCATTAGGTTAGTGACAGTCTCCATTCTAAAACTTAATATGCCATCACAGCTACGTACAACACTCATACCATTTGGCAATGGAGAGTAAGACTTAAATGGCCAAGATAATGATTGACTGATCTGAAAAGGGAGGAAAGCCTGGCCCTGGCCCAGGAAGAATTAGGCACAAAAGAAAGACTCAGCACATATTTTCCTGTTACATTATTGTCTGTGTTGTGTGTCACATCACTGTCACCAATGCATGCAGTCTCAATTCTTTTCTAAATGCCATTCAGATACCAGTGTAACAGCAGCAGGAAAACAGTCTCTCACCTGTTTTCAGATAACTGGGCAGGGAATGGCTGTCCTATAGTCAAAAGTATTTGTAGGAAACTTTTTATGAACTGAAAAAAGATTAGCTTTATGTTTATTAATAGTGAGGCTTGCAGTATCTGCTAATAGCATACATACAAATACATGAATATAGGTATGTGTATTTACACACACACACATCTGTAGAAATGCACACATATTTATATGGATATCTATTTCCTCTTCCCTCAAAAGAAACATTTCCTGTATACTCCGATTTTTGGTGAGTATTGATGTTAAATGGTTATATTGAAAAAATCCGTCAAAAAGAATGAATCTGGAGAAAGCTAGAACCTCACAAGAGAAGCTAAAGGATCCTGCTAAAAAAGGCAGTTTTTCTAAAGCTACTATAGGGGGAGACACCGGATATTACACAAGCTTTGTCAAAATCAAAAGATATCCTCTTAATTCAAGTTCTAGATATGATTTTATCACAAGGGTAAGGTACTGTAGTACCGTCAGCAGGAACTGTTATAACATGCTGTTTGGGGGAAAGGGGGGGGGGGAAAGTATGATGCACACAGATAAGTCTGCATCATAGAACTGGAGAGTAAAGAGTTTTGCCCACCTAGAAGCCACAGGTAGGCATCAATTTTCTAAGCTCAGGTAAGTGGAGATTTAAGGGGGGGGGGTGGGGTGGGAAACAGCCATCAGGAAAGCAATTGATATTTGAGGTAATGTGAAAGGATCCAACCAACCCAATAAACCTATCTCCGTTTGCTGGTCAGGCACTACAAATGAAAGGATTACATATAAATCAATGCTGGTTTGGTACAGCCTGTGCCCCTCGTTAGATGTTCCACAGCAATTTCAAAGACCCAGGCTAAGGCATGGGAGGGAAACGGACCCGACTGCAGCTCCCTTCTAGGGAAGGGCTTTCACCAAGTAAACAAACCCGGCTCAGCTACGACTCACTTTAACAGTTCAACTTTTCCATCCTTTCTCGTGACCGGCTAACCCGGTGAGCAAAGGCAGATCTCCCCCAGAGACTCGCGGCTACTCACCTAGCGGGCTCGGGGTGTCAAGCTGCCAGGTGGGGTGGGTGGGGGGGGTCACAGGCCAACCTGGACGAAAAGGTCAGCAGTCTCCTAGCCAGAGCAGCTCCTCTGGATTACATTTTCAGCGCCGAGTCCCGGGCAACCCCTTTCCCTCCACCTCCGGCAGCCCCCGCGGCAGGGGAGTGGAGCTTTCGCCCGGGGTTCAGCGTTCAAAGCAAGCGGCAGCTCCAGAGGCGAGGCTGCCTCGCAGCCAGCCAGTCTCCGGCATCGCGTCCAACTTGCCCCGTGGTCCGGCGGCTCCCCGGCGGCGTTGTTCCGCAGCGGGGCTGGCTTAGGCGGAGGAGCCCGGGCGCGGCAGCCGCCGCCGGCTGGGGGAGCGCAGAGCCAGCCCCGGCTGGACCGCAGCCGGCACCATCCCCCGACGCCGCCTCCACCGGCTCTCCGGGCGCTGCCCCCCGCGGCCCCGCTCGGGCAACGGGAGCAACTTTCCCCGGGCGGGCTTCAGCCCCGCAGCCGCGTGGCCGGGCGCACGGTGCCCGCCGCCGGGGTCCCTTCAGCACCGCGGCCAGCGCTCCGCATGGCGAGCCGGGCGCTGGGCGTGCCGGGCGCGGAAACTAAGAGCCCTTCCTGGGACGGCCCATTGCCGCGGGGGCCAGAGCCGAGACTGCAAGACACGCGTCAGCAGATCGCCCAGGCAGGGGCCAGCCCCCGCTCCCCACCCCTCCCCGGTCCCGATCTGCTCAATCCGGAGCCGGGGGGCGCTCCCCCGGTCAGCCCGCGGGGCTCAGATTTCGGCTCCCTGCAGCTACTGGAGGAAGAGGCAGAGATGAGCGGCCAGGCGCCTCTCGCCAGCTCCCCTCGCCCTGCCGGCGATCAACCCGGTCGCTGCAGGAAAGGGGGGGAAAGCCCCACGTTGCTGCATTATTCAAACTTCGGAGCGGCTCGCAGGCTAGAAGGGGGGTTGGGGGAGGTAGGCGGGGGGGACTGGGGGGGGGGGTGTAGCCGAGCTCTTGTGGCTCTCGCTGTGTTACAGTCAAAACCGGCCTCCTTGCAATTCGTCTGGGCTGGCATTAGGCGTCATTGTAAAGCTACTTCTCCAGCAGCACCCAGAGGTTGCTCCCTGTGTTCAGAAAGACACACTTCAGCACAGAGAGACAGTCGGGGTTTTATTGGGATCAAAGGCAGAGTTAGATGCATTTCACGCAAATTAGGGCTCAGCCAACAATGAGGGCGAAGGCATTTAGCTAGTGGATCGCTGCTGCCATGGTGTCCAAGCATCTCCCCCCCACCACCCAACCTGAGATGACATCCAGGGGGGCTCACTCAGCTCCAGAGTCGAACAGTTCCATCCGAGCCCCCCGAAAGCAGGTGCTCCGCCTTGTGATCAAAGACAACGCTCTGCACCTCCTCCTCGTGGCCCACCAAGCTGGAAAGCTGCCCCGACTTGAGCTCCAGAGTCTTCACCGTGCCGTCGTTGCTTGCCAGGGCCACGACGTGACCTGGAATTCAGAGCAAAGTCATGAGAGTTCTAGAAGGCGACCTGGGGGAGCAAAGGCTCCAGCTGTGAAGTCTGATGCTGTGGACTCTTGCTTGAAATGCACCCACATCTAGCAGGCCACCCTGTCCGGCTCATCTCACTCCTTGAGAGGAAAGGGACATCCTTCAATAATAACAGAGGAGATTTCAGAGTGATTCAGTGAAGCTGAGGACCTGGACTTGCTGCTCATTGGGAAGGCAGCTATTCTATTTTAATTTTGGTTCAATGATTTAGGGCCAGATTCTGATACTCTGGCTGAGAAGCACTTTAGTCTACAGGTAGTTTCACTCAAACTAGTCAGCACTCCTGGATTAAGGTGCCATATCACCCAAATGAACCAGAATCCAGCAGACATTAATGTTGATATTCCCAGCATAATAAATAAAGGTGCCTAGGTGAGTTTAGGCATCTAAATTCCATTGGACTTTAGCAGGAGTTGAGCACATAAGTCCCTTGGGTTCCAGTGAAAACTCCCAGCCTAATTAAACAGTCAATATAGAAGTGGATACAGCAGTTAAATGGGGGGCAGGGGGGAGAAGGGGGGCTTAAAGAATCCAAAGCTTCCTTGCACTTATTTTTAAAACAAGCAGTCTCTATATTTTATCAGTCCAAACAAGCCCAGTATGTATTTATAAGGTTATTATTTTGCAGTTGAAATAAAAAGCATGGCCAACAGCTGGTAAGTGATACATTTGAATCACCCCTTGTTTTCTCAGCCATCAGATGAGAGAAACTCTCTGCTTCAAAATTAACTGCAATAATCAGGATCTTCACATATGTCCGTACACACAAAACAATAACAGTACCCAACAACAACAAAATCAATACATTCATTTCAAGGCAGATATGGTCTGCTCAACAAAGCCATCATTGTATTTCAAGTCATGATTTGGGTCAAACACCTTTAGCTATTAGAGGCAGGTTCAATATACCCTCTGAATGATTATGGCCCTTTTTTATGTATTGGTTCTTTTTTTTTTCCCCTGAAAGCAAAGACATATCACCCATAGAAGCTGAATTAATGGTGGCATTGACAAAGTCAATGCGGTATTGAAGCAAAAGTTTTTGAGGAAGAGTAGGGAAAACAGGTCCAAGTGTTGCCACACTTACTCCATGAATAGCTGATCAGGACTTAGGAGCGAACACAAGTGTGTGGGAAGAATCTGGCCCAAAAGAAAATGTAATTTTAATGATGATGAAGCCACAAGGATTTGTGTATCAGAATCTGATGTAAATTTTATCCTGGAAATATACTGTCCGTCCTTTCAGAATAATTCACGACAATGATGTCTCTTGTTATGCTCACCACAATAGGATGGCTTCATTTGACAGCGTATGAGGTAAACAAATGCCATTTTCTCCATTTATCAAGTGAAACATTCCAGCAAAATAATCTCAAAAATGCATTGAGAACATTTAATCACAGGTTATGCCTGGAGTGGTCATGGCTATTTGTACAAGAGGTGGAAGTATGGAAGTAGAGCTAACCATGATAAATATGCCTTATTTGCAAACCTTTATAACTACCGGGCTTCTTCATCTAAAACAAAGCCTGACACAGCAAAGATCTGTAGGATGGATTAGGGTGTCCAAAGCACCAGATGCGAATATTTATTATAAACTCTCTTTTAGCAAGTCTTTGCAAGTCTTTGCTGACAGAAGCATTACATATGGATTTCACTTGCAACCAGACTCTATAGGCAATTGCTGGGAGGTTTTCCCTAAGAGACAAACAAATGACTTTTAGCTCAGAGTCTTAACGTTGAAACAGCTGGGTAGGGAGTTATTGTCACATTTCATCTTTTTAAAACAGTAACAAATGCATATATTCAAAAGAGAGAGGATTTGGACAGTCCCAGTTAATGTTCGGAAAGTAAAATCCATCCAAATTGATATTTGAAACAATAAACTTATTTGTCTAGTTAAAATTCTCGTTGACTACTGTACAAGGGGAGTAGGACAGGCCCTAACAGTGCATCTTTATAACCTTTGCCAGCTAAATCATATGCCTGAAAAATACAGATATTTATGTTATTTGGTTGGGGTATGTGAATATCTGAAAATGTTAGTAAAATATAGTAACAATTAGCTAGATGGCGCAGTAGTGATCAAAGAAGTATGTGTCTGATAGCTAGTACTCTCTGGGAAAAATGTTTGGGGGTATGTAAGTGTTAGTGGAGAATGGTTCCTTTCACCCACCTTCAATGCTAGCCAATTTATGGCGCATTGCTATTGTGGACTATGAACAAAGCAACTTATTTGCTCTGGAGCAGAAGGGTGTATGAGTGAATGTGTGAGTGAGTGAAACAGCAAATGAGGAACAGAGGGCACATAATGGGAATGTCTCATTTCCGTTACCCTTTATGTCAACACTGATCTACCTGCTCATGACGATTTGCTGATTATAAAGTAAATGTACTCCCTCCTTCCTGCCAAAACAAATTTTTTCTTGTTTCAAAGAAACAAAGGACCTGCTTGATTTTGAGATCCCAATGTCAGGAAGCAGGGCTAGCAAAGAGGATGGGAAAGCAACTGAGCACATTAGATCAGGAGTCACAGAGACAATAAGCATGGAAACTCAGGCTGCCATTTTTGCAGTCATTGCTCAAAGCAGTTATTTTTGCCTTCATCAGCAGTAATACTCATGAACAGATGGAGGGTACAGGACGGGCAGCTAGACAGTCAATGGCAGTAGAGTACTGGCCCTGGGGATGTGCTAGGAGTAATATGGCTCCAAAAGGGGCACTGCAAAATACTTTGAGACCTCTGGGGTCTGAACTCCGTCTACTCTAGCACTCACTCCACTGTTACTGCTAATGCAGCTACACTGTTCCTGCCTGTGACTAGAATAGGGGTAATTGTTCTTGTTCAGCTGACTGGTGTTAGCACCAATGTGAATCACTGTGCAGACAGAAGGCCACAGGAGATGGGCCAGTTCTTATGACCATGTTAGTTATACTTGCTCCTTGCTTTACAGTGGAAAAAAAATGCCAGAAGCCACTAGAGATCATAATGGTGGGACATATTCATAACATTCCCTGTTGCATATGTGTTTGGTGTCTGTTGTGTCTGTTCCTTCCCTCTCTACTGGCCAGCAGCATAGAGCTTAATTCCCCTTGTACAGACCATATAAGGGCTTGCAACAGATATATAATGTGTGGGAGTCTATGACTGTATGGTCACATTTCTTCTCTGTTCTTTCTTGACTTTTTCTGAGTGATTAGGGCCTTCTGAGCCTTTCCATCCAAATGCAGAATAAGGGAACAGAGCATATGGCCTCAGCAGCTGAATTAGCTATCTCCACACTGTTCCCAAATTCCAGTGTACAACAAGCAAAGAGCTGTTCTTGGACTCCAGTTGTAAGCTCCTGCATGGTAGCTTGTCATGCTGCCATTTACAGATTAGCCAAGATCTTTATTTTAGACGCTGATTAATTACAAGCATAATCCTGAAGTTTTGGCCAGATCTATACCTGAAAAATGATAAAATCTTGAAGATCATTGCAATTCTCCCCTTGCCCTCTTATCAACATTGCCCTTTTAGAAAGACTGCACATACAAAACATACCCCTGGGTGTTCTCTCTTGAGAATAGAGGTGTAATATCAATCAGTTAGCACCTCAAAAGATGTTATAACTTTTTATTTTATGGGCCAGACCTCATTTGGTGTATGGCCATTGATGGAGTTATGCTGATTTATACCAGCTGAGGATCTGACCTTATAACTTAAGGAATATATGTAAGATTTTGGAGCTAGAGACATTTTATACACATATGATAATAAGAGACGAACTTCTGATCTTTCGTACACTGATACAAATGAAGAGTAACTCCAGTGAAGTTTATGCACTGGGATAAAGCCAATATGAGTCCAAAGTCACGGCCATTATATGTTTAACTAAATTTGATTTTAAGTTCTACGGAAGCAGGGATCTGTATTTTTATTTCCTTGACTATAAAGAGCCATAAACACCAATGATGCTAAGTAAATAATAATAACAATAATGAAACCACTTTATATAAATACAGTATGAAATCCATCTCATGATATGAATTGTTGGCTACATGTAAAATAGTGTTGAAGCAGTTTAATTTAATTTGTTACTGCATGACAGATTTCTTCAGAATACAAAACTAGACAAGATTAATTTGCTGGGCTGATAAAGCCAAATTACCGAGGGTAGAGGGAACAAGACCTGTACTTGTCAAAGGACAAAAAAATTGACAATTCATATTCCAGGAGATCCTAATAGAAATCACAGCAATGATTACCAGCTGTCTTTGTAAAATGAATTCGGAGCGAAGCTCTGCCAAGACAACATTAGGCCACGCTTTACGATGCGACGTATCCAAGTATCCATAAACAATGCCATTTTTGCAATGGAATAGCCTAAAAAGCAGACTGTTTTACTGATATTTGGCTTTGACATTTGATAAATCATGTTGACCGAAGCCTTAGATTTTTTGTTATTAAAGGAACAAGTCACAATCCCAAAGGCTGTTTTGCAGTTAATGTATCAAACAGAAACTGAGCCCGCCGTAGAAAACACTCCAACAGATCTAACCTAATTTGCTTTCTACTTCCCTACTAAATCCTGCTATAGGCTTAGACTATTATGGCTAAATGTCCACGTCAAACCAAAGACAAATGAAGGGCTGGTTGATTGGAATCATAAGATAATATTTATGTTGAAGCACTGGATTTTTCTTCAGGCAAATGAATGTAGAAATTATACATCTAATTTAATTATTGAATACTCTGAATATTTCTGTTTTAGCAGGACCAAGCTGCCTAGTGCCTCTACAGAATTTTGGTAGGATGAATGCTAAATGCCACACGCAAATCAACCAACCAACCAACTACTTAATATTTCCTATTAGACTGAGACATTAGTGCTGATAAACCAGAATATAAATAGCATTATTTCTGTCTTTAATTCAATTATTTGTGTAGACCCAGTATTAATTCTTTGGCTTATTTGTGGAACAGAACAAGAAATGCATATAAAAATCATGTAAAACTCTCCCTCAGCCTTTATTCATATAAGTAGTCAATACTTATATTGACTATTCATGAAAATGAAGAATACAAGACTTGGATCATTGTTTCTAATGAAAGAAGGAGGTAATAAAATAATTATATTTCTCACTGAAAACAAACCAAGAGCAACAGGTTTCCCAATTTAACACCACCAGCTCTGCTTAAAACTGTAAGCAAAGAATTCTTCAAAGAAACAAACCCAGTCATTTCATATTTCATTCAAATTACAGGTGTCTTGCATGAATTTTAGCTATTTTGTTTATCGTTGCTGCACAGGGAAGAAGCCTGAAACTATTACAACAAGCAGGAAACTATTGTGTGTAGCATAGATGAAATAACATGTCATAGAAAGAAAGCAAAGCTTTGATCAATCTGAAAATGATTTTTATACACATCAGAACCAATTCAAAGCAATTCTCCGGGATCAGTATAGATAGACAGAAATGCTTCTCAGCATTTATTACCTGTGGAGGGAATTATTGATTACCTCCATTGATTTCTTCTATGTATGTGGAGAGGCATCTGTTGTTTTTCCAGAAAGATGCCTCAAAGTGAAAAGTATCAAGAAACTACTTATATTTTAAGGATTTACATTAATGGTTCAAGCAGTGTCATTACTCAGGACTTTGCAACCCCATTCAAAGAGAGGTGAAATATAATTTAGCTTATTTTTAGCACATGATTGTTAGTCAATACAATGAATTGTAAGAGAAGTTGCTTTGAAACCTTACTTGCAACTCATCTTTTAAAGTACACATTGTACCAAATATGTTTTCACAGCCTGTCCCCTTTGTAAAGCATTCCTTTTGTCAAAAGCATTTGGTAAAAAAGGGGGAGAAAAGGGAGAGGCTAAATTCCTTGCTGGTGTAAATAGCTGAAATTTCACTGAAGCCAATGGAGCTACAACAATTTACATCATCATTATTAGATCCTATATTACAACAGTGCCTAGAGGATGCAATCACGGATTGAGTCCCCATTGTGCTAGGCACTGTACAAAAAGATGGTCCCTTACGCAGTTTGCAACCCAACTCAAAGACTAGAAACAACAGGTGGACAATGGATCGGGCAGTACAAGGTAAAATGGGACAACTGTAAATATAATAATCTGTGGTCAGACGGCCTACCCATTGCCAAATGCCTTGTAGGCATCATGGTAGGAGGAAAGGACTTGGCTCTAAATTTACAGATCCTTACCTGCTATGAATTTGAGGAGCTGATTGAAGCCAATTTACATCAGCTGAGGATCTGGCCCACAAAGTTTAAATTTAGTGTGAAATTGCACAAGCACTTATTTTTGGGAACTTTTGGGGAGTAGGAATTAATGGAAGGGAAGGCATCCGAACACACCTGTGACTTTACAGGCAAATGAAGGGCTAGCCTCAGTCAGAGTAGATAAAATGTTTAACAGCTGTTGCAAAGTGTGATTGTAGTGGCTGTAGATAAAATTGTTCATTACTGTCATACCATGCAGAATGTTATTTACCAAGCAACTGATTTGCACCATACGAAAGATGTTTTATATATGTTTTTGTTCTATAAACAGCTTTCAACAAATACAGTAATTATTTCTTGTCTTCCAAACGTAAACTATGTTTTGCTTAGGAATGCACTTCTTTGACATTGCTATAATCCCTAAATTCTAGCAGTACATGAATAAATCTTTTGAAACACTCTTCTCTTGCTAGTAACAACACATACCCCTTCCCCTCACCCACACAGAGCTTTTAGTTAAGTTTTTCACAAGAGAGAATGAAGAGGAATGTTCTCAAGAAGGTGCTAATTCATATGGAATAATTGACAAAATATTATAGTAACTCGGTCCAAGATAATTGGGAAAGAAAGAAAGGACTTCAAGACTTTGCTGACACAGGGAATGGTTTTTAATCAGTTGTTACTGAACTAACTTAGTTCCTGTTAAGAAATCACTGATTTTTCTCTCAGAAATAGTTAAGTCAAAGACGCTAGAGATCTGGCAATGTGCATTAGGAAAAATTACAATTATCTACAAGCACTTAAACTGCTGAGTCATCTTATTGATGCAAAATGTCCCATTGAATTCAATGCGATTACTCTCATGCGTAAGTGTTTGCAGGATCAGGGCCTTACTTTGCAAATAGAGAAATTTTATTGTGATTCTGTATTTTTTATGGTTTTCAGATAAACCAATTGCAAAATGCATAAAGGGAGAAGGAGACAATCAACAGAAAGAAAATAGAAATACACAGAGTCCCAGGCTCAGGAAGGTACTTAAGGCCTAACTTTAAGCACATGAGTTGTGGTAGGTAGGGGCTTCTTACTATGGACAGATCCACTTTTATTTGGTTCTTTAATCGGACTGAAACTGTTGGAGCCTTGTAAGGGGAAATTTAGCTTTTTATGGTTGACTGAGGGTATATAAAGGCAGGACCCTTTAGGAAAAATCCTAAAGGAAAAATCATGGAGCAGGTCCTCAAAGAATCAATCCTGAAGCATTTACATGAGAGAAAAGTGATCAGGAACAGTCAGCATGGATTCACCAAGGGAAGGTCATGCCTGACTAATCTAATCGCCTTATATGATGAGATTACTGGTTCTGTGGATGAAGGGAAAGCAGTAGAAGTATTGTTTCTTGACTTTAGCAAAGCTTTTGACACGATCTCCCACAGTATTCTTGTCAGCAAGTTAAAGAAGTACGGGCTGGATGAATGCACTATAAGGTGGGTAGAAAGTTGGCTAGATTGTCGGGCTCAACGGGTAGTGATCAATGGCTCCATGTCTAGTTGGCAGCCGGTGTCAAGTGGAGTGCCCCAGGGGTCGGTCCTGGGGCCGGGTTTGTTCAATATCTTCATAAATGATCTGGAGGATGGTGTGGATTGCACTCTCAGCAAATTTGCGGATGATACTAAACTGGGAGGAGTGGTAGATACGCTGGAGGGCAGGGATAGGATACAGAGGGACCTAGACAAATTGGAGGATTGGGCCAAAAGAAATCTGATGAGGTTCAATAAGGATAAGTGCAGGGTCCTGCACTTAGGACGGAAGAACGCAATGCACAGCTACAGACTAGGGACCGAATGGCTAGGCAGCAGTTCTGCGGAAAAGGACCTAGGGGTGACAGTGGACGAGAAGCTGGATATGAGTCAGCAGTGTGCCCTTGTTGCCAAGAAGGCCAATGGCATTTTGGGATGTATAAGTAGGGGCATAGCGAGCAGATCGAGGGACGTGATCGTCCCCCTCTATTCGACATTGGTGAGGCCTCATCTGGAGTACTGTGTCCAGTTTTGGGACCCACACTACAAGAAGGATGTGGATAAATTGGAAAGAGTCCAGCGAAGGGCAACAAAAATAATTAGGGGTCTGGAACACATGACTTATGAGGAGAGGCTGAGAGAACTGGAATTGTTTAGTCTGCAGAAGAGAAGAATGAGGGGGGATTTGATAGCTGCTTTCAACTACCTGAGAGGTGGTTCCAGAGAGGATGGTTCTAGACTATTCTCAGTGGTAGAAGAGGACAGGACAAGGAGTAATGGTCTCAAGTTGCAGTGGGGGAGGTTTAGGTTGGATATTAGGAAAAACTTTTTCACTAGGAGGATGGTGAAACACTGGAATGCGTTGCCTAGGGAGGTGGTGGAATCTCCTTCCTTAGAAGTTTTTAAGGTCAGGCTTGTCAAGGTTCCTCCCCGACTCTGAACTCTAGGGTACAGATGTGGGGAACTGCATGAAAAACCTCCTAAGCTTATCTTTACCAGCTTAGGTCAAAACTTCCCCAAGGTACAAAATATTCCACCCTTTGTCCTTGCCGCTACCACCACCAAACTAATACTGGTTACTGGGGAAGAGCTGTTTGGACGCGTCTTTCCCCCCAAAATACTTCCCAAAACCTTGCACCCCACTTCCTGGACAAGGTTTGGTAAAAAGCCTCACCACTTTGCCTAGGTGACTACAGACCCAGACCCTTGGATTTTAAGAACAATGAACAATCCTCCCAACACTTGCACACCCCCCTTTCCTGGGAAATGTTGGATAAAAAGCCTCACCAATTTGCATAGGTGACCACAGACCCAAACCCTTGGATCTGAGAACAATGAAAAAGCATTCAGTTTTCTTACAAGAAGACTTTTAATAAAAATAGAAGTAAATAGAAATAAAGAAATCCCCCCTGTAAAATCAGGATGGTAGATATCTTACAGGGTAATTAGATTCAAAAACATAGAGAACCCCTCTAGGCAAAACCTTAAGTTACAAAAAAGATACACAGACAGAAATAGTTATTCTATTCAGCACAATTCTTTTCTCAGCCATTTAAAGAAATCATAATCTAACACATACCTAGCTAGATTACTTACTAAAAGTTCTAAGACTCCATTCCTGGTCTATCCCCGGCAGAAAACCAGCATATAGACAGACACACAGACCCTTTGTTTCTCTCCCTCCTCCCAGCTTTTGAAACTATCTTGTCTCCTCATTGGTCATTTTGGTCAGGTGCCAGCGAGGTTACCTTTAGCTTCTTAACCCTTTACAGGTGAGAGGAGCTTTCCCCTGGCCAGGAGGGATTTCAAAGGGGTTTACCCTTCCCTTTATATTTATGACAAGGCTTGACAAAGCCCTGGCTGGGATGTTTTAATTGGGGATTGGTCCTGCTTTTGAGCAGGGGGTTGGACTAGATGACCTTCTGAGGTCCCTTCCAACCCTGATATTCTATGATTATATGATTCTATGACCCAGATTTACTAGACTCAACTATTCAGGGAAGAGAACTGTAACAGGAATTAATACCAGAGAAAAAAATACTTTTAGGCAAATTCCTCAATAGAAATTTAGGAATGTGTAGGGGGCTTTTAGTGAAGCATTGAATGATCCACCTTGTCGCAGTGATGGGTCATCAGGACAGAGTGATGGTGCTGCATCAGAATTGGGGACATTGGTTCCACATCAGCTGGTTATACTTCAGTCCCTTTGCATGGAGGGTTGTCCCTAGCAAGAGATGAGCTTACTATAGGATATATCCATAAGCATTTAGTTTTTGGAGAGTAAGGGATCTGGTCAGCATTTGGCAAATTTAAATGGAGCACACTGTTTAGCTCTGATTATGCTTCTATAAAGAAAACTTGACCTAGATGGAGAGGCATTCTTTCCAAAGCTTGAACAGTTCTCAGAACTTGACAAATTGCTTTTTGGTAAAAAAATATATATATATCACTGGAAAGTTACTCAAAGCAGAGAAAGCAGGTATCTGATAGGAGAAAATCCTTTATCCAAAGAGACTTATAAAAGATGTTACAAGATCCTGGACAATTAGTGTACAGTTATTTTTCAGCTGAACATGAATTTGTTTAAATTAGATTTTATTTGGCCTTTTGGTGGTATTTATTGTTTTCAAACTGGTTGCTTCTTAAGAAAAGAAAAGTGGAATATGTTGGAGGACAGTTTTTAGATGTCACTTTTCAAGTGAAGTTGTGAAGACACATTCACCATTCAGCACTAGATCTAGAAGGATGAGCTCATGGCTCACTTTCTACAAACAACCAGTTCTATCTCTTATCTATGAATGGCAGTATTTCATTATCTTTTCTATCCACGTGGAAGAAAAACAAATTGCATTTGCATCTAGTAGGAATAACTTTGTCTAAATATCAATTTTATATATTTATATATGTGCATGTATGGTCACCTGTGCAACTGAGTTTACCAGAATATAAGATTAAGTACATGGCAGATGGCATTCTGGTAAACAGTGAAAAGATCATTAACTCTGCTTAGAATTTCCTAACAGCAGGTAATTGAAGAGAGCAAACATACGTGAGGATTTATAGCCATTTATGTTTAGTTTGTGTAAGTGTTTGGGGTGGAATATCTGGTACTCTTCAATTGCTGTAGTACAAAGAGGGTATTTTCACGGAGAAGATAAAAAGTGCACTATTGAGAAAATAGGATGGAATAGGATCCAATAATGACTTCACACTGCCTTGGTCTCCGAAGTTGTCTCTTAGGCCCAGCTGTTCTGGTAGTAACCACACACAGGAGTTATCCTTAAGCTGAAAAAAATAACAGATCAAGGGTTGGGATATTCAAAGGGACCTAAGGGAGTTGGGCACCCAATTTCCATCGATTTTCAAGAGCAGGTAGGTGTCTAACCTATCAAAGCACTTTAACAAGGTGAATTTGGAGAGGTAAACTACAGAAGCCACTGAAATAGAGCAAGAAATGGATCATCAGAGAAATGAATAGTTTTTAGTTTTTTGGTAGCGATTAGTTAGAACTGTATGTCAACTAAGTGGCATTTCACCTGTACAATGTCCACTGGTATAAACTAATTCAATCTGTTCATCTTATTTCTCAAAATGTTATGGTGATGTATGTATACATATAAAGTTGCTGGGTTCGGGTGCATTGAGAAGTAAGGAGGCTTTTTATTTTTGCGATGGGGATCTCAACAGAGAAGAAGTGTGGGAGAGTGCCTGCTCTTGCTTTGGGCAACTCAGGAAGATCCTAGTTTCTTTGCATATTGACAGGCATGACTGATACAATTTCTGCACACTTGGAGTGAAATATTTTTCTTGGACAGAAAGGTCAGCAGTTTTATCATGCACAGGCCTGGGGGACTGATAGCCAGACATTTGAAATTGGCTGTTAAAGCCACTGTAGTGTTACCTCTGTATCTGGCAATTGCCACTGGAGTACTGTGACCAGTTCTGGGGTCCACAATTCAAGAATGATGTTGATAAATTGGAGAGGAATTGAGCTTAACAAAGAGAAGGCTAAGGGATGACGTGAACAGCCTGGAAGTACCTACATAGTGGAACAGAAATTTGATAATAAAGGGCCAGTCTGGCAGACAAAGGTATAACACGATCCAATGGCTCCAATTTAACAGTGAAGTTAATGAACCATTGGAACAACTTACCAAGGGTACTGGTAAATTCTCCATCACTGGAAATATTTAAATCAAGATTGGATATTTTTCTAAAAAAATATGTTCTAGTTCTAACAGGAATCAATTCAGGGAAGTTCTCTGGCCTGTGTTATATGGGTCAGACTAGATGATCACAGTGGTCCCCTCTGGCTTTATAATCTGTGAATCTAAACATCGGACTGGCCCAATAGACATTGGTAATGATCGCACATTTGTCGGAATATTAAATGATATTATGATGCTGAGTCAATGGGAAGCAGTACGAAGACATGTCAGAGTAAGGACTCGATCAATAATTGTGGTCTGAGGAACTTCAGAGAATGTGATGTTAATAACATTGCTGCTATAGCCGGCAGGGCAAAGAGATGACAAGAAAATGTCAAATGTTAAAATTCTGCAAGAGTGAAAGGTGACTGCAGAAATGAGTAACGATCAGTATAATCTGCTGATCTTCACAAATGAATTAATTATCATAAAATTATCTAAATGAGGTCCTAAAATGAAACTCCATTCGCAGGGACATTTTCCACAATAATTTCTGATCAAGTGGAAAGTATCCGAATTACTGTTAGGGTTCAAGTTAAACCATCACTTTTAATAACAATTTTTATTCTTCTATTAAAATTGCACAAATGAAATTTCAATTTAAATGAATAAATACTGGACATTGCGCAATACCTTCTCCAAAATGTGTTAGTTACTTCTTTGATAGTTCAAGCAACTTTCCTACAACAGTCTGGGAGAAACAAACCCTGATGTGAAATATGTTAACTAAAACATCTTACCTTATCTTTCTAAGTGTTCTGGGAAACCTAGAATAATGTAAGTGATAGCAAAGTGCATGTTACAAATTGGAATTTACACTGGACTTCTTTAGAATTGGGATGCAAAATGGCCTACACTATTAGAGGTCAGTATGATGTCCAGCTAAAAGATCAGGGCATTCATATTATTCCAGTTGCAAGAATTCTATATTTTTTTACTGGCCTAAGAAAGGGGTTAAATATCTCAATATATAGACATAGATTTTCTGTCATTTCACAATGCAATATTTCTGTTGCGTTTTATAAACAACAGAAAGACAGCAAGATATTCAAAAACCTGTCTCTGTCTAATAGAAACACAATTTTCAGAAGCACTAGTAGAATATAAAATAACCCTCTTTTTTATTAATATTCTACTCCTCTCTCTCTTTTTGGATGCCTGCAGTCATTCAATACAAGCCTCTCTGATCCTCCTTTCTTTCTCAAGTGGTAATATGGATATGCAAGAGGAGTACGAGATCAGACCAGGATGTAAGTAATGACTTGTTTTCCCCATGGATCCCCGTATCTGTCATCTATTCAACCTTATCATTAGCTTAAAGAATGAAGGGCCAGATTTTTAATGGGATTTAGGTACTTTAAGATGCAGACGGGTGCCTAGTGGATTTTCAAAAAGACTTAGGCGTCTAACTACCATATTTCCATTGAAATCATGGAAATTAGAGATGTGGGCACTTCTGAAAATACCACTGGATGCCTAAACACCTTTAAAAATCTGGCCCCCATTAGCCAGTGTCCACTACTGAACCTGGATCTTCATGGCAGGGTGCAGTCTCTAACACTGAGGTAATGCACTTCTTGTCTCTACTGTACTTCTAACTGGTTGTAATTAACACCTTCCTCTCTAATACAATTCCCTTGGCTCCTAGAAGAGACTTATAGAGTGCACTGAGCCTAATGACATTTCAGATGTGGCGCTCATTTATGATGAAGGATGCGTGAGATTAAAGTGGAATCAGGTGGTCGAGAGTTGTTGTCAGTTGTTCTGCAGGCGTGGATGTCAAGCTCAATTTTAGTCTTATAAGAATTTAAACTCATTGTAATCAGATGCATATAAATGACCTCAGGTGAAAAGGAGTTTGGAAAAAATAAACATTTTGCTTCACCTCACAAGTTGCAACCTTCGCTCCCAAACATTTTTACCCTGGAGTACGCGCATAGAATAAAGCACTTGTGTTCTCTTCGGGCTGGATTATAGAGGAAGCTGCTGATAAACACGTTTTGAGCTCTAATGCTTCTAGTATTCATCTTCCATTTGCATCAAATTAGCTGATGAAACAATTCCATTTTGGCTATTAAGTTACTTTGCAAGACCAGAAGTAAATGAATAAAGACGGAGATCGTTATTCATCAGGTTGATCTTGTGTTTAAGGAATGGGATTGAAATACAGAAGACCTTGGTTCAATGCCTGGTTCTGCTACAGACTTCTTGTGTGTCCTTGGGCCAATAACTTATTCCTCATCTGTAAAATGGGGATAAAAATGCTCCCTTTCTCAGATGTTTTGTCCCTTTCGATTGAAAGTTATTCAGGGCAGGAACAGTATCTTACTCTGTTTGTTCAGTATCTAGCACAATGGAGCCCCAAACTGTGTTGAAACCCTGAGATGCTACTGTAGTATAAATAAATCATAATAATTGGTTTAAGAGGTTTCTTTCATGTAGATTATTACGAAATGATTGGCACCTAAATGTTTTGCCCTGTAAACAACTAAAATGTGTTTTACCGTGATAGTGAAAGAACACAGATTTAGAAACTGGGTTTAATAAAACGTTTTCCAGGGAAAAACTTAAAACAGAGGCTCTGCCCTTAACATAAGCATGTTATTGTCAACAGTGGTGCAAGGCGGAACCAGGGAAGGAGATGCAGCTTGTTCTTTTACCTACACATTCCTACTACTGTCATTTTTCAGGTTTGTCATATTCACAGTCTTGACAGTGCAAACACTATTCTGTAAAATCTGTCAAAGAGGCCAGTTGATTTCCTATATCTTCTGACGCTTGCAGCTCTTTAATATCAGGCTGTCAGAACACCTAAGAGAAAGACAGGTGCTCACTTGTTCAGTGCTGTTACTGTGACTGCCATCACACATTCTTTAATCATTAGCCTTATACTATGAAATTCTGACTTTTATACCCTTGGAGTTCCATGCTGTAAAATGATACTAGCATAAATCTATCTTATGGGTCAGCTAGCTCACTTGCCCAGGGAACTATATTTATAAAATGAATCCTTTGTATTTTATGAACTGTATATTATTTTTTCTAAAATTTTCTTCTGTGATCTGTTACTTTCCCTGTTGTTTTTTGTAACTCTTTATTGAATTTATGATACCCACGGGTGAAACTCAGTTGGGTAACAGTCTTCTCTATCTTAAACCAAGGTAGATTAGGCACAGTCATGAGCAATGGGTAGAGCACCAACCCAAGAGTAGCCCTGGAAGGCCCTGGACTCAGAGAAACCTCTCTAAGCCACATCTCCTTCCCTGGTTCCTCCTTGCACCATGCTTATCAGCAGCACAAAGCCCCTGTGCAGGCTCAGCTCTTCTGGTCAATGAGGAGGGGTGCATTCAAAGCACTACCCATTCCTAACCCAGGTGTTCCGGGGGGGAGTAAGTAGGACCCTCTTCTTCCATGGAGGATAGGTCCATCAGTGGCTATTAGCCAAGATGCAACCCCATTCTCTGGGTGTCCCTAAGCCAGTGACTACCAGATGCTAGGACTGGACAACAGGTGATGAATCACTCGATAATTGCGCTGTTCTGTTCATTCTCTCTGAAGCATCTGGCTGCTGTTGAAAGACAGGATACTGGGCCACTATGATCTGACCCACTGTGGTCATTTTTATGTTCTTATGTTTCATGAAACCTTCCACACCTGAACTGTTACCCCATATATTGTATCTGAGTTGAATTTTAAGTGCTTTGAAGCAGATACTGTGTATTTTTGTGTGCTCTACAAAATGCTGCATATTTAGCTTTCAGACCTGAATGAGTACTATTACAAATACTGAAGCATTTTTCCTTATTGAAGTGCAGTAATATCAAGGTATAGCCAGAACAATTATAACAATTCTCAAATTAGTTATTGGGGTGCAACATGCACTTGTAACACACAAGTTCTTTTTCAGGTGGTTGCTTTGAATTAATTAAGAAGATGAAATTGATAAATCACACAGAGAAGCTTTATAAGCTTTTGATAACTGTGACAGGGTGCTGAGTGAGAAGCACTTAGTCAGCCCCTGCCACTCCAGCCCCAATCAAAGGGAATGGATTGGGGCTGACTGGATAGCCCTGTGTCTGCCTGGTAATGGGCAGCACCTGCCAGCCTCCTTAGCCAGGGCTATAAAGACTGAAAGGAAGCCAGAAGAAGGGAGGAAGAGAAAGGCCAGGCACAGAGTGAGGTGGGAGACTTCTGGTCTGTTGCTGGCCAGGCCTGCATTTGGCAAAGTTGGCTGTGAAACTTGTACATAGGTGGAAAGTGGTGGCGGGAAAACAACTGTAAATAAAGAACTCTGATATTGATCAAGCTGAGGCATTCCTGACTGATTGGAGAGGGCAACAGGGGCTGAAACTAGAGGGGTCCAGTGGGAGACATGCTACATGTGGGGGCTTGTCTGGGATCTGAAGCCAGCACAAGAGTTTGGTGGCCCGGAGATGGAGGGAACCCTGCAGTAGCTAGCAAAGCAACAGGAGGAGATGCAGAAGGCACTGCAAGCCTTCCAGCACTCCCACCAGCATGAGAGGCAGGCCTTACTTGCCTGGCAGGCAAAGCAACAGAAAACTCTCCAGGACTTTACAAAGGAGCAGGCCAATGTGCAGCAGCAGCTCCTACAAAGACTGGTGAGACCCCCGGGAGGTGAGGGCACCCGCACAACAGTGTTAGGCCTATGTAAGATGGGCCGGCCGATGACCCGGATGCCTTCCTTTGTGCCTTGGAGTGGGTAGCCATGGTCGCCGGATGGGATAGGGCAACCCGGGCCCTACGACTGGCTCCCCATCTGGCCAGCGAGGCTCAAGCTGCCTGTATGGTGCTGAGCAATGACCAGGCCAAGGACTATAAGGCGCTAAAGGCGGCTGTCCTAGCCCACATAGGGCTGTTGGTGGAGAAATACTGGCAGAAATTTCGGTCAGCCTGGTGGAAGCTGACAGACTGGGCCACGCATTGGTTGCGGCTGGATACCCAAACAGTGGGGGAAATCATGGATCGGGTGATCCTCAAACAGTTTTTACGGGGCCTCCCAGAGAGCATGAGAGTCTGGGTCAGGTGACACCAGCCAGGCACAGTGCAGGCAGCCATTAAGTTAACGGAGGAGTGCATGGAGGTGGATTTCCCCCGAAAGGAGGGTCGGACCTGAGTGGGGAAAAAAACCCTGAGAAATTGCCCCCGGGAAGGCCCGGAGAGGAACTAGGAGGAGACCGGGGAGCCCCCAGTCGCCCTGGACAGCTCGTGTACCAGTACATAAAAAGGGGGACTGCCTGGAGATGGACTGTGGCCTAGCTGAGTTTTGCGGCTGGACTAATGTTGGAGGGCAGGGGAACGGGCGAGGACTAGCCACCATTCCGGTGTGAGTGGGAAGGAAGCTCCAGAGGGGCCTGGTGGACACAGCCTCGAACTGCTCGCTTATCTAGAGGGGGCTGGTAAAGCCACATTGGCTTATCCCCGGGGCAAGGATAAAGCTCAAATGTATCCACGGGGATTGGAAGCACTGCCCCATGGCACAGGTGCCCCTGGAAGAACAGGGCAGATTTGCCTGGAAACAGGTTGGGGTAGTGTAGGGGTTACTGTACCAAGTGGTACTGGGGACAGACTGGGCCCCCCACCCAAAAGGGAAAGGAGACAGTGGGAGGAAACCCATCAGCAGGAAAAAGGGAGGGACCCCACAGAAGGGAGGAGAACCCCCTACACTAGTGGACACCGGTGAGGGGGAGGACCACAGTCCCCAGGGAAAACAAGGAACAAGCCTTAGACAACAGAGCACAAATAGGGAAGGAAAAGGAGCAGAGGCCAAGGAGTGCCTCAGAATAGAACCCCCAGGTAAGAAGGCCAGGGCCCCACTGGGGAGGGTAGCAGAACCTGAGGCCCTGGGTGTCCTGGAGGAAGGCCAGACTAACCCTGATCCCCTGCCAGGGGAAAAAGGGGAGCAGCCGGGAGAACAAACCCAAGGTTGTGACTGGTGTGAAGATCTATGGGTGGCAATGGACTTGTGGGGCCGTCCCTCCCCCCAGTGTGCATTGTGTGGGTGGGGGATGAACGATGACCCCGGAGATCACCTAGTGGGAAGTGAGGGACTCCCCCAGAATAACCCCCCAGTACAGGGAGAAGAGGCCGGGCTAGGCCAAGCCTAGCGGTTGCTTAAGGGGAAAGGTGTGTGACAGGGTGCTGGGTGAGAAGCACTTATTCAGCCTCTGCCACTCCAGCCCCAATCAAAGGGGAATGGATTGGGGCTGGTTGGACAGCCCTGTGTCTGCCTGGTAATGGGCAGCAGCTGCCAGTCTCATTAGCCAGGGCTGTAAAGGCTGGCAGGAAGCCAGAAGAAGGGGGGAAGAGATAGGTCAGGCACAGAGGGAGGTGGGAGCCCTCTGGTCTGTTGCTGGCCAGACCTGCACTTGGAAAGTTGGCTGCGAAACCTGTACATAGGTGGAAAGTGGTGGCAGGAAAACAACGGTAAATAAAGAACTCTGGTGTTGCATCAAGCTGAGGCGTTCCTGACGGATTGGAGAGGGCAACAGGGGCAGAAACCAGAGGGGCCCAGCGTGCTCCTTGCTACAATAACACAGACAAATGTAACTGAAATCTTTGAAAAATCAGTATACATAAGTATAAAAATAAGATAAGTATAGTAAAGTGGCTTCCTGCACTGTTCATACTTACAATCTTACATTGTGCATAGTTACAACCTTCTGGAGACCTTTGGAAACAAAGATGGAAGAAAATATAAGTGGAGATCACCCCAAGAAGAAAGTGCTGACCTAGGCTTCCTACCTGGCTGTCCCATGTCATCCCCATGTCCTAACAGGCTGGATAACCACATCTTTTATACACCTTTTCTTATTCCACCCACGCACGTCTGGGACCATATCTGATGAGGTTTCGGACCCTGCCCATGTGTGATATTCTGGCTAACCATAGTTAAACTTCCGACCATTATCACCCTCATTTGTGTCAATTAACGTCCCAATAATTTTGATATGTCAATGCAGTTAGCTCCATAGTTACTTTATTGAAAAAGTTCCCTACAAGTAGGGTGACCAGATGTCCCGTTTTCAAAGGGACAGTTCTGTTTTTTGTGACTTTATCTTATATAGGCGCCTATGTCCCTTTTTTCACAGTTGCTATCTGATCATCCTACCTACGAGGCTATTGGATGTTCATTTCTGGGTTAAAAGAAAAGGAGTACTTGTGGCACCTTAGAGACTAACCAATTTATTTGAGCATGAGCTTTCGTGAGCTACAGCTCACTTCATCAGGGTTACCTCTTTATCACACAATGCATTGCTAACCTATCACAAGAGACACATTGGAAAGTTTTATAACATTAGATCAAACACATAATACTCTTGCTAGCTTATACCAACTGCCAACTTCTACTGGGCCTCACTTTAAATCCTTAACACTTAATGCTGAAGACATTTAGCAGGCCTATTTTTAAAACACGTATTTTGGTTCTTCTGTTTGCTGTTATAGCTTCAATCGCTTCCATTTTGATTTCTATACACATGCTTAGCAGATAGATTACATTTTACATATCAGGTCAGGGGTCAACAGTCAACAAAATAAATGGATTGCTGTACATTCCTATGAACATACGGCCCAGCATATCCTAATTAGGTACGTGGGAATCGTTTCTAAGCTTGCAGTTAGTCCTGACTATTTTATAAACCCCCTGTCCAATGCAAATTTTAAACTTTTTAAAGAAAATAAAGCAACCCAAATATAAACATACACCACCACCACCACAAACAACCCTGCCCTGTCTACTGTTTTGAACTAACCACGGATCAGTCCACAAATAGTGTGTTAATTGTGAGCACCGCCAAAGTCACCGCTTTCTGGAACTGGAGCAATTACATTCTCCAATTTTCATGACATGAAAATGAAAGCCCGAGTCACTTCTTTATCTCACTGCTGTGTTTCAGGAAGAACACACACAGATATGGGTAATGTACACACTGTCATTCCAAGAAAAGCCAAGGCTGTGTGCGAAGAGCATGGTTATTACACGTGCCCAGCAAAAGAAACAGACATCCTGTGTGCTTTCCCCTTCTTTGCAGAAAAGGCCTTCATAAATTCTTCTCTGGCAAACAAGAGGCAATGATGTTACTACAGAATTGATGGGAAGCATATGTTTCATGTAGAGGAAGACAACGATTCAAGTAGGTGGTGCGCACAGTGATCATCATATTGAAAAAGCTGCTGGTTTAAAGCAGATGAGGCTTGTGGTCTGATATATATAATTTTTTCCCTGTGAATTCTATTCATACGATGATATGAAAAACATTTCTCAGGTAACAAGACGTTCCTAAAAGCAACTAATGTTCAATGTTTAATTCATCACTGAATTATCTTGAAATAGATTAGACATTAAACAATATGAAATTTCCATCAAACAACACTTTTGCTGTGTCTCCTTTTCTTCCCATTATAAATGAGCCTTGAGTCCCACTGTCATAGGGCCAAGTCCGCAGTAAGGGCAAATCCACATAGTTTCATTAACTTCATCTCTTTCTTTTAAGAGAGCCCTGAGCTACAAAGTTTGGGTCCAAATCCAGACCTGGACTCACCCAAACTTCTGGAGTGTTCAGATCTGGAGTTCTGGTTTTGCCCATTACATCAGAAGAAGCCAGGCTCAATGTTCTGATTCAAACTTTCCCAAAGTTCACAGGTATTTGGAGCCAGAACTTTGGTATGGTTCCAGGTCTGATTTTCCTTAGACAGTGTTGATGTTAGGTCTATGGAGTTAGTTTTGATGTCACAAAAACTTTAAACAAAGCTAAAGCAACCACACAGGGACACGTGAAATGGAATTTCAACAACAGAATCTTTCTTCCAAATTGTTGCTCTGCAATTGAAAAAATGCCTTTCACATGGACCTGAAATTGTATCCAGAATGGTCAAAAATTCTGCTGCTTACAGACTAAGGTCAAGAGCCTATCCTCAGATCTGAATGTAGTATCAAATGTGTGAGAGTGCATCTAAAAGGCCTGCTCTGAAGGTTTTGTTTCTTTGTTCTTACTGCTGCTTGCAAACTCAAGGAGAAAATATTTAAAGCAGAGGTCAGATGAAATATTTGTTATGAAAACTCACCATGCAAACACCATTCAATTTAATATTTTCTGATATCCCCTTGACATCTTGTCAACTTACACTTGAACTGTACTGTTTACCTTTGCTCCCAAGCCCTCTCCACTTCCCATTCTTATAACTGATGAACACATCACTATCTTCCCTCTAGCTCAGACCCTGAGCACCACCTTCGTTTCTCTCCACTCTTTCCCCGCATGCATCCAGGCTGTGTCTAAATCTTACTGCGGCTCCCTTCGTGACATCTTTAGCTCATCACTTCCTGTTCTCATGACTGAGACCTCCTCTTCCTCCCAGACACCTACAGTCCTCCCATCCTCCTTTTCCCAGTACAAAATGCAGCTACTAAGATACTTTTCTTTGCCTGATCTTATCATGTCACTCTCCTCCACTGCCCACCCCCACCAAATCCAATTCAAACGTCTCATTGTCCAGAGCCCTGCATAGCTCTGTATTACTGATCCACCCATCTCTTTCCACTTTACCCTCTTCCCCTTCTGTTTCTCAGTACCCCATTTGTCTGAATCACATACAACTTCCTCCACTCAGTCTTCCACTGGGAGAATGGAAGAAATCACCTAGGGGAGTTACTCCATTTAATTATTTAATGCAATTTAATTGAACTTCAAAATACAGTCATGATGAAAGTCACAAGGGAGAAGTTAGGATTAATAGAGGGCTGTGTTCAAACAAACTGTCTTGTGGACACCACCCCTGCATGCACTGTTATGCAAACCACAACCCCCTTCCCATTTGCAATTATGAAATATCACTACAGGAATTGGTTATATGGAGTAGCAGATTAAGAAATATGGCAAGTATAGGAATATTAGGAAAATGATGTCTTTTTAGCTGTCTTTAATGCCATTTAGCAGCTGGCGAGTAGAAAGGAGAAGCCAGCCCCATGTGACCAGCCAGCTTCTTGAAGAATGCCACCACATACTCTGTGGACCCACAATGGTCTATGGAGCTCACTTGGAGATTCGCTGACACTTTTCATGAGTTCTAAGAGGAGTTAGCTTTAAGTCTGAGGTTACAGAATTCTCTAAATTAGAATCATAGAATATCAGCGTTGGAAGGGACCTCAGAAGGTCATCTAGTCCAACCCCCTGCTCAAAGCAGGACCAATCCCCAATTTTTGCCCCAGATCCCTAAATGGCCCCCTCAAGGATTGAACTCACAACCCTGGGTTTAGCAGGCCAATGCTCAAACCACTGAGTTATCCTTCCCCACCCACCTGAGTGACCAAGTAGATGGGTTGCTGTGGGTCTAGATGCTAAAGATTACATCCTGTAGAAAACTGCATCTTCTCTTACTCCCTGGAAGATTTGGAGCCCCAAAGTTTAAAAATGTAGAAATTCAGTGGGGCAGTGAAATTGAGTGTTTTGCACAAGGCCACAGAGGGAGTTGAAGGCAGATTCAGCATGAGGACCTTGATTCCCAGTCTGGTGCTCAAAACGCTCAACCACACCTCTCTCTTCTGACAGTAAATGCCCTTTTGGAATTCTCCCAGTATGACGGTTAGTGATATGAATGCAACATCACAAGCCAAGTTCTCAGCTGCGACATTCCACCTTGACAGCAGAGTGCCTCGGAAGAAAGCTCAGGGTCTGACATGCTTTTCACTGCTCTGAGAGACATACACCCCTCACAAAATGCTCAAGTCACCTCCTATGTTCTGCATCAGCAGTTTCCATTCACTTTTGTCTCCCATATGTGAAGTCCAGAAACAGTTAAACGACATGAAGAGTATTTCTAATGGATTGTGTTATTAACGTGTATTGAATTGTGCTGGGATTAGTTATGAAATGATAACTAATACCCACATTATATCTGACAGAGATTAAAAGCCTACATGTGGATGAGCCTAATCCACTCATTGCTTTACGGACCCAAAGTCCTTCAGACAGTGTTACAATCTTCCACCTGTTCCTCAGCACTGAAATTAGCATTTAGATCTAAATTAGCTGAAGATGTATAAAATCACATTTACTCTAGTAACAAGTACATGGACTATATTATGGTGATGCAATGTGCTCCTGATCCACTAACTTCACAACAGAAAATTAACTGTAATATTGACACACAGGGCTATAGTCTTCCCTTTCTTTTCCAAACATGTCGCCATTTTGGGATCTTCAAGCACAGGTATGCTAGTTACTTAGGACCAGAAGCAGGTCATGGGCCTGAATGGCTTCATGACTCTTTTTCCTATACATGTTTTACTTTATAACTTCTCTCAAACTTTAGTTTTCTACACCTGACATATATGATTGTCTTATCTTGCCTAAAGGGGGATAGAAGTTGCCTGGTTCTACTATAGTTTTTGGTGGAGGCAGCTTCTAGGAACCCAACTGTAAGTGATATTCTGCTTGTGGTGCTACAAGTGTGGGATGTAAGAACAGAACTGGTCAGGTAAAGAGTTTCAAATGTGACTAGTGATTTTGGGTACCTCAAGTTATGGACTCCAACCAGAGACACTTTAACAGGCCCTGATTTTTAAAGAGTGCTGTGCACATGCCCTCTGAAAATAGAGCCCCTTAAAAAGTGTTTCAGCTGAGCCCTCAGAAATCACCCAAATCACTGTTCACTGTTGAAAATCTTGGCCTGAGTTTTAAATGAACCAATACATAAAAGAAGTTGGGTCTGAGTGGAAATTTGGTGAGTAAATATCAATGAGTTGCTTTTTAAACTCTAGATTGTAGCGACTTCTGAATAAGAAGGGTGGGTACAGGAACTTGAAACTGTTTTGAATTTATCAGCTCGGGTTTTTTCTGAACTGATTGATAATTAACAGGTATAAAGGATAAATTAAGAGGTGCCGACTGGTTTAAACTGGTTTTAGGGCAAGAGCTGAGTGATTGTCCTCAGACAAAGGCATAGGAGACAATACAAATAAATCAAGTTAGCAATAGGTCACCATGAGCTGTGAGAGGACAGAATAGAGGCAGTAATAGAGTAAAGAAGAAATTAAAGGGAAGCGAGTTAGGGCTAAAATGGGCTAGGTGTTGAGTGACAGCAGGGAAACAAGGGACCGGACAGGACAAATAATGTATGTGGAGAGAAGAGAAGTGAATGAATTGCTGATGACTGAGTGTTGTGTTATATTTCTAGCTATTAGACTGTTGATATCAGAGAGTGAGTGTGGAGCATTGTTTGGAAATTAGGGCTCGGGAAGAATGACTATGCAGCTGAAGAGTAGAGTCAATAACGTCTCCTGAGAAAGATAAATATGAACAGCTCATTAATGATAGATGGTTGGTGGTGTATTTCGTAGGAGAGTGCACAGAGGGGGAGCAGCAGGTTATAATGAGTTACATAGCAAGTGTGCCATTTAGCACACTGGATTGAATGGCGACAGACAACGTAACAGTAAGGGATGTGGTTGTAAGTAAAATTACATCTGGATTACAACTGTGGGGGAGTGATTTCAGATAGGTTTGAGGCATGGAGTAATTGCTCAGGGAAATGTGGATAATGGGCTTTTGGCATCTAATAAGGGTGGTTAAAGCTGGAGGTAGGGAAGAAGCAATCTGAGGGGAAAAATCAGAGGAGATAATGTTAGGCAGCTTGCAGTGTTATGTGGACAGTAAGTTCTGCCAGCATCCACAGTCAATTGCCAGTCTAATATAAAAGTTTGGAGATGACAGGTAAATTGATGCAGAAAACATGAAGGAACTGGTAGAAGTCATATATGATGCTGGAATAAATTACACTGAAGGAAGAAAGCTCCAAGATAAGATTCAATCACTGCTATTCTTGGGGGCCTATTTTTCTCCAGAGGATACAATTAACTCCCATTGACTTTAATAGGATCTCTGGAATTGAAGGAAAGTTGCATTTGTCTGGTTGATGTCAGTCACTGGTAGAAGGAGAAGGGGTGAAAATATGAACAGAATACATGAAGATTGGAAATATGTCTTTCTAGTCAAGTGGGCTGGTATCCTGGGATGAGCTATAGCTCAGTCTGCCTGTGGGATCTTACTACCTTCTCCATCCTACAGGCAAATTCTCTCCCTTCTCTTCTTAGCCTTTTTATTCAGGAAAAATCAAAACTACAATAAAAAAAAAGGCATGAATGCATTAAGCTGAACAGATTGCGCTTAAGTTTCTTTAATGTGAAAGACCAGTTTTCCTTAATACTGCTCAGATCTGAGGATCATAAAGTGCATAGATGATAGAAAACTAAACCAAACTGTTTGCTCATCCTGGGCCCAATCTGAATGTTGTCAAATAGGAGTTATTAATTTTGTAGTAATAGGTAAGTGGGTTGCTGACATCTGAGTGGCTTAGGCAAATTCCTCAACACTATACAAAGCTTTTGCTCCTTATACTGTTTTGCAGATGGATGCCCTGTATCTTTTATTTCATATTTATATCTAGAAATCTATGGCTGGGTTTTAAAATGATAACATCACAGGCAAAATACCAGCATTGCCGAATCCGGAATGTGATTGCTGTCTGCTTCTACTATTGTAAAACAGTGAAGTTCAAAATTCCTGGGTGTCTCAGGCCTCATGGCGAATAAATATATGTTCAGTACTTGATTTATTTTTTTCATGATTCAATCTTGTATCCAGGGGGAATGGGAAACATCCACTAACATGAATGTATTTCACGCCACAATGAGTCATGGCACCAGAAGTCATTATTTCTACTGGAAACACTGCAATCACATCTGATATTCCTGTATCAAACTCTTGTGATGGAAATTAAATTTATAGCATGCAGGTAATTATACCTACTCTTACACTGTGGAGGTGTATGCATTTACAGGCTAGTGTGCCAAAATTTTGCATTTATATTGCCAAAAGATGTGAGAAATTTCCATTGGACTCAGCTGTCTTCCAATGACTTTCAACATCTACACACCAGCAGACCTTCTTTCGCTTTTTTATTTTTAAAGATAAATTGCTTGGTTTGCTATCGAAGGATACTTAGAATTTAAGAATAGAACATATTAGCCTGTCATTCTTTCAGAGACACAGGTCTTGAAGAGTCTGAAGTAGTTGTCTTTATATGACAGCATAATAAGGATGTCAGCTTTTTTCCCCCCTCCATCTTTTTGAACGACATTTTCCCCAGCAGGGAAAATTAATACACTTCAAAAGATATGAAGAGCAGGAAAACATGGATTAGACATCAGTGTGATTTTCTAAAATGAAAGAGTGTGCAAATCACATTCTTAATAGATTTTGGTAAACTAGTTCCTTTTAAAAAAACCCCCAAAACATGGTTTCAAAACACCAGCCTGCGTGTGGCATTAAATTTGCTACTGAAGTGTGGAATATTTCTCTCTTATGTTATTAAATTTCAAAAATATATTCCTCAGGGCTTGTCTTAATTCTGTCATCTGTGCTTCTGGTAAAGATTCTTAACACTTGGACAGCTACCTACCTCCCATTTGGATGCTAACAGCAAATCAATCAAAATGGCAGCTTCTGTATTGGATGTAGGCTTTTAGCAAGATGCCAGGAAATGTTTGTACTTCATTACTGTTTAGCTGTTTTTTGTCACCAAATGAAAGTTGTCCATACCACTTAACAAGAAAGACAGCCCCACACTGTGAGAGGGCCATCTCTTTAGGGTCAGACAGAGGTGTGATTATATTCATTGTTTGATCTTTGTGAAAAGAATGGTTGCCATCACTGTAAAGTCAAAAAGCGAGAAAAGCAAAGAGATATAAATAAGTTCAAAACTATAAGAGTACGGAAAAAGACACAAAGATAGAAGAGCAAGAGGAAAGAAAGGGATATACATGAAAGAATGGGGGGAAAGGAAGATCAAAGAAATGTGAATTAAGAGAAGGAAAAGTTAAAGTAAACTTGGGAAAAGAACAAGGAACAAGAAAAAAGGAAATGGAGCAATTACAATAGGTTCAGATTCAGATCAATAAGTTGGGCACCAGCAGTGATAAACATTACTATTGATATCTCTTCTGGCTAGGTTTGTGTGTGTGTGTGCGCACGCATGTGTGTATATATTGTGATACAGCACGGCCAGAGGGCAGCAGGAGAGTGCTAGAAGGGAGCCTTCTTCCCTGTAGCGGGAAGAAAGTTTGCTATAAATTAATTAAAGCACCTGAAGCCAATCACCTGATAAAACCCCCCTGCTTCAATCAGACAAGAAGAGGAGTTGAAGCAGAGTGGATTGGTGTTGGAGCAGAGAGCAGTTTGGAGGAGTTGAAGCAGAGTGGATTGGTGTTGGAGCAGAGAGCCGTTTGGAGGAGTTGAAGCAGAGTGGATTGGTGTTGGAGCAGAGAGCAGTTTGGAGGAGTTGAAGCAGAGTGGATTGGTGTTGGAGCAGAGAGCCGTTTGGAGGAGTTGAAGCAGAGTGAATTGGTGTTGGAGCAGAGAGCAGTTTGGAGGGAAGCAGAGGAGAGTTTGGAGAAGTGCTGTGGTGGGCTAAGAAGACCAAGACCATAGGTAAAGGGACACCTGGTTTGCGCAGAGGGAGGGCAGGAAGCCTCACAAGCTGAAGGGCAGGAGAGGGAAGTAGCCCAGGGGAGCTAGTTCTTGGTGCTCTTTTGAGGCTGTTCTTGATGTGGGTCACATGCTGTGTAAAATAAGATAATTTCTTGCACTAAAAAACACTGCTTCTGGTGTTGACTGGATATAGTCTTAGTTTATGAAGAAATGTACAGTCGGTAAATCTCTTGCTGCCGGTGTAGCAGAGAAGTAGGATCTCTTGGCATCCTTCACAGTGGTGGCATAGGTTTCAAGGAATTCTTGTGTCTGACTGTATCAGACCACACTCTTCATCAATACCATTTACGTTTTCTTCCTTCTCGCTTTTTCTGTCACAGGTCCGTTGAAAACCATAGATAGAGGTCTGTGTGAGCAGGAGGGGGTATGCTGGTGCTAGGGTGTCTACAGTAGTAATGAGAGAGCAGGTGTAATACCTCACTTATTCTCTACTCCTTGGCCTGTTGGTTGGGAAGAATTTTCTATAACTAAGATAGGAATCTTGCAGGGCTAAGGGTTATCTGAGGCAGATTATGGTGGTGGTTTCCTTTTGTTATGCAGGAAGTGCTTCTTTCTGTCAGCAGAAAGAAGTTGTTTGATCAGGGCAGGGGTCAGTCCCTGTGTTGCTAATTTCCACATCCACATCTTTTAAAAAGAACCAACTTGAAAAATTATTTGGAAGGAAAATGATCACTAAAAATACTGAGCATTAAATTTCTTGTCTTTTGTGAAACAAATCAACTAAGCTGAAACAGTGTTTGGCGACCCTGCTGTGCATTTCTGCATACAGAATGAAGATGGAAGAGAAAAGGATGCAAAAGACTGGCTCTTACTGACAGGTCAGCTAAGGTGACTGAACTAACAGGTTAGCTATAGCTCCAGTATATACAATGTAAGGAAAATTTCCCCTTTCCTTTTAGTTTAGCTTTGAACTGGCAAATTTTGCAATACTGTAATTTATGTCTCCCAACAATACGAACAGTGGTAAGCTTTTATAACAAGCAAGCAAATCTCAGAGCTGAATGGTTTTAATTCATCGATCAATAGAGAGCTGTTGAAAATTACAAAATGGTATGGAAAAAATGATAACTCTTACATTGTGAAAACTATGCTATGTTAAAGAGGTTCTATTCATTCTTAAACATTGGACTCTTGTAGAATTCTGCAAGCATTACGTCGCAGAATGATTGAGTTTTATGATAAGATGAGTTTATGAGTTTTATGATTTGTATCTGCTTCAGGTAATTCTTAAAACGTGCATTGGAAACAATTCTTTTGGAATAAAATGAGGTGAATGTCAAATCTCCTACCTCTATGAAAGAGTTAAATCTTTTAAAGATGGGATGAAATTGGCCAAGAACTCCTTTCTCAAGTCGATACTCTGAATACAAACCCACAAGCATGCTAAAATGACATGTAATCACTACAGGGTAAATTTTTAATTTACCATATGAGTAAATTATTAATATTGCAAGGAGTCATACAGTTAACCATTGTAGACTGCAGTGGAAATGTACCTTTTGTTGTACCACATTATGCTAGTTTATATTTGAAGAAAAGATAGGGAAATTACAATTAATTAAAAAAAAAAGATGCTGAAAATAATGTCTATATTGGGATGCCTTTGACCCTGGAAGGGGAAAGAAAATCAATGTGGAGGCTGAGAGAGGTAATCCTATAATCATAGCTGTAACACTTACCGTAATCAAATTCTGTATGTAACTCTACTAGTAAATTTGCATGTCATAGTATTTTAATCATGAATAATTACTGAGAAATAAAAGGAAATAATGGTGAGGTAAGAACCAGACCAGAAAATGCATTAAGAACATATACCCACTGATAAAAAAAGATTTAAGATGGTGTCTGCTTTCCCATCATTTTAATACTGACTTACTAGAACATAATATACTAACTATCGTCTATGCTTCAGTCATCTTGGATCAATATGAGGATGAAACACAATAACTCAATATTTGTATTTAATCTATTTTAAGGCAATATTAATAGAACAAGGCCCCTGCTCTGGTCATCTGCGGGGGCTGTGCCTGTGATCTCTGGATTTAAAATCATGAGCTGCCACTGCTTGAACAAAAGCCTGGAGCGGGGGTGGCCAACCTGTGGCTCCAGAGCCACACGCGGCTCCTTGCTTAGGCACCGGTTCCAGGGCTGGAGCTACAGGCGCCAACTTTCCAAGGTGCCGGGGGTTGCTCACGGCTCAACCCCTGGCTCTGCCCCAGGCCCTGCTCCCACTCCACCCCTTCCCAACCCCTCCCCATAGCCTGCCCTGCCCTCGTTCCTCCCGCTGCCCCCTGGAACCTCCTGCACGCCACGGAACAGCTGATCGGGAGGTGCGGGGAAGGAGGGGGAGGTGCTGATCGGTGGGGCTGCCAGTGGGCGGGAGGTGCTGGGAGCCGGGCGGGGGAGCTTATGCGGGGCTGCTGGACTTGAAAAGTACATTAAATGTAACTGGATTCCTGTTAATGCTTTCCTTAAAGGACATGGTGCAATGCAAAGTTGTATGCCAGACGATTTAACGTGGATCCTGATAATAAAAGGATAGCTGCTTTCAACTACCTGAAAGGGGGTTCCAAAGAGGATGGCTCTAGACTGTTCTCAATGGTAGCAGATGACAGAACGAGGAGTAATGGTCTCAAGTTGCAGTGGGGGAGGTTTAGATTGGATATTAGGAAAAACTTTTTCACTAAGAGGGTGGTGAAACACTGGAATGCGTTACCTAGGGAGGTGATAGAATCTCCTTCCTTAGAGGTTTTTAAGGTCAGGCTTGACAAAGCCCTGGCTGGGATGATTTAACTGGGAATTGGTCCTGCTTTGAGCAGGGGGTTGGACTAGATGACCTTCTGGGGTCCCTTCCAACCCTGATATTCTATGATTCTAAAAGAACAAAAGCCTGCAGCACAATCCAAATGGCAGTTGAAATTCCACCAGCAATTAATGATGTTTCATTTTGTCATGAGCAAATCCAACCCTACAATACCAGGATCTTCTACTGAATTTTTAAAAAGGGCCAAATATTGCTGCCTTTATTTATGTAAAACTCCCACTGGCCTATAATGTTTTAAGTTAAAATACCATTTTAGAGGAACTAAAAGGTCATATTTAGATTTGATGCCATAATGGAGGTTGACTCTCCTAGGGTAACGTAGAAATGATGTGCTTTCAAAGGAGATATATTAATATGAGCAGAATGGTTAAACACAGGCTAAAGAGCAAAGTAACAAAAGAATGGAAAAATCCCCCACAGAATCAGCCTGCAGGATTTTTAAGAACACAACATTAGACATGCTCCTGGTTTCTTTACCTCTGAGTAGAAGGAGAAAAAGTAATAAGAGAGAAGGGTAGAACCATCACGGTTAAGCAGCAAAGTTTACCAGAAGAAAGAAAAGCATCCTAAGATTGGAGCCTGTGTCAGGTAATGTGCAAAGCTGGAAATAAAAAAAAATGGGAAAAATAAGACATGAAGAACAAATAGTCAAGGAAGTTATGGTGTCGGCTGAAGTGCTCATGTGCTGTAATTAATCAGGGGCCACGTTTTGGGCCTCCACACCTCCCTGGAACTACCAGACCCAGCATGACATTCTTAAGGGAGAAACTACATCAGTGGTAGGTACATGATGCTAGCCAATCCTGTGCTTACGTCCAGGAGTAGAATTCATGGGGCTGATTCGCCACTGTTACTCTGATTGTAGATCAGTGCAACTGCATTGACCGCAATAGAGTTACAATGATGTAAACCCCATCTAATGGAGTGAAGAATCAGGCCCAATGTCACCTTCGCCTCTGGGTGCTGAAAGATGACATCTGGCCCCTCAAAGCCATGAAAAAAAGAGCTGAAGATTTGGTGTCGGTAGAGGAAGATTGTGAACTGTGACGCAAATGAAACCCTTTTCCTGTAAGCACTCTTAAAAAGCACCAGAAATAAAGGAGAAGGGCAGAAAGTAAGCAAAGCAAATCAGCACACTTTTTTCATGCATTTATATCAAGTAACCTTTCCCTGGCTTACAAGCCTTCCATATAATACTTAAAAGAAGAAGAAGAAGAAGAAGAAGCAACACTTAAAAGCAGGTTTGCTTGGTATTCCAATCTCACAGACCTTTTACATGCAAAGCTCCCTTTAACTTGTGTGTGTGAAATAATGACAAGACCCTTCATGAATTTGGCTTGGTCTTATCAATGCACTTTCACCCACAGTTATGAATAGAATCAACTTGTGCTAATGGGCACTGTACACTTCAGATCTAGGGGGGGACACAGAATCATGGTCTCAACTCTCTTTCAAAGACAAAGTTTGTAATTTCCAGTGCCCTCACTTATTTTAAAATTTATTTTAGGCTTCTTAATGTTGGGAAATGCAACCTGTTGTCTCTAATGAAGGAGAGGCTCCTTTCCAAAGCTGGGCTTCTGATAATCACAGATTGTGGAGGCTGTGAAAGGGCTGTCATTACCAACAGATTTATGTTCTCTAGTCTCTTGGCAGCAGATACTGCCACTGCTGACAGGATATACAGCACCAGGGATGGATGAGAATGCCTTTCTGGTTTGGGACTAGAGAGGTTTGTCAATCCTTCAGAAGCATCTGGAGGAAGCTCCAAGACAGAAATCTGCTTTTTGGATGGTGACAGAATCACTACATGGAGAGACAGTAAGAAACAAGTGATGGACAGGCACGTGGAGGATAAGGAAGTCAGAAACAATGGGAAAAGAGGTGGAAATGGAAGATACCAAGAAATATACATGTTCACTGGTGTGAAGAACTGTAGCATTTCAAAGAATTCTACCAATTGTTATGATAGCTGGGATGGAAATTTGTAAGGGATCTCAGCCCTTACTTTTCAGGACATAAGCCAGTCACTACATGCTTGAGGTTAGCCAGAAACTCCCCAGTGGGCATGTTATTGCTAAATTGTCTATTATAGGGGTTTTGCACCTCTCTCTAAAGCATCTGGTCCTGGCTACTGTCTGAGGCAGGATGCTGGACTAGATGGACCATTGGTCTGATCTGTTATGACAATTCCTGTGTTTTCTACATATTTCTAGGCTAAATTCAGGTTTCAGTTTGGCTTCCTGATTCACCTTACAAAAGGATGAATATTACATGCATAAATAAGGAAAAAGCAGAGGGTATGTACCGGTCCAAACTATTATTCAGCTCATTCAGTTTTATACACAGCATCACTGCCTGATTCAGACATAAAAAGTATCTTTAGAAATGAGTTTAAGCAGAATCCCAGTACAGCTACACTAAACAGTAGCCTGCATCAAAGTGGAATGAAATAAATATTCCTTACATATCCATCTTACCGGATACACAAGATTAATTATTTGGATCCCCTTTTAGAAGCTACATTAGAGCTAGCCAGAAAATGGAATGCCCCTCCTGCAAAACCCCCCAACCCTGGATGAATATTAAATCAGCTAGATTGACAGTGTCAAAAGAGGTCCTTTCAAGAACAATGATAATTTCTCTCTCGGGTTTAAACTTGTAAAGGGGACTGAATTATTTCAGAAAACCTGAAAACTCTTTTGATTGTAAATCCTTGTAAAGCAAAGTCAAGTGAAGCTGTCATTATAAGGGAAGTTTTGTTTGAAATTCCTCAAAGCTTGTAACATTCTGATTTTTAAATGTTAAACCAGTGAAGGAAACACAGGTTTGTTATACCCTATTCTTCCATAAAAAACAGCCAATCAGATTTGAGGCCAAACTTAATATGGAGAATGATATTTACAGGGAACCCCTGGGATATTAAAAGTCTCTAACTCTGCCCACTTCTGAAATGATTTCTTACTGGAATTTGGCTCAGCTTGAATTTCCCAGCACTGGACACCTGTGCAGAAGATGACTGATAATTCTTTAGTATATGAGAATACAAAGAAGGGTATTTCTCTTTCCCCTTTGCTGCCTGTGTTTTGCAGAAGAACAAGCAACTCTTATGCTAAACTGATTAATTTCTTCTACTTTATTTTAGCTCTAAGGATTATAGCACTCTGGACAACATAATTTCTAATGTAATATTGATAAGTGTGGGCTAGGTTTGCCACAGTACCAAAGAGCTATATTTTTGCTTCTTTCAGGAAGAGGGAGGGATTATGCTAATTAGCCTAATGTCTATTTTAAATAGACAAGCACATTTTCAGCATTGAAGTGCACATTACAACATTGCAGACTCTCTTCTTTTTTTAATAAGTAACAAATAAAATTCCTGTCTCACCTCTTGCTTACAGGTGGACTCGTACATAGTGACGGTTAAAATGCACTGCTGCACAGAGGGCGATGTGATACACAGGAACATAGTTCTGCATCTGCAATGCCTAAATAACTTCTTCCACCAACAAAACAAAACAATCACCCTTCAGCTATAATCACACAGCTCCAGTAAGAAGGTGTAAGATAGGGCAGAGGGCTGTGGCCCCAATCCAGCAAAGCATTTAAGCCCATGTTTAACTTTGAGCATAAGTAGTCTTGTTGACTTCAGTGAAACTACCCACATGCTGAAAGTTAAGCACATGTGTTTTGCTGGATCAGGACCTGAGGGATGTGAACTGCTTTCTCTTATGCCCTCTTGTCAGTTACTTTCCCTCCTACCGCCTCACCCTTTACAGATATACTCACAGACTGATATGTAACTTGCATCACCTGTGACTCTATCAGATGAAGTTAGGTGGCTGGGTGATAAAATCCAGGATGTTTGATTACTTCATGTCTATCATTCATTTAATTAGCCTTCCTCCTTTTCAGAGATACAAGAACAGGGACCACATAAATTCAATGACTTTCCTCCAACACACAAGATGGAAGAAGGCTTTTCCCAGAGAGTTCATGTTCAACACAGTATTGATCTAGGGCTGACATGTTTAGGAGCTGGCAGATTTCCAGTGCAAGGTGATTCATCATTTTGCAATCAATTGAGATAAATGAAATTGCTCATCTGAAATTATTTCTCCAACTCCCTCTATGATGAAAACATCGGGAACCATGACCCTCACTCATAAATACTATTTCAGTGACCCATGCAGTACACATGCAGATCTGAGCAGGACCAACGCAATGCGAGAAGGTCCCTTTTGAGAGCAGTATCTGGCACTATATGAGCAACTATTGGGATCGAACATGGCCAATTTCTCCAGGAAAAGTGGATATTTTTCAGTATCAATTGTGGTTTCTGCACATTATTTGGGTTTAAAAAGATGCCTATCTTAAGCTCCAGGCATCCTTGACATAAGTGACAAAAAACAGAATAAATAACCAGCAGCAATTCCCACAACAGCCAACAGAGTACGGGATCAATTCTACAAGGTCAAGTACAATCTGGCCCCAATCCAGCAAAGCACTTAAAGAAGTGCTTCACTTCAAGCACATGAACAGTCCCAATAAAGTCAGAAGATC
Source organism: Caretta caretta (assembly GCF_965140235.1). Lineage (NCBI taxonomy): Eukaryota > Metazoa > Chordata > Testudines > Cheloniidae > Caretta > Caretta caretta. The sequence goes on along the minus strand of NC_134216.1, from coordinate 68,257,723 downwards.
GAGCCCTATATGATCAAATATTTGATATTTGCAAGAACGGATCCCACCACTCCACCTCCAAGTTATCTGACTACACAGTTAAAATCTGTATAGTGACCATAAAATCAATATTGTATATATGAGAATCTGGGTACTCCATCCTTGTTGCAAACTAGCCAGATCCAGCTGGCAAAGAGCACTCTTAGCCACCAGCATCACTTGGAATTCCAGGAACTAACCAAGAATTTCCAAATTTTGAGTCTTTTGGATAAGATCCCAAGGTCTAGAGCTGCCTCTGTTTCCTCAAAAGTCTGCTTGTGAGATTTGTCAGGTCCCACTACTGACATTGATGGGGAGCACCTATACATTTCCCTGCAAGTACTGGAGGCTTGGGGGTAATGTGTACATATTGCCCAGGGGTCCCAATGCAGCCATTATGGTGGAAAGACATTGGTGGTGGCATCCACTGGTGTCCATACCACCCCTGAGTATGAGGTCTGGAATGTAATTCTGACCTAGTACTTCCTTGTATGGGTGATCAGAGTTGGGATGAAAAACTTCCTCTTCCTCATTGCCTTCCTCCTCTCCGGAGAAGGGAGGAGCAGATCTGGTTGGTAGAGTGTGAGGAGGTACTGGTGCCAGGAGGTGTGACTCCAGTGCGGCAGCCATTCTCAAGTCCCTGTGCACAAGGAAGTGTTGTGGTCTCGGTACCGAGGGTGGTACCTGTATTTATTGCGGTACTGGGAATTGTTGTGCAGGGAGGTGGTGTGGTGCTGGGAGAATCGTTGCCGATGTTGTCTGCCTCAAGTGAGGCATAGCAGGCTATAGAGGTATATGCAGCAGAGAGCCAGAAAATGGCGCCCTGATCTGAGAAGCCTTAGAGGTACTCTGCAGCTGTGAAACACTCAGTACCGACAGCACCAGTGTGGAAAGGGCAGTCTTTTCTCTGCCTTCCTTTAGAGAGCCTGCCCGCGTAGGGTCTTTGGCTTTAGTGGTACTGGAAGTCCCTGCTGACTCACAGGTACTTAGCTGGGTCACGGTCGGTACCGCTGATGTGCAGCAAGTTGGGGAACGCTTCTTTTTTGATGAAGTCTTTGTAAGAGAAATGGTAGCTCTCCTCTTTGCTTGCCTTTTAGGAGACATGTGGTGTTGACAAGGGAGGGCTGTCAGAAGTCAAATTAGGCAATTGGTGGCCAGGAGAAGTTTGTGGTCCCGGGTCTGAGGCTGGGTGTAGAGATTTTTCCATAAGTATGAGTTTCAGCTTAAGTGCCCTGGCTTTCCTGGTGCGGGCCTTAAGATTGTGGCAATGTGTGCACTTTTGGGGTACCTGTTGTGATGTTATGTCCCACATTCTTTATAGAAATATGCTTGTAATATGAATATGGCATAACTAAGATATATTTAATGCAAGATGGGTCATGTGCGGTATCATTGGAAAGGTTATGATTTACTGAATACAATTATAAAATTTGTATTCCTGTATCATCTCTCAGAGTAACAGCCGTGTTAGTCTGTATTCGCAAAAAGAAAAGGAGTACTTGTGGCATCTTAGAGACTAACCAATTTATTTGAGCATAAGCTTTCGTGAGCTACTGCTCACTTCATCGGATGCATACTGTGGAAAGTGTAGAAGATCTTTTTATATACACACAAAGCATGCTTCTTCTACACTTTCCACAGTATGCATCCGATGAAGTGAGCTGTAGCTCACGAAAGCTTATGCTCAAATAAATTGGTTAGTCTCTAAGGTGCCACAAGTACTCCTTTTCTTTTTGTATCATCTCTGTATCTGAAGTTATGAACATTGACTAAGTAACAATTACAATTGTATGTATACTTGGGGAACACCCACCAGACAGTACACAATCAGCCTGGATGGGCCATTAGGAAAGACAATGGGTCTTTGAAGATGCTGATCTCTCATCTTCCTGGAGTTAGGGAGAAAGAAACAGGCATAGAAAGAAAGGAAAGAAGTCTTAACTAACTATTCTAACTACTATTCTACAGCTAATCTTAACTCTGTTTCTGAGGTGAGTCATGTGGAAGCACCGCTGGAGCTCCAACTTGGACCAAGAGTGGCTGAGAAGGAACTGGAGGGGTGGCCGCACAGCGCTAGTTAACTGCCTCTATAAGAGCGAGATGGGGAGCGTGCATGTGCGGCCCACTGGGTACTGCTGTCGAAATTCTGCGACTAGAGGCCTGGGTGAGGGGGAGGGAAAAACCCCAGGTGGAGCACCCAAAGGGACATCACGCAACAAATAAAGTACAGATACAGAATGAAAAATTGCTCAAAAGGAGGTTCACACAAAGCTGAGACCCAAGATTTACCCTTCAGGGCAAAGCAAAGGAATGGGTAATTTGGCTAACTGCACATTCTTCAGAAAGCAGAAAATATTAGTTTGGGATCCTAACAAGACTCTCTTAATTACTTCTGCTAATGGCCCTTATCATGGAAACATGAATGCTTCGAGAGCCAAGTCCTAGAGCCTAAACAGTCTATATTGTAAGAATGCTGGTATTTTAGATGTTTGAATATGCCTTAAACTGTGCCACTCCAAAAAGAACAAAACAAGAAGGCTCCCATGGTCTGAAAGACACACATTAACAGAGCTCCAGTTCCAACTTCCTCTTTTCTACTCAGATCTTACAAAGCAACCAGGACTGTTACTTCAGCTAACTCACCGATGGGAAGGACTGCTGCAGGTCTGAGGACAACAGAGAACTTGCCAGGAACTGAGCTGCTGCTTGTAGGAATCCATGCTGGAAATCTACTGTCCAGGCCAGATGTCTTTAGGTTCGAAATTAGAAAAATTACTGTGATCATTGCAGAGACTGAGCGAAGAATCTCCTTTGCAGAGGAGTGTAAGGATTTTCCAGTTATTCAGAAAAGACCAGGTTTTTTAATAATAAAACCAAAGACTTGGAAAACAAGTTATGATGTTCAAACCTAAGAATACTTGGTATTGCAGAAGAAGCTGAAGGCAAACAGTTTATTGGTTTTAAAACCAATCTGATAATAGTTATGGGGCGGGGGGAAACGCATTCACTCACAAAATAGAAGTGAAGAGAGAACAAAGGCCCCTCCAGCCATTACCCAAACAAGAGGACAACCACGTGGCCATCACAAAGACAAATAAGAAGTTTTAGCACATGGTAGGAAGCATAGAAAGTTTCTACATCTGTTCAGATATGGAGAGCAGTAAACCTTGTTGACAGTAATACCTGTCTCAGCTATACCTCATTTCAAGGCATGCCACTTAATGTAGACTATGTTTACACTGGTGACTGAACACAGGTCCAAGCACGTGGTTCTGCCAGTACCCCCTTATCATTCACATTTAAACCTCAGAAACAGGAGTTTCAAGGCATGTATGGGGCAAGAATGCTAGCACACCTGAGGTTTGTTGGCATGAACACACCTTGGGCTGTAGCATGGTCATTTATCTATGCCAGTTTGTAGTGTGGATGCGGGTAAGGGGCATGTCCTATGTCCAATACTCTCCCAGCCCTATGCCCACAATGCTCTGACCATTACCCAATTCTATAAAGGTCCCTGTCCCACAATTTTCACTCACAGTAGCAAGCTATGCTGACCATTTCACAATACTGCACTCTTTTCACCCAGTACACACGAACATGAAACATGCTGAGAGAGCAGCCACCTCGTCAGCTGAGCACAGGAAGGTCGTAATAAATGTGTGATCAGAGTCCACCATCCTCCAGGACTTCTCCTGCAGCACAAGAAACTTACATCTGTACCAGGAAGTTTCAGAATGGCTGGCACAGGCGATGATTCACCATGTTCCAGTGCTAGAAACAGATAAAGCATCTGAGGTTCAAAAGCATCTGGAGGACAAAAGACAATGGCAAACCTAGGTATTTCTGAAGACATTTTGCTTATGTAGTGCCATTGTAATTCTTTTATAATTATAAGAGTTTTAACTGTGACATGCTTTTTGGTTATGACAATAATATTTCAGAGCTCAATCTCACATTGCCAAAAAACAAGACTGCCTCCTTTATAAACAGGCTTTTACAACAGTATACTTTGCAGAGTGCAGGTATGTGCTTTTGTGAGGTCAGCATATGTTGGCATTATCGAGGCTTAAGGAATAAAAAATTGAAAAAGAACCATGGGGGGCGGAAGAGAATCCTAAGCTGTTCTGTCCCAGCAGCTATTGGACGTAGAGAGAAAACCAATACAGATGAGGATGGTACAGACAGGCCAATGTGAAAAAATACAAAAAGAAAGTTCCACCTTGGCATGGAGAGTCATAGAAACATTCATACACTAGATTACAAATCAGAAGTGTTAGGTAATAGCTTTCCTGTCAATCTGCATTTCACCTGTTGCACCAAAAATAATCATCATATTAGCTGAAGATGGCAAAGCATGTGTTCCCCATAACTGACTCTCAGCTGTGTATGGTGCAATAATAAATCAGACCCCTTGTCATGTACTTCCATCTCCTTTTAATGTCAGACATTCTTGCCTTTCCTTTAGTAATGCAAGTACATAGCCAGAATAAGACACAATCCTGGACTAATGAATAAAAAAATGCCTTTGGCTTTGCTGATGGCCCTAAGCATTCCATTGTGTATACCAGGATATGAGCGTGTAATCAGGAGTAATATCCTTGTTTTATGACCTCCAGTTTTCTTGACAGAGAAACACCTAACAGAGTTATAAGATAAAGGTTCAGAATGATTTTTGAGGCCATAAGGCTTTTGAAAGTCACTTTTATTTCATTTTTTTAATGGCACAAGAAAGGAACAGGAACAACACAGGTGCAATAAATGACTTTGTAAAGAATCTTTCCTGATCTTCTCATCCTAGACTCTCTGTCAAAACCACAATTCTAATATTTTTATTCCTTGTTTTAGCTTTGCTAAAACGGATTCTGTTTTGGGGAGGGAGGTGTTATTGTCTTTGGATTATTTCTTCTAAACTCATAAACTTCGCTGTTCAAGGAGGATCCTGACTCAGTTATGACTTTCTTGTCAGTATCATTATGTCTTGAACTAATTTTCTCAAATTTGTATCAATGAAGGTAATTGCTTCCGGCATGAAATTCGATCTCCTCTTTATCACATTATTATCTGGTGATAGAAGTCTTCAAATTCACTGTAAACTGGAATCACTCAAGTTCACCAAGAGAGGAGCTAGGATTAAATATTTGGATAAACCTCAGATGGAGCAATTCTAATTTCAATATCCCACAGTTTAATATAAGCAGCCTGAGAAATCTTAGTTTAAATTATTAACAGTAAAAACATTTTTGTTGTGCCATAATTTTACATTAGGCTTTGGAATAATAGAAAACGACACACTCCTGTCTGAAAACACACGAGACAAGCTAACCCTCGAAAAGACTGCACTTCAGGGAGAGAGGGATAGAAGGAAGGAAAGATTCCTGGAAGAAATGGATTTCAAGCAGGGATCTGAAAGGGAGGTGGAGTTGGCAGATTCTCATAGACTCAGAGACTTTAATGCCAGAAGGGACCACTGTGACGGTGATACTGCACCCATATTCTTCATAGAGATATTATCATGATATGATTATGGCATAACTATGATGTGTTTTATGCAAGATAGGTCATGTGAGATATCATTGAAAAGGTTATGATTTACTGAATATGATTATCCTATTTGTATGCATGTATAATTTTTGTATCTGAAGTTAGGAATATTGACTATGTATCTGTATTACAAATGTGTTTACACTTGGGGAACGCCCACTAGACAAAAGGCTCTCACTGGAGATGGCTGGCTGAGAAGGGCCCATTCAGGTTAATGAGCCATTAGGAGAAAACAATAGGCCTAAGAAGAGGCTTACCTCCTGAGGATGCTACAGACAGCCTCCAAGTTATGTCCGCTGTAACACTACAGGGACATGTGACCAGGTCACTTGGTGCTGGTCTCCGTCTTGGGATAGCAGTAATTTTCCACTGGCTGGCGTGGGAACTAAGCTTGGAGACAAAGTCACATGCAAAAGCTATGGAAGGCAGGGGAATGACATCATTGTGGCTCTTCACTGATTCCCCACCCAAAGAGACTCCTGGAAACACCTGAAGAACAAAGACTGAACTGGGGGAAGTGCTGGACCAGGCTAAAGTGATTTTTAGCCTGTGAATGGAACACCTGGGGCTTCTAAGCTGTAAGCCAGTGCAGCTTTCCCCTTAAGAATCTGCAGCCTGCTTGCATCATCATTTAGGGTGAGGATCTGCTATTCATATCCAATCTCTTTAGTATATTAAGCTTAGATTGTGTTATTCTTTATTTGCTAGGTGATTTGTTTGTTATCCCTTATAATCACTTAAAATCTATGTTTTGTAGTTAATTGTAATTAAACTTATTTTTGCTTTGTCTAAAACCAGTGTGTGTGGGAGTCATAACTTGGGGCAGAAAGCTGTTGTATATTTCCTCACCACATTGAGGGAGGGGGCGAATTTCATGAGCTTATGCTGTACAGTTCCCTGTGCAGCACAAGATGGTATAATTTTGGGTTTACACTCCAGTTCCTTAGCTGGAGCCTTCCCATGCAGAGCTGATCACTGCGTCTGTATGTAACTGCAGCTGGGTGTGTCACTATCTGTGTGTGTGCTGGAAAGGGCTTAAGAGCTTGCCACAGCAGTACAGTATAAAGGGAGCCCAGGCTGGTGGGACAGGCAGGCTCAGTGGTACCCCAGTTCCAGGTGGCATCCCGCGGGGAACCCATCACAATCATCATCTAGTTTGACCTCCTGCAAATTGCAGGCCACAGAACCTCAACAACCCCCTTCTGTAATAGACCCATTACCTCTGGCTGAGTGACTGAAGTCCTGAAATCATGATTTAAAGACTTAAAGTTATAGAGAATCCATCATTTACTCTAGTTTAAATCAGCAATTGACCCATGCCACAGGCTACAGCGGAATCTGAACCCCCCCCAGAGTCTCTGCCAATCTGACCTGGGGGGAAATTCCTTCCTGATCGCAAATATGGCAGTCCCCCATCTAGTGTCCCATCACCGGCTGCTGGGGATTTTTGCTACTAGTAATTGCAGATGGGCCCTATGTCTTTGTAGGCAGTCTCATCAAAGCATCCCCGCCATAAACTTCTCCAGCCCAGTCTTGAAACAAGTTAGGTTTTTTGCCTCAACTGCTCCCGTTGGAAGGCAAATCGGAAGTTGGAGACTATTACTATTATAGGGCAAGGCCCCTCCCCTTCCTCCTCTTTCTCTCACCATTTTAGCAATCTGTGGATCAGCCACCACTCTGATTTCTGGGCCCTGATAGAAGGTGCAAAAATTAAGAAGGTGAGAATGTGATTAAGAATAGAGACCTGTAAGGCAAGAGGTTTGGGAGATCTAGGGAGTAAATGAGGGAAATTGCTGCTCCATGGATAAAGATCTTAATAAGACACCTGAAAAATATGGTGCCACTCTCAGCTAGATCCCATTCATCTCTTACCTACCTATCTGCTCTCTACATTACTATGGTGACTGGTGGCTTATACAGGATTAATAATGCCGCATTTTAAGGCTCACAATAGTTACAAATGTAACAAATACAAATAAAATAGCATTAATATCACTATCACTTAATAATCAACAATATCAGTAATAAGCATTTGTGGTTTTTATTTTCAGCACTAAAAAAATCAGTTACTAAAAAAAAATCAAGTGTAAGATGCTACAAAATCTTACTTGCGTGTGGGCAGAATTACTATATTAACATTGTTAATAGGAATTTGGAGATGCAGGAAAAAAAGTAGGTGTTTTCCTAATATTTGGGGTGAAATCCGAGCCTTATAAAAATCCCTGGGCATTTTGTCATGGATTTCATTGGGGACAGGATTTTATCTTTGGAGGCTGATCAAGTACAACTGATGTCAAGGGGAGATTTATCAGCACTGGATCAGCCCTCTGATTTGCACAAGGAAACGCCTATTTGCTTGTGCAGTTGGAGTAATTACGACCACAAGGAAAATGTATATTGCGCACACATAGAATCATAGAATATCAGGGTTGGAAGGGACCTCAGGAGGTCATCTAGTCCAACCCCCTGCTCAAAGCAGGACCAACACCAACTAAATAATCCCAGCCATGGCTTTGTCAAGCCGGCCCTTAAAAGATGGAGATTCCACCACCTCCCTAGGTAACCCATTCCAGTGCCTCACCACCTCCTAGTGAAATAGTTTTTCCTAATATCCAACCTAAACCTCCCCCACTGCAACTTGAGACCATTACTCCTTGTTCTGTCATTTGCTACCACTCGGAACAGTCTAGATCCATCCTCTTTGGAACCCCCTTTCAGGTAGTGGAAAGCAGCTATCAAATCCCCCCTCACTCTTCTCTTCTGCAGACTAAACAATCCCAGTTCCCTCAGCCTCTCCTCATAAGTCATGTGTTCCAGTCCCCTAATCATTTTTGTTGTCCTCCGCTGGACTTTTTCCAATTTTTCCACATCCTCCTTGTAGTGTGGTGCCCAAAACTGGACACAGTACTCCAGATGAGGCCTCACCAATGTCGAATAGAGGGGAACGATCACATCCCTCGATCTGCTGGCAATGCCTCTACGTATACATCCCAAAATGCCATTGTCTGGCCCCACTCTCTGTGGGCCTACTCTCTGACTTTAATTAATAGAAGAATATAGAATCCAGTCAGTCACATGCAATATAAAAGCTCACTTGTGGTCACATAATTATGTTCCCGCAAATTCCCTCCTGTTTGAAATGAGATGTGCTCACCTCACAAAACCACCACGCAAACTGGGACAATTGGAGTTCTTCACCCCGGACTGCGATATTGAGTGCATTTCAGGTCACCACTCAGCTGCGCTGACAGGGCTGTGTAGAAACATTTACCTCTCATGCCTGTGCTGTGTGCTGTTCCAGACAGTCAAGCTGGGCCATCACTTCTGTGAACACTAAGTCAGACCATCACTTATTTTTTAAACCTGTTGGGTTTCAGTTTAATTATTTTCGCTTTAGAGATGATTATGTCGCTTCAGCAGTTTTCTTGCATTCTGCCTCTAAAATTTAAAACGCTTTCAGATCTAAGGCATGAAATCTGGACATATTCAAGAAAGGATGGCCCAGTGATTAGGGTGCCAGCCCAGTCTTTGCTTCACCACAAGTTTCTTGTGTGACTTTGGGCAAGTCACTTAGCTTCTCTATGCTTCAGTTCCCCATCTTTAAAATGGGGATAACAACTACTTCTCTAACTCATATGGGTGTTGTGAGCAGCAATACATTAAAAATTGTGAGATGCTCAGATACTGTGGTAATGGGAGCTATATAAGGACAACAAACTAAGAACAGCGTAGGAAGGTGACCGCCGTAGAAAGACATTGGAAGGAACACAGAGCACTGTGAATGGTATCTATAGAAATGCTGTATGCACCAATGTAAGTTAATTCTTAAGATCTACCGGACTGCACCAAACTACATCACATGGTTGCTACCTATATAAACAGACTTCCAGCATACATGTATGTGGAACACATTGCCACAAGATATCACTGAAAGGATTGAGTGTTTACACAGATAACAAAAATATCCAGAGTTTAAAGATTAAAAACAACCAAGAGTTCTGGAAGGGATATACAGCCACTTAATTCAGGGCATAAGCCAACCTCTGACTAATGTGGGGTAGAAAGAAGTTTTACTCTCTGCAAAGATTTTCTGGTGCCATCCTTTGAAACAACTGGTGCTGGCCACTGTGGGTACTGGACTAGATGGACTACGGGTCTGATCCTGCCTAGCACTTCCTATGGATGTCTGCAAATCGAATTCAGATTTAGTTGTAAAATAATTTATATTCTTTTCCCCACTGTGTTAGGCCGTGTCTACACTAGCACTTATGTTGGCAAAACTTTTGTCACTCGGGGATGTGAAAAAAACCACACTCCCGAGTGACATAAGTTTTGCCAGCATAAGCACTTGTGTGCATAGTGCTATGTCAGCGGGAGACACTCTCCCGCCCACAGAGCTACCGCTGCTCGTTGAGCTGGTTTTCTTATGTCGACGGGAGAGCTCTCTCCCATTGGCATAACATGGCTCCATGAGTGCCCTTACAGTGGCACAGCTGTGTCGGTGTTGCTATAATCTTGTAACTGTAGACATGGCCTTAGTCCTCATTCCATAGTAGAGACAGACAATTAAGTTTCACGTAACTTTCATACAAAGTTCACTGTAGGAAACTGAAAAACATGTGATCACCAGAGAATGCAAAGCTTTTTCTGCCAGCGAGCCAAACAGCAAGAAAATGACTGATTGTATTTCACTGTGTATTTTGGATCGCCATTTACACAAACCCAGAGAATGTAAGGATAAGAGCTGTACAGAAAAGACACATGAGTTAAGCTGCATAAAGTCCCCAGTCACTTCCAAAGTAATTCCAAAAGGTGAGACTTTCATTTTAATTTATATATGAGCTGAATCGTTTCCCTGGGTGCTGGGATTTTAGATAGCCTAAAAGTTTACAGCGTCTGTATTTCAAGTCTGAAAAAGCTTTGTCTGATTAGAAAATGTACAAGTCATTTTTTGGGTGAAAAATAAAATGACAACATCCACTGGAGATGGATCCCACAATGGGCTAGTGTATGTGACTGTCCTTTCGGAAACATGTGTCTTTCAACTTGTTAACTTTTGGAACAACAGATAGGATTTAGGTTTGGGGAAGCGTTTCAGTCCCTGCCTGACAGGAGCTTCAGTGCTAGCAATGAACTGATCCAGAGACACAGTTAGGTCCAGAGATACAGTTCGAGTTCAGAATAAAGTGGATAAATATATCAAACTTGAATAAAACATCAACCTATTTTTAAGTGTGTTCTTTCAATCCTTACAGGAAAAAATGCTGTTTCAGAACAGTGAAACATCAGTGCTAGGAGTCCATCACCTACACAAAATTCATGCATTTACTATTAAGACCTTGATTCAGCAGACCAGCCGCATTCAGCAAAATACTTAAGCGTGGGCTTAAATGTTTTGTTGATTAGAGATGAACTAAAACACATGCTTAAATGCTTTGCTTAACTGGATCCTCAATGAATAAAATAAAATAAAATAAAAAAACCCTGAAAAAAATCTCAAAAAGATATGGTGGGAGTTTTATTATTACTATTATAATTTTTATGATGATTGCAGCTAGAAGTCCCAGTCAGGGATCAGGGTCCCATTATGCCTACATCGTACACACAGATAATGATAATGGGATGATAATGGGATGCCAGCAAAATGCTATGATGCTCTTACTGGACAACAAGCGTTGTTTTTATGACTTTTAATAGTATAATCTGTAATGTGTTATCTCTTGGAGGCCCCAGATCAGTGATCAAGGCCCCATTCTGCTGGGAAATGCACACATATATAACGACAGTGGGATTTCAATAAAAACATCGCACTATTACCATACAGTAAGACTATACTGGTGATATTTAAGATTGCTAAATTAACATAATTTTCGAAAGTAACTACAGCAGTGTGTTTAAGGATGCATAAATAAGTCTTCCCCACTATTAGCCATAAACACTGCTGCTAGTGATGCAAATGTGTCTTGTATGCCAATTGAGTTTAAAGATTACTGCACTCCTTCTCTTAGTCCTACAAACTGCACCACCTTCTAATCAGTAAGACAACTACTGCTGGATATTCTTTAACAACTTTGTCAAAAAGTTTATGGATCACAGGCAAAAGTTCAATATTAGTAATGTTTACATAAAATACTTTTACCAATGCTTAATGTTCCCTTCCCTTTCTGTAAAATTAACTTCAAGGTAAAAAAATAAAAACAAAAATACTGGTAAATAAGTGATTGCTCCTTTGTTGCCCATGCATCATATAATTAATACCATGATGTGATCTAACATGTTAAGGAAATAATAATTTGCAATCAACAGGCTGAGAGAAATTTGTTTATTAGTTTACTGTGATTCAGTTTATGAGAATGTGCTTCATTGATCTTTGCAAAAGAACTTTAATTGGAAATGAATATCGCAATCTATTTACCACACCACTAGACCCAAGCTGCTGCTGTTCATTAAGTTCTACACCTGCTACTTAACTTTCCTGCGGGAGAAAAAAATTCTTGATTTAATACAATAAGGAGCAGCCCACAAGTCGGTTCAAAAGACCACTGTTTTAATCAAGGAATTCCTTTGTTTTCTACACTATTTATATCACAGCTTGCATTTAGATATTGCAGATTTTTATGAGTGCTATCAGCTTGCCCAGTCATTCTTCCATTGGCTGGCAAGATCTGAAATAAAAGAATCCATATCCAGCACTCAAGGTTCAGAAGCAGTATCTGAACAGTTAGGGCCACCCTGCCCCGCCCTAGAGCAAGGATATAGGCGGGTGCAAGGAGCCTTTCCCAACACCAAAGTACACCCCACAGAGAGGGCAGAAACAATTGTAAGGCCCAAATCTGGAGGAATGTAGGCATTCTTCTCCTCCATGCATAGCTGGGGATGAAAATCAGGACAGGAAGGGAGAGGGCAGGGCCAGACCCTTCCTCCCTGCCTTGGCCTATGGGACTTGCTTGGTGTGTTAGAGGAGCAGACCACACCACCAGAAGGGATGGAGCAGCATGCGTACTCATTGCTCTGTGTGTGGGAGTTTTTGGAGTAGTCATGTCTCCTGATGAGCCACCTCTCCTGCTGGGTCGATGAAGTTCTTCATGGGCCCCTACTCAGGGACTAAGTTGCAATCCAGCAGGCAAGCAAAGTCATGTGGGTGGGCAGACGGAATGCTTCCAAGTGCAACAGACTGGGCTGATATCTACTGTACCTACTCTAATGAGGCACTAAGAGGAGGCATAATGGGGCATGAATAGCTGGAAAGGAGAAATGGCTGACTCAAAATCCTACTGACCACATAAACTGCCTCAGTAGCAAGCACGCCCTATCAGAAGCTGATTAAGCACACTGCTTCCCTGCGAGAATTAGTAAGTGCCCCAAGCATGGTTTGCCAACTCAACATAAAACATCTTGCCAGGCAATGGCAGTCCACTGTGATACTAGATGTGTAGCTGGCTATGTGTTGCTACCCACACTGCACATCCTTTGGGTAGAGATGATTGAAAAATTCACTACAAATAAGGGGGCTGATTCAGATCTCACTTTATACCAATTGTACATCATTACTTCAGTGGAGTTATTCCTGAACCTTAACAAATGTGTAAGTGAGATCATAAGGCCCAAAACTGAGTAAAACTTGGGGAATTTTCCATTGAATAATTATTTATTAATAACATTTTTCCCCATTATTCAGCCATTTCTGCTTTTGGCTGTAAGGATAGGATTTAGTCTTTATTTACTATTGATCTTCATAAGTGAGTTTGCCACAAATTTATAGCTCTCCCTGATGCAATATGTTTGTCCTGATTAAAAGATGTCAGCAAAATCCTGTACTCTTCTTTATAATGTTCTATTTCATTTTAACATTCTGTCCAATTAAAAGAATCCTATGAATGCATTTATCTGCTGCATAATAATTCAGAAGACTTTGAACAAATTAATTTTTCTATAGTTGACGGACAGATCATTATAATTTTCCATTTACCATTTTTTTTAGGGACAACTCTTACCACATGCCTTTCGATTGACCCAGACGAGAACATTTTCAGTTTGTTGGTTCATGACAATTTTCCAGATTTTGAACTTTTGTCCTGATTTTGAATCAGAACCATTTTCAAAATTGCAGACATTTTCACAGGATTGGGAAATTGCTTCCCACCCAGCCCATTCTGCACCTCCTGCGTACAGCAGAGCAGTGCTCCTTGGATATGTCCTAGACTGCAGTTGGGAAGGGAAATTCCCACCTCAGGCAGGGATACACACACTAGCTCTGCCCAAGCTAGCATGCTAAAAATAGCAGTGTGGCAATGGCCTCATGGGCAGCAGCTCAGGCTGGCCACCCAAGTTGTACTGAGGACTTCAGACAAACCCCTAGGAGCTAGTATGTGTGTGTCTATCTGAACTGGAAATCACACCTCCCAGCGGCTGCTGTGCAGACATCCCCATGAGGAGGTTTGAGGACAGGGCCAGCGGTTCCACCACAACAAGATCCACTGAGTGTGGAGGAAGTTCAATGGCCTGTACCACCGCTCATGGGTTGCACTAGGGCTCCACAGCATGAGAGAAAGGGATTCTGTTAAGAAAGGCCCTTTTCTTCAGCCTTTGTCCGTGGTCTAGGAATTGAACCTTTATATTCACTTTCCCACTCTTAAATTGTTCCCTCCTGGCTTGGGGAAAGTCTGATTAATATTCTTCAGGAATCCCTTATTAATTCTTCATTATGGTGTAGACTCAGAAAAGGCAAGGGGAATATTACGTCTGGCTTCCTGCACCTCACCAACCATTTCAATAAATATCCTAAAAAACAGACTGTGTGCAGAGAACGAAAACTACTGGGGACTGCTTGTATTCCAAACACTACTAGATATATCACCAAACTGTCTGCTTTAATAAAAAGCAATATAGCACACAGCTAAATCCCGGAATTGGATGCTAAAAGATACAGTGTCATGAATTTGCCTTAATATATATTCAGCATATAGATGTATATATATGTTATTTATATTAGCCATAGAAAGGCCATAGGAGCCTTTTGTATGCTACAGTGTTATACTAAATACTGTGGTACCAAAATATAAGTATGTATGATATTAAAAAATAAAGTACACACAATACATGCAATCTATAAATAAAGACTATCCTATGGAAATATATGAGCACTAAAATAATTTACCTGTGAATAAGAAGAATATAACTTACTTGTAGTTATAGGGCTCTTGTGTTATTAACTCAAACATTTTATTCAAAAAAAGAAAAGGAGGACTTGTGGCACCTTAGCGGCTAACCAATTTATTTGAGCATAAGCTTTCGTGAGCTACAGCCTAATCACATCAGCCACACTATCAGAGGCTCGTTCACCTGCACATCTACCAATGTGATATATGCAACCATGTGCCAGCAATGCCCCTCTGCCATGTACATTGGTCAAACCGGACAGTCTCTATGTAAAAGAATAAATGGACACAAATCAGATGTCAAGAATTATAACATTCACAAACCAGTCGGAGAACACTTCAATCTCTCTGGTCACGCGATTACAGACATGAAAGTTGCGGTATTACAACAGAAAAACTTCAAATCCAGACTCCAGCGAGAGACTGCTGAATGGGAATTAATTTGCAAATTGGATACAATTAACTTAGGCTTGAATAGAGACTGGGAGTGGCTAAGTCATTATGCAAGGTAACCTATTTCCCCTT
This sequence comes from Caretta caretta, assembly GCF_965140235.1. Taxonomy (NCBI): domain Eukaryota; kingdom Metazoa; phylum Chordata; order Testudines; family Cheloniidae; genus Caretta; species Caretta caretta. The sequence goes on along the minus strand of NC_134216.1, from coordinate 68,242,481 downwards.
GTTTTCCTAACACCCCCCTCCCCCCCCATTCCTCAGATGTTCTTGTTAAACCCTGGATCTGTGCTGGAAATGGTGCTCCTTGATTATCACACACATTGTAAGGAGAGTGATCACTTTAGATAAGCTATTACCAACAGGAGAGTGGGTTTGTTTGGGGGGGTGAGAAAACCTGGATTTGTGCTGGAAATGGCCCACCTTGATTATCATACACATTGTTAGGAGAGCGATCACTTTACATAAGCTATTACCAGCAGGAGAGTGGGGTGGGGGGAGAGAAAACCTTTTGTAGTGGTAAACACCCATTTTTTCATGATTTGTGTGTATAAAAACAAACATCTTCTGTATTTTCTACAGTATGCATCCGCTGAAGTGAGCTGTAGCTTACGAAAGCTTATGCTCAAATAAATTGGTTAGTTTCTAAGGTGCCACAAGTACTCCTTTTCTTTTTGTGAATACAGACTAACAAGGCTGTTACTCTGAAACCTGTCATTTTATTCAAAAGTCTTCTAATATCTTCTGGGTACATACTGCATTTCATAGAAAGTTTTCCACTGTGCCCACTTCCTCTCTCACTCCCTTTCCTCCCTGTCATGCCTTAAATATACTACAGGCAAAAATCTTGCCCTTGAAAGAGGATGCTGGAGTAGATGCTGGAAGATGTAACAGGTGTTTTTGAAGTTCTAATTCCTCTGGATTTTATCTTTCCCAGTTCCTGGTCCTGTCTGATCCAAATGCCATTGTAGCCAATGAAAATCTTACCACTGACTTCAATGGGCTTGTTGGATGAGGCCATGTTTGTCTTACCTGAAACCTGTATTCTTCTTCTAGTTATTCACAAATGCAAAAGGAAGGTATTTTTCAAAGGTCCTTTATTTTATTTGAGAACATTTATTATTTTGATTTAAGTCAATTTAACAAAAACAACTGCTTTTAACTAGGGCTGTGAAGTGATTAAAAAAACTAATCGTGATTAATCATGCGATTAAAAAATTTATCGGGATTAATCATGCGATTAATTGTGCTGTTAAACAATAATAGAATATACCATTTATTTATTTTGAGATGTTTTCAACATTTTAAAATATATTGATTTCAATTACAACACAGAATACAAAATATACAGTGCTCTCTTTATATTTATTTTTTATTATAAATATTTGCACTATAAAAAAAACAAAAGAAATTGTATTTTTCAATTCACCTCATATAAGTACTGTAGTGCAATCTCTTTATCATGAAAGTTGAACTTACAAATATAGAATTATGTACAAAAAATAACTGCATTCAAAAATAAAACAATGTAAAACTTTAGAACTTACAAGTCCAGTCAGTCCTACTTCTTGTTCAGCCAACTGCAAAGACAAACAAGTTTGTTTACATTTGCAGGAGATAATGCTGCCTGCTTCTTGTTTCCAATGTCACCTGAAATTGAGAACAGACGTCTGCATGGCACTGTTGTAGCTGGCGTCGCAAGATATTTACGTGTCAGATGCGCTAAAGATTCATATGTCCCTTCATGCTTCAACTATCATTCCAGAGGACATGCATCCACGGTGATGATGGGTTCTGCTTGATAACGATTCAAAACAGTGCAGACCAATGCATGTTCATTTCCATCATCTGAGTCAGATGTCACCAGCAGAAGATTGATTTTCTTTTTTGGTGGTTTGGGTTGTGTAGTTTCCGCAGTGGAGTGTTGCTCTTTTAAGTCATCTGAAAGCATGCTCCACATCTCGTCCCTCTCAGATTTTGGAAGGCACTTCAGATTCTTAAACCTTGGGTTGAGTGCTGTATCTATCCTTAGAAATCTCACATTGGTACCTCCTTTGTGTTTTGTCAAATTGCAGTGAAAGTGTTCTTAAAATGAACAACATGTGCTGGGTCATCATCTGAGACTGCTATAACATGAAATATATGGCAGAATGAGCGTCATCAGTATGGAAGCATGTCCACTGGAATGGTGGCTGAAGCATGAAGGGGAATACAAATATTTAGCATATCTGGCATGTAAATACCTTGCAATGCCGGTTACAAAAGTGCCATGTGAATGCCTGTTCTCACTTTCAGGAGACATTGTAAATATGAAGCGGGCAGCATTATCTCACATAAATGTAAACAAACTTTTCAGTGGTTGGCTGAACAAGAAGTAGGAGTGAGTGGACTTGTAGGTTCTAAAGTTTTACACTGTTTTGATTTGAGTGCAGTTATGAAACAAAAAAAATCTGCATTTGTAAGTTGCACTTTCACGATAAAGAACTTACACTGCAGTACTTATATGAGGTGAATTGAAAAATACTATTTCTTTTGTTTATCATTTTTACAGTGCAAATATTTGTAATAAAAATAATAATATAAAGTGAGCACTGTACACTTTGTATTCTGTGTTGTAATTGAAGCAATATATTTGAAAATGTAGAAAAGCATCCAAAATATTTAATACATCGCAATTGGGATTCTATTGTTTAACAGTGTGATTAAAACTGCGATTAATAGTGATTAATTTTTTAATTGCAATTAACTTTTTTGAGTTAATCGCGTGAGTTAACTGCCATTAATCAACAGCCCTACTTTCAACACACGAATCTACTGCGCTGCAGTGATGATTCTAGGTTGTGTCTTTTCACAAAAGCTTTAAAGATACCTTGCACTCCCTGCTCCAATTGTGAGAATTATTCCTCAGCCACAAGGAGGGACAGGGATGTAAGGGCCAGATTCTGCAATGCCCTAGAGCATGGGCCTAACTTTAAAACACAAAGAATTCTAAATGCAGCACCACCATCACCTAAAGCTAACCTGTGCTTAGAGTTGCAGCCATTCTACCAATAAGCTGTTGAACAAATCAGATAATGATTTATTATACAATACGTACATTTACACACACCACATTGATTTTTGCTGTGTTCCAAGACCATTAAAATGAGGGGAAATGGTCAAAAAAGGAGGCAAACCCCCCCTTTAAAATGAAATTTGAAAATAAAGTATAATTCAAATTTAATAATATTTACAGTGGTCATTCACCTAAAGAGATCAAATCATACTACTATAAAGCCATTTTTTATTGGGTCTGATATATTTGCCCCTCACCTACTAATATCAGCAGGAATTTGGGCCCAGATCTTTGGCTAGACTAAAGGACACAGACATTGATTTTGCAAAAAGAAAAGGAGTACTTGTGGCACCTTAGAGACTAACCAATTTATTTGAGCATGAGCTTTCGTGAGCTACAGCTCACTTCATCAGATGTATACCGTGGAAACTGCAGCAGACTTTATATACACACAGAGAATATGAAACAATACCTCCTCCCACCCCACTGTCCTGCTGGTAATAGCTTATCTAAAGTGATCAACAGGTGGGCCATTTCCAGCACAAAGCCAGGTTTTCTCACCCTCCACCCCCCCACACAAATTCACTCTCCTGCTGGTGCTAGCCCATCCAAAGTGACAACTCTTTACATAATCAAGTCGGGCTATTTCCTGCATAGATCCAGGTTTTCTCACATCCCCCCCACCCCCATACACACACAAACTCACTCTCCTGCTGGTAATAGCTCATCTAAACTGACCACTTTACTGATTATGTAAAGAGTTGTCACTTTGGATGGGCTAGCACCAGCAGGAGAGTGAATTTGTGTGGGGGGGTGGAGGGTGAGAAAACCTGGCTTTGTGCTGGAAATGGCCCACCTGTTGATCACTTTAGATAAGCTATTACCAGCAGGACAGTGGGGTGGGAGGAGGTATTGTTTCATATTCTCTGTGTGTATATAAAGTCTGCTGCAGTTTCCACGGTATACATCTGATGAAGTGAGCTGTAGCTCACGAAAGCTCATGCTCAAATAAATTGGTTAGTCTCTAAGGTGCCACAAGTACTCCTTTTCTTTTTGCGAATACAGACTAACACGGCTGTTCCTCTGAAACCAGACATTGATTTTAAGACTCAGTCTAGAATAGTTGCATTGATGTTTTTAAGCGAAGGAAAACATTGCATACCTTTCTGAATGCTGCCTGGATTCAGGAAAAGATTACCACAGTTTGTAGGAGTGCAAATTAGAGACTGCTATAAAACCTGACTGATCTGCTAAAGCACTGAAGTGCTGGCAAAGCCTGCTTTGTCTAGAGACAGTGATGGTGGGAGGGGGTGTGTGTCTAATGTAGGAGGTTCACTGTTTAGGGAACTGGATAAAATGTTTGGGAGATGATGATCAAAACTAGGTATGCTCAAGTTAGCCCTAGTGACAGGATTCTACAGTAAAAAAACATTTTAAAGCAGTGCTGGGGAGTCTAGAACTTACCTGCCTAGAGAAGAAGTTGACTCAGCCCCATTAGAAGTCTTCATCTGCTAAAATCCTATTGGGATTGCTGTGGAGGAAGTTGCTACTTTATGAATAGGGTTGGACTGGATGACTCAAGAGGTCTTTTCCAATCCTAACATGAGATTCTACATAAGAATATATCGCTGTTCTTGTGGAGTCAGCATGACATGGGTTGACTACACCCAGATAAATTACAAATGTTAAAAGGGGAGTAACAAAAGAAATCCACCATAAGTAAAGCATTGCAAATAGTCTAGATATGTTTGAGATAACAAAATGATGCAGTGATCAGAGTGTGTTGTTTAATTCTCCCAACCCATATCCTCTCTTGCTCCATTCCTTTCACAGTGGTCACTCACCTCTTCACTTGCTCTTCCCTGCCCTGCACAGCTCCCAACTGCTCCTTGTCCCCCCATCCTATTTCTCTTCAACTAGTATTTAATCTGCCTTATCCCCTCTTTGTATCCCCAACTGGTCCACACTGCCACCCTTCACCTGATCTCATCCCCAAATGGTGTCTCTCCTCTCCCAATCACTATCTCTCTACATCCTCTCCACCACACCACGTTAGTGGCTGTAGTAAGAGGAAGAGGGAAGTCTGTGGAAACCTCCTACTGGGGAGGAGGAGGAAGTGGTGAATTGGTGCTTTCAATGATGCTTCAGGGTGTAGTGCCTTGGAAGGGATGGTAGCTTTCAAAGAACCCTGCACATGACCACAAGAAGGTGAGGGGATCAAAGTTAAAGGTTGTGTGGGAAGTGGCCAGCTGTATCTCCTGATCCCTGCAGTCTCCTCTCATTCTTCCACCGAGAGAATGATGGATAAGAGGAGAAAAGTTCAGGACTCAGGCATACAATATGAGTGCCATGACAGATCTTCATTTCTGTCTTCCAAACACATAGGAGATAGAATAGGAAGAACACCAGGAGTCTGAAGTCCTTACATTTGCCATACATTTCAAGTGATTCATTAAGTCTTCTAAAGATCTATGAAAATTGCTGCAATATTATGTACATTCAGTATCCAGAGCTTTATAGATAGTCCTGGTTGCACAAACTATGCTGATACCGTGGGATGCATTGGTTGATTTCCCAGCTGGAATATAAGTAGCTGGTATGCACTAATTACTGAATTTTAAAAAAGAATCTTTGAAAATAAAAATTATAGTCAGAGGGGAAACTTTTATTCTTACTTTGATATAGTGGCATTAATCTTGTAATTTTTGAGGAAGCACTGTAGTTCAGAAGTTAAAAAATGCAGTCATAGATGTAAAATTGGAGTCATCTCTAAACATGATGATACAGCTTCAGTACTGTGCTTTCTCTCTATATAGACTCACAGAAAAGACTTATTTCATAACCAGTAACAGACTCAGTTTTGAATGACTGATCTCCAAACCAGTGCATAAAATGGTCAGAATGAATGTAACAGCCAAATTTGGTATAGCACAATTTTATGGAAATAAATGTAAAGATGACATCCCAACGATATATGAAAAGAAGTGCAGCTTTAATCAAAGAATCAGAACAACATAATTCAGAAATATTCATTTATGGATAAACATAGGTAAGGGTCTTTGGCAACATTTTGAATTTGGGTAAGTTGCACAGGTTTATCTATCTGATAACAGATAGATATCTGTTCCAAGTAATGGGAAGCTCTATCATTCCCAGTAGCAATGTTAGAGAGTAACAGAAGACATCCTATGTAATTCAAATCAGCATACAAATCAGAGGAAAATAAATTATGATTCCAAATCAAATCTGAATTAACTCAGGGAAAGCAAGAATTTTTGGCTCCTCCTACATTTCTGATCAAGAGAATTGGAACTTCCATTTATAAAACATAATTGAAACTAAATGTACATTGGATTTAAATTTAAAACTATTCCAGTTAAAATTATCCAAAGCAGAAATATATTTAATATCAAAGGTTCAGGTTCCAATTACCTTACTCATGTTGAATAGTACTTTCCTCCACAAATAACCTTCCTGAAGTCAATAAGACTATTAATGGAATAAAGGTATCAGAGTTTGGCTGAAAGTTACTTACAACATGATATGAACATATCAGAAATGTTTCTCTGGTAAAGATTTCTCCCTAATACATGCAGCTATGCAATAGTGAGCATTGGCCATCCTAGCTTTGAGTACCATTCACAGCAGAGGTTGGTGTCAAAAAGAGCTCCTCGTGCAGCTGCAAGGTGGAATATGTCTCTCATACTATCAGTAAAATAATTAAAAAAAAATGAAAAGCTTATGTGCTCTGGCTGTCAACATAAAGTCCCATCAGCGCTGTTGAAGACCAAGACTTAATGAGGATTTATTTAAATTAAACTACTCACACACAAACTGATGGGTTTTAAATTAGTTGCAACCTCTCAGGGAAAGATCTAGGAGCCATTGTAGACAACACACTAAATTCCTTGGTTCAACACACAGAAGTCAAAACTGCAAATCAGAAAGGCTGCATGATACAGAGAAATACAAATATACTAGCAATGAACATATATGTGCATATCTTAAATGCTACATTCGGGTTTGGTCACTCACGTGGAAAAGATCGCAGTGGAACACAAACACTCCAGAGAAGATCAATGAAAATGATTTTAGGCATGGGGTATTGGAACTCCTATCCTAAAATAATCCTAAAAGAAATTTAAAATGCCAGATGATTAACAATAATTTGGAATATGTGTATATGATGGAAGTATAAAAAGTAATGAATGCAAGATTCATTTCTGGGTAAGCAATACATCTCTGGGTAAGTGATTGCTTCTGTATTTTCAATCCTGCTTTGTTGACCGTATAGTCATCCCAGCAGATTTACTAGTGTGCTAGGCACTGGAGGAGAAATTTTCAAAGTGCTTTGTGTTGGTGTAACTCTATTCTTATTAACATTAGTGGGAGTAGAGTTAGGCCAATGCTGAGTGCTTCTGAAAACTCCACCCTAAAAACACTGCTAGTCGTAGGTTCAGATCACTGTGCTTTAAGACACCATGACAGGGAGAAAAATGAAGGGAACTGCCTAGAAGGAGAGTGACAAGGGAAGAAGGGTCAGGGAAAGAGTGAGTTTGTCACAGATTTATAGATCTCCCCGATTCAATATGTTTATCCTGATTAAAAAAATAAGACTACAGCAAAATACTGTACCCTCCTTTGTAATGTTCAATATCATTTTAACACTGTTTAATTAACAGAATCCTATTTATATATATATATATATATATATATATATATATATATATATGCGCTGCATAATATTTCAGGAAACTCTGAACAATAACATTTTTCTATTGGTTATCACAACCATTACAGTTCTCCAGAGAGGGAGGGGTCCGGAAAACAGAGAATGACAACAAAAACGATGCTCCCCCAGATTTTCGTAATTGGTGGGCATGGTATAGGGACAGGCAGTTGAACCTTCTGATTTACACTCTCCCATAATGTAGGAATGAGGAGACTCTTAATAAAAGGCAATACATTTAAAACACAGAGGACATACTTTTTCCACCCAACATATAAATTAAACTGTGATACTCACTGACACCAGACATCATTGAAACAAACAGCTTAGTGAGATTTCTTTTTAAAAGGATTGGACATAGATGTCAGAGGAAAATCATATGCAATTGCATTATACTAGATAAACACTACAAAAGTTACGAATCCCAATATTATGGAGCATAAACTGACGCTCAACAGGAGTCAGGAAGAAATTTCTCGTATCCAGCTGCAATAAGGCAGTTTAATGTGGTATAGGCATTTGATAGAGCTTATAGACCACCGGAGGACATAGAAGGTTGAATAGAAAGACTATTAGTTATTGCCTTACCAGAATACACTATGAGCTTTATAAGCCTCTTTCAAAGTTAAAGTAAGTCAGTGGGATTCCTTCCATTGATTTCAGTGGGCATTGGAACATGTCCTATACACATATCCTTTAAATTTGCCTAGGTTTGCCATTTTAGAGCACTATATTCATTTGTTTAACTTGTTTGCAGTCACTGAAGGCTGCTAAAAATTTATCAAGATTCATTTGCCACCAAACTTTTTTTGAGGGATTGCTGACTTTAATGTCTTGGACCAAATTTTACCCTCAGTTACGCCAGTACAAACCCTCATGACTTCAGTGAAGTTGCAATGATGTAGCTGACAGCAGAATTTGGCTCACTGTGTGGTTATTTTTGTATAGAAACCAACCTCAAGATACACAAAAATAAATGTATCAAAAAATAAATCTCTGCAGGTTTTGCTGGGGTGTTAGGGAATAGAAATTCTAGGCTGGTACATGCATAAAAGATTAAAAGACAAATGCATGGGGATGGAGGAAAGTGGGGAAAAGAGGTGATTTTTTAATGTCTTAGCAACAGATGCCAGGAAGGCAGAGTCTGTGGGCAATGAAAAGAAAAAGTAGATTTAAAAGGTGCAACTAACAATATTTTGAATTGCTAAAGATACCATTTTCAGCTTGAAATAACAGTTTTATCATACACATTAAAATGTATGATTTGTTTCATTAATCACGCTCATTTCCCTTCCAGAGCTCCTGATATGAATCATACCTTATTTTACAAGACCAACGTAGAAAGGTTGAGTTTTTCCTTTTTACTTGACTGTTCAGCCTGATTATTGTGAAAATCATTTCCACCTTGAAATGCTCAAATGCTTTGTCTCTGAATGTGGAGGCTGCAATTACTAGCCGCCTCCCTTCTCTACCTGCAGTTCCATTTTCTATTTTCCCCTCATTGAAATCAGAAAGGATACACAGAGTGAAAGAAATGGTTGCAGATTTTTGACTCAGAGACAGAGAAGCCATCATCAGTCAGAGAGAGAAAGAGAGAGAGAGAGAGAGAAGTAGGTATACTTACTGTAGCTATCTGGACTTAAAATAACACATATTCTCAAGGAGAGAATAACTAGATAAATAGGGATGAAGGGGGAAAAGATCTAGAGAAATTCAATGACCATTGGACTTTCTGGGTTTGAAATTTTACAACCCACTCGACACATCTGAGGTCTGAGTCTATTTTATTGTGATGTCAAGACCGAGGGATACTTGTAATGACGAAGCTCAGAAACACAAAGTTCAACGATATCATGGTCTAAATCCTGCCCTTGGATTCACACATGAAGCCCATATACTACCATGGAAGCTTCTTGTGCATATGCAGGCAGAAATTAGCTTTCTACAGCTAGCAAGAATGAGTTGCAGAAGAGAGGTGCTGATAGTGAATAACAATCAAGAGAGGAAGGGGAAAATTTCAAGTCTATGTTCTTGAAGGGCTGCCTGGAAAAGGAAGATATTGTATCCATAAAAATTAGTTTGTGATTAAGAACAGATGTGCCTTCAAAAACTGTTGCCTCCTGATTGTTAATCAATCCAGCCAAAATCACTTTTACAAAAGGAAGACAATCCAGAGATATTAATCATTAAAAATATTGCATATTTAGAAAGCTGAAGAAGATCAGTGAAAAATGGCTTTGGCCAGGAATTGATCATTGGAGTCATGAACATAGGATACTCCTTATTAAAAACAACCCCTTTTCTGACAACAAATAATAAAAAAAAGGGTCAGATTTTCAACTGGTATAAATTGGCATCACTTCCTCAACCTCATTAGCGTGATTCTGATTTGCAGCAGTTGAAAATCATGGCCCAGGATTATTATTTTGCTACTCATAGCTTTTACTCTTGCCTTCAATCCCTGACCCTGGGAAAGCACCATGTCAGGTGTCATAAGAACATAAGAATGGCCATACTGGGTCAGACCAAAGGTCCAACCAGCCCAGTAGCCTGTCTACTGACAGTGGTCAATGCCAGGTGGCCCAGAGGGAGTGAACCTAACAGGTAATGATCAAGTGATCTGTCTCCTGCCATCCATCTTCACCTTCTGACAGACAGAGGCTAGGGACACCAATCTTTACCTGTCCTGGCTAATAGCCATTAATGGACTTAACCTCCATGAATCTATCTAGTTCTCTTTCAAACCCTGTTATATTCCTAGCCTTCACAACCTCCTCAGGCAAGGAGTTCCACAGGTTGACTTTGGCTGTGTGAAGAACTTTTCCTTATTCACTTTCTCCACACCACTCATGATTTTATAGACCTCTATCATATCCCCCCTTAGTCTCCTTTTTCCAAGATGAAAAGTCCTAGCCTCTTTAATCTCTCCTCATATGGGACCCATTCCAAACCCCTAATCATTTTAGTTGCCCTTTTCTGAACCTTTTCTAATGCCAGTGTATCTTTTTTGAGATGAGGAGACCAAATCTGTATGCAGTATTCAAGATGTGGGAGTACCATGGATTTATATAAGGGAAATAAGATATTCTCTGTCTTATTCTCTGTCCCTTTTTTGATGATTCCTAATATCCTATTTGCGTTTTTGACTGCCGCTGCACACTGTGTGGATGTCTTCAGAGAACTATCCACGATGATTCCAAGATCTCTTTCCTGATTAGTTGTAGCAAAATTAGCTCCCATCACATTGTATGTACAGTTGGGGTTATTTTTTCCAACGTGCATTACTTTACATCCGATGAAGTGAGCTGTAGCTCACGAAAGCTTACGCTCAAATAAATTTGTTAGTCTCTAAGGTGCCACAAGTACTCCCTTTCACTTTACATTTATCCACATTAAATTTCATTTGCCATTTTGTTGCCCAATCACTTAGTTTTGTGAGATCTTTTAAAAGTTCTTCACAGTCTGTTTTCGTCTCAACTATCTTGAGCAGTTTAGTATCATCTGCAAACTTTGCCACTTACTGTTTACCCCTTTCTCCAGATCATTTATGAATAAATTGAATAGGATTGGTCCTAGGACTGACCCTTGGGGAACACCACTAGTTACCCCTCTCCATTCTGAAAATTTACCATTTATTCCTACCCTTTGTTCCTTGTCTTTTAACCAGGTCTCAATCCATGAAAGGATCTTCCCTCTTATCCCATGACAACTTAATTTATGTAAGAGCATTTGGTGAGGGACCTTGTCAAAGGCTTTCTGGAAATCTACGTACACTATGTCCACTGGGTCCCCCTTGTCCACATGTCTGTTGACCCCTTCAAAGAACTCTAATAGATTAGTAAGACATGATTTCCCTTTACAGAAACCATGCTGACTTTTGCCCAACAATTTATGTTCTTCTATGTGTCTGACAATTTTATTCTTTATTATTGTTTCAACTAATGTGCCCGGTACTGATATTAGACTTACCAGACTGTAATTGTTGGGATCACCTCTAAAGCCCTTTTTAAATATTGGCGTTACATTAGCTATCTTCCAATCATTGGGTACAGAAGCTGATTTAAAGGACAGGTTACAAACCATAGTTAACAGTTCTGCAATTTCACATTTGAGTTCTTTCAGAACTCTTGGGTGAATGTCATCTGGTCCCAGTGACTTGTTACTGTTAAGTTTATCAATTAATTCCAAAACCTCCTCTAATGACACTTCAATCTGTGACAATTCCTCAGGTTTGTCACCTACAAAGGATGGCTCAGGTTTGGGAATCTCCCTGACATCCTCAGCTGTGAAGACTGAAGCAAAGAATTCATTTAGTTTCTCCGCAATTACTTTATCGCCTTTCAGTGCTCCTTTTGTATCTCGATCGTCCAGGGCCCCCACTGGTTGTTTAGCAGGCTTCCTGCTTCTGATGTACTTAAAAAACCTTTTGTTATTACCTTTTGAGTTTTTGGCTAGCTGCTCTTCAAACTCCTTTTTGGCTTTTCTTATTACATTTTTACACTTAATTTGGCAGTGTTTATGCTCCTTTCTATTTACCTCACTAGGATTTGACTTCCACTTTTTAAAAGATGCCTTTTTATCTCCCACTGCTTCTTTTACAAAAAGAAAAGGAGTACTTGTGGCACCTTAGAGACCAACAAATTTATTTGAGCATAAGCTTTCGAAAGCTTTTGCTTCAATAAATTTGTTCGTCTCTAAGGTGCCACAAGTACTCCTTTTCTTTTCGCAGATACAGGCTAAAACGGCTGCTACTCTGAAACCTGCTTCTTTTACGTGGTTGTTAAGCCATGGTGGCTCTGTTTTAGTTCTTTTACTGCATTTTTTAATTTGGGGTGTACTTTTAAGTTGGGCCTTTATTATGGTGTCTTTGAAAAGTGCCCATGCAGGTTGCAGGGATTTCACTCTAGTCACTGTACCTTTTAATTTCTGTTTAATTAACCTCCTTATTTTTGCAAAGTTCCCCTTTCTGAAATTAAATGCCACGGTGTTGGGCTGCTGAGGTGTTCTTCCCACTACAGGAATGTTAAATGTTATTATATTATGGTCATTAGCAGGGTGGTCACCCTGCTCCGGCCCTGAAGGGGTTAAAAGCAGCCTCTGAGAGGGCTGCGACTGGGAAAAGCTGAGTGAGTAGCTGACCACAGATGTGGCCAGCTCAATCAGGGCCCAGCTGGCCCTTATAAGAGGGCTGGGGGCCAGGAGCTGAAGGAATCTCACTCTAGCCCTGGAGTGGGAAGGGCTAGCTGCCTGAGAGTGAGGTACCTTAAGCAGAGCAGAGCAGAGCAGAGCAGAGCAATGCTGGGGAAGGGCAAAGGGAGATGGGGAACTCCAACCTGGAAAACCCCCAGGCTGCAGGCCTTGGTAAAGGCCCAGAAAGGTACTGGGGTTGCAGAGGGGCAGCCTGGTGATAGGCAAAGGCAGCAGGTCCTAGCCCCTTGCCAATGATGAGTGGTCATTACACTGCAGTCTGCCCCAGTGAGTGGGGGCTAGCTGATGACTAGCAGTAGCCACTGAGGAAAGGTGGGTTTAGAGGGCTGGGGATTCCCCTGGGAGGGGAGACCCAGAGTGTGGGTACTGCTGGGGCAGAACCCTGAGGAAAAGGGCACCGGGGACTGGGAGGGACACGGGGCCAGCTGGAGAGCTAATTCCCTGGACGACCAGCAGGCGGCGCTGTGCCTATGAACCTCGCTACAGGTCACTATTTTCGAGCGGTCCTGTTATAGTTACCTCTTGGACCAGATCCTGCGCTTCACTCAGGACTAGATCGAGAGTTGCCTCTCCCCTTGTGGGTTCCTGTACCAGCTGCTCCAAGAAGCAGTCACTTAAAGTATCGAGAAATTTTGTCTCTGCATTTTGTCCTGAGGTGACATGTACCCAGTCAATAAAGGGATAACTGAAATCTCCCACTCCCATTGGGAAACCAAGTGCAAGAGGAGCACCAGCTCAAGGACTTGACCCCATCAGACACTGCTCCTGTTGCTCTACTAGGATCTGCAAATTTAGTATGTCTGAGCATTGCTTGTCAGCTTTGATTTTTCATAAATAAGACCAGAATGTACGGGCATGAACCTCAGCTGGTGTAAATCACCATTGCTCTACTGACTCAAATAGAGTTACTCTGATTTACACTAGCTGATTTACCCCGTGTGTGTATATAGATCATATATTTGTTTCTTACGTCAAACCTAGTCACTGATATGGGGCTTTACACTGATGTTTGCATTGCTGACTGCTGTATGCCCCACATTTATGAAAGCCTTTTTTCTTCCTTATGCTCAAAACATTACAGACTAGATCCTCGGCTGATATAAATCAGCGTGGCTCCATTGAAGTCAAATACATTTGACTTTCTAGGGACAAGATGATATTTAAACAAATAGGGCCAGATACTCAGCTGGTGAAGATCAGCATGGCTCAGCTGAGATCAATTTACCAGTTTACACCAACTGAGAATCTGGCCCTATTTGTTTATAAGTCCTTTCACCCCAAGAAGAGTCAAGTCTGCATGAAACTGATATTTCTATGTCTCCCACAGCAATTGTCTTTAGCTACATGTCTTTAATCGTTAACATTAGGCATGAAAACATGTGTGATACTTCATTTTAAAATACCATATGAATGGCCTAGCTTACTGGAGGGCTCCAAAGCTCTTAAATCAACAGGAATCATTCAGATTAATCAGTGTTTTGAATGACTTTGCATCTTGGGAAGTAAGTTCCTGCCACACTTTCAATTAATTTTATTTTACTGAATTTCTTTTCTTCCCACTGGTTCTTTGTGTGTGTGTGTGTCTACTCTGCTAACTCCTTTAGGTATCACATTTTTATTTTTATGGTAATTTAAATGGCTGCTTATACAAAAAGGCCAGTATTGGAATGATCGCAAATGTGAACCGAGTTTACTCAAATATTTTCATCCTCAGCGCCACATTGGTAGGTGTGCTCTTAAAGCATTTTCCTCATTAAATGCAAATGTTAGAGCAGTATAAAAAGCTGCCAATAATGTTCTAATGCATCACTAGTTTGGAATAAAGCTTTTTTCAATTTGAGCTCAATTGGCTAGGGTTTATTTGACTAATTAAAAAAAACATTAAAAAAGCCCCCAAAACAAACCTGCCACGCTTGCAGGAGAAATATTGCAAAATATAATTATAATAATCCTGTAAGTTAATAAGACACAGTATGTGAAGAAAAACAAGCATAACATGAATTCAAGAAATCTCAAAATCAGATCAATCTGTAGTCAGAAGAATGGTGAGTAATGGAATAATTAATAATGCCGCATTACCATTCACTGTAAGATATTATTCTGTTGTGAATGGTTCACGTCTGCTCCTCCATACACGAAAATATAACAGTACTGAGTGCTAATATCTATGCTATACTAAGTCTGCAATAGGCTCAATTCAACATATTCTATCAATTTTTCATCTACCAGCTGCTATGATCATTTTTGTCTTCCTTTGGCTAACCTTTCTGTCCAAGGTAAAGCTTGCTCTCTTGATTAAGAATAGCAGTTATGCAGCCACTTGACGTATTACATAATCTATCAAGATGAAAGCGAGAAACCCAACAGGTGTCTGGAGATCTTTGATCTATTTTAACATTTGGTATGTGTTCTTTACATTCTCTGGAACCATATTTGATGTTCTTAAAGTTGTTATGTAAATGTCTCCTTTGGTGCAACAAGGGAAAAAACATTCTCAAGCTCATATGTGATATGAGTAATACCTAGCAAACGTGAAGGTCTAGGATTTTGTTACATCTGAGTGAATAATGCAAACTGTTTTCTGAGAATGCTCTATGAATTTTAAACTAATTCACCAAGGTGAATTAATATGAAAGTTTGCGTTTGCTTTCTATGAATGTTCAAGCTACCACAGATTTATGAGTCAAAGTATTGCAGAAAAGCGATTTTCAAAGTTTCAAGTTCACAGGAACAAATATTCACGCCAGAAGCGCTTGTGTGTGCTCAGCCAACTAAGGCACCGGAAACAATAGCATGTGACTCATCTGACTGATCAGAGGTAAGCAAGATATGTTGACTGTATTCATCATGAATCCAGGCAGTAAAAGATTTGAAGATCAGAATAATTAATTGGAGGAAACTGTGATTGGCTCATGGACATCCGGTGAGTGGAAAAGGAAATGACATGTGTCAAATAAAGTATTCATTGCAAATTGTTCACTCATCTGTACAAACATTGGGCTAGATTGTCACATCCCTTACTGAGCCATTCAGGGGAGCAAGGGCACCACATATGGTGATTCTAGCTCTAGCTTCATTCCCTCCTACTTGCCAGCCAGAGTAGCTAGCCCAGTGTGTAGGAGAAATGAGCTGCTCCATGAAGAAGAACTCTGTGCAGCTTGAAACCTTGGATGTTTCACCAAGAGAATTTGGTTGAATAAAAGACATTACCTCACCCACCTTGTCCCTCATGAAAAAGGGAAGCCATGAAGACTTTGTGTCACAATTCATCCTCCAATCCATTCCTGGGGCAGTAAAACTACCGTATGAAGGACAGACAGTAAGGTTCCAGTCTAGCACATTATGAACTGTACAACTCTATGTGAGATGTAAGGTTAACCCTGTCACTACCATAATTTTTTCCGAATGTGTGTCAGTTTGAACAATTAAATCAGGCAGAAAATGAAGAGCTGAAATACAATGCGTGAAATGTGGAGTGATATGGCTAAGTGACTTAGCTGAAGTATGACTGGTCAGCTACAACTGCAACTCCTAGCCAAACTGTAACAACAAAGGTTTGTCTATATTTCACACGTAAACTCCTGTTTTCTAGAGTTATACAAATTGGCTGCAGGTAAAACTCCCTATATAGAGCTGTGTATGCTCAGGGTAGTCAGCAAATCTCATTAGCCAAAAAGCATGCGTTTCAGATGTGGGCATTTGCGAGGCTAAAAGAGTGACAGCAATTGACGTGAAAAGGTTGATGAAAACCCTCAGGCAAAGCACAGACACGTTCACTAGCAACCTGACATTTCCTGCATCCCTAGTTCCTCAGGGAAGCATAAAACATCTTATTTTATTCCTACATCCTCTCAGCTATTGGTCACATGCTCCATACCATAGAAGTCATTAGCATATAACATATAAAATCCCTTTATAAGGGGAGTGTTTAAAATCACTTCTTAATACCTATAAAATATGTGTTTAGGAACAACCATAACCATATGTAGCATGTAAAAAACACACCATAAGTAGACTTGAAAAACAACCCTCAAAACATTCCTAAACTACCAAGTTATAAGCACTAACTGACAGGGATTATTTCAAGGAGAACATTTATGTAATTGCAATAGGAAGCCCTGCATGTAATTCACATACAATCATCACGTTATGTGCATTTTTATAACAACCGATGAACCCATACAGATAACCGGTTCAACTTATGTGATGGGTGAAGGGAGGTCTGGATGGTTAAGGGGCTTGGTACTTGATTACAGAGTCTTTCTTCTCTAGGGACCTAGTCCAGAGCCCATTATAGGCAGTGCATAGACTCCTGTTGACTTCAGTGGCTTTTGGACCAAACTGTTAGTCAGTGGCTTAAATCTTGCTTAGGTCAGTAGTGAAGCACACTGGTGAAATATGTGAAATGGGTTGGTGATCTCAATCCAATTCCAAGTGAACAAGCCTCCACATCACAAAAATCACTTATACAATGGGTACTAATATACACGTTTGGAGATAAACAGAGAATACCGATTGAACAGATGCAGAGAATAAAATGCGGTATATCACATATAGACCATAGATCCGGCTTCTTCTCTGTTTAATGACAACAAGAGGCAAGCTTCTAATTGAAAGCAGCAAGAACTGAAATAGAGTAATCACTTAAGCATAGCTGTAGGCTCTTGGGGCGGGGGGGGGGAGGAGCATGATTTAGCACAATGGAACCCCCATTTTTACTGGAGCATTGGGGTGCTACTGTAACACAAATATAAACAATAAAAGATAGATAGTTTGACCTCTTTGCCCTGCTCCAGCAACATCAAAGGGATGGAAGCTTGTCAGCTCTCCCTAGCTGATGATTTCTCAGGTATAGGGACTTCTCCAACTGATGTATAGCCAACATAGCTGACTTATGAGAGGCCATGCCAGGAGTAGGAATGGGCATAGTTAGAGTGTTGTTGCACTCCAGCCATTCCCAGCTTCCTGAAAATCCCTTGAGAGCTACCACTAGCTGGTGTACTCTAGAGTAACTGCAACTGGCTGTTAGAAAAGGAGGACTTGTGGCACCTTAGAGACTAACCCATTTATTTGAGCATAAGCTTTCGTGAGCTACAGCTCACTTCATCGGATGCATACTGTGGAAAGTGTAGAAGATCCTTCCACTGAGTAGAGCTGAGAATCTGTGTCCTGATATTTGTTATAACTTGTAGCTCTCTCCCAAAATTGTTCCACAGTGGGTCAGAGAGGACAAATAATTTTCCTAGCGTTGGATGACACACTACAATACATACAGTACTTCTTAAAATGATCTTTATATACTTCAGGTTAGAATGCTTACATCTGTACAAAACCAAAATGAATGCCTAGTATTATATTATCAAGGTAATACCCCAGAATCCCCATTAAGTTCAATCATTATTTGATATAAATATGTGTGTGTTCGTGCACATGCTGAGAGAGAGACAAAAGGCATAAATGTTCTTTTGACTTTGAGTCACTACCGTGACTCTCAATTTTATTTGTCTTCACAACCTTGCAAGTAAAGTAGAAGAAGGTTACTCAAATAATTCATTGCATGTATAGTGGCCACGACTAAAAAATTCAATATACTGTAACTTCAATATGTGTTGAATTCAATATTGAAATTCAATATGTGCACTGTAACTCAGAACGGTTATGATTTCATTGTTGGATTTCACAGATTCTTAAGTCCTTCCCATTAGGGAATTGCAATTTTCAGGCGTTGTCATATGTGTTTCAATATTAAATAGAGAGTAAACTATTCTGAATGTTTTTCTTCCTGTTTTAACTAAGCTCAAGATTTTATCTACTTACATTTTCTTAAAAAATGCATAGAACTATGAATTAAATATATGCATCACTCATATTTTTTATCTACTGCACTCATTTTATATATACACAATTAGATTAAATATTCATGTGATCCTTCTTCCTTGCAAAGTACTATAACTTTTAGTTACTTATTCTCACAGACTTTTCTATTAGCTTTGTATAAATTGAAGACCATCTAGGGATAATATCCTAGGGGAACTTGGCCTAAAAATTTAACATTAAACGATTTCTAAACTAGTAGTAGTGAGTTGTCCATATGCTCGTGTTAAGCCTGAAGGATCTTCGATTACCCCTTAGTTTGTAGTTATGCAGCCTTAATGAAGTTTAGATACATTCATAGCTGTTAATAGCTCAACACACTGAGACCTTGAAGAATAACAACCAAGGTTACTTAGTAATGAATGCAGTAAAATAAACCAGACTTCACCATCTATGCAAAAGAAGTCAGTAAACACATTGCTGATTTTAAGACATATGCTTCTTTAAAGTGCTCAGAACAAAAATTATGTAACTACCCCCACCCCCATAAGCCAAATTTATTGCAAACATTGCAAGCTGCAATAAGCAGGTAAAGACATAAATAGTCAGCAATTACAAATTTGCTGAAGAGGATAGTTAGGGGAATTATGCTAATTTAGAGAGATGAAATGCAAATATATAATCCTTGCATGTATAGGATAACCACACCTGTGCCCTCACAAAACCACTAAATCAGCAAGCATGAGTCAACAATCAAACCAGGAGGATGCAGATCACAATGGAGCAGTAACAATCTTGGGGCTTAATTCTGAGAGGTACTGAGCCCCGAGAGTTCCCTCTGACTTTAGTGGGGATTGTGTGTACGATCAGCAACTCTGAGGTGCAGGCCCACAGTAAGAGACTGTATGTATTAAGCTAGAACAACATGCTAACAATCAGTTACTCCTCCAATAGCCCTTCCAACAGCAGGACAAAGACACTTTGCAAAAGGTTGGTCTCCAAAGACCTCCTCTCAGTATCTCCTCAAGAGTTTTCTCACATGTCCTGGTTTCTCATTATACTGAAATATTATGGCTGTTAGCTTAAGAAATCACTAGTACTTTAAGAAAGGGCTGGCTGGCTATAACTGAATTATCATTAGCAGAAACACTACTTCAACTTTTGGAGATTATGATTGAATGAGGTGCTTCCTGGAGGGGCAGGTATCCAAATTCCCACTCTACCTATGGTTTAGCAAACATCTGCACGCACTCAAGTAGATCTTTGCCAGTATACTCAGAAGAGCCTGATATGTTTTTTCCCCAGGGCCCCTCTGGGTCAGCTATGGGGTGGCAAATGGTTGTAGAACAGGAGTGTGGCCCTTTAATGGCATGCAAGGCATAGGGGAGCCCTAGGCCTAAGCACAGAGCCGGCTCCGTTCCATCTGCACAGCAGCTCAGGGAGCATGCTGGGGCGGGGCAGGGTCAGTCTGGAAGAGGAAAGAGGTGGATTGAGAGGTAGGAAGAGGTAAGCCTCTGCCCCTGAAACATCCCCTAGGGATCAGCGAAGAAAGGGCACAAATTCAGGCATCCTTCGCCTGAGTCAGCAGTCTTAGTGGCCACTGCAGCCCCTCTTTCCTGCCCTAACACCAGGACCTGTGTCAGCACAGGGACGAGTCGGGCCCAGCATCTCCTGGTAAGTTTTGCAGATGCACTTCTGTTTGGTTGCCATTTGATTAAACTCTGCAGGATGAACGCTGTGTGAAAAAATAGCTCCCGCTCTAAGAGGTTTTGTTTCCATCCTTTTCACTATCCCCGTGGTTAACTTGTCATAAGGCAACACTATTCACGTTCACTTCAGCCGTTGTTAGTTGATTCATGCTGGTCTTTCAAATTTCAGATTGAATGAGACGTGGCATTCAACTGAGGCAGCTGTTGGAAACGTGCTAACTATGGCTCTGAATCAGTCTGTAGCTGAAGCAAACTGTGCTACTAGCTAGCCATAGGGAAAACCCATTCAATGAGCCCTTTGAACAAATCCATGCTCAATTGATGTAGCTCCTCTAAAACCATGACAGTGGCTGCGCTCTAACAAGATGGCCAAGACACATCACTGCTACCAATCATTGAATCTATTTCCCTAAGTATCCTCGCACCTTCTTGTCAACTGTCTAAATGGGCCATCTTGATGATCACTACACAAGATTTTTTCTCCTGCTGATAAGAGCTCATCTTAACTAATTAGCCTCTCACAGTTTGTATGGTAACTTCCAACTTATCTGTATGTGTGTATACATATTTATATCTTCTTACTATATGTTCCATTCTATGCATCTGATGAAGTGGGCTGTAGCCCACGAAAGCTCATGCTCTAATAAATTTGTTAGTCTCTAAGGTGCCACAAATACTCCTGTTCTTTTTGCGGATACGGACTAACATGGCTGCTACTCTAAAACCAATCATTACAGGAGAGCTCCTTCTCCTCAGGAAGTGGTGTCGGTCCAGGAAGACCACACAATCAACAGCAGTAAGAGAATATGCTAGGGAGTGTGGGATAAAAGAGGTAAGATCAAAATTAGTAACCTTATTCCCTGACAACCAGAAACTTCTATGCGTAAACGCTGTACCGTTTTTTTAATTTTAACATCATCTTAGTAAAATTCTTAAATTTGAAAGGCTCGGTGGGAGAATGAGAATTTGCTGAGAGAGGATGAAGACATCAAGGTGAGAGAGTGAAGGAGAAGGAAAGAGAACAGCTTAGGAGACCCAGAAAGCTGAGGGAGAGGAAAAAATGGAGAATTCCTAGAGGAAAAGCAGAGTAGAGACTGGAAGGAAAACAGAATTCAACTGGGGGACAGGGATCAAGTTGAGATTGAAAAGAATGGATGGCTAGAAGGAAAGGGAGGAAAGCATAACAAAAGAGAGAGGTCTAGCAGGGACTGAAATAAGAGAGTCGGAAGTGGTTGGGTTACTGGGAAGGGTTTGGAGTTACAGGCCAGAGGAGAGAGTTGTATTGTAAAGAGATAGGGAGTCAATTAGGAAATAAAGAAGCTGAACAGCTGATCCAGATGGTAGGGGATGCTTGGGAGAAGGATCTATTGCAGACTGTGGAGAGAGAAGGTAGAGAAAATAGTTCTGGAGGAAATGTAGAAAGAAATAAAGCCAGAGAGATGGAAGTGTGAGAGGCAGACAGTAGAGGATTTTGAAGCCTAGGAGGAAACAAAAAACTCCAAATTGCCAGACCTTGAGCTGGTGTAAACTGACATAGCTCCATTAAAAGCATTGGGGCTATGCTGATTTACACCAGCTGAGGATCTTGCACCAATTACTCCCCCCCCCCAATATTATTCTGTTTGTTTTCCCATATAAATGCTCCCTGTCTCCTGCTTACACATACTTTAGCCTCATCTTTCAGAATTCTGCCATGGTTTGACAGATGATCAATGTACCCAAACCTTTAAAGTTGGGAGCATTCGGAACCAGAATCTGAAATTAAGAAATGTGTTGTGAAACAAATGCCCTTGTAATCTGGTTACCACCTGCAGAAGCTCCTCTTATTTAATAGATTTTTGAAAGAAGAAAAAAGGCTAAACTGAATTTTAAAAGTGGTAGTGGAGAAACGAGGGGAATAATGAAAATCGGGAGTCTCAATGATTATAAAGGGAGTGTAAACTTGTCTACTGCTTATAGTAAGGGACAGAAAGTCAGGTTCAGCTTTGCCACCAACCCATTACGTGACCTTTAGCAAGTCACTTAACCTCTCTGTGCTGCCGCTTCCCTGTCTGTGCAACAGATAGGACAATACTTACCTTACAGATGTATTTTGAGGCTTATTTAATAATTGTAATATGCTCAGAAAAGTGCTATATCCTGTAAATGAACAGTGTTGTTAAAATTTTGCTTCATAAACCAATCATAACAAGGATTGTATGCACAGCAGTTATTGTACCAAACCTTAAGGTCCTTGTTTAACCAGCAAAACTCCCAATGACTTAAATGGACTGAGATGGGATTGTGGAAGAGATCAGGAAAGAAGCTAGTAGCACCGCTGGCAGGAACACGTCTAAGTACTCCAGCTGTGGGACCATTATGCAATGTACCCATTTCCTGGCCTGACTGCTCCCACACAGGGAAAAGGGAATTAGGAGGAAGATGCATTTGGGACTCTCAGTGACACACACAGTAGAGAATGCACATTTGAGGTGGGCTGGACATGTGATAAAAATGGAAGAAGAATGACCAGGGGAAAAAAGCATGGGAGGAAGAAGACAGCAAGAGAGGCCATGGAAGACCAAGGATATGATGGAAATAATCTGTCAAGAGAAGTTTGAAGAGAAAAGGGCTGGAACTCCAAGACCTATGAACCTGGGTCATAGACTGGAAAGAGTGACGAAGAATCATCGGCAGCTCTGACCTCATGTAAATGGGAAAAGGAGTTGAGAAGTGAAGTTTTATGTATATGTATACACACACACACACACATATATAGCCAGGTCTAGACTCGGAAAATAGCTTGTATTTAAAGATATGCTAGTTAGCACTTTTTAACTAACATGTTTTTAAACAGTAGTATAGACAAGGTAAAGCAACTTTTAAAACATTAGCTGGCCACGATCAACCCCACCAGCCAATATACTTTTAGCAGTGTCTGCACCAGAGTTTCAAACATTTTAACTAACATGTTTTTAAACACAAGCTATTTTCCTAGTCAAGATGTAACCTGTGTAGGGAGTATATTCTAGTTATTCATGTGGGAATCTAGGGGTGCCTCTCTAAATAACTGTGGGCTGAATATTGAGATTAAATATGACATACTGGAAATCCCATGGACAAAGGACACTATAGTGTATGCAGTATACACTATTGGTTGTGATTAATGCATACATTCACATCTACTGAGAGGCTATGTTAAGAATGTCTCATCGAGAATCCTGAAGGCACCAAAAATTGAGGTGGGTTTGGTTTCCCTTCCCTCTGCCCCCACATACACACTATTTGTCTATCTTTTCTATTCAGGTGGTAAGCTTCTGGGGACAGGGACAGTCTCTTTTTGTGTGTGTAAAGTGTCTATCATAATGGCTCCCAATGCTGGTTGGAGCCCCTAAGTGCTTCTCTAATATAAATAACAATAGGTGCATCAATATTTGGCATATTTAGACAAATACTGTTCCAATAGTCTCTCCCCCATGCCTTTAAAGCTCACAAATTAGCATAAACAAAGCTTTCTTTGCATTCTGGAAAAACAGGACATAGGAAAATCCCTGCAACCAATCTGAATTTTCTCCTGTTAAAATTGAATCTGTTCTTACGGTTTGGTTTGGTTTAATTTTATCATTGCCGAGATTCATTTTGTATTGTGCTCTTTCCCCATAGATCTATTGGGGTCTTTCATCAGCCACAGCCTGTCCAAAAGTTCTACTTAACTCACAAAGTAAATGCAATGTTTGGTATAATATTTCAAACAGGTCACATTATGATTCCTAGCTTAATGGCCATTCATTTTGTTTCACATATGTTTAAATTCACACTTTGTGGTCAAGGGCAGTAATGCCATGCACAAAATAAATAAATAAAACAGAAATGCTCCTGATATGTGGCTTTTGAAATATGTTTTATATATGTGGGGACAGATTCTAATACCTGTAATGAATAGCACCTTATGGCAAGCATAGTCCCACTGAACGCAATAGGCCAGATTTTGATATCCTTAATTTATGAATAGTTCCACTGGCTCCTATCTATACTGGTATTTATATCGCCCTATCACTGGGGTATCTGAGTGCCTCACAGTCTTTAATGTACGTGTCCTTACAAGATAGGGAAGTTCTAGTATCCCTATTTTACAAAGATACACAGAGGGGCTAACTGAGGGTATGTCTATTCCACCCGCCGGATCGGCGGGCAGTGATAGATCCAGCGGGGGTCAATTTATCGTGTTTAGTCTAGATGCAATAAATTGACCCCCAAGCGTTCTCTTGTACTCCACTGCCGTGAGGGACACAGACAGAGTTGACGGGGGAGCGGCAGCAGTCGACTCACCACAGTGAAGACACCACGGTGAGTAGATCTAAGTACGCTGACTTAGCTACGTTATTCATGTAGCTGAAGTTGCGTAGATTCCGCCCCCAGTGTAGACCAGGCCTACTTATCCAGTTTCACAGTCCGCAGCAGAGCAGGGATTTGAACCACGGTCTCCCAAGTCTTAGGCTAATGTCCAAATCACTGGGCAATCCTTCCCCTCTGTAGTATCTTCATCTACAAATAGTTCCATTCCATGACTACTTATGGAGTAAGTTACTTTGCAATTGGTCTGGGTCCAAAGCCCATTGAAGTCAATGGGAGTCTTTCCACTAACTTAAAAAGATTTTGGATCTGGCCAAATGATGCAAATATATCAGCAGCTGTCTCTTATAGTCAAAATACCAGCACTAACCATGAGTAAATAAAAAAAAAAATACATTCAGAGTAAGGCAACTTTCCTTTGAGATGGCAAAGTTTAAAACCTAACTTCTGTCTTTTCACGGGAGCACAATATGGCCTACCAACATAATGAAGTGTGACAGTCAATTTAAGGAAAGCACAGCTCAAAAAGATATTTGTTTTGGTGAAAAGAAATAATGTTTTCACTATCCTAATCTTCACAGGAATAGTTTTGTTTCCCCTCCCTTCTAAAAAAAATCCTTTGACACCAGCTGAAGGATGTAGGACATTTTTCTGCAGCCTGAATTTTTTTTCATTTCCTAAGTGGCTAGGTGGGTTTATAGCCATGTTACCCACATGAGTGAAACCACATTTGGAGATTCCCCCATATATAGATTTTAATGCAGTAGAACTGATGTAAGTGGCTCCCCTCTCAAAGGATACATCTGCAGGTGCCATTAAAATCTTGACATTTACCACAATACAGTATTTACCTTATCTATGGCATTTACAAATATTCCTTATGCTTAGAATGGGGAACATTGCAAATGCCAAAGCGATTTTATCTATTGCAAGCAGTAAATGTCAAGAGTTTCAGAGCACCCACTGTATATATGCTCCAAAGGGTCCTCGATGTGTGTGCATTCTAGCAGAGGTCAGTCCTATGTACAGATCCCTTTCATATTCTGTTCCTACCAAGAGTTGGAATAATTTGCATGGGGGTCAATGCATAGGGACCATTGCTTTGCCTGGGTGTTCACTGATGTATGTATGTATATACAAACAAATTATGTTCAGTTATCTATGGCTAAGGCCTGATGCTCCCCAACATCTTAGTCGTGGATGCCTGGCATGTGGCAGTCTTTTCATGTCTCTCTTGAAGACACCGAATTGGTATGAGCATCTTTTGCAATTTGTTCCACTGTAGCTCATGGGGCTTCTTCTGGTGAGCAAACCTGTACAATCTGATGGAATTTAGCTCAGAGCATTGTTTCTCTAACTGAAGTCCAGAACAGTATTGACAGCATTTTTGTTTAGCAATTTTGAATCGCTCATATCTATTTGAAATTATTGTCCTTCAAAACAGTCCTAAACCTGGGAAATTAGATATTGAAGATGACTTATGTATCAAAAATTGCACAACTCCAGCATTGTCAATTTCACAGATCTATGAATCCTAACTTATTACAATTTCCTCTTATCCAGCCCAAGGACCTAACCTCACTCAATTATAACGGAAGAACAAGTAGTCCAAATATCATTTTAAATAAATAAATTGAATACCATACCTTTCACATTATATTAATGAAATGGAATGATACTATATGCAATGAAATGTCACAGGAGATGGATCAGCAAGCTTGTATAAAATTATACAGGCATGAGTACCTGAACTGAAATCCAAAAAGTAGTTTATTTTGGATTAGCTTTCTGTATTAATCTGTTATTTAAACCAGTGTGTACATACAAGTCTGTTCCTTTCCATTTCCTGTTAGTATATGATAAAGGTGATATTAATTTCAAAGAAATGCATGCCGGTCCCATATTCTCATAAGAAATGCCCTAATTTACCATATGATACCTCTAATCCGTGTTTCACTTCTCATATGTAGCATAACATTGGGTCACATTGATTTCACTATGGATTACATATAGCATGTCTCCAGTCACATGTATGCTTTACAGGAGGATTAAGCTACTGGGGTTAGCTCTGTGGGATGGTTATGAATTTGTGAATAATGGACAGACATGAAAGACTGTACAAACATTTAATCTAAACCCAAACCCCACCCCACATCAGAGTGGGTTTGGTTTGTAGCCAAACTGACAAACATTAACCCTGGGTCTGTGAATTTGTGGCAGATTTGGGCTAGTCTCCCATAGCACCTCTCCCTTGCCACCATGTTCAGGCCCCATGGCTGGCCCTCCCTCATCTCTGTTGCTGTCTGTCCCCTTGGCCCCTCAAAAAAACCTGACCTGAAGCTGCTGGGATTCTTTCCATTGACCTCTTTGTGCTTTGGAACGAGCCTTTAAGCACTGGACCTCCCTGAGTCATTCAGAGCCACGGGGTGGCTGTTTTCACAGTTTTCCCCTGGGATCACCTGCTAGCACCACTGCCTTCTCCAATCCACCACATTTGCAGAGAGATCACGAGCTGGCATGACTCCTCCTCAACCCAACAGGCAGCAGTGGAGTAGGAGGAAACTCCCCATTCTCTACTATCTGCTACCTCCAAAGAGCAGAAAGACACAGCTCACACAGTACAGAGTAGATATTCGGGGGTGCTACCGCCCTTTGCTAATCAGGGTAAGGAGTGGTCAGCAGCAATGTTTCCCATTTAATGGTCTATAAAAGATGAGGGAAAGTTGCTTCCACCCCCCAAAGAGCATGTGGCTCTTGTCTTACCTGACCTCTCCCCCCCAAAAAGAGAAAGAGGAGTCAGTGAGTAAGACCTGGGTATGGTTGTGACCCATGAACCCCTCGGTGCCAGCTGGCAAGGGGGTTATACGAATATCCTGATCCTGGTTTATACATTCTGGTTCAGCAAAGAGTATCATGTCAGGTCTTCAATGAAAGCCAGGGTCACATTGGTCAGTAATATCATTATGAAATGTTTGCACAGATATTATGCAAAGAGATACATATGTATGCCAAAAAATGTTCTTAAAGTCTGTATCAAGGTAGAGTCAACAAACAGGTTTTGTGCCAGACAAAACATGTGTATTTACCTCTCTCTTGCTCAGCATATAAATTAAGCATTGTAAGCCGACACAATGCAAGCCTCATTTACCTACAAAGTCAACAGGGGAATGTTGAAATCAACTGGGAAGAAGCAGGACTCAGAAAGAACAAACAAAGGGAGGGTTTTACTGTCCCTGAGGGCAGAAAATAAACATTGGGGATACAAGTAGAATGCAAAAATACACCCCCTTATCCTGAAGCTAGGCAGCAAATGGACAGCATGTTATATTCATGAAAATGGGATCTCCACCAGGCTTGGTTAAAACACTGCAAAGGATACTTGGGATGAGATAAACTTCTTTAAATAGGAGGTTAGCCTGCTAAGTTAAGTTTAGTCTCTAGACATCATGTTATGATTTTGTTTTATCTGTAACCCCTTTGTTTCTATTATCTTTACTCACTTTCTCTTGAATCTCGAATCTTTGATAATAAACCTTGTTTTCACTATAAATCAGTGCTGTGGGGTGACGCAAGGAGCTGATCCTGAGTTGAATCATACAGGCTGGTGTGTACACTGTTCCCTTGGGGACAGCAAGCCTAATATTTCTGTGAGCATTCAGTGGATAAGGGGCTGGACTCTACAGGGGAACAATTCAAAGAGGTTCAGGGATTGGTGTGCACCTAGTGGTAACCTGAAAGGCAAAGTAAGGGCTGGCCTAGCCCGAGGAGAGTGCTTGTGTGGCTAACGGGCTAATGGTATCAGGGAACTGACACCCAGTTAAGCGAGTCTTCCTCTTGCTGAGGTGGGTAACGAGGTGACACACAGTCCTGGGTACCCTGAGAACTGTCACAATGGGCCAAACAGATCAAGCAACCCCAATCCACACAAACAGACAGCAATGGTTAGGAGGATTCCAGGGACATGAGTTCTTAGTGGTTTGGGTTCTGTAGGACTTCTACTTACAAGCAAACTGCAGGGGTTGGCCTATTGCCAAGCCGGCTAAACAACCCTTTCACCCTTATGGACCAGGCACTGGAGGGTTCATTCAAGTTCAATATGTAATACAGGACCAGGTCCTTTTAATGGCAAGAGCAGGTGTTTCCCAGAAGTCAGACATTGCCTGTGAAAATCTGAATACTGGCCTAAGCAGCTGCCTGGTGATATTTTATACACTAAATGTACAAACTATTTACCATATGATGGAACAAACTTCTTTACCTTTCAAATAAAGTTTTTTCCCCCTAAAAAACGAATTGCAAATTTTCTCAGAAGTTACTTTTCCAAGTCAGGACTACAACAGTTGTGATAAATTACTTCTTCATTTACTCTTTCCTCCATTGGGACAAAAGCTTTCCATAGTGTGGATTTTAATGTCTTAATGATATTTGCCAATAAACAGAGAGCGTAAACTAGAAATTAGATGCATGGCCGTCTTTCACCACACTTTTTGTGTACGATTAAGCATTTCAGAAATCACCCAGTGCTGGTGATCATGACAATTCTATTCATTAGTTACACTCTAGCAAGTAAACTTGAAGCCACAGTGCCAATTAAAACTACTTAGTTGTGTTTGGAAGTTAATTAATAGTAGATTAAAGTTCTGATTTTCATATGGATTTCTGATCCATGCTGTTAAGTACACTGAATGTGTCTGATGGTGGGAACAATTTTCTGTCAACTTATTTTCGTCTGAAAACAAGCTACTAAAATTTTCTTTATGCCTCATTTCTTGGTGACTTTGAAGAAGGTTGTTTATGTTCTTTTTTCAAGTATTTTGAAGGTGTTCTTTTTCCCCATTCCAGTAAATGATTTTTATGTGTTAGTTGGTTTTGGATAGACTGCACAGTCATTAAAACTATACCCATAAAGAATTTAAAAATAGCTACTAAAGCTCCTATTTCCCCCCATCGTAAACCACTTTGAGCTCATGTTTTTGGCATACTACAATTTTTTGATAGGAATGGGATTTCAAGGTACAAGGTAATGCACTGAAATGTGATTAATCTAGGACGAGGAAGAACCTAGAAGCCAGTGGGGTATATTTGAGAGGGCATAGATTCAAATAATAAAATCATTATAATATATGGCAACAGCAAGTTGGGATGACATATGCAATGTGATACAAAAAAATGGTGAAGAAAAGTCAGTGAAATAAAAAGGAGAGGGTTAGAATTATATAAGGTGTTTAAATGACAATTAATTGATCAACATTTTTGTTTCAAAAGCTTTTTATCTTATTTGCCACTTGCAGTTAGTCAGATTTCTCAGGAAACCAGTTGCCTATATATATTATTGAGGCCAGTGAATATTTTATAGTCCAGATTCTTGGTTCTATTCTGGCAACTTTGTATGATTCAGACACCATAAAGTGACTCAATTCTGGCCAGGAGAGGCCAATGGAGAATCCCCCCTAGTGAGGGGAAACTCTCTACTGGCTCAAAGCTGATTGAGCTGGCCCCTGAGCCAACTATCCTGTACATCCCTGAAGTAAGGAAAACATTTCCATGGAAGCAATGGAGCTCTGCTTTGTTACATTGGATTTCCAGTGGCGAAAGGTCTTTTAGTGACCTTATACTATTGGTGTACATTAGAGCAGCCCGTAGGTTGTATGTACACACACAATGCTGAATGAAGTGCTACCTGGTTTGTTTACTCAGTCATGGAAATTTGTCAAGATGGGGCAAAATCAATGCAGCTATTTGTTAAGTGTCAGAGTGCTCAACACTGCTCTCAGTTACAGCCGTGTAAATCCAAAATAACTCAATTTGAGTTCATTCTATTATGCAGCCTCATTGGATTTGAAGTCAATACTACAAGTTTACCCCACAGAGCCATTATAGGTAAGGCCATTGACTTCAATAGAGTGGGATGGCCAATGAGAGCAGAAACTAGCCCAGTGGCCATAAAATGTGACTGAAGATTGAAAACTGCTCGTTATTTCATTTCTGACATAACTGATGACAGATCCAACTAGGGGCTCAATCATATTTCAACTGGAATCAATGGGAGGAATGAGAGATTTCAGATAAAATCATGTTACATTATTCAGCATTTTGGTTTGGAGAGTAATTTAGGTTAGCTGTGAAAGCAGTCCCAAGTTTTCATTAATGTGGCTGTACTACTAATTCTAAGCAATCTGTGCTGCAAACTGCAGTTAAGAAATGTTAATTTAGGACAAAATCCCCCTCTACATTCAATAGTGTGGCTCTCTGTTTTAAAGTCTGGCACTCATTCTATGCCTGGGATTCCTAAGGACACCTATTGCACATTTTACATGTGAAACAAGTGTACCATATGCAATAGAGATTCAGAGAGGATAATGTTGTCCTTAATTTTGGCTTGCTTGGCATTTGTGCTTTTCTACTGAAAGATTTTGGGTGGTGTACATGACTTTATATGGCAGTGAAATATACAGACTGAACCTAGCATAGATGTAAGTTGCTGGTTTGCTTTAGCTGTTGCCTGCAAGCTTATGCGATGTGACAGCTAGTAGTTTTAGTTCTTTAACATGGTGGACCACTGTGCCCATTGAAGCTCCTAAGATCTATATCATAATGGGACCCCTTCTCCACACAGAGTCAGAATGAAATCAGTGGGCTTCTTCCAGGCAAGGGGTCCACTCACTGCACCACCATGCAGGATCACAGTTTAAATAGGGCTATACCCTATTTTAGAGTGATTTTTTTCCCCAAATACTGAGAGAGTCTGGAATTTTAGACACATCTGTATCCAGAATATCTTAAATACCCTCTTTTGTCACATTACCTACTTGTTGCTAGTGGTAATCTAGAAGTCAGTGTAAGTTACTGTGGTGTTTGATGCATGAAACTGATCATGAACCTTAAATTGCTAGCTTTTCTTAAACAGAATATGTCTGAAGTGGCTGTTTGATGGCCAAATTCTTTTTGCATATTTCACTGAGTCAGCCTGTTAGGAAGGCATGAGAAATACGGCAATCGTAAGTCATTAGTTTTTTGTGGTGTCAGTTTAAAATAATGCTTTATCTGGTTCTGTTACTACATTTACTGTAATTAAAACACATTTATCACCATACATTCTCTGCAATATTTGAGACAGGGAAGTCAGTTTTTCCATGGTCTATTGAACATTCTAGTTCTTTGAGTGGCCAGGGACATGACCTATACATGCCTATGATAGTCAGAAAATTCTACAACTATATACTTGTGCTTGTTTTTCATTAAAATTCAATGGACCCTGATTATGCTTGATGAAGGGCAACAGAGGGTCATTTATATCAGTGTAAAGTGGTTGTACTAGGCTCCCAAAGCAGAATGGGAGTATGCTATACTCAGTTTGCAGCAGGGTAAATGACTATACATACTACAGGACAATGAAGAATAAGGACCAATATGTTTTGCCTGAATGCCAAGTTAAGTCCTGATTCTGCTACCCTTACTCACGGTGAGTAGTATCACAGCCTGCTTGGAATTCACCCCTATGAACACACAGGATCTACGCACCACTTAAGACCCATCTAA
Organism: Caretta caretta; assembly: GCF_965140235.1. Taxonomy (NCBI): domain Eukaryota; kingdom Metazoa; phylum Chordata; order Testudines; family Cheloniidae; genus Caretta; species Caretta caretta. The sequence goes on along the minus strand of NC_134216.1, from coordinate 68,210,323 downwards.
ATTCCCTGAGGGTGCGGTGAATTTCACCCAGAATGATTGTGTATCATGTCTAGCAATCTGATGGCGAGACAGGGTTAGTGATAATTTCTTCTAGTAATCCGAAGGTTTTTAAAATCAGAGAAATGCAGGCCTGTTGTCATGCTATGGAGACTCTGCTAGTATAGGACGAGTTTCAGGGTTTTTCAAAGTGCACCAGTGAGGCCCAAGGCATTAGAATATTTTTTTATCCCTCTAACACTGCATATCGCTCATGATTCAGTCATGGAGCCTTGAATGGACACTATTAACTTTAAATCTAGTCAGCATAAACAAACATGAATTCAAAGTAGTTGAAGGTACTCACCTGCCCAAATTTGTGGCTTTACAATTTTACTGTTTTGAAATGACCACCCCCTCCAAATTAATACCTGATGGGCTACACAGGGGAAACAGTGAAGCTGGCTATGCACACAGCATTGTTCGATGCACAAAGTAAACACACTGAAAACAGGGAAACGTAAAGCTTTTCTTTACTCTCTCTAAATTATCTTGGCGACTACCTCTAAGAATAGGAGGGGAGAAATGTTCAGAAGTGTGATGTTTAAGTTGACTGTGTCCCTTTAAAATGCTGCCTGCCCAACACAAAGTGCATATTTTTTTTACAGGAACTCCATGTTTTTCAATGGAGTTTACCTAGCAGGAAAACTTCTCCAGAGCAGGTGGCATTTTAACACTTAAAGACTGCATGTTGCTTTCACTTCTTCATGGGCAGTGGCATTTACTCTTTTGCCATTCTAGACAAGGGCATGAGGCTTTCATGGCTCTCCTTCTAAACTGCCAGTTTTCCAGATTAGTCATTTCACAGATGCAGAGTAAGTACATCTGACAGGGCTGACGTTCTCCTTTTAATACAGCTGGCTGGAATGATAGGAGTGAGAAGATGGGCTGGTGCATGGCAACCTTTTGCCCAGGAAAGTGAGAGTATCACCTATGAGTTGTCCCTCTCAGCTCCTGCAGATCACAAGTGAACCATAAGTGAACCTCTACTGCTTGACTCTGCAATTTGCTGTGTACTGTGCCAACAGATGGTTATTATTTACTAATTTATCAAAAGTAGCCTTCACAGGGTGATGTACAAGATTATATACATCAGAGCACAGAAATACTTGGAACGTCTCATCTAAAGTAACGAGACGGAAGGAATTTTTAACATTTGACCTGAAGCATTTTGAGAGTATAATCTGACTTCACACACTTGCAGTTAAATGAGAGAAAATGCTATACCAGGAGATTACAGAGGGCATACATGATACAACAAGGGAATTATCTGACCTGGAAAATACGGCTTTGCACAGGGACATAAACATTAATCATCTTACACAGATTTGATGGAGCCAAGGAATGAGGAACCTTAAATACAAATAATAAAGGTGGGTTTTTTTTTTGCAGGATAATGGGTAGCCACAATAGGTGTTTGAATAAGGGCCTGATGTAGGAGTTATACAGCAAAGAAATAAATGAAATGTGCTGTTGTGTTCTGAATGGATTGTAAATATGTAATGGATGAGGCAGATAGACCATACAGAACCACAAGACTATTACAAGAGTGTAAATGTGAGATTATAGGACTGTGAATCTATATCTGAACTATTTACCTATGATTTTTTAACTGTTACATTATTAATAAAGACCTTATAATGGCTGTTGTACTGTTTTTCTGGAGTCACTGGTTGAGTCTTAAAGGTGAAATGAAAGGTTTAAAACAACAAATAATATAATCTAGCACTTTTCCTCTGTGCATCTCAATGTGATTTACAAAGCTGTGTATTAGCATCACAGAGGGGGATACTGAGGGACACACAGGTTATGTGACTTGTCTGAGGCCATGCAACAACTCTGTGCCTGGGAGTCTACGAGAGGCCAGGGGAAACCAGCAATTGGGAGGGTGGGGAAATGTTCAGTATTACTGAAGAGGGGCTTTTGGGAGGTTGTTGGTGTGGGTGAGCATTTGGTATCTTCATCCTTGGTTCTTTAAGGGGTGCGGGGGGGTGGGGGGGATTCTCCTAAGCCCATGCAGTAAATGTGCATGCTGACACTGGAAGTGCTTTTATGCAGGAAAAACAAACCGTGGCCCTTTCAGAGTCTCTTCAGACAAGCAGGGCCAAATATGTGGCTATAAACAGCTATCATTTTAGGAAGATGGAAGCAACACAGCTGGTTTCGTGTAGGTGTGGAGGCCGCTGTCTGATCTATAAAGACTGCCAAATTCTGCAGCTTCACAATGTGGGTCTGACAGAATTATATGAGCCTAAGTGCACAATCCTATTACAAAGCCACGTTTTTAAAGAGCATTTTATAGGAGCAGCAGACCATGGACATGAACAGTGCTGTGATTGTCAGCAACTGCTCTGTGGGGCCCTTATTGTAAAGGCATTGAAACGCTTCTGCCGAAGAACAGAGATACGGTGCAGTTTGAAAAGCGAAAGAATAAGCTAGCACTGGGAGTAACATTTGAGTAGCTCAACTGTAAACACCTGTAGCGAGAACCATCTCACCAACGTACAGGAGACATGTGGTACCTGCTGAGGTCAAAAGGGAGGAACTGGGTCCACGTAACCCACTAAACCCATCATGCTGGATTTGAGGCTTCCCCTGGAAGACCATGCACCTCTCTTGGTTTTGTCTAATCCCATACCTGTTGAAGTCAATGGCAGACTCCAATGGACTTTCGATCGGGACTCAGGTGCACAATTAGGTGAAGGAGGATGGACTGACACCTGGGACCAAGAATACTTTTCTCATGCCCCTGCCCACCTTTTCTTGGGTCTGCGTCTGCCTCGGCTGTGCGTAAATGCAGCGCTCCCGGACTGCGCTTGCCTGCCCCCTATGTTCAGGTGAGCACTCATTCTGGATAGCTAATACTGTTCTTTGCCTTCTCTAACCCATCCAACAACGGTAAGGACATTTTTATACAGTACAACTTATTTCAATGTACTATTTTGGCTAAATCCCGCTTGCCTTATTGATTCAAAATTTGCTGCTGAACTTAAGCAAGATTTGGACATAGATGAAAAATTAGACAGAGAAAATAAATGAGTGGATGAAAGAAAAATATATTTTTAAGATGGGGATGCTAATCTTTTGTTACAAGGTTTTCTTGAGGTATAAACTATAGAAATAAAAGATAAATCTGCACCATGATATCAGCCACTGTAGTAATATTTTAAATTATTCAAGGTCAGATTAGGCATTATCTTTTAAAGAGAAAATGTAAATAACAAGAAATATACTAGCTTTATCAACACTTCTGTATGCAAAGAAGTGGTTTTCTTTCAAGGTCACTGGCACATACATTTAAAACAATATGATAAAACGTGATAAAGAAAATGTGAAATGACTTGTGTTCCTACAGTAGAAGTGCAACATTTGTTTACTTTTGACAGTTTTTTAAAAAGAAAAAGTGATACGTGATATATAGCATGGTAGCATGAGGCAGAACAATGCTGCAGTTTATGCTGTCAGAAACAAACAAGGATGCTGGGAAGATCTCTGGAATTTAAAATGATTTTTTAAAAAAATCATGAATATGGAACCACCTACTACAGTCGGTCAATAACACTGCACTCTGCTTTCCTTGTAGAGAGAAAATAAAAGCAGAGTTTTAAGTACTTTCCTGACAAGGGAACTATAAATAAAATAACACTTTATTGTAAATATCATTCTTTGATTTAGTGAATTGCAAAAACAGTAGCAGCAAAACATAGGTCCCTTGACCATCACTGTATTTTAAACTGATGAACAAGATAAATACAATTTTGACATTTAATTTGGTCCTCTCTGCCCATTGCTGCAGAATCATGTAAGTTGAATTTTTAAACAAATCCCATGTTATCTCTTTAAAAGAATTAGATTATGCTGATGCAACATGCTAGTGCAAAATGTAGGCCTTGTAGGCAAAGTAATAAAGTATACGGCAAATTGAGTTTCAAAGCAACAGAGTGAGTACAACAGCGGTTCAACAACATTCTGTCCCAGGTTCATCTATCTTTATGCCCATGGACTCTACAGCTCTAGAGGATGAGGAGAAGATGATCCTAGGAACTAATTGATCTCCATGGTTCCCAGCAGGCCCAAGCAAACATCCAATTGGAAACCTGCCTGGAAGTTATATCTGGAGAAATAAGCAGAAAATGCTGTTCCACGGTTGCAAACTCTCCATCCCCTAAGAAAGCCTTTAGGTGCAGCCTCCATCAGGTACTAGGTGGAAATCCAACAGCTCATGGATCTGTGCTGTCAAGAAGTTAGTGAGTTGGTGGAAGACTCTTCTACCCAGAGGCCCTTATCCTTTGTAAATGTCTCAAGAGGTGTATGGATTTGGGGGATGGAACTTCCTGCCAATTCTGGACAGCGGAAATCTCTGTTCCTCTCCCAGTGAGATGATTACAAAGTAGCTTAATGCGGAAACTGGGTATCCTAATTCCTTCCCAGGTTTTCCTTTTCAGGAGTTGCCTGTGACCCTTAAGGACTAGTCTTGACTAAGATTTGGAAGATATTAGCTAACTCATGTTAGTTAATGTGTAAACCACTAACATAGAAAAGTCGAAGTGCTTTTAACATGTGTTAAGTCAATTGAGTTGAACTTAGGTAGGCTTTAACCTGACCAGCCTGACACAGATCAAAGACACTCTGACTTGTCTACACTAGACTGTTAATATGTGTTAGCTAACCCCTTCCCAATCCTAGTTTAGACAAGGTCTACAGTAGCATAACACCTGCAATAACGGGTTGAACTCTAACTCTGTAGGATCAATAACAAACCTTTCTTTAATTTAAAAATGCAAACATTGACCTTAGAAAAGGCAGCTTTTATTTTTGTACATTTGACATTATGTAGAAAAATAAAACCAGTGACCCATCCTTATGCCATGCTACTAATTGTTCTGCATCATTGGCCAAAGTCAGCCCAGAAGTAAAGCAAGTGCAACTCCACTGGCTTCATCAGGCCTGGATCTGAAGCTACAGACCAATAAGGCTAATTAAAAGCCAGGACAGTCGACGTTAAAAATTTAAGCCAGCTCAGATTTAACTTGCTGCTCTATACTATTGCGTCACTTATGACGGAGTGGATCACCCTCTCTTTGGAGATTCCTCTAATACCTGAATCTACCCTCAAATTCCGTACTTAATTCTGAATATCTTTGCTGGGAGTTTTTTTTTGGTTTTTGTTTTGTTTTGAGGTAGCTCTCCCAGGGACCCAATGTTATCTGAAGAAGGGACTCTTTTATGATTTTAAAAAAACCAACCAAACCCCGGAGTGTACATTCCCAGAAGTGACTGACTGTGATCTTGGTCCTTCTCTTCAATACCTTCCTGTAGAAGTGGCTCTACTACACATTCCAATCCACTGACCAGGTTGCACTGTGTCACCAGAAAAAAGTTACAAACCTCCCCCTAAGGCACAGTGAGGCTGTGACAGCCCAGGCTTCAGCGAGGGCTAGCCACCCAAGTAATAACACAGGATTCTGGGTGGGCTTGTGAACCCTGCACTGAAGCCCATCTTGCCACAGTTTCACTGCTCCAGTCCTCAGGGCAGCTAGATTAAAGATAGCTCGGATGTGTTTACATGAGCTGCAATCACACCCTGTGACTGCAGTGTAGACATATCCCCAGCAACTGGTATTTCTAAGGTGCCTACAACCAAAGTACAAAGACACCCAATAATAGCAATTATAATGAAGCTTGTCTGGTGTGATATTTTTTTTCTTAGCTTGTACATAGAAATTATTTGATCACAAGTTAGGGGAAAGAGCAGATTTGTAATCACTTACCCGGTGATTGTTTGGGAACAAGCATTATTACAAATTGTGCTGACCTAGCTGATTTTGTGGCTTATGAAAGAATATCCCCCAAATTACACTAAGACACTCTAAATCCTACTTTAATAAAACAGAAGCCTTGAAGAGCAAAGCAGTATTCAAAGAAGGTAAATCTTTAAAGGGCTGAGCAATGCCTTTACTCAGCAGGTATTTAACAATGTTAAAGTAACAGCTTCTTATGGCACCACATTTTCTGTGCCATGCACAGTAGTTATGTCTGTGAATAACAAACCCGGCAGGCCAATTACTAGCACATTGTCCAGATTTTAGTTTGGCTGGAAAGGACTCAAGAGCTCCATTACGGAATGCACTTTCAGACAATCACTGTGTTATTCCACAGCCCGCTGGCTAACGAGGACGAAAGCTATTAAAGGAAAAGATAGAAAAGTCTATCTAGGACAAAAAGAAAAGGAGGACTTGTGGCACCTTAGAGACTAACAAATTTATTTGAGCATAAGCTTTCGTGAGCTATTTTTATGTCTCATTTTGAGTACTGTACAAAGCAAGTAGTTTTTAAGTGCGGTGAAACATGAGGTACACAAGACAAATCAGACTCCCGAAAGGAGTACAGCAGTCTGGAAAGGTTGAGAGCCACTGACCTAGGATAATGAAATACCAAACCATGTTGTGGTCTTATGGGGTAAAATGCCAAAATTATTCATGTGCAATAAGTCTTTGAATTAGAAAATGTAGAACAGTAAAAGTGTGCCATGATTTCTCTTCAGTCACAGAATCTTCGATCAAGAAACAAAGTTGAAACTCTTTATTGCCATTAGAGGGTGGGGGGAAGAAACCGTCGATATAGTGGACCCAGTGTTGCATCATAGAACTCAGTGGGCATCTTAACACTGATTTCAGTGTGATCAGGATTGGCCCCAGTAGGGTTACCCTGATGAACATATTTACTCGTTATTGTGAGAAACTCAGATGATCCTTTTAGTGGTATTTCTGAAATCATTCAATAGACTGCCTAGCACAGAAGGGTGGGACAAAAAAACAGTTCATCTGCTTATTGAGATCAACTAGATTCTTGCTGCATTTTGGAAGTTACTCCTTTCATTTCTGTGCCTCACTTTCTAAAGCACACTCATTGCAGACAGCTGTAGGGCTCCTGCAATCCTCCCTATTGCGAATTTAAGGCAGGAGGGCTGTGCTTATTAGCTGTACCGATCAAGCAGGAGCTCTAGAAGGCATTGTAATCAGGGGCGTGTGCTCTCTGCTTCACCCCTTCATGGGCTGTAGGATGCACTCAGCCAGAAAATACTGACCAATGTGGAGACGATGGGACCACATCCCTGTTAAGCAGCTAGTACCATTCACTAATGCAACTGTGCTCCACGACCTCTTTACAAAGGGAGAGAGGAGTTTCCTTGCCCTCTTTCTTCCCATTTCCATACGCACAAAAGCCAGGCACATACTGATTCTTAGTGTTGACTATAAAAATATTAGCTCTTCTTTCTTTTCCTCAGCGGAAGGTGTGCAAGCACAGAACCTTCTGCCTCCCATAATGCAACACTAGCTACAGTTCAGCTCTCCTGTGGTTTACAGCCACAGCCTGAGTAGGGGGCAGCATAACAAGAGATCTGGGAGCCCCAACCCCTCAGTTACCCACATTGCCCTGCAGGTCTCCCAAACATCACTCCTGCTTGGGGTGAGTTGTGCCTCACGAGTTTTAGCAGAGAATAGTCCCTGCACTCAGGAGAACAAAGGTATTGCATTTGTGGCCTGCCCCATGAGGTGGCTTGATCTTGAGTCCACCTCCCTTGCACAGGGACCGCTCACAATCTGGCTTACACTACTGTTGCAGTTCCCAGTCTCCTGGATAGTTGCACAGTCTCAGTAGAGTCTTTCAGGCTTGGACATCTTACTTGTTATACAGTTTGAGGAAGAATCTGCATTTGATAAAGTAAATGCACTATCTAATGTGAGGATCATTGGAAACATTTTCCTGTATTGCAGCAGGTTACGATGCAGATTGGAGGAATTTACATGACAAGGATCTGTCTTATTGTTGTAAAAAGGTACTGCAGAAAACATAATGCAGGAGAACATTTCACTCTCCCTGCTGTCTCTTGCTGAGTTTGAGCAACCTATAAAAAGTTATTCTGTGTGAATTCTAAAAGACCAGCTGCTATAATGTGTGCAGCCACTATGTGCTATTTCTAAAAATAGGGCACTATGGAGAACAAAAAAGTGGAAAAATAGAGAGTTACTGATGGAAATCCAGCCCTAAGTGTTCCCTTTTTCTATTTTAAGTTTGTCTGAACAGATAATTTCCACAAGAAACACAGAAACGCTGCCACTTTCTAAGGTTACTGTTAGACGGTATGGTCCAGGGGATCAGCCATTAGCCTCCCATTTAGGAATCTGGGTTCTAGTCCTGACTATGCCTTGACATGTTGTAGGACTTTAGACAAATCACTTATCTCTCTGTGCCTACGTTTCCCATCCTGCCCTTTATCTGCCTTGCTTATTTTGATTGTAAGTTCTTCAGGAGAGGAAAAAATCTCATAGCATGTGTATATACAGGGCTTGGATTTTATATCTATGCACACTGGAATACCAATCATAATACAATTCAGATATAAGTACCTGTTTTGCCATTAGTGTAGCTATCCTACAACAATTCCCACAAGATACAAGTGTGGATCGAGAAGTAGCAACATCCTGATAAGTAAATTTACAAAAGTTAAGGACATATTAAAACAGAATAGAAAATATTGTAGGAATCCATGTGATAAACATTCATATATGTATCTGTAGTAATTATATCTTGTTTCTTATCTGCTAATGTAATTTATAATTAAAAACAAACAAAAGAACATATATAATGGAAATCTTGAATATATGTGAAATTTGAAACCTCCCACAACAACTCCCTTCCTTCAACCAGTGTAGTGTGCCTGGCTTGGGCTTTCTTATACCACAGCAATCCCTGGTTGCCACAATGGCCCCTTGGGAGCTTGCAGAAGTTAGAGCAGTCTTAAGGCTGCTCTAACTTGTATCAGGGGCCTTGCTGGTGCATAGTGGCCTTGAAGGAACAGAAAACTTAAAACCATCTTTGCACCCTACCCTTCCTGAGCTGTGCAGTGCTCTCTTTGGCTGCAGTCCCAGGATGGGGGCCAATACATCTTCATTTATCCTCTTTGGAAACTGCTTCTTAGAATGTAAACAAATGTATAGTTTTAAAGATTGGCTCCCCTGCGCCACCCCAACAATAGATACATAAAAAAGAGTTAATTGATAAATGGTGCCCTGAAGTTCTGGAACAAAAATGCAAAATAAAATGAAATAAAACTAAAATAAAAGCATAAATCTACATTTTAGAGTAAGCTTGGAATATAGCTTGAACAAAAATTACTATCTTTCTAGCCCCCATTAAAGTCAAGGATAAAGCCATCATTATGTCCAGTAAGAGCAGGATCGGGCCCTAAATTGCAACATAATACTTGGCACAGTATGTACTGTATAGGCATAAAAATCATCATTTCGCTACCATCGACCATTTGAATGTTGTGGGCTGCATTTAATTTTCATATTACTTGTAATAAAATCAAAAGTACCTTAACCAACATTTTCATTGTGTAGCTACTTCCATAAGGAATGTCAGGTTAAAATGGAAGCTTTAAACATTGTTTTGTAGCCTGAAAATACAAATTTGAACATTTTTTAAAAAGGGCAGTAGATTTTGGAAGCAGGAAATCATAGCAAATATCTGTCCCTCTACCAGTTAGCTGCTGGAGGCATTGCTCTTCCTAACTTCTCCTGTCATTATGAAAGCCTGTTGATGCTTTGATACGTGAATTTGACAAAATATTTGAGAGTCAAAAGTTGAATATAATTTGAACTAAAGAATATGATCACTGAAATACTTAATCTTCATCTGCCCTATTGTAGAAGAGGTTTTAATAATATCAGTGATCATATTCTTTAGTTCAAGTTATACTCAGCTTTTGATTCTGAAATTCTTTATGAAAAAGATTCCAACTCTTCATGGTGAACAGAACATTCTCACAGCAAAAATGTTCAATGGCTAATAGAATATCTTCTGTCAGATGGTAAAGCAACCACATTATGCTCTAGCTTCTTGTTGAGGGGAATATGTAACCCATAGTTACATATTGCTAGTGAGGGGTTTTCCCTCAGCTCATTATTACGCAGAATGTCAAGGAAAACATTAGTACAACCCTGTAGAGCATAAAAGGAACTGCACTACCATGAGCAGAAGCTTCTTTTCAATAGTATACTTGAAATACAGCTGAGTGGATGAAAGAAAGGCCACTTACTAGTGGTTCTTTGGGAACACCACTCCTCGTATCCCTCACCTCTATACTGCAGCACTTCAGGGACCCTCTAGAAAAGCAGAGCCCCGCATCGCAACCAACATTCAGGGTTGATCCTGTAAGCCATGTGGCTCGCCACCGACCCCCTTTCCTTCTGTTAAACCCCATTGTACAGAACAGAACTCTGAGGAAAAGGGGGAGGTGGACAAGTAGCATGAACACGCAGGGGTAACACTGCAAGAACTACTGTGACTGGTAAGAAACCTCTCTCTTTCTTCTTCAAGGTGGCTTCTGCATATCCTCCTTTGCGGAAGTCTAGGTCGCAGCAGCACCCAACAACTGGGGCAGGCTGATTAAACAGTTTACAGGACTGCTCTCTCAAAGTGAATATCAGATATAGATGTCAATAGATTCCATGACTGGATGTAGCAATGAGAGAGGTGACTACTTTATTTCAGCTCTTTTAGAGGAGGCAGAAGAGTGAATTAAAGGATTGGGCTTCTCAGCTTTGGTGGTCCCCTGACCACCAAAAGTTGAGAGAGCTCGCTGCCAATATAGAAATATCAGCCATGGGGTTAATAGAAGGAAGACAAGGAAGAGAAGTCTGCATCAAAGTGTCCCAGGGAGCCTGAGAGGTCCTTTCTAGTAGAGCCCAAGGGGAAACATGAACCCACCGAAGGCTCAGCTCCCTTGTCTCAAGAACTGTCCCAGTGAGCCTCCAAGCCCTTCCTGGGTGAGGCCAAATCCAAACCCGACATCTTCCAGAGCACAGTCTCTAAATCAGGAGTTCCTGGTACCTCTCCCAATTTGAAGGAGGATCTCTCCTGGATTCTCCCAGAGAGAAACCAGTACCATGCATAAGATGATGTACCCGTACTGATGAACCTGCACCTTCCTCAAACAATAGAAAGTGAGACTGAGTCTTAGTTTAAGTATCCCTGGTTCCTTCAGAACCAAGGAAGCAGGAAAGGAGATCTTCAGTCCAAGAGATGTTTCTTCTTCCTCTGCAACTGCATCACTTATCCCAATAGGAGGAGACACTCTGTGCTCTGATTCCTCTTAAACTTATGCCGTAGGGTAGAAAAGAGCAGAACTTAGGTTTTCACAAATGTTGGGCCCAAATGAGACATCCGATCCCAGGAAAAATTGACACTGACAGCACTCCACTTTGAGAGAGACTTTCCAGAATTGAGACCCATTCCAGCATGGAGGAACTTACAAGAGCTCGTTTCTTCCTAGAAACAGATGCTGCTAGAGTCCCTGATATCAGAGATGATCCCTGGTGGCTCCAGAATCAAATCATGGAGCCAGTCCTCTCATTGCCAGAGCAGCCTTGGAACTGGATTCAGAATGTTCCTCTTATTGCAGGTTTCAGAGTAGCAGCCGTGTTAGTCTGTATTCACAAAAAGAATAGGAGTACTTGTGGCACCTTAGAGACTAACCAATTTATTTGAGCATAAGCTTTCGTGAGCTACAGCTCACTTCATCGGATGTGTAAAAGTGGACTTATTGCAGAAAGTCCCAGCACTGAAACCTTTTTTCCTCATTTCAGGGAAATTCAAAACCAACAAAGGCTAACTCTGTCCCTGCATGAAAACAGGGTCTCGACCCATGGGGAGATCTGAGGTTTTGGCCCAAAGGCTTCTAGCACAAAGAAGACCTGGAACTGAGTGTGCTTGTCTTTCTGGGATCAAGGCATAAAGAATCAACACACTGATCAGCAATGTGGAGAATAGCCTTTTCCAAGGCACATCAGGCCGTTGGTGTGTGCATCAGAAGTCTGGGAAGACAGAGGGCGCATGAAAACACTGTACTTAAACCCAGCCTTTCCCCCAGGGTATTTAGGATCTGGATCAGATTTGATGTCTCAGAATGGAGCTGGAAATGGATGTGGAACCTGCACTGTGCAAAGTTGCCTTAAATTGCCTAAAAACGTATTTAAAAAACTCTAAACTGTGACAACTCTAACAAGCCACAAACAATTCAGTGTAAAGCCAAGAAAAGGCTTTGTGGACTCAGAGAAAAGGTCTTTAACACCAGGAGCTAGCCATGGAAAGAAAGGACTTAGGCAGCCGGGGGCTCCATAGCTTTATATAACCTCGCAGCTGAATATTCATTGCTGTGAAGGGTATGGCTTTTCTGTCAGGTTCCTGAAGCTCAGTTGTGCCAGGGGGTGAATCCCAGAAGATGGAATGTGCAAAGGTCATCTTGAAGAAAAAAGAAAGTATCTATCTGTGTTAATAAATGGATCCCCATGACAACGCATGAATGGAAAATTATCAATTGATGCCATCACAGAGGAGAATGGAATGGAAACAACTTTTCAGCATCTAACACGATTTCCTTTCTATTAAGGTAAAAAGCAGGAAAGCTCATATAATTATTGTTTAGAAAGAATAGTTTGGGGCTTTAAAATACACTTTGGCTTAAATAATGCAAAAGGGTTACCAGAAAGTTTTAAGGAACACGTCTGTATTTACGACCAAGAGATGGAAATCTGCTGATGTGTCTGTGTTTTACGACTATTTAGTACTTTAGTCATAAATTGGAAGTCACACATTATTTTTTAGACATTGATTTCTGTTGCTTTTCTTAACTTAAAGCCAGGTTTATATTAAAACTTCAGATTTACTGTTAGTATGCTCTAAATCTTAGAAAATGCCAATATTTTCTTCACTTTCTTCTTCATTTGCTTCAGCATGCTTATTTCTTTCCTTTTATCTGCAAGCCTCTCACAACTGTTGGAAAATAAGCAAATAGCCCAGTATGAGGACAAATCACTCTAATAATGAGTCGTGACGATTGCTGGTGGCTCAAAACTCCGACAGGGAATGGGCTGTATTTTCAGAAAAGGTTGGATATTCTTTTTATTTTGCTTTCAGGGAATTGGGAGGAACAAGACGGCCAAGTGAATTGCACGTCACTTATCACAGTTTATGCAAGGGTGTTCCAAATGTCTGGACCAGGCTCTGCCATGATTGACAGAGCCAGTTTAAGATCTTTAATACTCTACTTCCTCCCACTTTCAGCCAACTAACTTATATCTTATCTTCGTGGGTAAAAAAGTACAGCAATTTAACCAGTTCAGAATAGGCTTGTCCTATTAATAGACTACAGAAATAACTTTGAGGGTTTAAAGAGTTCTCAGAGTTCTGACTCTGATGCTAGACTAGTTTAAAGAATATTTAAACTCTGCGGGGCACAGACATATATTAAAGACTAGGTCCAACATAACAGAAAGAGTTGGAAAGAACTCTCTTTACAGTTACTGTTCAGCTACTGATAAGTCTGACTTTCTTGCCTTTTTTTAATTTATGTCTTTGATGCCTTTTTTCTGGTGTCTTTCTCTGTTTTGCTACCTGTCTTGCTGTCCATTCACAATGTAACTGAACAGAACTAAATACGAGGGGGAAAGGATCGAAACAGAAATACAGTGATGACCTAAAAGAAAAAGGTCAAATGTCTTGAAGTTAATCCTTAGTAATAAAGAATGTAATTTCATTTGATAGGAATAATATAATTTATTTTCAAATGAAATTCATTGCACTTATATATTTGACTCAGCTGAAGGGACTGCTACAATACAAATACTTTACAACTAGTATATCAAAGATACATTTCCAGTGTTCATAACATTCCATAGATCATGGAATGAATGTACATCAGTATATATTAAGCCATTTGATGATCTGTTAATATTCTGATGTGATTACTTTTCATAATTTATATAAAATCACATTTTCTCCTTGAAATAGATTAGTGATTTTGATGTCCATTTAAGACAGGTAGTTTATTGCACCATAGATTAATATGCTAAACATGGTAAATTATTTGGAAAACTGCAAACATTGTTGCTTGGTTTGCCCAACTCCAATCTGAATACATTCTAATACCAACAAGTAAACTCTCTTACTCTGCTACTCAGACTGACTTATGACTTATATGACATAAACTCATGCACTCTGTCAAAAAAAGTTAAAAAAAAAAAGACAGAGAAAGTTTATTAACCAAAGCCAAACATGTGCCACAAACAGATAATGATTGGAAGAGAAGTATAGATCATGAATCTAAACTGCTTGTTACATTAATCTAGCAGACCCACTCTGCTAATTAGAATGCACACTTGAAGCATCTTACTTGACAGAGTTGGTGAAAGATTATTTCCTTGCCAGGGCATATTCAATATTCAATTATTTTCCGTTTAATAATTTATCCAGTATAATAGAGAAAACACTGTAAATAACCATCTGTCTCAAGGAACAGCTTTTATATTCACAATAGTTAGGCCATGCAAAGAGTCTCAAAGTGGGCTCTCAAATTCATGGCATGTTGCAAGGAAGGACATTCTGGTTTAACCTTTAGAAATCTGGAATTTTGCAGATTGCCAGCTAAACTGAGGTTATAGACATATTCTCCATATCCACAGTGAATTTTCAAGATTACAGATGTAAGTAATAAATTCAGGTGTTGTGGAAAAATCCAGGCAAACATCAGCCTTTCATTATATAGAATTATCCCCATTAAAAAGTCCACATTCCCCAATAGCTACGACACCACAGTCTCTGACATTCTATGTGCTGTTCAGGTTCTTACATCAGTCATCACCGTAGTAACTGAGCACCTTCCAGTAGTAGATTACACAATGTGACTGATGATTCAAAGTTTTTCTAAAAGATGTTCTCTAACTCCACCATGATTATTCGATTTGAAGAAGGAATTAAGCAAAGACTTGTTCTGCCGCTTGTGCAGGGAAAGCCGCTGCCGGGCCGGGCCGGTTTGTTTACCTGCTGTGTCCGCAGGTTCAGCCAATCGCAGCTCCCACTGGCCATGGTTCGCTGCTCCAGGCCAATGGGAGCTGCTGGAAGTGGCGGCCAGCATGTCCCTTGCCCCGCGCCGCTTCCAGCAGCTCCCATTGGCCTGGAGCAGTGAACCATGGCCACTGGGAGCCGTGATCGGCTGAACCTGTGGACGCGGCAGGTAAACAAACCGGCCCAGCCCGGCAGCGGCTTTCCCTGCACAAGCGGCGGAACAAGTTTGGGAACCACTGGTCTAAGGACTTTGACATAAGAATCAAACTCATGCTAGCCGTGAGTCATCACAATGGCCAATGCTAAGAGAGAAGACAAGCATTTAAAAAAGCTGAGCCAAATTTAGCATCTTAAGTATTTGCCAACCACTTGCTTCAATGGATTTGCCCCTGCTTACCCCAGGCTCAACTTGGTCTTTCGAACTTTTTTGTTTTGTTTGGTAATGGAGCTCTAGCTCCGGTCAGGCACTGGGTCTTTGTCCAGCTGTAGGTAAAAAGAAACAGCTGGTGAAAGAGAAAAGTAAAGAGGGAAAAGAAAGAAAGAAAACATTTCACTGCCTCAGAGCACCCCAGAAAGATGCTCCATATATTACCAGCTAAATTCTCTCTGAATTGAGGTTGCAATGATTTTTTAAAAAACAACCAACCCTCTCTGCATCTATTAGAATGTAGCACTAGGACTGTTGCTTTTTTCCAAAAGACGCCAGAATGGAATGACCCTGAAGGATTTAAACCTCAGGCGCAAAGGAGTGGTGTCCTGCAAGCCAATGAAATCTGCTTAGCACGGCTGGTACTGAACTCAGCCTGCAGATTCCTCTCTTCTGAAGTCCCGTTCCTCAGTGTTTACAAGAATTAAATTCCCCACTTTAACAAGATGGCTTGGAATACAGAAAGGCTTAGTAGTTATAACTGTAAACTCCAGCTGAGACATTAACACCAGAAATATGCACAAAATGTATTTAGACTTAAAGTGGCTTTAAAAAAATGATTGGGTAGAGAGGAATCTGACATCGCAGACACATATGTATCTGAAACAGGGACAGAGAGTAGCTAGAAGAGTCTGTTATATGCCTCCAGTTTCTCAAATGCATTACATTAATTTTGCCACTTATTTCCATTATTCTTTTCCTGCTTATTCCCAGGGCCAATTAAAATGCAAACAGGAGATTTTGAAGGCTTGAGTTTGATAAAAGACAGCAAGACAAGTGAGGCATGGGACAGAACTGAAATATGACTGTTTAATGTGAGCATATTAATAGAAATAATTGGATTTCTAAAGTTCCACAATCACAAGCTTTACCTCTTATTGCCCATTAAATCAACTGATGTCTTGCACTTGTGATTTCAGAAGTGTTAGTCTTCTTTCAAAAAGTGCCATTCTCATTCAGTTTTCAGCCAGGAAAGTTTGTTGAGTTTCATATTAAAATATGTGGCAGTCTCCCATTCTGGGGCATTCTTCAGTGTTCTTTAACAAAGACAAAGGGTGGAATCCTGGTCCCAACAAAGTCAATGGGCAAACTCCCACTTACTTCAATGGGCCAAAATTCCATCCAATAGATTTTAGACTCAAGCGAAGTTCATAATACTTCATTAGCCTTCTTGTAGTCATTATAAAATAAATTAAATTATTTAGCCTAGGATTTTCAAAAGAGCCTACTGGAGTTAGGCGTCAGGATTTTTTTAAATTTAAGCAGGAGTTTGGTGCCTAATTTCTTTGAAAATCCCACTCTTAATGTTTATTTCTGAATTCTGGAGATTAGAAGTTCATCATCTTCCATTCCATACAGATCCAGGGCCACAATTCTGATTCACCCTTTCTTGGTTGTCAGCAGAACACTAGGTACAGCTAGGCTGCTCATAGATGGGATTTTCAAAAGATGCTCACCCACTTTGAAATTAAGTTAGGCCAATGATGAGTGTTATTAAGTGTTGAAGGCTGGAAGTCGTTGCCTCAGTAACTCTGTTTAGGCTGCTCAGTGCTTGGAGTTTCAGTGTTAGTACTAACAGCAGATAATGCAGCCTGTTTATTCAGCAGACGCTTATGTTACTCATAAAAGACCATTGGCACAGTTCAGTGACAAAGTCACTTGGTCAGGTTTATTGCCCTCAAGGCACAGTCCTAGTGCCCTGACTCCATAGTTACAGGTACTATAACATGCATGCCCAGTGGCAAGAAGTTACTCAGTCAGCAGCGGAAGTTGTTGCTGTTCACTAGGCCACACAAAGAATTAAGGCAAGACTTACAGACTGAAACAAAGAACTGGATTAAACAATTTACGTACCTCCTTATGTGTTTAATGACATCTGTTTGTTACCTCCCCTTGTTCCTGATATCTTGGACAAAATATCCCTATTCATTAGTTTGTCAGACCATCTTATCTTGTATCACATTGGAATGTATCTGTACTAGTTGGAATAAATTTACATAAATATCTAGTGGCTAGAACAATATCAATAATTCTGCCAAGTTCACATACTGAACAGTGAACTTTTAAGCATCTGCTTTAATATCTGGCTTTAATGGCCTGACTTTGGTTCACAGCCTCTGGTACAGGCCTCAGACCTTGCACCAGGCCCAGTGTTCCAGGCTCTCTCTCTCTACTAAAATTGAACACTTATTAAATTCCGAGGCCAAGAATTTAAGGCCAAGATTTTCAAAGCTAGGTACCTAAAGTTAAGTTTCTAACTTTGCCTAAAATGATGAACAACCAGCAGCCTATGAGGTCACTTACTTGGTGTCTAAGTATGGATTTAGGACACTAAGGGTATGTCAGCACTGCAAAGAAAAACCTGCAGTGTCGAATTTCAGAACCCAGGTCTACTGACTTGGGGTTGCAGGGCTAAAAATAGCTATGTAGATGTTCCCACTCAGGCTGGAGCCCGGGCTCTAAAACCCAGCAAAGGGGTGGGTCTTGGGGCCCAGGCTCCAACACGTGGGGGAATGTCTACACAGCTATTTTTAGCCCCGCAACCCGAGCCTCACTAGCCCAAATCAATTGACCCGGGCTTGGAGACTCGGTGCTGTGTTTTTCTTTGCAGTGTGGATGTACATTGAGTGAATGAGGAGTAGAGCTGAGTGAATAATTGATTTTTTTGGTTCAGAACTGACAATTTGTTTCAAAAATGATGTTTTGAAATAAATGGTCAAAATGATTCTTTTAGAAAATATCAAAGCGAAAACTTTCAACATTTCCCAAAAGACATTTTTCCTTTCTCCCCCTGCCCAAAAACCAATCACCACATTTTTGGAAATGATTTTGGTGCCCCAAAATGTATTTTTCTGGAATGTAATTTACTAATCGCTGAAAAAAGTCTGCCCAGCTCTACTAAGCAGCAACGTCCCATTGAAGCTGAAAGGGAGTTGTGCTCCTAAGACAGTCAGGTGCATTTGAAAATCCCATAACAAACTTTAGGCTCCCATTTTTTTAAAAAAATATTGGCCTAAGTCTTTATACCCATTTATTTTCTTTTGCTTATTCCCAGATTTAAAGCATGATAAATAATCTTTTATATTTAAGCTTCCCTACAATTCCTGATCACTTTACTTATGTAAACAGTCATATTCACTTAAATTGGACCAACTGGCTTGAGTAAGGTAAGAAGGATCTGTGCCCAGATTAGAGGTAGCAAAATAATATATACAAAGAAAGTCAGAACCCAGCTTCACTGGCATGCTCCAGCTGTTTCGGGCCTTTCCAGTGAAGTAAAATAGCTGTAAACCTGGTTTAATCACCCAGGTTTAGGGCGGTTTTGCTTCATTGGAGTGGCATCATTTGAGGAAAATTATATTTTTTAAAAAAAATATTAAACTGATCTGGGGCCATAAACACAGAAATTCATTAATCATAATTGTACACCTATGGCATGATGTAACTACAGGGCAGAGTTAAGGTTGTTTGCATTTCCATAAATTAGTATTTTTACAGTTCTTTTATATGTAAACATAGCTCTGAATTTCATGTGTTTGGAATGTTTATTTTTTACATAATTACAAGATCCCAGTAATGTTTTTTTCCCCTAAAGTTACTGATACATACTCTCAACCTTGTTTCCATTTTAACACAATTTCTGTTTGGGAATATATATAGTTCTCCGTCATAATAGTTCTGAATTAGAATTATGATTGGAGCACAAGATTCAGTGAATTGGTGCTTATACAGATTTGTATCTATAGGGTCAATTTTTCAGATGTAGATGCCTGAATTCTTTTTTTTGCAAAATTTAACTCACAGATGAATTGCATACAGAAAGCATGTATTTGCATACACAGAATGGATAAACATCTACCTGTGTGTGGACGAGTGCTTTATTTTCTTGTGCTACAGGTACGCATGCAAAATCTTTCCTCCAAAATCAATTAATTCATCTCCCACAATCAATTATTTCTCCTGTCTCAGAACAATCCATTTGATGCTTCAAAATCATTCTGCCTTCACAAAAATCAATTCATTCTACACTCCCCTCCCCCTTCTTTGCAAGGCTTCTATATAGATTTTGCTGGTTTCACACTTCTCCTAGGATCTCAGCTTCCCACCTCCTCTAGTCCTTGCTCCCAGACCCATCCTGTGAAAAGAGCAGCAGCTCCAGCCTTCTGCCCCATTGACTCCCCTCCTCTTCTGCAAGAAGGACAGAAGAGCTTCGGATGACGTGCCCTGTTTCCCCCCTTATTAAGGAAGCAGCATCCCCTGATGAGCAGCATGAAGGGGAGTCTGTAGGGGGAACACCAGCTGGAATTCCTAGCCAGAGCTAGGGGCCTGTCACTAGGGCAGGGGGAGAAAAAGCTAGGGTAGACATATCCCCTTCATAGACTCTGTAGTTTGGTATGATCACAATGAAGTGCAGCTCAGTGGCATAAGAGGTCTATTGGGAGAAACTCCAGACTCCTACTTTGTCACCCGATGGACTCCCTCTATGGCCTTGGTAAAGTTATTAATCACTCTGCCCCAGTTTCACCATCTGTAAAATGAGACTAATACTTGCCTTCCTCAGAGGCCATTTTCATGGTTACTTGGTTAAGGTTTGTGAAGTGTTATACATGTGCTATGAATCCTCAGAATGCATATAAACCCCTCTAGTAGCTGAGGGCCTAGCATGCCCCACACCGTCAGCTTAGTTGGATATTTCCCCCTTGCAATACTCTAAATGTTGACAACTATGCACAAACAGTGGGGATCCACTTGTCTTACAGTAGAGGCCAGGTTGTACCTGAAGATTCACTCCACCCACAAACCCTACCAAATGCATGGACACACAAACAACTGTTAAATAAAATGAGCTAGCTAAGTCTGGATGCTTTCAAAAGGGTCACCTCACTAACCCCATAATGTTCATGCCATCCCTTCACAGTACAGATGGGATCATGACGAACAGCAATCAGTTTGATTAGACATGACAAAAACTTGTTTCTAAGGTTCACTCCAAACGCTAAGGCTGCTTAAACCAACATCCCAATGATTTCTTCTGCTTATAGTTAATACTCTATGGTTGGCATCCCTGATTGTAAGCAAAGATCTCCTTGAATGATGAGAAGTTTTGCACTTTATCAAAAGAGTCAAATTCAAGCTGGCCATAAGAACTGAAAGAGCAAGTCTGTAACAATTTAACCCCTGAACATGCCAATAGGGTTGCCAACTCTGACTGAAGCTATTCCAGGAGATATTTTCCCCCCAACATGACATACTGTCATTTTCTTAAAATATCCTATTAAAATCTCCTGGATTACTTTCAATGGTCACCGGGAGATAGATGCCAATTCCGTGAGACACCAGGCCAGTCCTGGAGGGTTGGCAACCCTACAGGCCAATGGAATCATTTTAACTCTAAAATTATGAGAATAAGTTCAAAATGAACTTTGTGGACTGATTGTACTTTCAATTTCTTCCAATTATAATGTTTATTTGCCTACATATATGTTTTTACAGCAATAAATATGAGCAAACAATGAATATTCATTTACAGTAGCTATTACCAGCAGGACAGTGGGGTGGGAGGAGGTATTGTTTCATATTCTCTGTGTGTATATAAAGTCTGCTGCAGTTTCCACGGTATACATCTGATGAAGTGAGCTGTAGCTCACAAAAGCTCATGCTCAAATAAATTGGTTAGTCTCTAAGGTGCCACAAGTACTCCTTTTCTTTTTGCGAATACAGACTAACACGGCTGTTCCTCTAAAAACAAGTCTGAAACTCTGAGTATGAATTTTTAAATATCATTTATTTGTTCCCAGAAACCCTGTTGAGTGAAGTCAGGTTAATTGCTTCTGCGTCTCTTTGAATAATGCTCCAAAACTCAGTATTAACAGTTACACCATTCTTCTGTTACCAATGTATCCCACAGCCATAGCAGTGTATAACTGTTACTCATTTTGGCTTTTAGATCCACATGCTAGGTTAAAAGCCAATATCAAACACTCTTGCTCTGCCTTAGATTTTTAATCACCTTCTTATCCAGTGTGTATACATTTTGGAGGCATTATTTAATCTAACATGCAGCAAGAAGATTGCTGGCTCATTTTCCTAATATATTCCCTCAAAATTATCATCTTTCATGATGGTAATGGTGTCTTGTCTCCATACGCTACACTACTGTTGTTACCCAATATTCTGTTCAGCATTTATCAGTCGATTGCAATCACACTAAAGCTTGAAGGTAAACAGGATTCTGAGTTTTCCACAGTGTAGCAGCTCCAAAATTACTTAGCAGTCCATTAAAAAAGACTCCTATCAGCAGAGATGGGAAAGTTAAGGTTGCCCAGTGAAGTATTCATACATCAACTGGTGGGATCCTCTGGTTTTTAAGTAGTTGTGTTTTCATGGGTTGTCGCGGGACAGCATGGAATCCTGGACTTATGTCCTGAGAGGCAAGGGCAGGAGAAACTAATTTTCAAACAAAAATGTGTTTAGTTGCAACTTAAAATTTATCTAGATACAAAAACAACAAGGAGTCCTTGTGGCACCTTAGAGACTAACACATTTATTTAGCCCATGAATGCTTATACCCAAATAACTGAGTTAGTCTCTAAGGTGCCACAAGGACTCCTTGTTGTTTTTGCTGATACGGACTAACACGGCTACCACTCTGAAACCTGTTACCTAGATACAGTTACTGATTCCAGATCTTAAAATGTTTTGTTTGAAGATTCACAATTCATCATGAAGACCTACAAGTGAAAACATTTTAAGTTCACTCTCAAAGTGTTTGCAACTTTTACTCACTGTTCTATCAAGCAAAGACATCACCCAGCCAATGAAAGAACGGACTACAGTGTATGCAAGCCTAATAGATAAAAAAATCATATCAAAGCAAAAATAAATAAATAAATAAATCAGAGCAGCTTTCTTTAAGCTACCTTTGCTGTGCTCTTCATATCCTGCATCTTTCTGCATTTAGACTTTCTCACAATAGAAGGACCTCTATGGAACACTAAAAATATTTTGAAGCGTGGCCTTCTAAAAAGGAAAAAAAAATGGGAACATTATTTCCACGACTGGCATTTAAAAGCAGTATCAAAACATTCTTAGTTCGATGGACAACAGGAACATTTACAGCCTGAAAATCATAAATGCCATGGAACAGATAATGATAACCTCCACTGACATGACGAATAAGATATATTCAGTTTTTAATGGCTTTTGTGATTTTTCTTACGTGAGCTGCATACTATGTAAAATGTATTTTAGTCCTCAGTACTTGGGAGCAAGATATCCCATTATTATTTCACATTAGCTCCATTTGCTGACTTGATGACTAAAGGCCTAGTGTCCAGATGCAGATTCTGCCTTCTGATGTTAATCTAACAAGCACAGAAGCCATGAGCCTGTCATTCTACAGTCAAAAGCTTGAATGAATCAGGAGAATCATTTCGTAAAGTACTGCGTAACGCTAAGATAGATGCAGTAATTATCTGGAGGAAGCTCTCAGTTCTGTATGAGAACATTTATATTAATAATAAAGAAAATGGTCTTATTTATTAAGATAAATCACTTCACCATAAAGATACTTGTTTTTTTCCCAGTCAAAAATTTTGCCAGAGGGCTTGATCTGAGAAGTTGTACAGCGCTTTAGCCTTCAGCCACAAAGCACATGCTTAACTTTAAGCAAGTATGTAGTTTTAGTGAAGTCAATGGGGTTACTCATATGCTTAAATTCTTTACTGATGCAGACTAGAAGGCACGGAAGATTGTTAATTCTCCCAACACCAGTCACACTGGTATAATCTGATGTACTCTAGCTCAAAGGGATGAGAAATATTGATTTAAAGCTGAGTGAGTTTCTCCTGTAGCTTCCTGATAATAGTTACTTCCATAATAAATACACTTCCCTTGTTCTGAATTTGCTAATAATTGCTGGTATTTTGCCTAAGAATTTGGGTTTTAGTTACGTTGTTTAATAGACTTTCATCTTTGAATAATGAGAGCTGAAACAAGTAAAGGTGAAAGACTATTACAATTAGTATTCAGGACCATAAATGTGTAAATATATGGGTAAGGAAAGCTTGTGAATTAAAGCTGTCTGATTGCTGGAGACTGGTGAAATGTTAATTATATCTGAATAGAGCATGCATTTATATGAAGATGCTGTATATGGTTCAAGTGTCATAATATCTTTTACTCAAATTCAGAAAAGACCTTCAGATTCATTTAATTAGCAGTTATTCACATTATGACATTCAATACTTTATTTCTTCCTAAAAACAGGTAGGTTAAAAAAACACAAGAAGATATATACCAAAACCCCCACAATTTATATATATATATATATATATATATATATATATATATATATATATATATATATATATATATATATATAATACTGTCATGCTTCAGTGCCTCAGCCAACCATGAGCTGATGTGGTTAGGACGAAACTTGCCTAATGGGCAAGTTGTTGCTTAATTGATCATAATGGGGTTTCTTACACCTGCCTTTGAAATAGCTGGTATGATCAATTTTGTAAACAAGATACTGGACAAGACGACATATGGATTTAATCCAGTACAACTCTTTCTAAGATTCCCTGTTCTGCAATTCAAAAGGACCCACAAGTCTCCAATTGCTGAAAATAAAAATGTTTCATTTTTAAATCCAATTTTTTTGGTTTACGGTTGACAAAAACCTTGAAAATGTGGAAGAAAAAAAAATGACAAAATGAAAACATTTATATTTTCCTCATTTTTTGCAGGATAAACAAACAACATTCCCAACAGCTCTGATGCAGATATAGATATCCGTGTGCAGACATGTGCACATTTCTAATTTTGCCAATATCTAGAATATAAGAATTCAATCTCATCATGCCTTATTTCAACCTGCTGTTGAGAAGCAAAAAGACATTTTCTACTAATAATAAATACCTGCACAGGTAACATGTAGAAGGATTAAAACTTCACACCCAAAGCCGCCCCATCTGCCCTCCCTCCCTTCCAACCACACGCACCGGTTTTTTCTCTCTGGCTACACAAAGGATACTACATTCACAATATCAAGAAAATAAAAGTATCTCAATAAAATATTATCTATAGCAGAAGTAGAATCATTAAAGACCTTCTGTCAAGGTTCCTCCCCCACTCTGAACTCTAGGGTACAGATGTGGGGACCTGCATGAAAAACCTCCTAAGCTTATCTTTACCAGCTTAGGTCAAAACTTCCCCAAGGTACAAAATATTCCACCCGTTGTCCTTGGACTGGCCGCTACCACCACCAAACTAATACTGGTTACTGGGGAAGAGCTGTTTGGACGCGTCCTTCCCCCCAAAATACTTCCCAAAACCTTGCACCCCACTTCCTGGACAAGGTTTGGTAAAAAGCCTCACCAATTTGCATAGGTGACCACAGACCCAAACCCTTGGATCTGAGAACAATGAAAAAACATTCAGTTTTCTTACAAGAAGGCTTTTAATAAAAATAGAAGTAAATAGAAATAAAGAAATCCCCCCTGTAAAATCAGGAGGGTAGATATCTTACAGGGTAATTAGATTCAAAAACATAGAGAACCCCTCTAGGCAAAACCTTAAGTTACAAAAAAGATACACAGACAGAAATAGTTATTCTATTCAGCACAATTCTTTTCTCAGCCATTTAAAGAAATCATAATCTAACACATACCTAGCTAGATTACTTACTAAAAGTTCTAAGACTCCATTCCTGGTCTATCCCCGGCAGAAACCAGCATATAGACAGACACACAGACCCTTTGTTTCTCTCCCTCCTCCCAGCTTTTGAAAGTATCTTGTCTCCTCATTGGTCATTTTGGTCAGGTGCCAGCGAGGTTACCTTTAGCTTCTTAACCCTTTACAGGTGAGAGGAGCTTTCCCCTGGCCAGGAAGGATTTCAAAGGGGTTTACCCTTCCCTTTATATTTATGACACCTTCCATCTCCTGTGTCAAGGTTTCTTCCCCACTCTGAACTCTAGGGTACAGATGTGGGGACCTGCATGAAAAACCTCCTAAGCTTATCTTTACCAGCTTAGGTCAAAACTTCCCCAAGGTACAAAATATTCCACCCGTTGTCCTTGGACTGGCCGTTACCACCACCAAACTAATACTGGTTACTAGGGAAGAGCTGTTTGGACGCGTCCTTCCCCCCAAAATACTTCCCAAAACCTTGCACCCCACTTCCTGGACAAGGTTTGGTAAAAAGCCTCACCAATTTGCATAGGTGACCACAGACCCAAACCCTTGGATCTGAGAACAATGAAAAAACATTCAGTTTTCTTACAAGAAGGCTTTTAATAAAAATAGAAGTAAATAGAAATAAAGAAATCCCCCCTGTAAAATCAGGAGGGTAGATATCTTACAGGGTAATTAGATTCAAAAACATAGAGAACCCCTCTAGGCAAAACCTTAAGTTACAAAAAAGATACACAGACAGAAATAGTTATTCTATTCAGCACAATTCTTTTCTCAGCCATTTAAAGAAATCATAATCTAACACATACCTAGCTAGATTACTTACTAAAAGTTCTAAGACTCCATTCCTGGTCTATCCCCGGCAGAAACCAGCATATAGACAGACACAGACCCTTTGTTTCTCTCCCTCCTCCCAGCTTTTGAAAGTATCTTGTCTCCTCATTGGTCATTTTGGTCAGGTGCCAGCGAGGTTACCTTTAGCTTCTTAACCCTTTACAGGTGAGAGGAGCTTTCCCCTGGCCAGGAAGGATTTCAAAGGGGTTTACCCTTCCCTTTATATTTATGACACCTTCCATCTCCTGTGTCAAGGTTTCTTCCCCACTCTGAACTTTAGGGTACAAATGTGGGGACCTGCATGAAAGACCCCCTAAGCTTATTCTTACCAGCTTAGTTAAAAACTTCCCCAAGGTACAAACTTTACCTTGTCCTTGAACCGTATGCTGCCACCACCAAGCATCTTACACAAAGACCAGGGAAAGAGTCCACTTGGAGACGTCTTCCCCCAAAATATCCCCCGAAGCCCTACACCCCCTTTCTTGGGGAATGCTTGATAAGAATCCTCACCAGTTTCTACAGGTGAACACAGACCCAAACCCCTGGATCTTAAGAACAATGAAAAATCAATCAGGTTCTTAAAAGTAGAATTTTAATTAAAGAAAAGGTAAAAGAATCACCTCTGTAAAATCAGGATGGTAAATACCTTACAGGGTAATCAGATTCAAAAAATAGAGAATCCCTCTAGGCAAAACCTTAAGTTACAAAAAGACACAAAAACAGGAATATACATTCCACCCAGCACAGTTTATTTTACCAGCCATTAAACAAAAGGAAATCTAATGCATTTCTAGCTAGATTACTTACTAACTAACAGTTGTAAGCTGCATTCCTGATCTGTTCCCGGCAAAAGCATCACACAGACAGACGAACCCTTTGTTTTCACCCACTCCCGATTTGAAAGTATCTTGTCTCCTCATTTCAGAGGAACAGCCGTGTTAGTCTGTATTCGCAAAAAGAAAAGGAGTACTAAGGTGCCACAAGTACTCCTTTTCTTTTTGTCTCCTCATTGGTCATTTTGGTCAGGTGCCAGCGAGGTTATCTTAGCTTCTTAACCCTTTACAGGTGAAAGGATTTTGCCTCTGGCCAGGAGGGATTTTATAGTACTGTATACAGAAAGGTGGTTACCCTTCCCTTTATATTTATGACATCCTGGTATTTCTGAGAAGTGAATTCTTGCTAGCATTCTTGCACAGGAATAAAAAATGCTTTAGCAATAGGTAGAAAACTGTCCTCATTTCTGCATAATATCAGTAGTAAATACAGTGTAAAACAGCCTAATATGAAACACTTTCATTATTAACTTCCCCAGGCAACACAGAAGAAAAGTTTACAAAATGCAGACTGACATATTTCTATGCTCTCCATTCTTCTGCAAAGAAATATTATTGCAAATCAAATAATTGGTTGGGGCCTAGAAAGAAGTGAATTCACTTGCTGCTTGGCTTTCTTTTTGAAATAGGCATGATGTGACCTTTTGAAGATCTTTTACTTGTGTCTCTAGATCAGATACAGAGGAATAAATCAAATCCAACATCTGATCCATCTGTACTAAGGCCTTAGTTGCTAGTGATTCTAAAGTTGTACAGGTGTTTGTTTTTTCCCCTCTCCATTCAAATTGATTAAACATGGGATTGGGATTGCTCGAAGGCCTGAAACCTTTATCTGCTGACTGGAAATTGTAGATGATATTTCTCTCATAGCCGCCATCACAAAGTCTTGAAAAGTGCCCAAGGCACTCTCTCTACAAAGAATCCCATTACATACAGGTAATTTGTGATCTATTCCTAATTAAAAACTCTTCATTAGTCCTTGCCTTGGACTGCTACATTCACTGGATGGGATGGGCAAAGTCTTTCTTTTGCTATGCCTAAGCATGTAAAGAATATTATACCCAGATCTCTAGGAAGACAAAATATCTCTGCACAAAATGTACCTAAGACACAAATAATTGGCATGCGCAAACAAAAATAGGGGGAAATTACTTCCCAGAAGTGTCACTACATACCCAAAAGGCAACACAGGAAGCAGAACCAGACAGAATGAGTCAAGAGGCAGCTTAAGCATCTTCACATAATAGTGCATCTTGGTAAGTCTAGCACCAATATGGATAGCAACGTTGTTTAGGTAAAAACTGAGAGAACAATAAAGTAGCCTGTACCCCATCATAGAATCATAGAATATCAGGGTTGGAAGGGACCTCAGGAGGTCATCTAGTCCAACCCCCTGCTCAAAAGCAGGACCAATCCCCAATTAAATCATCCCAGCCAGGGCTTTGTCAAGCCTGACCTTAAAAACTTCTAAGGAAGGAGATTCCACCACCTCCCTAGGCAACACATTCCAGTGTTTCACCACCCTCCTAGTGAAAAAGTTTTTCCCAACATCCAACCCAAACCTCCCCCACTGCAACTTGAGACCACCACTCTTTGTCCCGTCCTCTTCTACCACTGAGAACAGTCCAGAACCATCCCCTCTGGAAACACCTCTCAGGTAGCTGAAAGCAGCCACCAAATCCCCCCTCACTCTTCTCCCCCGCAGACCAAACAATCCCAGTTCCCTCAGCCCCTCCTCACAACTCATGTGCTCCAGGATTTCTAAATTCATTTTATCCCAGGTCTCAGATACCATTTGAAGACATTCAAGTAAATATTGTGCACCACTTACATCTGAGATGTCAAAGCACCACTATTCCCTGTTCTAGCTGTCTAGCCTTAAGTTGAATCAAGAACACAGATGAAGAAATCTGTGACAGCAAAGGGACAGCTGCATCGTGCACGAAAATTCAGGCACCTCATCCACAATAAAACCATCAGGTGATGGTTTTAGTAGCAGCTAACGTTGCATTAATCAGTGTGAGCTGAAGTTTGGACTCACTGTCCACTGCCGTCTCTGCTTCAGAGAGGATATCCCAGGCATGTCAAGAGGGAAGAGACAAGCATCTACAACCTTAACCTACACCTAAACATCTGATCCCTTCCTGTCTGATCCCCCATGCTGCTATGAAAATGGTGGATAAAAAGCCAGAATTCTCAATCCTGGAATCAGTCATCATGTTGGTCCACTGAGCCCTAGCCACCAGCAGCCAGGTTCCATCCTCTAAGACTTCAAGATTTCATGTTAACCCCATGGACCTTGTTGGACTGCAGCCATTACAACTGGAATCATAAATAATGTATTACAGGGCAGGTTTCAGAAGGAATTCTGCAACTGTTCCCCAAACCAAACCCACAGGAATGCCTGCAGAAGGCCCTCACCTTTTCTTATCCATAAAACACAGCTCAGCTTAAAACAGACCTCATCCTGAGCCCATCCTCTGGCACCTGACTCCTTATGCAGTACATGTCCATGGTCACGGGGGATACCATTCCTGCTCACCCCCTCTGTCGAAAGGCTGAGTCCAGTCCTAAACAGGGGAATCCTAGAATGATCTATTTACTCACTCAGGTCCCTCCCCTTTCCTTCAGCCCTTCCCATCATATGTCCAACAAAAAGAAAACATATAATATGGCTAATAAATGAAGAAATGAGAGCAGCTAGTCACAGATCCCAGCTAGCCACTGTTGACAATAAAGACAAGCTATTAAATAAAGGGTCTTTCTTCAGAAGTCATACAGAAGCCCTATATATGTCTTCCTGGTCAACAGGAGGGCAAATGGGGCACTGAAAATCTCTGACATTAGGGGCAGCAGCTTTCAAAGGTGGCCCCACTGGAATTAATAAAAGATCCCAAACTTTCCCTTTTGTCAGCAGGGAAAAGGCAGGTGTCTTGCCTGTGTCTGCCAGATAAAATGCAACAGCCACTCAGCAGGGAGGCAACATGGGGGTGGGGGGAGGACCAAATTTCAAAACAAAGTCTGTAAATAATATGTCACAGAATGGTAAATAAAGACTACTAAGACAAATAATAGCAATATGTAGCACTTCAGAGTGAAGTGTTTATTATGGTTTGCTTTATGGGCTTGATTACATTCCCATTGCAGTCACAGGAAACACTCCC
This sequence comes from Caretta caretta, assembly GCF_965140235.1. Taxonomy (NCBI): domain Eukaryota; kingdom Metazoa; phylum Chordata; order Testudines; family Cheloniidae; genus Caretta; species Caretta caretta. The sequence continues at coordinate 68,180,420 of NC_134216.1, read as the reverse complement.
ATTGGACTTTGATAGAGTTGTTCCTATAAGTTTCAAATTCTGCACAAGCATTAATTAACCAGGTAGTTCAATATTCTGCTATATATGGCTCAATTCTACAACTGTGTCTGTGTGGGTGGACTCCTGCACCCACGTGGAGCCCCACTGAAATTAATGGGGCTCTGGCAAGCATAAGGGTTGGCCAGCAATGCAGGATTGGGACCTGTAACGTCACTTGTCGCTAAAATAGAAACACCGATGAGTGAAATACGGACAGAACATAACAACACTGCACTTCCTGTCCTAAGCCATTGTGAAGAATACTGTATCCTACAAGGGGGATTTTAGGCAGGCATGATGTAATTACACAAGATGACCAGGACACCAGGGTTAGCAAATTTACTTTATCAAAGCGTTGTGAGATCTTTAATTACTACAAGTTGTCAGTGATGTTGTAGCTGATGTTGGTCCCATGATACTAAAGACAAGGTGGGTGAGGTAATATCTTCTACTGGACCTACTTCTGTTGGTGAAAGAGACAAGCTTTCAAGCTACACAGAGCTCTTCTGCAGGTCTGGGCTCGAAGAACGTTCAGACCTGAAAAAGAGCTTTGTGTCATTTCGAAAGTGTCTCTCTCACCAAACAGAAGTTGGTCCAAAAAAAGATATTACCTCACCCACCTTGCCTCTCTAGGTGGTCAGAAATTTACTTTTACAACAGATCAGAAATTAAGGGGTTTGGAGTTCCAGTGAATTTGGCAGGGAAAAAAAAAACATTCTAAATCTGCAATTCAATTCTCCAAATCAAGTTAGCATTTCTTTGAAAGGACTAATTGAAATTGTTCCTTTTTTGAGTCGCCCTTATCTTATTCTCCAGTAACTCTGTCTTTAAAGTTTACATTAAGAGCTTAACAATGAGATAATTAAACTAGAAGTTGGAACTCTTACAGAATTCCATATTCTAAGAATTTTAATACAATCTACAGAGGTTCAATAGAGTTAGAAAGAAATTATGCCACCAACTTAAAAGAAAAAAAAATCAAGTGATTCTTAAAAGCTGACCTCCCAGTCTTATCTTGGAGGGCATATACATCCACTTTGACCCTCAAAATTCAATAAAGAGGTCTAAAAAGCCCATAAGTGTATGTCTGATGTTATTCCTGGTAATTCTGCTTGTGAGATACTTCTGATGATGTACTCAGAGTACTCTAAATCAGAGTATATACATGCCTGTTCTTCACAAGTGGCAAAATGCTAGCCCTAAATGCATAGAAATGCTAAGACAGGGGCTTGAAGATTACCACAAGTTTTTGACCCCATTTATTCCTTTTTCTAAAATAAACCTTAACAAAGTAAAGCTTTTATGCAGTTGCTGATCAGATACTGTGCAAGCAGCCTTCCCACATGGTTTAAATTAGATATGAAAGAATTAGTATCCTAGGTTTGAGAAATGGTTGCCTAAAGGATTCATGCTGAGAACAAAAGAGAGAAAAAAGCTACTGTGGTCAAAGAGAGATGTCAATGTTTTGCAAGGGCTATTATTCAAGACAAAATATAAAACTCATTTAACTTTATGTGCTAAAGTGGCTTAGTCCTCTAAGAAACAGTATATGGATAATAATAATTGTATAGTTTCTTAGAAAAGAAAGAGGGAAAAATAAGCAGGAGAACAGCATTTTTGTGTGGTAAGAGGTCTATGACCTCTCGTGGGAATTCTTCACATAAGGTGTATATTGCTCCGTGGGGAACAGAAATAGTTGTAAGCAGATGGGCTTGTGCAAGTAGAAACAGCAGTTCCACAAGTAACTGGTTTCTTTAATATATGACAGTTCACATCCACCAGAGCTTTCAGCACCACACTGCTTAATCACTCCTGACATTTTGCCCATTTCATACATTCACAATATGATGGCCAAATATGAAAAATAATGAGACCAAATGGCCGCGTAACCCTCAATGAAAACAATACAGTTTATGCAAAACAAACCACTTTCTTAGGGAACTCTCTGTTTAATGAATGTGAGTCCATCTGTTCACAACAGTTCCTTGGAAAGTACTTGTTTTGCCCACAAAAACCAATATTGACTGTGCTGGGTGGTTTGTTTTGTAAAATTGTGTAACATCTGTGAAAGCAAGGTTGTATTAGACCCAAACAGTCAAAACATAAAACTTTAAACTGCATTTCATTATGTTACAAGGTGCATACATTATAAGGGCAATCCTGGGGGGGAATTCCTACTGTTAGCCAGAGAATGACATTGTTTTCTCTCCATGATGAATGGTTGGGATGGTGCAGAGGTGAGGTTCATATGTCTTCTCCATGATTATGAGGAATCAGACAGATATAGAGCCATTAGAGGCTAGCATAGAAAACCCTGTCTCTGCAGACAGCAGAAGTAATGGGCCCCACTGGGCCCCCAGGGAAGCCAAGAGTCATGCTATTAACTTCAGTGGGAGCGGGAGCAGGATAGGGCCCACTGTTCTTGCTTTTTATGATGGCACAAGCGAAGTCCTAATGATCGTTCTGCGGTGTCTGTATTCAGCAAGCAGCTCTGCTCACATAATTGGGTAGTTTATTGTGATAAGAGCTTGTTATCCAGTCCTAGGCAGGGCATCAAAAAAAAACAACCCCAAAAAAACAAACAAAACCCCACCACACCATGTTTTCATAGTAAAATCCCTCGTATCGCAAAAGTGCACTGTACCAGGGCAATATTATTATCTGTGCAACCATACGCGCATTAGTATCTATTCTTTAATTTATAGAAATGCAACTACTGTGTCTTCACTTATTAAATGCCCCTGCTTTGGCCATTTTTGACGATCCCCCCCGCCCTTCATAGCATTACTGCGAGATTCACCTCTCTGTCACTGTAACCTGTAAGTCTTAAAGGAGAAGACAAAACAGAAATGGGACCTTTAAAAATTATTAGAACAAAAGGATTTTTCTAAGAGGAAAAAGAAATGAAATGTATTTTAAAGTATAACTTAACAATAAAAATGAACTATTATAAAACGTGTAGCAAATGTAGCCACCTTTTCTAGTCTGGGGTAGGGCTGGAGAAAAGCAGCTTCCAGGAGTGCTCAGAGAGCAGTGCACAGGCTGGGGTGATTTAAACTGAAACAGGCTGCCTGTGTATCTGGTATGCCTCTCTTACCCCGGAAATCAGCCGATGCCTAATGCTTCCCTTTCTCCAAACTCCAACTCTGCCAACCAGCTAAGGCCTGTGGGGAGACTTTAGGGGGCATCGTCTTTATTTTTACTTTACTGTGAGTTTTTGAGGGAAGAAGAGTTTATTTCTGCAGGATTGGTTGGTTGCTTTTTTGATATCCTTGTTTCCTTTGCCTGTTCCCTTTCCCCTTCTTTTAATTTACCCTTATCCTTTCCAGGAATAAAATGTTTGTTCGGCCTGATAATCTGCTGGTCCTTGATTTCCTGTAATTATGAACTGTAATGTCCTAGAAGTCATATGGGTTTTCTGTTAGTTTATGCATCTGGGTGTAGGCACCAAGAACAAAGAAACCAGGGCCCATTAAGCCTAGAGTGGACCACTGACCCCTTGTAGAGGGAAGAATTAGGAGTTCTCCCCCTTTACGTACAAAAGGGTAGTAATTTTTTAAAGAAAAAAATTAATATAAAGAGCTTTTATATTAATCTCTAGGCAAATTTAGACATTTTAATACTCTGGTGAGGGTGACTTAGTGATGCTCAGTTCTGTTTAGTTATGGTCCCAATTAAATAAATTGGACAGTGATTCTCAAAACGATATGTATCATTATCAGAAGGAGTTAGAAATATATGTTGTGACATTAAAATACACACTTAAAAAGACAATTCAGGGAGACACAGACTGATCAAATGGTCATATTTTGTACTGCCACTGGGATTTTCAGTATGGCTCAGAAAGTTATTCCTGGTAATGGAGGTTTCATAGTGGAAATCACAGTAAAACTCATTGGGGCCTGATCCAAAGCCTGTTGAGGTCAATAGGAGTCTTGCCAGTGATTTCAGCAGTCTTTGGATCAAGCCCTAAGAATACATATTTGCAGTAATAAATGAACGGAGCATCGGGAAGCTGAGCTAAAACTTGTGCACTCATTGAAGCAATTAGATGTCATCCTTGACGAAACCTTAATAAGAATCATTTTTCTTCCACACAGCATGTATATCTTTTGTATCCTTTGGGTATACCTGTTCAGATGTACAGGTACCGTGTGTGCAATATACAAATAAAAACAGAAACAGCAAAAATGAAAGGTTTCCTCCATTTTTGCACAGGTAAAACCCAGGGGGGAAAAGCTTTTCTTCAACTACTGAAAAGAAAAAAAGACACCTGCCGTTAACTGAAACCCCTTTAAAAGTAATTTTCTGGGACTAGTTTTGGACAGTAATCAATATTCAGAGTTCTTGTGGCCAGATGCCATAATATGCACACTGACTCATGTGTCAGAACACCACTTTCCCCTCCCCTTGGGTAGCTTGCCTTTTTGAGGTGCAGTCGCTGAGTCCCTTCAAGCCTGGTCACCGAAGATTTAGCTTGGATTTTATGCAGCGGAAGTCAAGGCCAAGGGAAGGATCCTTGGATGCTTCCAGTCCCCTGTACCCTAGCAAGGACCAGGTATAAGCTAGGCTTTGGAGAATAAATCAACAGATTTCCGACTACCACGGGCCAGTAGGTATTGCAGTGTATAGAGATACTTACATTTCCCTATCTCCACAGCTCTAATTGTGACAAGGAGATGTGACAACATTAAAAAGGAAGTGGGATCAAGGACTATGACCTAACATACCCCCTCTCATATGTTATTTTAGTGATCTGTAAATGCACTCCTTGTGAAACAACTATGCGTGAAAAAGCATTACTATTCTGCACCATGAAAGTTTTCGGTAAAGGATTCAATGCTTTTCTCTAGCTACTTAAAGGGCAGGCTTGTAGCTACAGCTAAAATAATAATAAAAATAAATAAATCACCATTATACAGTGCCTACTGTGTTACCTGGGACATTTCAAGGAGGATATAGGCTGAAGCTGGCAGATTTATTAAGGTGAAGGAAAGGGGATATAGACAGTAGGAGTCAGAGACAAAAATTCCAGTTACAAACTTTTTGTTTCCTTTCTTTCTAAAAGGGCAATGCACAGGGTTGTTTTTCTTTGTGTGCCTTTGTTTACTAAGACCTATCTTTGAGATATTAATTTACTGGCAGAATGTTTGAAATTGACAACTCCAGCATGGAATACCCTGAGGAAACAAAAGCTACAGAGGAGCAGGAAACAAAACCCTAGGGTATGAACTACTGCTCACTTTGCCAAGGTGATGGGGGAAAGAAAGAGAAGTCAAAATCCAGACTGGAATTTAAGTTTCACAGCAGGATGACTCTGTACAATAGACCACACCAAACCCTGAATTCAAATAATGCTGTATTTTAGGGATAGGGAGCAGCTTAACTCACAGCTAAACTTTGCATCTCAGACTCACATCTAATAATAATAATAAATCAGATCACCTTACAGTATAAGAACAGATAAATCTGTTGAGGGAAATAGTGACACATTTTCCAATTAGTCAGTTATCAGCTGGGCCTTCAAGATGAAGTCATGTGAGGTTTAAATGCCCCTTGTTCCAAAAGTTTGAAATTTTCTCTATTTTAGAAGGGTTTAAAATCTGTGAATGAATGATTTCTAGCCAGACACATACAAAAGAAAGAGTAAAGGATTGATCAAATACAATGGGCCAGAATTAGCTCTGGATTATGCTGGTTGGTCCCTGGCATCAGAAAGTATCTCCTCTGGAAGAAGCATCAGGTAATGACAATACATTTGGCACCTGGAAGTCTGGTTATGCATCTGGAGTGTGGCCAGGCAGGTAGGGGAGTCAACACCCAAAGATAGATGTCCTATAGAACCACATGACAGATTGGCCTCTGGACACATTCTTCATACTGCATCCTGGGGAGCCACCACGGCACAAGGCCTGGAGGGCCACTCAACTTCCCAAGCAGCGCCATCACTTCGGGAAGCGCAAAAGCAACATGCTGGGAGGGGTCTGAGCAGGTGGATGTGGTGCAGTGGTGCCAATTCAGATTTTGGAGGGGGAGGGAAATTCCAGTCCCAGTTAGTGCCCCCCCATCCCAACAGGTATACCGGGTCTCCTTCGGTCAGGGAGTCTCCCTTATCTCTTACCTCAGCGGACTTTCCACATAGGAACAGACTCTCCATGTGCCAGGCTGCAGCACCATTTGGCCTGGCCATCCCTCTATCTAGACGGAGGGTAAGAGGGGCCATATTGTGTTGGTCATGTGACCATAATGCCACTTACTGAAATTTAGCCCGGTCACCCTTTGTCCGTACGGAGAGACAGCCAAGTCAAATTTCAGTGGCACTGTGACTATGCAGTTGGAGTAATGCTCTGGATGGCTCAGCAGCAGCTACTCTGATTGAGTATGAAACCACTCTTTAAAAGTTGTCAGGCCATAGTCCCACCCGGCTCCACAGCCTACGGACCTTGGAGCAAGTGCAAAAATTGAGGGGGAGGGGGATGGCTCACACAGACCCTCATAACTGGCACCATTGGTGTGGATGACCTTCTTGCTACGTGTGAGAACCACATTGCCTAGGGGAGGATGGTTGTTTGGCACTAGATTTTTGTTCTGGACACCAGAAGGAAGATCCTTCCAAGGAGAGAAGAGATCCTCAAGGTGAGCCAAGTAATACGTAGAAAAACAGACAAAATTAAAAAAAGATATTTAGAGCGAATTATTTTCTGAGCTCTAGCTCCATTGTACTGTGGGGGAATCTAAGGCAAACAAAAGGTAAGAACAACTCCGCCTGGGCCACAGTGCTACAGTGATGTTTCGAATGCAGGAGTCTCTCATTCTGAGTCCTGTGCTTAGTCTACTTAAACTACTCAGCTGTCACTGCTTAGGGTCTGAGGCACCAGCTCACCCTCAGATCACGCAGGGGCCAGCATTTATGTTAGAGCAGAATGGCCTCCCTCAAAGGCGTAGTCAAATCAGTCAGGGCTTTCCACCTGGACTTTGGTTCTTGTGTCTATGAACTTGGGGACTTCCAGTCTTTGGTCAGTTAAATCATTAATTTTTAGAATTTAAAAGTGCTCCCATCTCCTTGCCTCTGAGCTCCTGTATGTACATTAGTAAAAAATAATACTGCACTCAGCAAACCAAAAGTAAAATTACGTACCTACACATTGTATCAAGGCAGGTCCTCCTGGAGCAGCTCCTCATGGCTAGAGGTGGCCCCACAGGTGCCCTGACCTCAGTTTCCTTATTATAAGGTTCCTCATAAACTCCATTTTGGATCTTAGATTCAATAGTGCCCTGGCAGCAGGCAAATTTATTAACATAAATTCTTCAAAATAAACCCCCAGAGTCACATAGTCCACCACTATAACATGAAAGCCAGGCTTTTCCTCCACTTCCTTCTTCAGAGTGTCAGGTTCCCATGCATCTCCCTGGTGTCCCCAAACTGAACTCAAAGCCCAAATGAAAAAGTACAAAATAAACAGTTTCTGCCTGGTCTGATCACAACAAAAATGCAAAGTAACCTAGGTCTGCCCAACCTGGGCTTCAGGTCTGAGTCCTTCCTTAATTGTCCCCAGAGCTGAATTATTTCCTTGGACCTTCCTTCTCCATAGGCTCAAAGAGGTCAGAGAGCAAACTTCCCTTCACTGGTCTCCTGGCCCTGAGCTTTCCCAGCTCTTAGTTCTTCCTGGGCTGGTCCCAGCTCCCTGTCCCTTGTCTGAAATACACTTCATGGGGACTGTTTCCTTGGACCTCCTCTTCTCCCTTGGCTCACAGAGGTCAGCAAGCAAACTCAACTCTGCTGCTCTTCTGGCCCTGAGCTTATTCTAGTTCTCCACTACTGTTCATTCCAAGATGCCCCATCCTACCTCCCCATTGCCACATGACCCTTTATGTAGGTCGGGTGTGTTCTCTCCCACGGCTAGAAGGCAACTAACGAGGCACAGGTGGACTGGATTTGCTCTCTCTTAATGGGGCCAGTCCCCTTGTGACACCCATAGTTCTCCTACTCTGAAGTGGGCATCTGAATAAGAACATAAGAATGGCCATACTGTGTCAGACCAAAGGTCCATCCAGCCCAGTATCCTGTTTACTGACAGTGGCCAATGCCAAGTGCCCCAGAGGGAGTGAACCTAACAGGTAATGATCTAGTGATCTCTCTCCTACCATCCATCTCCACCCTCTGACAAACAGAGGCTAGGGACACCATTCCTTACCCATCCTGGCTAATAGCCATTAATGGACTTAACCTCCATGAATTTATTCAGTTCTCTTTTAAACCCTGTTATAGTCCTAGCCTTCACAACCTCCTCAGGCAAGCAGTTCCACGGGTTGACTGTGCGCTGAGTGAAGAAGAACTTCCTTTTATTTGTTTTAAAACTGCTGCCCATTAATTTCATTTGGTGGCCCCTAGTTCTTATATTATGGGAACAAGTAAATAACTTTTCCTTATTCACTTTCTCCACACCACTCATGATTTTATAGACCTCTATCATATCCCCCCTTAGTCTCCTCTTTTCCAAGCTGAAAAGTTCTAGCCTCTTTAATCTCTCCTCATATGGGACCCATTCCAAACCCCTAATCATTTTAGTTGCCCTTCTCTGAACCTTTTCTAATGCCAGTATATCTTTTTTTGAGATAAGGGGACCACATCTGTACAGAGTATTCAAGATGTGGGCGTACCATGTATTTATATAAGGGCAAGAAGATATTCTCTGTCTTATTCTCTATCCCTTTTTTAAGGATTCCTAACATCCCGTTTGCTTTTTTGACTGCCGCTGCACACTGCATGGACGTCTTCAGAGAACTATCCATGATGACTCCAAGATCTTTCTCCTGATTAGTTGTAGCTAAATTAGCCCCCATCACATTGTATGTATAGTTGGGGTTATTTTTTCCAATGTGCATTACTTTACATTTATCCACATGAAATTTCATTTGCCATTTTGTCATCCAATTGCTTAGTTTTGTGAGATCTTTTTGAAGTTCTTCACAGTCTGCTTTGGTCTTAACTATCTTAAGCAGTTTAGTATCGTCTGCAAACTTTGCTACCTCACTGTTTACCCCTTTCTCCAGATCATTAATGAATAGGTTGAATAGGATTGATCCTAGGACTGACCCTTGGGGAACACCACTAGTTACCCCTCTCCATTCTGAAAATTTGCCATTTTAATCACAATAACCTCCTCATTTTCCAACACAGAGGCGCTCTTCTATTTTTTTTAAAATCCCTCTCTAGTCACACCACAATGTCAGCAGGTGGAGCTGTTCACAGAACTGATTGGCTATGGAACTCAGCCAACTGCCCAAGCTGAGAAGAAAAACTATAAATTCCAATTAATAAACATTATGAAAGATTAGTCATCTTCAGGAAGGATAATTTATCTTTTACCTACTTATTCATCTATTATACATTAAATGGAAATGAAGAGACTTATGGCTAAGTAAGATATCAATGTGAGGGCATCCCAACATTTTTCCATCTCTCTGCAGGAATAGTCCATAAGGGGAAAAAAGGATTGACTGAGATATTTCTCTTCAGCTGGAATTCAATGCAAGTTAGATGATGCCTTGGGTGGGGTCTCAAGAAGAACCAGGTGCTCATTTCAGAGAAGGGGGAGGGATAGCTCCGTGATTTGAGCTTTGGCCTCCTAAACCCAGGGTTGTGAGTTCAATCCTTGAGGGGGCCATTTAGGGATCTGGGGCAAAAATTGGGGATTGGTCCTGCTTTGAGCAGGGGGTTGGACTAGATGACCTCCTGAAGTCCTTTCCAACTCTGATATACTATGATTCTAAGGAAAGAATACACATAGGTAAGTACACTTTATCTTTCTCCCAGAGGGCTGTTGGTACTCCAAGATCTGTTACAACTGGGAAGTAGCCAGCAGTAAAACAATTTTCTACAAATGGGAGGGAAATATATAACATCAAGAAAACTGAATCAAGACAGGGAAAACCAGCTCTTATTTGATGGTTTAGGGATTTTGAGGGGGTTGCTTCTGTTCTTTTTGTTGGTTTTTTATTTAGTTTTGATTTTTTCTTCCCTCACTATATGAAGCATTTTAATAAAGGAAAATCAAGGAAAAGATTGCAGAAACCTTTGTCCAAAACTCAGACAACACATCTGTTTTAATGCAATAGATAAAAGCATACACTGAAGGTCAGGTAGCCAAATAGCAAAAAATTGCTTGAATAAAGCACTGTGCGGTTCTTCTAAATTTATCAGTCTGGAAATAGTGGATATGAACATTTCACATCCCCTTCTTAGGTCAATGATCTTATCCTAAAATTGAATCCAATTTTCTTTAAGCACTAGTTATACATAAAACAAATTTGAATGTCCCAACTCTATGTAAAGTGTCCAATTTATTCACTTAGTAGTGGAAGGTCTTAAAATTCAAGGAAAGCAAATAGTGAAAACAATAATTTTGAGAGACAGAAAATTCTGGTTCAGGCCCGAGAATCACCTCATCTGGGGAAAAAATGCATATAAGGATTTCAGATAGCTATAACCCCCAAACTTGCTAGCTCTTCAGTCCAATGTAATTGCTAACAGGAAAAATAATAATGGGAAATATCCAGAACACACCTCCATATATTCAAAAAAAGAAGATTTAGAGATTACTGAAACTTCAAATCATTGCACTAGTCTCCCAATGGCATCTCTGCAGAGACACAACTTTAAAGTTTTTGGATGTGTGATGTTGCTTCAAAAACAGGCCAGGAATGGAAGGAACATGCTACAAGGCTCTTAACACTGAGACTTTGATCTTTAGGAAGGTAGGACTCAAACCCAGCCAGAGTCCATCTAGAAGAAACTGCAATGACTCAAACCCAGCCAGAGTCCATCTAGAAGAAACTGCAATATATTCCTGGTTGAGAAAAAAATGGGATTCTTGTCCTTTGAAAAACACCAAGATCTCAGAAGCCCTTGAATTGCCAAATTTGTGGACAATTAATAGATCTGAGCAAGAGCTCTCCTCAATAGTCATTCTCTAGAAAGCAAGTCCTTTCAGGTTCCAGGCCAAGTGCCTCAAGTACTTTCAGCCTGGCAGTTTGAGAGGATCCTGAAATAAGATCATGTCACAGACCATGGGGGTTCAATGATGCTGAGTGCCGCCTGTAGGAATCAGAGATTTTGGGCATCTGTGCCACTACCTTCCTGTTTAGGCTTGAGGGGAACTCCAATATAGAGGTCTTGGGCTGCTGGAGTAGACTGCTTTGCAGGCATGGAAGCCCGAAAACATGCACTATGTTTTCTTCTCTTATTGAAGAATGTTTCAGTCCTTCTGGCCCTTGTTCCTTCATACCAAACAAGGATGCTTCCATTCAGAGGAGAATATGTCAGTCGGTGGGTGATAAGTACTAGTGGAGATGGAATGGCTGTATGGCCACCCCATGTCCTATCCCTATGCTGGGAGGTGGGAGACGTCAATCACTCCTAAACCCTGCATTGGTTCCTATTCAGAAGGCCCATTCACTCTCTTCCTTCTGGGGAAACCAAGATAACCCCTCAAGAGCATGGAAGACACAGAGATAGGTCTGTGAGATATAACAAGCCCTCATTAAGCATATGTATGGAGACTGTATTATTAATCCATTTATTTTGCATAACCTCATGGACCACTTTTTGTCCCTGATTAGGCCTTTTAACCCCCTTGATAATTTGTCAATATAAGTTTATGGCTGCACTTTTCATTGTATTTCATTTTAAAGAAGATTACATGCTTATGAAAAGGTGCCAGACTCAAAGAACTGGAGAATGACAACTAGCAGGACTAGCATAGGCAGCTGTGCTGTGCTCTCTCTTCCCTCTACCCTTTGAATATGCTTCATCCCCAAACTAGAGATGCCACCCCTCCCTCTCCACTGAGATCACCAATGGAGGTGTCAATTAGTGCCAGTTATTAGGTTACTAAATGAGGTACAGACAACTTTTCATGAAGCCTACCAGCTCTTTTTGGATTGGTCATCAAAAAGCTGTCAGACTTTTCATCACTGTTGAACTGAGCCAGATTCTAACTACTGACCAAGGGGTGACAATCTCTGTACCCCATTACTAATCTCCTGAGGCATCCTCTTGCCACTGAATGCCTGTTATACCTGTCCTATTCTTTGCACTACATTTAAAAAAAATTATACACATGCGCACACGTACACACACACACACACACATATATATATAAACCAATTCATTTGATACTTTATTTTATAAATCCCTGATTTTTATTACATTATATAATAGAGTAAGCCTTATTCAAAGCACAAGAACTGACTAAGCTGTTGATCTTTTAAGTGAAGCTTTCATGGAAGAAAGGATAGGATGACCTTCAAGGGATCTTTAGTGTCTGATTGTCTGTAGGAATAAGCTAATCAGGAGATGAAGTCTTGTATCTAAGCCAGACTTTAGATGGAACAGTGCAGTGAGGCTTCCAGAATAAAAGAAAGGAGTTTTCATTAAATACTTGTAAACACATTCAAACTGGAAATATAATAATTGTACCTTTGTGAACTAGAATTAATATAAATTCAAGAACACATGGACTTAATAAAGTCACAAGAGCAGCCAATGTTATAAGAAAACATTTAAGATGTTGAATAGATTTATATTTAAAAATACTTGTGCCTAGTTTAAGGGAGATTTAAAAAAAAAACAACTGAAAAATTAAATAATCTGGTTTGTCGTTAGCTGCTAGAGAATCAACATTTTGATCAGTTATGTTCCACTTGGGAAGTGCAAACCTCCAATTACTTTCAGCTTGTGTTAGTTTAACACAGGGATTTCAAAAATCATGTGGACATTTCTGGCACACACTCTCAGAACAAACGATTCACCCATCACCAAGTTATGGGCTTAATGCCAGTACAGCCGAGAGTCCTGCTCTGCCTTAAAGAATAATGTTTAACCAGTCAGCTACCGCTGCATTCAACCTGGGGTACTCAACGAAACTAACAAATCAGTATATTGCTCTAATGAGGTACCACACTTGCATCCAGAACTTAGTTTTAGTGTTGGAGATATGCAGGCATGTGAGAAGAGAATACTTAATCTACAGTGTATCTACTTGACAAAAGCTGGCTCTATTAAACAGCTGTCCATCTTCCTGCACTCAGGGGAAGGAAGCACTCCTCCCTAGCAAAGATGAAGAGAATATCAATGGGGCTAATCTCTTCAAAGTGCTAAGAGCTCAAAGCAATTGCCTGCAGTAGTACACAGTCCCCACCTCATTAGCTCAGCAAAGAAAACAGACACAAATATACAAAATACAATCCCACATTTCAGGCAAAAATATAAAGCACTGAATTTCCAAACCATTCCCCCTCTCCTTTCCAAGATACAAATATTTCATACATTTTAAATCATGTGTATATAGTGAAAATGTAGTTATACATATTAAAAACCTCTTCTCCTTCCTTTTTACACATTTAAATAGCATGGACTCTGGTCACATTGAAAAATGTTCATGTCATGGCATAAGTATTGTACAGCATAACTCCCCTTGTTAAACAAAGGAAAATTACTCACTAGCAATTCCTTCCCTTTGGAAGGCAGCGACAGTAATGAATAGACTGTGTTATATGGCTTCACCTACAAGGACACAAGGAGGCAAAATACCTGTCAATCAGATCCTATATATGAAGGCCCTGGTCCACCCACTTCTTTCCAGTTAGAGAATTTCAGAGGCAAAGGAAGATTCTGAGAGAGAGAAATTAGATGCAATGCAGAAGTCAGGGGAAAAGGATGCATGATGGAAGAAAAGAGGACTACAACAAAAGATATGATCATTGAGCAATTTTGCCTTGTTTTACATTCCTGTATTCCTATCCTAACCACTGAGTCAGTCAAGGACAGCCAGTAGATATAGTCAGCAATGCCTGGAGGAGGAGGAGTGTTTATATTAATGTGTTGCTTGTAAGACTTTAAGACCAAGAGAGGCATCCTGTGATACAGCCATACAGCCCAGCTGGGACAAGGAAAGAGGTTAGGGCCTTAGGCCAACAAGTGCAGAGGACACAAGACCGTCCACAGTTCCAAAAAACAAAGCTGTCTGAGCACCAGGAGACAAACAACAATACCTCTGAATTATTCTTTGTTATTTTCCTGAGAACACTGGCTTGTTACAGCAGTAACTGTTTGTCCCAATGCTTTGCAAAAACACCTGTGAGCAGGGATCTGACCCTAACAGATTATGTGCAAACACAAGGGAGTTTGGATGATAGAGTTGAGGTGAACCAAGCCATTATTGGTGTTGCCAGCTGGAGACCTACTGTCTGAAAAATATTAAGCCTCCATTGTCTTCATTAGTGATGGCTGAGTCAAAAAATCGTTGAGCTATAAAGTGATCTCCTGAAGAGATACATGTTAGGATACCAACCAGGCACGCAGAAGACATACTCCCAAAAGAAAATGAGCACTCCTTGTCTCCTCTACTCTGTTTACATCTGTGACTGTTGACTATTGGCTGCTCTACTGTCATACATGCTTGTGGAACATTGGGGAATCTCAAGTTTGTAGGACTAAGAAGATAGCCTGCAGTTATAAGAGGTTTATGCTCAGTCTCTGTTGGCCAAAGAAAGACTGTTCTCCTTGACCTCAACTCAAAAAGCTGGCACCTGTACAGCTGGTAATGAGAAGATTTGGGATAGGAAAGAGAGGCCAACTGAAAGTGGAGTTCGGGGAATCACTAGGCAAAAGGAGGACTAAGCTGGCTTGGGAAGAAAGATTCCTGGAGGTAGCGGATAGATTGCCACTAGGCTAATGTTAAGGACTTAAGAGGCCAAAGATGGGCCAGGAATCACATCCACACAGGCTGCAAAATGACTCAGACCCTTTGAAAGACCTATTGAACTAGCTGACTATCTGGATTGCTCCCCAATGGAGAGAGCATCCAAGGACTCTGAGGCAGAGATCCTATCTCTGCTGGATTCATCTTGGATCCCTCCTCAGATTCAGATTCCATCTTTTGTTTTGGCTTCTTTCCTTATTCCTTTGCTAAACAGGTCTGGAAGGAAAGACAGAAGCAGAATTATTGAGAAAAGGAGCTGAATCAGGGACTAGTGACACAAACTCCAATGCTTCCAGGCTGAAGAAGGCAAAAGAACTGGAGGGAAGTGGACAGATGAGCTGTTATACACATGGTTGGTTCACCTCCTTTATTCCTGGTGGGTGGAGCTATAACACTGTCTGTAAGACAGAAAACTGAGAGTGAACAACAACTAGAAGTAGGGATTTTTGGTTTGTCTGAATTTTTACACCAAACTCAGAAAAATGCCAGTGCAATTCCAAAGGATGAGTCAGACAGAACAAGCTATGTTTCCATATTCTCCTTATTTTACCCTAAATGAATTTGAAGCTCAGGCATTGAATGTTGAGGGAAAAGGTACCCTGTAGATTTATTAGTGTTGTTATATAATCTGCCTTTTGGATAAAAAGATGCAGGCCAATAGGATGCTTGTAATAAATAAATTCAAATATGTATAAAAATCACCTGCCTTTCAATACAGAATTTAAAGGCATAGGGAAAAAAAACACAGATTCAGAATATCACTGCTGCAACAAAGGCTAACTTCGTAAATGCTGGATGAGAGTATCTCTTTTTTTGTCAAGTTCTACTTTAACCATAAGTAAGAGGATACCAAATAAAGTGCAATGTAAAAACACCAGGAAAAATGGGGCCCAGATTTTCTCCTGCTCCTGAATTCTAGACTACTCCAGTTTATGCCAGCTGGCAGTGGTGCTCAAAGGCTGAGCATTGGTGGAGTGGAGGTGCATTCTGCCCCAGCCCCATGACCAGGCAGTTAATGCAGGAGAGCTGCATTAAACCAAGTGAGAGCTCTCCCTGGCTGGGAGAGTCTTCAGCTGGCCAGTTAGGACTAGATTCCATTTTGTGCCTTCTGATAGGTGCAAAGTGACCAAGAAGAAGAAGAATATCACTGTCATCACTGCCATTGGCACCAATCTCTCGCAAAGATCTGGACCCAAAACTCCAGCTGAAATTGAGGAAATGAAATAATTTTGGTGTGCTTCCCATTGCAGGATCAGACCTTAAAATACATTTCACTACAAAATATTAAGTAGAAGTAATTATTTGCTTGGTTTCTTTTTTTTTAAAGCACAGCACATAGTAATTTAGCCAGATCTGAATTTATTCTACTAAGCTATTTCTCCTCTTTTTAGCAAAAGGATTATTTCTGTTACACCCTTCTGCAGTTATCAGATTTCTGTGGACTAGGTTATGCCTTCAGGTAATGGATAGTGCAGAGATGGTGCCAGTCCAGGAATAGCCCCCAGAAGCAGTGTGCCTCACAGACCCCCTCCTGCCCCCGAGTCACAGTTACAGTGGCTGAAATAAAGAAAAAAAATGTGTATGGAATTTATGAAAGTGTGGAACTGTTTCCTTTTCACAAATTTCAAAGTGGACACATTTTTCATTTGTCGTGAACGTTTCTGTGCATTTTCCAAAGTTTTAACAGCAATGATCAAAATCGTGTTCCACCACAATTTCAAACATGATTTCAACAGAAAAATATGAACAACAGTGTTGTGGAAACATTCATGAAAAACAAAAAACAGATGTCAAAAATGTTTTACGAAAAGTCTGTTTTCAGAAGGTGGCTATTTTTTACTCTACATTTTCTTTGGGCTAAAATGTCTCCCCAGCTCTAATCACAGTTCCTCCCCTGCTTTCTCCTTGCTCCTGGTTGTAATTTACCACTGATCTAGACGAGCAGTTAATTACTAACTCCTCCACCAGGCGATGGCTCATCTACTCTGGCCAGTGACGGGTCTGGTGTAGAACCAAGGTTCACCCCGACCCTCCCATCTATTAGAGGGAGTGAGCAGGTGAATAGCCCAAAGCCAGGTTAGCCTGTCTATAGAAAATGTAAAGAGGGTTCTTATTCCCTTGTGCTGGTGTACAGCCTAAATCCCAAAGTAGCTCTTAGTACTCCCCCTCTAAAAGGTCAGTAGGAAAAGAGTGAAGAAAAGAATATCAGAGTGACTGCAAAATGCACGCGGTAGAGCTGAAGATTATAGCTATTTCATCACACTGCACGTGCTAGAAAGCCATACTCTACAAGTCTGATTTTCCCAGAATAAAATACTTGCTCCTTTTCTTAAATTTGCACGTTGTTCAGTGAAATAAAAACAAGCTACAGAGGCTTTTATCTTCCACCTAAAATAAAAGGGAGATGGAACCTCTGAGCTCAAAGTGTATAAATTGCATGGAAATGTTTGACATGCAGTTTTAGATAAAACAAGGCTAGTAATTATTTCTAGTGCCACCTGAGCAGCCTATGGTCTTTTGCTAATAATGTGCTGTTTGCCCCGGCAAATAAAATGCAGACCAAATTAACTGAAACTTCTATTAAAGGATTATCCCATTTATGAAATCAACCTTACAGATTACAGAAAATGACTATGTATTCAATTTTGCTTGGGCACCTTTTTACTCAATTAAAAATGACTCCAGACAAATCCTTTTTGTTGTTTGACTTGAGCTCATGCAGTATATGAGGACCAGAAGGTTGGAATTATAACAATATTTACTTTAAACCTGCTAGTACAATATTCTAAGTAGCAGAGGCAGTGACCTGTGCAGTTAAAGTTGACTAACATTTCCCATTATAAGACCCTGGTTTCGGTTGCTTATAACTTTTCCAACTTGACATGGTTCAGGCTGACATTTTGCCTTTTGAGAGTCTGCCTAAGGCTGATTCTGGGGGGAAAGTGTCAGCTGAAATGGTTCAGCTGTTTTTCAGGATTAGATTGGAAAACGATGTTGTTTAGCCCATTTTGAAAAAAAAATTCTCTCAACCATTTGTTGTGAAGCTCTAGAGCCTCTACGCTTTGGAGCAGGGACTTGAGATTTGGCAGGTGAGTCACCCTGATGCCAGAGATGTGTCTTTTGCTATCCTAATGAAAATTCTTCTTAATTTGGCCAAGTTATAACCTCTGGACAATCTCAAACTGTACATGCTCAGTATAGACTTTTTAGAGTTTGGCAGCTAAATTCTCTGAAGAGTCCATCTGCACAGAGCATGCTTCATCACCTCACAGTTCTATGTGCTGCCTGAATTGCAATCTCCACAGAGTGACTAAGCATCCTCATCCCAGGGATGAGCAGGACTTTCCTTATAATTACTCCTCCTAGCGGTTGTGGGCTGCTATGGCACCCTGACAATATGGAGGAGGAAGCTTCCTGGCTGAAATGTAGAGGGCTGAGTAACAGGAGGTTGGTACGGGGTGGAGATGCTGGATAAGGGGAGCAGGAGCAAGGAAAGGCAAAGGGAGGGGAGCAGAATAGCAACAGGAGCTGGGAACTAGAGGACAGGACCAGATGGAAGAAGTTGCCACTGTGAGTGTTCTGCAATCAGACCCCACGTGTCTCAAGTTGGATACCCAGAAACTGAGGAACATACAGTGGTTAACTATGAAAATGTTGGTTTATGTAACATGCTCAGCATCACATTCACCTAGGAACCCTGCTCTCTAAGACAGCATTCAATTGCCTCACTCACAGGACCAACCTTTCACTGCCTCTGGATTCTCACCTCATTTGCAGCCATGCTGAGCTTTCACAACTGCAACTGAGGTCAATAGGAGCTTCAGTCCAACACACACACAGCTATGAAATGCGAGGTACTCCGAAAAATCACCTCCTAGGCATCTCAATGTGGGCACCTAAACTCAGTTGACAGCTTTGACAATATTGGCTTTAATTCCTGTGCCTCTATCCCCCACGTGTAAAATGGGGATAATAATATAACCACACCTCACAGAAGTGGAGTGAAGATAATTTGATGAATGCCTGTAAAGATCTAACATACTATGATGACAGCAGCACAAAAAAGCCCATAAGGGATGACTCTGTATTCAATTAAAGGTTTGGGTGGTGTGCGGTAAATAATGCCTGGGTCCACAAAGTGAATCCTGAGAATAAAAAGAAATATTGAATAGCAACCCACTCAAGGAGTTCATCCTGGGCACTAAATGGGGCAGGGGTCCTGTGAAAAAAATAGCATGTGACCATGTAATTAAAGACTGCACCTTATGCACAAGGGGCCCAAATTAATGTTGGACAGGCAACCTTAATACAGGCATTTCCTACATAAGAACAGCCACACAGGGTCAGACCAAAGGTCCATCAAGCCCAGTATCCTGTCCTCTGACAGTGGCCAATGGCAGGTGCCCCAAAGGGAATGAACAGACAGGTTATTATCAAGTGATCCATGCCCTGTAACCCAATCCCAGCTTCTGGCAAACGGAGGCTAGGGACACCATTCCTGCCCATCCTGGCTAATAGCCATTGATGGACCTATCTTCCATGAATCTATCTAGCTCCCTTTTGAACCCCGTTATAGTATTGGCCTGCACAACACCCTCTGGCAAGGAGTTCCAGAGGTTGACAGTGTGTTGCATGAAAAAATACTTTCTTGTGTTTGTTTTAAATCTGCTACCTATTAATTTCATTTGGTGGCCCCTTGTTCTTGTATTATGAGAAGGAGTAAATAACACTTCCTTATTTACTTTCTCTATACCACTCATGATTCTATAGACCTCTATCATATCCCCCCTTAGTCGCCTCTTTTCCAAGCTGAAAAGTCCCAATCGTATTAATCTCTCCTCATACGGAAGCCATTCTATACCCCTACTCACTTTTGTTGCCCTTTTCTGAACCTTTTCCAGTTCCAATATCTCTTTTTTGGGATGGGGCGACCACATCTGCACGGAGTATTCAAGGTGTGGGCGCACCATGGATTTATATAGAGGCAATATGATATTTTTTGTCTTATTATCTATCCCTTTCCTAATGATTCCCAACATTCCTAACTATTGAGTGCTTGCCTTGGCAACCTTAATGTTCTTTTAACAGTGTTTTTGGATGTAATACAGACAGAAAGTGAGTCTTCTCATATGTTTAGAAAACTCAGCAAACCTTGCAGCAGAAATCATATAGCCACCATACTCCTTTTACATAGAGCAGAATTTTGCTCCTTTTCCTCAAACTGGGTGTAAACGGAGAAACACTGTCCCATCCCACTGAATCTGCCACGTATAGTAAACTGCTACATTTTCCTGGTACTACTCGCTGGTTTCTGCATCTCAGCCATATCCTAAATGTCTTTCCTTACACAACAGGAGATTAGTGTGTGCACCTTAGGGTTCAAAGAGAATGTCCTGCAGCATCTATAGTTCTCACTCCTTACACTAACTGTTGCTATTAACTGTGCTGTTCATCATCTTTTCAGGTGGATTTGCTGGATGGAAACTGTGAAAAACACCCGAGAGCATCATATGCGGCAAGGTTGGTGGGTTGCTGATGAGGAAAGGAGGGGATTTGACATGTGCATGGTTTGTGAATGTTAGGTGTAGTGGTCAATATGTGCTGGAGAATAGATATAAATGCCTGGAGATGGTGGTAAACTTACTTACTAAAGGACAGATCTGTTTTTAATAATAAAGGATAAGTCACAGAAATGTTAGGCCACGATACTGCAGAGAGTCGCCCACATGCTTAACTATGAGCCAGTGGGGTACCCACGGTGCACAACGTGAAGTAGATGTGCATGTCTTTGTAGGTCTGACATTAAGCTTGAGCCTGATGATCAAGTCTCACAATGGGCTGTGCCCTAGCTATCTCAAGGACTGTCTCACTTTCCATACCATAAGCTAGCGTTGTAGTTTCTCTAACTTCGCTCCTCCCCACACACAAACACAAAAACCCCTGGAACTATATTTAGAATGAGACTTCCAAGTAGAGGGGTGTAACATTTTGTTTGTATAGGTTTAAACTGAAGACAAGATCTACACCTAAGAAAGTGATCCAGTGAGAGAAAAGCTCAGGCAGAGAGAGAATAGACTTTACTGTTGATATTTAATCAGAGAAAGATTTAGGCAGATGTGGGGTCTATCCAAAGCCCACTTTAGGTAACTAGGGTCTTTCCATTAACTTAATTGGGCTTTGAATGAGGCTCAGAGAGAAAATGAATATCACTTTACTGGTCATATTCTCAGCTTCTGAAAAGAACTGCATCACAGCGCCAATCAGCACTTCTGCCAACAGTAACATTCAGATAAATAGAACCAGCAAAGAGCATCTTCAGCAGCACCATCTGGTTTCTCCCAACAATGTTACAAAGAAACCAGGCTTTCTTAGTAGCAGCTCTGCACTGGAGAACTTTCAGCAGCTGTCACATTGACAAAGGATGTTCCCATCTTCAGACCAAAATATAAGACCTTTCTCTTTACATTAGATTTCCCACAATAACTATCTTAAACTGGTAGCAAAAGAAAATCAAACAAAAATCTTCCATTAAGTATAATCACGTTGTTTTACAAGGAACGGATTACTTTATTTATGTAAATTTTTATATGCAGCTATCTCGGTGATGGGAACAAGACACATAATTAGATTTTAAGCAATTTGGGGCAGGGACTGTCTTTTCATTCTGTACAACGCCTAATAAAAAGGGGCTGTAATCCTAATTAGGGCATCTAAGCACTACCAGCATACAAACAACAGAGATACAAATACTGTAATATTCTATTGTAGTCAGATATTATTGCTTATGACTGCGTTCTTTTAAATTATGCTTCCTTGTGGTCATTCTTCCCAACTTGGCATCTCTGTTGTGGTTACTCCTGCAGAGAAAATTTTGGATTTTATCCAAATGATGGGAAATTTTGCCCATTCAGACTATCTGAAGCCGATAAGCTTTCTACTGGAAACTTCCCATCTGGCTCAAAATACTGCTATTGCATTTTTCAGTGATGTGACTCCTTTACAAATGCCCCTACATTACATTCCAGATATGAAAAAGCAAAACTCCTTCAAATCCACATCATGCAGAATGTGAGCTATTTTTCTAAACTCTATATTCTTACATAGAGCAGAGCTGAATTCAGACTTGTGGAAGTAGTAGAAAGTGTATAATGTCAATATAGTTTCTGAAAATGACAATACATTCTTTAAGGATTGAATATAGAGATCTGAAAAATTCCTTATAAAATGCTACAGTGTCCCATGGAACTTTTTCTAGGAACAGCAACTCAGTGAAATAATATTCTATATTCTGTAGTTTTTTTACCATTATGACTGTAGTACTATTATTAGTAAACTGCTACTCTCTCACATCTCTCATATTTGATTTAAATGCTTGTGTCTGGCCTCATCAGCACTTAAGTGCATGCTTAAAGTTGAGCACATGTTTAAGTGTTGCTCTGAACAGGAGTGTTTTCCAGAATTGGGACCTAAGTTTGTACTGTGATACAACTGATTATCTGCCCCTTGAAAGTGACGATTAATGTCCTAGGTAAAACAAAGCTATTTTTGTTCATTTTGTACAATGGCACTCTTAAAAATATAAAGGAGCAGTCAGTCACAATGCTAGTGACATATTGTAATATATGGCTGATGATGCAAAAAGCGTTGCACTATATATGCATTTCAATTCTTTGTACATAACAGACCACTTATTTCAATATGATAGGGCGCTGCAGGGAGAATAATAGGATTTATCATCGGTGGTTATGAAACACAACTGTTGTATAAACGTATGAAGAAGCAGTAGAAAAGGAAGAGAAATAAACCCCTCTGTTTTCCTCAGACAGTGAGCATTTCTTACCTTTATGTAATTCTTTTTTTGCATCATTGTAAATGTTTGGTTTTATGTAACAACGGAGCATTAATACAATTTGACAAATTGAAATAAGTGTGTGTCACATCATTAGTTGGTATAAACAGGCATCGATTCACGAAAGCCAATTTACACCGGTTGGGGATCTGGCCTCAGAATTTTAAACTCAATTACAAAATGCTTTCAGAGCAAAACACTTCTTTTGATAGTCAGTTTAAGAAAGGATCCTACCGGATGGGTCAAAGACCACCTGATTGCCAGGATGGGGGCCTGCATCTATAGATACCATTGGTGTTACCCTCCGAACATCCCAGAACTTCATCACACCGTAGGAGTCACAGGAAACAATGGTGTCACCCTGCCAAGTATTAAAAAATGAATAAATTATTATTTGTGCTTCAGAGAGGAAGAGAGCACTGTGGCAGACATGGAGCTCATGTGTAATAATGTTAAGAATACTGAGATAGTTACATGTTTATTATGCACCTATAATGCCCAGATTCAATGGGGTCTGTGCATGAAGATGAGAGAATGGCTTCTCAGATAAAACACCCAAGCACATACGTGAAAGACAGTGGGGCAAACTGTTAGTTTCAAGGATCCGGTCTCCAACCAATTGCAAACCTTGTCTTGCCAAAGCTGGGAGTTACCACATCAAAGGGCTATAAATGGTGAAAAGGTGACATGATTTGGGGGAAGTGGGGTGATTTGCCAGGTGCTGTCCATGGAGCTGTCAGTGAACCCTGACAGGGAGGCTTTAACAAGCTAACAGAGAGAAAGCCTCTGTGGAGAAGCTTAACGGCAGTTAGTCCAGAGGTCCCCACGTGGAAGATGGTTGAACACCTAATAAACTAGACATGTCCAGATGCTGTTTCCATGTTTTTAAGATCTGTTTTCTCTTAAAGGATTTTGTTCTAAATAAATAATACTTGCCTTAAAGCTGGCTCTTTGATCACTGATGACCATTGCCATTGCCCTGGAGGGAACAGAATTTCAGGGCCTGGACAAAAGTCCGATCTGCTGAGGTAACCATGGTCAATACACAGGGGACTTCAACTCAGGGCCTGGTCTAAGAGTGGGTGACCTGCCTGATTCCATCCTAAGAGACAGGCGACGGCTAAAGGCTTGAGACCTAAATGGGGGCAGCTTATAGAGTCCAGGAAAGATGCAGTTAGCCTGGTAACTATGAATTTGTAACTGAAATTGTATCTTTAAATGCTTTCATTTTGCATGTTGTTTTGTCTTTGGGAAAACAGAGAAAGTGAATGATATTTAAAAAAAAATCTCTAAAAAACATAACACAAGGGGGGAAAAGTTTATAAAAATTGTCAGGTTGACTTCACATTAATTGCAGATCAATTTTATATGCAAAAGAATATTTAAATGTTAGCTACACTTGAAGTTAAGCAGCACTTACACTTTGATTTTTATAGTTATTTTTATTAAGGGTTACGTTAATATTACAATGCAGAGAAAGCTTATGTGGTTACTGACTGCTAATAAAACTAGTCATTAAAAATATAAATATATATACACATACAATATAAATATAATTAGTACAGTACTCTCATTAAAACTCAATCAATATAATACTTAATCTTTCATTGCAATATATCATAATCATAACCTGCACTAGACCTCCATCCCAGACAGTGCTATTGGAGGAATTTAAAGAGGAGCTACTTTCGTCCATGAGCTTACTGAGCTCGGAAAAAATGAGTGGTTTTGCTGTGACAAATAGTTCACAGAATAGCCACACTTATAATATCTGACGGAAACAGCAAAGAGCAAAGAGGATGTTTCAAAAGGCACATGTATGATAGCGTCCATATAGAGCCTTTTGATGGCATTAGGACAAAACATGAAACCTTTCTGTAAGGTATATTATTAAGAGCTCTCACTCTGTAGACCTTAACCAAATAAAACTCATTTTCTTCAGTGTGGGCCACATGTGAGCAGAACTGTATCCCTATATTAGCCATTTCTAAATAACTGTACAGGTTTAATAAAACCCTATTGTGAAAGGGTTTAAACACCAGAAGAAAAAGTTCACAGGAGGTGTGACACTTCTTGGGGACTGAGTCACCTTGTTCTCCCTGCCGCCAGCATCAGGGAGACATGCTTGTACTTAACTGGGTGTCATCTCCCTGGAAACACCAGCCTGTTAGCCACCCAAGTACTCTCCTCTGGGCTATTCCAGCCCCCACTTAACATTAAAAAGGTTGCAGAGCAGTTTTTAAACTAAGACGGGGGAAAGCCGATTGCTGCAGAGGAGCACGTGGATCGGACAGAGACTTCTCTTAGAGGAGAGTCTATTGATAGAGATTCTCTAGGTTTTAGTCAGGAGGAGAGGATGGATGAGGATAACATATGGGCCAGATCAGATGAGAAACAGTCACATAAAAAAGAATCTGACATATCAGAAAAGGGCAGACACATGAACAGTGACAAGTTTATAAAGTGCTTGTACACAAATGCTAGAAGTCTAAATAATAAGATGGGTGAACTAAAGTGCCTTGTGTTAAAGGAGGATATTGATATAATTGGCATCACAGTAAAAATCTGAAATGAATCCACATGTTCCATAGAATCTCTATGGATAGTAATTCCATGCTCTAATAAGAATATAACAGTAGGGATCTATTATCGACCACTTGACCAAGATAGTGATAGTGACTATGAAATGCTAAGGGAGATTAGAGAGGCTATCAAAATAAAGAACTCAATAACAGTGGGGGACTTCAATTATCCCCATATTGACTGGGTACATGTCACCTCAGGACGAAATGCAGAGACAAAATTTCTCGATACTTTAAATGACTGCTTCTTGGAGCAGCTGGTACAGGAACCCACAAGGGGAGAGGCAACGCTTGATCTAGTCCTGAGTGGAGCACAGGATCTGGTCCAAGAGGTAACTATAACAGGACTGCTTGGAAATAGTGACCAGAATATAACAACATTTAACATTCCTGTGGTGGGAAGAACACCTCAACAGCCCAACGCTGAGGCATTTAATTTCAGAAAAGGGGAACTATGCAAAAATGAGGAGGTTAGTTAAACAGAAATTAAAAGGTACAGTGACTAGAGTGAAATCCCTGTAAGCTGCATGGACACTTCTCAAAGACACCATAACAGAGGCCCAACTTAAATGTATATCCCAAATTAAAAAAACACAGTAAAAGAACTAAAAAAGAGCCACCGTGGCTTAACAACCATGTAAAAGAAGCAGTGAGTGATAAAAAGGCATATTTTAAAAAGTGGAAGTCAAATCCTAGTGAGGTAAATAGAAAAGAGCATAAACATTGCCAAATTAAATGTAAAAATGTAATAAGAAAAGCCAGAAAGGAATTTGAAGAACAGCTAGCCAAAAACTCAAAAGGTAATAACAGAATGTTTTTTAAGTACATCAGAAGCAGGAAGCCTGCTAAACAACCAGTGGGGGCCCTGGACGATCGAGATACAAAAGGAGCACTTAAAGGCGATAAAGTAATTGCGGAGAAACCAAATGAATTCTTTGCTTTAGTCTTCACAGCTGAGGATGTCAGGGAGATTCCCAAACCTGAGCCATCCTTTGTAGGTGACAAATCTGAGGAATTGTCACAGATTGAAGTGTCATTAGAGGAGGTTTTGGAATTAACTGAGAATCTTAACAGTAACAAGTCACCGGGACCAGATGGCATTCACCCAAGAGTTCTGAAAGAACTCAAATGTGAAATTGCGGAACTATTAACTATGGTTTGTAACATGTCCTTTAAATCACCTTCTGTACTCAATGATCAGAAGATAGGTAATGTAACGCCAATATTTTAAAAAGGCTCTAGAGGTGATCCTGGCAATTACAGACTGGTAAGTCTAAAATCAGTACCAGTCAAATTAGTTGAAACAATAGTAGAGAATAAAATTGTCAGACGCATAGAAGAACATAAATTGTTGGACAAAAGTCAGCATGGTTTCTGTAAAGGGAAATCATGTCTAACTGATCTATTAGAGTTCTTTGAAGGGGTCAACAAACATGTGGGACAAGGGGGATCCAGTGGACATAGTGTACTTATATTTCCAGAAAGCCTTTGTCAAGGTCCCTCACCAAAGGCTCTTAAGTAAATTAAGTTGTCATGGGATAAGAGGGAAGATCCTTTCATGGATTGAGAACTGGTTAAAAGACAGGGAACAAAGGAAGAAATGGTAAATTTTCAGAATGGAGGGGGGTAACTAGTGGTGTTCCCCAAGGATCAGTCCTAGGACCAATCCTATTCAACTTATTCATAAATGATCGGGAGAAAGGGTTAAACAGTGAGGTGGCAAAGTTTGCAGACGATACTAAACTGCTCAAGATAGTTAAGACCAAAGCAGACTGTGAAGAACTTCAAAAAGATCTCACAACACTAAGTGATTGGGCGACAAAATGGCAAATGAAATTTAATGTGAATAAATGTAAAGTAATGTGCATTGGAAAAAATAACCCCAACTATACATACAATATGATGGGGGCTAATGTAGCTACAACTAATCAGGAAAGAGATCTTGGAGTCATCATGGATAGTTCTCTGAAGACATCCATGCAGTGTGCAGTGGCAGTCAAAAAAGCAGACAGGATGTTAAGAATCATTTTAAAAGGGATAGAGAATAAGATGGAGAATATATTTTTGCTCTTATATAAATCCATGGTACGCCCACATCTTGAATACTGTATACAGATGTGGTCCCCTCATCTCAAAAAAAGATATACTGGCATTAGAAAAGGTTCAGAGAAGAGCAATTAAAATGATTAGGGGTCTGGAATGGGTCCCATATGAGGGGAGATTAAAGATTCTTTGACAATGGGATGGTGTTCCATGAAGGAGGAGTGCTGGGCAGAGACGGGCTCCATCTTACGAAGAGAGGGAAGAGCATCTTTGCCAGCAGGCTGGCTAACCTAGTGAGGAGGGCTTTAAACTAGGTTCACCGGGGGAAGGAGACCAAAGCCCTGAGGTAAGTGGGAAAGCGGGATACCGGGAGGAAGCACAGGCAGGAATGTCTGTGAGGGGAGGGCTCCTGCCTCATACTGGGAATGAGGGGTGATCAACAGGTTATCTCAAGTGCTTATATACAAATGCACAAAGCCTTGGAAACAAGCAGGGAGAACTGGAGGTCTTGGTGATGTCAAGGAACTATGACGTGATCGGAATAACAGAGACTTGGTGGGATAACTCACATGACTGGAGTACTGTCATAGATGGTTATAAACTGTTCAGGAAGGACAGGCAGGGCAGAAAAGGTGGGGGAGTAGCACTGTATGTAAGGGAGCAGTATGACTGCTCAGAGCTCCGGTACGAAACTGCAGAAAAACCTGAGTGTCTCTGGATTAAGTTTAGAAGTGTGTGCAACAAGAGTGATGTAGTGGTGGGAGTCTGCTATAGACCACCGGACCAGGGGGATGAGGTAGATGAGGCTTTCTTCCGGCAGCTCACGGAAGCTACTAGATCGCATGCCCTGATTCTCATGGGTGACTTTAATTTTCCTGATATCTGCTGGGAGAGCAATACAGCGGTGCATAGACAATCCAGGAAGTTTTTGGAAAGCGTAGGGGACAATTTCCTGGCGCAAGTGCTAGAGGAACCAACTAGGGGGGGCGCTTTTCTTGACCTGCTGCTCACAAACCGGGTAGAATTAGTGGGGGAAGCAAAAGTGGATGGGAATCTGGGAGGCAGTGACCATGAGTTGGTTGAGTTCAGGATCCTGACGCAGGGAAGAAAGGTAAGCAGCAGGATACGGACCCTGGACTTCAGGAAAGCAGACTTCGACTCCCTCAGGGAACGGATGGCCAGGATCCCCTGGGGGACTAACTTGAAGGGGAAAGGAGTCCAGGAGAGCTGGCTGTATTTCAAGGAATCCCTGTTGAGGTTACAGGGACAAACCATCCCGATGAGTCGAAAGAATAGTAAATATGGCAGGCGACCAGCTTGGCTTAATGGTGAAATCCTAGCGGATCTTAAACATAAAAAAGAAGCTTACAAGAAGTGGAAGGTTGGACATATGACCAGGGAAGAGTACAAAAATATTGCTCGGGCATGTAGGAATGATATCAGGAGGGCCAAATCGCACCTGGAGCTGCAGCTAGCCAGAGATGTCAAGAGTAACAAGAAGGGTTTCTTCAGGTATGTTGGCAACAAGAAGAAAGCCAAGTAAAGTGTGGGCCCCTTACTGAATGAGGGAGGCAACCTAGTGACAGAGGATGTGGAAAAAGCTAATGTACTCAATGCTTTTTTTGCCTCTGTCTTCACTAACAAGGTCAGCTCCCAGACTGCTGCGCTGGCCATCACAAAATGGGGAAGAGATGGCCAGCCCTCTGTGGAGATAGAGGTGGTTAGGGACTATTTAGAAAAGCTGGACGTGCACAAGTCCATGGGGCCGGACGAGTTGCATCCGAGAGTGCTGAAGGAATTGGCGGCTGTGATTGCAGAGCCATTGGCCATTATCTTTGAAAACTCGTGGCGAACCGGGGAAGTCCCGGATGACTGGAAAAAGGCTAATGTAGTGCCAATCTTTAAAAAAGGGAAGAAGGAGGATCCTGGGAACTACAGGCCAGTCAGCCTCACCTCAGTCCCTGGAAAAATCATGGAGCAGGTCCTCAAAGAATCAATCCTGAAGCACTTGCATGAGAGGAAAGTGATCAGGAACAGCCAGCATGGATTCACCAAGGGAAGGTCATGCCTGACTAATCTAATCGCCTTTTATGATGAGATTACTGGTTCTGTGGATGAAGGGAAAGCAGTGGATGTATTGTTTCTTGACTTTAGCAAAGCTTTTGACACGGTCTCCCACAGTATTCTTGTCAGCAAGTTAAGGAAGTATGGGCTGGATGAATGCACTATAAGGTGGGTAGAAAGCTGGCTAGATTGTCGGGCTCAACGGGTAGTGATCAATGGCTCCATGTCTAGTTGGCAGCCGGTATCAAGTGGAGTGCCCCAAGGGTCGGTCCTGGGGCCGGTTTTGTTCAATATCTTCATAAATGATCTGGAGGATGGTGTGGATTGCACTCTCAGCAAATTTGCAGATGATACTAAACTGGGAGGAGTGGTAGATACGCTGGAGGGGAGGGATAGGATACAGAGGGACCTAGACAAATTGGAGGATTGGGCCAAAAGAAATCTGATGAGGTTCAATAAGGATAAGTGCAGGGTCCTGCACTTAGGACGGAAGAACCCAATGCACAGCTACAGACTAGGGACCGAATGGCTGGGCAGCAGTTCTGCGGAAAAGGACCTAGGGGTGACAGTGGACGAGAAGCTGGATATGAGTCAGCAGTGTGCCCTTGTTGCCAAGAAGGCCAATGGCATTTTGGGATGTATAAGTAGGGGCATAGCGAGCAGATCGAGGGACGTGATCGTTCCCCTCTATTCGACATTGGTGAGGCCTCATCTGGAGTACTGTGTCCAGTTTTGGGCCCCACACTACAAGAAGGATGTTGAAAAATTGGAAAGAGTCCAGCGGAGGGCAACAAAAATTATTAGGATACTAGAACACATGAGTTATGAGGAGAGGCTGAGGGAGCTGGGATTGTTTAGCCTGCAGAAGAGAAGAATGAGGGGGGATTTGATAGCTGCTTTCAACTACCTGAAAGGGGGTTCCAAAGAGGATGGCTCTAGACTGTTCTCAATGGTAGCAGATGACAGAACTAGGAGTAATGGTCTCAAGTTGCAGTGGGAGAGGTTTAGATTGGATATTAGGAAAAACTTTTTCACTAAGAGGATGGTGAAACACTGGAATGCGTTACCAAGGGAGGTGGTAGAATCTCCTTCCTTAGAGGTTTTTAAGGTCAGGCTTGACAAAGCCCTGGCTGGGATGATTTAACTGGGAATTGGTCCTGCTTCAAGCAGGGGGTTGGACTAGATGACCTTCTGGGGTCCCTTCCAACCCTGATATTCTATGATTCTATGATTCTATGAGGCTAGAACTTTTCAGCTTGGAAAAGAGGAGACTAAGGGGGATATGATAGAGGTCTATAAAATCATGAGTGGTGTGGAGAAAGTGAATAAGGAAAAGTTATTTTCTTGTTCCCATAAGAACTAGGGGCCACCAAATGAAATTAATGGGCAGCAGTTTTAAAACAAATAAAAGGAAGTTCTTCTTCACTCAGCGCACAGTCAACCCGTGGAACTACTTTGCCTTGCAGGTTAATAGGTGTACCCTGGCCCATGACTCCCTTTGAAGCATTTCCCGGTGATACCCAGCCCCTGACACTAGCTACTCACAGAATTACCACATCCGCTGTCCCCAAGGAAACAGTGTACACACCAGATTGTATGATTCATCTCAGGATCAGCCCTTTGCTTAATATCACAGCACTTAGATATGTTTATAGTGAAGGCAAACATAAGTTTACTACCAACAATTGAAGATTCAAGGGATAGTGAGGAAGGACATTGGAAATAAAAGGTTACATGTAAAACAAGATCATAACATGCTTTCTAGAGACTAAATGTAACTATTAGATTAGCCTCCTGTCTAATGAAATTTATCTCACCCAACGCCTTTTGCAGCTTCTTCTGTTCAGGTAGGCAGAAATCCTGTTTTCATGAATGTAAATGCACTGCCCATTTACTTCCTAGGTTCAGCATGAAGGAATGTCTTCTTTGACTTCTACTTATATCCCCAAAGTTAATTATCTGTACTCACAGTATAGCCCACTCCACCATTCACTTGTTTTTGTGTGTGTTCTTTTCTGCTGACTACATCTCTTTGATAACTTCCTATGTAAATGGTCATCCACTGTGTTAGCTTACATGCTTAATTTACATGTGACAGAAAGGTGAATAAACATCTTTTGTCTGACAAAAGCCTGCTTCTCCATCTGTACTGTGGTACTGAGTCTAAGAACATATTTCAGAGCATAAGTGCTTCATAATATCTGTACACACATTTCACAATGATATCACAGAGCAATGTGACCTGGCTTTCATTTAAGGCGTCACATAACATTCTTTAGTGAACCAGAATGTACATACCTGAATCAGGATATTTTATAACCCTCTTGCTAGCTGGCATTAATGGATTTTTGGGTCACAGAAGGCCTAACCAAAATAAATAAATACATGAAAATAAAAATCCCCCTATTAGGGTTTCCAGTTTGATAAGGTTGTGAGTCAACCAACAAAACACACATCACCAAAGTCTCTGGCCATAGCTCTTCCTGAGGGAAATCATGAGTTGACCATCACATAGTTTCAGGTATTTTACCCAGTACAATGTACAACTAAGATAAATTTCAAACAACATAAAAGCTGTATCAAGAGGGCAATGCATGTCTATAGAATTCTCTGGTTTTTCATCAGCTATAAAAATAATCCATGCACCTTTTTCTTCAGTACACTGAGGCCCAATGTGTTTTACTGATGCAGCTCATGAGGCAATGCCTGGGGGCTAAAGGGTTATACGGTAGGGCTATGTACCTCTTGCAAGGGAGCGTCTGCACATTTTATCACATCTATACAGAATAGGGTTTTTCAGAGGAATATTAGAAGAATTCTGGAAACATGGCCAGGGGTGCGGTGGAGGGGAGGTTACTTGAGGTATGTAGAAGGGGAATGTATTCAATCAGTGTCAAAACTCCTGGGTGAAAATACTGCTCCAGCAAAGACCCTGTGAATCTCAGGCAGCAAGTTGAAAGAACAGGGTAAAATAACTGAAACAGTGCGATGAATGGCTCAAGATTACAATATAGCAATCGAAAGAGACTGAGAAGTGCTGCCAAACTCAGGAAGGCTTTTTTTCCCCCCTACTCACTGAGGTGATGCAGAAAGAGTCATAGGTTTTTTTGGTATATTAGGAAAATTTGAAAGGCATATCTTATGAAGTCTGGGTGTTAAATGTATAAATTGTTAAAACAAGCCAAGGAGTTTTCACAGATCTGCTTATAATAGATTATACAGTCTGGTATAACTTTTTCTCATGTTAGCTCCTCAGCAAATAATAATTTCATTTTACAATGTTGGGCCTGATCCTGGAACCCTGGCTCTTGGACGCTTCTTAAGTAGTCTTTACCCATGCAACTAGTCCCACTGACACTCTGGTTTATGTTGTGGCATTTAGCAGCTTAGGGTAGGAAACAAGATGGAGCTGTATTGCCCCAGTGGGAGTTCTGTGAGGTACTGTGCCTCAGGAGGAATGTGAATGCTGCATCATCCTTGGACTTCTCTCCTCAGTGGGCTAGATTCATAGCCAGCACAGAGGGACAGGGAGGAAAAAGATCCTGCTTATTCCCCATCCCATATGGGAAAACTTGCACACCAGGAACTGTGGTTGTGATTATGACTTAAGGGGGTGCAAAGGAAAACTCCTTGGCCCTGATCTTCCAAACACTTAACTTCTGTAGGACGACTAATCCGCTTAAAGTTAAGCACGGGCATAAGTGTTTGCAGGACAGGCAACCTTCTTCTCCACTGCTATGCACCAGTTCTACGGCTCAGGACAATCTCACCTTCAGTGGTTGGTTATATGCCTATGTATGGACTATTCATGTGAGTGAGGGTAGCAAGATCAGGCCTCTCATCCTCTTCAATATTAATAATAAGTCCACACAAAAAACAATGGCAAAAGAACTGGGAGGACGCAAAGGAAACCACTCCCAAATCAGTGAATGCCATTGATCAGGTTAACCTAGTATAATCTGTTAACTAGCTGCTGTCACAGCACCAGAAAGTAAAGCATTAAAAATGTTTTTGTATAGTCAAAGGAAATGTCTGTTTTGTCCTTTAAATGTCTTATCAATACAGTCAAAGAGGAGGTGAATACATAATGCTAGCCAACTACAGATGACTACAGCAACACTAGAGGAGGAAGGAGAAAAGCAGATCGAGGGATGTGATCGTTCCCCTCTATTCGACACTGGTGAGGCCTCATCTGGAGTACTGTGTCCAGTTTTGGGCCCCACACTACAAAAAGGATGTGGAAAAATTGGAAAGAGTCCAGCGGAGCGCAACAAAAATTATTAGGACACTAGAACACATGAGTTATGAGGAGAGGCTGAGAGAACTAGGGATGTTTAGTCTATGGAAGAGAAGAATGAGGGGGGATTTGATAGCTGCTTTCAACTACCTGAAAGGGGGTTCCAAAGAGGATGGCTCTAGACTGTTCTCAGTGGTAGCAGATGACAGAACAAGGAGTAATGGTTTCAAGTTGCAATGGGGGAGATTTAGGTTGGATATTAGGAAAAACTTTTTCACTAGGAGGGTGGTGAAACACTGGAATGCGTTGCCTAGGGAGGTGGTGGAATCTCCTTCCTTAAAAGTTTTTAAGGTCAGGCTTGACAAAGCCCTGGCTGGAATGATTTAATTGGGGATCGGTCCTGCTTTGAGCAGGGGGTTGGACTAGATGACCTCCTGAGATCCCTTCCAACCCTGATATTCTATGATTCTATGAAAAGGCTTCTCTACAGGGAGGACTCTGGCTGCTGTATGGAATCTGAAGTGCTGACAAACCCAGCAGCTCTATGATACAGCCAAAAGGTGCCAAAGGCACAACTGAGGATGAAGCAGTAGCAGCTACAGCACCAGAAAACTCCTGAACTAGTGGAGAGTCAGGGACTAAGATGCAAAGCAGGTCTGATGTATTATATGATACACCAGCAGTGTGGAGACAGTCGGTGCTGGTGCCCACGTCAGCTATACTGAATTTAACAGAGCACGCCATGGCCAGAACTGGAGTCAGCGCTATGGGCCTCCGCTGATCTCTGTTTGGTATCGGGGAGCTGATGGACCTGCTCCATCCCATGTGCGGGCAGGAATAAGGGGACGGTCAGCACATCTCTTACATGATGAAGAAGAGTCTCCCTGAACCCTGGAGTGGGACCTCTTTCTCACAACATCAGAGAAGGGAGTATGAGTCCTCTTCCTCTTGCAGAAAAACCCCAGAGTTCAAACACAGAGTGGCATCACAAGCTGGTTCTGAAGATGACTGCCTATAAGACGAGGACCTTAATCCCAAGTGGGCCTCATTACCTGCTCCAGAAGGTGCTGCTTCAGCTGTAAATCTCTTTCCAGCTGAGTCCTCTTTTTGAACAGAAAAAGCACCATTCCATAATGTGACCCTCACTGGGACATAACAAACATCTTATGCAGGGATTACTATTGGGGATTCCCCCTGCTACATGATGGACAGTGCTTGAACCCTGGTGAGGTCATCACACATGGCGGACAACTATTCTAACACTATTCTAACCCTAAACTAAACCTGAGGTATTACTAACTATTATCTAGAGGAAAAACTCTCCACAAACTGAGATTGAAAATGAGAGGTGAAAACAACACACAAAGCTCTGAATGTAGCCGTAGGCAGTGAGAAGGCACTAAAGGGGAGGAGGTTGGGCGGTGTTGCCCTTAGATAGCCAGGGAGGGGCTTGGGGCATAGGGTGCAAGCGCAACCCCTACGGGTCCTGCTAGGCAAAGTTCTCTGGCTTCAGCAGGCCGGGCACACACACTTATCTGGAATACATGGCTGCATGAAGTAGTACTGGAAGCATTATTACATAAGTTAAATTATGACTTAATTAGCATCACAGTGACTTGGTGGGATAAATATCATGACTGGAATATTGGTACAGAGGAGTACAGTTTGTTCCAGAAGGACAGGCGGGGAAAAAGCAAGGAGATGCTGCAGCATCCATCAAGAAGACACACACTTGTTCTCAAGTCCAGAAGGAGGTGGGAGGCAGACCAGTTGGAAGTCTCTGGGTGAAGATAAATGGGGGGAAATACAGGGGCGATGTCATGATAGGAGTCTACTATAGGCCACCAAATCAGGAGGATGAGGTAGATGAGGCATTTCTAGACAAATAACAGAAAAATCCAAAACACAAGACCTGTAAAGAATCGGAGACTAACTACTCAGACATCTGTTGGAAAAGTAATACTGCAAAACACAAAACGTCCAGTAAGTTCTTGGAATGTATTGTTTCAGAAAGCAGAAGTATCATCTAGGGGAACAGCCATTTTAGACTTGATTCTGACTAATGGGACACAGTTGGTTGGGAATCTGAAGGGGGGTGAAAGTGATCATAAAATGATTTATTTTTCGATAAAGGAAAGGAAGGAGTGAGAGCAGAAGAATATAGACAATGGACTTCAAAAAAGTAGACTTTTTACAAACTCAGAGAACTGGAAGGCAAGATCCCATGGGAAGAAAATCTAAGAACTAAGATGGGTGAGGTAAGATCTTTTATTGGACCAATTTCTTTTGGTGACAGAGACAAGCTTTCGAGCTGCACAGAGCTCTTCGGTTCTGGAAAAGGTACACCAAGTATCACAGCTAAATGCAAAGTGGAACAGATATTTTAGCATAAGTAGTTACCACATATTCTAGGGGACAATTCAAGGTGAAGTGGCCTGTTAACATCCCTATAGTCAAAGAACAAAAAGGAGGGTTAGTGGGTTACCGATTGCTGTAAGCCATAAATCCAAGGTCTCTGTTCGGTCCGTGATTTTTAGTGTCTAGCAGAGTTATGAATTTAAGCTCCCAGGCTTTTCTTTTGAAAGTGTTGTGCACTGCATTCAGAAGAGTTGGCAGTTTCTCAAAGAGACAATATTAAAGGAGCAACAGCAAACCAACCTGAAGCAAAGGAAAGATTGGAAGAATAGCAATAGGCTAATATAGCTCTGTCAGGAGCTTTTTAATTACATGAAAATAAAAAGCAGAAACATAGACAAATTGCTAAGGACGAGAGCATGTAGGGACAAAATCAGAAAGGCTAATGCACAAAATGAGTTACGCCTTGCAAGGGACAAAAAAGGCAATATGAGATTCTATAAATATATTAGGAGCAAGAGAAAGATGAAGGATAGTGTAGGGTCTCTACTTATTGGGGAAGCAGGACTAGTAACAGACAATATGAAGAAGGCTGAGTGGTTTAATTCCTATTTTGCTTCAGTCTTCACTAAATAAATAGTGATTAGATTCTTAACACAATCCATATTAACAACAAGGGGGAAGGAATGGAAGCCACAGTAGGAAAAGAACAGGTTGAAGAATATTTAGATAAGTTAGACGTATTCAAGTTGGCAGGGCTTGATGAAATTCATCCTAGGGTACCTTAAGGAACTACCTGAATTTATGTCAGAATAATTAATAATTATGTTTGTTATGGAGGACAAGTGAGGTCCCAGAGCACTGGAGAAGGACAAACATAGCACCTATCTTTAAAAAGGGGAACAAAGAGGAGCTGGGGAATTATAGACCAGTCAGCCTAACTTTGATACCTGGAGAGATCCTGGAACAAATTATTAAACAATTAGTTTGTAAACACCTAGAAGATAATAGGGTTATAAAGCAGTAACCAACATGGATTTGTCAAAAAAAAAAAATCATGCCAGACCAACCTAATTACCTTGTGTGACAGGATAACTTGTGTAGTGAATGGAGTGGGAGGGAAATGTAATGTATCTGCATTTTGGTAGGGCTTTGGACACAAACCCATATGAGATTCTCATAAACAAAGTTTGGAAATGTGCTCTAGATTAAATTACTACAAATTCAGTGCAAAACTGGGTGAAAGACCTTTCCCGAAGAGTAGTTATCAATGGTTCACTGTCAAACTGGGGACACTTATCTAGTGGGGTGATATTTTCATTAATGACTTGGATAATGGAGTAGAGAGTATGCTATTAAAATTTATGGATAACACCAAGCTGGGAGGGATAGCCAGCACTCTGGAAGACAGGATTGTAATTCCAAACAACTTTGACAAGTTAGAGAATGGATCTGAAATCAACAAGATGAAATTCAATAAAGACAAGTGCAAAGTGCTTCACTTAAGAAGGAAAAATAAAATGCTCAACTACAATATGGGGAATAACTGGCTAGGAGGTAGTACTGCTCCTTAAAAGGATCTGGGAGCTATAGTGGATCATAATTTGAGTATGAATCAACTATATGATGCAGTTGCAAGAAACTGCTAATATCATTCTGGGGTATAATAAGAGGAGTATTGTATGTAAGATATGGAAGGTAATTATGCTGCTCTACTTGGTACTGGTGAGGCCTCAGCTGGAGTACTATGTCCACACTTTAGGAAAGAGAAGAGCTACAAAAATGATAAAAGTTTTAGAAAACCTGACCTTAGAAATTCCTTAGAAATCCTAAGGAAAGGATTAAAAAATCAGGGCATGTTTAGTCTTGAGAAAAGAACACTGAGGGGGCACCTGATAACAGTCTTCAAATATATTAAAGGCTATTACTCAGAGGATGCTAATCAACTATTCTCCATGTCCATTGACTGTAGAAAAGAAATAATGGGCTTAATCTGCAGCAAGGAAGATTTAGGTTAGATATTAGGAAAACATTTCTAGCTGTAAGGATAGTTAAGCTCTGGAATCGGCTTCCAAGGGAGGTTGTGGAATCCCCCTCACTGGAGGTTTTTAAGAACAGGTTAGACACACACCTGTCAGGGATGGTCTTCTAGGTGTATTTGGTCCTGCCTCAGTTCAGGAGGCTGGACTACATGACCTCTTAAAGTCCCTTCCAGACCTACATATCTTTGATTTTGTGATTCTGTGGAATTTTAGAATATAGGGAGTCCAAATTCTGAAATCAGTTCAGATGAATATCTGAAGTAATACAACCTAAATCAGTGTAGCTACTTCTGATGTATATTAGTCTGGCAGAACAGAATGCAGCTTGTTGACTTCAGTGGGACTCCAGGAATCCAGGATCAGGCTTCAGATTATTACAACTTTAAAATGGG
Organism: Caretta caretta; assembly: GCF_965140235.1. Lineage (NCBI taxonomy): Eukaryota > Metazoa > Chordata > Testudines > Cheloniidae > Caretta > Caretta caretta. Next base: position 68,142,052 of record NC_134216.1, on the reverse strand, counting down.
TCAGATTCTGTGTCTAAGGCTTATAACCCTAATTTTCATTTCTTTCCTGGCGCTAATGCATGCAAGAAAAAGCATGGGGTCATCAAGCAAATAGAGACATTTAGACTTGAAGACATCCATTTCCAAAGGAGAAGGTAATGACCTGCAAACCAGTATTAAGGTACAACTACAATGAAATGTTTAGGTTCATTTGCAGGGGATGTAATATTTCAAAACTTATTTCTGGCATATTACAAAGAAATGTTGGAAACAAAATAACGAAAAACGAACAATGGTCAGTCATCATCTACATTTCTCAGAAAGCAATGAGGGACAACACATCAACTTTCTGATTATGAGGTTTTGAAAAATTACTCCAATCACCATAGATTAGATTTTCCAAACTACTCAGCGCTACAGCAGGTTGGAACATTTAGCAAAAGTTGCTGTTTTGTCAAAGGGCCAACATTTTGCAAAGACTTAGCAGTTTCCATGAAACTTCAACTGGGAATATTTTTGGGTCTACGGTAGACTGCCGATACCTGGATGGTTGGGATACTGGCCTGGGATGTGGTAGACCCAGGTGTAAGCTGATTTGGCATGATCTGGGATGAAAAATTGTGCTCAGAATCTAGTAGAGCAGGGACTTGGACTTGGAACCTTCTTTCCAATGCAAAATGAAAACAAATTTTGAAACCTCAGAAGTTGTCACAAAATGTAACTGTTGTCCTCTGTACAGCTCTACTCAGTACCAATAGTTGAGGGCAGGCTTTCATAAGAGCTTATTAACCAGATTTACAGACAATCTCTCCATGCTGAGTACTGAGTACTGTTAAAAATCTGGTCCAATATGTACTCATCTAATTCTCTGTAGTTACATATGGTTCCTTTCACAAAGTTCAGGTTATATAAATTGCAAAGGTGAGTCAGTCATGAAAAATATTACTAATACTTTTCTCAGGTGCAGTAATGACTATTCTCAAATTGCAGATTTATTCTGAATTAAGTCTCAATGAAGCTAATTTTCAATGGAAAAACAATATTGAAACTGGAATTAGCTCTGATGGCAGCCACCACAGACTTTCACAAAGGCATTGGCCCAAGTTTGCAAAACTGGATACTCACTTTGAGTGTCCAACTTGAGACATCCAAGACCTGATTTTCAGAGGTGCTGAACATCCACAACTCTATTGACTGGAGAGTTGTAAGAGCTCCAAATGAGACTATCACATGGTAGCATCCAAAATGTGAGAAGGGATGGGACATGGATGGCTATGAGGGACTTCTCCTTTAAATTGATCCTCCTCTACCCCACTTACAAGGGGAAGCGGTACTGCATAGATCCCCTGGGATGTAGGCTGCTTCAAACATTGGCATTAGGAATAGACCACCACACCTCCACTTCTTCTTCCCTTTTCCTCCCTTTTGTAGGTTATACCCATCAATATGGTCATTCCACTTACAAGAATTATTAGTTTCTATTATATCCAGTATATCATAATCTCTATAATTTAATATGATTTCTAGACCTTTTTGCATGTTGCTTGTGCTTCTGGCATTCTTGTACAGATGCTTTAGTGGGTTAATACACACATTGGTCTTAATCTTTTCTTTCAGAACAGCTCCATCTTCAGCCTTGTTTTGTATATTTGAAGTCTACTCCAAATCACTTGAATTACATGAATGCTTGTTAATTGCTACCTAATTTAAAACTTGCCTAACAAGTATTGTCAGGTTTGAACAAAGGCAATCAGCACCCCTTCTGGTTAAGAGGAACCCATCTAACCCAAACCCAAATAATCTTGGAAGGCATTCTGTAGCTCCAGTCCTTCCTTTCGATATCATCAGTGCGTGCATCAATGGGTCTGTACTATGAGACTTCTCCTTTCTTTATTATTATAATTTAACATCTGAATTACAATAGCATCGAGAGGGCTCAACCAGGCTAGTGTCTCATTGTGCTAGGCACTGTACACACATATAGTAAACGACAGTCCCTGTCCCAAAGTGTTTACAGTCTTAGTGGTAAATTGTGAGCAGGGACAGTGTACAGCTGTACTGTTCTGGGGAAAACAATGTGTCCTATACCTGCTGCAGTTTACTCCTCCCATGAGCCAGTTTAGCTGCACTGGCCAGCACAATGGCGGAGTGGAGTAACTCATAAGCAAGCCCTTAGCTTGCACTTAATACAAGTACATCTAGAAGATGACCTGCATCACTCCTGTCTTAAGTTCTCACCCATGAAGTAATTTGTGGCCATATCAAAATGGATAGCTTCAAGTGTTATCTATAAGGATCATTACTATTGTTATTATTTACTGTTCGTATTGCGGTAGCAGATAGGAACCTTAGTCATGAACCAGAATCCCACAGTGCTAGACGCTGTACCAGGACCCTACAATCTAAGAATCAGAATCAAATAATTTCTATTGCATCAAATGTTCTTGGCAGACTTTTCATGGATACCTACAGAGCTGTAATGAGCTTACTATTCCTTTCTAAAAAAGAACAGGAGTACTTGTGGCACCTTAGAGATTAACCAATTTATTTGAGCATAAGCTTTTGTGAGCTACAGCTCACTTCATCTGTGGAGTTTAGCTCTCCAAGATTTTGATTTTGACATACAACACATCTCAGGAGCTTCTAACAAAGTGGCTGATGCACTCTCCCGTGAAAGTTTCCCAGAATCAACTGGTTACAATCGTCCCTGAGATGTGGAAAATATTGTTAGTCTTTATATACTTGGTAGTATATTTAGAAGTGCATGTGTCTTATTAACTCTGTTTTCTCCTAGAGCTTCAGGAAGAAATCACAGCCAGTGTTTCACCCTATCTGTGATTTGGGGGGGCGTGTCATAAATATAAAGGGAAGGCTAACCACCTTTAAATCCCTCCTGACCAGAGGAAAAAACCCTTTCACCTGTAAAGGGTTAAGAAGCTAAAGATAACCTCGCTGGCACCTGACCAAAATGATCAATGAGGAGACAAGACACTTTCAAAGCTGGAGTGGGGAGCGGGGGGAACAAAGGGTTCTCTCTGTCTGTGTGTTGCTTTTGCTGGGACCAGAGCAGGAATGCAGGTCAGAACTCCTGTAAAGGGCTAATAAACAATCTAGTTAGATATGCGTTAGATTCTGTTTTGTTTAAATGGCTGAGAAAATAAGTTGTGCTGAATGGAATGTATATTCCTGTTTTTGTGTCTTTTTGTAACTTAAGGTTTTGCCTAGAGGGATTCTCTATGTTTTGAATCTGATTACCCTGTAAGGTAATTTACCATCCTGATTTTACAGAGGTGATTCTTTTACTTTTTCTTCAATTAAAATTCTTTTAAGAACCGGATTGCTTTTTCATTGTTCTAAAGATCCAAGGGTTTGGGTCTGTATTCACCTATGCAAATTGGTGAGGATTTTTATCAAGCTTTCCCCAGGAAAGGGGGTGTAGGGTTTGGGAGTATTTGGGGGGGAAAGACGTTTCCAAGCGGGCTCTTTCCCTGTTATATATTTGTTAGAAGCTTGGTGGTGGCAGCAATAAAGTCCAGGGGCAAAAGGTAAAATAGTTTGTACCTTGCTGTAGCTCACGAAAGCTTATGTTCAAACAAATTTGTTAGTCTCTAAGGTGCCACAAGTACTCCTTTTCTTTTTGCGAATACAGGCTAACACGGCTGCAACTCTGAAACCGACTCCTTTCCACCTACTCATTAGCATAGTGTAATCTCTATTTACCCCTTTCCTAAATCAAATGAGTTGGACTTTTCAATGAGAGTGAATAAAATATTAGCAAAGGAATGGAGTTGTGTTTTAAGGATGGCAATGAGTCTTTTTCAAAAGTTTTAAAAAGAAGTCTGGTTTAATTCTCATGTGAGCTTTCGGCATCTTCATCCCTATTATTGTTATTATTTTAGTTATTCATGGATGAAGCCTCTGCCTTGCTCGGTTTTCTTTTTCTTGCCACATTAAAAAGTCTTTTTATGATATATTTAACTCAACAACATGCCAGAGTGTCAAAGCAGTGGAACATGGTTTTCTTGCATGCGGGGGAAGAATGAAATGCCATCTAAGGAGAAAAGTTGGAACTCCAGTACATCAAGGCAAAAATTGTGCTCCATTCTCTTTGTCATGCTTTATTTTGAACTTCAACTGAGGAGGCATCAACTCTGTTATTTCATCTGGTCATACAGATCCATTATGTCTGGATGATTCACAAAGCTGATAAGATAGATGTTGGAAACTTGCTTCTCATATTTCATAAACTATTGTACATCTCGATTAGGTTTTTGTTCTATGGTAATTAAACAAGGAGGATGGTCTTGTGATTAAGGATCAACTCTGAGGCACTAAACGAGAACTCAGGAGATCAGGGTTGAATTCTTGGTGCTGCCACAGATTCTCTGTGTGATTTTTGCAAGTCATTTAATCTCCTAGAACTTGAGTTCCCCATTTGTAAAATGGGAATAAAACACTTCTGTTCCCCAACTCTTTGTCTTTCTTGCCTGTTTAGACTGAGGTCGTTGGAGTAGGGAACACCTCTTACTACGCATAGAACATACAGTCCTAAAGCACAATGGGTTGCCAGTCTCAGGTGGCTCTTACAGAATACAAATAGTTAATAATTTAATAACAAGAGTGAGTCTACCACTGTCACCAGCCATTTGCAAATATTAATTGATTGATCTATGTTACTTTAAGTTTGAGCTAATTATGCTTTTTCTTTTAGAATTATTGCTACAGTACATTTGTGAAAAATCTTAGTAACAGTGGTAGTAATGTTACCGACTACTTTGTGTAAAGTCTTGTATGTTATTAGATCTTATTAATGATAAAAATATGAACACTTGTGGCTTTCCATTAGTAACAGACCTCTAAATATATGCACAGTAAATCACTAGTGCCTAAAACGTAATCAAATGGCTTTATCTAATTCTGATTGTAATAAACTCCTTTGGGGAGCTTTCCCTTGAAAGTCTTAACTCTGAAGGAGACTTATTAATTGCTTTGTGACATTCTGCAGATCTTTTTAAAGGGTACAGTATTAAAGAACATCTAATGTATTTTTCATTATGTTTTTTATCTTGTAAGAAAATTAGACATTTGTATTGAATTCAGATCTGGGGAAAACAAGTACAACACATTTCCAGTCATTGCACTATCTTACACCAGGTCTGAATTTGGTCTTTTGTTTTAAAAATTAAAATTATGTACATGAAAAGAATATTTTATTATTAATGAATGATTTTGAGAATACCATTAAGACTTCCACTGACTTCAATGGAAACATGGTCAAACCCTAAGACTCGCTCATGAGGATGAAGTTTTTTTGAGGTTTCCCCCATCCCATCTTCTACTACTGAGCATCTGACTGATGCCTGGAATGACAAAGTGTTTATAGAATAAACAACTGAGAGTCTGGTCCCTGCAATGTCCAGAGAATTTAATGGTCACATCTGCATGAGGGAGCAGATCCAACCCCCTCATACGTCGCCACAGATGTACTCTGGCACTTGAAGCAGTAAGGTTCTGCTGCATAACAGGGGAGGAAAGATAAAGACACCTGATTGGGAAGCAGAAGATCCAAAAGTAAGGGTTGTCCGCTAACACATTCCTGCTAGATTCTAACAGACTTTTGTTGTGACTTTTTGCAAGTCACTGGCTCTCAGTTTTCTATCTATAAAATGGAGATAATGCTTCCTTTCTTAAATGCTTTGTCTGTACTGTCTATATTGCACGCTCTTTGAAGCAGGGAGTGTCTCCTACTATGTGTTTGTACACCTAGCACAGTCAAGCCCTGATCATTGTTAGTAACTGCAGACACTATTGCAATACAACAAATAAATAACAGATGGAGCAGGGAGATAATAGTGGTACTTTCTCTGTGTGGTGTGAAATCTGGCTTCCTGCACAGCAGTGAGCAGGGGTGGTGTGAGGCCAGAAGATCTGCTGCAGCAGAAGCAGGGGAGAGAGCTTTTAATTTCTCATTAAACTTGTAAAGTATCATATGCGAGAAGAGAAAATGCATCCGTAATCCATTATTAGAATTACGGCTAATCGATCTTAGACCACTTTTCAGGTATCAAGATTAAATCATCTTTCTTCCAATGAAAATAATTTTTCTAGAAATGACTCAGAATTATTTACTGGAGCAAGGATTCTGAGCTATATTGATTACCACTTCAAAAAAGAAGTGGCTCTATTTTGAATACATTATTTTAGTCAGGAGTGTGGATTAAAGGTTATTTACAGCCACTTACTGCAAATTTTTCCTCTATCCACCTTTTCACTAGCTTTTTCCTTTTACAGTTCAACTTCTTAATGATAATCACAGTAGGGTAATACCATTTGTCTTATCAGGCAACTATCTGTTACAAAAATCTAGGATTCCAGCAAAAGGATGCCACCACTGTCTCTTGGTATGTCCCCGACACTCTTTAAAGACCTGAATGTACTAAGGCAATTACTGAGAGGATACTTCTTCCCATAGAGGTAATATATCATCCAGGGGATTTTCTTCCCATCATGGCAGACAAAATCATCTGTGAGACTATTACTGTGTTAGTTCCGGGAGAAGAACTCTCTAGGATTGCCAGCAGAGGTCTGTCAGTGCACAACCCCTACTTTTGGCCTGCTTGGCTATCTATTCGAGCTAAAGTTTGGCAAGTGACAGGGCCCAGTGTAAGACACTTACCTGGTTATTTGTGTTATATCTAATGTGGTTAATTATTCTACTCTCTTCATTGAGAATATGGTTCACAGCAGTAATCCCACTCACTGTGGATGCTCTTTAGGACAGGGATGGCTTTCTTTCTATTTTCTCTACAGCATTATGCTCATTGTCACTGTTTGACAAATACTTTATAGAGTGCCCATCACTTTGTCATTACTATTCACTATCACAATGGAATCCAAGACACAGAACTATGTCAAAATCCAGTCAGGAATCTATCCCAAGATCCCACTTACTGTTGTTATCAGCATCTTTATCCCCCGCTCAAAGAGGATCTCCTGCCAGTGAGCTGGCTGATGTTTTGTGCTAGTAGGTAGTGGAGATCATTCTTGTTCCTACCTCTGTTATTTTGCTGGCTGATTTCCCTTCAAGCTTCTGGCAGCTGAGGTCCATAAAGACCATGGATAAATTAACTTCACTTTATTACAAACCCATTAGGAGGATTATATAGCAATGTGCTCTTCTTTTCTCACATTCTCCCACAACGGGGGTGTGAAAACAGCCACACTGAATGGTGTGCTGGTTTGAAGGGCCATTCATAAAAATGCAGGGTGCCTCCATCAAAATTTAGATGCTGGAACTCGCTATCAAGATGCAAAGTAATCATTGCTGGCTCATGTTGGGAGGTGGATCTTCTTAGCTTCAATTTAATATAAGGGGGGTTGGAGTGTCTGTGGGGCAGAAGGAACTGAGTAATTGGACAGAAGAGATTCTGCAGGAAAACCCAAGAAACAGAAAAGCTTGGGGAGCAGCCTAGACTGAGGTTTAAATTTCATTACTATTCTTCAGATAGGCAATAAAGACAGACCCACAAAGGGGGTTAGAGCAGGGGTAGACACACAATTTGCTTACAGCAGGGTAAAAAGTATCCTATTGAAATGTTTATACCTAGTGATCAATTGTGAGAAGAGTGTTCTGGTATAGCAATCAATGTGCCTACCAGAATAAAATATTGATGGGGTTGAGATGGCATCATGTTGATAGGAAAAGTGGTGGGTGTGTTTATAACATACAAAGGAAGGGGACGAACTGAAAAGCTGAGTCAGATTTGGGTCAGTATTTCTTGCTACCAGCTTTATTTCCTTAGTGTTGTAGGACTCAGTAAAATGATGTGATATACGAATGATGAAAATGCCATGACGGTATTATTTCTGCCTTACTAATTTTACAATGTGGGAGCGGGTGGAAGCTAATAAAGAACACTTTTTGTAACCATGGGTTATAGGGATCACTGTAAATAATAATCAAAGAAAAAGGAAGAGCTTTTGTTTCAGCAGATTTTCTAGTACTACTAACTTTCAAATAATGACGGATCATTGTTCTCTTCCTTTGTTTACATGCACTCCACAGGCTCCCCTCTTGCTGTGTGAAACAGAGGGAATCTCTCTTCCCTTTGCCACATCAAGTATTAAGAAGTTCCTTGAGGTGTTTGAGAACAGCACATGCTAGGCTTGCAGAAGTCCTTTGCATAAATTTACATAAAAAACTGAAGATCCGCGCACTCCCTGCAGAGTTACTGCTAGCCATAGTTGACACTACAATTGAAACAGTACAGCAGAGAAAGCTTCTTCTTCTTCTTTTTTGTAGAGGGACTTAAGATGATCAATTCTGTTTTTCTTTTTATCCATCAAAGCTGTGCCTTTGAATGCCAGGAGTTGTGCAGCAGGAGGAGGTGAATGCTAATTCCTATTACTTGCTTTTCAGAATATTTTGAAAGATATCATGCCTAAACTAAAGTTAGGTGACAATGTTACCACATTAGGTATTCCCTCTATGATCACTGCTGATCATAATGAACTCATAGCATATTACAATAGATATCATGTGTTTCTCCTCAAGAGTTCTATTGTAATTCAGCTTTTACATACCATTAAAGTAAAGGATTACACACTTAAAAATAAGTGGGCAGTCATTGCGAATCAGTTTTGTATTCACTGTAATAACATTATCACCAAAACTTTATTTTGGTTACTGATGTGTCTGTAATATATGATTCCACAAATTCAGTGATAGTGGTAACATATCAAATGTTCATTTAAAATAAACAGTTATCTATACTAATGCTTAGCTTTAATAAATCAGAAAACATTTTCCATTAAAAACAAACAAGCAGCACTTACCTATACATAATACTTTCACACAATATAAAATAAAGCTGGCTGAAATTTGTCTACCATTTTTTTTGACACACAGAATTTTGCTTGAAAATATTCCATTGTCCTTGATATATATATATATATATATATATATATATATATATATATATATATATATATATATTTTGCATTTTCATTTAAAAATCAAACAAAACTTTTTCAGTTGCTAAAAACAGAAATATTTTTGATTTACAGGTGGTCAGTTTGACAAAAAGAAAATCGAAGAAAATTTTCAACAAAATTAAAAATATGTTCATTTTCATCAGAATTCTTCACCAGGAAAAATAATTGCTCTATCAGTTCTAGGTTCAGTAAAAGCCGTGTTATCCAGCATGTTGTGGGAATGGGGGTTGCCAGTTAGGCAAAAATTCCAGGCTCAGGGCTGGGGTGTGGCGGGGGGAGGGGTGCGGAGCATGGGCTCTGGGAGGGAGTTTGAGTGAGGGAGAGGGCTTGGGCAGGGGGTTGGGACGCGGGAGGGGTTTTGGGGTTCCGGATCCGGGTGATGCTCACCTTGGGCAGCTCCCTACAAGCAGCGACGTGTCCCTGATGCTCCTTGGTGGAGGCATGGCCAGCGCCTGGAGGCAGAGGCAGTGCGCAAAGCCACCTGGCTGCACCTCTGCCTAGGAGAAGCAGGGGCAAGTCACCACTTGTGGGGAGCCGCTGAGGTGAGCACCGCCCTGATCCGGCACCCCGAAACACCGGTTTCTAGAGTTTTCTGGTTCATAAAGTGCCGGAAAACACAGCTTTTCCTGTAGCAGTAGTAATAATAATAATAATACAAAATTTATCCTCCCAATTTCAAAATATTTTGTAATACAGGGGATGATCAAACTAAAGAAAATTCATCCCATCAATTCAAAGACTTCTTCACAAGGTATAAGTGATAATCTAATCCTTTAAGGACATAATCTTCATTCTGATCCTGAATGTACCTCTGTTTTTGTGCCTGCTATTAAATTTAGGTACTTCATTGCACCCACAATTATTTCCAGGTGATATTACTTAGATGTTTACCTGCAAAATCTGGTATTTAGACAATCAAAATGACTGTGATACCCTGTACCCCATATGACACCCTGTACACCATGTTCATCTCTGCAACCTGATTACAATATATTGTGCACAAAGTGTGCCTTGTGAGGTAACATTTGAAAACTTATAATCTGCTGATTATTATTATCCTGTTCAAACATGTGTATCAATACTGCATGTGAAATTATGGGATATTGCTATATGTTTGTTACTGAAATATGCTATAGTTCTGGGTAACATCCTCAGATCATTTATCTCAAAAACAGAGATACACTGGCACATCAGCCAGGTGCTAAAAGGCCATTACCTGGTTAATGGGAGATTCATCAGCAGGGGAGTTATAAACAAGAAATTTACAATTCACCTGAAGGACAGTTGGCAGTTCACATATGCCATGGAACTGCCTGATCTCATGACCCAACAAATATTTTTCCAGTACAAAGCGTCAGAGTAGAAATAGGAGAGACAGTGAACTCTGATCACCTCTCCTCCCCCATCTGTACTCACAGCAGCAAGATTGCTTGAAAGACAATAGGAGCATCATTGAACTGCGGGGAATGGTCCTAGCCGGAAGATTTTCCAGTTAGTATGGACTGCTGAAAGTTTTTGGGGAAGAGAAACATTTTTGCTTTCAAATCTTATTTAGCTTGGTAAAGTTTAGGAATTAGCTTCTGTGTTTAGCTTTTTATTTCTTTTCTAACCAACTCTGATTAGATGCCTTATCAGTTATAATTACTTACAATCTATCTTTCTCTAGTTAATAAACTTGTTTTTTGTTTTATCTAAACCAGTGTGTTTCAGTTGAAGTGTTTGGGGAATCTCTGCTCAGGTTAAGAAATGCTGGTGCATGATCATTTCCTTTGATGAAATGAAAGACTAGTAATGAGCTTGCATTGTTCAGTATTGCACTGGACAGCACAAGATGCACATTTCTGGGGTGCAAGGCTGGGACCAAGAATTTGCAGGTGTCACCCTATATGTAGTTCATGAGTGTCTGGGAGAAAATTCATGTAACTTAGTTGGGAGTGACTTTACATGCTAATGGAGGTGTCTGAGCAGAGCATGGAGATGCTGCATTTCAATAGTAAAGCTGTGTAAAAGGCACCCTGAGCTGGAGAGTTAAAGGAACATAGTGTCCAGCAGTCCAGACTGTACCCTGGGGCAGTGGTTCTCAACCACGGGTCTGGGGCCCCCTGCGGGGCCACAAGCAGGTTTCAGGGGATCCGCCAAGCAAGGCCAGGGTTAGACTCCCTGGGGCCCAGGGCAGAAAGCCAAAGCCCCTCTACATAGGACTGAAGCTTGGGGCCCTGAGCCATGTCACCCAGGGCTGAAGACAAGCCTGAGCTCATACTACTCTGAGACAGAAAACCACCTCCATGAATGGCTGAAGCTATGTTGGTGGGAGAACCTCTCCCACCGACACAGCGCTGGGCACATGATTGCTTATGTTAGTGTAACTTATGTCACTCAGGGGGGTGGTTTAGTCATACTCCGGAGCAACATAAGTTATGCCAACATAAACTGTAGTGTAGACATAGCCTTAGAAAATTTAAGTGAACAAAAATATAGCATCCATGCAGGTGCATGAGTGCATGTAAATTTGCGTATGTCAGTGGTAAGGAACCTGTCTCATGAGTGTATCAATGAAATATACAGCTCTTAGTATATGTATTAAGTTTTAAGTATCAGAGGGGTAGCCGTGTTAGTCTGTATAAAAAAAACAACAACAAGGAGTCTGGTGGCGCCTTAAAGACTAACAGATTTATTTGGGCATAAGCTTCTGTGGGTAAAAAACCCACTTCTTCAGATGCATGGAGTAAAAATGACAGACACATAAATATATATTGGCACATGAAAGGAAGGGAGTTACCTTACAAGTAGAGAATCAATGTTGACAAGGCCAATTCAATCAGGGTGGATGTGGTCCACTCCCAATAACTGATGAGTAGGTGTCAATACCAAGAGAGGGAAAATTGCTTTTATAGTGAGCCAGCCACTCCCAGTCCCTATTCGAGCCCACACTGATGGTGTTAAGTTTGCAAATGAATTGTAGATCTGCAGTTTCTCTTTGAAGCCTGTTTTTGAAGTTTTTTTTGTTGAAGAATTGCTACTTTGAAATCTGTTATTGAGTGTCCAGGGAGATTGAAGTGTTCTCCTGCTGGCTTTTGTATGTTACTATTCCTGATGTCTGATTTGTGTCCATTTATCCTTTAATTATTGGGAGTACACCACATCTACCCTGACCGAATTGGCCTTCAGCATTGGTTCTCCACTTGTACGGTAACTCCCTTCTCTTCATGTGCCAATATATGTTTATGCTTGTATCTGTAATTTTCACTCCATGCATCCGAAGAAGTGGGTTTTTTTTACCCACAGAAGCTTATGCCCAAATAAACCTGTTAGTCTTTAAGGTGCCTCCGGACTCCTCGTTATATTAAGTTTTGTTTGTTTAGTGACATAGTGAGTTTAAAAAACAGCTATTGAAATGAAAAATGAATTCAGTTGGGCCAGGGCCCATTATGTAAATCTGCCACAGCAAATCCTAGCATGTTTCGCCAGGAGGTGTAGTTTTTTAAAAATCCTTATTCCTACAGTTTCTGCTTGGGATATACAAATTAATTCTCCTCTCAGAAGGAAGGGCAAAGTCTTCTGCACTGCTTGAATTTTGCATGTTAAACAGCACTTGCTTCTTGGATTATACATACAGAGGGCCACATTCACTGAAGAACATACAATTGAGCAAACAAAAGCACATTAAATGAGATAATCTCTTTTCCTTGTAATTATATTTAGGCATAAATTGGTATGACAGTTTGTTTATTTTTTGCAAATATGAAGTTCAAATATATAAGAAGTATGATTTATGATGTGTTTATTATCTGTTTCTCCCCAGGATCTCTTAAAGGCTCAAACTGGCCTAAGATATATGCAATTCCTTAGCCATACAGAATTGTATTAAGTCAAGGGCAGTTACACTAGATTAGGCATCAAATGTACAGTCAGTCTTATTAAACATTGGAACTGATTCAAAAACAGAATCTCCATCCAGCAGGCAATTCTACTATTTTGACTTTTTTTCAGGAAAAAAAAACAAAACAAAAAGTCAAAAATATCATTTTTTTCATGAATAAAAGGTTCTGAGTTTTTTCAGTTTTGAAATGTTGAAATGTTCTGTTTTGCACTGGTTTGGCATTAATCTGCATCTGCCTGAGCCACTGTGGTGTTGCATAGGAGTTGTATTTTGGTACCTCATGCCTCAGTTTCCCTGGCGCTCACTGGCAAACTGCATCTCTCGCAACATACCAATGCAGCTCACCCATGGGAGTCGGGCACCTAGGGTAGAATGGAGGTATGAGGCACCCAAAGAACTGCTTCCATGAGACACAATGGTAGCTTATGTGCACTGTGGTGGAATATACTCCTGGGTTCACACCCTACACACTACTGTAATAATGCTTGTACAAGCTATGCCTTGTGATGTACCATTTAAAAACTCATAATTTGCTGATCAATGATATCATGACAAAATGAAAATGAAGTTCTATGTGAAGTTATAAACATAAGCTGAAATCATGACTGGTTTTGCAGGTAAATCTGGGGAGTGGCCAAACCAGTTCCTCAGAGACAAAGGGTAAACTAACACCTCAGCCAGGAGTAAATAAGGCTGATGGACTATTACCTGCTAAGTGGCCATTCTTTGGCAGGAAAGGAGGTATGGGCAAAAAAAATCTACATTTTAGCAAAGGAACAGCATGGGATTACCTTCCATATAAAGAAAAGGAGTACTTGTGGCACCTTAGAGACTAACCAATTTATTTGAGCATGAGCTTTCGTGAGCCACAGCTCACTACATCTGATGAAGTGAGCTGTGGCTCACGAAAGCTCATGCTCAAATAAATTGGTTAGTCTCTAAGGTGCCACAAGTACTCCTTTTCTTTTTGCGAATACAGACTAACACGGCTGTTCCTCTGAAACCTTCCATATAAACTGTCTGTTACCTTGCTCCCAGATGGAAATGCTTCTCAAAGGGGCGGGGGGACAGAACTATAAAAAGAAGGGAAAGACACCCCCCTCTCTTCCCTCGCCCATCACAGTCACTGCAGCTGAAGAGACAAAGGAAGCAGCTGTTGGACTCTGGATGAGGGGTCCTGACCTAAAGATTTTGGTCAGTAAGACTGCTGAAAGCATGTGGTGAATTTTGCTCTGAATCTGATACAGTTTGTTAAGCTGGGCACCAGTAAGCATTTTAGCTTTATTTTTCTTGCGACCATTTCTGATTTTGATGCCTCATTATTTGTAGTAACTTAAAATCTCTCTTTGTAGTTAATAAACGTGTTTTATTTAATCCAGTGTGTTCTAGTTGAAGAGTTTGGGTAACTCCTTTTGGGGTAACAAGTTGTGTGCATATTATTCCTTTAAAGGAATAACAGACTCCATATATTTGTATTATCCAGGAGAGGGCTGGGCAGTACAGAACACACGTTTCTGGGGGAAAATCTGGGTCTGGGTGTGTGTTGGGGGTAACCCGGTGATAATCTTTAAGGCTTGGTAAGAGACAAGGTGTGGCTGGCTGCAGCTCGCACACAGACAAAGTTAGAAGTGATCTACATGCTGGAGGCTGTTTGTGAGCAGTCAAGGTTGGACACTAGAGCAGCAAGGCATTGGAAAGGGCACCCCAGGTGAGAGGGCAGGGGTGACACAGCTACTCACTGGTCTGGACTTGTACTCTGGTATGTCACATGGACAAAGAATAACGTTGACCCCTAAATTTTTGCATTTTCTAGATGGAAAATATTTTTTAAAAAAAAATCCTGCAAAGTCAACATTTTCCTGTGTTGTTATAGCTCTGTGAATCCCAGGACAATAGAAAGACAAGGTGGGTGAGGTAATATCTTTTGTTGGACCAATTTCTGTCAGTGAAGGAGACTCATAGAACCATCCTGAATGAGTTTAGGGGTAATCTGTACAGAGCATGGGAATAGCACTGGTGTAGCTCAGGTTTATCATTAGTTCATGGTGCAGTTGTCCAGAAATTCTTCCTAAAGGTCACCCATGAAGAGATTGGCATACTGGGGAGCCATCCTAGTACCCATGGCTATTGTCCTATTTTGGAGGAGGTCCTGGAAGAAGCTAGCTCTTTGTGTGGTGAGTGGTTTGAGGAAGGTTTCTGTGAGTCCTAACATTCCTTCAATAAGAGTACCATTGTCTTAGAATCATAGAATATCAGGGTTGGAAGGGACCTCAGGAGGTCATCTAGTCCAACCCCCTGCTCAAAGCAGGACCAATCCCAATTTTTGCCCCAGTTCCCTAAATGGCCCCCTCAAGGATTGAACTCACAACCCTGGGTTTAGCAGGCCAATGCTCAAACCACTGAGCTATCCCTCCCTCCAACGTCTTAATAAAGACGTTGGATTTATGGCTTATTACAACAATCTGTAACCCACTAACTCCCCTTTTTTTGTCCTATGACTGCAGAAGTGTTAACAGACCACTTCTCCTTGAATGGTCTCTTAGCATGTGTGTTAACCCCTCACTTGGTAAGGCAACTCCCAACCTTTCATATGCTGTGTATATATACCTCCCTATTGTATTTTCCACTCCATGCATCTGATGAAGTGGGTTTTAGCCCACGAAAGCTTATGCCCAAATACATTTGTTAGTCTCTAAGGTGCCACAAGGACTCCTCATTGTTTTTGCTAAACAATCTGTTCCACTTTGTATTTAGGTGTGACATCCTGAGTACTTTTCCCAGACCTGAAGAAGAGTTTTTTGTAGCTTGAAAGCTTGTCTTTATTACTAACAGAAGTTGGTCCAATAAGCTATATTACCTCACCCACCTTGTCTCTCTAATTTCCCTGTGAAAAAAATTGATTTTGCAGAAACCCTGTTTTCCATCCAAAACAAGAATTCTATTAAACAAAGCTTATTTACATAAAAAGTATAGTTTAACTGATCAATTCTGTTTTTCATTTAAAAAGATGCCAATATTTTATTAAATATATTGAAAATTGAAATAATGAACATGGGACATTCCTGTGCAAGAGGTAAATAAATTTATATTACTCTTCTCAGAGCAAGTGCATTCACCATTCCAGAAGCACATGGAAAACTACTGACTAGCATCTATAAATCCTTGACAAAAAGGCATCTTTTAAGGAATTTTTATGTTGGCTCCATTTAACCTGTTTCGGAGGCATGCATCTGGTATATGATCCCTGGGGGTCCAAAGAAACTATGTATCACACTGGACACCACAGAGAAAAGAGACAAGTTAAAATTCACAGCAAGGATGGAGACAGCCTCCACAATGGTATGTGCATTTATTCCAAGATAACTAATATACAGACAAGGGATTATTCCATTCCCATTTGTTGTGTACTCACTGATCCAAGGATATGGAACACTACTGGGATACATCAAACAGTGCATTATTCAAGGAAGAGAATTAAGGTATTAAACAGGTTAGAAAAACATAGCAGCTTTTAGTACCTGATACCAGAAGGCAATATCTGCAGAAAAGCAGGCATCAATCTTGTAATGTTTAGTGAAGGGGAAGATTGAAGTCCAAGAGGTGGCTCTACAAATCTCATTATGAAAAGCTATGTTCCTTTCTTTCCCGGAGGCTTCCATGTGAGAGAGAGAGCGAGCTCGGACAGTAGAGATAGCTGAAGAAGGAGGGTTTTTAGAGCTGATGGATGGTACAGTCAGCTTCTTTGCCGTTTCTTAGTGGGACGAAGACTTTCTAGCAAGTTTGGAGATCTTTACTGGGTTTACCATTAGGAAGAAAGAGAGATACATTTTGCAAAGAAACAATATTGTTTATCAAGGGTACCGGATGCTCTTGTGAACACCAGAGAGTTGCTGTAATGTGACAACAAAAGAAGAACGAAGAGAAATTTCTTGGTTCAAATGGAAAGTTATTTTAGCTTGGTGATGGATGAAGGAAAAGTATAGAGGATGTGATCTTATCTTGGAAGAATGGGAGATTAAGTTCAAGGAACTTCCAGTTCACCTACTGTACTGGCTGAAGTAATAGCAAAAGAGAGAGAATTTAATGGCTAAAACAATAAAGGAGGGTGAGATTGAAGGAGGTTGCCTTGACCTATAAGTATTTTTGTAAGATTCCATTTAGAGATATCAGTCTTGATAGGACTAAGTCTGGTGAAAGCCTTCAACAAACTAGTAATTTGTGGGAGAGTGGAAGTCTTGTTATATCCAAGATTCCTAAAGTAACTTGAAAGAACTGACTTCTGTAGATTGAATCTTGTTGAGAAAAAATGCCAAAACTTTGTGCAAAGGATAAAGAGAAAAGATTCAATGCCTTCAGCTCTGCCTTTCCACATTAAGAAATAAAAATGTAGTTCTTCTAGTTGATAGTTATGCTCAAATAGACTCAACTTCCAGGATCATATTTCTTCGATGAAAATATAAGCGCAACTATCAACTGGAAGAACTACAGTTTTCTGTTTTATGGGAAAAGGCGGAGCTGAAGGGGGGTTGTGTACTAAATCAGTGCTCAGCAAAGAAGGTGTCTGGATTAACATAATCTGTCATAAAGAAGTGAGGGATGATCTTTCAATGTAAGTATTTCAATGGCCTACCTCACCATAGTGGTCAGCTCAATGGATCTGAGTGCCAGATTTCCTTAGGCCCTGATGAAAATCCCAACTCATATATTTGGGGGTTGCTCATAGGTTGGTATTAACAATTTACTGGGTAGCCAGAGGCTGAAGTCAGCCAGGGGGAGTTAAGACACCCTACTATTGAGCTGAACCATAACTGTATTACAAGCATTGCTATGTTTATCTTCACAACACCTCTCTGAGACAAGGAAATAGAACAGAGAGCGGAGAACTCAACGTCACATAGGAAGCTGTGGCATAGCTAAGGATGGGACACACATCTCCTGAGTCCCATTCAAGTGCTTTTATTTTAAGACCATCTTGCCCTTCTAGAAGGCAAGAGAATTATGGCTTGCAAGGCTAGTACAGAACAATAAGAATTTGCAGGGATGAACTTGGGCTTCCTGACATTCAGAGTATCATCAGAACAAGACAAAAGGCATACATCTAGGGACTTCTCCACAGAAAGAATGCAGAATCCCTCTCCAAGACATTGTGTTACAGTATCTGGAATAAGAGAGCTGATGTCTGTGATGGTTACTGAGGTGAATAAGTTGAGGAGCTTCTGATATTTGGAAGAGTTAGCAAAGAGAATTTTTCTAGTCTAATCTCATAATTTGAGAATCTGATTTCTGAGTTATATGACATGAATATTTAATTTGATCTGGATATATGCTTCAGACATGGATATAAGGATCCTCCTAGGATGGCTTCAGAACGTCTTTTCTGACTGCACCTTAGAATCATAGAATCATAGAATATCAGGGTTGGAAGGGACCTCAGGAGGTCATCTAGTCCAACCCCCTGCTCAAAGCAGGACCGATCCCCAATTAAATCATCCCAGCCAGGGCTTTGTCAAGCCTGACCTTAAAAACTTCTAAGGAAGGAGATTCCACCACCTCCCTAGGTAACGCATTCCAGTGTTTCACCACCCTCCTAGTGAAAAAGTTTTTCCTAATATCCAACCTAAATCTCCCCCACTGCAACTTGAGACCATTACTCCTTGTTCTGTCATCTGCTACCACTGAGAACAGTCTAGAGCCATCCTCTTTGGAACCCCCTTTCAGGTAGTTGAAAGCAGCTATCAAATCCCCCCTCATTCTTCTCTTCCGTAGACTAAACATCCCTAGTTCCCTCAGCCTCTCCTCATAACTCATGTGTTCTAGTGTCCTAATAATTTTTGTTGCCCTCCGCTGGACTCTTTCCAATTTTTCAACATCCTTCTTGTAGTGTGGGGCCCAAAACTGGACACAGTACTCCAGATGAGGCCTCACCAGTGTCGAATAGAGGGGAACGATCACGTCCCTCGATCTGTTGGCAATGCCCCTACTTATACATCCCAAAATGCCATTGGCCTTCTTGGCAACAAGAGCACACTGTTGACTCATATCCAACTTCTCGTCCACTGTAACCCCTAGGTCCTTTTCTGCAGAACTGCTGCCTAGCCATTTGGTCCCTAGTCTGTAGCGGTGCATGGGATTCTTCTGTCCTAAGTGCAGGACCCTGCACTTGTCCTTGTTGAACCTCATCAGATTTCTTTTGGCCCAATCCTCCAATTTGTCTAGGTCCCTCTGTATCCTATCCCTACCCTCCAGCATATCTACCTCCCCTCCCAGTTTAATGTCATCTGCAATCTTGCTGAGGGTGCAATCCACACCATCCTCCAGATCATTTATGAAGATATTGAACAAAACCGGCCACAGAACCGACCCTTGGGGCACTCCACTTGATACCGGCTGCCAACTAGACATGGAGCCATTGATCACTACCCGTTGAGCCCGACAAACCTTGATGATTCAGATAGGCAACCACTACCTGTGGGATTCTATACAAAGTATTGATGGTGTGAGATGGGGAAAGGGGTGGTGAGTAGTCTGTGTGGCAGAGAGACAGAATCCCAGAGAACCCCTAAAATCCTGCTTGTGACGGAGGGTCTTCCAACAGTTACATCTGCATCTGATTGAATCTCTCTACCTACAGCAAAATGAATGAAAAACTGTATGAGGAACAATTCTGTTTTGGTGCCTACTTTCCTCTCTGCCCCACTGTGAGTGAATAGCAATTTCTTTCTCCCTTTGCCTTGATAAGGACACTTCTCAGTCTTTGATTTTTTTTTACTTCTAACTTTCAACTAATAATACTAATATCTGCATTTAGAATGTAACCCAGTTGTGTAATTATATTTCTTATGCATGAAGACAGCAATAAACTTGGAAAAGAGCCTATTAGCCCTTCTGCATGTCTAATTACACATTTGATATTACTAGGTAACCTTTATAAGTGACTGGCTTTGAGCTTATGCAAAGAACTGAACACCCTGAATACATAAACAACAGCAGCAGCAGCAGATCCATGTTTGATTTTGTATTCTGTTCTTTTCTGGTTTCCGTCTGTCAGCTGTAGTCTGACAGCCCTGGCTTTATTTGGCCATCTATGGAAACATCTAAAAGATTTGGCTTTTGTATCATTTGGGTGCAGTACTGAATAAGAACTGACATCAAATATCAATATTATTGGCCTAGCTAAATGGTAGCTGACATCAAGCTGGACTGCTGAAGAGGTAAACAAAATTGAAATTTCGTTTTTGTATAAGAACTGTCTGACATTATTTGTCCTTCAGTAAATCAATGGAAGACTGACCAGAAATGCTGGTTGCATTTCTGCGTGGGGAGGGAAAGCTGGGTGCTGCTATTGAAGTATGTTTTATGAAGCCTTTTGGGCATTAATAATTTCAGAAATACTATTTGTTTTAAGGAAATTTAGTTACTGTGATTTTTTCCCCTAATCTAGTGCAGGCAAGGTGCGGAGAATATCAGTTATAAACAAGCACCAATGAATGGTGACGCATTCCTCCGTTTATATGCAAGCATTTCTATACCCACACACCTAGGTTCAAACTTTGCTCTAAGTTACAGTGAATCTGAAGTAATTCCACACAGGTAAACAGAGTTACTGTATGATAATGAGGTACAAAGAACGTAAATGCCTGTCAAGTTGGAAAGTGCTGTATGAGAACTTGTTTTAAATGTTGCGGTTTATCAAATTCTTACAGTTTAATACAGGTGTATTACAAAAACAGAGAAGATACTCAAGTTCAATGCCAGCTCAAGTTGCCTGAGTGAAATTTACATTTTGCAACTGTACTGTTTTCCTATAATTGCTGAACACAAATATACATATCGGGTCTGATTTTTCAAAACTCAGAACAAAAATACTATTTTGCAGAACAGACAGTAAAGTGATTGTCCTTTAAAACTGTCCCATTTTGCCTTTTATGTGCACTGACAAGGAAGAGCTGCATCCATGACCCTGCCTCCATATTCTGCGCCAGTGGATATAGCCAATCATGGAAGGGTGCATAGGCTGCACTATGCAAAGTGTCTGTCCTCGATAATACCTAGAGAAGGGATTTTACTTCCAAGTGCAATTTCCCTTGGGTCTCCCTCTGATAGGGCACATCAGCACCCCTAGTCAACTGAGCTATGTGGAATCTGTTATTCTGGTGAGTCTTGTGTGTCTTGGGGCCATTCACTCAGAGCCTTTGAAGAGAGTCTGAGTCTGCACTGTAATCTCTAGAGAAATGTGCAAAACTATATCCTCACTTATGTATGTATTTTTGTAAGTAATGAAAGGGCCTAGCCCTGCATGAGAAAAAGCCATCTTGAACATTTTAGGTGATAAATTAGCTGTGATGTAGTTATGGAAAAGTAAGCAAATAAAATATTCACCTTGATTGATTGGTCCTTCAGTTCTCGTATAGATTGCACCAATCACAACACGTCTTCAATTCTTCTCGTAACCTGGCCTTCCTTCTCCATGTGCGGCCATGTCTTTTCATGATAAAATCTTCCCATCTCTTTGGAGGTTGGCTAAGTGGTCATTTCAGTTCCCATGGGTACCACTCAGCGACAGCTGCAGTCCATCAATTGTCAGTAAGCCTCACAATATGCCCGGCCCATTGCATTTTACTATGCCTGCTCTCAACAATGACGACCTGCACTCCACTCTGCTGTCTGATCACTTCATTGGGGACTCAGTTGTGGATTGAAATTCCCAGGATTCTTCTTTCCATCGCCCTCTCCATGACAGACAGCTGCTGCTCCTCTGTCTTCATCAGCGCCCATGTTTCGCGACTATACAACATTGCTGGCAGTACTGTTGAGTTGAAGAAGCTGGCACATGTTGCCTGCTGCAAAATCCTATCTCAATGCCTCAAAGTGGCACAGCAGTGACCCTGGCTTCTCTGACAGTGAGGATAGTGGAGTGTATTCTTCAGTAGGTTCCACTATGCTATTAAGGTGTCAGACTACCAACCCAGGGTTGTCCTCCTTCTTGAGGTTGGGTGCTAGCTAAGTTGAGGAGGTAAACACACCACTGACAGCATAGCCAGTGGGTGGATGAAAAAATGGCTAAAACAACACAAATAAACAGGCCCCAGCTCCTTGTGTGCTCCTCGATCTGTTCTACGACAGTGGTAGGGAGTTCAGTTGACAAGAGGCTGTTAAGAATTTCAGGGGACAGAAAAAGGACTGCCTTCTCAGCGTGCACCTATAACTGAAGGACACTGATGAGAAACAATTTGATAAACCATGTAATGGAGGAGAAGGCAACGACAGACTGCAACATCCTTGGTCTCTGTGAAACACGATGAAGAAAGGAGATGGAAGTGAAATGGAGAGATGAAAGTACCTTCATGTTGGGAAAAAGAAAAAGCCCAAGAACCATTGGAGGAATTGGCTTCATCATCAACATGGAATGTTCTTCAAAAATCATCTCCTGAAAGTTTAAGTCATCCTGCATTGGGGTGCTACACCTCCAACTGAACAAGAAAAGCACCCTCAGAATTATTCAGATCTATTCTCCCACAAGCGCGTGCAAAGATGACAATGTGGAAGAATTCTATCAGGAGCTCGAGGAAACCCTCACTCAAAAATCCACATATACGATCGCAATGGGAGATTTCAACACCAAAGTTGGAAGAGGGAAAGAAAGTGAAAGTTTCATTGGAAGGTATGGCATTGGCGAATGGAATCCACAAGGAGAATGACTGGCAACTTTGGTGGAGATGAAAGAAATGTTCATTGGTAACACCTGGTTTAAGAAGAAGGCTAAGAGGAGGTGGACTTGATCACACCCAATGTGAAGAACAAGAACAAAATTGACTATATTCTGATCGATAAGTGGCGCATTGTACAAGACAGCTCAGTAGTGCCATCATTTAACACCGGTAGTGACCATTGCTTGCTCAGAGCACGGCTCAACTTCAACAAAAAGGTGGAGAAGAAAGCGCTACAAATGGTAAATCAGAGACAGTGGCCAAAAATATTCGATGAGGCAATCTTGAAAGTGAACGTTTCCAAGGAAGACTGGAGTCTTTAGATAAAATCTTCACTGATAAATTGAGGCAATGCATGAAATTAGCCAAGAAAGAAAGACCAAAAAGAGTGAAAGGAAGAATCTCAGAGGAAACGTGGAACTTGCTGGAGAAGCGGTGGGATATGAAGTGAAATGATGGTAACAAACTTGAGTCACAGTGAGGGGGAATGGCTCAGAGACAGCAAGAAATAAACTAAGCTTTGTCATAGGGATGGAGCATTATTGTACGTATAGCAGGAACTTTACATATTATAATCAGTATGTGTGCCTTCACAAACTGTCACAGGATTGTGAGACATTCCTACAAGATACGCAATTTCATGAGGGGGAAATATCTGTTCATGAAGACTGTTTACAAAAGAGGTATATGGAGATTTTAAGATCAAGATGGGATGTTTTTCTAAAAGATACACTCTAATTCAAACAAGAATTATTTCAGGGAAGGTGTATGGCCTGTGTTATAAAGGAGGGCAAATTAGATGATCACAATGGTAACTTCTGGCTTTATAACACGGTGACAATGAGAAACCTATCCTTCGTGCACAGAACTTACCTTCATGTTGAATGTAGCATGATTACAGGAATGCAGGTGACCATAAAAAGTCTGAGCACAGAGGCCCTAGGAAATCAACCAAAAAAAAGAAAACAATTAAATGATTTACAGTTATGTAAATTACAGTATTTCCTTATAAATACCGAGCTTGATTTTACTGTCATGTACAAAGATGCACGTCACTCAACGTGCTAAAAATTAGCCACTGCACTTCTGCATTCATGACAAGGAGCAGATTTTTTAAAGACATGTGATGATGCACATCTGCTTCCACAATTGTGCTTAGTAGAAAAGATGCATTAAAATATTGTCAGCTAATGGCTCTCTTACAAAACACTTTTAATGAACTAGACACATACAATTATAGTCCTTTGGAAAGCAGAGTGCCAGCTTTCAGTGAATGCTTCAATAATGATTTAATAAAGTGTAGTGATTTTATATATATTACTGTGATGCTGTATGATTGAAATATGTCCATTTATATAATGGATATTGCCACTGTTATACAATTGCAACAAATCTTGTACGAAGTACATCATCTAAGGGATCAATGGAAAAGTTACAAGATATCAAATATGATTATCCTGGTTAAATCCATGTTTCATCTCTGTACCTAAAGTTATGAATATTGGCTATGGACTTATATCTTATACATGTAGTATTCCTGGGTAACACCCACCAGGTAAGATTTACATCAAGGCTAGAGAGCTTTGTGTTGATGGTCCATCAAAGACACTTAGCTCTCACAATGGGCCATAGAAGAAACTCATTCCACCCAGATAGCTCTTCCTGCAGATGCCTCAGCCTCTAAGGGGCCAACAGCCACCCCCGGTGAGTCATCAAGCCATGTAAGGATATCCAATATGCTCATGTGATCCTGGACTCCATCTTGTGCCAGTAACTTTCCACAAACTGGGCTGTGAGCTTTGTTTGAGACAGTAAAATTCCAGGCACATGGCAAAGGGTAAAAAAGACCTCAGAGATATTTCCATTTTGCCTTTTTCCCACTCTGATTCTCTGGACTCTGGATTTACAACAAAAAGGAGTATTTCAAACTATGGATTGAGGACCTTCCAATTTTTGGAAGTTACCAGTGAGACTTTACAAACTAGTAGTCTATTCCATCACTGCTACAAACCAGATATAAGGACTTTGCAGTTATTTGTATGTATACGATCTATTAATCATTATTAACTCTCTTCTTTTCTTTTATTAATAAACCTTTAGATTTTAGTTACTAAAGGATTGGCAGCAGCATGATTATTGGGTAACACCTGAGTTATATATTGACCTAGCTCCATGGCTGATCTCTTGGGATTAAAGAACTTTATATGTGATGAAAGTGGTTTTCAGTAACCACTCCTCATAGAGTCCAGTGTCTGGGTGGTGAGACAAGGGCTGGAATACCCAAGGACACTGCATCTTTGAATTCCTGTTAACCAGTGTGTTGAGACAGAAGTTTACCTTTGTTACTGGCTTGGTATGGTATAATCTAATAATAGAATAACCACCAGTTTGGGGTAAATTGGTCTGATTTCTCAGCATTTTGTCCTGAATCTAGTATCTCAGCTGTGATCCACTGAGACACGGTGGCAGTTACATATACACCTTTAATGTCTGTCTTAAGAACCCAAAAGCAGTGAAATCAAAATTCATTATCTTCTATTTCCCTCCCCAGTAGGCTGCAGTTGACCTAGGGAGGCCCATAGTATAGGTCAGATGTCATCTCAGATTTCTGACATGTGCTCTCTGTGGACAGCAGGCATCCAAACTACAATATCTCCTGCCTGGGAAAGAGATGGCCAAGATGGGAGAAAGGAGCTAGTCAACCTATGCTCTCCAAACATGGGAAGCAGCCTACTGGCAAAGAAGTCAGCAGTTAGCAACCTACAATGCCTCGTCCTGGGAACAGATGACCTGGGTCTTCAGGGGATGGAGGACTGGCATAAAAGGCTCCAAGTTTGCCTCCACTATGCCAGCCTGATCCCTCCCAGAGAGATCTAACCTCCCTCCAGTTCCACACACCCTCAACAAACTACTCCCTTCCTCTGAAATCTGGCTCTTCTATACTGGGAGCGTTTACCAGAGCTCTCCCCTACCTTGGAGGGATGTTCTTCTCAAGGGCCTTCCCTGTTGGTAAGCTGGGCCATGGGGAGAAAAGAATCCCCCATCTTAATAAAAATAAGTACAAACTGACCCAAAGGGAAATAGCATTAAAATGCCTTCCATTAAAAATAGCCAAAGGTTTTGGGCAAAGCATCACATGTTAAGAAACCACTCTGCACTTTGGGCAATATTTTACTGGCATTGGAACCAATCAATATTTATGTAAATGTGACCAACAGCAAGAACTGCTACTGAGGTTGCACCGTATAATACCCCCTCTATTTTTATGCTCACTTTATCTGAAATTCTTATTTTAGCTGAATTTACAATCATTATGCTCAACCCAATGCTGTTATTTGGGGAAAATTTTAAACTCTGTTTAACCATTCATGAGTATGAGAGAGTGAAAAATTACAGGTTTTCCACCGAGGAAAGATTTTAATGTACTCTTTGGGGCATGGAAAACTCAAAAATTGTTGAAATTCATAAGACAAACTTTCACAGCAAGGTTAGTCCTAGTCTCTAGGCTAATTTGCAAAGAAAAAAAGTACTTTTATGCATAGTATGGAATTTCTATTAAGTTTATAGTTATCTTACTCCCTTGCTGCAGACATATACACAACACAATACTTCATGCCATCTTAACCCTGCTGGTCACTGGTTCCATGACTCAACCAGTCCTCAGTCCTCCTTCCTGGAGCTGGGTTATAATCCCAACAGCCCCTTTACTTCTTGCAGGGCCTGGTTTTTCCCCACGTGGCACTCACCAACTACTGCTTCCTCAGGCCAGCTGCAGCTTCACAGACTTCCGTCCTGCCTGACACTCCTAGCTCTATATAACTGGAGTGTTACAAGCTCCCACTCAACCTCCGCCTCTCCCTTTTGTCCCTAGGCCTGGCCTGAGTTAGTCACATGACCTCATTATTACTCATCCTCCCCACCTGGGAAGGTGAGCTAAGCATGTTGCAGGTAAGGCTGAGGCCCATCTCCCCTTACTGGGCCCAGCCACCCTGTGACAAGGACAGCACACAAAAAAAGTATAATACAGCAGTTGCCCAGTAGGGACGCATCAATTAGAAGTAACGGAGGAGGAAAAGGACCTTGGAGTATTGGTTGATCATAGAATGATTATGAGTCGCCAATGTCATATGGCTGTGAAAAAAGCTAATGCGGTCTTGGGATGCATCAGGAGAGGTATTTCCAGTAGGGATAAGGAGGTTTTAGTACCGTTATACAAGGCACTGGTGAGACCTCACCTGGAATACTGTGTGCAGTTCTGGTCTCCCATGTTTAAGAAGGATGAATTCAAACTGGAACAGGTACAGAGAAGGGCGACTAGGATGATCCGAGGAATGGAAAACTTGTCTTATGAAAGGAGACTCAAGGAGCTTGGCTTGTTTAGCCTCACTAAAAGAAGGTTAAGGGGAGATATGATTGCTCTCTATAAATATATCAGAGGGATAAATACCAGAGAGGGAGAGGAATTATTTAAGCTCAGTACCAATGTGGACACAAGAACAAATGGATATAAACTGGCCACCGGGAAATTTAAACTAGAAATTAGACGAAGGTTTTTAACCATCAGAGGACTGAAGTTTTGGAATAGCCTTCCAAGGGAAGCAGTGGGGGCAAAAGATTTATCTGGCTTTAAGATTAAACTCGATAAGTTTATGGAGGAGATGGTATGATGGGATAACATGGTTTTGATAATTAAATATTCATGGTAAATAGGCCCAATGGCCTGTGATGAGCTATTAGATGGGGTGAGATCCAAGTTACCCAGGAAAGAATTTTCTGTAGTATCTGGCTGGTGAATCTTGCCCATATGCTCAGGGTTTAGCTGATCACCATATTTGGGGTTGGGAAGGAATTTTCCTCCAGGGCAGATTGGAAGAGGCCCTGGAGGTTTTTCGCCTTCCTCTGTAGCATGGGGCATGGGTCACTTGATGGAGGATTCTCTGCTCCTTGAAGTCTTTAAACTACGATTTGAGGACTTCAATAGCACAGATATAGGTGTGAGGTTTTTTTTGTAGGAGTGGTGGGTGAAATTCTGTGGCCTGCGTTGTGCAGGAGGTCAGACTAGATGATCATAATGGTCTCTTCTGACCTAAATATCTATGAATCTATGAATCTACATGGAACTTCATTTGGGACTCAGGAGACCTAGGTACTATTCTAGGCTCTGCTGCTAACCTGCTGCGTGACCATGGGCAAAGCACTTCACTGCTCTGTGCCTCAGTTTCCCTATCTGTAAAATGGGGATAATGATATTTGCGTGTTTGGATATCTACTGTTGAAAAGCACTCTGCTGGAACAAGGTACTATTCTCATGGAAATTTTGCAATACAAATATAGCAATAATAAAAAGAAAAACAAACCATTACAAAATTCCATTATCTAAACTTCAGTTATAGGAAGAAAAAGATTCACAAAATGGGCTTAATGCTCTACTTGTGTTACTCCATTGTCTTCAATGGACACACAGCAACAAAAAATTTGGCCCTATATATTTAAAAGGGTTATAAATAATCAAACCACCACCCATAAACCCTGATAAAAAAGAAAATTTAAATATTCATTACCCAATTATGAATTCTCTCTTAGCAGAGAAACAGTATTACACACAATCCCCAGGGCAGATAGTGAGAGATAAATTAAATTTGGATAATAACATAATAGGAGATGGGAAGAGTGTAACCGAATATTCATGAAAAGTCTGGTGAAGAAGAATTCTGAGAATACAAAATCTAGTTTGTGTCCTAGTGGCACTGTCAAGCTACATGTCAAAGCATTTTTTGCATCAGTGTAGTCATGGAAAATATACTTTGGCCCCTTTAAATTAATGTGTTGTTTGGTAGGATGAAGGGCAGTGACTTGCACTCTGATATATATATAGATATATATATATATGCTAATATTTTTAAAAATCCATCTTTCCCCAAGCATGGGAATTCAGAACGAAAAGACAAGAAACATGTGGACACAATCCCCCCGAATGAGCACTTCTTGACTTTCCTTCTAGAAAGATCTCAATCTTTATCACCAATGAATGAAACAGACAATGGTCTTGTAAGGTGTTTCTAAATAGTGTCCCTGAAGAGTAATTACAACAACGCCACTAGATTCATCATAATATGTAGTGTATCAGCAGATCAAATTTAATTGCTAATAATAATTGCAAATAAATCTAATATATTTAAACTAATATTTCAGAGTTTACATTTTATTGTTCCCTTTAGCACCCCCAGTCGTGGTAAGATTTGTACTCTAACTGCATACATAAAAACTATATGACTGCACCTGCAAACCCTTACTGATGAACATAGTGCTTACTACAGTGAGCAGCCCCATTGAGGTCAAGAGGTAATAAGTATTTTCAGGATCAGAGCCCATGGTAAGAAAATGTTACGTTTGCAAAATTGAACACTCAAAAGTGAATTAATGATGCACACACAACCTTAACACTGCCTCCCCCTTGCATACACATTCTGCTTTGGTCTTTAATTATTTGATTGTATATTAGTATATCCTCAGGACCCTGGTCTCATTCAATGTGAAATTTACCCCATGCAGACTGCCTGCACAAGAGGTGTAAGTCCCAGTTAAGAAGTATTTTGAATGCCCTATGTCCAGGGGTGAATTTCCCACTGAGTTAAGAGGAGGAGCCCAGTGGAATGAATTAGGCAGGGGTCCTGCAGAACAGGCTTTTGTGGAGCTCCCACTAAGGCAATGTGGTTCTGCAGTGTCTTCAGGGCAGAGTCCCTTTGCAATTAGCATAATCTGGTCCATACAGTATTAGAAGTAATTGTTAAAGGCGCAAGAATATCCCATAACTCATGGTTACAGCACTCTCCTGACAGCTGGGAGAACCCTGTTCAAATCCATTCTCCGCATCTGGCAGAAATAGGAATTGAACTTGCATCATCCACATCCTAGGTTGAGGATCTCTATCCATGAGGCTAAAAGGCTAACACCACCACCGTTTCCTCTAGTCATACTTTAAATGGGACTGGATACAGTAGGCATGCTCAAAGTCTGCCTATCAGATCAGGCCCCACGCACAACTTAGGTTGCTGAACATATCTAGTCTTTCCCTGGTTTGTGAATTGCTTTGGGGCCTAGGTGGCTGATAAGTGTCTGGGTGCTTACAGTGAGGCAGCAGTGCCCAGAGGCAGAAACTTAAGCACTGAGGGAACTTTTACTCTGAAAACTTAGGCATCAAGTGAGTTTAGGTGCCTATAGGGTTCGACAAGAGCTTTGTGAGTTGCAATGGAACCAAAACTGGGATTTAGGCACCTCAATCTGAGACTGAGGTGCCTACATTAGAGGTTTAGGTGCCTAAGTTCTATCATGGATCCCACCTACATAGAGCAGATGCAAACATTGTTGGCACTCCAGCATTTTACACCATAATGCCTGGCTTACTGACAGTACTTCTTGCCACCAAGAAAGCAATGAGGATGCCTGATATTTGACCAAACCTCTCCATTTACAAGAGTGTTAGAGGCAAACTCTGGAACACAGTACTTTGCCCCATATAATGAGAGACAAGATCTGTTAGAAAGACAACATCTTATCCCAACATCAATATTTTGGAAGATTCTCCGATTTGGGTCCGAAGTTCCTGAGACATTATTGTCACAAGTCCAATGACCATCAAACTATGTCTCTCCAGCGAGAGAAAAATAAAAGAGCAAACTGTTTATTATAGAATTCCATAGTTTTAAAAGAGCAACAAATTTATCCAGTTCCCCCCTAAGGAATGTATTAATATCGTTGGGTACAAAGCCCAGGAGCCTCACGGGGCACTAAATTATGAAGAATACCATATTCATTTTTAAACTGAGTCACCAGTCTTTTGATATCTTTGAAATTTAAATTAGTAAAACTGGGTTTTCCTCCACTCTCTTTGAATTACTAGCTGCTAGCCACTTCCTTTTATGTGCACTACTTTCTTCTTTTGTAGCTTTGCCATGAAACTAACAATCAAAGAAAAACACCACAGCAGCAGCATTCACTGAAAGGAAACAAGTATTAAAAGTGAAGCATTTGTTGATAAAAATGGATATAAATATTCTTTTTCATTTCAAAGCTTTAAACTTCTATTTGAATTAGTGTTTATAAATAACACAGAAAAACATCCCTTGGTGCTTATCAAACTGTTAGCTTTCACTAAATATAGCTGTTAATTGCCTGTCTGGGATTAGAGTCATCTGAATGATCTTAAAAGACCCTGATGATGCGTCTATTTTTAAACCTCAGCACAAAAGAAAAGGTAGCTTCAGAAAGCATTTTGCCATTTTCTTGGAGCAGAGAAGCTAAAATAGGTAACCTTGAAGCAATCCTCATGGAACACTGAAACAAGGAACCTGAGTTCAAATAATTTCTTAGGTCTAATTTACACCACGCAAAAAGCCAGGGAATTCAGTGCCATGGGTGAAATTCTGTTCTAATTTCTCCTTGCTATTGAGTGATGCATATCTAGGCAAAACAGGACAAGTTAAGGATAGAGATTTCAGCCCAGCTCTTCATTTCTTTTCATCTATGGAATTAAGTTAGACCATTAACTGCTTACCACAGCAGTTGGGTTTCCCTGATATGTATTTAATTGCTGGTTTAACAAAATCCATTGAGCCATTTTTGATTTACGTGAGTGTGAAAACAATATTGTGCTGCATGTTTTAAGGTGCTGCTCAACCATTTTGAAGGCCTTGATAATTTGAACTCTTTTGGGACTGAGAATGTCATACCACGGGCGATAGACTTCCACAAAGAGCACATCCTTTACAGGGCTGAAAAGTTTGGTTGAGAAGTGTTATAACTGATTCAATATAATGTGCTATGTAAGTGCAGTACATCATTTTCTTTACTGATTTAATCCTTTATGATCTTTTAGATATACACATCTGAGCGTATCTACACCTGTTTACATGGACAGAGATTCAAATATGAAGGACTTCTTGGCCTTCCTGGGAGTTCTAGAGCCTTCAAGAAGTGCACCTACAGGGACTGGTGAGTGCACTCAGAAAAGTGTTTACACAGCAAAACACTCATCGGTATTTTCACTGGTCTTTGTGACTTGGAAAGAATGCTATGATCCCTGAGTGCACCTTAAAGAAATACTCATGGGCCAATGAACACATCCTTTCTTCAAATAACCATATGCCTTACACGTCCAAATAGGAAGTCCTAACTTTTCTACACTAAAGTAGAAAACATATGTATTAATTAAAATAAATAATGTCTTGCGCTTACATAACGCTGTTCATCAGAGGATGGACTTTACAAATGATGCCCTGTGAGGTAGGTAAATAGTAGTATTATCTCCCTTGTACAGGTGGAGTAACTAAGGTACAGAGTGATTAAGTGACCTGTCTCAGGTCACACGGGAAGTCTGTGGCAGTGTCAGGAAACAACTATTGGGATATCATCACAAGCAACTATAAATCAAGGCCCTGAAACTGAGACACCCCTCAAAATGCATTCATTGGAAAATTTCAAATGAAGGGGGTTTTTTGTAATGTTTTGCAAACAGTACTGGACTTTGAATGAAAAAGTCCTTTGAAAACCCACGATTAAAGAAGATAAGAAATGTTGACACTAAAGAATCATTGTGTTTTCTGTAACTCCTCCCCCACAAAGAGACAGAAGGGGTATAATGATATATACATATCGAATATGACATTGAAATGTCAAAATGAATAATTGTTAAATGGTAAGGGTAAAAGTTTTGATAGATTGATAGTAATAATTTGTAATAATGGATAGTGGGTGAGTTTAAATGAGGTAACACTTCGGCTCAGTTCTTGCAGGCATAAGTGTAGTTTTGCCAGTTCTTCTTTTACACAGAATTGCCAATCTGCTTAAAATGATGTTGTTGCTGATGGAACAAAGATAATGTTGTTCTGGAAGTTTTGAGGAAGAAACATACAAATCTGTAACAAGAAGAGATGTTTTACTGAGAAAACCCAGGATATAAAAACTGCAGAAAAACAGCAGAAAAAATGCAGGAGTTGGGTAAATTAAAATGTCCAGGTTACATAAAGAATTAAAGGGTGGCTGTGATAGAAGCTGATTGGAGAAAAGAAATATGGAATGTGAAAATGTATAAAAGAAGTGAACAGGGCCCAAATCAGAGAAACAATGGACCGAGAACTGAAGGAACAGGACTGAAGGACCAGACAAAGAGATCAGAGGAGGCAATAACCAGCATGAAATACAAGCTAACTTTCCCAGTGTCCCAGAATTAGGAAATCTGGGCCCTACACCTATTCTGTTTTGTCTGATATTATTTTCTGGCATAAATATATGTTCAGACACTGTAAGTAACACTAATTCTGTCTGAAATTGTATAAATAAAGGCGAGAATTGATTAAGTCTAAATTGGGTGGACTTGTGACTCAGTTCCCCCATTTTACACCCTCCCCCCAACACAACCTACATCTCTCAGCTTTCACGCCCAAGTTTCAAACACAAGACCAGCCTTGCCTTCAACAGGAAAAAAAAAATCTGCGAGTGAACCGCCAAGGTTGGGAACGTAAGCACAACAAAATTAAGATGCCCATCATATTAATTCTGTCACATTGCACATAAATATTATGGCAAACCCAGTGGCATTGGAGCAATTTTTATAATGACGGTGCTGAAAGCCATTGAACCAAAATGTAAACCTTGTATATGATGGAAACAACTTTAAGCCGGGGGTGCTGCTGCATCCTCAGCACCCGCAGATCCAGCACCTCTGGGCACATCTTTGAATCGACACATACAGCACCACGGTCAACAGATCAGTACAAATATGGAAGGAACTAAGGTAACTTTGCTTTGGGAGTACTTATTTCTGACTTTCCTCACTCCTGTGCATTTGAACTTCCCCTTAACGTAGCATTAACATAGCTTTTGGATTAAAATATTCTTCCAAGATATAAATGTTCAAACTTATTTTTCTTAATTGGGAAGAAAAATGTGCTTTCAGGCCAAGACCTTGAATGCTAAGTCAGTTCAAAGTGAACCTTGGAGGCTCTCCTGGCAAACCCTGAATACAAGGGTTTGTAATAGAAATGCTGACAGACCCCATTCATGCCTCTGTAATATAATCTGACTCCACGATAAATGTTTCATGAATTAAGAAAGTTGAAAAAGCCTTTCTGTTTGACTTTGTTCTTGAGATGAAAGCAAATCATCTTTTTGTCTTCTCCCCACACTTGGATTTCTAATACGGCAGTCTGCTAAAACCCTAAACCAGAGGCAGTATTTGAACAGACATGACCATGTAGGGTACCTTCTTCTATGAACTCCTGAAGGATTCATCAGCTTCCAACTCAACAGAAAAAAGTTTCAACAAACCAGAGGAATGGAAAAAATATGGTTTTGTGACCTATTTACTAAACATTTACAGAGTTTCGGTGCATTGTTTAAACAACTATCTTCCCCAGAGAAGGTTTTAAAAATAGATGTAATTGAAAAACAGACCGCTGACAATTTGACCCTGAGGTCTTCTCCACCGTAGGAAGTCTACCACTTTTTGACAAAGGGTGTCAAGAACTGTACAACCTTCCCTCGGGCAGCGTAGGACAAGTCAACGGAATTCAGTACTTGTTGAATAGAAGTTTTTAGCTTGTTTATCCAATATAGTTCAGTCAGCTTTGCTACAATGAGTGTTGAACTCAATTGATCAAGATCATGCCAGAGGATAAACTATTTCCAAAGATCTTGAGGGGGTAGGGTGGGATTCATTTTTTAAACCTATGGCTCATTTTTTCTAGACACACCTTTTCAACCAGTCCATCAGGGTCCCACTGGAAAAGAATAGCAGTAGTACTCTCCCATATGCCACCTACATGAGACACCGAAAGGTGAGATCATCATGAGACTCCTCTCACAATAGCTCTTCATATTAAGATCAGCCTTCCCTTAGTTATTTGGCTTTACCAGCAGAGAAATAGTGGATAACATTGACTTTTAAATCAACATTATTCTTCAGAGTCAACCACCTTTCTAATTAATAGGAACAGTTTGCATCCCTCTCACAGTTATTGTTCAAGACTATCTGGAGACTCAGCCTCAGGCATTAGTTGTATTAGTCTTTACTTAGTTCATGCTTGTTAGTTTACCCTTGCAGCTAAAAGGGCTATAGTTTAATTTGTGTTTTTTTGTTGACACTGAATCAGTCCCATTGAATGGTAAGGGACTGTGTAATAACAGAGGTGCCATCTTCAAGGTAAGATGTGAAACTGAGGCTCTGAGCACTCGTGATCACAAAGATCCCATGAAACACTGAGGTGTGTTAATTAGCTTTTCAGGATGGGGATGCTGAGAAATCAAACCCTGCAGGTCTAAATTCCACATAATCCTGCCTCTGAGGCTAGCGCTCTTTCCTATTGCTCTTTAGGGCACCTCTGACTGCAAGTCCTCTGCCAACATTACTCTTTTGTTGTCCTCAAAGGGGCTGGTGAACCGATCTCCTCTGCCTCCAACTTGCTTTTCAGCCCAGGTTGTTCCCCTAATCCAGGGTGCACCAGGTGACCACATCCACTATCATGCAGTTTCAGCGGCGCTAGTGTCTTTAAACAATACATGAGTGTCTCTGGGGAGAGGAAAACCTCCAGAAGGAAGAAGGGTCTGGGACACATGCCGGCAGCCAATGCTGTTAAAGTTAGTGAAGGGTCATAGACACTCTCTAAATCATAGTGCAGAAGCTGGAAACCACTAGTTGTCCCAAATAGTACACAGTTGCTAAGGAACCAGAACAATTTTCTGCCTACCACACTCAGAATTATGGGATGCCTTCATCTGTGCTCTCATTTTAGCAGTACTGGCAATTGAAATGTCTCCAGCAACTACAGAACCCTACGGTGGGAGGAGTCAGCCATTGTCTGCTCCTCCTCCTACTGAATACCAGTGAAGGGTAGTCTGTACCTAGCAAGCTGCAAGACGAAGAAAGTGAGCACACAGTTCCCCCTCCCCCTGGAGGGGGAGCGGGGACTAGAGACGGCCATGTGGCTTGGGAGAGGGAGAGTGTAAGGTTGGATGGACCACCTCTTAAAAGACATCCAAGGTATTTATGGAATATCAATGTCCTTGAAGGGAAGGATGTATGAGGAGCTGTAGCTGGAAGGACCTAAGGATTATACAAAGTGTTTATTCACCTGGTTGATGTCCGCAGACAACACTAGAAACAGAACCCATTCCTTCTTCAAATGGATTCTGAGATCTACATGAACATATCAGATTGCCACTGCGTTAAGCACCCAATTTAGATGATTGTATTCCTCCCCCTGTAATTTTAGTGGTCCACCCTACAGAAGTTCTGGAGAACAATGGTCAATCAAGATGGCCAGTGCCACCCTGCTAATCAGGGTGAGTGTGTCCCTCAGCTCTGCTCACTGCATGAGTGGGATGAGACCCTTCTCTCTCACAGAACAGGGTAGTTTATTTTT
This sequence comes from Caretta caretta, assembly GCF_965140235.1. NCBI lineage: Eukaryota > Metazoa > Chordata > Testudines > Cheloniidae > Caretta > Caretta caretta. The sequence continues at coordinate 68,106,074 of NC_134216.1, read as the reverse complement.
ATTGTAGCTAAAGGTCACATTAAATGAACTCATGATTCCAAAACTCTGAAAAGCATACAAGAGTTTTCATGAGTTATGTTCAAGTGGTATGGATATAATAGGTCTCTCTCATGTTCAGTCTTCTGAGCCTCAGTTATCTTAACCTAGGAAGGAGCACTACAAAAAAGATCAGATTAACTAAATTTGCTAATGGTGCCTAATAAGGGAAGTAGTGATCACAGTGAAAGCAGAAAGGAACATTCAAAAGAATTTATGTTGGCCTTGTAAATGAGATGACACGAAGGTGGATGTCAATACAAGTAATACATAAGTGGACTTGAATTAAATATAAGAAATAGAGATGAGTCCAAACTGGAAAATCTGCCAATTCTCTTTCCTCCCCAGATTTCAAGAGCAGGAGATTGATATTCAAGTTCCCTGCCTTTAAAATCTTAATTCTCTGTGAAACCAAATATAGAAAGAGTCTTATTTTTTTGGATGTGGTTCAAATGCAGCCCAAGTTTGTGGAAAGCTAACAAAAAGAGCTGATCTCTTAAGATGTCCACCATTTCTCCACACCTTCTGTGGTTGTAAACTCCTTGCATGTGTCCAGTGATTGTATTTTTAAAGCTGTACACTCTATGTCTTCTCTACCTAGGACTCTCAATAAATAAAATACATAAAATCTACAACTCAGGCTGGCACGAATATTGCAAAATCTCTTGAGTTTTCCATTCTATTTCAGTTAAAATCTCTTGAAAAGCGCTCACAACATTTAGGCACATTCAAACGAGAACCATAGCCTTGGTTCAGACTCAGACCCAAACACCAACCCGTTATTTAATTCACACCAGAACAGTACTTATTTGCCTATCTTGAATAAACAAAACTAAGTTGTTTAACTAGAACAAACAACTTAGAAAACATTGCAGGCAACCTATGGAAGAGTTGCCTGCAATAACGAAGGATGGCTCAAGGATAGGGAATGGTTAATAAGCCTCTTCCATTTTCAAAGTGCCAGTGAGAATCCAAATCAGGTCAGTGGTAGCAAAGCTATTACCCATCTGACTGCTATTTTCTTTTTTAAAATCCCATTTTTATTTTTAAAAACTCATTAGTAACAATACTGCATTTACACTGTGCATTCTATTGTCAAACCTGTTATATGTGGAACATACCCCATCCAAGTTTAACATGGCAAATCAATGTAGAAATAAACCAAAAAAAGGAAGATTAAAAAAAGAAGCTATAAACAACCCTGCAATTTTTATTAAAGCTTTCAGTAATAATTTGTGATTGGCATTTTATTCTCTTGTGTCTTAGTGTTTGTTCTGTGCAATTTTGGTCCAATAAAATATATGATCTTACCCACCTTGTTTGTTCTGTATCCTTTATTGTCTTCATTAATCTACAAGGTGGGTTGATTGTGCTATAGATTTTCAAATGTGTATGTTCAGCTCCTTCACCATCTAATTGCTGTTCCTTGGTTTATGAGCAAATAATGTGTGATCTCAGTCCATTATCCTACTGGGCAGAGAGCCATAACCCCAATTGGCATCCAAATTAGCAGTCTCGGCAGAGAAACCCAGCACTGAATGGGAATGGAAAGTAAACCACTTGCTCATCCAGGGCTTTCTGTCTGAGGAGTTGTGAAAGGTTCATCAAAAATTCCTAAAGTCTGTCAAATTTCAAAATGCTGAATTTCAAATGTTGTCAATGTTTTGAAACTCAGTCAGTTTTAACCCACTCTAATCATTTGATCAGGTTTGACAGATTCTTTGGGCGGAGGGTGGAAATTTTTTCTTAGCTTTTATTTAAAATTTGAATATTTCAATTAAATGTCAGTATAACAGTGACAGGATGGTGCTTCCCATTAAATTTAGTCAGAACCACATCCTGAGTTAATAAATTCCTAGGCCTACGGCCTCTGAATTTGTTCATCCCAGGATACAGTTATCACTTAAAAAGGCAGCATCCTCATGATCATGATTACCATACATTGCAATATATGTGTAGTAAATGTTTTTCGTTTAGATACTGAATTACGGAATGGGTCAGATCCTGGGCCCATTGAAGTTAATGGCAAAATTCCTATCAGTTTTAATCATAGGACCTCATCCTGCAATGCTTGTTTCTACAAAACTCACATGGATTTCAGTGTTGTACTACATATTGCAGTAGCTATCCCAAATCATGTAGGCTCAGATCCAGGAAGGTACTTAAACACACGCTTTAAACTTTAAGCACATGAAATCAATTGGACTAATCAGAATTAGAATTAGAATTAGGCCAGTACTGTGTGATTTTGAGAGTCCCTTCTACATTATATAACCCATATAGCTCTCTGATCACAGTGCAGGAAAACAATTTCTAATTTTTATATTTTGTGGTTACTTAAAAATATATGTAATTGAGTTCAGCTTTGTTCATATTTCCCTGTAAAGAATAGTTCTGACGTAAATGGAAAGGGAATTTCTGTTTCATTTTTTGTACCCAGGCATTGTGTTTGATGACTGAATTCACAGGAGTATAAACTATGTAATGACCCCTGCAGTCTTCAAAACCAGAAAATCTTACACAGGCTGTAATGGGACAGCACTAGTGTTGCCAACTTTCTATTTCAAAAACTGAACACCCTAGCCCCACCCCCTTCCCTGAGGCTCCTCCCCCGATCATTACATTCCCCCTCCCTCAGTGGCTCATTCCCCCCACCCTCACTCACTTTCACTGGGCTAGAGCAGGGGGTTGGGGTGCTGGAGAGGGTGAGGACTCCAGCTGGGGATGGAGGCTCTGGGGTGGGGCTGGGGATGAGGGATTTTGGGTGCACAAGGGGGCTCAGGGCTGGGCAGGGGGTTGAGATGTGGGCTTACCTCAGGTGGCTCCCGGTCGGCGGTACTGCAGAGCCAAGGCAGGCGGCCTGCCTGTCCTGGGGCACTGCCCTGTGATCCAGAAGCAGCCATCAATTCTGGCTCCTAGGCGGGCGGGGAGGGCAAGAGGTTCCATGGCACGCACTGCTCTCGCCCACAGACCTCCCCCCCACCATTGACCAATGGGAGTACAGAGCTGGTGCTTGGGGTGGGGGCAGCATGCAGACCCCGTGGCCCCCCGCCTAGGAGCTGAAAACCGGATGCCTGTCAGCCCTACCCACTCCCTGTCAGCAACTCCAGTCCCAGCAGCCAGCCAGGAGCTCTCTTTGCTCCCCTGGTCCCTGCTCACACTGAGGATTCTGTGGTCTGCTGCTCTTTCAGCCGGCAATCCAGCCCTCTCCCTTCCAGCTCCAGACAGAAACTAACTGCTGCTCTATTCTGCAGCTCCTTTTATATGGCCCCGCTGGGCCCTGACCGGCTACTCCCTGCAACCTCTCTCATTGGCTGCTTCCCCACAACCACTCTAGGTTACCTGGAGGACTTCTCTTCTGCTCCTCTCTGCGAGGGGGTGTGGCAGGACCGTGAGGCCTCCAGCAGGGGTCACTGGGCCTAGTCTACCCCGTCACATGGGCACATCCCATGGCACAGAAAATATCAATGCCAGTTGCTTTTGATTAACGTTAAACAAATAACGGGATAAGAGGCCATTAATAAAATGAGATGTCAAAAAATAAAAGCTGACCAGAAGCACTTTCTCCTGAAAGATTTCTTGCCTGTTACAGACAAAGTTGTCAAGACAAAAATGAGTTCTCCAAAACCCATTTTGCACCTGAAGAGAATAAGCACTGATGGGCCCACGAACGCCACCTATTCGACAGCAGTGTTCCCAAGATGCTAGTATAGCAAACAAACACTGAGAAGAGTAACACTCCTTGAAGCATTTTCACAGTTCAGTAGTGAAATTGGAGGGCATGTCTGCATCAGCACTTGCCAAGCTGCAAGCTGGGGTGAATATCTACAGCGTTCCAGCATGCTGCACACTAAGTATCCGCGTGGACCCTGTTGCCGCACACTAAACATTTCCTACTGTGCATGGATGTACTGCAATTTGAAACAGCCATATGTCACTGTATATATATGGAAAGAAAAGTTTATTTTTGAAATCTGAGTTTTTTGGACATTTGGGTGGGAGTCTCTGACCAAATCTATTCTGCTTCTGTCGTACACTGTATAAAATATTAGTTGCATTATTTTAATATTGCAAAATGACAATATTGGCCTGATCCTGCAGTCCTTATTCAGGCAAAGCTCCCAGGGACTCAGTGGGAGTTCTGCCTGAGTGAGGATTGCTGGACAGTTCCTTACAGTATGTAATGGAAAACAGAAAATACACACAGCAAACTCACATTATAGTAGATCTATCATTTTATATAGTCTGCGGACAAAAGAATTTCAGCCTTAGGGTTTTGCGAGTTATTAAAGGCAGCCAGCTCCAAAATTGTTAGTGCAATAATCTCATTGACACATACAAGTTAGGAAATAGAGGTCTCATTAACAAAGCCTCTAGTCTTTATTAGATCATATAAATAACCAAGAAAGCCTGCAAAAGATCGATTACAGCCTTTAAAATGTTTACAGAATTTGTGTTTAATTAAGACCATTTTAATATGCAAATCAAGGCTAATTATCCTCATTTATTAATGTTAGTCTGCCTGGGCTCTGAACAGCTTCAGCTGTGGGAAAGATAACTGCATCCTGTTTCTGTTGTTCTTTCAAAGGGGAACGGCAGAGGAAACGATCAAGTTCTGCCACCAGTATGTACTAAGGCTTTCAAAACTGCATTTCTGTTTACCATTTGGAGATCGAGGTAAAAAAAAATGCTCAATGTAGCATAAAATCTAGCTGATGTGTTAAGCACTTCTTCACCCACTATTTTTCTGAGTGCTTTAATTAATGCATTTCCTTCAAAGTATGTGATCCCTCTGGGAGCTTCTTTTGGTGAAAACCTGCCCTTCTTCAGTGCAGTGATTGAACGGATTGGTTTCTAACACAGCACATTGTCAATTAGAAGTTGATATCAGGGCATGGTCAGCCCCCTCCACCCACCGGAAATGGAAGCCTCCTACGTTGAAAAGCCAAGGCATTATAGCAAAGCCCTAGGAAATTAAACATGAAGCAAACAAGACCATGAAGAACCCAACAGCCTTCATCCACATGAAGGGAGAAGAGGCTAGTGGGGAATAAAAAGCAGCAAGGGGGGAAACAAATGTCTGTATTTTGATACCTTAAGAATGAAAATTAAAGCCTAAAATCCCACCTGAATTTGTTCCGAGAAAAAGGTAGGAAGAGCCAGAGCTGAGTTCTTGTAAAAATCATCTTCCTTTTTTCCCCTCCCCACTCCACTATTCTCCTGCCTCCAGAGTGAACTCTTAAGACTTCACAATCCAGAGAATCATTCGCCATTGTTCAGTATTGACTTGTTATTGAGGGCATAGGGGTTTTATGCAGTGGGGAAAATGTCAAATGCTTCTGTTTGCCACCTGCCCCATTCTAAAATCGATGTCTCTATTTTCTTTTCTTGTATTGTAAATGGGTGGCCTTGGATAGCTCAGAGGGCAAAAGTGGATGTTTTCCACCTCTGATTCTTCTGTGATACCATACTAGACACTTTTAAATGTTCTGGGAAAATAAAATCACATAGAAAAAACACAGGCAACCACTGTAGGTTCCTGCTTTTTGAGATAAAGAGATCAGAGCAGAAAAAAACCAAGATTTCACAAATAGTCATGTACAGTCCCCATTCCACAGATCAGAAGCAGCGCTGAGAAGGCTGGTGCTGCCCCCAGAGTCATGAGGGGCTAGGCAATGAGCAGACAAAAGAAGCTGGCCTTTCTGCCTACCACAGAGCTGGTAGACAGACTGGCTAGAAGGCTAGAAGGAAATCCAGCTGCCAGCTGTTTCCAATTGGATAATGAGGATGGAATTTGAGAAGGGACTTTAAAGGCTGCTGGAGAGGGCACATAAGGGCATATCAAGCCTAAACGGAATCTAAGATCTGGCTTTAGGGGACAGGCCCAAGGAGCAGCATGAGTCATGGTCCCCATGAGCCTGCATCACATCTAAGGATCAGTTCCTGCCCAAAGGGAAGAAAGTGCCTTAATCCGGGACTAATGAGCCATGGCTGGAGGGGTTGTGGAGCCTCTTTGTGACTGATGGAGGGAGAATTCTTTTTAGGCATCTTGGATTTGTCCCAGTCTTCAACTGGCTGTTCTTCGCAATGACACCAGGATTCTGGACGTGCTAAGAGAGCACCGGGACATTTCTCTGTGTTGGAGCAATCCCTGAGGGAATTCCTGCCTTCTGAAAGGTTGCAAGCATTTGAAACAACCTTGTGCCGGATGGGTGCTCCTATTACAGTCTCATTTTCTATTGTAAGTTATTGTTTGTAATTAGAGACTTTGGCACTTTCTGGCCTTTATTACATGAGAATATACGGCTGGGATTTTCAAAGGTGCCTGGAGACCTAGGAAGCCCAAATCCCACTAAGGTTATTTTTACACAACAACTGGGAGGCAACCCTGAAGCATGTGTAAGCCTACCTGAGCCAGCTTGCTAAAAATAGCAGTGTCCTATGGGCTAGCCTCTGAAGTACAATGCCCACCCAGGACTCTAGGTATGTACTCTGGAAGTTAGCTTGTGCTGCCATAGCTACACTACTGTTTTTAGTGAGCTGTTAGGATATAGACATTCAGGCCTGCCTGTAAAGACCTATACTTTAAGAATGTAGGTGTATGTTTATCATTTAGCCAGTTACAGAGGTATAAAAGAAAGAATCTGTGTAAGGGCCTTCTCTCACTGTGACAGTCTGAGGCCTTGTTCTTAGGCCAATGCCTTTGGCTAAGCAGCAGAGGCAGCCATAAGCTGGGAAGCGAACGGTCACATCCTCACATCCCAAACGAGTCGATCTGGGGCTGTTAGCAAGGTGATCCGATCTATCACCTCCAGGGAAAGGGAAGAGCCTAGAAGATGTAAAAGGAAATTTAGGTTGATAGTTTTCTCTCTGGTAAGAACTCACTTATCAATAGACACAGCTGGAAAACCCTTATGTCTTTATAAAGGTACTTGTGAAATCCTTACTTCTGTATTGTTTTGTCATTATAGTTCCCACTTTGCTATTGTTTATTTGCATGGTCTCTGTCTAGTTCTGTGATTGTTTCTGTCTGCTGTATAATTAATTTTGCTGGGTGTAAACTAATTAAGGTGGTGGGATATAATTGGTTAGCTAATCATGTTACAATATATTAGGATTGGTTAGGTAATTTTCAGTAGAATGATTGGTTAAGGTATAGCTAAGAATATTACTATATAAATTAGGGGCAAAGAGGAAGTAAGTTGGGATTCAAAAATAAGGAAAAGGGAACTTGGATTTAAGCTTGCTGGAAGTTCACCCCAATAAACATCGAATTGTTTGCACCTTTGGACTTTGGGTATTGTTGCTCTCTGTTCATGCGAGAAGGACCAGGGAAGGGGGAGAGTGAAGGAATAAGCTAGAGAGCTAGCTCCATAAAATCTAGCTCAGGCATGCCTACACATGCTGTCCCAAACTGCAGTGTAGACACACCCTGAGTGTCAGTAGAATTCCCTGTCAAACAAAAAGCAAACTGAGTGCATTTTCACATAATCAATGCAAACCCAAGCTCCTCACAGCCAAGAGGAGAAGCTGGAAGGTAAACTCTACCTACTTTCTAAGTGAAGATGTTTTCTTTCTATCCATTGGAGAGGCATAGCACAGCTACAGCTACTAGATGCTGTCCAACCCTGACTTGTAGGGACCACCTCTGGGGAAAAAGGAGTATTTTTTTTTAATTATTCATTCTTTAGCCATTCTGTGGAAATGCCAGTTATGGAGACTGTATTTGTAATATGGACATTTTTCCTAAAAGAGGATGAGACCAGCAATTCATTTCATGTAGGCCACAGAACATCAGATAGTAACAGCTTTTGGTCACTGATGACCTTGCCTGGATTTGAACCATTGACGTAGACATGAAAGACACCACATTCTAGTACCAGGCTTCTGAACTATTATATCCCCAAACGATATGTTTTAACATGGACTCTGAGACCACTCGCCTGTGAGACCAGTGGAAATCTCCCAGAACACAGGAATTGCTATATCAGATCACACCCAGAGAGTATAGTACCCTCTGAAGCATCAGAGACAGGAGGGTGCGTGGGGGAGAGTGAGAGACGGGGTGGGGGCGGAGTGAGCGGGGTGGGGCCTTGGAGAAGGGGCTTGGCAAGGGTGTTTGGTTTTGTTCAGGAACGTTACATACTGTTAATAACTGCCTCCAAAGTCCTTTCTTCTCCTCAGAGTGCAATTGTGCAAATAGGAAGAATGAGCCCATGAATCAAAACCATGAACATGATAACATTATAAGGAGGAGACCTTGTGGCACCTTAGAGACTAACACATTTATTTGGGCATAAGCTTTCATGGGCTAGAACCCACTTCATCAGATGCAGGGAGTGGAAAATACAGTAGCAGGTATATATATACATAATATATGAAAAGATGGGCGTTGCCTTTCCAAGTGTGTGGGGGGGATCAATCTAACGAGCCAATTCAATTAACAGTAGAATACCAAGGGAGGAAAAATCACTTTTGTAGTGGTAATGAGGGTGGCCCATTTCAAACAGTTGACAAGAAGGTGTGAGTAACAGTAGGAGGAAATTAGTATGGTAAAATCAGTTTTTGTAATGACCCAATCAAGTGGGTTCTAGCCCACGAAAGCTTATGCCCAAGTAAATTTGTTAGTCTCTAAGGTGCCACAAGGACTCCTTGTTGTTTTTGCTGATACAGACTAACGTGCCTACCACTCTGAAACCTGTCATTATAAGAAGGATATGGCATAAGTTTTCTTGACAAACCTTAGTCAAGAAAACTACTTAGCTGATTACCTGTACCACCTTTCTTAGGGTTCTTTGAATTTTGATTGCTTAACTAAAGAAAAAGGACTCAAGAGTTTAATTAAATTTTATAGAGTTTTATGAATTATTCTTAACAACAGCAACAGAGAGTAGAGGATACAAGAGGGCAAACATAGTACTGGACTATGATTTTTCCAACATAAACTAGAAAGTTGATAGATACAGTAGCCATCCAGGTTTTCAGAATAAATAATACAACCACAATAGAAAATAACACTTATACTTAATCACTATCCTGAAAAGGTGACTTCGTTCAGATTTTTGACTAAGAGATCCTCAGAATATGGCCTTACTTGTGTCAGTTGGTTATCAAGTCTGGTGTTGGTAGCACAACAGAGGAAAAAATACAAAACTAAAGCATAAGACAATTTCGTCAACTGCTTACATGCCAATTCACCATGGTCTCCTTCCCAATGGATCTACACTAGCCAACCCTTTACACCCACTTCTCAGCCAACTATATTAGCCTGGGATCTGATTAACGCTCTAACTACCTAATGTAACTCCTACATTTATAACAACTATACAGACTGAGTGCAGCTCAAGAGGCTCGCACACTTGGTCTCGTTTTATGTCTGTACACACCTACAATTTGAAGGTCAGTATGAAACTATTAACTATGGTAGACATATGTACAGTGTTTCACAGTCTTAGTTAGCCTTGGTGACTTGTTCAGTGTCAAAGCTACTTTACAAAAATTTTGATTGCAACTTGTTACAGGACAAGGACACACACAGTAACTGTGTGACAATTTTTACAGCGCACACACAAACATATATATTTCCCTACTAATTAGGTACCCCGTTTCAAGAAGTAGTCAGTTTGACTGATTTGGGTCATCACTCAAAAGAAAGTCTGGGTGTTACTTATCACCAGGTCTTTGCTCAGCCATCAGTAGGAGTTGACACTGCAAACACAGGTGGATTGAAGGATGGACATGACTAGTCTTTTCCTAGTGCACTAGTGGGCAACCCGAATTGCTAGAAAATACAAAGGGACAGTTACATGTGCCTATCCAAGCTAGGTACTTGATGTCATCAGGAGCATTCCCAGGTGACTGGTCCAGGACCTCAATCTTCTGGGAATTTTCAGTTCTTGGGAAGTGATGTGCTGAAGGAGACAGACCATTTTTTCTCGTTTGTGCTGATTGACCAGCTTGGGTCCTTTTCTTGGAGATGCTGGACTGGATCAATCAGGTAGTGAACTAAACTTCTGCGAAAAATTTGAAACCATCCAATGAAAATGTGAATGGTCCTCTCTTACCATTCAATCAGGAAACGAGGCAAAACTTCGAATGGGGAAAATGCATTTGACCAGCTCTGTTAGGCTTGTGCCCCTGCTTTAATGAACCATGTGGTTTTGCTGGGGATAGAATCACTTGGTGTCTGCCACCTGCACTACAGGCTGCTGTGAAGGTGGTGCAGAACTGATGATGTGGCTTTGCATCTGGGCATAGGGGTCCCCAGGGTAATCCTTCCCTGTGGCATCTTTGTGTGGGGCTACTGGTGTAAAGCAGAATAAGGGCAACGTCGGATCAGGCCCAATATCTAAGCTGGAATTAGAATTCAGGAGTTTGTGTCTCCTAATGCCATGCTCAGACCACCCCTGATGCATCAAATGGCCAGTATAGTCCCCAAGGATGTAATGCCACCTACCATACAGGACACAGTGGCACAAGGAGTATTGTACTATAAAGAACCCCATTATCTTCATTTTCACTTCAGCTAACTTTGTACGCCAGTGACCTGGGAAGCAGCATGAAATGAGTACATATTGCAAACTGGCTTTTATAAACATTATTTGTTCAAAGAAGGAACTCTCTTTACAATATATGAACCATGACTAATTACAGAGGTCAAGGTGACCTTTGCTCCTCACTGTGTAAAGTATTTTTCTTCTCTAAAGAAGATCATAGTTTAATGAATAAGGTGTCAGGGAACACACACAAAAAAGAGAGACTAAGCAAGAGTACACTCGTTCTTGGGCTCTGCTATAAATAATGCTCTCATTAAAATTCTGCCTTGAAAGAAAGGCAAGTCCATTAGTTTGGCAGCTAATTTTTACTGCCTCCTTAGATGTACGCATATTAAAAATTCAGCTTTTATAATTGCCAGCCATCAACCACCTAGTCAATGCTGTTCTTGGAGTTTTTAATTATTTACTTCATTTGCATAGACACTCCAATTTATGATCAACCATTTAGTTATCAAGGGACAGTTTTAATAATTTCTCTTTTCCATTTTTGTTTAGCCCTTTTGTATCCCAGTAAAAGCTCTGAGACAGTCCTTGCCCTGTGCTGAGGACTGTTAAAAATATATATGCTAATAGCACTGGCCTCCTTTTCCCCATTCCAGCCTACTCTGCTGCAGGGCCACGGTTTCTGATTAACATGTGTTAAAAGGTGTGATCGACTCCATAGCTAGGTTAAGTTAACACAGGACCCTGGATCCAACCAGTCATTTGCCCAAGTCCTCATGCCCCTAAAACGCTACCAGTGAAACTGAGCAGATTTGAATAGCTGTACTGATGAACACCCCAAATATTCCACCAGCTGCAGCAAGTTGTTGTCTGTCCTCTGCTTCCACCCAGAGGGGAAAACTCACCTTTGATGGTCTTTTTCCTTTTTCACAGGTGCCAGCAAGCTGGGGGAGGAGACACCAAATTCTGTCCCATACTTTCTTCCCAGTAGTCTAAGATTTTTTTTCCCTCTTTCTCTTTATGCTGCTTTTTCACAGACTCCCTCTATCCCCGAGGACTATGCTGCTGCTAGGTCTTTGCACAGCTTATACATCACACCTAGTATTGTCCCCCTCTTCTATTTGACTCACAACAGCAAGGGTCCGGGACTTTTTTCAAAGGCTTTCCGCCCCCTGCTTTCTGTTTGTAGCTCCATGCCCAGGGCACACACCTTTGTTCTCAGCATTCTGTCTGCACAGGACTTGCGCTCCTTGGATACACACATGACGTCTGTGTCCTAGTGTGCATGGGAGAGCGCAGCCTCCCAAATGAGACCCTCTACCCTTCTGCAGTGAATCTCACTGACCCTCTGCTCCTGAACAACCACAAAACCCTGTGCAGCGGAAAAGGGCCATGAGCACAATTATTATTTTCAGCACCCTTGGTGTGAATTCTCTCCCACTATGCATCACAGCAACGGCTACAGGATAAAAATGCGTCATGAAAGAATAATTGTAGGGCTCTTCATACTCCCTCAGAAACAACTAAACTATTGAACAAAAGAATTGCACTGTGTGTCATCAGGGTTCAGCTTCAGGCTCTGGCGACAATCAAAGTGACTGATTTGTAATCCCAGGTATCAGTGTGCTCCCTCCCTGGGTACTGTCTGGAAGCTTTCTGTGGATAGGATATTGAGGAGTGAATGTGAATAGAGCAAAGCAGCCTTGCCTGGCAGGAAGGAAATTGATTACCAATTCCTCTTTCTGCCAGGCAAAACTTCTTTGCTTCACTCAGACTTTTCAACGGTTTGTCTGAAGATGGCCTCAAGTGGCATTGGGGGTCAGGGTGATGAGCCTAGAGATTACAAATCAATCATTATTACAGAGCCTTTTATTCGGTTTCTTAGTAGCAAACAGAAAATAAAAATCATGTTCCAATTTTTGTCTTCTTTTTCCCTTCACCTCTTTCACTTCCCCTTTTCCTCACTCACCTGCTATTTTGCTTAATTTTGCCATTTTTACTTTCATTCTTGAATTTGTATTTCCCTTTTATATTTGATGTTATCCCTTTACCAAGGTTTTTTTTACCTCTTCCCTCTGCTAATTCACTGATCTCCCCACCATCCATATACACCTGAGATTAATATGAAACATTTCAGACAACTATCAGGTCTTTCCATTCCACAATCTCTTTTCTTCTTCTTTTCCTCTCTCCCACTCAGACCTCTAAAAATTGGGAGTATAACACTACGGGAGAGGAAGATGTCAGTTATGCTGCTTAATGTTCTGCACAACTGTGCTCAGATACTATGCTTCTGAGTGTGTATAAAAACCTACATAGAATAATATATAAGGCCCATTTGAAGCTTCTTGACCATCCAGCTGTCTCCTTTCAGTGTCCTCACTCCCTCTTCCTACAATGCTATTCTCTGTACAGCAAGAACTGGTGGGGTTTCACTTCAGAGCTTCCATGACACAGCAGTGCTGAAAGTCTAGGCCCAATTCCGTTTTCACTTACACCAGTTTTACACTGGGGATTTGTCTAGACTATTGTCAACTTCACATGTTCCAAAACCATAGTGCCCCCTCTCCCCAAAACGGATATATTTTAAAACACAATTTGGGGGTCATTTTTATTTACCTTCTAGTTTTTGAGCCTTTTGGGTGCACTCTGGTCACATTGCCAAGCTTTTCCCACAACCATGAGGGATAGCAAGTTTTTTTAGCTTTTTAGTACAACATCAAATTGTGCAAGACTGCAATACAAATCATGAGAGAGGATAACGATGGAATTGCCAATGAACTTGAAATAACTAACACAACTGTAAATGCCGGCCTAGACAGTCCAAAACATTCCAGTGGAGTTTAGCCTAGGGCTCGCCCTTACATTGCATTTCCACAGGCGCTCTCTGCCACTGAGGACTATATTGCTGCTGGCCTTTTCACAGCTTATACTCAGCCTTAGTACTGTTTCCTCTCTCTTCACCTGCCTGGGCATATAGCACCAAGGGCCCAGGTCTTTTAAAAGTGGCCACTTCCTTTCCTTCCTGTGTCCTCTTTTGCAGGTCCATGAGAAAGTCAGACACCTGTATTCATAGATTCATAGATATTTAGGTCAGAAGGGACCATTATGATCATCTAGTCTGACCTCCTGCACAACGCAGGCCACAGAATTTCACCCACCACTCCTGCAAAAAACCTCACACCTATATCTGTGCTATTGAAGTCCTCAAATCGTAGTTTAAAGACTTCAAGGAGCAGAGAATCCCCCAGCAAGTGACCTGTGCCCCATGCTACAGAGTAGGGTGAAAAACCTCCAGGGCCTCTTCCAATCTGCCCTGGAGGAAAATTCCTTCCCGACCCCAAATATGGCGATCAGCTAAACCCTGAGCATATGGGCAAGATTCATCAGCCAGATACTACAGAAAATTCTTTCCTGGGTAACTCAGATCCCACCCCATCTGATATCCCATCACAGGCCATTGGGCCTATTTACCATGAATATTTAATTTCCAAAACCATGTTATCCCATCATACCATCTCCTCCATAAACTTATGGAGTTTAATCTTAAAGCCAGATAAATCTTTTGCCCCCACTGCTTCCCTTGGAAGGCTATTCCAAAACTTCACTCCTCTGATGGTTAGAAACCTTCATCTAATTTCTAGTCTAAATTTCCCAGTGGCCAGTTTATATACACTTGTTCTTGTGACCACATTGGTACTGAGCTTAAATAATTCCTCTCCCTTTCTGGTATTTATCTCTCTGATATATTTATAGAGAGCAATCATGTCTCCCCTCAACCTTCTTTTTGTTAGGCTAAACAAGCCAAGCTCCTTGAGTCTCCTTTCATAAGACAAGTTTTCCATTCCTCGGATCATCCTAGTCGCCCTTCTCTGTACCTGTTCCAGTTTGAATTCATCCTTCTTAAACATGGGAGACCAGAACTGCACACAGTATTCCAGGTGAGGTCTCACCAGTGCCTTGTATAACGGTACTAAAACCTCCTTATCCCTACTGGAAATACCTCTCCTGATGCATCCCAAGACCGCATTAGCTTTTTTCACGGCCGTATCACATTGGCAACTCATAATCATTCTATGATCAACCAATACTCCAAGGTCCTTTTCCTCCTCCGTTACTTCTAATTGATGCGTCCCTAGCATATAACTAAAATTCTTGTTATTAATCCCTAAATGCATAACCTTACACTTCTCACTATTAAATTTCATCCTATTACTATTACTCCAGTTTACAAGGTCATCCAGATCCTCCTGTAGGATATCCCTGTCCTTCTCTAAATTGGCAATACCTCCCAGCTTTGTATCATCCACAAACTTTATTAGCACACTCCCACTTTTTGTGCCGAGGTCAGTAATAAGAAGATTAAATAAGATTGGTCCCAAAACCGATCCTTGAGGAACTCCACTGGTAACCTCCCTCCAGCCTGACAGTTCACCTTTCAGTAGGACCCGTTGTAGTCTCCCCTTTAACCAATTGCTTATCCACCTTTCAATTTTCCTATTGATCCCCATCTTATCCAATTTAACTAATAATTCCCCATGTGGCACGGTATCAAATGCCTTACTGAAATCTAGGTAAATTAGATTCACTGCGTTTCCTTTGTCTAAAAAATCTGTTACTTTCTCAAAGAAGGAGATCAGGTTGGTTTGGCACAATCTACCTTTTGTAAAACCATGTTGTATTTTGTCCCATTTACCATTGACTTCAATATCCTTAACTATCTTCTCCTTCAAAATTTTTTCCAAGACCTTGCATATTACAGATGTCAGCCTTTGTGTCCTGGAACAAACATCGGTAGTGTCCTCAGTAGCAATTAAAATCTTGTTAGTTAGTTTGAGTTAATTGGAAATCAAATAAGATCACAAACTCTGATCTAGACAAATTTCAATGATTTCAATGGAGTTACTCCTGATTTACTGTGAGAGCACAGGCTCCATTGGCCTATGAGTCAATGAAGGCCTACCCAGATAGAATTAATAGATTAGGCATTTAAATATCTTTCAGAATCTGCTCCTTAAAGATGTGGAAAGGTGCCTAGTGGGATTTAAACACCGTTTGGAAATTCCGTTAGGAGCCAATCTGCACCTTTGGGTGTCTGAATGCCTTTAAAAATCTGGCCTTAATATGCTCCGTTAGCAGAATGAGACTTCTTAGTTTTGCTTTATGAAAAATCCTGCACTAATACAACTGCACCCTTCTGTTTTATGGCAGCATCCTTCCCATGATCTCAGCAAGGTAAAAGAAACAAGTGCTATTTTGAGTAGGCCCGATTCAGGTTTTTTTATCCATTGTTTTATGGTCCTCCCTTCCTACAACACCATACATTAGCAGGCAGCCTTCAAGCGCTCCCTTTTGTGGGGGAGGAGACACATCGTATTAGTGGTCTGCTTTTATCAAATCCATTCTATCTATTGGATTTGTAGCATGGCTGTTCCTGCTGAATCCAGGCCAAGGATATCTCAGACCATTCAGATGTTCTATTGTATTCAGAAACCCCTGAAAACAGGTGCTTAACCAAAGTTTGGAAATCTCACTAGAATCCAGCAGGCTTTCTCGTGAGAGTCACAGTTCTTCCTGATTTTGGCCAAGTCACAAATAGCACGAGAGTCGTCTCTTTGTGTGCTATTTCAGGAATTCCACTTCTGGTCAAGAACAGACCAAACAGTTCACACATCTCCACTCTAGATAGCAGTGGCTGTGCGAGGGGCTCAAATGCCCTCTCAAAAATCAGCATCTTCCACCTGCAGATGAACAATGTTACTTTGCTCCTGTTCTGAGATACAAAGTCACTGTAGCAAACTCACACAGGCCACCGCCAGCCTCACCGTCCTCACCATGCTTAATTCAATATGGATCATTCAGTAAACTGCTACCTCCAATGGTTCCTTTGATTAGCTACACTATTTGTGGCATGAGGGACCAGGTGGTTGAGTTCAGCTTCCTTGCTGTGCTTATATTTAAGCTCAGTTAGCAGAGCAGTTTAGTCGTGCCTTCATCTCAGCACAGTGACAGCAAGGGGAGTCATGCAGCAGCATACTGCAGATATTCGGTGGGAAAACAGTTTTGTATTGTGATCTGTGAACCCCGTATAATCGACGCAGAGCCTGGGCGACACATGGTGAAGCTGACATTTGGCTAAGGCAATGAACATTCTCTAACTCTATCCCCTCCCTCCCCAAACCTCACCCAAACTCAATAAGATGGGGTTGGGGGGATTTTTCACCTCTAAATAACCCTTCCACGTTGGTATCCTTGCTTATACAACAGCATCCTGAGGTCAAAGTAGTGGAAGACAATCCTATATGCACCTAATTCATATGCTCAATATAAGAGCTATGCTTGCATATCCCTGCTCTATATGCATTAGTTTACAATATGTGGTAGTATTAATTGATAGTTGAATTTAGGGGTATCAGCCTTGTGCCACTTTCCTATTCTTTATTTTACAGGGGGAAATGTACGCAAACACAATTGCATCGATTGAGCTGGCTATTAGAAATCTAAGAGAAAAGTTTTGTTTTAGTTTAACTTTTTGTCATTGTGCCATTTTTGACAGCTGAAAATTGCTGAAAATAAATGACTGGCAATTGTTTGAATACCATTTTTACAGCACATTACTTTACAAGATTATTCTAAATTGCTAAAAACAGATCAATTTATCGAAACAGAATTCTTTAACAACCAATATGGATTAGCATTATACAGTACAGTATGCAGAAGCTCAAAGAATACTGTCTATCTTCTAATTCTTTTCTCAGATTAAGAAAAAGATCTCTACTCAAAAACTGATCAAAATATTGAACTTTATTCCTGAGAATACCTCTAACTGCTCTGTGACATATGGAGAACTTCCTTTACGAAAACCAACATGTGACTCAAACTACTGGATATGAGGCCTAGCTCATTCCGAATGATCTCATATACAGAAGGGTAAAGATTCCTAGAAAAAGAAAGCAAAATCTTGATTTTGCTGTCAGTAAATGCTGGCAGCCAGCCATTCTTTTCCTAATTTTGTAAATGTTATGCCTTTATGCTAGGCAGATGTTTATCTAAATCATTTAACTCACTATCTTCTCCATTTTAGACACATTTAGTATTAAGGGCTGCTCCCTGCGTAACAACATAGATTAAAAGTTAATTAAGAGGAAGCTAAAGAAAGAGAAAAGTAAATACTTTTGTTATCCTCCCCACAGCCCCACCAAGACATTTGTTTCTTTTTGGCAGGTTAAAAATGGAATAAAAATGTGAAAGTAGGCAATTAAAAAAAACCAAAACTGTTATTATCCATTTCCTTGTGTGTGATGAGGACACCAAGCTAATTAGGAATATTTGTCCATTTACTACTGATAAATGGGGCTAATGAGTAATGTAAACCAGTTCATTTGGTTAGATTGTTTTGTACAGTTGATCTTTTTAAAAGTTGTACATCTAAATCAAATAGCAGACAATGGTGATCTATAATCACAAAAGCAACCCATTTTGGATCAGTGCTACTTACTATTTTCAGTTTTTCTCATTATCCAGTGTCCAATGATAATGTCTCTATCACTATAGGACTAACGATAAAATAATATATTATTGCAAATGAATTCTGTTCCAGAGGCAGAATAAAATATACCCAGAAAAACTGTGTGCACAAGCATACCTTAGTTGATAAGAATATTTTCATTATCCATTCTTACTCATTTCTACCAAAAACCAGTCTTGCATTGCTGGAAATTCTAAATTCCGAAGGAAAAAAACGTATACAAGAATATGCTTTTTTTATCCTTTAGACTAACGGACCCCATGATTTCCAGATTCAAAAGAAAAGCCCGAAGAATAGAAATACAGTCAGTCTCCGAGGCATATTCATGTTGTACTGTATAAAGCAGGACTATTGTTCTTGCGTGATATAATCCTCAAGATCTAAAGCTATTTGTATGTAAGACATCAGGTCTTAAAACACCTGCATGACAGAGGCATGTATGTGTGCCATTAAGATTGATCAACTGTAGGGGATCCTCAGTCAGCCTCTGAAAGGCAGCATTCTCCCTGAGTATGGCCAATTTACTCCATCTGTGAACTCCGTCAGTGTGGGTTATATTTATGGCTGTAGACGGGTGTTGGGGAACCTGTGTTTGGAGTCTCTGCTTTCTTCAGGGAGGAACTGACAAAATGTTAATTGTCAATAGCAGGATTAAAAGGGAACTGAGCAGGGAACACACTGCAAAATCCAATGGAAAGCAAATCTGCAGAGGAACAAGGATTCTAGGAAGGGATCAAGTTTGGAAAAAACCCAAAATTATTCTTTATTACCTTTTCAGTGTAAAACAGTCTGGTGTGTTTCTCTCACAATGTCTGATCCTTGCCATCCCTACATAGTCAAAACTCACCCTGACTTCAAATAACATTGATTACAATTTACATGACTGAAATCAATGAGTGTGTCAATGGCAACAACTGGATCATCAGGCCCTAAATCTACTCATTTACTTAAGTCTAGCAGCCCAATTCTATCTTGCTCCATAGCCTCTTACACTATTCAGCGTAACGAAGCTGTAGAGGAGGTAGTTCTGTTTACTGGGGAACAAGCCTAATTAGCGCTTCCCCCGATGTTGCAGCAGAGCCAACTATGGCAGCTCTATGCTACTCCTGCTCTCACTCCTCAAGGGCGGGTCACACTGGGGTGATGACCACTTAGGAAGAGGTATGGTTGGAGCCCTTGGTGCCTCCTGTTCTTTGCCTGTTAAGTCTCCTGAGAGCTGTAATACTTTATTCTAATCCAGTTCTTTGGGCTCAATACAAGAGTAACTAAGGGTATTTCTACACAACAAAATTAGGTTGAATTTATAGAAGTCGGTTTTGTAGAAAGCGCTTTTATACAGTCGATTGTGTGTCCCCCCACACAAATGCGCTAAGTGCTTGTAGTCGGCGGAGTGTGTCCACAGTACCGAGACAACCATCGACTTCCGGAGCATTGCACTGTGGGTAGCTATACCACAGTTCCCGCAGTCTCTGCCGCCCATTTGAATTCTGGGTAGAAATCCCAGTGCCTGATGGGGCTAAAACATTGTCGTGGGTGGTTCTGGGTACATAGCGTCAGGCCCCCTTTCCCTCCCTCCCTCCATGAAAGCAAGGACAGACAATCGTTTCGTGCCTTTTTTTCCGAGTTACCTGTGCAGATGCCATACCACAGCAAGCATGGAGCCCGCTCAGCTAACCATCACCGTATGTCTCCTGGGTGCTGGCAGACATGGTACTGCATTGCTACACAGCAACAGTTTATTGCCTTTTGGCAGCAGACAGTGCAGTATGACTGGTAGCCATCGTCGACGTAGTCCTGGGTGCTCTTTTAACCGACCTCGATGAGGTCAGGGGGGCCTGGGCAAACATGAGAGTGATTCAGCCAAGTCATTTCCCTTTTAAGTTTTATTTCATGGCGATTCAGTCCTACCGGCAGTGCACTGTCTTTGAATCTGCAGCCAGCAGAAGACGATGGCCAGCAGTCATACTGCACCGTCTTCTGCCGAGCACCCAGGAGATGACGATGGCTAGCGGTCGTACTGCACAGTCTGCTGCCAACAAGATGTATAAAGATAGATGAAATGGATCAAAACAAGAAATAGACCAGATCTGTTTTGTATTCATTTTCTCCTCCCTCCCTGCATGAAATCAACGGCCTGCTAAACCCAGTTTTGAGTTCTATCCTTGAGGTTTTGAGTTCTATCCTTGAGGGGGCCATTCTGTTTCTCACAAAGCCACCCCCTTTGTTGATTTTAATTCCCTGTAAGCCAACCCTGTAAGCCATGTTGTCAGTCGCCCCTCCCTCTGTCAGAGCAACGGCAGACAACCATT
The DNA here is from genome assembly GCF_965140235.1 of Caretta caretta. Classification (NCBI taxonomy): domain Eukaryota; kingdom Metazoa; phylum Chordata; order Testudines; family Cheloniidae; genus Caretta; species Caretta caretta. The sequence goes on along the minus strand of NC_134216.1, from coordinate 68,085,702 downwards.
CCGCGCCTTTTTTCTGTGCAGACGCCATACCACGGCAAGCATGGAGCCCGCTCAGATCACTTTGGCATTTAGGAGCACATTAAACACCACACGCATTATCCAGCAGTATATGCAGCACCAGAACCTGGCAAAGCAAAACCAGGCGAGTAGGCGGTGTCAGCGTGGTGACAAGAGTGATGAGGACATGGACACAGACTTCTCTCAAAGCACGGGCCCTGGCAATGTGGGCATCATGGTGCTAATGGGGCAGGTTCATGCCGTGGAACGCCAATTCTGGGCTCGGGAAACAAGCACAGACTGGTGGGACCACACAGTGTTGCAGGTCTGGGACGATTCCCAGTGGCTGCCAAACTTTCGCATGCGTAAGGGCACTTTCATGGAACTTTGTGACTTGTTTTCCCCTGCCCTGAGGTACAAGAATACCAAGATGAGAGCAGCCCTCACAGTTGAGAAGCGAGTGGCAATAGCCCTGTGGAAGCTTGCAATGCCAGACAGCTACCGGTCAGTTGAGAATCAATTTGGAGTGGGCAAATCTACTGTGGGAGCTGCTGTGATGCAAGTAGCCAACGCAATCAAAGATCTGCTGATATCAAGGGTAGTGACCCTGGGAAATGTGCAGGTCATAGTGGATGGCTTTGCTGCAATGGGATTCCCTAACTGTGGTGGGGCCATAGACAGAACCCATATCCCTATCTTGGCACTGGAGCACCAAGCTGGCAAGGACATAAACTGCAAGGGGTACTTTTCAATAGTGCTGCAAGCACTGGTGGATCACAGGGGACATTTCACCAACATCAACGTGGGATGGCCGGGAAAGGTACATGACGCTCATGTCTTCAGGAACTCTGGTCTGTTTCAAAAGCTGCAGGAAGCGACTTTATTCCCAGACCAGAAAATAACCATTGGGGATGTTGAAATGCCAATAGTTATCCTTGGGGACCCAGCCTACCCCTTAATGCCATGGCTCATGAAGCCATACACAGGCAGCCTGGACAGTAGTCAGGAGCTGTTCAACTACAGGCTGAGCAAGTGCAGAATGGTGGTAGAATGTGCATTTGGACGTTTAAAAGCACACTGGCGCAGTTTACTGACTCGGTTAGACCTCAGCGAAACCAATATTCCCACTGTTATTACTGCTTGCTGTGTGCTCCACAATATCTGTGAGAGTAAGGCGGGAGATGTTTATGGCGGGGTGGAAGGTTGAGGCAAATCGCCTGGCCGATGGTTACGCACAGCCAGACACCACGGCGGTTAGAAGAGCACAGGAGGTCGCGATGCGCATCAGAGAAGCTTTGAAAACCAGTTTCATGACTGGCCAGGCGACGGTGTGAAAGTTCTGTTTGTTTCTCCTTGATGAAACGCCTCCCCTCCCCCTGGTTCGCTCTACTTCCCTGTAAGCTAACCACCCTCCCCTCTCCCCTTCGATCACCGCTTGCAGAGGCAATAAAGTCATTGTTGCTTCACATTCATGCATTCTTTATTAATTCATCACACAAATAGGGGGATAACTGCCAAGGTAGCCCAGGAGGGGTGGTGGAGGAGGGAAGCACCAGGAGGGCTGGTGGAGGAGGAAAGGACAAGGCCACACAGCACTTTAAAAGTTTAAAACTTATTGAATGTCAGCCTTCTGTTGCTTGGGCAATCCTCTGGGGTGGAGTGGCTGGGTTGCTGGAGGCCCCCCCACCGCATTCTTGGGCATCTGGGTGAGGAGGCTATTGAACTTGGGGAGGAGGGCGGTTGGTTACACAGGGGCAGTAGCAGCGGTCTGTGCTCCTGCTGCCTTTCCTGCAGCTCAACCATATGCTGGAGCGTATTAGTTTGATCCTCCAGCAGCCTCAGCATTGAATCCTGCCTCTTCTCATCACATTGCCGCCATCTTTCAGCTTCAGCCCTCTCTTCAGCCCGGCACTTACGCTCTTCAGCCCGCTGCCTCTCCTCACAGTCATTTTGTGCTTTCCTGCACTCTGACATTGTCTGCCTCCACTCATTTGTGCTCTGTCAGTGTGGGAGGACAGCATGAGCTCAGAGAACATTTAATCGCAAGTGCGTTTTTTTCACCTTCTAATCTTCGCTAGCCTCTGGGAAAGAGAAGATCCTGTGATCCTTGAAACACATGCAGCTGGTGGAGAGAAAAAAAGGGACAGTGGTATTTAAAAAGACACATTTTATAGAACAATAGGTACACTCTTTCATGGTAAACCTTGCTGTTAACATTACATACATAGCACATGTGCTTTCGTTCCAAGGTCACATTTTGCCTCCCCCCAACGCGTGGCTAGCCCCTCATACCTCACCCCTTCCCGTGGCTAACAGCAGGGGACATTTCTGTTCAGCTACAGGCAAACAGCCCAGCAAGAACGGGCACCTCTGAATGTCCCATAAAGAAAAACACCCTATTTCAACCAGGTGACCATGAATGATATCACTCTCCTGAGGATAACAGAGAGATAAAGAACGGATGTTGTTTGAATGCCAGCAAACATATACTGCAATGCTTTGTTCTACAATGATTCCCGAGTACATGCTACTGGCCTGGTGTGGTAAAATGTTCTACCATGGTGGATGGAATAAGGCTGCGCTCCCCAAAAACCTTTTGCAAAGGCTTTGGGAGTACATCCAGGAGAGCCGCAAATGCCAGGACAAATGAATCATTAAACATGCTTGCTTTTAAACCATGTATAGTATTTTAAAAGGCACACTCACCAGAGGTCCCTTCTCTGCCTGGTGGGTCCAGGAGGCAGCCTTGGGTTGGTTCGGGGGGTACTGGCTCCAGGTCCAGGATGAGAAACAGTTCCTGGCTGTCGGGAAAAATAGTTTCTCCGCTTGCTTGCTGTGAGCTATCTACAACCTCATCATCATCATCTTCCTCATCCCCAAAACCTGCTTCCATGTTGCCTCTATCTCCATTGAAGGAGTCAAACAACACGGCTGGGGTAGTGGTGGCTGCACCCCCTAAAATGGCAGGCAGCTCATCATAGAAACGGCATGTTTTGGGCTCTGACTCGGAGCAGCCGTTTGCCTCTCTGGTTTTCTGGTAGGCTTGCCTCAGCTCCTTAAGCTTCACATGGCACTGCTTCGGATCCCTGTTATGGCCTCTGTCCTTCATGCCCTGGGAGATTTTGACAAATGTTTTGGCATTTCGAAAATTGGAATGTAGTTCTGATAGCACGGATTCCTCTCCCCATACAGCGATCAGATCCCGTACCTCCTGTTCGGTTCATGCTGGAGCTCTTTTGCGATTCTGGGACTCCATCATGGTCACCTCTGCTGATGAGCTCTGCATGGTCACCTGCAGCTTGCCACGCTGGCCAAACAGGAAATTGAAATTCAAAAGTTCTTTTCCTGTCTACCTGGCCAGTGCATCTGAGTTGAGAGTGCTGTCCAGAGCAGTCACAATGGAGCACTCTGGGATAGCTCCCTGAGGCCAATACCGTCTAATTGTGTCCACAGTACCCCAAATTCGACCCAGCAAGGCCAATTTCAGCGCTAATCCCCTTGTTGGGGGTGGAGTAAGGAAATCGATTTTAAGAGCCCTTTAAATCAAAAAAAGGGCTTCGTCGTGTGGATGGGTGCAGGGTTAAATCTATTTAATGCTGCTAAATTCGACCTCAACTCCTAGTGTAGACCAAGGCTTAGTGGGGTTTAGTGGTCTGTGATGTGCAGGAGGTTAAACTAGATGACCTGGCGGTCCTTCTGGCCTTCGATTCTCTGATGCTGCCAGATGATTAAGACACAGACACTATAGGCCTAGTACCCTGACTTCTGGAGTCATGTGATTATGTCAGATTCTCAGCTTTCATTTAAAAAACAAGCCTGTAGCTATCAGGATGATGAAGCAAAGGTTAAAGACATGTCTCTGCAGTGGTTGCACTTGGGACACCTGCCTGCATCTGCAGTCACCCTGGAATATTGTCTCTGAGGGGGTGAATGCCTCATGCAGTTCCATGAGGAGTTAATGTCCAAAGCCACTGCTCTAGGAGGTCCATCAACACCAGCCCAGCAAAGGATTCTGTGCACAGCAGGAAAAGAAAAAAGTAGTAGGCCCTGCCCTGCCACCCACGCATGCACTCTGATACATGTCAGCCGCTGAGGTAAGTGCTAGGGATTTCTCTGCTGCCACCCCTGCCTCCCCAGTGAGAAGGTAGGGTTGCCAACTTTCTAATCGCACAAAACTGAACACCCTCGTCCTGCCTCTTCCCTGAGGCCCTGCCCCCTACCCCACTCCTACCCCATGGCCCCGCCCCTGCTCACTACATTCCCCCTCCCTCGGTGGCTCACTCTCCCCCATCCCCACTCACTTTCACTGGGCTGGGGTGGGAAGGGGTGAGGGCTATAACTGGGGTGGTGGGCTCCAGGGTGGGGCCAGAAATGAGGGGTTCAGGGTGCAAGGGGGGGCTCTGGGCTGGGACAGAGAGTTGGGATGTAGGAGGGGGTAAGGGCTCCAGCTGGGGGGTGCAGGCTCTGGGGATGAGGGGTTTGGGCTGGAGGAGGGGGCTCCAGGCTGGGGGATGGGGCCAAGGTTCCTAGCCAATGGGAGTGTGGAGCTGGTGCTCAGGGCGGGGACAGCACGCAGAGCTCCATGGCCCCCATGCCTAGGATCCAGACCTGCTGGCCGCTTCTGGGGTGCAGTGCAGGGCCAGGACAGGTAGGGACCAGCCTACCTAAGCCCTGCAGCATCGCCGACCACACTTTTAATTACCCAGTCGGCGGTGCTGACTGGAGCTGGCAGGGTCCCTTTTTGACTGGGTGTATACCTGGCAACCCTATCAGAAGGAAATGCTGCTATTTTTTGTGCGGGGGTGGGGGGGGAGGAGTCCCCATTGTACTGTCCTTGCCTGTTAGGAGAGATGTGGGGTTTCTCTGCCACTCCAAGTGTGTATGGATAGGCCCATGGCACTGGGATTATGCAGGTGTGGGGGGCAGAGGGGTGTGCCTAGGCCTACACACATTCCCTTATTCCAGTGCTGAATACTGTTTCCCCCTCTAAATATTCATGGCTACCAAAACAGTACCTTGGAATCGTTGCTGCTAAGCCTAAATTAAAGTACGCCCTGAGCCGGGCTAAGAATACAGGGAGGGCCAAAGGTGTTATAAATCACCTCTGCATACATACCCTGAACACCCATTCCTGTTCTGAACGTAGCTTGGCCAGAACAGAGAATCAGGGCCCAGATATTTATTCTAGTCACCAAGAGTGGAAGATCATGTGCACAGGCTTTGTCAGATGGTTAAATTGTGCTCCTTGCATATCAGTTTTGTCCCAATGTTTCTAATCTGTGTCTGATAAATGTCTGTTCTCTTTGAAAGATTATTTCTTCTCTACAAAACATTTTCAGGGCAAAACAAAACAGCAAAACAGAACAATCAGCTGAGTGAGAGACTGGCATGTAAAGCACTATCATTAGCAAAACACTAGCCTAAAATGCCCTTGCAGGCAGAAATCCTGGGTTCAGGCCACAAGAGAGGGAAATAAAAATGAGATACATATCCGTATATTTTTGGAGAAAATTAAATGCTGAATAAACCATCGATCTGAAACCAGAGTTTACCAGTAGATCCTGTCTGTATCTGAAAGCTGCTCTAAACAATTCAGGAACCGTCAGGTCTCAGTGGATTAATCAGTGGCACCTTTCTGGCAATGTCTCATTCCTTCTGTGTTTTGTGCCACTACACTTCAAGTCCTGAAACAATTAATTTTAAGTAGTACTGCAGAAAGCTACTGTCAGAGTTCTGAACTTGAGAGATCAAATCACATACTGCAATTCTCCTGTTAAAACGTATTCTTCCATCCTAAATCTGCAATCACCTACTAGGCACTCATGAAGTGGAGCTCTGAGATTGCTGTGCTGAATTGAAAACACCAGGTTTCAAACTGATGCAGAAGTGAGAGATGGCAATGCAGCTTCAGGTAGCAATGATGAAGGGATTAGAGCACTCACAACTGGATGCTACATTGGATTGTGTGTGTATGCATGTCTGGGAGTAAGGTATGTTCAGGAAAGATACAGAGATTGACTTGGGGGTGGAGGGTGAGTGTGTGTTTGTATGTGTGTGTGTGAGAGAGAGATGTCTGATCGTGCCATGAAAACTAAGAAGCCTATCATTGCCTCCCACAACAGGATAAAATAGACACAGAAAATTCTGCAAGTGATTCTAATGCATCACCCGCACCTCAGGAAATGTTACAGCCAAATGAAGGAGTCCTGGGGCAAGTGATGATGTTCGTTATCTAGGCAGTTAACTAGAGGGCACCAGAACATGTATGCAGTGTATGTTAACGTGTTAATATCACCGTTTAGAGTACAATCCTGTTGGTGGCTGGAAAGTCAAACTTGGAAAGAAACTGTTGCTTTCTCTTAATCACATCATGTACTTACAGTATATAATTGGGGTGGCCACTATTAGTTGCCCCCAGGATCTTGGGACATCCAGGGATCTCAAGGCATCTGCACAGACAGCTCTCCCCCTTGTAACTTGCTCAGAAACCAAGTTACCATGGGTGGCCCAACTACACACTACCTCCTCTGTTCGGGAAGCTGTGGAGCAGGTGTCAGATTTGCTCTGAGCACTATGGACTCCCAGTGGGTTTTCTAATGGAACATCTGTTGGCCTCAAAGAGTATAATGTTGTATAGAACAGCTGCTCCCTGTTACTCCCCACACCTCTCCTGAAACCGTTAGCATGCCACTGCATGAAGCAGGAGTGATGCTACCTTATATGCTTTGTCCTGCCCCTTCCATGCTAACCAGCCAGTCCAGTTTGGCATTTGCACCAATTTCACACTCTCCAGGCCTCATACTGGAGGAATGGAAGAAAGAGTGAGTGGGGAAGAAGTATGACTTCTAAAACAGAAGTTTACATGTATTAATTAGGCCATCAGGGCCGTCCTTACCCATATGCAAAGTACGCAGCTGCGTAGGGCACCAGGAAATTTGGGGCACCAAATTTCCTGGTGCCCTATGCAGCTGTGTGCTGCTCCAGCCCCTGCTCTGCCTCTTGCCCCTAGCCCCTGCCCCTGCACCTATGTCACCACTTCCGGGAGCCACCTGAGGTAAGCGCCGCCCAAAGCCCGCAACCCCTCTCACACCCCAACCACCTGCCCCAGCCTGGAGTTCCCTCCCACACTCCAGACCCCTCAGCCCCACCCCCAGCCCAGGCCCTCTCCTACACCCCAAACCCCTCATCCCAGGCCCCACCCCAGAGCCCTCATCCCCAGCTGGAGCCCTCACCCCCTCCTGCTCCAGCCCAATGAAAATGAGTGAGTGAGCAAGGGTGGGGGAGAGCGAGCGACGGAGGGAGGAGGGATGGAGTGTGTGGGGAGGCGTAGCCTTGGAGAAGGGGCGGGGCCTCAGGGAAGGGACGAGGCAGGGGCGGGGCAAGGGTGTTCGGTTTTCTACAATCAGAAAGTTGGCAACCCTAGTCGAGACACAAGCCAGTGGCAGAGCCAGGAATGGAAGCCAGGCCTCTCAAATCCCAATCCAGTGACCTATATACTAGGCCATGCTGCTTCTGAAAACAGTGTTCATATTTAACAGTGTTGCATCATACTGATTAAAATGAGATCTGTGGTTATCTAATAACCACGGGTGGGAGAAATCTGTGTTTAAACCACAAAGTTTGATGAACTCTTCTCTATGCCCTGAGTTTGAGGGTGTCAGAGCACAGTGCTGGCTCCGAGTCTCTGCAACAATGACAATTCTGCGTGTACCACACTTGCATTTGCAAAATGCTGGTTTGGATCAAGGGCCAGAACTCAATAAATTTGGATTGTCACTGCAATTGCTCACTATTCACCAAAACCATGCGTGGGACACTGTCTCTGAAGAAGATCCAAGAGGCCATAGCCCTCTCCTTCAAATCCCTCCTCAAGTCTAGCTTGTCTCATGAGACCTACACAAAACCAGCCAACAAACTGACTAGTTCAAGGGGAAATAGGTGTAATTTTTGCTTGTAGATTTAATCCTCTGCCCCACCCTTCAGATGTTTCTTGTCTTCTTAATCTCTGATCCTGCAATTGACTCAATCCACCTGTGTGGAGCCCCAGGGATGGCAAGAGAGTTCCTCTGCACGGAAGGAATAAATTGCAGGAATGGAGCCTTAAATTGTAAGCTCTCTGGGGAAGAGACTGTGTTTTCCTATCTGTGTGGATAATACCTAGTGTGAACAACTGCTGTAGCACAAATAAGAAATAAATAATAGGGACCTAATCCTCTTTCAAACTCATGTTTTCAGAAGTTCTTAATAATTAGTGCAATGGGACAGAGCTGCTCAGAAAACGGGTGTCTTCCATGGAAAGTTTCAACTATCAAAAAAAAAATGAAAATGCTCAGCCAGCCCTAGTGTGATGCTGGTAGATCAGGTGCCAGCCAGCTCATGCCAAATCCCCAAGCCTCCCTGGATACTTACAAATGCACAGATAAGGCTAAGATTTTGTCATGGTTATTTTTAGTAAAAGTCATGGACAGGTCACGGACAATAAACAAAAATTCACAGAAACCGTGACCTGTCTCTGACTTTTGCAGCTGCGGCTCCATGGTTTCCCCTGCTACTCTGGTGGCTGGGAGCTGTGTCGTTCCCCTTCTGCGCGCATGGCAGCTGGAAGCTGCAGAGGGGACCCCTTCTGCTCACGGCAGCTGCAGGGTGACCATATTTCCCAAAGAGAAAACAGGACACCACCAGCTACTCACCTGAAGCGTCCCCCTCCCTCAGTGAATCAGAGAATGTCATGGAGGTCTCTGGAAGTCACAGATTCTGTGACTTCCAGGACCTCCGTGACATAAACATAGACATATGCATATCTGGAAACCAGTCTTGTTTATCTGTGGGTTAGCATTATCAAAACAGATATTAGACGTTATATTGATAAGAATGTGTTTAGACTCTATAAAATGCTTGTAGGATGCTGCATATATTGATCTCACTTATAACTCCATAGCACATGGCATAAAGTAATATTGAGAGTTTTCTTAACTCCCTCCAGGAAGGAGAAACTGACACTTGAAGACATCCCATCAGTGTGGTCTCTGGAGTGGAGGGGATATAAATGTCTGACAAGGAGAAACTAACTTTCTCCAATTCTGTCTGGATTCTGAAATGCAAAGATTCCTAAACATAAGCATAGAGATCCCCATGCTGCTTGACATGGGTTAGTCTCAAAAGACACTTTGCATTGACAGACTACTATAACTCAGTCACCTTTTGCATCAAAGGCAAACACATTTATGTATATATGCTTGCTTGCTTTAACCTGTAAATAACTCTCATTTCTTTTTCCTAGTGAATAAGCCTTTAGTTTATTACAGATTTGGCTACAGGCTTTGTCTTTGGCGTGAGATCAAAGATACAAGTTGATCTGGGGTAAGTGACTGGTCTCTTGGGACTGGGAGCAATCTGAATATTTTGCGATTTTTTTTGGTGTAAGTGACCACTTATCACTAAGTCCCACTTGCCTCGGGGGCAAGATAGACTGGAGTGACCAGGGGAATGCCTGTGACTCCGTTATAAGTACTTTGGGATTTCACATTTGTTACTGGGTTGGTGAAATCTAATGATAGACCACACTATCAGTCTGGGGTGTTGGCTCTGAGGTAGACACTCACAACTGTGAGCCTCTCCAGATAGCGTGACCCCTACTATGAAGCTTTTACGGCTTGAAATAGAAAACGTTTGCCTCTTTTGCAGTTCAAGTTGCTTCCAACAACACAGTGTTTCTACTCCTATTCTGTCAATGATCTGCAAACAAAAAGTCTAAAAAGCCACATACTAAAGGTATGAGAGATTGGAGTGGAAATATCTTTGTTACTTAAGCATGAATGGTTAGAAGTGAGTAATATTATACACGATGCAATAAATGGTTTCCAGGTTCAGTAAACACCAACATTTTGATTCAGTATTTACCCAGCCTGAAAGCTGTTCCCTGAGAATAGATTATTTACTTTTCAACATTATTGTTATTAGAAAGGAAAATGATTTATAATGTTCCTTTTTTATGGTTCTCTTTGAGAATTCAGTCATGCTACAGCCATCACCTCCCTCAGACTTCCTGATGAAGTTCAGGGGTCTAGTTAATAACTAAAAAACTGAAAATTGAAGAGCTTGGTAAAGGTTTGGCTGGGATGGGGAAAAATATATGATTAGTCAGATAATGGTCCAGGTTTTGAGTTAGAGGTACAGTGCAAACTTTGGATGTGCTAAAGACAAAACTTAATAGCTGTATTCACTATGGGTGAGACTGTCATTGGTCTAACCTGGGGGAGCATGCAAGTGCCAGTCACAATTGCAGTGTGTGTGCTCAGTGGAGCACGGGCATTGCTCCCTTGGAGCATATCACTCCAAAAAGGAAGGGGAGGAGGTAAGGCTATTCCTTAGTCCTCTCCCTTCACATTATTTGGCAACGGAGACGAGGTGCACGGGGAGTGAACCATCTCTAGGGTAATCCACCACAAAAATCTTTCGTGCATGGCTCCCTTCTATAACCTGTTTTGTTCAATTGATCTATGAAGCCACTGGGGAAGGTAGCGAGGTGGTCTGAGTTGCAGAGCCATCAGCACACAGAAGATATGTAGATCTAGGTATCTTTCCTCATACCTTAACAGTGAGGTGTCTCTTTTCTCAATGCCTTGTCAAGAGTGAGATTTGGATACGAGCAAACTAGTTGAGGTTATCCAGATAAGACATGGGTGATGCTCGTTATCTAGGGAAAGCATCAACTGAATACAGTGGGAATAGTATCTACCCATTCTGAAGGGGTTTGACCACCATATGTCCATAAAGATCATACTGATGGGCTATGTCTGGATCCTCAATTACTCCTGGAATATCTCTTTTTACATAAACTAAAACTAGCAAGTGCAACCATTTCTCCCTGATGTGCATTGTCATCCATGCTTTTTCACCTCTAGACTGGACTACTGGAATACACTTCAGGATCTCCCAGAGGTACATCTGATACAGAATATGGGAGCCTGCTTGCCAAACTGTCCCAGATTGAGGAAACATTACACCAGTGCTCCAAAAATTTCACTGGCTTCCTATTTGTTTCCATGTGCCATTAAGATGTCACTATTGAGCTATAAGGGCATGTGTACACTGCATCTGGGAGCAAGTCTCCCAGCCTGGGCCCACAGACTTGTACTTGTGGGACTCACACTAGAACTCCACAATAGCTGTGTAGACATAGCAGCTCAGGTTGGAACTTTGGGTCCGAAACCTGTGGGGTGTGTAGAGTGTGCGTGAGGGGCTGGACTTGAGAGTCTAGCCTAAGCCGCAACATCAGAGTAACATCTACCCAACTATCTTTAGAGCGCTAGCATGAGTCACGTTACCACAAGTCTGTGGACCCAGGCTGGGACGCTTGGTCTCAGATACAGCACAGACATGGCCTAAATGGTTTGAGTCCCAACTACCAAAGGCGGGGGATGAACCACTACAAAAGTTGAGAAGAGCTGAGGTACATAAACTAGAAGTCATTAGATTTAAAAGTCTTGTGATACAGTGTGTCCTGGACTCAAATTCATTTCCCTTCTTGGCCTGACAGAACCTGACTGTGAAGAACTTCAGGGGAGGGCGTACAGTCTGCTCCCATGATTCTCATTTACACTAAGGCCCCTTTATACTGCCAAAGCAGTGCAAAGGGACTTCATGTAAATGACAAACAGGGCTCCTCTAATCAGACATTTGTTACTTTTTGGAGGGATGTATGTTTTATTGCTGAATGCAGGGAAGTTTTTGTCTTGCCTGTTTATCCCCGCTCTACCTGCTATCTCTTAAACAACGGTGATATGTCAGCTCCCACCTCTGCTCTGCAAGTAATACCAATGTGGATTGCCCATTTGGAAAATTTTCCAGCAAGCACATTCATGCATTCTCCCATGTGGCCCCTCATGTGGGAGGAGCTCCATATAAACATCTGAAATGCCACTTCATCGTCCTCCTTCAAATCTCTCCTAAAAACTCGCCTTGCAATACTGTCCACAAATAAACTCTCCAATAGTTAGGCAGTGGGTGTGCCGTGAGGTCTGCTTACTAAGCTGTATATAATCATTTCATTATTACCTTGGGCTTCCCCTGCCTGTTCGTTGTGTCTACCTGTTGCCTTTTGTCTCATAATTAGACGGTAAGCTGTTCAAAAGCAGGGACTGCCTTTTTGTTCTGTGTGTGTATGGTGTGTAACACAATGGGACCCTGATCCCTGATTAGGGCTTCTAGATACTACCACAGTACAAATAATAAATGTTGTACTTTTTTCATTAACTGATATACCTGCACCTAGCGACAATGTGATGGGTATATTTAAACTTACACACACACACACAAAATTACTAATTGATGACTAATTTATTTTTTCCTTGCTTCTTCCAATAAAGTGATTAAATTAAAAGCAACCTTTCAGAGATTGCATTTGCAATTCCTTCCATCTTTAATCACTTACTTTGCTTTAATTGCTAAATTAAAAACTATTAAGAAAGCAGCCTACTTCATAATCAATAATTTAATTAGAATTTCAGGGCCAAGAAGACAATGAAAATGTTATTTTTCAGTCAGATCTTTTCCAAGTCCTTTGAAAGAACTTTGCTCCCATTTTGCTTGAAAGTGACATTGGTGACATAAAAATTAATCTCATGGGGACTGTTATATATCATGTACACACATTACAGATATACACTGCCAGTAGGTAAAAAGTTCAACTTCAGGTCAATCCATTTGCTGCCCAGACAGGAATACTGCTTGCTTTTCTCATTCTATTTCCAAATAATCAGTGACATATCAGCACAACTTGACATTACACATTCCAGTAATACCTACTAGAGATACTGCATGTCAGAAGCCACAAGAGCATAAAAACGTACTGACATCTGCAACCAGATGTGTCTCCTGGCTGTAGCTTAACACACTTTAAATTATACCTTTTTTAAAAGCTCTGTAATTACCTTTAATATTTTCTGATGACCTGCAGTAAATGTAAAACGAATACAATGGCTTTTTAATTGATAAGATCTGATTCTTTTGGTAACATATCAGTTTTCTCCCACATTTCCCTCTATGACTTCTGTTCCCCATGCAACCCTACATCAGCATCTGTGCTACAACAAAGGGAGGCTTCACACCCAGATACAAACTGTGATTTACGGTGCTTCATGCCTGAACTATGACCATCCGTCATCCATAATTATAAGTGAGTTGTCACAGCCATGCTTTACAAGATTCAGCCACTCTCAATGGTCGAAACGGCTGGCCCAAAAGTAGCTACACGCAGGGGAAATTGTTCTGTTATTAGTAATATATGAAAAAGAGGAAGTGAAGTAGGAGCCACTAGAATGGTAGGGAACAGTCAATGTGGTATGTAACGAGGAGGAATGTCCTCCCTCAGAGGTGGACGCAGAGGGAAAGCCACAAGCCGCCCGATGGGCGAAGCTAGGAGGACCACACCCTGCACGCTGGAAGCAGAGGAGAGGGACAGGAAGAGGAAGTATAAAAGGCCTGCCTAGCAATTCAGTTAAGGAGGAGCTGCCAAAGAAGACAGACACATCTTCCCTGCTGCTGGAGCAGGACGCCAAAGAGAACCGCAGCTGCCCTGAGGGCTTGCGTGAGCTTCCTGAGAGTTCTGCCATTCCCAGTGCTAAAGAGCTGCTACTGCTACCCTTGGCGGTGTACCCTGGGGAGACTGAAGGTGACCCCTGGATGCAAGTATGCCTGAGGGGGAGAATAGGAAGCAGCCCAGGGAAACCAGATAACAGTATGGTTGAGAGCTGGCCTGATACAAAATCAACGTGTTGCGGGCGGATCCCCACTGACCCAGTGGTGGACCACTCCGCCACTGTTAGGGCCCTGGGCTGGACGAGGTGGAGTTGGGTGGGCCCAAGTCCCCACTGCAACCCCACCACTGAGGTAGCAGTGCTCCCCCTCCTTAGACCAGGACGCCTGCGCTCCTCGGACACTCCTGCCGGAGCTCCATAGACTCTGCTGGGTGCTCTGCTATCACTCTGCCTGACTGTAGTCCAGAGCCTTGACTGTTTCCTACCCTGCCCTGCTTAAATGCTGGGCAAATAAACCTCTTCTGCTTTGTCTGGTTGCAGGCCAGAGCCCAGACTGTTTATGGCCACGCCCCACTTGAAGTCTAAGGCCAACTGAGAACCACTAATTCCCCCACCATTTTTATTCGCTTGGAGACTACTCTAGCAGACCATACTGCAAGGAGGCTGGCCTCCTTAGAGGCTGATGTGGAAGGACAGCCACACCAGTTTACAGGTAGCAGGGAAAGCAGGAAGGGAGACACAGCTTTTGTCTGCTGAACAGGTGAGAAGGAGTCTGCACTAGGAACCTTGAGATGGAGAAGGCAACAGCAAAGCCATAGGCACTTGAAGCAGGGGAGGGTCAGCAGTGAATGGCTTGCTAGATGGGAAATAGGTAGACAGGTAGTCATGCACCCAAGGAAATATGTGGGCAAGCACAGGGGTAAATGGGAAGTCGCAGCCTAGGAAATTTGAAGGAGAGAGGAGAGAAGATGTTGGAAGGCACAGGTCAGATCCTGAGCAGGGAAACGATGCAAGACTAATATCCACAAATATAAAGTAACATACAGGACCAGAGGAGCACGTGCAGGCAACCTGGAAAATACCTTATTGACAGACTTGAAAACTAGTGAGAGACAATCCACAACTAATTCTTCTGCCTCCTCAGCTCTCCCCAAATCCATTCTTCCACCATGCCTTCTGCCCCTGCCCCCAGACCCACTCACCTCCTTGGGTACATCAGCACAAGGATAAACAACCCACAGCTGGCCCGGGTCAGCTGACTCAGGCCAGTCACTCTTATGACTAAACAAACATAAAGCTTCGCTTTTGTGGTTTATGACACTACCAGAACTTCTTCATGGAATTATAACCCAATAATTCACAGCAGCTTGTTATTTATTCCGTATTTCATTGTGACTCAGAAGTTCCCTTGCACATCCAAGCCAGGGATTAAAAACACAAGACCTATTATTTACAAGCGAAGAACAAAATAAAAAATAAAATATATTTGTTACTAGTTAATTCTTCATACTATGAATTGGACCCTATTTCTAGCAGAAAGCTTCAATAATAGTAAGAGGATAAACCTTTTATGGAAGTCAGAAAATTAAGATGCAGATTAGGATCTAGATAATAATTCCTCAAAATATTGAGGCTATTTGGAGTTGTCAGTTTGATTTGGGCCCATCTGAACTCATGAGGATTGTACTCAAGATCTGAGTGGATGTACATTTTCTAAGAAAACAGGTTATTTTTAAAATATGTGACAGTTTATGTACATTATTCAAGTCTGACCTCTCTAAAACCTGGTCAAAGATTGAAGTTTTCATTACTCAAAGTTCTGTATTAATATGCCTAGTAAGGAATCTATTGATCTAAAAACATTTCCTGAATCTTTTTTGTTGCCTGTATTGTTACAGACATACTCGCTGACAGGTATTTTGAAATAAATTATCAAAATAACTGAAACTGGCATGATTATATTGTGTTATTTTGACAAATAAAATATGCAATATTGTGCACAGAATTTTTATTTTTTGGCACAGAATTTTTAATTTTTTGGTGCAGAATTCCCCCAGGAGTAGGATTAGTAATTAGGATACATGCTTCAACCCAATTTAACCAAGATTCAGTCAACTAAAAGTCTCAGTTAATTCAGACTCTTTTGTGCCTCTCACGATTTTTATAGCCGAATGACCAGCCTCCAACCCTTCTTCACTATGTTCCAAAGTACATATGGATTGTAGCTTTTTCAAAAATATATGGCTCTTCTGT
Organism: Caretta caretta; assembly: GCF_965140235.1. NCBI lineage: Eukaryota > Metazoa > Chordata > Testudines > Cheloniidae > Caretta > Caretta caretta. The sequence continues at coordinate 68,069,914 of NC_134216.1, read as the reverse complement.
TCAGCCAGAACCCTGTTTATCCCAGGGTTGCAGAAATCTCCCATAATTTTCAGAGTTGTGTTGTCAAGGCTTTCACGATCGGTACCTGCTGCAATCCAATGACTCAATCTTGCACTGAGAACCACATCGCTGGACACCTTCGCCCATATGAAGAAACACTGAGGTCAGTGAGCTGTGCGGGGGTTGAAGGATTAGGACGCAATGCAGGTCCCCAGTGACTTGAATACATTACCATCTAGCACTTGTTATATGGCTGTGCGAAATGCAAGGATGAATCAGTCCAGTTCCAGTGTGACGGGACAGATGTCCATACCATAAAAACGTTACACCGTCATAATTGGCACTAATTAGCAATCTCAGCAGACAGCTCAAAAGCTCATACACACAGACACACATCCCATAATGTTTGCGGCACATTAGTGAGGCAGTACAGGGGGATCTTGTTTTGTTGCAAACCATGCTGCACATGTTCTGTATACAAATTAATGACTTCACTCTCCAGGGCTATGAATCAAGCACCTTTCCCAAGCACTAACATTTTACCAAAAAGAAAGAGCTATAACACTATCCAGCATTCTATGTATTTATAATTGTTTTGTTGTTCTACATGGTCTTTCCTTGTACGACACATGCCCTTTTGTATCTGTATTTTCTGCTGCATATGGTTTTATTTTCTCCTGAACAGTGTGTCGTTCCTGTTCAGTGAATTTGGTAACCTGGAAAAACTATGAAGTCTCACTAATAAAACCAACAATCTGGCATATTTGATTTTCATGCACCAGCAACTCTGATCTAGATTCGACTCTCTGTAAAACTTGTATGTTGCATGTTGCAAGTTTACTGCTATACACATTTTGCAGACTTTGTTTTCCAAGCAGGCTGTTTAATTTGCTAAGCAAATGAAAACCTCTATATGCCTGAAAACCTCTATATACCTGAATTAGAACTCCATTTTTTAATCCCGCTCCCGTCCCGCCCCACAATACCCATTCCCACTGGCTTTCGCGTTGTTTCTTGCATTTTTTACCCTGCTCCCTACTTCAAAAACCTTAGATCCCACAAATGAGACTGATTCCTCCATGCTATTAAAAAACAAAAAACAAAAAAAGACTGGTTAATATATTATAAACAGAATTCAGACAATTTTTACCACTAAAAGAATAAAACAAATCTTGCTTAAACCATGTAAAAATACTTTAACTCCTGTTAAATCAAATCTCTTTCTAGCTTGTTTTACATTGCTGAAATTCTATTTATGACAAACTGATGGAGATGTTAGAGTTTTCCTGAAAATTACTGCACTCTGGTTTTTTTGCCCATCCAATCCCACCCACAACTAAGTACATTTTATCCCACTCCTGCTATTATGGCAGTAGGTCCGGTGGGACCCACCGGATCTCAGTCTCGCTGCAGGCCTTTAGCCTGAATCATATTTTCTCCTGATGAAAGGAAGGCCATAAATTGGCACATGTAACAGACCGTGGAGTGTTATTGGTACCAAGTCCAGTCTCAAGATATTCCAACCATTCTGCAGAGATATGTCAATGTACTCCCAAGTTGATGTCCTCTTCTCAGTACCCCCTCACAGCAAGGAAGCAGCCTCCCTTTGAAATTTACAGTAGTGCTGTTGTCTGGGTTAGGTAACAGGAAACTACATGAAGGCAAGTTTTCAGTAACATGGTTAAATAACATCCATCCTTGCTAACCCATCTGGTCTGGAAACTGAGGGACTATGATCCTGGGTCCACAGGCTCAAAATGTATTTCTTTATTATAAATTTGGAGCTCTTCTATCAGCAGGACAAAATACTGATTTTCCCAGACGCTGGTTCAAGCACAGAACTTGGCTGAGAGATAGTTTTAATTTTCAATTACAAAGATCAGAGTTGTTTTATGTATGCTGGATATTAACAAATATTCAATAACCAGCTAAGTTCTGTATTTTCAATTGGCTTTGTCCCTGTCTTTTTTCTATAAACCAAGTGGTAATTTGGCAAAAGCAGGCAGAGCAGGTTTCTACTTTTTTTCAGCTGCCTAACTAGAGGAAGAATGGGAAAAACACAGCATAAATTTATAAGGGACAATCCACCCTACTCTGAGAAAACAATATTCTTATAAAAGAGGGGCTGGGTTTCTTCTTTCCCCTAGATTCTCATGGATTATTTATCTTCTTCCCTTTATTTCCATTGATGGGTCCTTGTAGACCTCAGGAGCTAAAAGCCAGCAGGCCAGATCTTGCAGAGCAGACCGAGAATACAGGAGTAAGAAGATCTGACCCCATGGCCACCCTATTACTAATTTTTAAACACTAGAAGAAGGGTTTTAGACAACCCCTGTTCACCCTTTTTCCCTCCCCCCCTTTAGTTCTCATCACTTTCTGATTTCTTCCTTTTTCTTTGTCTCTGAAAGTGAATGAAACATGGCCCTTCAGCACATGCTTGTGGGCTGTCCTGCCCTATTATGTATAGCATGGTGCCATCAGCAGCATGAATCATTCTAACCAGTGTAGAGAAAGAGATATGCCCATGGAAGAGAGGGAAGCATGTTGTCCCTGCACACTTTCCTCATTCTGTGAGCCAGGATGCTGAGGGAGTGATTTAGCCCTACAATCTCATATGGAGTTCCTCCTTGGGGTGGTGTGCTTCTCTTTGGGGTGAGCAGCCAGATTCCTCTCATGCTTCTCCTAGTCATGAGTCAGCTGGTGGGTCCTATTTTGGAGGTCAGTATATAGCTGTCAGTCAACATCACTGCTTTCTACAGTCACAATGTCTCCTGTCAATATTGTACCACCCACTCCCATACTCCAGGTGGGAGGATCTGGAGAAATTGCTGAAGGTACAACAAGACCAGGAGAAGAAGAATAACAAGGGGGCCTGTATCCTAGAGTTCCAACCAGGGAACTGACTGTTACTTCTGCTATCTACCTCTGAATCCAATCTGTTGGCCCTTGGCAAGGGCGCTTTGAAATAGCAAGAATAGTCAGGACTGTAGACTACAAAGTTTGCCAGCTGGGAAGAGGAGAGCCACCCAAATATATCATGTCAACTTGGGGAAAGTGTGGAAAGAATGAGAGGGGGTCTTCATCACCCCATTATCCTCTGAGACTAAACTCAGCTCCTGTGCCATGATGGTTCCCCAGTCAGGGACCGTATCAATCGGGGAAGGCTTATAACCTGACCAGGAACAACAGACACACAAACTCATCAACACATCCCCCTCTATGCTTTTGGCAACAGCAGGACAGATGCACCAAGTGTTCCACTGTATAGAGACTGAATCTGGCCAGAAAGTCTATGACCATTACCCAGAAATCTGTGGCTGACTGTGTGACAAGAGCTACAGAACATGTTGGCCATGAGAGTTGTTGAGGAGTCACACAATGAGTGGCGAAGTCCAAGAGCTCTCGCCCAAACAGAACCCTGCACAGACTTTCAAAAAATGAATGCAATATTCTAGTTCGACACCTATCCCATGCTGTAGGTTAATGAATTGCTAGAGAGGCTGGAGGCTGCCAGGTACATATCCACCCTTGACCTAACCAAAGGGTACTGGCAGATTCTTTCTTGTCCCCAAATTCAGGAAAAAGACAGCCTTCTTTATGGTCCTCGTCAGTTTAGAATCATGCCCTTTCGGCTGCCTGGGGCCATGCTTATGTTCCAGAGGTTAATGGATCTCGTATTGCGCCAACATAGTCAATATGTGGCCACTTATTTTGACAATATTGTCATCTACAGCTGGACCTCTAACTATCCCATAAAACAACTCAGAGAGCTCCTACAGGCACTCCAAGAGGCCAAGCTGACAGCTAACCTGGCTAAATGTTGATTAGCCAACCAGGAAGTGAGCTACCTGGGATATACCGTGGGCAGGGGAGGCTTATGCCCATTAGTAGGGAAGGTAAAAGCCTTGGCAGAATGCCCTATCCCTTCTATGAAGAAACAAGTATGCTTATTCCTGTGGGTAGTGGGTATTATAGGCAGTTCATACCAACTTTGCCACAATAGCTGCACCCTTAACAGACCTACTAAAACAGGGGTGGGCAAACTATGGCCCGTGGGCCGGATCCAGCCCCTCGTGGCTTTGGATCTGGCCCACGGGATTGCCACCACCGGGGGCTCCGTGCTGCTCCGGGAAGTGGCCACACCCCTGAGGGTGGAGGTGGGGGTGGAGAGGCAGAGGGCTCCGCACGCTGCTCTTGCCTGTGGGTACCTCCCCCAAAGCTCCCACTGGCCAGGAACGGGTTACCGTGGCCAATGGGAGCTTCGGGGGAGGTACCTACAGGCGAGGGAAACACGCGGAGCCCTCTGCATCCCGCCCCACCCCCAGGGGCCGCGCAGGGATGTGGTGCCGGCCACTTCCCAGAGTGGCACAGTGCAGGGCCGGGGCTGGGGCAGGCAGGCAGGGAGCCTGCCCTGGCCTCAATGCACGCCACTGCCACCCCAGAGCCGCTACAGCTAAGCAGTGCCAGGCCAGAGCCTGAACCTCTCCTGCACCCCGCACCTCAACTCCCTGCCCTGAGGCCCCTGCCGCATCCCGCACCCCTCCTGCACCTCAACCCCCTGACCTGAGCCTCCTCCTGCACTCCACAGCCCTCCTGCACCCTAACCCCCTTCCGTGAGTCCCCTCATATGTCCCGCACCCCTCCTCTGCCCCAACCCCTTGCCCTGAGCCCCTTCCTGCACACTGCACCCCCTCCCACACCCCGCATCCCAACCCCCTGCCCCGGCCCCGCAAGCAATTTCCCCACCCAGATGTGGCCTTCAGGCCAAAAAGTTTGCCCACCCCTGTACTAAAAGATACCTCACTCAGGAAGATCTGGCAGACCAAGGCCAGCGACAAAGCCTTCCACCTGTTAAAAAAACAGCTGGTCTAGGAACCCTTTTTATTTCATCCAGACTCTTCAAAACCTTTTATTTTACAAAAGGATGTGACGGACATTGGTCTTGGATGTGTACTATCACAAGAAGTAGAGGGAGAGGAGCATCCCATCCTATATCTTTGAAGGTAGCTATTTCCCTGAGAAGCCGCCTATTCAGTGATAGAGAGGGAGGCTCTAATGCTAACACTGGCTGATGATGCCTTGAATTGCTACCTGTGGGACCAACCACCCCAGCTAGTGATGGATCACATGTCCCTACGATGGCTACAATCCATGAAGGACCACAACCACCAAGTCATGTGGTGGTATATGTCCCTCAACCATACTGCTTTCAAGTACTGCAGCCAAATGGTAAAGATCATAAAAATGCAGATTTCTTTTCCTGAGATGGGGGTGGTGGTGCGGTGGAGGGCTGTCAACATAAGCAGACCAGTGACTCTGAAATGGAAGGGGACAGTTTCTGATGGGCTATGCGGGGCCCACACTGAACCAAGTCAGGGAATAGAGCAGTACTGGTCTAGGGAATGTCCCATCCCTCAGCAGGTGCAGGACACAATTTAAAAGGATGCTGGTACCCAGGAAAACGGGGAAGGAGCTGCAATGAGGATGATGCTGAGAGCTGTGCCAGGAGTGGCAACAGTTTGTGAGGGCTACTCTAGGATCAGGGACTTGGATTTCCCACCCCCTCTTCTTGGGAGTTGAAAGCTCTAAGAGAGATTGGCTGAACAGTACACGAAGAGACCAAGGAGAGTCTGCTAAGCCTGTGATGGTGCCCAAACCTGAGGAGCTCCAGACTGGAACAAAGTGACAGAGGGAAAACAAAATTTGGGATAGCTCAATGACTGGGCTGGGCACTTTGATAAACCCCTAGGGTCGTGGGTCAGGACCCAGTGGAGTGGGAGGACCTGGGTCCCTCTACCTTGCCACCCTGCTTTTCTGTAATGGCAGAATCTCATGGGGAGCAACTGGAGCACGCGAGGGTGATGAAGCCACAGCCAGGGTCCCCTCTGGGATGACTAGGTCAGCAGAAACTGTAAGGCCACAACCTGAGCACCAGGCCAGCTGGTCATCAGGCCTTCCAGCTATAGGCTCTAAGAAAGTGAGTTAGCATTAATGGGAGTTATTTGATGCTATCAAAGCAGAAGAGTAAGTGTTTTGGACAAGCTCATCCAGTTTTCTTCCTCTTCTCCTGTTATTGATGCCTGCATTATTCATCAAAGACACCACACTACTTCAGAGCTTTCAGCTTTTAACTGTGCTCTTCAGTCCACAAATTAAGTCATTGATAAGGTTTGATGTATAGATTTTGAACACAAGTTTGGCCACTGTAATGCTGAGCTATTTTACCAATGTTTAAGTAATTTTTAACCCAAACAATAAAAATCTGACACGCTTGCTGTCTTCCTATATGAATTCCAGGGACGTTAGCTTCACAGCAGGATAGAAATGGCATCACCTGTGTTATTATTCTAGCATTCTGCTGCAGAACAGTATGGAAGAATAAAAAGCATGTTTGAAATTGGTAGACTACATTGCAAAATAAGTGACAAAGTCTGAAAGCAATCATGGATAATGACATAAATTGTACTACGCACAACTGAATTACAGTGGTTGCCACTGAAAAGTCAACATTTGCCAACAATAACTACAGAATGATATCTGAGTTACCTAGTATTTCCCTATAGCTAGAATAAAAAATAAGCACAGTATGGCCCTAATTCTGTAAAGAGTTACGCATGTATTTAATTTTACATGAGTATCCCACTGAAGAGAATGGAATTATTCAGATGGATAATACTAAGCATATGTGTAAGTTTTTGCAAGATCATACCACAGTGTGTGACTATTAGTAAATGTTAACTTTTTAATGACAACTACTATTACATACCTGTTACAGAATGTGAAATCGCTAGTTACAGAATATGACAATTGTTTTGCCTCAGACAGTACTAAATCAAATATGACTTCACACATATAGACAAATACATGTTCTGATTTTTTGTTTGTTTTGTTTTTATCCAATTTTTTGAAAACTCAGTGTACATGCAGGCTGAGATGACTGAATATTTGGATTTGTGTTTATTTTCTTCAAACAAATTTGACTAGCACTGGAAATTACTCATCAGAATGTGAGAAATACAGATGAATGGCAGCCATCTTATCTTGGACAGAACTAACCATGCAGGTGAACTGTGCTTTAGGGTATTGTGAGTTTCTCACGTTCCGTACATTTAACATTCGATACACATTGCAATTCCCACAAAGAGAAGATGTTTACTCTGATGTGACAGCATAACAATATTCTGCTGAAAAGCCAGAATGCTTGTATTTCTATGAAACTGGCAAAAAGAAAGAAAAAAATTCAGCACCTTTGCTTGACATGAAAATCTTCAGCTTTACTGCCAATAGATTCCACCACTGAATTATGCCCACACTTGTAATCCAGTGGGAATTTGGCCCAGTGTTAGGATGCTTCCAATTCAAACTTAACAACAGCTTGTGTTTCCTTCCAAAACATTTGGAAAGTTCCACGATCATCTAAATCTTATTTACCCTTTCATAATCTTATTTCCCTGAAAACAACATACTACTTATTTAATGAAAGCATCATGGATATTTCTTCAACCTGTTGAAACAAACCATGCATGCTATCAGAAAAAAAAAAAACATGCACATTTAATTCATTTCCAAACTCTGCAAGATGTTTTATAGGTTCAGCTTTGTGATTATAAAGATTTATTTTCCATTCTCCTCCAAAATTCAAAGCTGATGTGTCCATTTGACTTAGACAGAACTGACGTGCTGTTCTTTGCATCCATTATGTTTTATAATAGAGAGTCGACTTAGGCTAATGATTTAAGAGCAGGATATGATTAATAATGTGAATAGAAGCTTTAAACCCAACTAATAGGAAAATAAACCAGTGTATAATTTTCATGTTTCATTAAAGAACATCTTTAGATGTATGCCTTAATACTAATTGATCCCAGAGAGGTGGGGAAATGCATTGTTCCAGTCTGACTAATGTGACTAAACTGCTTTTCGTGTTTCTGGAAGAGACCATTAGTATAACCTGATCATTCAGTATTTGAGAAAGAAACAAGGTGTTCATGATGAATGAGTCACTTACGTGCTATCCAAATATGAGCAATTTATTTGAGATTTGCAAGATATCCCAAGGGACACAAGTAGAATAAACATGAAAACAATTTTAAACAGATACTATGTTTTGGACAAAGACCTTTTTTACAGTAGAAAGCTATCCATTCTTGAAAACCAGTGCAGGTGAACGAATACTGAAAAGGGTTTAATTCCAAGTTTAGTAAAGGGCAAACCATGGTAAGCACTGTATCAGAAACTGACTACTTTTTATAGTCATAGAACTGGAACAGACCTCAAGAGATCTTCTAGTCCAGTCCCCTGCACTGAAGGCAGGACTAAGTATTATCTAGACCATTCCTGACAGGTGTTTGTCCAACCTGCTCTTAAAAATCTCCAGTCTCCAGAGATTCCACAACCTCCCTGGGCAATTTATTCCAGTGCTTAAGCACCCTGACAGTTAGGAAGTTTTTCTTAATGTCCAAACTAAACTGCCCTTGCTGCAATTTAAGCCCATTGCTTCTTGTCCTATCCTCAGAGGTTAGGAAGAACAATTTTTCTCTCTCTCTTCCTTGTAACAACCTTTTATGAACTTGAAAACTGTTATCACAGAATATCAATGTTGGAAGGGACCTCAGGAGGTCATCTAGTCCAACCCCCTGCTCAAAGCAGGACCGATCCCCAATTAAATCATCCCAGCCAGGGCTTTGTCAAACCTGACCTTAAAAACCTCAAAGGAAGAAGATTCCACCACCTCCCTAGGTAACCCATTCCAGTGCTTCACCACCCTCCTAGTGAAAAAGTTTTTCCTAATATCCAATCTAAACCTCCCCCACTGCAACTTGAGACCATTACTCCTCGTTCTGTCATCTGCTACCATTGAGAACAGTCTAGAGCCATCCTCTTTGGAACCGCCTTTCAGGTAGTTGAAAGCAGCTATCAAATCCCCCCTCATTCTTCTCTTCCGTAGACTAAACATCCCCAGTTCCCTCAGCCTCTCCTCATAACTCATGTGTTCCAGTTCCCTAATCATTTTTGTTGCCCTCCGCTAGACTCTTTCCAATTTTTCCACATCCTTTTTGTAGTGTGGGGCCCAAAACTGGACACAGTACTCCAGATGAGGCCTCACCAATGTCGAATAATGTCCCTGGAAAAATCATGGAGCAGGTCCTCAAAGAATCAATCCTGAAGCACTTGCATGAGAGGAAGGTGATCAGGAACAGCCAGCATGGATTCACCAAGGGAAGGTCATGCCTGACTAATCTAATCGCCTTTTATGATGAGATTACTGGTTCTGTGGATGAAGGGAAAGCAGTGGATGTATTGTTTCTTGACTTTAGCAAAGCTTTTGACACGGTCTCCCACAGTATTCTTGTCAGCAAGTTAAGGAAGTATGGGCTGGATGAATGCACTATAAGGTGGGTAGAAAGCTGGCTAGATTGTCGGGCTCAACGGGTAGTGATCAATGGCTCCATGTCTAGTTGGCAGCCGGTATCAAGTGGAGTGCCCCAAGGGTCGGTCCTGGGGCCGGTTTTGTTCAATATCTTCATAAATGATCTGGAGGATGGTGTGGATTGCACTCTCAGCAAATTTGCGGATGATACTAAACTGGGAGGAGTGGTAGATACGCTGGAGGGGAGGGATAGGATACAGAAGGACCTAGACAAATTGGAGGATTGGGCCAAAAGAAATCTGATGAGGTTCAATAAGGATAAGTGCAGGGTCCTGCACTTAGGACGGAAGAACCCAATGCACCGCTACAGACTAGGGACCGAATGGCTAGGCAGCAGTTCTGCGGAAAAGGACCTAGGGGTGACAGTGGATGAGAAGCTGGATATGAGTCAGCAGTGTACCCTTGTTGCCAAGAAGGCCAATGGCATTTTGGGATGTATAAGTAGGGGCATAGTGAGCAGATCGAGGGATGTGATCGTTCCCCTCTATTCGACATTGGTGAGGCCTCATCTGGAGTACTGTGTCCAGTTTTGGGCCCCACACTACAAGAAGGATGTGGATAAATTGGAGAGAGTCCAGCGAAGGGCAACAAAAATTATTAGGGGTCTAGAACACATGACTTATGAGGAGAGGCTGAGGGAGCTGGGATTGTTTAGCCTGCAGAAGAGAAGAATGAGGGGGGATTTGATAGCTGCTTTCAACTACCTGAAAGGGGGTTCCAAAGAGGATGGCTCTAGACTGTTCTCAATGGTAGCAGATGACAGAACGAGGAGTAATGGTCTCAAGTTGCAGTGGGGGAGATTTAGATTGGATATTAGGAAAAACTTTTTCACTAAGAGGGTGGTGAAACACTGGAATGCGTTACCTAGGGAGGTGGTAGAATCTCCTTCCTTTGAGGTTTTTAAGGTCAGGCTTGACAAAGCCCTGGCTGGGATGATTTAACTGGGAATTGGTCCTGCTTCGAGCAGGGGGTTGGACTAGATGACCTTCAGGGGTCCCTTCCAACCCTGATATTCTATGATTCTATGATTCTATGAATAGAGGGGAACGATCACATCTCTCGATCTGCTCGCTATGCGCCTACTTATACATCCCAAAATGCCATTGGCCTTCTTGGCAACAAGAGCACACTGTTGACTCATATCCAGCTTCTCGTCCACTGTAACCCCTAGGTCCTTTTCTGCAGAACTGCTGCCGAGTCATTCGGTCCCCTAGTCTGTAGCGGTGCATAGGATTCTTCTATCCTAAGTGCAGGACTCTGCACTTGTCCTTGTTGAACCTCATCAGATTTCTTTTGGCCCAATCCTCCAATTTGTCTAGTTCCTTCTGTATCCTATCCCTACTCTCCAGCGTATCTACCTCTCCTCCCAGTTTAGTGTCATTTGCAAACTTGCTGAGGGTGCAATCCACACCATCCTCCAGATCATTTATGAAGATATTGAACAAAACCGGCCACAGGACCGACCCTTGGGGCACTCCACTTGATACTGGCTGCCAACTAGACATGGAGCCATTGATCGCTACTTGTTGAGCCCGACAATCTAGCCAGCTTTCTATCCACCTTATAGTTATCATGTCCCCCCTCAGTCTTCTCTTCTCCCGACTAAACAAACCCAGGTTTTTTTTCAATTTTCTGTCATAGGTCATGTTTTCTAGACCTTTAATAATTTTGCTGCTCTTCTCTGGACATTCTCCAGTTTGTCCCCATCTTTCCTGAAATGTGGTGCCCAGAACACAATACTCCAGTTGAGGCCTAATCAGTGCGGAGTAGAATGGAAGAATTACTTCTTGTGTCTTGCTTACAACACTCCTACTAATGCAGCCAAGAATGTTTGCTTTTTTTGCAACAGTGTTACACTTTTGCCTCATATTTAGCTTGTGATTCACTTTGACCCCCAGATTCCTTTCTGCAGTACTCCATCCTAGGCAGTCATTTCCCATTTTGTATGTGTGCAACTGATTTGTTTCTTCCTAAATGGAGTACTTTGCATTTGTTCTTATTGAATTTCATCCTATTTACTTTAGACCATTTCTCCAGTTTGTCCAGATCATTTTAAATTACAGTCCTATCCTCCCAAGCACTTGCAACCCCTCCCAGCTACATATTGTCAGCAATCTTTACATGTGTACTTTCTATGCCATTAGCTAAATCTTGAAGATATTGAACAGAACTGGACTCAGAATTGGTCCCTGTGGGACCCTACTTGATATGCCCTTCCAGCTTGACTGTGAACTACTGATAACTACTCTCTGGGAATGGTTTTCCAATCAGTTATGCACTCATCTTATAGTAGCTACATCTAGATAATATTTCCCTAGTTTGTTTATGAGACAGTCATGTGGGAAAGTATCAAAAGCCTTATTAAAGTCAAGATATACCACATCTACTGCTTCCCCCCATCCACAAGGATTGTTACCCTGTCAAAGAAAGCTATTAGGTTGGTTTGACACGATTTGTTCTTGACAAATCCATGCTGACTGTTACTTATCACCTTCTTATCTTCTAGGTGTCTGAAAATTGATTGCTTAATTATTTGCTCCATTAACTTTCTGGGCATTGAAGTTAAGCTGACTGGTCTGTAATTTCCTAGATTGTCCTTATTCCCATTTTGTTCAAGAACAAATAAGTGTCCTGATTCTCATTTTGTTAGTGAAAAAAGCAATATTGGTGAGATTTCGGTGATAATGTGTTCAGCATTAAGTTATGGTAAAAAAAAGGTATTTTAATATAAATAAAGTTCTTTTTTCCAATTAAGTTTTAACTTTATTTTTTTATTTCAATATTCACTCTCTTTTTGAATTGTTCATTCTTCTAACAAACTTCCTCAGAAACTATCTTCCATATATAAGAACAATGAGTCTTGACTGACTTCATTTTAACTTGTCGTGCTTAATGTTCATGATTCTTATTAAATGACCTTTTATCCTGTCTGTTTCTATGATCCATAAATAGAAAGTGGCTAATTAACTTCAGAGTATTCCACTGTCCCCTTCACGAGAACTTCTCTCTCACATCTAATATTTGCATAACTATTACAGCAATGACTTTTTCTCCCTTCTTCGCATAGTTCTCCCCCATTTTACTTTTATAATTACTTTTCATAACAACATGATCTTCCGTATTCTGTGTATATTCAATATTTTGGTTGCTTTATGCTGCTAGAGTAGTGCAAAGGGGCCATAATACCAGTTCAACAGGCTAGTTGAGAATTCCCACAGTGTAGGAGGAATACCATGGTGATAGATGTTCTCTCTGCTTTTTGGCCCAATCCTTTCAGTATTACCATGGAAGATGGAAATCTGTCCCTCTTATTTTATTCCTAAGTGAACTTTTATTATTACATTCTTTATCAATTAGGATTAGACATTTAAATTGTGGTGTTGATTGAAAGCAACAGAGATCAAGAGGTTGTAATGTACCAAGCATCATGCATCATTCTGTACTGTATACACTGTGTGAATGCCTATCATTCCAGGCGTTTATTCACATAGGAAAAAGTGAGGCTAGGGAACAATGAGATGGAGAGACTTATATTTTCAGCCAGTACCCACAGTGATATATTCCCTTTCTTAAGAGAATGACCCATAACTCATGAGAGGTCAGCAGTGAGTTATGAAGGCCATTCCCTCAAAAAGAAAACATATTAGACCTAGACACTATTGTGTCCTCTATTCCTCCTCACCTCCCAACCATTTTTCACTGCTAAATTTTCTTTATAAATAATTTAAAGTCAATTTTAATGCTTATGAAAGGTACCATACAGAGCTCACTGACAACTGTTCTATTTGCAGAATAAATACACCATCGCTGTAGCAGGGCAGTCTTCCACACACTGCCTTACCATTGTTTTCAACTCCATTCTGCAGGGGGCAGTTATAAGGCTGGGATTCATCCCTCAGCCTTTCTGCTAAGAATGCCAATAAGGACAACAATTAACGCTAACAGTGATGTTGATGTCTGAGTATTAGCAAATGTACTTAGATGAACAACGCATTTCAGAGGTCCCCCAAAGAGCTGTTACATGGTGATAACTTTTTGGTCAGTATATAATACCTGAAGATGAAAGGCTCTGTGTTCTACTACCAAGTCCCCTGACAACACACTTGTTGATTTTCTGCACCAGCTTTCACTCTTCTTTTCATTAATCAACCATTGTATTTGCACAGTGCCACTAACTTCCGTATATTCGGAAAGAGTCCAAAACCACATATTACTCACTGTTCTGGCATCCCAGAGAGATAGGGTCTTGTCTGCAGAGCTGGTGAGAATGGTGTTGGAGAATGGAAGAAACTCTATACTATTGACCGAATCCTTATGTCCACGCAAGGTGTATCTGCATCTCTCACTATAAAAGAAAACAATGACAGAAATATAACTCTTGCCATTAAAGAGAATCAGCAGTCTAGAAGACAATGGCAGTAAAAGAGAATCCGATTTCAAATGGAGTTAATTGTCTCAGTTACTATTTTCAGAGAAGTTAGTACACAGGGGAAAGTTTATTGCATAGGCTAAAACAACCATCATCAAAAGGTTTCCTATGCTTTCTGTAGAGTTATTTGAACTTTTGAAAGGTTGAGCAGTACCCACTGCATTGGAGAGAAAAAGAATAAAGATCAAAAGACAGTGCAATAAGTTACCACCTTACTAATATTCCAGAGATCATTTATACAAACTATGGCTAGACAATGACAAAAGGTTAAAACACTAGGCATGTTGAGTCTTGAGAAAAGAAGACTGAGGGGAAACTGATAACCATCGTCATATATGTTAATGGCTGTTGTAAAGAGGACTGTGATACAGCATGGCCAGAGGGCAGCAGGAGAGTGGTTTTATTTTTTTGAAGCAAAAAAAGGCGTTTTTATTTGCATAACACACTTACAAAACAAAAACAACAGCATATGCAATGTGTAACACAGCAACCAATCACAATTGTTTTCTCATTAGCTTCAGGGGAGGGAAGTGTTCAAGCTTGCCTGGGCCCAGAGCGGGGGGGCTTTCTCAACTCTCGTGGTCTTCCACCCTTCCGAGTTACCTGGTGGCCCAGAGCGAGGGGGCTTCATTGACTCTCAAGGTCTGCCACCCCCTCGAGTTACCTGGCGCCACGCCCAGTGTCACCAACAATTCCCTCCTCTGAAAGTATCCAACAAGAGGGGCAGGCTGTGGGGTGGACAATCTGGGGGGAGGCACATGCACCCATGTGTGAAAGGACCCCTCTAAGGTGGTGGTGTCCGCAGCAGCAATGGCTGGGGCTGGGGTCCCTTACTCTCTCCCCCAATCAAAGGGTCAAACAAAGGGAACTGGACAAGGACACCAAGCAGAGAACCTCGGACAGCGCCCACCGCTCCTCAAAAGCATCAAGGGAGTCGGTGGACGCCGCCAGAGGAACTCCGCCCGGATACGTGAACGGACCGAGGATCGGAAAACGGCCCCACAGTCACAGGAAACTCCATCGGCCAAGTCCTCTCTCTGGTTTTATAGATGTCCGTTTTAGCCAGGGCCAGGAGGAGGTTAACCAGGAGATCCCGCGACTTTGTGAGGCCATGGATGGGGAGTGCATAAATAAAAAGGTGAGGGGAAAAGTGCAACTAAAAATGTAATAGGAGATTTGTGAGGAGCCGGAACAGGGGCTGCAGCCTGGCGCACTCCAAATATACGTGCACCAGGGTTTCCCTCACACCGCAAAAGGGACAAGCATCTGGGATGTGGTTGAAACGCGCCAAGTACATGCCCGTGCTCACAGCTCCGTGAAGGAGCCGCCAACTGATGTCCCCGATGGGCCTCGGAACCAAGGTGGAATATAGGCTGGCCCACTGGGGCTGCTCACCCTCCAAAGGTGGCAGAAGGTCTCGCCACTTTGTGTCGGAGCGGGACACTAGGGTGAGGGCGTGAAGGGTATGGAGCATGAGTGTGTATAGATGTTTCCTTGGCGCAGTTTGGAAGCATACCGGCTGCATGGCTCGCAGTAAAGGGGTGAGGGGGTTGATTGGGTCTGCGGGGCAGGGGTCCAATTAAAAGGTTCGGCTGGCCTGGGGTAGAGAGTGGGCAGGGCATGCCTTCGAGCAGGACCCGGTCAAGGTAAGCTCGAGCAGCGGGCGGCAAAGCGGCCTTCACCTCCTGAAGTACGCGCCGGGGGGTGCGAGGTCTGGAGAGCCCCATTCGCCAAACGAGTGTCAGGGGATCCAGCCAGTCTCCCTGGTTGTAGTCCAGGAGGTCTCTGACTCTCGTGACTTCCGCCAGGATCAAGCTCTGGCACACCAAGCGGGACTCCGCCACCTGCACACGGAGCTGGGGGTTGTGTAGCAGAGGCTCCGTGAGGAGATCTGCCCCCGCAGTGGCCGCCACGGACCTGGTCGTTAAAAACAGTTTCCAAGTCCGGAGAAGGTCCTGGTAGAAGACCGGCAGCCCGGAGAGGTCTCGCAGAAGACCTCCCGGATGGAGATAAAAGAGCTGCCGATCATATCGGAGCCCTCGGATGGGGTACAGGATGGCGTGCATCAGTATGCTCCACGCCGAACTGCCTGCACCGTAGGGCCTGGAGGCGGAAGATGCGGACCTGAGTGTGCAGACACTTCAGGCTCTGTCCTCCTTCCTTCAGGGGTAGATGAAGAACCCCTGCAGGGGCCCAGTGCATTCCTGACCAAAAGAACCCCAGAATCGATGTCTGGAGGTTGGTCAGGAAACCCAGGGCCAGGACCAGGGTGTTGAGCCAGTACCAGAGCATGGACAGGACTAGCTGATTAAGCACCAGTGCTCTCCCTCGGAGGGAGAGACATTGGAGTAGTCCCATTCATTTCCGGAGCTGCTCTAACACCCCGCCCTCTAAATTTTCCCAGTTCTCCAGCAGAGAGGGATGCGTGGCAGAAAGGTAAACACCGAGGTAGAGCAGCGGACTCGCGCTCCACCGGATGGTCTGATGCACGGGTGGGAGGGAGCTCGCCTGCCACCAGTCTCCTACCGCCAAGCCAGAGCTCTTGACTTAGTTGACCCAGGCGGAGGAGGCTGCTGAATAGATGGCCTGGCAAGCCTCCGCCCGCGCCAAGTTGCCCAGGTCCTGGACCACGAGGAGCACGTCATCAGCGTATGCCGACAGGACCAGCCGCAGCTCCGGCTCCCGCAGCACCAACCCTGTCAACCTCCTGCGGAGGAGACAGAGGAAGGGCTCGATCGCTAGAGCGTACAGCTGGCCCGAGAGGGGGCACCCCTGCTGTACTCCTCGCCCGAAGCTGACTGGTTCGGTCAGGGTCCAGTTGAGCTTAACCAGACACTCTGTGGAAGCGTACAGCACCCGGAGAAAACCCAGAAACTGGGTTCCGAAGCCAAACGCCCGCAGGGTGCCCAGGAGGTACCCGTGGTCCACCCTGTCTGATCTAGGGACAGGAGGGTGAACGACAGATCGTCTCTACACCCGAGTTCCAAGAGGTCCCGAACCAGAAATAGGTTATCAAAGATGCTGCAGTTCAGGACAGTGTAGGTCTGGTCTGGGTGGATCACGTCCACCAGCATGGACCCTAGCTGCATAGAGGTTGCTTTCACTACGATTTTGTAGTCCGTACTGAGGAGCAAGACGGGACGCCAATTTCGTAAATTGCAGAGGTCCCCCTTCTTCGGCAATAAGGTGAGCACAGCTCGCTTGCACGAAAGAGGGAGGACCCCGCTCTGCAGAGACTCAGCCCAGACGGTGACTAGGTCTGGGCCGAGGACATCCCAAAACACGCGGTAGAACTCCATGGTCAGCCCGTCCATGCCTGGAGACTTATTAGTGGGCATACGATGGAGAGCTTCCGAGAACTCGGACAGAGTGAGAGGAACTCTAGCCTGTCTCGGTCGCTCGCGCTGACCATAGGGAGCTCCTCCCAGAGCACTCTGCAAGTGCTAGGGTCGGTCGGATCCGGGGAGAAAAGACTTGAGTAGAAGGCTCGGGCCCTCCTGCACATCTCCGCCGGTTCCGTGAGGGGGGCACTGTCTTTTGCCAGGAGGCAGGTGACGTTTTTCTTGGCCCTCCTCGTTTTCTCCAGGGCATAGAAGAAGCGGGAGCCGCGATCCATCTCCCAAAGGAGGCGGATGCGGGATCGAACAAAGGCGCCCTGGGCCCGATGGTCCTTGAGGGTCCGGAGCTCCTCCCGCTTCTCCTGGCACACTCCGCAGAGGAGCAGGTCCTCGGGGCTGGTGGCCAGATGCCTCTTCAGCTCTAAGACCTCCCGTTCCAACTGCTCTATCGCCGCATTTCTCTGTCGGCTGCTGCCCCGGGTGTAGTCGTGGCAGAAAAGCCGGGCGCGCACCTTCCCCAGGTCCCACTATCGCTGCGCTGAGGGAAAGGCACGCCGCTGCCCTCGCCAGGCCAGCCAGAATTCCCGGAAGGACGTCATGAAGCCCTCATCCTCCAACAGGCTGTTGTTAAAATGCCAATAGGCCAGCCCTGGCCTCTCCGCACAGAGAGAGGCTGTCACAGCGGCTAGGTGATGGTCAGAAAATGGGGCCGGCCGAATGCTGGAGGAGTGGGCTTGTGAGAGATGGAAGCGTGATAAATAAATGTGGTCCAACCGGGAGTGGCTTGACCGATGGGCCTCCACCCGGACAAAGGTGAACATGGAAGTGTCATCCGGGTGGTGGTCACGCCAGATGTCCACTAGGAAGTGATGTTTGACTACCTCCCGGAGGGTGTCCGTGGTGGCCGGGCTCTGCTCGGTCCCACTCCTCGAGGGTGGTATTAAAATCCCATCCCAGGACCAGGCACTCGTGAGAATCTAAGGTGCCGAGGAAGGCAGACGCCCGCTGGTAGAATTGCAGCCGCTCCGGGCCTGATGTCGGGGCATAGACATTAACGAGGTTAACCACGAGCCCCTCTATACGGACCCGGAGATGCAGCAGCTGACCCGGCACAGCTTCGGCGACCCCTAGCACCTCGGGCCGTAGGTCAGGGGAGAACAGGGTCGCCACTCCAGCCTGTCGAACTGTGGAATGGCTAAAGTAGACCCTGTCCCCCCACTCCAGCCGCCAACTGTCTTCGGCGGTCGGATCCGTATGGGTCTCCTGCAGGAAAACCACAGAGCACCCTCCCTCCCAAAGGAAGGAGAGCACCTGGGACCTGCGGAGAGCCATCCTACAACCCTGGGTGTTCAACGTTGCGATGGTGAGAGGTGTCATGGGGAGGGCCGGGGAGGATCCTCACTGGCAGGGACGCTTGCATCCCCCAGCGGGCCACGCAACAGTCCTTGACCCATCCTGTAGGTGAATAATTGTTCACGGAAGACGCGGACCCGCCAGTAGGTCCCTTTACCTTCCCCCATGAGGGCCCTTGTGGCCCGGAGGATTCGAGAAAAGTCCCCCCATCGCTGGAGAGCAAGCTGTACCTTGTTGCGGGAGCCACGGACATCCTCTAAAATCTTCTGCAGCTCTCCTCGCAGCTCATGGGGGATGGGGTTACGGTTTCCCGGTTGTTCCCCGGAGGGGCCCTTGGTGCAGCCCCATGGCCCACTAAAACGGGCAAGCAGGGTGCGGACCCCCGACGGGGTACCTGATGGGCTGGAGCTTCTAGGCCCACCTCAAGCCCTGGGGTGATAGGGGGCAGTGGAGGGAAAATAGCAGCCCCTAATGGGTCCGGGCAGGAGAACGCAAAGGCCGCTCCCTGGGGTCATCAGTTGGAAAAGGGAAGGAGACAGCCCCGGGGGTGGCGATAACATCGCAGGAGGTAAACTGGATAGGGGTAGGGGCAGGGGGAGGGGCAGAGGTGAGGTTCTGGGTTTCGGGAGGCAAGCAGCTGGATGGTGGCGCCTCCCGATCAGGCTTGAGGGTTAAGGGGGTGGGGAGGGACCTCTCAGTAACATCAGGCATGGGCTCTATGGTGGATTTAGCTGCCACAGTGTCAGGAGGTGAATTATCTTCTGTAGGGCCCCTGCCTGGGAGGAAAGTCGATTGCTCCGCACCAATGGGGGGTGCCCCTGGCGACTCGTGTCCTGGCCACGTGGCGCTGGCTGTCACCTGAGCAGGCTCGGTGGTCGTCAGAAGGGTGCCATCAGCGGCCGGGTAGATGGAGGAGTCCAGGGGCTCCTCGGAGGTGGGAGCAAAAGCAGCAGTTAGGGGGAGGGAGCATGGGGAAAAGAGGGGTGGAGTGAGGTCACCCAGATCGAGGTTTGCTGGCAAAAGGTCGTCCTCCCCCTGGGCGACCGGGGTCAGATGTAGGGCCTCAATCTCCTCGAACATGGAGGAGAGGACGCTTTCCGCCGCCCCGGGGTTCTCCCCGATGGCACCCGCCATGACGGTTGCCTCGGGGTTCATGGGGGCTTCGAGTAGTGTCTGGACAGAAGGGGCTTCCTTGAAGGTTTTGGAGGAGAGGGTCTCCCGTGGATGGGAGACACTACCTTCCGGTGCTGCCACATCTTTCCCGGCTGACACCGGTGGATGGGACGCACTCATGGGCAAAGTGGAAGGCTTGGCATCGGTGCCCCCCTTCCTGGTCTTCCGGGGGGCCTCCACTTCGGATAGATGAGGCGGAGCTTGGGCCTTCCGCTTGCCTCGCTTCCCCTGGACTAGGGCCCAGCCCTCCATGGCATCATCTGGGGGCTGGTTAGCAGGGGTCGTGTCAGGGGCTAAAGGCAATGGCTCAGGGACTTGGGTGGGGGGGGAACAGTGGGGCAGCATAAGGGGGGGAGGATTCTCCCTGGGGCAGGCTCTCTCCCATGCCTGGTGGTATCTCTGCCACACCCTCCTCCATAGGCCCCGCCAGATTGTCAGCAGCAAGGGTGGGGCTCTCCCACTCGTCTGAGAGTTGTAGGGGAGGTGTCCCTTGGGCCTGAGCGGGAGTAGCGGTGGTCCGAAGAGGAGGGGGGCAGGTTCGGGCACCGGGCGACCAGGGGCATTGGCAATGATGGGGCCGATGTCCTGCCAGGTCTCGGGGATCCCAGGTGCCCCTCCTTGCCGGGCTAAGGGGCAGTCCCTCTGGACATGCCCCAACGCCCGGCAGATGTTGCACCAGGCTTCCCCCATGGAGAAGTACACCTGGTAATGGGCCCCCTGGTGGGGGACTAGGAAGGACCCCTTGAGCGCCTCCCCATCACACGCCGCCAACGGCAGTAGAAGCTGCACTTGCCGGTGGAAGGAAAAGATGTGACGGAAGGTGGGGTCCTTGCAGCCCAACGGGAGAGGGCTGATAACAGAAACAGGTTTCTCCAGGGTGGAAAGGGCGGGTAACAGGGCAGCACTGGGGAGAAAAGGAGGGACAGAGGTCAGAACCAGGCGGACGTCCAGGTCCTCTTGCGGCTCTAGGGGGACAAACACCCGCCCCACCGCCAGGCCCCTCTCCACCGCTTCCTGGGCAGCAGCCTCCGATGCTAAGAAGACGACGACCTTCCCGTACATTTTGGAGGCCGCCACAATGGCCGAGGGCCCCACCATCCTCGCCAACACCCATACGTAGGTCTCCACCTGGGGCGAGGTGGGCACCAGGAGGCATCGGACACCGTGCTTCCTTATCATGGTGGGAAAGGGGCCCCGGCCACTATTGATGGTGGCGGAGGTGGTGGGCGGGAGAGATGATGAGGCGGCAGGCGGGGGAGCTACTGCCGCCTGGGCATACGTCCTGGGGGCTGAGGGAGGGACACCCGCAGAGCTAGTGGAGGGGGCAGCGGGGAAGGACGCTATGGTCGGTGGCGGGGCCGCAGCAGTGGGGGTGGCCCCTGCCATGGAGGGCCTGGTGGTTTTAGTGGGGCCCTTCCCCTTCTTCTTGCCCTGGCCTTTCCCACTGGCTGGGGGGGCTCCCCTAGAATCTGGGGAGGTGATGGGCATGGGAGCGGCGGAGGTCACCACGGTGCCCTCCATTGCCGATGCCCCAGCGGGGGCGGTGGCAGGTGGTTAACAGGAGTTGGGGTCAGGTAAAAAGGGACAAGCTGTGGAATGGACAGTTCGGGGGGCGGGGGGCACATGAACCAATGTACGCTCATACAGAGAGTCCTGTTTGGTTGGCTGGTGCTTCTGGCCCACATGGTGGAATCAGGGTGAGCATCTGAGTCCAGAGGCAGATATTAAACAGCCAGCAAAGATGGTGGAGGGTGGATGGTGAAGATGGTAGTGTGGGTGTTGGGAGGACACAGATGGATCGGGGGGCAGCTCCATGCCACACCCCCTGTGTCCCTACAAACAAAGTCAAGACACAGTCAAGGCCTCCCCCCACACAAGAGCACTGTTCGAAAGTTACTCAGTCTTAAGGCCCCCTCCACGGCAATTTTTGTAGATTCCCCGGGTGGTGTTCCTCCAGTGGATGGCTTTTTCCCTTTCTTTTCCGAGCTTTCTTTGCAGCTGTAGCATTCCAGGGATGCCAGAGCAGATGATAAGAGACTTTCTCGGCCGGATACGGGTCCACAAACAAACAGCAAGCGGCTGGGTCTGGGGGCTGGGTCCCTCCACTCCCTCACTCCGGGGAGCAGGTCAGCAGGCCCCCCCTCTCTCGGGGGGTTGGGGGGGCTCAGCTGGAGAGGCAGCATCGTCCAAGGTCGGGCGGGGGGGGAGGCCGACAGCCAGCTGGCAGCCGACCAGCACTCAAGCAACAGCAGAAAGACAAAACAAAAAAGAGGGGAGAAAGGGGGAGAGCGTCTGGCCCGGTCAGGGGGGAAGCTGAAACAGGGGCAAAAAGCGAGGAAAGCCCAGGCCAGAGGGCAGTGGGAGAGTGCTAAAAGGGAGCCTTCTTCCCTGTAGAGGGAAGAAAGTTTGCTATAGATTAATTAAAGCACCTGAAGCCAATTAGACCACCTGAAGCCAGTCACCTGATAAGCCCCGCCCCCCTCCCGCTTCAATCAGACAAGGAAAGGAGTTGAAGCGGAGTGGATTGGTGTTGGAGCAGAGAGCCGTTTGGAGGAGTTGAAGCAGAGTGGATTGGTGTTGGAGCCGAGAGCAGTTTGGAGGGAAGCAGTGGAGAGTTTGGAAAAGTGCTGCGGGGGGCTAAGATGACCAAGACCCAAGATAAAGGGACACCTGGTTTGTGCAGAGGGAGGGCAGGAAACCCCACAAGCTGAAGGGCAGGAGAGGGAAGTAGCCCAGTTTACCGCTATACCTAGGGCCCCTGGGCTGGGACGTGGAGTAGAGGGCAGGCCCAGGTCCCTCTCTCTGCACTCCCCTCCTTTAGAACACTAGTGGGGTAGTTAATACTCCAGTTCAGGGATGAGAAACGGTACCCTGAACCCTCCCCAAGAAGAGAAAGCACAAGACCCATCAAAGTAGTGCCAGCAATTTTCCACAAGGACTATGATCAATTGTTCTCCATGTCCACTAAAGGAAGGACAACTGATAATGAACTTAATCTGCAGCAAGAAAGATTTTAGGTTAGATATTAGGAAAAACGTTCTGGCTATCAGGATAGTTAAGCTCTGGAACAGACTTCCAAGGGAGGTTGTGGAATCCCCATCACTGGAAGTTTTTAAGAACAGGTTGGACAAACACCTGTTAGGGGGTAGTCTAGCTTTACTTGGTCCTGCCTCAGCACAGGGGACAGGACTCAACGATCTCTTGAGGTCCCTTCCAGCCCTAAATTTCTATGATTCTCTGAAATAAGTGTCTCAGTTCAGAAGTGCAAGGCCTCTTCAAAATACTGACTTTATTTTATTTTTTTATTTACTTTGCTTTATCAATGATTGACATTTGGATTGGTGATGTTCAGGAGAATGGCCTGGGAAGGGGATATTAGAATTGTAAGCATAGATGAGGCCAAACCAAAAACATTTAACCAACTCTTCTCTGCTCTGGAATTTTTCCAGCACCCTTGCTTCTGGAACAGTTTGGATGGGGAGGATAATGAGTTTATGAAAACCCCAAAGCACAATTCCTTTTTGCCCACATTGAGTTGTTGCATCCTTACTTGCTTGTCAAGCCAGTTTCCAATTTTTTGTTACTATGTAAGATTTCAAAAGGATTAACTTACACCGCCAAAACCCCCCACAGAATTTTACAATTAGTAATGAGATCAATTCTGTCCTGTATGTCCTCCTAGTGCCTCAAATAAAGAGGGGCAGATAAATTAGCAAACAAACAGAAAGCAGCAACCCACCACTGCCCACTATAATTTGCAGTGTTAGTTCAGTATTTTATTCATTGCACATTTGGTTTGATAGCTAAAAACACACCAGTTCTGAGCTGGCCACTGAATACATTGGGCTGGCAAATTAGATTACTGCGGGGGCTCAACTGGAAAAGACCAAATTTCTTACAGTATTCTCTTTAGGAGGCTGTTAGCAGAGGGAATTAAAGATGTGTTTTTTTTTTTCCATTCCTGCATGATGCCAGAAGACTCACAGAGCTGTTGCAGGGTTTTTTTGTACTAAAAACATTGGAGATCAGATGCAGACCACGAGATCTTAAAGAGGCTTGCCAGAGTCTCGCACTGATCTGCCAGAGAAAAGCGAGTTCCCAGACTTACTTAAGACTCCTTTCCATTTTCCAGGCTAAAACATATATGTTACTTCACATCTGAAGATCAATATTGTCTTTGAAGAAGGCGTGTAGGTGTGTGTGTGTGTGTGTGTGTGTGTGTGTATCTGCTTCCAAAATGGAAATTTTACCCAGGAAATACATTTCAAATACACTGTATATTGTACATATTATTCTATTATAGATATTACATCACACTATATGTTTTTATAGTATTTATAGTATAGTATGTGTTATTTTGTAACAAGGATTCAAGTTAAAGAATCTGTTATTTATATCATACATGTAGCTTCCCGGCTTTTAGAGATTACTGCACAGTTTGTCTGATGTTCATGATTGTTTGATATATATTATTATGTTTTATATTCCCCACGGTCACACTGCTTTAACCATCAGGACAGATATACATACATGCATGTGGGCATATGTACGTCTCCGTTTTCAAAAGTGAATAGTGATTTTCAGGTGCCCAATCTGATATGCCTGAAGGGGAACTGATTTTCAGATGGTGGGTACCCAACACTTTCTCTTAGAGCTATGTAAGGTGTTGACTGGTGATGCTGAATGCCCATCTGGAACTTTTGAAAATGTAGGCCAGTTTATATCTTAATGTAACATTATGTTCCATTAGAAGAAGAAAGAAGAGAGAGAGAGAGAGAGCGTGAGCGCGCACAAGAGCACTTTGGGGGATATACTTCTGTACAGTAGAATAATAAGAGGATTTATATCACACTCTTCCCAAAAAGATAGCTGAAAAATACATCTTATCTCTTTGTGGAAAGGGACAGCATAACAGAGAGGTGGAGAGGGGGAGGAAGAGTATTGTTCATGAGTTCATACGATCTAAAATAGGGGCATCCCAGGCAGACTGGCTGCAAGAACAGACTTGTGAGAGATTAATTAGGTGCCGTAGCAGGAAGGTCCCATTCAGAATCTCTGAGTAAGGTGAAAATGGCCTAAAGTGATGGACAATAACAGCAATGGAAGGGAAGGAAATGAGTTGTACATTTCCATCAAGCACATAAACACTTAGGCTTGATACAGCTCTCTCTCTCTCTCTCTCTCTCTCTCTCTCTCTGCAACCTCCATACCAATGTGTCGTGATGAGAGAGCTTTCTCACACTCCAGATTTAATTTACCACTCTGGTAACTGACTGACTGATATTTCTGAGAATCTCTGACTGCTATATAGAACAAACTCATCTTCCTTTCCAGCTGAGATATAATTTAAATGAGACTGCATTTCTTGCATACAAGCTCCCTTCTAGTTGTAAGGGAAAACTTTTATCTAGATGTTCTACTGTGGCAAAGGAAAACTTGGTTAGAAGCAATATACCAGCAATATACCACCAATGACTCTAGCACATTTTGTACACAATGGGCCAGATTCTACACTTTTGACATGGGAGTAAATCCAGAGAAACACCAAAATGCGTTGCTCCAGAGAGAGCCTGATGAGACAAAGAACAGAATCCTTTCTTTGTAAAACAAACACTCATTATAGATGGGCTTAGGTGCTTCAGAAATTTTTGGGTAGCTCAGAAAATAGAGGAAACCACCTATTCCTAGTAGGTTAGGTATTTGTACCAACCTGACAATTTCCTTAAAGCCTGAGCCACTGGAGTCATAGGAATACATGAGTATCTCAGCTTTCATTTTTTTAAAGTATGTTTTTAGCCCTCATGTTAGCAGAGAACAGAATACAAATGTGATCCCAGTGTACCTTAAAGAACATAAGGCAAATGGAAATAACCCAAAATTTGTTAATTTTTTAAAAAACGTTGATTTGGGGGGAGGTCCTGACTCATGATGATTGAATATTTGGGCTTGGCAATTGTGGTAGTGTTCAAATACCACTTAGTAAAAATTTCTAAGCAGGCAGCTGGAGGCACTTTATTAGCTCTTTGTCCACTTAAATTAAAGAGGACAAACCATCTCCAACACCTTGCTACTTTGTCAGCTATCACCTTACAGACTCAGGGTTGTCAGTTTAAAAGTCTAGCGAGCCATAGACTGTGCGTGACAGATAATTCCACCACACCTACGTGCAGCCACCATTCTGGATTTGCTGCTCAGAGCAGCAAGTTCCCATGGTCTCTTTTTGAAAATAGCAAAACCCTAGCTGTAGGGTATTAGGTGTAAAGGGATCAGCTGATTATGTTCACGCTAATTAATCCACACAGGCTGGCAACTGAAGGTGTGTCCCTCTTAAAAACAGAATCAACTGTACCAGATTTTTAAATTAAAGAAATGATAAAAAAATGGAATAATTAATCTTAAAATGGGGCCTTGTATAGTAAGTTACAATTGAAAAAAATGATAATGAAGCACCAACACAACTTTAATCATGTAATCATACAAAGTGCAACTTATCTTAGTCCAATGCCATATTAGGCCTTGATTCAAAAAAGGCACTTAAGTAACGTGCTAAAACAGTAAGCCTCAAACAGCAGCATCTTTCTTATTAATTGTTTTCTCAAATCATAAAATGGAAAATAACACTAAACTCCTTCTTCATATCTATCATATAACATCCTACCATCTGTATTACCTTTGCTATCAACTAAAAACGTGTGGGAAATTTGCACCATAAAGTGATTAACAAATAATCTACACACAGTAGTTCTGTGAAAGTTTTGTAAAATCACATACCAATCTCAACCCTGTTAAGCTGATAGAATGGGACCAGTTAAAAGGAGAATACTATCAACAGAAACACACCCCATCAGTTACCCACTATGTGACTTTATCTCCAAAACGTGTTTAACTCAGGCACAGAACCTTTTGGGCCAAGATCAAAAAAGAAGTATAGCAAATGGGCTGGCTTGAGACATTAAAATGCCAGTTTGTTTTATGATGTTATAAATACATCCTATCACGTCTTTCTATTTTATTACCTCTATTTTATTTCTAGGTAGCTTCACATATGACACATCCAATTATTCATGTCAAGAATATAAAACTACTAGTATTTCAGTAAAAAGTGCCTACCATCACTTATAACAATGATTTTTTTCTTGACCCATTATTTCACCAAACATAACCAGGATTTCATAAGACATTGATGACTGGGGACATATCCTCTATAAAGCATATTTGTCTTAGACAAGGTAGAGATGTGTATGATATTGCCAATATGAGTCATCCAGCTCAATGCAAGATATTCTTTCATTACCTTCCTTCAATAAAATGAAGTTATCCTCTAATTCTGAAAACTCAGTTTACAATCTCTGTGTAATTAATGTTTGTACAGTGCTTTGAAGAAGAAAAGTGATGGAGTACATAGGTGCTTATTATTATTTTTGTAAACATACAGAAATTCTCTTCCCTAATGTAAATTTACATGCACTTAGAAATAGAATGAAGATCAGATAATTGGTTGTATAAATAATTGATATTAATAATACTCAGAACTTATAGTATTTTCATCTACAAAATCCTGGACAAACATCAGTGGCACTGTGCAAATGGATCTGTGTGGGCAGTCCCCTGACTTCAGTGCTGGTTCAGGGGGGTCTACCTGCACGGATCAATTTGCAGAGTCTAGCCCAAAGTCATTAAGCCTCACAACTGCAATTATGTTGCCTTATTCAAAGCTAAATTTTCTCACTGTACACTTTTAAACCATACTGGTGGATAAAATCAAGACTACGTGCCAAATCTCCCATTATTCACATCAGTAATCCCATTGAGCTCAGTGTGACTACTCATGGGAGTAAGCCAAGCAGTGGCTGGAGATTGGCTACATCAGAGCAGCAACCCAATCCTGCTCCCACTGAAGGTAATGCAAGTTTTGACATTGCTTTCAGGGGGAGCTGGACTGGGCCTTAGTTTATCACCATGGGAGGTTGGCAGTCCAAACCCTCGGTCCAATACACAACAAACTGCGCATGTAAAAAGAAACCGACCCCTGAAGCAATACAGACTTGACTGATACATTAAAAATTCTCCACTCTTCCCCACATCCCTTCCTCTTTAGTCTTCTAATATCAAAGCCAAGGCTTAACTGCTAGAAACAACAAAGGGGAAAAAACCTACGAGATGGTATGATGTTTTATTAATATTTTCTAGGTATATAAATAAACCCATTTCCTCTGACTCAGCATCTTCACAAGTCAGCAATAAACTATCGTTTATATTCTTCTGTTATACCTCTTTGAGAAAAATGAAAACTGATGAGTCTCATAATTTAACTGTGACATCTCCATTCTCAAAGTTCAAACTGCTTCTCGTTTCATTAAAAAGATAAGTCAATTTTAACCGCTTACATTTTGGTCTTGCTGCAGCATTTTAATTTATGCTGATAGGCGGTTTTCTTCTCAGAAACTTGGCAAACATACTTTTCCTGTATTTTGAACGGAGCTGAATTTAACTTGACAGCTATTCATTGACACCAAGTTATAAAAAGTCTTGCCATGACAAAAAACATAATTGGCCCTGCCCCAGTTCACAGTGAGGTCAATGGCAAACTCCCATTGATTTCAATGAAAGCAAGATCAGGCCATTTGTTTACGCAACAATGTAATCTGGTGCCAACATAACCAATGGAGTCATAGCAGTTCTGGCAATATGTTAGCTGTTGGCTAACAGCTACCACAGTACTAGAAGAAGGAATGCAAAATGCTATTTTGGCTCTGCCCTTGCAATGAACACTGTGCAGGCAAATCCTTCTGCCCACATAGTATCTCATTCTCCATATGGGGGCCCATATCTACCTGTATGGAGCAGCTCAGGGCATGAGCAACATTTGAGTTGAAAGAAAAGGAGTACTTGTGGCACCTTAGAGACTAACCAATTTATTTGAGCATGAGCTTTCTTGAGCTACAGCTCACTTCATCGGATGTAGCTCACGAAAGCTTAGGCTCAAATAAATGTGCTAGTCTCTAAGGCGCCACAAGTATGCCTGTTCTTTTTGTGGATACAGACTAACACGGCTGCTACTCTGAAACCTGTCATTTGAGTTTAATGCACTGCTCAACAGAAACATTAAAAAAGAACAGGAAAATAATCTAATTGTGATGCTAGAGGTTAGTCTTGGAAATTTACTGAACCTTCCGGGATCTTTGCTCCTGGTACGTTTTTCCTGGTCTAAAAATTATCTTTTTGCATTTCTGTAATTTGAAAAAATGCCTCCATTGAACACTACTCAGAGAGGGAAAACTTACAGGACTAAATGGCATAGAGAACACACAAAGAGCGGCCCAGGATAGATAGGGATGGTAGTGCCTTGTTTGTGTCCTTAGTGACATCTGATGGTTCAGGAAGGATTCAGATTGAAAACAAATATCTGCAGATATGTTCACCAAATGCCCCCTGTCTTCAGCTGATTTCAAACTTACAATTAATTGGGAGAAAGCAACTCGCTAGTCAGAACAATATTCTGAAATGGGACTGGAGAACATAAAAATACTCCCAGCTCTGGAAACAAGGATTCTATAAGTGCTGGAGAAAAGAAGCACCAAAAGCTTATGCCTTACCTCCACGACTGAAAAGCTTGTTTCTCAGCTGATTACAAATTTAAGACAGGAATTATATTATTGCAAGAAATAAAAGCAGAAGGCAACACAATATTTCTTAGTGTACACAAGTAATTTTGTGGGGAGAAAAATATAGTAACAGACTTTTGGAGGGGTGCCATTATATGTATATTAGTGGAAACTATATAACTGATTTGGTTCATGGAAGTTTCCAGCATTGGGTGGACACCCAGTAAGAAGACTGCTCAGTCTACCAAGAGGCATCAGTGAAGAAACACTGGTTGCTACGGTGTTGCACATGCATTTGGCTCCCTGATGGTTCTGGCTATCCTAAGATGCAATGAGGACCCCTACCTTCCACTCTTCTGATTGCTGAGCTTGTTTCTATCTAGACTACACTATGGTAGTGGCTGTTGTGTTTTCTAGCACAGAAGACTTTTACAAGTACCTATTGGAGACACCTAGAAAAAGAATATTGAAAAAAATTTGAAATTCTTTATTTTCCGCATGGTGTGTTTTAAATAGTCCTCAGAATCAGGACTTATTTGGTAAATACTGAAAATAATTTCTTATAGATACTATTATTTGACTTGTTTTATGTGACTAAACTATATATCCTGGCATTACTCTAATTAGGCTTTAACAGGAGAGTGTAAAGAATCCTAACAGTGTATGACTATAATCTTTGTCACCTGTTCTGTAATGACTTGAAACATTAATAATTAGGCTTTTCCTAATTATCCTAATGAAGGATTAGTCAGATAATGATTTTATACTGCTTTGAACATGTAGAGCACTACATAAAGTGGTAAGTATTATTATTTAGATTATTTTTGGTTTCAGATAAAGGCTTTTCTGGTTTTAAAAGGAGAAAAGATAAAAGGCCTAATTAAAATAAAATAAAATTAAAGCTCCAATCTTGCAGAGACTTAGGGCTAGTCTGTACATAGTTTTGATACTGACTGAACTCTTTCAATTCAGAGTGTGATTTTATTCTGATATAACTAAACTGGCAGAATCCCTCGTTTGAATGCAGTAAAAGCAGCTTTGTATCAGTGTAATTGCATCCATGTTGGTGAGCTATGCTGATTTCTAAATCTATATAGCTGAACCAGTGCAAAATCTGCTTATAGACAAGACCTTAAGGGGGTGCTGAACTTCATGCATGCGGATTGGGGGACTAATCAAGGACTTAAAGTTAAGCATGTGCTTAAGTGCTTTGTTGGATCCGGGCCAGAGTACACAGCCCCTCAGAGGAGCCAGACCGAAAACAGCCACAGTAATTAGCACCTGCATTGGTAGTGTCAACAGAAAGCCAACAGAGTGAATGATCATAATGAAGGGAGACAACTAGTTTTTCACGCATACTCCTGAGGCACATTGGCAAGGCAGACTGGGAAAGCCTGGGCTGTTGTACAGCAAGCTGTATCTATTCTGATGTAGAACAGATGATAGGACTTCCGTTCCCAGGATTGCCATTTATTTTTGGCGGGGGAGGAGGGAAGAAATACTTGAAAAATGCCTTAGCTTGTTCAGTGACAATACCCCATGAGATAAAAAGGCTTAGAACATACTACACATTTTTCATACCGGATTTAGATGGATATTTCACTTTCTTTAAAAATATCGACTAAGCTGGCCTCTGTATTTGCTCAGCTTGCTTTAAAATATCCATAGAGAAAGAGCTTGACTGTCAGAGGAGCTGAGCATTCCCACCTCCAGCTGAAGTCATCAGCACCTGCCAGGACTCAGCACTTCTCACAACCAGGCCAAAAATGTTTGCTAAAATGGATACCTTATTTGTGCGTCATTGTGTATTATGAATGGAAACGTATTATTAATAATAGGCAAAAGATTTTCACAATGACTAGTCATTTGGGGGGCCCATACCTGAAAGGGGTCTGATTTTCAGAGGGTCGGGGTTGAGCACTTTCTGAAAATCACACCTCTTCAAATTGGGCACTTAAAAACGGAGGTACCTGAAATAACTAGCCACTTTTGAAAATCTTGGCTTCATTTTATGAAGCAACCATCTCCTATCCCCACCAAGGAAACGGGGGGTGCCACTTAAGTAGTTAAAAATAGCCACAAATAGATGTAAAACATGTAATTAAACCATCGTGAAACACTGCAGTACTAGTACGACCATGCTTCTGCCCACCAGCTCTGTAGCAAAAGAATAAATTATATGCCTCACTCCCTGAGGACAGGTTTCAGAGTAGCAGCCGTGTTAGTCTATGTCCGCAAAAAGAAAAGGAGGACTTGTGGCAGCTTAGAGTCTAACAAATCTATTTGAGCATAAGCTTTCGTGAGCATCCGATGAAGTGAGCTGTAGCTCACGAAAGCTTATGCTCAAATTTGTTAGTCTCTAAGGTGCCACGAGTCCTCCTGTTCTTTTTTCCCTGAGGACAGTGGGCTTATCCTCAAATAACGTATCAGCTGAAATCAGCACTGAATTGATGTCACATTTCGGTAAGCATTTCTTAGGAGGCTTGTACTGAAGCTGCTTTTTGTTCTGGTCTCTAGCACGCCCTTCATATAGGTAAAACTTCTGCTTTTTTCTGATTTGTCTTGGATGACTAAACCCAGGTTTTTCCCCTTAATCCATCCAAGTTGATGTTGCTGCTGGTTGCTACAAGGCAACAGCGTAAAGGGGAAAGCTTCCTTGACTTGTGCTTTGAGGGATCAGATGACTTCCCAAGTGACTCTCTCTTTTTTTTTTTTTAAAGTATCCTTAAGCTTACTTTAGGCCTGCCTTGTCCAGACACACTCTGCAGGCATAGTTTTGTGTTTCAGTTTTTCAAATAAAATATCCAGGAAAGTTCACTTTCTAGATTTAATGTTCAGTCTTTCCTATACTTTATTTCCAGCAGACTGAATCGCTACAAAGCTGGTTGAATGGATGCTTCTATTATAGCTCCTGTTCTCTTCCATGAGCTGGTATTTATTTTTAGATTTACAAAATGTTTCCATCAGTCATTGGATCCAAGAAGAAAACTGTA
Organism: Caretta caretta; assembly: GCF_965140235.1. Taxonomy (NCBI): domain Eukaryota; kingdom Metazoa; phylum Chordata; order Testudines; family Cheloniidae; genus Caretta; species Caretta caretta. The sequence continues at coordinate 68,037,593 of NC_134216.1, read as the reverse complement.
AAACAGCATACATCTGTCAGCCCAAACAGATTCCTAAACCAGAATAAATTTTAGCAAGTTTCCTATAATTTCACTCCTCTGGCTAAATGGCTGACAAAGTCCATGTTGGTCAGTTTCTCCATGAATTTGCCTTTTCTCTCAGAACAGGGGATTTTAGCAATTTCAGAACTTCTTCACCAAAAGTTTTTCAAGTTGGGCCTTGAACCCAACAGTGTTTTGCAAATATTTTCAGTTTTGACAAATTGCAAGTTTTCAGTCTAAAAATTAAAAAGTTTTGTTGAAAAACTCCCAATGAGCTCTAGTTAGGGGCCAGATTGTAAAAAGTATTTAGGAGACTAAACATGCAGATAAACACCTAGCAGGATTTTCAATCGTTCATAGGTGCCTAACTCCCATTGGCTTTCAAGAACTCCCTTAGGAACTTTTGAAAACCCAACCCTTAGTCTGTATTAAATTGTGGGTGTCTGGCCCAGATGAAAACTATATTTGCAACATCTTTCTTACAGGAATTTGGCATGATTTAGCAGAATTTATAGTTGAAGAGGAAAAGGCTCTCCCCACTGACGAGTTGGAGGGGGCTCTCCTGAGGCCTCTGTTAACGTTGACCTTGGGCTCCATGAAGGACAGCTTCAACTCACTTTTATTAAATGCAAGATTCTATCCTTCTCCCTTGTGAAATGTAAACTGTTTTATCCCTATGGACAGGAGCAAGCAGCTGGACTTCAGTTATATAGCCCAACGCCATGGAAAGGAACAAAGACACCCCCTCACACACACACATACACAGGGTTTTTTTACACAAAAGGACGTATTCCTGAAAAATCAGCTCACTAATCTTCCCAACAATCCATAGGCTGGCCCTGCACAATAGTGAGGAAGGGAAGGTATTGGTTATGGGTGGGGGAAAGACAGACCTAATCTGCTATGTCATTCCCCCAGATTCCTAGATTCTTGAGACAACAGGATGGCGTGGAAATTTTCATATCCCCCCACCCGCACCCAGACAAGAAGATAAGTGTGCAATCTGAGTAATTCAGATTTCTCAATATGCACGTAAGAAACTGTACAGTAATTTGCATTCACTGAACTCCTCATCCAAATGCGCAACCCACTGAAAACCATGCACAAGGTGTTAACATAATTCCACTGGAGATCATCCAATTATTCCTGTTGATACATACAAGAAAATGACTGAATCAAAAGCACAGTCAGATAAAAATACTGCAGCATGTCAAATCCAAGCTATGCGGCTGCCGCTGAGTGTTAGTGGCACTTCTTCTTTCTTTGGAAGAGATGCCCTTTTCGTTCATATTACCATAGCACCTCCAAGGCAGGGTCTATTCATCTTTATAGGGGAAGGTTATAGCCTAAAATGCCGAGTTCCAATCTGTGCCAATATTATGCAGTACTAACATACAGAGTTTGGAACCAATGCTGTACTATTGTAAGTTAACATGAAGATATGTATATTGTTGGGGTTCCCCCAACAATAGCTATACAGCTTATTAATGGTTCAGTTTGATCTACTTGGTATAGAGCCGTTATACTCATCATTGGTACCCTGGTCCTCTTTTGACTTGATTTTCTTTCTCATTTTAAATTTGACTGACACTGCTTTCAATCTATGAAATTAGCAAATACTTTTGAAAACAGCACAAAATGGCTGAAACACAATAAATATAAGCACATAAATATTAAAGTGAGTAAAATGAATTTCAGTGTGTTTTCAAATTGGTTTTCTTCAGAGCGGGAGTTTCATTATTTGTCCAAATGAAATGGATTTTGAGTGGGTGGCGGTCTTAAGGAGGCATGCTGCACTGTTTCAATGGCTTTATGAGCTTGGGAAGATATGAATAATGGATTTGCTGTGCAGTTAGACACAGCACCACAACAAATACAATATCATTCTGGTTCTCTAATAAGCAGCTGCTAGAGTGAGGAATAAAAAGCCTTGCCTCCTGGTCTAACCTACAGGTGATATCATTTTCAGTCAGTTTATTTTTCATAACCATTGAAACAAATTACTGCATTGCCTCTGTCTGGTTTTATATGGAGAAACCACTGAAAACACAGCAAATAAGAGGCTGAATTCTAGAGGTCGTCTCTTATTCTGATCTGCGATTTAGCTCTTGAAGGGACCAACCTTTCAAAAGGCAGATGTGCCAGGGTGTGACTAAACAAAGGATACTCCTGATTTTAAGGAGGCAATTTCCAATTGGAAGGGATTGTGTCATTGTTGTCCTAGCTATTATGCACTCAGTTACATAACCATGGAGTCACAAACTTCTAGAAAGGTTTGGGGGAACAATACTGATGCGTCTCCTGCTGTCTTAACTTGGGCACAAGCTCTCCTCTGCATTTACAGTTGAAGTGTTGCTGTAGCTGTGTGGTCCCAGGATCCTAGAGACACAAAATGGGTGAGGTAATATATTTTATTGGACTAACTTCTGTTGGTGAAAGAGACAAGCTTTCAAGCTACACAGAGCTCTTACGCCTTTTTCAAGAACAGAATTTGGTCCAATAAAAGATATTACCTCACCCACCTTGTCTCTCTAACCAATATTTAGTCAGGTGGGAAAGTATTACAATGGAACAGCATTGCCAGGAGACAGGAATTAAGCTATATGCAGTTTTGCTGGAACCGTCTCAGTCCCTGGATATTAGAGAGACAAAGTGAGGTAAGGTTCCAAAGTCAAGTACTCGAAAGTTAGGAGATGCTTAAATTAAGGTTGTCTGTGCAATTTTAATTCCCTCCCTCCCTTGTGCATATGTTTATGGTACAGTCTTTAATTATGTGCTCACATACTTTTCTCCCACAGAACCTCTGCTGCAATCCTTCCCACATCCATGGCTCATGTCCTCTCCCCTTCCCTCTGCTCCTGCCCCTCTTGTTCCTGTCACCCTAGGCCATCATCTGCCCCCTCTGCTCATGCCTCTGTCCCCACCTCCTGCTCCTAATTCCAAAGCTCTTTTCCCTGTGCCCCTGCCCTGTGTTTCTTCCTCCCCCATATTCCCAATTCCTCATCCTTCTACATTCCGGTCAATCAGCTCCTCCTTCTCCATGCTACCTGTTTACAGTCAGGGGAAGCACAGGGAACACCTTCAAATCAGTGGCACTGCTATGGGTACCCGCATGGCCCCACACTATGCCAACATTTTTACGGCTGACTTAGAACAACGCTTCCTCAGCTCTTGTCCCCTAATGCCCCTACTCTACTTGCGCTACATTGATGACATCTTCATCATCTGGACCCATGGAAAAGAAGCCCTTGAGGAATTCCACCATGATTTCAACAATTTCCATCCCACCATCAACCTCAGCCTGGACCAGTCCACACAAGAGATCCACTTCCTGGACACTAGGGTCCTAATAAGCGATGGTCACATAAACACCACCCTATACCAGAAACCTACTGAACGCTATTCCTACCTACATGCCTCCAGCTTTCATCCAGACCACACCACACGATCCATTGTCTACAGCCAAGCTCTACGATACAACCGCATTTGCTCCAACCCCTCAGACAGAGACAAACACCTACAAGATCTCTATCAAGCATTCTTACAACTACAATGCCCACCTGCTGAAGTGAAGAAACAGATTGACAGAGCCAGAAGAGTACCCAGAAGTCACCTACTACAGGACAGACCCAACAAAGAAAATAACAGAAAGCCACTAGCCATCACCTTCAGTCCCCAACTAAAACCTCTCCAACGCATCATCAAGGATCTACAACCTATCCTGAAGGACGACCCATCACTCTCACAGATCTTGGGAGACAGGCCAGTCCTTGCTTACAGACAGCCCCCCAACCTGAAGCAAATACTCACCAGCAACCACACACCACACAACAGAACCACTAACCCAGGAATCTATCCTTGCAACAAAGCCCGTTGCCAACTGTGTCCACATATCTATTTAGGGGACACCATCATAGGGCCTAATCACATCAGCCACACTATCAGAGGCTCGTTCACCTGCACATCTACCAATGTGATCTATGCCATCATGTGCCAGCAATGCGCCTCTGCCATGTACATTGGTCAAACTGGACAGTCTCTACGTAAAAGAATAAATGGACACAAATCAGACGTCAAGAATTATAATATTCAAAAACCAGTCGGAGAACACTTCAATCTCTCTGGTCACGCGATTACAGACCTAAAAGTGGCAATACTTCAACAAATAAACTTCAAAAGCAGACTCCAATGAGAAACTGCTGAATTGGAATTAATTTGCAAACTGGATAAAATTAACTTAGGCTTGAATAGAGCCTGGGAGTGGATGGGTCATTACACAAAGTAAAATTATTTCCCCATGTTTATCTTCCCCCTCCCACCCCCCACTGTTCCTCAGATGTTCTTGTCAACTGCTGGAAATGGCCCACCTTGATTATCACTACAAAAGGTCCGTCCCCCGTCCCGTTCCCCTCCCACCCCCCGCTCTCCTGCTGGTAATAGCTCACCTTAAGTGATCACTCTGGTTACAGTGTGTATGGTAACACCCTTTGTTTCATGTTCTCTATGTATATAAATCTCCCCACTGTATCTTCCACTGAATGCATCCGATGAAGTGAGCTGTAGCTCACGAAAGCTTATGCTCAAATAAATTTGTTAGTCTCTAAGGTGCCACAAGTACTCCTTTTCTTTTTGCAGATACAGACTAACACGGCTGCTACTCTGAAAACTGACAGAAGAGAAAGTCTCCTTGCTCTCAGTTCTTGTGCCTGGCACCATGGTGGCTTCAAGAAGAGCTATTGTAGAGAAAGTCCTGCTTTGTCCCTGCAGCCCTTGGATGAAGTATGCACGTGGTGGGAATGGTGCATTCACAGTCAGGTCAGACATGGGAGCTGTGAGGGGATGGACTATGCCCAGTGCAGACACAATTTTCAGATAATTTAGCTCCAAACTCTAACAAGTTTGTTAGAGTTTGGAGCTAAATTATCTGAAATCAGATCATTTATGAAGATATTGAACAAAACCGGCCCCAGGACCGACCCTTGGGGCACTCCACTTGATACCGGCTGCCAACTAGACATGGAACCATTGATAACTACCCGTTGAGCCCGACAATCTAGTCAGCTTTCTACCCACCTTATAGTGCATTCTTCCAGCCCATACTTCCTTAACTTGCTGACAAGAATACTGTGGGATTTCCCCTAACCACATTCTCAGAAATTGTGAACTATTTTAGATGAAATTTTCCCAAAAAACTTCCTCTTGAAGAAATGATTTCAATTGACCTGAATGGTTTATATTTGCAGAATTATAAACCATGAAAAACAGAGCAATCTTGACTATGGGAATCTTAAATATAGCTGACAATAACAAAGGTTAATAATGAACACAGACAATGACCAATGCTTTCTTTTTGTCTTTAAGAGCTGCCCTCTTCCATATATTGTCTCTAAGTGTCCTAAAGTTTACTTTTTACAAGTAAACGTCCAGAGTTACCCTTGTTTTCAGTGTCATTCAATGAAATTTGAATGACATTTAAATGAAATTTAAACTGGATTCTGGATTTTACCTCTGTACTTCTCTGAAAAATGGCATTGTGAGGTTCCATGTTCATTGTGTCTCAATAATCCCATTTAAAATGTGCTCTGTTTACAAAATAAGGCTCTTTTCTAACAAGCAGCCCTATAAATTCAACCACAGATCTGAAGTCAACATGGAATATTTCCTTTTCACACATGACTACAAATCAGCAAATTCTTCAGGCTAAATTATGCCTTTTTTTTACACCTAGGCAAACCACAACATTTTCAGTGGGATTATACAGGTGTCACTGAAGCAGTAATTTGAAGACAAAATGGGTGGCACAAATATTATTCAGGGCAGCATGTGGTCTGCAAAATCTAAGTTACGAGTGTTAATCAATGAGATGAAAGAACAGAGCTTGACTTGTAGATCCCAGATTGAATTTGCAGTTCTGACAGCTAGAAAAATCATTTTTACCTGTAAACTGAGCAAATTTAATACAGAATTAATTGAGACAAATATACAACCCCACAGTGTTCTATTTACAGTTACTGTTAAGAGTGGAAATGCACTTTCAATTGTGTCTGAGGCTGTACACTAAAACAAAGAGAATACGTTTCATTAGACTATGAGAAAATTACCTAGGCTTTGAATATTAATGACATAAGCAAGGCCCAAAGATTTTCAGAATAGGCAGACGATCAAAACAGATTAAGAATAGCATATCTGAATCTGTTTGAAAGTCAGCTGGCCATTACCGTACAGTAAATATCAATACCTTTATAGACATATGACCAGATCCTGAGAGAGCTGGGCACTTTCAACATCTATTGGCTTCAACCAGAGTGGAGAGCAAACCTCATATAATTGGCCTCTCTGATTATTCAGCACTGATCGTTGTACGTCCACGTTAGACCCGATCCTGCACACACAAATGCTTAACTGTACACATATTAATGGTTCCAGGGGCTTAACTGGGACTAGAGTTCGGTTAAATTTTTCAGACAAATAGTTTATTCACTGAAAAATACACTGTTGGTTAACCTGAAACTATTGACGAATTCACCAAGTTGTTTCAGCCATTTTTTGTTTCTTTGCAAATTAGCTGCCATTCAGAAAACAACTAGAGGAGGCGGCGGCAGAGAATGAGGTGACAGTTGTGCGATGAGAGAGACAGCGTTCAGTGGCCCCCTCTACTTGATGTGGAGAAGGGATTTGAACTTAGGTCTCCCACAGTGCAAGAGAATGTGCCCTCCCTGCTGGGCCAAAGTTATACGGCAGGTGCCGTGACCAGTACGACCTCTTTCTTCTCCTCCTCCTCTAGCCATTTGGTGACTCTAGACTTTCACTTTTTTTTATTTATGTTTGGCCTTTATTTGTAAAAATGGCTGAAAACCAAACCAAACCTTTTTTTTACCAGAAACAATATTTTTGTTGAGGTTTTTTGGTTTCCATTTCAGTTGATTTTTTTTTTTTTTTTACTTCCAAGAAACTGAAAACTCAATTATTCCCTTGCTCAGCTCTAATGGAGAAAACTCTCAGGTGTAAATTTATAAGCATGTGCATGAATGTTTCTACAATCAGAGCCTCCACTATTGGCCCCAAAAGCCAGCTTGGAGTACATGAAATCTAAGATTATAATAAGGTTAACAGGTCAGTGGCTGCTAAGATTTTAAGGGCTGGCACTGTACATTTGGATGTGTCACTGTATAATACTCTCAGTAAAAATGTCATAGAATCATAGACTATCAGGGTTGGAAGGGACCTCAGGAGGTCATCTAGTCCAACCCCCTGCTCAAAGCAGGACCAATCCCCAACTAAATCATCCCAGCCAGGGTCATCTTCTTGTATAATATAAGTGTAAGCTATTTCCATGAACAGATTGTATAAATCCTAAATTGCAGAATGTAATCTTAGTTTGTATCACTGTTGTAGGTGTTGAATATGTAATCAAAGTAATGTCAAACAGTGATTGATAACCTAATAAGAATTATGCAAAAAGTTCACACAGTCAAGATTAGATTTTTGTCACCCCAGAGCACTAGCTGTTAATTTTATACACGGTATAACACACCACATCCTCAAGCTATTATTTTCATCTAAACTTTCAAAATGCTGTTACTTCATATCTATGCTATTACCATAAAAATGAAAGAAACAATTATATCTCTAAAAACCATCCTCTAAGCAGAAAAACCTAACATATTAGTTTAACTGCAAACATCAAATATAGTACTTTATTATGCAGATGATAGGTATAACTTCACAGGTCAGGTACAGTACAACTTCAAATATAGTCATACTTTGCAGTTTAGTAGCCCCAGATCCCTCTATCTGATCTGACTGACAATAGGGGTTTGATTGTGAGCCATTACACACACATGCACCAATGACTAAGGGAATGTAACCATGTTCTTGCCCCCTGCATGCTCTACCACTATTGCAGGGCATAGGGAATTCTTTAAAAAGCCATTACTCTCCCTCTTGAGTAAAGGTGTGGGCAAGGACAGGGAGTGAAAGGAACCAGGGCTTTCACATTGGGCTTTCACAGATTGCTTTCCCCTTGCATTAATGTCCAATCTGGTTTGTGCTGTGCCCCATAGTCAAGGTTTGTGGCAAAGCCACAATCTAGCCCCAAATGTGAAAGTAAAACTAAAGGCTGTAGCCTACAGGGCTAGCCTGCTTGCTTGCCTATATATCTTTTCTTATAGGTTTCTTAGTTTCTGATGGTTTTGATTATTTGTTTTATTATAATAGGTTATAATTGGTTTATAGGTTTATATTAGAGTATATGCTGGCTGTAATGCAAGGGATCTACAGGCCACATCCTGTATGTTGACCTAAGGCAGAGTTAGCACATGTATGTTTGGGACCTTTCACCTAGATAGTGGTGATGAGCTAAAGCAGAAGGTCCATACCTTTAACATAGGTAGATAAAGGATATGTAGAAGCAGGTTGGAGTAGAGGGCTTCCTAATTTCATACCCTTTGTAACTTAACAGATACACCACAAGGAAAGAACCAAAATAACCGGGTAGGGCAAAAATAACAAATGTGAGAATGATCTAATGTCATTAATATATGTATGTATATGTCATCAATACATATAAACATACCAGCCCATGGAGTAAGTGTAGCCTAACATTTTGTGGGTGAGGAAACTAAGTTTGGACATAGAAGGAGGGCTCAAGTACTCAAACTCTATAAGAGGGGTGACCCATCATGCCAAGGAGGTTTCTGAGTTCCAAAGCTTCTAAGTTTCTAAGCTTCAGGGTTTCTAAGCTTCAAGTCTTCTTTGTTTGTTAGTCTATTAGTTCTTAACTGTAAGTTTTAAGTCAGTTAAGTAAAACTCTACGCTAGCTTGGATAGCTCTTAGCTCTTTAGCTTCTCCTAAGCTCTGCACCTCCCACTCAAGAACTGAGGAACCTGGACCTGAACTCTCTTGGGATGCCAGAGGCAAGGCTGGTCCTTTGTCTCTTACCACCAGGTTATCAAGGAAGGGTGTGAGTATATTAATCAAAAGCTTTATAGTATATAATATCACATACATCTCTAGAACAATATTATTGCATTTTAACTGATTATTTTTACAATGTGATTACTATTTGAGTACTATCTATTTATCTCAATAAAAGTCTTTAAGGCTATATTTGTCTCCGTGTGAGCATCCTTATCATATCCCTGAGGGTCCTTGCAAACTCTGTGTAGCCTGATTCTGAGACAAGAACCTAATTATCTTCTGATCAGATTAATTGGCAAGCCTGTAACCCATACTATCCAAATTAATAATATTAACCTCCTAAAATCAGGCAACAGGGCCACATTCTGATACTCTCACTCCCTCCAAGTAGCACCTTACTCTGTGAGTAATCCTACTGAAGCCAGTGGGACAACTCATGGGATAAGGTGCTACCTGTCATGAGAAAGGGCATCAGAATTTGACCCTAAATGTTTAGTTCTAATTAGTATGGGCCAGATTGTGAAGCGCTTACTCCTAGCGGTGAGCAGCCACTCAGACTCATGTGACTGCTCACGACTGCACGTAAGGGATTCACAATCTGGCCCTTTTATGTTCCACTACTTACGCTATAACTATGGCTGAGAAGGTACTTTTATTATAGGCCTTATTTTCAGGTGCTTAGATCTTTCCAAAGGTGTTACCCTGCGAGTTGAAAATGGAAGTTTGGTTTGGGTTTGACTTGGAATAGATAATTTTAATTCCATTTCACCATTTTCAGTTATCCTGGCATGAAGGGGAGGATGATATACACTGAGCACACTCATCCTGAACTCTGTTGGCAGAATGGCAATTGGGCTTCTTTGATTATATTGAATTAGGTTTTCAAAGATGTATGGTAAAGCTGGAAAGGAAATGGTATTCCTGTCCTGGGAAATTTGTCAAAACCAACCCTATCTATAAATAGTTTCAGTTTTGACAAATAGGCATTTTTCAACCCAAAAAAATTAATCAAAAAAGTCTCTATCAGCGGTAATGCATAGGTCCAATGTGTGAATGCAAATACCAGGGCTGCTCACAGAACCTCCATACATAGACATACACGATATTCCAAGTTTGAATTCATCATCATCTCCCTTTTCCAACACCAAGGCTGGGAAGAACTGATATTATGAGCTGATTCCATCCACATCTGTTGTGAGCCACCATTTGAGCGTTTTGAGTGGGTTGTCTGGATATATCATGTATACCATGTTAGACCACTGTGTCTCCTTGGACATCCATGGCCTCTCTCACCATGTACTCTTCCACAGAAAGCAAATTACGCAGTCAATATAGGGTCATTCTAGCAACATGGCCAAACCACGGTATGATTATAATCACACATTGCCTTTTCAGTCTTCCACAGATGCCATCATTTCTTAGTGTAATCAAGCTTTGTCACACCTCATTTCAAATGGTTGCAGCTTTTACTCCAGAAGCTTTGTCAGTACCCGTGTTTCACAACTGTAAAGTAACAATGAACATTGTATATAATCTGGTTTTAGCTGTCATGGACACTGATTTAAGGTTCCAAAACACTTTTATTCAGACACACAAACATTGTGCTGGCAGTAGCCATTCAGTTCTCAATGTCATCTTCAGAGCAGTTGTTATGTGTTGTGATGGAAACTGTAGTAGTAGAAACTGTCTACCTTGTTCGATGTCTACACTGCTAATGACTAGTTTAGCCTGTTTCTTGATATTTGATGTTACCATTAATTTGCTCTTTTGTTCACTCGGTTTTAATCCTCATTCTCTGGCTGTTGTGTACAGGTTAATTATGGCTTTTTGGTTGTATTCCTCCATAAGCATTATCATTATGAAATTGTCAGCAAAGTCAAGGCAATTAATAATTTGCCCAATATCTTGCAGCCTCCATCAATGTTACTAAGGGAACTGGATATGATGCTTTTGAGGAATAGAGCATAAAGTAAGAGCATGCACTGCCATTAGTCTCAAGTTTTCACTTCAAACCACTTTGTCAGTTCTCCATTGGCTCTTACTGCATGCCAAGTTACGATATGCAGACTCTGCAGTATTTGAATCAGCTTGCTTGTAAAACTGTACCAACTGAGTATTTTCCACAGAATTATACCAGTAACATATTTTACACACCTCACACTGAAAATGTAACAATGTGTTTCATTGTTAATAAATACAATGTTAAATAAAATGCACAGAGAAGATGGATAAAGGGGTTTTGTGCCACTTGGAAACAAAGCTCATTCTTCCCTCTCAGATGGTGCAGCTGCAAATCTCTTTCACTCATGTTGGTCCCAATCTGATTTCTTCTGCACAGAGACCTGCTATTCTAGATGACACTTCTGCACTTCTTTTTTCAGCACATCCATTTCCAGTCTGTGACACAGATAACTAGACTCTAATAAAACACTCAGCACTAAAGCAAAAATAATAAAGAAGTGTCAAGTGTGTTGCCTTCATTTTTGCATGCCACGGAATATACAGGGTTAGATTGTTCCTTTAAGCTAAGCCATAAGTAGCAGTGCCCTAGGAGAAGCCCCAGGAGGACTTGTGCCTCACAGACACCCCCACTGCATATCAATTGCTTCCCCGCATTAGGCCAGCTACTCTGGCTGCTGTGTAGGGTTCCCCTGTCACTTGTTGACAGTGGGAAGTACTGAGCAAGTAGCCTCTGCTCTCCCCACCCTGGCTGGAGTTACTCTCCTCTGCAGCGAAGAAAGGGCCATGACTATTTACCACACATTGAATAGCTGACCGACAGTGACATTACGCTAGAAGCTAACAGCTAGAATAGAGTCTCTGTCTAGACGGTACAGACATGAGTGAAAAAAACATTGAAAGGCAAAGGAAGTACAATGTTTCAGAATTACCTGGACATTCCAACACATATACAATGGGGACACTTAAAGGTTTCTACCAGTCCGAAAGCTTTGCTGCTGTGGTGTTTCATAAATGGATGTATCTGAAATGGGTCTCAGATTGGTAAATGCTTTCAAGCAGGTAGAAAAATTTGGTTGCCCTGGGGCCAAATTCTTTTATGATATTGTGCCTAAGTACCCATGACAAAACCCGCTCACCGCAGGGGGAAGCACAGAGAAGAAGCTGTCTGCCCAATTCTAGATACCCCCAAAACCTCATGGAGAAAGATGTTCTCGTGACGGGTCTAAGGGTTGGCCCTGGAAGGGGCAATGGGTGTATATACTTCAGCATATACATCCTTTGACCTGACAGTGGTCTCTTCATCCCCTCTTCTGTGTGGATCATTCACAGCTCTAGAAGGAAAGATCTGTGAAGAAGGGCTGCTGCCAGTCAGAACGGAATGACACAGAAATAGCAGTCCTTGAGCATACTCATTTAGGGGTCATTTAAACTTTGGTACAGAATTCAGCCCAAAGGTATTACAAAACTGTGTTTGAGGAGAGAAAGAGTTGTTGTACTGAATTATATTTATTCACATTTTAAGATGGTACAAAGACAATTCAGTGTCTGCCAACTTCAATAAAGCACCCTGGAGACTTTTTTATACAGAAGAAGTCATTGTTTAAGGGTTTCTATGTGACTCGTGTTCATATTGCAGTGACGCTAATCAAAGATGAACGTGGGCTGCTTTAATAGGATAGTCATATGGTAAAAGACAAGCCTTCTGCCATTCGGGGTGGAAAAATCATTTGACAACAGAAGATTTTATGCAAAGCCTACTCTTTCTGAACTCTTAAAAAAAAAAAAAAAGATACATCGCTGAAGACTGCCTGAAGCCAAAAGAACTACAATCCAAATGAGAGCAATTGATATGTATTAAGGCATTCATTGCAACAATCTTTCCTTTTCCTATCAAATGACCAGCTCATCTAATTTCAAACTAGAATACATTAACAGTTAACAGCAGTTTAGGATTCAGGCAGTTGTGCCTTTCCATGTACTACTGCTTATGAATAATAAGGAACGTGCCAGTTCTTGTCCTCTGACTAGAGTTGTAAGCTATTTGCAATTTTGATCCAACGTCTGTGCTTTTGGGTAACACACCTCTTTAAGATGTACCACATATGATACATATACAATTTGCACTACCTGGAACTGAAAGAATATAGAGGTGATGATTGAAATACTTCATCTTAATGAACCGTTCGTTGTCTTTAGTGATTAGCAGAAAATTATCTGACAGCTCTCACTACTGTGTGAATCTCTGACAATAAAATTAATTCTTGTTTTGTTTGGGATGCTGTAGGACAATGTTTCCACGAAATGGGGCTGGGGAAAGAAAAGGTTGCAAGTAAGGAGTTGGATATGCAAAGAATCTGATTGGATAAGGAATCCAGTCATTTGGTGAAAGACTGTGCTTTCAGCTAAAATGGACTGCTGTCCAAAGTGCTGTTTATGGCAGTATGCATATTATATATAGGGCTATGGAAGCTTTCTGTGGAACTATGTACAATATTTTGCAAGACCCAGAGTTAAAATTTCTAAACATTGCAAATGAGACAAAATATTCTATTCGCAACAGTGTTGTTTAGATACTAAACACGGATGTTTTAAAACTATTCTAAAAAGTGGGCTCGGTTCTCCAGACCAGACAGAGTGTGTTTGGTACAAGTTGGAGGAGGGGCAGTCAAAAGTGGCTTTAAGTCTGAACATTGCTCTATTTAGTGTTGGCTGCCAGTGATCCAAGGCTGAAATTCTCCTGGCAGCCAGTTAAGCCTAGTTTAGGGTATTTTTGCAGTCACCTTGGGGTTGATGCAGAGCGGCTGGAACATACTGATGAATCAGACTCACTAAATGATTTAACAAAGCCATCTTCAAAGGTATCAGATGTTAATAATAAAAGTTTAAAAGGAAACAAAAGAATGTGAACAAAAAAATATACATACCAGGATAAGTTAAATTACCACTGACAGCTGGTTTCTAATTTTAGTGGAAATCGTATGTACCTAGCTGAGTGTACAGTTCAGATAACAGAATAAAAACCAAATTTATAGAGAAGGAAACTAAGGACTTGAGGAAAACTATTCCTATTTAGCAGTATCTTATTTTTAAATTATCCAGTAACTTGATCAAAATCATAATTATTCCTTAATTAATCCAAAAAATAAAATTGCTGTACATTTCAAGCCTATTACCAGAGTCCAACGGGGTGATATACCCTTATTTTTCTAATAGTTTTTAGCAATTTGAAAAGAACACACCCCAAAAAATACCCCTGCAAATGAACAAATCACACCTCTTTCTTTACTAAAAAGCAGTATATGCCACTCTAATACAAGCTACACCCACAGAGGTAGCTCCAGTGAGAATACCTTCCATAACAGGAGAGAACAACGAACCATCTAGACTTGGCTTTAACAGAGGCCAATATGGATGTTTTAATGGAAGTTGTAAAATTCCCATTATGTGCTTTATAATGTAATACTGTGCCATGGAGGGGCATTTCTTCTTGATCCCAGCTGGTGATTAGTTTATGCCCTGAAGCATAAGGATTGATAGCCCTTGTAATTCTAATTGTAGCTAATATAACTTCTGATGCTTCTTATTCCTATAAGAAACTGCTGTCTGATCATTGCTAGACCAAAGCACAGAAAAGTTTAGCTGAAAACTATTTCTTTACATTGTACTATCTTAATGTCAGTTAGAATAATATCCAGTGTCCAGTGATTTTTTAAAATCACTGTTATTATTGCAGCAGTAATTCTAACCTCATTCCTTCCCAAACAGTTTTCCCTTCTTTCTTTCTTTCTTTCTTTCTTTCTTTCTTTCTTTCTTTCTTTCTTTCTTTCTTTCAGAAATTTAAAGAGAATCCATTTGGACATTTTTTATGTTATCCAAGGGTGAAAAAATAGTGTTTCTAACCATGGCTTTAACGCTAACTCACTGCGTGACCTTGGGCAAATCACTTAACCTTTCTATGTCCCAGTTTCCCCAAAAGTGACTGGAGCTCCTGGGTATCACAGTAATAAATAATAAACAGTATCCATCTACCTCACAGAGTTCTTGTGAGGATTCATGAAGTGCCGTTTGTATGTTGCTTTGAAAGAGATGTGAAATATTATGCTATTTTTATTTTATTAAGATATTTCTTAGTAACTAAGTTCTGTTTTTAAAAATATTTTGTCCTGCTCCTCCAATTAGATATAAATAAGTAAAAACTATGGAGGTGTTGCTCACAGCTCTGTAGTTAAGAATGAGTTGAGTTTTGCACTTAAAGTATAGTTTCATCTTATTTGTTATGTATATCTTCCCCCAAAATTACTACACTTACTCTTTGGGCAAAGAATGCTTTTTCCTTTGTATTTACAAATAAATCCATTAATTGCATTTATCAGTTAAAATTAATTTTAAAATGGGTTCTTTAAGAAATTTAACACTGAGTGTCCTGTCGTTTTGTCTTGAATGATTTCAATAACCGAACAACAAAGACTCTGCAAACTTCCCATGTAGTTAAACCTCTGAAAACTTGTGCATAGATTTTAACATTTTTTAAAGATGTTTTTCCAGGATTAATGATAGCTTCTCTCATTATTCTTTATAACTGAAATTTTCTTCTTCAGTGGCAGCTTAAGAGTCTATCTTGTGTATGTAGATGGTAAGCCTTTTGGGACAGTGACTGTCGTCCACTCTTTGTTTGTACAGGCCACAGCACAATGGAATCCCATTCTTGGTTTGTCCCTTGGCACTAGTGTAATAAACATGAGTTGAATTCCACAAAGAATTGCCCTCTTTCAGAATGGCTGGTATCTCTTAATATTCTCAAAGGGACCGAGGCCACACACTATCTTTAAAAAGCCCCACGGTCATCACCATTCATCCTTCACCAGCCCCTCACAGTGCTTGTCTCTACTTCCAGACAGCACAGGGGACCACCATCTTCCTGAGGGCAGCAGGGCTCACTCCTACAGGGAACAAGAAGAGGGGATGGACATTTTAAAACAGGATATTTTATGGCCTCATTCTCACTGAGAAAATGGGAAATGGCAGCCATTTTAAAAGATGGCATGTTAATCCAGGGCAGACTATAGCCACAGTCCTGTTCAGAACACCTAGAGACGGCAGCCACTTTGAAAGTTGGCAATTCTTCATGAGTTTCTCTGAAGGAGAAGATTTTATCCATCAGCCTCTGATGACAGAAAAAATTTCAATTCAGAAAAATAACATTCATCCTAAATATTTCATTTAAAAATTACCCACTGCATCCATTCTGTTCACCAAGGAGGACAAGTGAGTAGAACCAGTGCAATACAGAAGGAAGAGAGTAGAGCAGAACATGAGGGTAAAGGAGGCAGATTGCACACTGGTTGCTTTGTGGTGCACTGGTGATGCAAAGCGGCTGCAATCCCAGTTTAACTAGCGAATTAGGTAATCAAAACAACCTTAACTCTGTCCCATGGAGACACTATAGAAAAATTATAAAAACAATGTACTGTATCTTTTAAAATCACAGTTTAATCTCCCGGGGCTCTGCAAACACTGCTATGATGAGTAAATCATAATTGTACAGCTATCATCCGGTGTCATTACAGGGGCATGTTACGGTGATTAAAGGAGCAGTAACTGTGTAATTCCATACCTTAACATATTTTTATTTCTTTTACATTTATTCTTACATCCGAATCCCCTGAATTCATAACACTGCCTTTGAATAGAATTACAACTGCAGTTCAGCAGTCAGGAAATGCAGACAGTACATAACAGAAGCTAAGGGTATCAGTGAAAAAATCTATTGCCAGTAGAGTTAAGGTCAATAAGAAGGAATTCTGAAAATATATTACTAACAAATAAATTCTTAGCAATGGTATGGATCCGATATTAAATAAGGATGGTAAAATTGCCAGTCATAATGTAGAAAAGGCATTCAATAAATATTCTGCTCTGTATTTAGAAAGATGCATTGTATTCCTATATTACAGTGATAATGAGATACTTTATATTCTATCAGTGACTAGAGAGGACTATTCTTTATCTTCTATCAGTGACTAAACAGCAATTATTAAAGTTAAATGTTTTTAAATTAGCAGGCCTGGAAAACCTGCACCCAAGAGTAATAAAAGAATTGCCAAAGAGCACTTTGAACCAATAATGTTGATTTTTAATAAATCTAATTACACTGGAGAAGGTCCAAAGGATTGGAAAAATAGCTAGTATATAAAAGCAGGGGGATATTGAATTACAAAATGACAAATAATGGCTGGGGAACAGTCAATAGCAAGTAACTGTGGTCCTGATTCTGATACTTTTATTCCCATGGAAGACTTCAAGGGGGTACTATAGAGCCGTTCTTCTCTGAAGGCTGGTTCCACTATCCTTATGGCACTGGAATAGTGTAAAAGTGCATGAGCAAGAATGGAGAATTGTCTCAGTTAAATTTCAGTGTAAATTAGAGGAGAATTTGGCCCCTTTATTTTAAATGTTCTTAGTCAGCACAAATAATTTCTCAAATTAAAGGTATAACATAGTTTTTCCATTTTATATACTGTATACAGCATATGCATGCTCTGCGAAATAACTGTCTGTGTTTACAGTAGGTACTTTAAGCTAAACTTGATTTGCATTTCAGAGATAAAGTTCTGAATCTCTGAAGAGATTTGTAGTCAGATAACCACAATTAATCTTGCCATAATGACTTTGACAACCCTGGATTTATGGTCAGGGAAAACAATCCTGAATTGTTTGCTGAGCTATTAACATGGGCAGCTATATATTTTCAATCTTAGTTACACTGGTGAATAATAAGAGGGTTATACAAAATAATGATTAGCATCTCCTCTACCCCTCTTCCCTACAAACTACTTTCTATGGTTACTACAGAGAGAGGTATGGCCTGGGAAGGCTGGATATATCTAAATACAACAGTACTTCCACCCAAGCAGGAAGGTTAGGTATCTCTATTTACCTATAGATACTACGTCATTACATAGCTTATGGTCATTTCCTTCAGCACACAGCTAGACCTCAAAGCTCTTCAAAACCGCCACCACTATTTATGCAGAACAGTTAATACTGGGAGGCAACGGTGGGTACTCTCGACAGCAGTTCTTTTATGGCACTTGCATGTCTCTTGGGGGGGAAAAGATGCTGCATTTTTTACTCAAAACAGATCTTTAAATCAAGGGCAAACAGGCACTCCAAGAGAAGAACATTGTTGACGACAAAACTACCTTGCAGTATCCTGATTGTAGGAATGCCATTTATGGCTTGATATATGGCAGACACTTACAAGCTACAGAAAAGAAAAGTGCTTGTGAATAATTTCCATTTCAAAGACCAGACGTTTCAGAACCAGTTTCCCATCCTAACAGTAATAATAGAAAAACAAGCATGTAGCAGTTTCCCAGCTTTCCTGTCACTGACAATTATTATATCTTCTCTGCTTGCAAAATTCTTTACGTAATACTCTACTAAGTTGTGTGTGTTTTAATGTCTTATCATACATGCATTATATTTTTGGAACTGCTTTGTTGCAAATTCTGAGTTAATTCCAACCAGGGATGGAGAGCCCAATACTGATCTAATTTCAAATGCTTACGGAAGTAACGTTTGTGAATTAACTGACAGAAAAGATGCAAAAAAGACTCCTGATACCAAATTTACTACCCAGGAAAGAAATTGCCTTAGGCATTTGCAAAAATTATATATTTATTGTGAAGGAGTTCCAGGAATTGCTTTATGAAATCTGAGTTTATTTCTAGAGCGGAACAAAGATTATCTTTCATTACTACGAAATGTGTCCTAGTAGATCAAGCACTGGACTGGGACTCAGGAGCTCTGAATTCTCTGCCTTGCTGTGCCACTAGCCTGCCAGGTGACCTTGGGCAAGCTATTTCTCCTCACTGTGCCTCAGTTTTCCTATCAGTAAAAATGGGGATAATGCTGCTTACATCCTTTTTAAAGCGCGTTGAGATCTACTGATGAAAATGCTATATAGGTACTAAGCAGAACCATCATCAAGGAGAGATTTTCTGCATGTTGCTTATTTATAATGTATCTTCTTTGGAAAGGTGACAGTTCACAGCAGAGGTGACACATAGCTGTGGCTGGAGGAGGCACAAATGAAAGGTTCTGAGGGGTCAAGTGCCCCCCCTCCCCTCAATTTCTCATGGATGGCCTGCAGTGAGGAGGAAGCACCCCCCTGGCAGAGGCACTCTCAGTGTGTCCATGCAGCGCGGGGAGGGAGGAAGCAACAGGGCTGCTGGCTGAGCTCCTCCCCCACCACATGGAGCTGCTTCACCTTCCCTGCTGCTGGTGTCCTACAAGTTGCCTCTGCCTTCATTCCCTAACTCACCTTGGTGGATGGACTCCAGCAACCAGGAAGGCAAAGCGGCCCCATGTAGTGGGGAGAGGAGCTAAGCTGACAGCCAGCCACCCCCTTCTGCTTCCTCCCTCCCCACGCTGCAGGGATATGGAGAATGCTGCTGCCAGGAGGAGTGCAGCCTCCTTGCTACTGGACCTCACCACAAGAGGCACCCCAAGAAATGGTGGGGGAGAGAATGTGACCCTGCATACTCCCTCCCCACCCCTCCCCGCGTCGCCTCTGGTTAACAGCCTTGATTTCTGTCTTATGCCTGTAGTATTTTTCAATGTGATGTTTTCCCAAAGTGTTATAATTTATCTAGGACACCCATCTAAGTATGTTAGCAGTGAAAAAAACCTCATTGATAAAAATATGAGTTTATTAATACTAGCAATAACTTACCAGTGGATTAAATTGAATGATTTACCATTGATTACTACGGTAATCATAATAATCCCTCCCCCATCTGATCTTTCTGTTGCATACACTGTTTTCTCATCATACTCCTAGACTGTAAATTCTTTTGGATTTTCATTCCATTTGTAACGGGCTCCTGACCTCTGACTGGTGCCTTTAGGCATAACCACACTACTAATACTATAGGCAGAGCTCTTTACAACATCTGTAGTTAGAGTAGCCTAATTGTCCATTATGGATTATCCATTTTTAAAAAAATAATTTTGCGAAACTTTAACAATTCAGGCTGAAACTTCCTATGCTGGGAGTTAGCATCAGGTTGAATTTTTCTGGCATGTTTCAGTAAAAATAGTTCAGCTGATTCTGAGAATAAGGCTGGGGGGAAATGCTTTGTTTTGCAAATGCTTAAAACCGGTCCCCCTTTAAATTGAGAAGTAGAGCTGGGAGAGTAGCGTTTGCCTAAATTAAAAAAATAAACATAGGAAATTACGTTTTAAAAGCCTAAGTCAAAATAATGCCAAGGTTGTAAAGTCAAGCACTCCAAAAACAAACAAAAAAAACCCCCATCCTTGTCCTTTTGAATTATAGTTTTAAATATATGCTCACATTTTCCCACATAAGTCCCCTACCTCATTCAGTGCACAGAGTAGACAGTGCCTTGAGAATAAATCGGGGTTGTGCAGTGAATGAGGCTTTTATCTGAAGGACTTCTGACTTGTTTATTGCAGAAGTTGAAAGGTGTTGAATGAAGCAAGGGACTGCAGGTAGAGAAAGGATGGCCTTGTGGCTAAGACAGCTGAATTCCCTCTGAGAGAATAGACTGACTATTACATATACATGCAGTACAGTATAGCTGTTATATTTCTACAAAAAAGGCACTGTAAAATATTTATTCTCTTTTTAGACATAACGTTTGCTATGGAAAATGGTTCATAATGAAGAAAAGAGGAAAATACATATCAATTTAGCAACAGCAGATGCTTTTAATTACAGTGACCACTGTACTTTTAAAAAAGTGAATATGGTTTAATATCTAACTTTTCTTTTTCCCTTCCTTTAGGCCCCTAGCTTACAACACCATCTGTAAGAACATAAAAATGGCTATACTAGGTCAGACCAATGGTCCATCTACCCTAGTACCCTGTCTTCCGACAGTAGCCAGTGCCAGATGCTTTGGAGGCAATGAACACAAGGCAATTATCGAATGATCCATCCCGTTATCCCGTCCCAGGTTTTGGCAGACAGAGCCTTAGGGGGCTGCATCCCTGACCACCTTGGCTAATAGCCCTTGATGGACCTATCCTCCATGAACATATCTAATTATTTTTGAACCCAGTTATGCTTTTGGCCTTCATAACATCCCCTAGCAATGAGTTCCAGAGGTTGACTGTGTGTTTTGTAAAGAAGTACTTCCTTTGTTTTAAACCTGCTGCCTATTCATTTTATTGAGTGACTTCTGATTCTTATGTTATGTGAAGGGGTAAAAATAACACTTCCTTATTTCCCTTTCTTCACAGCATTCATGATTTTATAGAGGTTTATCATAGACCCCCCTCAGTTGCATCTCCTCCAAGGTGAACAGTGCTATCTTTTTAATCTCTCTTCATATAGAAGCTGTTCCGTACCCCTAATAATTTTTGTTGCCTTTCTCTATACTCTTTCAAATTCTAATATGTCTGTTTTGGAATGGGATGGCCAGACCTGCGTGCAGTATTCAAGGAATGGGAGTATCATGGATTTATATAGTACCATTAAGTAGACCCTTCGCCTGTGAGCAGTCAGTGTGGAATTAGGGTCAACTCCATCTGATTGTTTTACAGGATTGGAGCAGTAGGTTGGATCTCCTGTATTAGATCTCATCATGGCTTGCTGTCATCAGATCCCCTTTTCCTCAAGGGGGACTGGCCTACTTTTCACATTCTGTAAAAGGGTACATGTGGAGTGTACTGTGCTCTGGATTCCACCTGTCCAATAGTAAAACAAAATCTTTACATCAATCTGCTGACGAGGAGCAGCAGAAGAAGCAGCAGCTCAGTTGTGGGGAAGTGAAAGTGGCTGGCTGATGGGAGTAACACGAGCTGTACTTTCTTTTAGGAAGGTTGAATTGGGAGCTGTAAACAGCATGCGATATAGATTTTTTTTAAAATAAAGGGAAAATGGAAAGTGGCCACACTGTCAGATTAGTGAGTGGGAGGCTCTGGTGATGGGAAGCAGCACTCAGGAACAGAGAGCAGACTTCTCTTTGATGTTTCCTGAACTCAGCATCACCTGGCTCAGTTCTTGGGCAATTTTCACTAGGGAGTGCACATCAGAAAAAGTTTTATTTTGAGCCATTTGATGGCACACAACTGAAATTTGTCTAATACAGCCAAACCCACTGACAGAGTAAAATCTGAAAGGTGTCAGAGGGTCCACACTAAGCTATCAGCACCATGGGACTCCTTCCATTTGTTGGGTTCAGCTCTGACTATACCAGCATAGAGTGGAGCCAGGAAAGGGGCTACTGGATCCATGTTTACTCTACGGCAGTACTCATTTGGAACCTGTGTTCAGATAAATAGGTTCTATTTCAAACACGAAGCATTGAAATGTATGAAAATGTAAGAGGAAAGAACCCAAGCAGCCAAACAGCTGTCTCTCTGTTACTATAGGCAGGGCTGGTATCTTTATGCGGTTGGGATGAAATTTTTCATGGCAGGTGTCTGCCTCAGGCTCTATTTTGGGAGGGAAATCTCAACCAGAACTGTTCAGTGGGATTATTCTGTGGTGATGGCACTAGGTCAGTAGCTTGATGGCTTCCTGGCAGAGGGATGCTTGTTTATGTAATGCATTGCAGATGCATTGTCTGTCAAGATCCACACTGTGGAGTTCCATAGAACAGATAGGAGTGCCGTGCAAGCCAGTGTTCTGGGCTCCCTATGCTGTTCCTGATGATATGTGATGAGTGTCACGGTCAGAGAGGGGGCAGGGAATGCACTCCTCCCATTCATACCATCTGGAGTCTCTCCCCTTGCTCATCTCCCTCAGCACTTAAAATAGGACTGTGACCCTCTTTTTCATGTGGTACTTGAATAGGGAGTACACTGACCTCAGCCAGAGTTGTAGGGGCAATAGGTGAAGCTTGGCACCTTTACCGTCCCCTGACTGTAGCTGGGGGTTTGGCTGATCCCCAACAGCAGCCTCTATACAAGGTGAATCTCCAGCTGCCAGTAAGACAGTTTTCTCCCTATGGTACAAAGGACCCATTAAGTTTACATAGGGAGTAGCTTGTTTGCACCTACAGCCACAGCTGAAGCAATGCACGTTTTAAAAAGCACTTCATGTGATCTGTAAGTTCTTTTCGGAAGGGAGGGTGTTTTCATTAGGTCTGTGTGCTCTGCCCAGCATAGTAGGGATCCAAGTGCTGACTGGGGCCTATAAGTGCTTCTGCAATACAAATACTTTCATAATAACGTTATTAATAATATGATACAATGTACACTGAATTCAAGTCCTGTTGTCTTTTGTAACAGAACAGATAAATTATGCACAGAGAATCCTGACTCATGTGGCATGGACCAGTGTGCAAAATTTTAAGGTCAACATTTTCCAACACAATCTAATTTTCAGTGCCTTCCAGGTTTTTTATACCCAGCTTGAGGCATTTTATGAGACAAGCAAAATATCCTCTTTTTATGTCTTCGGTAGGGAATAGTAAATACTTGTCTATTTGTGGGGAGCAGTGTTTCCAAATGTCTTCTATACCCAGTTTGTACATACTGTATATACTGAAAATCTTTTCCATAGGACATCATGCAAAGAAATCTAACTTCAGTAGAGTAGCTGGGCAGATTCTTTTAGTGCCTTTTGGACTCAATATGATCAAATTAAAGTAAATAAGCGAGAACGCCGGCTACTGTTATAACACAGAAAAATCAACCAGTGACGTTTCCATGTAAGCTTCCTAATTTAATAACCATTGAGTCTCCTAAGTCTGACCGGGTATATTGTGCCACATTCTCTTACCACCTCCTATTCTAGCTAAGCATTTACACTTTCTCATTACTTAAGGTTTTAACCATTATGTCATGATAGTCTTTCACATTGTCACTGTGCTGCTTCCTTGTGGTTGTATGAGTAGCTGAGCCTCACTCATTGCCAAATGCCAAATGTACATCAGACTGTACAGAGAAGGTAGAAAGGCTAGCTGCAAATTAGTGTGAGTGGGAGGCTAGGGTTGGTGGTGAAGCTTTGTGTTAATTTCTGTGACAACAAAAGCTTCCTTGGTGGAGATATTTTAAGATGTTTAAAGCATAACCACACCTAAGCAAATTTAAAACCATTCAGACATAGAATTAAAGCTATTCTTAGCACTATTCATTAGAGGTTACAAACATGTTTTACATTATGCTGAAAGATAATCAAGTTACAAGAAGTTAGGAAGAGAGGCAAGCGATCGATACATGAAGACATGAGAAGTTTCAACCTAATGTCGACCATTCATTCTTGTCAGAAAGACTGCTGCTATAGTTAGGCTGGTAGAACTGCCTCTTATTAAGGTTGCCCAACAGTTCCCATTGTAAAAAAAACCTGTTTTCGGTTGCCTATAACTTTGCTAAACTTTAATTGTTTTGGGCTTAAATTTCACAAGCTGGGTGTGTGCTGCAAAATTTATTTATTTCAGTCATAATAGCCAAGCCAAGGACAAGGCTAGTGAAAAATACAGTGTTTTGTTCATGATAAATTCTGGCAAACTTTCTTTGAAGTGATCTAGTGCCCCTATGCTTTGGCACAGAGACTTGAATTTTGCAGGAGAGGTGACGTTGTGCCAGGGATGTGCTCTTTGCTGTCCTGTGAAAATCTGCCCAAATCTGGACAAAAGTTAAGGCTTTGAAAAACTGCAGTTCAGAGATGCTCTGTAGAGACTTGCTAGACCTTTTGCAGGTAAGGTACAAAACTCTGAAGACTTCATCAGCACTGAACATGCTCCAGCCCAAGACTAAGTAGGACTTTTCCTGCAGTTGCAGCTCTGGACTGCAGCAGGCCAGGCCTAGTTTAGGAACTGAAAATGAAAGCAGAAGACTGTCTCTCCTGTGCTCTCAATGACCCCCGGCTGGGGCCAGGAAGCATGGAAGAGAAAATGGCCTGGTTCAAATGCGGAAGGGACAGAAGCCGGATCTGGGGGGTGAGGGAGATTAGATTGGGACAAGGAGTCATACATGCAAATTAAGAAATATATAATGCCACCTCATTAAAGTGGAAGAATTATTAGCTGAGCTGTAGGCAGAAACACACAAGTATTTCTAGAAGTGTCTCCTATAAAGTGGGCTCTAATTTGACCAAAGAAGGAATTTAAGGATATAGGCACAGTTGCCAACTTTCACACAGTAAATAAGCACCCCAAGTTTCACAATAAGCCAAAAATCAAGCTAATCCCATTTCAAAACAAGGCCAAAACAAGCCAATCCCAAAGAACCCCAACACTATGTGACTAGATCCCCATGGCGTGCAGTCTGGGACTGTGTTGGGCCTGCTGTGCACCCCGACTCTCTCCCCCACCCCCTTACCCCTGCTTGCTGGGAGCCCATCAAAAAAAAGAAGCAACAAGCTACAGCAAGCTACAAGCCAAATAAGAACAAGCTACAAGCCCAAAACTAGCCAACAAGCAACTCACAAGCCAACTGAGCCAAAACCAGGCCCAATTTCTCTGTTTTTTTTCCGTGGGTTTCGCATGTTTCAATATAGGGCATGTATCCTTTAATCAGTCAGAAATCACACTTACAATACAACTAAAATAAGTGAAATATTGCTTAACTGGTCTACTCTTAGTTTAAAAAGTGTTGTGTAGTCATGCACCAGAAACAAAGCCTAGAAAACACACATTTAAGTTTCTGGCTCACAAAGCATTGATCCTGAAAAAACACCAAGGAAATTCAGATGCAAAGTAAAACAATCCTGTTCTGAAATACTCTAAATTACCTGCTTCCCAGCTCTCAGCTCACTAAAGCCCTGATCTAGCAAAGCACATACATTCTTAATCTAATGTTGATATCAGTGGGACTACTCATGCTGAAAGCCAACCATGTGCTTTACTGGCATGGGGCCTAAATATATATCTCTACAGGTGACCTAACACATACCACATTTTGCTGTTAATTATAGTTATCAATCAGTTACACAATGATTTTCAATAAGTACACACCTGTTAATGTCCCATATTTTGCTGGTGTTGTCCATGGAAGCAGAAGCCACAAAATCTCCACAGGAATGCCACGAGCAGTCCCAGACTGCACGGCTGTGTCCTTCTAAAGTCAGAATACATTCACCCTTTGTGAAGTTCCATATCCGTACTGTGGTGTCTCCACTTGAAGTGACCAGTTTGGTGCCACTGTTACCAAGAAAAAGGAAGAGAGAGGGGTCATTAGCAAAGATGGAGGGGAAGATTACTTGGCGGCCTTCTGCAAACCATCTTTTTTCTCTATAGGAGTACAGGATGGGCACCTAGAGTTACATTTTGAATAAAGTGTAGAAAAAATGTTCTAAAAAATCTCAGTCCTGTCTTTAAACTGCTTTCTGATACAGATGCAGAGGAAACTGGCATTTTAGTGTGTATTAATGAAGTCATATTGAGAGAAAAGAAAACAATACTTAAAATAACTTTATTTCAGTGGAAAGTAAACATCGATTTCAAAAATACCACTCACTTTTTCTAATTTATTTTTAAGGTGATCAGCAATAAAGTAACTTAAGCGCAAACAATTGCTTTCATAAAAGGGTAAAAGAGGTTTTTCAAAATCCATGCTAGTTTTTAACCAATAAATTGTTATGTAAACATTATAATTCTGTCTCCTCTCTCTCAGTAAGGTCGCATTACAGTAGCTAACATACAGTAGCTTCATTATATATTATATAAATGTGTGAAAATAGAACTCCACTCAGATTTTTTGTCAGATCTTGAGCTGATGTAAATAGGCATAGATCTACTGAAGAAAACAGAGCTTCCCCAATTTACATCAGCCAACAATCTGGCCTTCTATTTTATTTATAAATGCATCAAAGAAAAGAATGCCGTGAGATCACATACAAAATCTAGTACCACAAATGACTTTAATTCAAATGTCTGAACTACTACTCCTGACATCTCACCCAGTGAGAAAACAGCTGTGGAAACACAGAGTCAGAGTTTAAGGCCAGAAGGGACCATCAGGTCATCTAAGCTGACCACCTGTGTATCACTTAGCACCCTCCAGTCACCCCCACACACTAACCCCAACAACTGGAATTAGACCAAAGTCTTAGAGCTTTCAGGAAATTAAAATACTGTGTGGGTGGATCTTGCCTTAAAGATCCAGCAAACCCTGGGTTTGTTAGAGTTGTGGAGGATGTGTTGTCCAGAGTGGAGGACTCTCTGTTGGGAACATCCTTCCATCAGCCCCTCTGACATGAAAATGTGAGGACTGTGACCAGCTGCAGTACTGACCTCAAGGATCACAGCAGAACATCACTCAGATTGATGACAAACTGAGATATTCAGTCTTCTGTGCCTTGTAACAGAATGGCCTTTCTTACATCTATTACTCCTTCCCGCCCTTTCTTTTCCAATAGATGTCTGACAGATTGTTGTGTAAACGTATGTACTGAGACAGCTTGAAACATTTGTCTCATTTACTGGATAGATCTTAAGGCTCGCTTGGCATTATGAAATATTGCCAAAGGCTATGGCTACACTGCAAAACAAACAACCAAACAAAAAACAAAACAAAACACAGAAGGGAGCCTCAGAGCCCAGGTCAATTGACTCAGGGTCATGCTACGGGGCTAAAAATAGCAGTGTAGATGTTTGGGCTCAGGCTGGTGATAGGGTTCTGAGACTTGACCCCTCACTACATTTCAGAGCCTGGGCTCCAGCCTGAGCCCTAATGTTTATACTGTTATTTTTATCTCCATAGTGTGAGCTCTGCAAGCCCAAATCAATTGACTCAGGCTCTCACCTCATTACCACAGGTCTCTTTTTGCTGTGCAGATGTACCCTAAGTATAGTTTTCGGCCATTTTTAACACACATGGTTCAACCTGCTATTTCTATCAAAAATCACTGTAAAACCAATTACACCTCATGTTAAGGAGAAACTTTTCAAAGTTACATCTCCCTGCAGTTTTAAAACCATAGGGCCCAATTCTGCTACCCGTTCTCAAATATTTCCAAGAATAAAAGCATCTAGTATGAGTAAGGGTTGCAGGATGAGATCCTAATTTTGCCAGATTGCTACAAGCAAATGTGTTATTATTAATGAATCATTTGCCATTTTAATAATTCAAGCTAACTCTGAGTTCAAGGGACATATAAAAGCAACACAGTGATGAGCTATTATTCTTTTTATTCATTTATAAAGATCACATTTCAGGTGATGGGAGGGAAATTTACTAAAAAATACGTTCTTGGGCTAAGAACGTTGACTTTTTTTATTCAAGAATAATTTTAAAACAAATTTGGGAACAGCCATAAAATGAACGTTATGGAAAATATGATTGATTCAGAATGATTGCCACATTTATGGCCATTGTGATTCATAATGAGGCTTTATTTACTTCCAAACTTTTAAATACACAGTCCTGAAAAAGCAACACGAAACACAAGTTCTTTGGCCCAAATTCTGTCTCTCTTGGGGATGTAAGTTAGACATCTGATGTAAGCTGCCCAGAAAACTGGTATACATAGGAAAGTAGTCTAAATGGATCCCCATTGGCATTCTGGGGTAGGTCAAATAGAGTCTAGTTTTTCTTCTGTAACAAGCGGGAGGGCAGAGTGCATCAGTCAAAAATACTGTATGTGAAAGGAAGAGTCCCATGAAGGATAGCTTCTGGTAGTGGTGAGTAAGTGCAAGGAAAGTGTAAAATAAAGGTACCCAATACCACACCTCCTGCAACATTAAGGGTCAGATCCTCACCTGGTGTAAATCAAGTGTAGTTTCATGAAAGTCAATCGGGTTACACCAACTGAGGATTTGCCCCCATCCGTGCCATCCCCAAAACACCTGGCAGCATACTTAAAGCCCACAGTTGACACACATGCTGTGCAGTGTTGTTGGGAATGTCTGTTGTCGCACCCAACAGCATTTCATTACTGAAAATACATTTTGAAGTCATGACACTGGCAAATTTGGACAGCACTTAAATAAGTGATCATGAAAATACATGCACTAAATTTTAAGAACCTAAAGTTAGGCTCCTAAATCAAAAAGTCCTGATTACAAACATATTAACCATGCAGTTGTCAGGCTTAACATTTTTCCAAATTTGTCTTACCAAAGTGCAGCATTCATTACATTTACAGATACTGCGATAACATTTTGTTCTCTAGAGCTAATGACAACTTTTTAAAAGTGTGACCACTCTACATCTGTTTGATATAATATTTATCTTTATACTTGCCTGATTTTAATATCTTCATAAGTTGACATTATATTATACCTATCGCAAATGTTTATCGGTCTATAATATACACACAGGCATATAGATCGATGATGTATTATTTATATTTTTACTGGAATATATAGTAACTATTCAATTAATAATATATTATAAATGCCACATTAATGCTAAGCTAACACTGCCCCAATTATCAGCAGTAATTCCCATTAGGGACTCTACAAGTGTAAGATTTATTCACAGGAGAAAAAGAGCTTTGGTTAATTAGATTGAGGGCTTTCTCTCCCTCTACCCCTTTCATGGGGTAAACAATATTTACATTTCATGGATTACTAGCAGAACCTTATTAAGCCTGAAGAAGAAATATACTTGGACATAAAAAAGTAATTTAGGTTATACATGAAGTTAGATGCTTAATACAGGATTTGTGCTTATGGGCCTGACCCAAAGCACTCTGAAGTCAATGGAAAGTCTTCCATTGCAGCCAGTGCACTTTGTGTAAGACCCTATAAGCACGGGAATTTACTGATCCTCAGATTTGAGAATGAGAAGAAATCTTCACCTGGGCATTTGGTGAGAGACCTTGGAGTTTTTCATCTCCACCGGAAGCACTGACTCAGGCGAAAGTAGGTGTGTTCCACCTGGCTAATTTCCCACAACTGCAAAATAGGCAGGCAGATGGTGGTGGTGGTTTTATTGTCTAATTCTATGTTTCCAGGTGTTTTTATTAATTTACTGTAAACTGTATTAATAAATTATCATCCATGCATAGACATAAGGGATCACAGTATAGCTACAGAACACAATCCCAAATTTTGCGGTTAGCCCAAACACATGGAAATGTGCGTGCACAATTCTTCATGCCAACTATTACAAATTAAGCCTTATTTTTTTCTCAATCTCTGAAACAGAAAGACTCTCAGCTATAACAGTCCGACACTGATCTAAGAGGGTTTTTTTTTCTTGTTCAGGATTTTTAGAAGGACCAAAGGTTTATTAGGAATAAAAAACACTTTATTAAGAGTAGTGCTTTACATTTTATCTCCAGTACAGATTCCATTAAAGCTGTAATTCTTTGCATTGTTTCAAAGGCTACATTTCCTTCCTAAAACTACATTTAAAAAAAAAATTATTAGAGCACAGAGAGCTTTTGAACTATCAGTTTCAGCCTCTCCAGATAGAAATAGAGCATTAACTCTTGCTAAATCTTCATAAACCTTTCCCCCACATTCTGCTCTAAATTAAAAGATACAAGATACAAATGCTTTCAGATTTGTGATCAAAGACCAGAATTTCCACTCCACATAGCATGGATCCAACTATTGCCTCATGGAATTGTGTCCCCAAGACCCTATGAATTGATTGCCTTGCCATTACCAGCTGCATGTACTTACCTCTGACTACTGGTCTCCACACTTGATTCCCTTTCCCCACCATTCTATTCTTCTCACCTGTTCCCAAGTCTGGTTCACCCCTAACATCTACTTCTCCCATTCCTGCATTCCAAAAAGTTCTGTAGATGCACACCACAGACAAAAGAGACTCCCTACATTACAAATCCATTATCCCTTCAGCTCCATCGTATTTCCTAGAAAACAGCACTACTAATACTCACTGACTGATTCTTACACACCTACAATTAGGGCGATAGGCATTTTGTGATTCTGCAGCCAGGAGAAAGAGAGAGAGTTTGTTTCCTGAGTCTGCAGTCAACCTGCAACAATGGTTCAGAAAAACAAACAAACAAACAAACAAAAACCCCTGCCTATTCATCTCCAGGAGGTATTAACTCTCAACTGTAAACAAGGCAACATAAATGCCAGTATTTCACTGCTGATCATTTCCGAGCAGAAACAACAGTTTAATAGGATTATCCCAAGATCTCAAACTGTGTGTCATGACTCCCCCAACTATTAAAAGTCCCTGTCCAGCTGTCAAAACCTTCAGCTGCCAACCTGTATGATGCAGTTAAACATTGTCCATATAAAAATCCGAAGCACAGTGAAAACTCAATATGGGATAACATTAAATGAATGAAATTTAAAATCAAAGTTTTAAAAAAATCATATGGGCCACTGTATTGATTGTATAACTGGTTTTCATATTCAGTTTAGTAAAAAATATCCATTTCTAATTCTAAATAGAGATGCTTCAGAATTTTTAATCAGCTGTAAGAGTGATGTTATAAAATCTAAAACTTCAGCTTTAACTGCAGTTTGCCCAGAAGTACACATTCACTGATAATTTTGTCAACCATGAATTTCATCGGCTAATATAGTGGCAATTCATCTAGCTTTGTGAGCTCTTTGTGAAGTTTCTCACAGTATTCTCTAATCTAGACTAATATGAATAATGCTCTTAGCTCCAAATTTCAAACAAAAACTCTAGTAGATGAGAGAGGCATGATTTATTACAGATAAGAAATATTCTTCCTTTAACCAAACCAAATTATATGTAAATCCAGAAATTAGTAAATTATCATCCTTACCATTCTTATATCAAGAAAGCAAGTTCTAATATATTACCTCAAAAAATTTAACTTTAAATAAATGTAGGTAAAATCAAAATAATAAAAAGTATAGGCTTTAATCCGTTTCATATTTCTAATGTAACGTAACAGACCAGATCCCCAGATGGTGTAAATTGGGGCAGCTCCATTGACTTCAACCCACTGAGGAACCATCTAAACATTATATTTTTCCATTAGTGCTACAGCGGCAAGGTCCCACACCAAGACAGATTAGGACGCTGAAGCTACAACATATTATTTAACATGAACTGCCTGCTTTTCCTATGCGTTTCTCTCACCACCACCTTTAGCTGTTTTAAATAGATATAAGAATTATACAATCTAGTCAATTCTCTATTTCTATATAAATATTTATTTTTTCTCATTTATTCCCTTTTTGACGGGGATGGGGGGTTAGTGATGTTCCTTTTGGTGGATAGTGCAGCTGCAGTGCGGAAAATTTCAGTATCGGTGTTTCTCAAATGAAATGGAAGTCTTCATGTTTCCTTTTGGAAGGGCAGAAACCCTTTTCATTGGGAGCAACGTGACACCAAATTTTTCCGAAGATGGACGTAACATCTCCATTTTAAATCAAAGCAGAACATGTACATTATTCTGTGGCATTTTAAACCAGGAGGACTATAGTATCGATAGAGAATGAGGAAAGGATGAAAGAAAACAGCAGAAGGGCAAGAGATGGGAATGCTTTACTTCTTTACCTCTGATGTAACCATCCAATCAGAGAGGAGAAGAAAACAAGAAACATGGGAAGAGTGACAACTGGATAATTTATCTAATTTGTCATAATATCACTGGAGATATTATCATGATCCATCACCCACTAATGAGCCATTCATTAGGCAGCTGTGGAAGGAGAAGGGATGGCCATTTTGCGTGTCACAATCTCATTCTCTCAGTAATGATCTGTAGGGGAGGTATATCGGAAAGAAGCAATTATGCGTTAGAATTGTACACTCTGCATTTTTGTGGGTTTCTATTATTCATTTGGGGCTGTACCAGTCCAAAAGAAATGAGTTGGTAATACATGCTTTATTTGTTTGTTTCACACTTGTATAAAACTCAAATAAGGACATTTCTTTCCTTCTTTTTGTAACCTCACTCTCAATCTGGAACCTTAAAAGAGAGCTTTATTTTCATCAGCTGTAGTGTATGAAAACTCTGGTCAGCAGAATTTGTCCTGGGTGCTATACGTAGTTGAAAACAGAAGCTATCTTTACTAAGAGGTGGAATCATAGAATCATAGAATCATAGAATATAAGGGTTGGAAGGGACCCCAGAAGGTCATCTAGTCCAACCCCCTGCTCAAAGCAGGACCAATTCCCAGTTAAATCATCCCAGCCAGGGCTTTGTCAAGCCTGACCTTAAAAACCTCTAAGGAAGGAGATTCTACCACCTCCCTAGGTAACGCATTCCAGTGTTTCACCACCCTCTTAGTGAAAAAGTTTTTCCTAATATCCAATCTAAACCTCCCCCACTGCAGCTTGAAAATCCTAATATCCAATCTAAACCTCCCCCACTGCAGCTTGAATCAAATGCAGCAGTCTCATAGAAGGAGTTTATAGACATTTTATATTCTGCTTACAGATAAAATGCATTCAAACTGAAAGGTATGGGTGGTGGCAAATTGGAGATGCCACCTTTCTCAACTATGTACACCAAACAGTCTCTCATTGCCAAAATGACATATTCGTGAAGAAGCAGCCTCAGGTTTCAGTGAAATTATTTTATTTAGCTATTGCATCATTGAAAAAATGAATGAAAAGGAATTCAACATCTTACTAAGAGAATTTCTGATCTCAGAGCATGTCCTCATGTCTCTTTAACATACTTCCTCCTGCCTCTGCACTTCCTGATAGGTACATGCAGTGTCCAGAAGGAAGCACTACGCCATGCTCATTGTGAGGGGATTTATTCTTCAGGGAAAAGCAACCGCAAATCTCCTCTGGTTGAGTTTCAGACAGTGGAGCTTTAACAAAGTTCTGGAGTTGCGGGGAGGGCTCTTGCCTACAAAATGCACATTGAGGTGCACTCTCCTCATATCTGGTCAAAGCAAGCAGGAGCATACAGGGTTCTCTGTTGGTTGAGACTGTTATAGCACTGCCAACCCCAAGCAATCAAAAATCATGAATCAACCCCAGTCTACCCCTTCTTCCAAAATCATGAGGCTTTAAAATAAATAACACAGTTATTTTCCTTTGTATTCTGGTTTCTGCATCATTAGGGTGCACTTGGGTCACATTTTCAAGCTTCTCTCTGTAACTACGAGGCTAGAAGCTTACTTTAAAAAAAAAAAAAAAAAGGAGACCTGAGATTCAATGCAATCATTTGTTCCCAGGAGCTGAGGCCTTAAGAAAACCCCTGAAGACCTGCGATAAAATTGTAATAGTTGACAGCACTGTCGTTAACATCTCCTTATTGTAGAGTAGGGTGACAGCTGGACTGGGGACATTTTGATTCATTCAGATGTCCCCAAATTCTAACACTCATGTCTGTGGATGGAGAACCACACTTGCCACCCACTGGGCTTAAAATTCGTGGCTTCCTTCCACAACCTTTGAGGAAGCAGGAATTAACCCCAGAAATGAATGCCATACTCATGGGGAAACATCGTAGTTATTAAAAAGGACCATTCAAAGGCCTCGAGAGGAAGTAATGCCTAAACCTGCAGCAGTAGCAGGTCCCCAGGCTGCAAAACACATAGTAATAATATTTTACACAACCAAGAGTCCAACAGCCCCTCAGCCCTCAAAGATGGCACCTACTGCTTCTTGCAATGATGTTGATTCTTGGGCACAGTGTGAGCATGGAGCGGTGAGGTTCTCTGTTGTGTAGCCAGGTGTCAATATGCTGGTTAAGGTTTCTTCCATGGGACCTGGGCCACTCTTTTAGCCTGCCTGTGGCTATGCCCGCAGCCTACTCCCTAGGCTGATCTCCTAGCTCCAAGGTTAGGATGAATTTCAGCCTCATTTAGAATAATTGCATATTTATACATAGGTTTCAGAGTAGCAGCCGTGTTAGTCTGTATTTGCAAAAAGAAAAGGAGTACTTGTTGCACCTTAGAGACTAACAAATTTATTTGAGCATAAGCTTTCGTGAGCTACAGCTCACTTCATCGGATGCATTCAGACTTATGCTCAAATAAATTTGTTAGTCTCTAAGGTGCCAGAAGTACTCCTTTTATATTTATACATAATAATAATAATAATAATGAACAGAATGGTTTTTACACAATTATTTCCCCAGTGTGATAGTAAAAATTGATAGTTTAAAATGTTTTTGACTATATATTTTTTCAAAAGCTTTCCATTTGTTGCATGTCTTTGTTTTTACATTTTTAACATTAACTCAATTTAAATTTACCTTTTTAGCTTGTCCCAGCACCACCCCTGTGCCAGCTGACTGGCCCACAGCCAGCCAGGTGGTCTGCAACCAATGCCCTGTCCCTACTTATGCAGGGTGGACATCTTCACAAGTGGGGAATACACACAGTTTCTCTCAAAACGGCTGCCTTTAGGCCTCTGCTTATGAATCCACCTCTTGATGCTGGTGATCCTGCCAGTTGTTGGCCTGTCTCTTAAATTGCCTTTTTAGGTAAAGGTTTTGAAAAAGTTTGGGAGAAGTGAATTATGTCATCTCTGATTCCTTTCAGCCTCCATACATAGCAGTTTCCTTGCTGGATGCAAAAGGGTCTGAACAGCCTTTCATACTATTGGCCAGGAGGTCTTGGCAAGGGCTGAGGGGAGGGATCCTCACAGTGACATTGGGCAATTGAGTTTCTGTCCCAAACGTTCTTGTGTAGGGTTCTGCAAGGTTTATTCCTGTCACCACTCCTTATTCCACATAACATTGAAGGCCCCTTTGTGGGAGAAGAGGACTATTTTGCTTGCATAGCCGTTAGCTCAGTCTCATTTTCATCATATCATGATAAGAGTGTTCCTGAGATGTTGGAAAGTGAATAAAAGCAACTTGGTTGATGCTCTCACTCCTGAGGAGATGCTAGTAAAATTTAGGAAGTAGCTAAATCCTAGAGCACAGATTGTCCCCATATTAATGAAGGGGTGTGCCCATTCTAAAATATACAGGTTCAGATTTTATGACATACATAAACTTAATGACATCTATGCTACTTGCATGTGCCATGGGCATGCATAGTGCTCTGCAGACATAAAACAAGACCAGGTTCCTATCCTGAGGACCTTACAGTCTACTATATAGTAGATGAGCAGAGATTCATAGGTCAGGGTGATAATTATGGGGTCTCCAAACAAGGACAGACAGGGCCAAAGGAAGAGCTTGGACGACTCTTCCTTAAAGTTTTGTTTCATAACTCTAAGAGGGACAATGGCAATGGGGGGAGGGGGCGGCACCTGACTAGAGTTTAACAGTAGAATGTCAGCTGGAGGCATGGAGTTTCCAGGAAGAGAGTGAGGAAAATTTCAGTTAAGTTCATTTTGTAAAATAAAGACAATCACCAACGTAAACCATTCTGAAATACAGTCTAAGACATTTTAAACTATCTATTTTTATCATACTTGAGAAATAATAGCACAAATAATCATGCAATAAAATCAATCCTAAAGTGCAAAAATAACATTTCTGTTAATTTTTATTATTTTATAAGCATGCAACTATTCTAAATCTGGATTTACAGAATTGCTGTACTACTCCATGTGACAGAGCAGGCTACCACTGAGTAGGAGAAAAACATTTAATAGCTTCACCCCTTAGGTTAATACCAAAAAACCTATTTTAGGTGCATTAAAATCCTTCACTGAAACTGTATGGAAAGCCCCAGGGGAAAGGTAGGGAAGAAAAACAAACAATAGCAGGGTGCATACTGCACAGCTGGTTTCTTCCTTCTTTCAGACCTCATTACAAAAGACAGAGACCAGGACACAGCTCAGGAGAGTGGGTATTTGCTGATGGACTCTGTTTTAGCTCATGTGATGCGGCGTGTGGGTGCTGCTGTTTATCCCATCATACTGTACCACCCGGTGCCGAGAATGTGGGCACTGCAGCTTCCCACTGAGGATGGCCAATCCTTAGTTTAGCTGTTTCTTGGTTCTCATTTAGATTTGTTGTGCTTCTTTACATATGTTGTTGTTGATGGGCCCTTATTACTCCTATTTAGAGGGGGAAAGGTGGAATAATGTTTTAAATTAAAGGAAAAACATTCCACAGCATAGAATGGTAGAGGAGGCTGATTGGTTGAAATACAAAAGGGGCGGAGTCAATGGCCGATATAACTTTTCTGCAGCTCCTAAGAACTCAGTCTAGATTAGACTCATAGACTTTAAATTCAGAAAGATCTAGTCTGACCTCCTGAACATTGCAGGCCACAGAACACCACCCACCCACTCTTGTAATAGAACTGTAACCTCTGGCTGAGTTACTGAAACAAAATCATAGAATCATAGAATCATAGAATATAAGGGTTGGAAGGGACCCCAGAAGGTCATCTAGTCCAACCCCCTGCTCAAAGCAGGACCAATTCCCAGTTAAATCATCCCAGCCAGGGCTTTGTCAAGCCTGACCTTAAAAACCTCTAAGGAAGGAGATTCTACCACCTCCCTAGGTAACGCATTCCAGTGTTTCACCACCCTCATAGTGAAAAAGTTTTTCCTAATATCCAATCTAAACCTCCCCCACTGTAACTTGAGACCATTACTCCTCGTTCTGTCCTCGTTCTGTCATCTGATACCATTGAGAACAGTCTAGAGCCATCCTCTTTGGAACCCCCTTTCAGGTAGTTGAAAACAGCTATCAAATCCCCCCTCATTCTTCTCTTCTGCAGGCTAAACAATCCCAGCTCCCTCAGCCTCTCCTCATAACTCATATGTTCCAGACCCCTAATCATTTTTGTTGCCCTTCGCTGGACTCTCTCCAATTTATCCACATCCTTCTTGAAGTGTGGGGCCCAAAACTGGACACAGTACTCCAGATGAGGCCTCACCAATGTCGAATAGAGGGGAACGATCACGTCCCTCGATCTGCTCGCTATGCCCCTACTTATACATCCCAAAATGCCATTGGCCTTCTTGGCAACAAGGGCACACTGCTGACTCATATCCAGCTTCTCGTCCACTGTCACCCCTAGGTCCTTTTCCGCAGAACTGCTGCCTAGCCATTCGGTCCCTAGTCTGTAGCTGTGCATTGGGTTCTTCCGTCCTAAGTGCAGGACCCTGCACTTATCCTTATTGAACCTCATCAGATTTCTTTTGGCCCAATCCTCCAATTTGTCTAGGTCCCTAATCATTTAAATAATCATTTAAAGACTTCAAGTTACAGAGAATCCACCATTTACACTAGCTTAACCCGCCATGTGCCCCATGCTGCAGAGGAAGGCAAAACCCCACCACGGTCTCTGCCAATCTGACTTGGGGGAAAATTCCTTCCTGACCCCAAATATGGCTATCAGTTAGCCGCTGAGCACATGGGTAAGACCCACCAGCCAGACATCTGGGAAAGAATTCTCTGTAGTAACTCAGAGCCCTCCCCATCTAATGTCCCATTACCAGCCATTAGAGATATTTCCTGCTATCAGTCCCAGATCGGCTACCAGTGTTAGATATCAATACCACTTAGATATCATGTATGGCTTAGTTTCTAGCAGAAATTCTTTTATACTTAAGACTGAGGCTGAAATGTGGTGGTGTATTTACTGAATATTGCTGTTCTGTAAATCAGATTATTTATAATAGATTTTTAAAATTAAAATCCCCTATTTTGATGCATACAATGCACTCCCAATTTCTTTCTGCCTTCTCTCTCCCTCACTTATTCTGTGAGTCTACAGCACACATCTCTCATGCTATAACTGTAGAATGACACTCCTTTAAAAACAAAACAAGAGCCTAGGAAAGAACCCGTTTTATTAACCTACACGGTGTGTCATTTATCCAGGTAGCTGATACCACAGAAGGAGTCAGAAATCACAAACATATGATTTTCCTCATTTATCATCCTCATTTATCATCAAAACTGGGACAAGAATGAATTAAATTAAAAGGGTTCAAACTCAATCCTAAACTGGCATTTTATAAACCAATTAAGAAATTTCAGGTCCAGCAAACACAGCAGCAAGCACCTGCTGGTCAATTGCAGGCACACTCCTTCTCCTCACAGGAGCAACAGATCACTCCAAAGTGCAGGGCTCTGGCCCTCCCTGAGGAATCCAGTCCTAGCCAGCAGGAACCCTGTGCTCAGAGCACACTGGTCTGTTTTCCTGCTCTCCAATGCTATGCTGGCATTGGCAGGGTTTGGCCCCTACTGAGTGCACTCTGACTTTGCTAAATACCCTTAAAAATCAGTTAAAGAAAAAAAAAAGAAAAGAAAAATATGAATCTCTGTCTTTCAGAAAGCTGAAGTTTCAGAGTTCACTGCATTGGGCTAAAAA
The DNA here is from genome assembly GCF_965140235.1 of Caretta caretta. Lineage (NCBI taxonomy): Eukaryota > Metazoa > Chordata > Testudines > Cheloniidae > Caretta > Caretta caretta. The sequence continues at coordinate 67,998,606 of NC_134216.1, read as the reverse complement.
GATCATGACAGACAGTGATATATTGCTTCCACTAACGTGTTGATGTCGCTTCTCAGTTACTTCCAAACACTTAGTTGCTCATGTCGTACTGAAAAGCCCAAAAGAATGTTGAACACATTCAGTTGAAACACAAACCCGCTTTTTTGTTTGTTTATTGAGGGAAGGAGGAAGGACGGAAGAGTTCAGTTATCTATTTTTGTTAATATAGCCTTTGCACCAAAATACCACTAAAAAACTGTTCTCATCGTATTTCTGGCTCAACCAAGTCAGCAATTACTGCTACTTTTAAGAAGGAGGTGACACAAAAACTACCATCTGGAAGCCTTTAGAAATTCTCTCCAAAACTAGTAATGCATAATAAGCCTAGTCCAAATTATAGGTATTTTTTCATCCCACTCTTCATAGTAGTTAGATTCTTTCATAATATGTTTGTGTTTGTCTGTTGTTCAATGACATTGTAATTGGTTTCCTCTCCTCCACTAGCTGGTTGACAAGTGGGTGTGGTGTCATAGGAAAGCTGTGGCAATGGAAGGGGAATGTTCTCTTTGAGAGCGACCTCTCACCAGTTCTATGGGAGACAAGCACTCTGTGAAAGGACTTTGGCTACATTAAAGGGCAGTTGTACTTGAAGACAACGTAGTGTCTGCTCATTCAGTCAGACCCCCTCATGATACAAGGTGTTTCAGAAATGAAGACTAGTTGGGTATAGTTACATGGCCACTATAATGTAAAAAGAACATGCTCCCACTGCCAGTAAGGTTTGAAAATATAGCACATATGAGCTTTTGGGAGGATGGAAGGGCTGTAAGTAAGTTTATTGACCAAATCTCACCTGTGCTATGTTTATTTGGTTCTCCACATGTTTAAATATTTTTGTTTTCATTTTCAAGTGATCAGAATACTGGTGGAATATGCTGGCTCATCAAACGAAAGAAAGAAATCCTCAACTTCACAGAGCAAGCTTTCCCAGCAATGCCACTAGCAGTTTGATTCAGTCATGATGCAAAGGCACACCCAGTATCTTTAGGAGTAAGGACAGTTCAGTCTGCATGCAAATTCAGTCTTTGGTCTCTGCACGTGTTTTTTAATGTCTATAAGGAAATAGGCTGCAAGTGCCAGTGCATTTTACATACTGTAGGTCATCATAACATCAACTTATTGCTCCCAAAACAGCAGCCAAGATCTTATGTTACCACTTATCTCAAATAGTGCCTACAAGATGTTGACAGAGGGCACTGCAGTAGTCAGTGTTCAGTGTTTGGCTAGGCTCTCCACATTCACATCTGGGGTATTCCTCAGCCTCTACTTGGTGATATTATCACTAGTCTTTGCTATCCCAGGTCTCGCTCAATTTAGAGTACACAGTGTTTCATTCAAGGTTGCTGTGTGGAGGGAGTTGTCCTGAAGGAACCAAGGTCTCCAAGATCGTTGGCCTTTCCTGCCATTTTGTTACTCTGTAGCCTTTCACAGTAGTATTTTGGGTTAATGGATTTTTAGAAGCAAAGCCCTTTCTGGACTTTAGACTCTTGGTTAGTAGTATGTATCCATATACACTGGGTGTCTCAGATCATGCACCTGTTTTTGTCTCCCCTTTTTAGTAAAGGCATCCTGCTGCCTCAGTAATGGTGGTGGAATCCCAATGAGGAAGTATAGCAACACAGTGCGAGTTTGTTTCAAGGTCTCTGTTGATCCTACCCCTTTTATGTTGGCCTGTTTCTGGAGTACACAGTTCCTGGAGTTCACTTTCGTTTTTCAGCTTCTTGATGTGCTTTTTGAATGTTTGGTCCAATATGACATCTGGGTATACTGGATGTTCATAATGCTCAAGGACTGGACCATTCCATAATATCTGGATTTTTTGCTTGGCCTGGTGGTGTTTCAGATGGAAGACACACACTTGTGTTGTCTAGGGTTGGCATTCAGGAACTATGTGCAGTAGTATTCTCCATGTACACTCAGGGAGTCAATTAGAAAATGCTCAATGTCCTCAAATCTCTCCAAGTGGGTAGCAATGCAAAGATGTATATAAATTAATCTTCACATGCCAGGGAATTCTGGTTGGTCATTTGTGCAGACATTAAACAGCAAAGATGATAGCACGGAACTTTGGAGCAATCTAGTCCATTGACAGGTTTCAGAATAACAGCCATGTTAGTCTGTATTCGCAAAAAGAAAAGGAGTACTTGTGGCACCTTAGAGACTAACCAATTTATTTGAGCATAAGCTTTCGTGAGCTACAGCTCACTTCATCGGATGCATCATGAAAAGCTTATGCTCAAACAAATTGGTTAGTCTCTAAGGTGCCACAAGTTCTCCTTTTCTTTTTGCTAGTCCATTGAGTATGCCATCGACTCTTCTGACCACCCATCTTGACAAACAAATATTGATTCTTGAGCAAGGAGGAGTTGACCTGGACCATCTTGCTATTTCTAAAAATTCTTGCCAGTTTCACCAGAAGTACACAATGGTTCACAGAGGTGTAAGCAGCTGACAGATCAACAAATATAGCCCCTGTAATTTTGCAGGTTTCAAAGTTATCTTCTATGTATTGAGTTAGGTTTGCAACTTCACCACAGCATAACTGTCCTGGGCAGAATTTGGTTTGGTCATCAGTCAGCTGCCCTTCCATTATTGGGGTTATTCTACTTATTATCCACTCACATAGATTACAGGTTGAGTAGAGTAATGATTTTGGTCAGTAACTCTTTGCAGAGTTAAGATGTTTAGGGGGTTTGAGTACTGCAACCACTTTAGCCTGTTTCCATCTTCTTGGGTATCTGCATTGTCTCTGTGCAAGAATTAAAGAAGCAGCCACTTCTGTGCTCTTGTTCCAAAGTGTAATAATAGATCACTAGATATACATTTGAGACCAGCTGCCTCTCCACAATTCAGGGTTTTCATGGCTATTGTGAGCTCCTCAATGCTCATTGTGGGCTTTGGTGTTTATGAGAAGTGAGCAAAGTTACTATTTAACATGTTTAATTCTATGTTTTGCTTTGTGGACTGGTTTACCATTCAGGATGAGCTGGTGTGCAGCTTGGTTGGGAGAAATTGCAGGGATCCACTTTTCACTGTTGTCCATCAGAGTTCAGATTGCAGATGGTGGCCCTATTACAAACATGGCACAGGTTTGTTGGTTCAAGCAGGTCTCTCCAGCATTCACACTGCTCTTTTCTGATCTCTCTCATAAGCATTTCCCTGAACCCAATGGTTTCTTCACCAAAGGGATCCAGGACAAACAGTTCTGAACATCTCTTATGTTCTTGGCTTGTTTGTTCTGAAACCCCAAGTACAGGGAGCTGTGTCAGATATGTGCAAATTGTGACCCCCTGTTAAGCTCCCATTACAACTAACCATGCAAGAGACCAAATTTAACAATATGTACCGAGACCACAATAGAAGGGAGACAGACAGACTGTAGGCTGTGGCCTGGGCTAGATTCAAACAAGTCCATTGGCAATGAGCAGCTCTGAGTCCCAGTACAAATATCCTGAGTGATATAGTTCTTTCCAGCCTAGTGCTCTTAGAAATATAAGTAGCTTCCTTCCAAATTCACGCAATTAAAGAATAATTAAATGAGAATTTTAAATAATTTAGGTACCCAGTAGAGGGATGTGTACTTAATACACTCTAATTTGCCTTTTAAGAGGTTTTGGAAGCATCTGGGGTAGGGAATAAAAATGGAAAAGCCAAAAAAAAAATAAAAAATTGAAAACCTGCCATAGTGGTTGCAAGTAAACTATCTTCATTTGCCATCTGCAGCTGAGTAGCTGGGAATAGAAATATCTCTTCATGTCAGATTACATTTTGGGATGGTTTAGTTTATCTGTGCCTATTACAAACATTTGGGGCAAATCAACAAATGATGCAAAACACCAGTTTTGATTTAAAGTTTCTTAACACAAAGGGCAGTAAATTGAGGATTACATTTGGAAATTCTCTAATCAGACACATTGTGATGATGTGGAAATGCAGTTAGACGTAATGAATGCTATTTTGTTTGAACAGAACACTTTAGCAACTATGTATGTGCTCACAAGCCCAATTCTTCCATTCTTATGTTGAGTAACAATCAAGCAAGTTCTCCCACATTGACTTCATTGGGAGTAATCAGATAAATTCATAGATTATAAAGACAGAAGGGATCACTGTGATCATCTAGTCTAATCTCCTGTATAACATAGGCCATAAAACTTCCCTGAATTAATTCCTGTTTGAATTAGAGCAGATCTTTTAGAAAAACATCCAATCCTGATTTTAAAATTGTCAGGGATAGAGAACCTACCACAACCCTTGGTAAATTGTTCCAATGGCTAATTACCCTTACTGTTAAAAATTTATGCTTTATTTCCAGTCTGAATTTTGTCTAACTTCAACTTCCAGCCATTGTAACTTATTATACCTTTGTCTGCTACATAGAAGAGCCCTCTATTATCTAATTTTTGTTCCCCATGCAGGTACTTATATACTGTGATCAAGTCATCCCTTAACCATCTCTTTGTTATGCTAGTCATTGTGAGTAAGAGTGGCAGAACTGGTTCTCTTGTATTCAGAAGTAATAAACTGTATTCCATGTCAATACTGTTTTTCCAAATAATTTCAGTCAAAAACTGCTTCCTTCCTATGCCCTATTGTATTTCTACGTAAATTAATACATTTAATCACATAAAGCCGTGCATGCTAACAATCAAGGTTCATAATGCAGTTTGTTTTAAACAGTGCATTATGGTGGGGTTAATACACAAAGCCATTAAAGGGACTAGGGAACACAGCACTGGACTAGGACTGCAAAGACCTAGGTTCTCTTCTCAGTCCTGTCGCTGGCCTGCTGGGTGGCCTTGGGAAAATCACTTCACCTTGCTGTGCTTAGATTCCCTGTTCATTAAATAGGGATAGTAATACTGACCTCCTTTGTAAAGAACTTTAAGATCTACTGATGAAAAGTGTTACGTAACAGCTGAATAATTTTAATGTCAACATAAATCCCCCCTAGTGTGTAGTCTTTTCCGCCCTCCAAATGACTCCATGATCTCAAACTTTGTTGAGGGTTAGAAGAAAAAAAGTGTTAAGAAAGATGTCCAGATATGTGAACTGACAAACTGCATTGTGTACAGAACACAACCCTGATCCTATTGTTATCTGGGCTAATTCTCCTGACAAGGTGTGGGCATTCACTCCCCCTCCCCCCGCCCCAATTTCTTTATAATATAATAATATGAGAGAGTTATTGGCATATTTTTCTGCCCTTTCTAACATTTCTCTTGTGCCGTGCATCATCAGCATGATATCCACAGTCCTGCAGTATTAAGATCCAATGCACATAACTTTAACTCTTTCCCCTTAGCATAGGCATTAGGATACAGTATTTAATTACATTATTATATTACTATTACTTAATGCATGACAATGTCATACACATTCACCTATAAACTAGACACACGAAGAATTTTCTAGTACTGTGTATACTATTCTATATATGTTACACAAACTAGTTTATGAAAGTAATTTATGGGACTATACCTGCTCTCTGCCACTGGGGGATCCCCTCAGCCATGCAGTTAAGGACGTTTGTGGCACTTTGCAGTATCAGGGTTAAGGATCTGGACCAATGAGACTACTCAAATGTATAAAGTTATGGTTTGGGACCCTATATAAGAAATTAACTGTACTGTATATGTACAGAGGACAATTTTCAATAAGTCAGGCCAAAACTACTTTTTACCAGAACTCTCAATGGGATTTCTACTCAGTGAGACCTCTTTTCATTCCAGAAGTGTTCTAGAGTGTACTTTCCCACCCATCCCCATCATGCTGAAAAATAACTGCACTGGTTTTGGTCAAACTTTTCATAAAAGGCATCTTCTTTTCAGGCAGAGGCTAAGTTTGGAATATTTTAGCCTAAAAAGAGAACATTTCTGAAATGTATAAGCACTTGAAAGCAAGGGGTCAGAATAGAAACCTTTATTATAGCAGGCACTTACTGTGATCACTTAAGCCCGAATCCTGCAACTCTATTCACATAGGTGGATCCCTGAGTCCATGAGGAACAAGCTGCAGGATCAGGGCCTTAGCATATATTTTCCACATGGCTTATCGAGAAAACATGTATGTGACAAAGAAGTGGAATCAGGGATCTGTTCTGTACAAAATGGTGTTTTTCAGTCCACATATCTGGAAGGCTTCCTAAGCCAGCGTATGCTGGAGTTATAGGATGAATTGGAACAAAATATAGGACTGGAGAAATATGTTTGAAGACGAAAGGATCCACTCTATAGGTTCAGTCTAAAATATATTAGAAGAAAAAAATATTATGGGAGCCATCCCCATATGATTAAAAAGTGGCACAACAGAGAGCTTCCCTTTTGTTCTCATTTATGTTTAGAAAATTTTAAATGAAAACTACATTCCACGTTATCACTTCATCTAAAAATCTTCTAATCCTGCACAGAAGAACTAAACAATCCCATATCTTAATCTGGCGAAAAGAGATGTTGCTTTTCACGGCTAAACAGCTGCAGATGGCAAATTAAGATTGTTCACTTGCTTCTACTGGCAGCAGGCTTTAAAATTAATCTGTTGGTTGTTCCTTTTTTAATTCCTTACCTTTATATTGTTCCAATCCCCTTAAAAGACATATAGAGAAGCACCAAGACTTCCTTCATTTCTTTTTAGGCCTAAAATGTCCTTTGAATGATGGTTCTACCTGAAGTCAGCCATTTAATATTCATCGAATGCTAAACAAAAATAACAAAGAAATGAGCAAACTATTCAGTAAGATACTTCATCCTGACCTTTAGAGGTTCATCACCATTTTTTTTAATGGTAAAAGAACATGAGGTGTTTACACATTAGTTGTGCATATGCTCGAGGTGGCATCTCTAGTGACATAGTAAACAAGTGTTTGAAATTTTGTGTAGCCCACACACCTTCCATTCAGGATTTTCTAAAACTACTCAGAATTGGCCTAAATCCCCTCTTAGTGAAGCAGAATTGGATCAACACTGTACACTTCTAAGAATTTCCCACTCTATGGGCTAAATCTTTCAAGGTGCTGAGTACTTTGGTCCCAATCCAGCAAAGAAATTAAGCACTGTTGTGACAATTGGGCTGAGAAATTTCTCCTAACTGTGACCTCAACTGTAAAAATTATATAAACATTTATAAAATATTACAAGAGCCTATATTAATACATGGTAATAGAAAGTAAGCTGAGTTGCTTTCAAGAAAGAATGTTACAAACAGGAGCAAAAGAAACAGACAGAGAGATTAAAGTAGTCCAAACAAAAAAGGCCATGTTGATATAATTCAAGGACTATTTTGAAATCATGCTTGTTAAAAACAGAAGATGATGTACTGGAAGTTAATGAGCCAAAACTGGTGTGTTGGATATTAGACCTAACTGGTGGACAAAATAATGAAGGGATGGGCTATTCCACTCGACATTCCCTTTGTGGGTACTTAAAGACAGACATTGTGGGGAGAAGCAAAGAGCAGGCTTCACCACTATGGCTGCCCCCACCACCATTTCATGTGACCCCAGGCCTTCATCATCCTGATCCTGAGAGATGTCCTGACCAGACCGAGCTAAACAGAGAGGGACCCAGATGACATCGGCACCGCTACCAGCTCCACCTGAATCCCAACCACCAGCTGAAACGAAACAGGATCCAACTTTGACAACAGCAGCAACAAAACCAGCTCCTGGTCATCTCAACTAACATCTTTGCTTTTACCCAAAAGAACAATTATTGCCACATCCAATACTAGCTAACAGACTGTCAAAAAAGGGTTTTTGTCCTCTTAAGACTCTCACCAGTTAAAGGGAAAGGGAAGAAGGGAGGTTGTTAAAATGAAAGCCTTATTTAATACTTTACATTTCAAATACTTTAACTGGTTTCCTTCTTTTCTGTATTTTTATAAAGGACTAAAAGGATTTTTAAATGGTGTGTGCTGTGGTGCTAAACAGGTCACGGTCTCTGTTTACCAAACCCCAGAACTTGTTTAACACTGTGTTGGGCAGTGACCGGGTTATGTTAACACCTTTGGCCCATTTATTTCCTGTAACATAATACAACAGCACATGATTAACTTTAAGCATGTGTATAGTCCCACTGAAGTCAATAGGAAAACTCAGGTACTTAACATTAAGTACATGATTAAGTGATTTGCTAGGATCAGAGTGCTCAGCTCCTTGCAGGGGCGAATTAGGGTTTTGTGGGGCCTCTGGGCCGGAGCAAGTTTTTCCAGGGGGCTCCCAATTGGCCGGGCCCCATTTGCTAATCCGCCACTGTCTTCTTGCAGAAACAAGCCCTGAGATCCGTTCTCCCAGCTCCATGCTGTCCAGAGATTCCCCTTCAGTGGTGGGCTGTTTTTTGTGGGGTTACAGCCCCTTTCTGCCTTTGGAGCATGGAGAGGGTCTGTAACATAGTAAAAAACGGGCCAAAATTTATTTTTGGGGCTTTGGCTCTTTACAGATGGCAGTGCTATGATTTCTAAATCCAAAATGGAACAGTTCTAGAAGTATATAATCAAAAAAGGAAAGAAACCCCTTTTACACAGTGTTATTAATTTCATTACACTATTATATTTACCATTCGATTCTTGATTGTGAGATCTCACACATTAAGTTTACCACAAAAATACTTTGGTTCATTCTTTGTGATACGCAAAGTATCAAATGTTCCAGTTTCCTGAAAACAGTAGTAGTTCTACTGTCTCAGCATTTTTCTTACCAGGATGCAGTTCATATTACTGATTTTGGTTGCATTTTGTTAAGTATAAAACAGGTTAATGTGAGATATGCAAATATAAAATATGTGGACAGATTGATAAATCTATTACATACATTAATAAAGGATACAATTTTAATATCTGTCACAGTTCGGAGCAACTACACCTGCATTGCCTCTCAGTGGACCAGCTAGAGGGCCCGCTCTCAAGTGTCCAGCTCTCCAGCCATTTCCTTTCTTGGGTGGAAACTCGTGTCTCAGACACTTCTGCCTGGGGTATTCTCAGACTGCACAGAACCCTAACTTCACTGTGATATTCCCAGCAGAGACAGGCTGCCAAGCAGATCTGTTTGCTTTGCTTTCAGAGAGATAACAGAGTGATTATAAATTACCACACAGCTCTTTCTATGCAAGCCTATTTTATTCTTAAAGTAAAAGCACTAAAAAGAAAACCTATTCAAAACAATAAGAAACGACATGCATGCTAATAAGTTTACCAGACATCATCTCAACTTTAATATGGGCTCTAGCAGGAGGCAGTCTTACAGAACCCCACCCACGTGGTAGTAAGTTGATCACAACTTCAGCTCAGAACAAGCACACTTATAACATGTTTAGTTCGCCCTTTATACAGTTCAGAGGTCTTCTGGAGTTTCCAGTAGCAGGTAATTAGATGAATAATAAATCCAGAATAATATACAAGCCAGGGCCTGTTATGAAGAAGGTTAATTCATTTCTGAGAGGAATGCATCTTAAAGAAGGGTTTTCCTCCCCAGGGTGTAGCTTCAAAAGAGTAGATTTGAAGTGGGTCACTTTCATTCCCTGTATCCCCAGGTACTTCCTAGGAAATCCACTTCACACGTATTGTTCCAAAAAGCCCTTTGATGTTCCTAATACCTTCCAGACATTGGATTAGCCAGTCTCCTAGAGAAGATACATATATACATACATACATACATACAAGTGCACAACAACACATATACAATTGCATTTTTAATACAGTAGACCCCAACGATATTCAAACTAATTCCATAAGGCTTAACTTAATTGAATAAAATTCATTCAGCATATTGCAGGAAATTGTCAGTCTGATTTGCACTACAGTGTGTCCACGTTCAGAGATACCCAACTCTTTCTAAAGGCAGTTTTAATACTTCTAATTGGAATAAACTTTCATTAAAAACAAGTTTCTACTTTTTATATAAAATTGGTTCTAGGTTCTTTGAAAATTTCTCACTTTCTTGTATCTGTTTTGTATCCATATTTTGCCTGTGTAAAGTATGCAATTCATCCTTCTGGTACAGTCTGGAATTGCTTCTTTGAATCCACTTTTATCCTAATATGAAGCCCACCTGGTTAATGATGCAGATTAAGAAAGTGCTCTGTAAAAGTGTTATCCTAATCATATGTACGAACCCTGTTCCCGGAAGTGATTTTTCTCTAATCCAGAAGCTCCTTATCGGGCTTTAGAGATGCTTCATTAAATGATGTAGTGTCAAAGGGTTTTGCTAAAAAGTCCTTATTGTTCACACAATTCTTCTCCAAAGTTTATGCTTCCAGCTAACTATAGAGCATCATCAAACACTGACCATATGTCACTAATCATTATAGCATATACTAGATAGAACTTGTCGGAACACTTTTGGCGTAATGAAATAAGAGGCATGCACGCTCCACAGCCTGATGATTAGGGAACTAGCCTTGAATGTGGAAGACCCCAATTCAAGACCCTACTCTGCCTGACTCAGAGCAGATTTTCATCCTAGATCACTCTGGATCAGGCAGAGCAGGTACCTGAACCTGAATCTCCCACATCCCAGGGCAGTGGCCTCGCCTCAGGCCACACATACTCCTAGCTGAACTGCAAAGCTAAAGTTTCACCTGAAACTTGACATTTTGGCAATTCCATTTTCCAGAAAATGTTGGAAAGGTTTTGGTTTTGTTCCATTTCAAAACCTGAAAAGTTGCTGTCCTCTGGTCAGCAGTAATACTAAATAATATCATCTTAACAGCCCCCTTTTACGATATGCATATTTCAACCATTTCACATAACATGCATACATCACCAGCGACCGCATGGGAAACCCTGAAAGCTATCCTCAGGAACAAAATAATTGCCTTTGATTCATAAAAGAAAACAGTAATGGACAGAGAAAATGTAATGCCTCAAGATAATTGCACACACAGAAATACCACACAAAAAGATTAAATTAAAAGAGCTGCTCAAATCTCGAGAACAAAAACTGATCAGAACTGAACAACATATTAAATGATAACATGGGAACAGAGCAAATACACTGCTAGCAACCCAAATGAGGAAGCAGCAACCCTTCAACATTCTCCATAATTTCCACCCAGTGTAGAATGAAATAATAATCAACCCAGACAAAAATAACAGCAGCCTTTATTTTGAATAAGAGAAACATCCTTATTTCATCTCCAAAACAGATGTGACATATGCAAATCTGACTTATTTTATTGAGCACCACGCAGCAGCTGTCATACAACCACTGGAAACTGAGGAATTAGATGACATTAAGTTACTTAGAACACAGAACACCCAAGGACTCCAAGAGCAGGGTGCAGACTTCTACAACCCCCCCCTGGAACAAATATGTAACCCTTACAGAGAGCACTCATACAAATTCCAACAAGACAATTCTCTGCATGCTAGTAGCCATCACAGAAGCACCAACGGAGGCAAGGATTTAAGACAGGGTCTCTCTTAGAGACCTTCTCCCTTTTGGATTCAGCCAAGAGCTATGTCAGACCCTGTTAGTGTAACCCCAGATGGTTCCCAAGGCAGATTGTCTTCTAGGGTGTGGGATGTTACAGGGTATCAAATTGTCTGTTCAGTGCTTCGGTATGAAGCCAAATCATGATTAGAGTTTAAGTTTGATTCCCTCGCAAGATGAAAATGTAAGCCTCCAAAGATCAGGTGATTTCATAAGACTTCCATCATCTTCAGTCATAACGTTACACACAGTGCATACCACTGGCATGGGCACCAAGTCATCATCATTGGGCCCTCCCACCTAAGGGAGCCCCACTGCAGGAACTAGCCCTATGGCAGCAGTGAGGAGGATCACTGCTGGGTGCCCCACTGCCCATGCAGATTTGGCCCCGCGGCCCTCGATCATGACAGTGGGGTCAAACCTGAGCAGCGTTGAGACCCCCATGCATAAGGTCATAATGCCACTCATAGTTTTGGTACTGCTGTCATAATGGAAGGGCCACTAGAGCTAAAGCTAAGTGGGCAGTGGGGAGGCCATAACTGCATCTTCTTGATGCTACCATGGAGCCAGCTCCTGCCCCAAGGCTCCCCCCAGGGGCCTGCCCAGCCTCACCATGCTTCCAGCAGCCCATGTCCCCTCTGCTCTGTCCTCAGGACTTGCTCAATGACAGCCTCAAGACCTGCTACAAGTACAGGGAACTGCAGTGAAGAGGGGCAGCGGGGAGCCCTGGGATGTACCATGTGTAAAACTTCTGGGGATGCCCCAGATTATACAACACTATCATTCACATGAAATTTACAAGAATGACACCTAGCATGAACACTTCTTCTGCTATTAATATTATGTGAAGGCACCCAGATTCTATGGTGATGCACACCAATAATAGAACCCTAAGGTAAGATAGATTGGAACCAGAAGGGGAGGATTGCAGGGATGGATGCAGATCTGCAATTCTAATCTGTACTCCCTATGATATTTGAATGGATTCTGATTCAAGTTCTGTTTCTGGCTAATCTCTGGTAAAAGGACATACTCACTTGGGACTGGGCTGTCTTCTATGGCAGCATTTCTCATTGCACCGCAACTCCCTTCTGACAACAAAAATTACTACATGACCCAGGAAGGGGGATCAAAGGCCAAGCCCCACCGCCCTGGGCAGGAGGGTCAAAGCCGAAGCCCAGCCACCCTGGGAGGGGCAAAGATGAAGCTTGAGGGCTTAAGCACTGGGCAGGGGGGCGGTAAACCCCTGCCACCCAGGGCTGAAGCCCTTGGGCTTCGGCTTCAGCCCTGGGCAGTGGGTCTCCGACTTTGGCTTCAGCCCTGGGCCCCACTAAGTCCAACACCAGCCCTGGCAACCCCATTAAAACAGGGCTGCGACCCACTTTGGGGTCCCGACCCACAGTTTGAGAAGACCGCTGCCATGGTGAAGAAGCATCCAGCACACTGAGGCTTCGTCTACATGATAGACTTATGTTGGTATAACTATGACATTCAGGGATGTGGAAAAGACACACCTTTGAGCAACACAGTTATACCAACCAAACTGCTGGTGTAGACACCACTGCAGCTCCTGCTGACATAGCTACCGCCTCTTGAGGAGGTGGGTTAACTACGTCGACAGGAGAGCGTAGGCAGCATCTTCACTAAGCACTACAGTGGCACAGCTGCACTGCTGTACGGGTACACAAGCCCTGAGAGTGCGTATCAAAATAAATAATAATATGAATTTATTTGAAGGTATGAAAATATAGCTCTTTTGTCTGTTAGCTGGATGAATGGACTTCAGCATTCTGAAGATTTCCATATTATACAGAAATGTATCATCTGCTTTTTTCTACCGTACTGTTATTGTACATAGATTGTTACCCCTTTAGATATTTTCTTAAGTAAATTCTGTTCAGGTTCTACACAGGATCTGATTACTCACAAATCTGATCAAATACGCTACTTTTAATTCCCAGGAGTTTAAAAGTTCAGATCATATTTCTCAAGTGAATTTGAGTAACCTAAAAAACTTTAATAGGCAATATTCAACCTGACACCTACTCCTTACAGCATATGAAGGTAATCACAGAGCCTGCACACCGCTATGGTTAAACTTGACTGGGCAGTCCCAATATGACTAAAGTCTATTTTCAGGTCACATATTCACACACAGACAGAACTTGGTACACAAATTACGAGCTTTTAAGAATATTTCTCATTTTGAAAAGTAACAAATGGAACTGAAATATATTTGCATTTAAAGAAAGGCTTAAAATAGCATTTAAGACCACAATCCTGCACTGGGTAGGGCTAGCACACTCCCATATCTCAGATGGACCACAAATGCCTTTAGAGGAACAACAAGGAGTCCAGTGGCACCTTCAGGACTAACAGATTTATTTGAGCATAAGCTTTCGTGGGTAAAAACCCCACTTCTTCAGATGCATGGAGTGAAAATTACAGATGCAGACATAAATATACTGACACATGAAGAGAAGGGAGTTACCTCACAAGTGGAGAACCAGTGTTGACAGGGCCAATTTGATTAGGGTGCATGTAGTCCACTCCCCATAATAGATGAGGAGGTGTCAATTCCAGGAGAGTCAAAGCTGCTTTTGTAATGAGCCAGCCACTCCCAACCCCATTCAAGCCCAAATTAATGGTGTTAAATTTGCAAATGAATTTTAGTTCTGCAGTTTCTCTTTGAAGTCTGGTTCTGAAGTTTTTTGTTCAAATATAGCTACTTTCAAATCTGTTAGAGAATGTCCAGGAAGATTGAAGTGTTCTCCTACTGGCTTTTGTATGTTACCATTCCTGATGTCCGATTTGTGTCCATTTATTCTTTTACATAGGGACTGTCTGGTTTGGCCAATGTATACGGCAGAGGGGCATTGCTCGCACATCATAGCATATATAACACGTCTACTAATGTTCTATACAGTTTTTCAGCACCTTCTAGGACTTTCTCAAGGAACAATTTATTTCATCATGCGATCTATTCACTTTCCCTCAACTGAGGAAAATGCCAGAAATATTAAAATTTGAAAAAAAATGCCAAGCAATTTATTTGATAAGACTTATACAGGTGTTGCTCGAGCGATCATACAGTCACTTAAAACCTACTGGGTAAAAAGAAGGCATTTTAACCAATGTGTATTTCCGAAATGGAATAGAATTAAGTTGATATGCTGACAAATCAGAAATAGACTTTTTAAAAAATTGGTAAATACATAGTGATGATAATGTAAATGTTCAGCGCTTTGCAAGTGAACCGTAATCCTCAGCTAGCTGCAAAATTTGATAGCTATTTTCCACTAGTGAGTAAAATACACTGGAGTTTCATTCTACCATACTACCCTCCTTTTAAATGTATACATTTCCAGGGGCTAAGTCATAACTCTAGATAGCTCATAGGACTGAAGGGTATTTTGAAAGTGGTTGTGATGTATCTAAAAACTCTGTTGGAACTGTAAACTGTCAGTTTAAACTGTAAGGGGTTTCCTGGTGCTGTTTGCATGCTAAGGGATTTTAAGGAAAAGAGTCCAATAGAGTCAGTCTGGAAAGAACCTAGAACAAGGTGGGGTGGGTGATGCCTCAGGGAGCAGCCAGCTTTTTTTTTTCTTTCTTGCTTTGGTTACTGTGTTATCATCTTGGATTCTAAGGATGAAAGTAGTGTTACATTGCAAACTTCCAGTAAGTGCATCTGCTGTTTTTATCTAACTTCTCTGTGTGGATGCTGTGAACGTAACAGTAGTCCCCTTGGACGCTATCCTCTTCTCTTTTTGTACATTACAACTTTTAGATTAAATAAAACAGTCTCCTCTAGATTAGACTTTACTTCCATCACATCCAGACTGCAGGAAAAGCTCTTCCACTCCGTGAGGTAAATGTCAAAAAACGTACCTTGGGAGTTTCATTGCCAATTGGCATGTGCTTAGTGTACCATTCTCTGGCATGTGTGAATTAAATTTCAGAGGGTGTATGTCTTTTCTGCAGGAATTAATGGGATCTCCAGTTAACGCCCACAGACACACAAAAGGGAACTAACACATTCAGCAAACTGCAAATATACCGATGTCTAAAGAAACCTACTATACATTTCAGTTATTAGAATTCCAGTTGCTTAGTAGAATACAGAAAAAAGCAGCAAAAATGTAGGAAATTCAAATTAAGACCAACACCTCATCCCAAATTTATAACATTCTTCTCCTCCTCCAATCCAAATTTATTGATTTTTTTCAGTTTCTACCTCAACTTAAACATTATTGGAAGCCATTTTTTTCTTATTTAAATCAATATATCCAGATACCAAATAACTCTTTTTTCCAGCTCCAAATGAACCAAAATTTCCTCTTATCTCAATTACGAGTATGTTGCCCAGCACAACACACTTAACAAGCCAATCCACAAAATGTTTCTGACACATTTCAGATAAAGACAAACTGCAGTACAATATTTTTAATATGCAAAGGGCACTTACCAAGTACCAGAATTTATTAGTGTCCTTACACAAATTTCAATAGGTTTCAATTATGACTTTCTGAAAATAAATATGCAAAGTCACCCAAGTAGCTAACTTCACAGCAGTCTCAAAGGGCAGCATTTTATTTTAATACAATTCCTTCTTGGAATTATTTGACATGTACATTTGAATTGTTCAAAAGAGTGATTGCTTATTCCCCGTCAGCTAGTTTTCTGCCTTTGACTTTCCTGAACAGTCATCAGCATTCATCTCTCTTGCTGTTTGCTGAATTATTGAAGTGGAGATCATATCAGTGAATCACTCTAATTTAGGGTGGTCAATAATTTCACCAACTGGGGCATAGAAACCAAAGATCATTTTTGCATTAAAGAATCGTCATTCCTGATGAAAAGTGAAGCCTATTCAGTAACCATAGTATGGAACTGCTGATTGTTTGCTTTGAAAATCAATATAATGATAGACTTTTAAGTTTCCTAATCTAAGAAAAATCTATTGCATTTTGTATTTTGTCCTGAAAAGTATTTCTATTTTAAGCGGTTTTCCAAGGACAATTCTATAACTAAGGGATTTGTTTAAAAGATAAAAATAAAGTTGTATGGTGCTTTTTGTTTTCAGCGCCAGGTCTGTCTTTCTCATGTTACTCATGGGTCTAGGCTAGGGTGTATACTTAGGACAGGATGTCCCAAATTTTTGGTTGGCACAACCCCATTTTAATGAAATATTTCCTCCCAGATGCCTGGATAGCCTGGAGGACACCATTTTGAAGAGCAAAATGGCGTCCTCCTCACAGCATGACCTTGCACATGTGAGGTCATGCTGTGCAGGATGGCATTTTGCAAAGCACAATGGTGTCCTTCATGCATTGTGACCTTGCAGGCACCGTACATGTGAGGTCAGGCCATGCCGAGCAAAATAACATCCTTCGAACACTAGGGATTGCCGTGACCCCATATGCTGATGGTGCAACCCCATTTGGGGTCACGGCCCACAGTTTCAGAACCGCTGATTTAGGGCATGTTCACCAACAAAGGCAGAGAGTATTGATTAAGAGGAATCTGTTTTTGATAAAGCAGACCATTGATAATAAGCTGCTCCCTAGGCTTTAACTCAACAAATGGGGCATGTCTTAAAGTATGAGCTGTCTTGTTTACACCAGACTTTTTGAACACCGCAGTAGGAGATTTGACTGCAGCATGTGGGGGGAGGGGAGCATTGGCCTGCCAAACCCAGGGTTGTGAGTTCAATCCTTGAGGGGGCCATTTAGGGATGGGGCAAAAATTGGGGATTGGTCCTGCTTTGAGCAGGGGGTTGGACTAGATGACCTCTGAGGTCCCTTCCAACCCTGATATTCTATGATTCTATGTGTAGACATACCCGAGCTAGCTTTGATCTAGCTAGTGCAGGGGTTCTCAAACTTCATTGCACCGCGACCCTGTTTTGACAACAAAAATTACTTCACAACCCCAGCAGGGGGACCGAAGCCTGAGCCCGTCCGAGCCCCAGGTGAGGGATGTGCGGGGGGGGGGGGGCAAAGCTTGAGCCTCACCTCTCTGGGCAGGGGGGGCAAAGCTGAAGCTCAAGGGCTTCAGCCCCAGGCAGGGGACCTACAACCTGAGCCCCGTAGCCCAGGGCTGAAGCCCTCGGGCTTTGGCTTCAGCCCTGTACAGTGGGGCTCGGGCTTAAGCCCTGGACCCCAGCAAGTCTAAGCCAGCCCTTGTGACCCCATCAAAGGGAGTCGTGACCCACTTTGGGGTCCCAACCCACAGTTTGAGAACTGCTGAGCTAGTGCAATACCAAACAGCAATGAAGATGCAGAAACACAGGCTTCAGTGCAGGCTATTCAGTCCTGCCTGGATCCCTGGTACTTACTCATGCGGCTGGCCCATGCCAAAGTCTGTGCTGTTATTGCTGTGTATGCTCACTAAATTAAAACTAATTCAGTGTGTCTATATGAGCTTCAAATCACACTTCCGAAGTCAATGAAGACATACCCTTAATTAGCATGTTAGCGAACAGTTTCTAACAATTCATCTTTATATGCTAGTCTAAACAAAGCCTCAGTGTCCTTGGGCAACTAATTATCCCTGTGCCTCCAGTTACCTATTTTTAAAATGGGCACAATAAGACACCTTGTACAAGAGAGGTGTTTCCCTTAATGAATGTGTGTAACACACATTAAGCTCCTCTGAGGAAAGGTGCAACATCCACAAAGAACATTAGCATGATTATAAGTAGCTGAAAGTCCACGCTGTCGCATGGGTGTAATTCCTAAAGACTTTGTTTTAAAAAAAAGCAAGCCAAAAATGGCTGAGAACTTAAACATTTAATGGTAACAGACTGCACATCCCAATGATGATTGAACCGGAGGATATTCTAAACAAAAAGAGCTCTCAATAATACTCCATTGCTTCACACTGACTCAAGAGACATCCTAGGTTTCAGAGTGATATTTAGGTTTATTGTGCATGGTGGTTGTGTTGTTTTGTGGATAGTTGTGAAGAATTGTTGGGCCAGCTCTCAACCATCTGTGCAGTCTCCCTCACACAACCAATGAAACTGTTGCATGCAAATTAGGTTTAGAGTAAGGTTGATGATTGATTGAGTTGTCCCTGATATTAAAATGGCCTTTGACACTTGTCATGCACACATGCCTTAGCCCTGGTCTATGCTTAAAATTTAAAGTGACCTATCTACGTTGCCCAGGGATGTGAAAAATTCACACCCCGGAGAAACGTAGTTACGCGAACCTAACTCCTGATGTAGATGCCGCTGGATCGATGGAAGAAAACTTTCTTCAGCTTAGCTACTGCTGCTCACCATTACCTACATAGATGGAAAACCCCGTTTCATTGACATAGGAAGTTTTATGCCTACGCCTGTATGTAGATGTGCTTTTATTGTAGCTGCACACCACAAACAGGAGTAATTTGTAAAGTCAAAATGGCTGAAAACTGAATAACAGACTGCAAAATACAGTGATGATTCAACCTATGATATTCTAAACAATAGAACTGCCCCCCGCGCTTGTAGCTGTTTCAATCACCTCACACTCACTCAACAGACATTCTAGTGACAATCCTGGAAACTTATTATATAGATATTAACCTACTTTTTAAGAAGCCAGCACTAACTGGAGGTCAAGTTCCCTTCCAGCCATACATTTCCATGATTTTTTGACTCTAAGGCATTCACTATGTATATCCTGTTATAGTAAAAACAACCACTGATATACTGTAGTCTGCAATGGTGCATTTTAGGGTGAATCAATCTAAAGAAAAATTATATTTAGCTGTACATATGCCATTTTTGAAAATGGACCCAGATACTTTAATTGATATCTGAGATGTGTCATAGAACACACACATGTGAAATATACCTATGTATAAGAGCACACACACACACAGGAAAAGCAGAGTGGCTAACCAACAGCTCCATATATCAGCAGCCGATTAGTATGGGTAGCAACATTTGGCTTGTGGGGGCGGCTGGAAAGAGGAAAAAAATAAACATTTTAATCAAATCCATTACCTGGTTATTGATTTCTCTTTGCCAGGCTGATCCTGCAGAATACTTATAAAGCTTTTGACATTGAGACATTTGGCCAAAGATATTGGATTAGTCTAAGCAAACGCTCAGCTTCTGGTGTAATCTCTCATATTTCATTTATATGTGATTTATTCCTTTGTCCAGGAAAAGGCCGTTTTATTGATAAAATTAATGAGATTGAGAATCCCAAAGGGAATTTAACATCCACCCACTCAAGACAGGTTTGTGAAGTAAAAGGAGTGGGGTTTCTTGGTCTGAAGAAGGATTCTGTTACATGCAGTTTGTTTCTTTCTATATGTTGTTGTATAATAAGCACTGGTTAGATTTTCTGCCCACTGTGTATTTACCAATTATTTATTGTTGAAGTTTTAAAATGGACAAAATAAACAATGCTACATTCCAAATACAGGTTTTGTTATACCCAGAATGCAGTGTCAATGAGTGTGTAGGTGACACCTCTCTGCAGCTAAAAAGACATTCAGTCTGAAAGGCTTTTGAAAACAATTTTTTCTTGGGGAAAAAACAGCTTTTTGGGGGGATACGTTCTGTGCTATGACCATTTTCAAAAGCCTCTTGACATGTATCTAGTTTGCCAAGTCCAATGTGTTTTTGCAAAGCCTGTTATGTGGCTCAAAAGTAATCATGCCATCTCCCAAAAAAGGGTCAAGTTACTGTTATATTTAATATCTAGTCTGATAAAAGAAGGCTTTGTTGAGTTCTGCGTCTATCAAAACCCTCCATAAATGAATCAAATCAATTTGGCTTTACAGTAAAAATACAAACTTAAGAGTCCTAATGAATATATTAGACCTATTGTGTTTCCATATCAATAATATTTTTACCAGGGATAAATAAGGTATGTGTTTCTGCAGTGAAATCTGCATCAGGTTTTAACGCCTCCACCTTACCTAAAGTCACAAAACAGAATGATTCAATCCCACTGCTATTTAACAGACCCTGCTGTGAATATGAGCCATACATCTCTCTTACATTAATACTTCAGAATGAGGTTGTTGTTTTTCCCCTGTGTGGACAGGGGTGTGGAGCTGCACTACTTAG
The DNA here is from genome assembly GCF_965140235.1 of Caretta caretta. Classification (NCBI taxonomy): domain Eukaryota; kingdom Metazoa; phylum Chordata; order Testudines; family Cheloniidae; genus Caretta; species Caretta caretta. Next base: position 67,978,069 of record NC_134216.1, on the reverse strand, counting down.
CATGGACGCTCCAGCCAGAAACTCTCCCCACACTGTGAGCGGTTATGTAGGGACCATTTACAGCAGCAGTCCCTGAGATCCCTGCACTCTGACTGCAGAGATTGGCCACTCCTCCCACTGTCAGCAGGCCGACCTTAGGAAAATGGTGCCCTGGGTGAACTTGTATTTTGGTGCCCCTGGCTCCTGTGGGCACTGGCCCTCATGGACGCCCCCCATTTGCTCCTGGCCCGCGTGGGCTCCCTAGGCTCCCCGCCTTTGCCCCTAACCCCTGCACCCCCTCCCTATCTGTGTATCACCCCCACACCACCACCAGTGTTCCTCCACTGGTAGGGTTGCCAGGTGTCCAGCTTTCGACCAGAATGCCTGTTTGAAAAGGGAGCCTGGCGGCTCCGGTCAGCACCATTGACTGGGCCATTAAAAGTCTGATTGGCAGTGCTGCGGGGCTAAGGCAGCCTCCCTGCCTGCCTTGGCTCCGCGTGGCTCATGGAAGCAGTGACATGTTCCCCATCTGGCTCCTATGTGTAGGGGCAGCCAGGGGGCTCCACACACTGCTTCCGCCCCAAGCGCCAGCTCTGCAGTTCCTGGCCAATGGGAGCTGTGGGGGAGATGCCTGCAGATGGGGCAGCACGCAAAGCTGCCTGGCTGCGCCTACACGTAGGAGCCAGGGGTGGGGGCATGCCAGTGCTTCCGGGAGTTGCCTGAGGAAAGTGCCGCCCGGAGCCTGCAACCCTCCCTCTCCCATGTTCTAACCTCCTGCTCCAGCCCTGATCCCCCTCCCGCCCTCCAAACCCCTGGTCTCAGCCCAAAGCACCCTCCTACACCCCAAACCCCTCATCCCCAGCCCCACCCCAGAGCCTGCAGCCCCAGCCAGAGCCCTCACCCCCACCCGCACCCCACCCTCCTGCCCCAGCCCGGAGCCCCCTCCCACACCTCAAACCCCTCATCCCCGGCCCCTCTCCGGAGCCCACACTCCCTTCCACACTCGAACCCCCCGAGCCAGCCCAGGGTGGAGATCGGAGGGCCTTGGAGGAGGGGCGGAGGAAGGGTGTTTGGTTTTGTGTGAGTATAAAGTTGGCAACCCTATCTGCTGGGAGGAAGCAGAGAGTATTCTGTGTGCCTCTCCTCCTCCCATGCCGTGCTCCCCTGCTAGCTGGGAGCAGTTTCTGACTCTACAGTGGCAGCATGCACCTCTGCGCTGCAGCACCTTGACTATGGCGCCCCTGGGCGGTCCCCTGGGTGGCCCACCCCTAAGGCCGGCCCTGTTTGCCTGAAAGGAGGGAACAGAGCCAACACCACCCCTCCCTGCCACTGTCCTGTTCCTTAAGAGGAGGAAGGAATGAGTCTCAGTGCTCCCTAGGGCACAGGATTTTCTATTATGAACCCGCTCTCCCCCGTGGCATGAGGAAATGAGGAATGGGGAGGGTTCTTGCTGACCCCTAGCTAGATGTGCATTGGCCACACAGAATGTGGCCCTTACTTGTTATCATAATTCTCCCTTTTCTTTCAGCCCCTTGCTCTCTGACCCTGGTGTCCCTGGCAGTACTTTGCACTTTCAGCAGTGGTTGGCAGAGAGAGGCTTTTCCACAGCGAAACCTGAGAGTGTGGATGATACTGAGACTAGGTCACGGGGCTACTTAAATTCTCAGCCTCTTCCAGCCTCCACCGGGATAAACATTTTGATGAGTCACCTTTTGACCCGAGTAGGTTGACATTAAAAAAAAAAATATGGCACTACTTTAGGCATGATTTTTGACCTCATCGATGCTAAGTGGAGCCTTTCAAAGCATCATGTTCTATTGTCTAGACAGAACCCAATAATATTCTCTAAGACACGATTTATAAACGCCTCTGCTTGTCTCTATATCAACAGAATTTTCCAAGACCTCTAGAACAGCATGCCAAGGTCTCCGCTGAAATTAACAAGACCATCAAATACAGATGAATGCTGTTTTGTTTAACCCGAGCTAAGAAACATTACTTTATAAAGGCATTTAGCAGATCCTGGAGTCATGATTTTGACAGCGTCTGCTTGACCTGCAAACCTTTCTAGCTTCAGAGAATACTCTCAGTGCAAATGATACTCTATGCTTAAAGAGATGAGGTGAGTGAGGTAATATTTTATTGGTCCAACAAAAGATATTACCTCCCCCACCTTGTCTCTCCAGTATCCTGGGACTACAGCCTCCACAGCACTGAATATTCTAAGCTTAAGTCCACCTATTAAACAAGAGAAAAGATACAATAGCAGGATAATTCATCAGTTGCTTGCTGTATTCGCCAACGAAACATGCCATATAAGACTGATATTAGAAATTATTGAAGTGTTAGGGAGGAACATATTTGCTGTCAACGTAGATTTTTCAGTAATATTGACACCATGATTAAAGAACCCTAGTCACTGTCAATTTTTCATCAAATCACTTTCCTTTGTTTTTGTTTCACTACTTACTAGTTATGCTTATTATTATGGAAAAATAGTTGCTTTATGCAACCAAATAGAAAACAGCCTAAATATTTTTGGAATCAGATTGATAGAGTGTTTGACTCTCTGTGTGCCCAGTCGCTGTTTCTCACCAAACACTGATGTATGAGGGCATTATCGCTTGATAATGGTTTGATGTGGTTGCATATACCAGTATTAGATCCCTACTAGCCGGTACGATCTATAGGGAGTCTACAGTTTGAGACATGGAGAATGGAGGGCTGAGCATTGATCTCTGTTTTTAATGCGCCTTGATCATCAAATCAGCTGCATCCTTGTCCTCAAAAATTTGACAATGGTTAAGCCACACCCTATCATGCTGACCAATTTTGTTTCATTGTTTCCTTGTAATCCCTATCCGTCTGTCTGTATCCATCTGTTTGCCCTTGCCTTATATTTAGATCGTAAGCTCTTTGGTGCAGGACTGTCTTTTTTGTTCTCTATTTGTACAGCACCTAGCACAATGTGCTCCTGGTCCATGATTAGGACTGTGAGGCACTATGTTGACACAAATAATAAATAATAATATTTCCAGATGGTATTGATAATCCTTGGCCCTTCTTCCACCAACTCAGATTTCCTTTTCAATTTTTCTGTGGCTGACTATGGGAAATGATCATACTATTTTAAATATAAAATTGCAATACATTAGCGTCTACTTTCACATATCCGTCACTCTTTGCTACTGATTTTATGCTTTCTCTTTTCTTTTCATTTTCTCTCATTCTTCTTCCCTTCTAATATCATCCTGTGCTTTAAGAAGAAAACCGACTTTGACTATATTGTTTAATCACTTCTTTCCATCCTTGATCCTGACATCACAACAATGGCCACCAACTCTTTTGTCATTTTACCTTCCCTAACATTTGTGGCCACTCATTTCTTCTGAACAACCCTTTCTTTCAGCTTTCCTTGTAAATTCCCAGGGTAGTTATCAATACAGTTAGCTAAGATTTAGTAGATTTAGACCATGAGGAAATCATATATTTAAAACACAGGTTCTAAGATTAATGAGGGTGACTCCACACGTCAGAGTAGGCTCTGTTTTAAACCTTTTTGCTCTTGGCTAATTCTCATGATTGGCCATGGTTACATAGCCTCAGCAAAGTTCTTTGTCTCCTTCATACAACCTGTTAGCCTTCTTCTGTTGAGCATTTCTCCCAAATGTCCTCTTCCAACTTTCTGTTTTTCTACCACTTCTCTGAAGATATGTATCAATGCCTCCAATTCATCTTGGGGGAACCATTTAGACCAGATTACACATGAACATAGGACTTTGGGCCACAAGACTAGCTTACTCATCTTTTGAAGAGAAAGGCTATACAGCTCCTCACAGATGACATTATAGCTATAAATTCCATGAACTACCCAGGAGGCAGATGATCGCCCCTTCCTTTGACAAGAAGATAGCCGTGATTTTTTTCACCAACACTTACAAAAAAAATTAAAAAATAAAAGGAGAATTCTCTTGAGAACGTTCAAACTGAAGCACTCAGAGGTGGCCTCAGAAAAAAGTTAGTGATAAATCTTGCCAGATGAGCTCACACTGAAATAAAATTGTTTGTCTTTTCAGATAATAAGATTTTGCACACGAGTAGATAGAGATTTTTTGTTTTATTTTAATCTGTTAGCGATCCATGAATTACCATTTTCTTCAGATTTCAGGCTCAGTAGGAAGTTCAGTTTTTATACTCAAACACAGTCGCTTTACCTAGCAGGCTACCTATTTGGCCCATAGTTAGTGAGGATCTTGGATGTTCTGAGGTGCTCAAAAGAAAAAAATTCAAGGCTAAAATTATTGTTAAACATTATAATGCGGAAAAGCTTATAGTCTACCAGGTTAGGCCCTACTGTTCTAGGTGCTGTACAAGCAAACAGAAAATGATGGTTCCTGATTCAAAAAGCTTATGAAGCCTTTCACCTGGTAGCGCTCTGGAAGGCATACTGGAAGGAGACCCGGGAACTTGGTTATGAAGTACTTGTGGTGTGTTCTTGCCATAATAAATGTGCAGATATAGACATTCTGATTTTTCGCTTTTCTCAATAATTGTTAGTGATGTACATTTTTATGAACACCAAATGGCTTGACAAATACATATGTGGATTACTCAAGTTCAGTGAGAAAATAGGGCATTTTCATATATAAAATGTCTCTCTTCAAATGCTATTGTCTACACTGCCAAGTACACTGTTAGTGCTCATCATATAATATTAATAATATTGATATTATTTGTGTAGAATTCATAAATGAGATGCTGAGAGAGTAGAAATAATAAGAAGATATTGGCAATTCTTCTGTCCCAGTTCAACAGAATACTACCAGTCCATGAGCCCATGATTTGCAGCACAAGGGTTTGAGAATGAATCAAAATTACTACTCAGATTCAGAGGAACAGCCGTGTTAGTCTGTATTCGCAAAAAGAAAAGGAGTACTTGTGGCACCTTAGAGACTAACCAATTTATTTGAGCATGAGCTTTCATGAGCTACAGCTGATGAAGTGAGCTGTAGCTCACGAAAGCTCATGCTCAAATAAATTGGTTAGTCTCTAAGGTGCCACAAGTACTCCTTTTCTTTTTACTCAGATTCAGAGGATCTGAAGTAAAAAGTTCATGTTGTTTCATGGGCTCAATCCCTGTTTTACATGAGAAAGTCTAAAAAATATGTTCCAAAAAGAAGGTACTCTATTAATATTCAATACTATATTAATGTCATTGAACATTATGCTAGCATATGTGGAGAGCAAATAATATAGCATTAAGACACTCCACGGTGAGTTTTATTGGTCCATTAACATACACCTCGGGTACATGTTGTGGTTTGCAGTTTTAACCACCCAAGGCTAGTATTAATAGACCAATAAAATATAATACATGCCCGGAAGTATGGTTCTTTAGGTTGTTTTATTATTTTACAAAAAAAACTTTTTTAAAACAGTCTTTAAAGCAAAAGGATAAGTTAAACTAGTACAACAATATTCCTCCACTATTTTTGAATACAATTATTTGTAAATGATTTTTGCCTAACCTTAAGGTGTCCTTCCTCCTCCTCCTCGTCTACATGTTTTGGGAACACTGGAGCCTTTCCTGAGCAGGTTGTGGCCCATCAGTCCCTTTCCCCTTTCACTTCATACTGCTGAAGCTCAGTTGAGAGATGTTCAGTGCTTTAGGTTAAGCAAAGTCCGACTCCTCATAGAGCTTTACTACACAGCATTTATATCTTGCAACAGAATGTGAGAAAGCAAATTGGCTTTAGAACTGTAAAGTACTGTTAAAAGTGTAGAAGGCCACTGGGGAGAATTTTAAAACAACTCCTTTTCCCCATCAGGAACCCCACGCTGCTCATTAACACTGCCGACTGCCAAACCACTTTCAGTTTTAAGTACAGGTTTCAGAGGAACAGCCGTGTTAGTCTGTATTCGCAAAAAGAAAAGGAGTACTTGTGGCACCTTAGAGACTAACCAATTTATTTGAGCATGAGCTTTCGTGAGCCACAGCTCACTTCATAAGTACAGTGGCTGATGTGATGTCTGCACTGCAATCACGGGGTGTAACTGCAGCTTCTGTAGACATCTCTGAGCTAGCTTTAATCTAGCTAGCTTGGGTATTGGAGCAGCAAAGCTATGGCAGCACAGGCTTCATTGTGGGCTAGCCACCGAAATAATTACCCAGGGTTCCAGGCAGTCTTGCAGAACCATGCTGAAGCCCATGCTGCAGCAGCTTCACTGATCTGTTACCCAAGCTAGCTCAATTAAAGCTAGCTTGGGTGTGTCCACATGAGTGGCAATCACACTCCTAACTGCAGTGTAGACATATATGAGACACTCCAAAGGGGCTGTAGGTAGATGGAAATTACGTGTCCCTGCACCAGTCTGGACTTCTGTGCCACAGGAAGAATTTCACCCATAGGGAGAGCAGACGCTGATGCAATGACTCATGCTGTCTTTTGGTGTCCACCAGGGATAAAAGGAGAGCAGCTCTAAGTTTTAAGGAGCTTCCCTTGTTGAAGCTAAAGTGACAGACTGAATCCACACATTCTCTGGTCACCGTGATTGGTGGTCAGCCTGTGGAAGCTGTGCTGACTCCCTAGGATCCCACAGGTAGAGAAGAAGCTGCAGATTTTTTCCCCCCATCATCAGGGGTCTCTGCCAGACTCGATCCTGTGGTGAATCTGGGTCAGTTTCTAAACAGCTAAATCTAAAGCTGAATGCACACAAGCTTATAACTCAGTTGTACCCGTTCCTCACTGCTCCAGTGAGGAGTGTGGAGCTGAAGAGAGATGTTCTGGGGAGGATTTAGGCAGAGTGCTTCAGAGAGTGCTAGGGAACTACATGGCCTTCCTTGCATGTGCTGGTTAAAGGTGCAGGATGAGTTCCCTCAGCTCATTCTGGAGGCTGCTATCAGGGGTGCAGGGACATGGGACCTTGCCTACAACCCCAAACTGTGGGGACATCCAGAGACATCAGATGTGATTTCTAATGTCGGCGTTCTGCATGAGACCTCTGTGGATGGCTGTGGAAGGAAGTGCCCCCTCTCTCATCACCCCTCGCATACTCACACAGGATGAGCCAGCATTTAGCCTTAAGTGATTTAAATAAAAAACGAATCCTGAAAGAAGCTCTTTCACCTTCAAAGCACTGTTCAAGCAGAAGAAGCCAGAGTGATTCCCTTTGCAGTTTGACCACTTGTCGCCTGAACTTCAGAAACAACACATCTCTTTCTTCCTTCCCTCCAGCTGCAGTGCTCCGCAGATGATTGGACCTCTCTGAAGTTTTCCTTTCATTTTTTTTAAAAAGCGCAAGGCCAAACTACTCTCAGATTTGCACGGGGGATCACAACACAGACACTCTGTTCTCCCTATATGTATTGTCCTGAGAGTTCCATGTAGATAATGAGATCACAGTCAGGATCAAGATCCTCGGAGCAGATCCAGGAGCAGAACTGAGCACTAAGTCTGTAGTAGTATGAGATCCAATCACAGTGCCCTCCCACTTAGCAACTGTGTTCAAGAGCATTTCCCAGTATGGGGAGGGAAAGGCTGGGTCTATGCAAATGTTTATCTTGTAAATACACACATCACCCTTGTCGTGATCCACAGAGGATCTGAATCTGCTACAGCCCCCTACCTATGAAGTCTGGCTATTTAGCTCAATCTGTAGTGATTCATGGTTTTAGTTCTGGAAGTCCCTGGTTTGTCAGTCAGTATAGCTGTTATCATATATGGATATCTATGGTGCACATGAAATGATGTAGTGATCAAAATAGGTTTGTCATTATACCTCGTTTTCCAAGGGAATTATTTTAAATATGAGATTGTTATCAGTGAAATTCTTACCCAGTTAATAAGAATACAGCTTCAGTCAAGATGGCTTCAAAGTCAAATAGTAGTTTGATTTAGATTAGTACTGGAAAGAAAATTCAATTCTATTTTGCATCCAAATTTTGGTCAATAAGCAGAGCTGGGTGAAAATTTTTGGTCATAAAATTTTTTTCACCAAAACTTGCAGATTCAGGTCAACGAAAATATTTTCCAAATTTGCCGAATTTTGCCAGTTGAAAAAAAAAAGATGAAAAAATTGAAACATTTCATTCAATCCAAAACAGTTTTTCTTCTTCTTCTTTTTTTTTTGGTAGGGTCAGTGAAAAAAATGATTTTTTTGTTGTTTCTGGTCAACTCGGAATGATTTTTTTTCCACACTGCTCTACCAATAAGCTATGTTCTGTTTTTTCATTTGTGTAGAGACTGTTCCATTTCTTTCCCTTTCCAGATATTTAAGACTGTTGAAAAGCTGTACCAGAGGACTGTGCAACTTTGCTTTATGAAAGACAATGTAAAGGTCAGAACAGATTCTTTTCAAGGTTACATTAGCTGTAAGTTGAAAGGCAGCAATTTCCAAGATTTCTGTGGGGAATAATACAAAGAAAGCATTCTCTGTGTCTGCCATAAAATATAAAATTGCCATAGGAACTCAGCAATATGGTTAGTAAATATTTTTAAGCCCCATAATTTTTTCCCGTAGTATTCTGGCGCTGAATGGGATTTTAGGTGAGTACAAAGGAAAGTGTTCTATTAATTTCAATTACAGTTCAGAGCTCGCATGGCATTGCTGAGACACCAGATGAAGCTTTTATTGAATCTGGCCCTTGGGGCAAATTCTCTACGACTCCTAAATTTCATACTGGATTTTTTGGCTTTGTTTTGAAGGCCTTTTGTGAAAGACAATCTAGCCTGTACTGTAGCAGGCAACTAATGGCCAACAATAAATTGTGGTTAGTAGAAAAATCCTTATGCTCAGCCCTAAAATAAAATTTCATAGAAAAAATACAAACTTCAGAAAACAATTAAGCAAGCCAATGACACGTTGACATACAGAAATAATACAATAGCAATAGACCAAAGGCTTTTAAAAAAATGTTTGTAGTTTTCCTAGTACAAACTGTGTAAAGATCTAGAGGAAAAGGTTACTCACCTTGTGCAATAATTGTGGTTCTTTAAGATGCATATTCCTATGAGTAAAAAGAAAAGGAGGACTTGTGGCACCTTAGAGACTAACCCATTTATTTGAGCATGAGCTTTCGTGAGCTACAGCTCACTTATTGGTTAGTCTCTAAGGTGCCACAAGTCCTCCTTGTCTTTTTGCGAATACAGACTAACACGGCTGCTACTCTGATTCCTATGAGTGTTCCCCTTCAGGTATGCATGTGCCTTGATTGGAGATTTTCCATTAGCAGTGTCCTTTTGGCCTGCACATGGCTCCCTATGCCTCCTTGTGCTGGAAACCGAGGTTATATAGGGATGCATGGACAAAGCACCCTTCGTTTCTTCTCCACCTGAACATCCCATAGGAAACGGTCTAAAGCAGAGGGGAAGGAGAGCTGGCAGTGGAGCATCCGTAGTGGGACACATCTCTAAGAACCGCAGTTACTATACAAGGGGAGTAACCTCTTTTTCTTCAGGTAGCATCCCCATTGGTTCTGCTCTTCAGGTGACTTCCAAGCAGGATCCCCAGAGGGAGGAGGGAGCTTCAGAGCTGAGTCTAGAACTGAAGATAGTACTGCAGAATCAAGTGCCGCATCAGATCTGGTAGCACGGATCAAAACATAATGTTTAGAAAATGTATATACTGAAGCCTATGTGATGGCCCTACATATCTCAGACACTGACGAGTTCTCAAGTAATGCTGTGGATGTGGTTATGATCTGGTAGAACATGCTATCACCCTTTTGGGGAGAGGAGGGAAGAATGCTGCGGCATAATAACAAGTGATAATACACCCAGATATCCACCTCAATAGTCTCTGACAAGAGACTGTGGACCCCTTGGATCTACCTGTGATGAAAATAAACAGTCTTGGTGACTTCTGAAATTCTGTTTGGTTCTACCTGCTTGACCAATGCCCTTCTAATGTCTAAGGCATGGAAACAGGTCTCCTGCAGAGAGCTATGCAGTTTTGGGAAGAATAGTAGGTGAATGGATTGGTTAAGATGAAATTCTGATAGTATCTTAGGTAAGAATTTGAGGTGTCAGCATAAGGAAACCTTATTCTTGAAGAACACAATAAAGGGGAGATCTGCCATCAAGGCCCCCAATTTCCCAACCCCCCTGGGCCAATGTGATAACTACTAAAAAGGCAGTCTTTGCAGATAAGTGGAGCAGAGAGCAGGTTTCCATTGGTATGAATGGAGGTCTCATGAAGTATTTAAGTACCAAATTGAGGTCCCAAGTGGGAGTGGGGTCCCTAATCTGGGGGCAGAGATACCACAAATCATTAATAAACCTTGATGACACAGGGTGAGGAAATATGGAGAACCCTTCTGCTGGAGGATGAAAGGCTGATACTGTAGACAAGAGGGTCTTAATCGAACTAACTGATAACCCTGATTTATTTTGATCTAACAGGTAATGCGGGATGACAGAGTGACACAGATGCAGGCACCAGACAGTGGCAATGTCACCAAAGGAAGAATCTCTTTGTTATAAATATAAAGGGAAGGGTAAACCCCTTTGAAATCCCTCCTGGCCAGGGGAAAGCTCCTCTCACCTGTAAAGGGTTAAGAAGCTAAAGGTAACCTCGCTGGCACCTGACCAAAATGACCAATGAGGAGACAAGATAGTTTCAAAAGCTGGGAGGAGGGAGAGAAACAAAGGGTCTGTGTGTCTGTCTATAGTCTGTCTATATGCTGGTCTTTGTCGGGGATAGACCAGGAATGGAGTCTTAGAACTTTTAGTAAGTAATCTAGCTAGGTATGTGTTAGATTATGATTTCTTTAAATGGCTGAGAAAAGAATTGTGCTGAATAGAATAACTATTTCTGTCTGTGTATCTTTTTTGTAACTTAAGGTTTTGCCTAGAGGGGTTCTCTATGTTTTTGAATCTAATTACCCTGTAAGATATCTACCATCCTGATTTTACAGAGGGGATTTCTTTACTTCTATTTACTTCTATTTTTATTAAAAGTCTTCTTGTAAGAAACTGAATGCTTTTTCATTGTTCTCAGATCCAAGGGTTTGGGTCTGTGGTCACCTATGCAAATTGGTGAGGCTTTTTATCCAACATTTCCCAGGAAAGGGGGGTGTGCAAGTGTTGGGAGGATTGTTCATTGTTCTTAAGATCCAAGGGTCTGGGTCTGTAGTCACCTAGGCAAATTGGTGAGGCTTTTTACCAAACCTTGTCCAGGAAGTGGGGTGCAAGGTTTTGGGAAGTATTTTGGGGGGAAGGACGCGTCCAAACAGCTCTTCCCCAGTAACCAGTATTAGTTTGGTGGTGGTAGCGGCCAGTCCAAGGACAACGGGTGGAATATTTTGTACCTTGGGGAAGTTTTGACCTAAGCTGGTAAAGATAAGCTTAGGAGGTTTTTCATGCAGGTCCCCACATCTGTACTCTAGAGTTCAGAGTGGGGGAGGAACCTTGACACTCTTCTATTTCTGCAGGTAAGTAATTTGTGTTGACTCATTTTTTACTGTTCAGTAACACCAGCTGCACTTCCATAGAGCAGGAAGATTTTAACTCTGAGAAGACTGAGGATCCAGGCCCCAAGGAGAACCCCTAGATTGGGGTGAAGCACCTGACCTGAGGGCGGGGGGGAGGTGAGGAAAAGTCAGAAGCTTGAATGGCTGTTGGACACAAAGGTGGAGTATGCAAGTGTCTCCACCAGATTGGTACTATTAGGGATAACTCTGGCTTTGTCCGGTCCAATCTTGTTCATCACCCTTAGTATTAGCAGTGTTCGAGGAAAGCATAGAGTGGACCCTTCATCCAAGGTAGGAGAAAGGCATCTCCCAAAGAGTGGTGGCCTAGCTCTCCTCCTGAGTAGAACAGAGGACACTATTTGTTCCTGGTGGTGGCAAAGAGATCCACCTCTGGGAGTCCCCACCTTTAAAATATATTGTGGAGAATTTGTGAGTTTAGCTTTCGTTCCTAGTCCTGGGAAATGCTCCTGCTGAGAAAATTGGTTGTGATGTTCTGAATACCTGGGAGATAGAGTGATGAAATTTCAATCTGATGAGCTATGCATCAGTTCCAGTTTCATGGCTTCGGTGCACAGGATGGGGGATCTTGCTCCCCACTGCTAGTTGATACAGAACATGCAGAATAGTTTGTATGGCATGATCCTGATTGATTTGCCCCAATGAGGGGTAGGAAATGGAGGCAGGAATTCCTGACAGCCCTGAGTTCAACAGATTGATGTGGACACTGGTTTCTTGAGTTGTCCGTCTTCCTGAGTTGTGAGGGCATTGAGGTGAGATTCCCATCCCAAAAGTGATGCATCTGTTGATAGAGTTAATGGTGGAGCTGGGCAACAGAAAGGTACATCTTCACAGATGTTGAATTGATCTTTCTACCTATCTATGGAGTTTGTCACTTGTAAAGGAAAAGTCATCTGTCTGTCCAAGGTGTGAGAATAGGTCGTCCTGAGGCAACCCTGGAAGAAGAGAAGGCATGACCAGTCATGAAGGTGCAAGCTGCCATGTGTCCCAGGAGCTGAAGACAGTTCCTTATTGTGGTTCAAGGTCTCCCCTGAATTGCCCAAAGAAGTACAACATTATGAATCTGTCTAAGGGAAGGTAGGCCCTAGCCGTCAATGACTGCAAAGATGACCCAAAAACTGTATTTGCTGTACTGGGGTTAATGTGGATTTTTCTACATTCAGTTGCAGACCCAACTCCTGGAACAGAGCCAGAGCCATCTGGATGGAAGATATCACTGCTTCATAAGAATGGCTCTTGAGTAGCCAGTCATCGATGTATGACTCCAGACAGCTTGACATGGGTAAACTTGGTGAAGTGTTGCTTACCCTGCTCATTTACCACATTCACCACCAGGGAGTTAGGTAGAGGATGGGAGAACAAAAAGTCAGAGTCCTTAGAGGGAACAAAATACTTCTTATCTGGCTGTTTATGTGATAATAGAATAATAACAGGTGCTTGCCATACAGTGTTAGCTGGATCCAGGAACACCTCACTAATGAGTGACACCACCATGCATGGTGTTCCTGACTGCAGGATATTCAACAGTTTGTGCTGTGAATCCTTGACTTATTTGAGTGCAATTTCAAGAGCATCAGTCACCCCCTTTATGAGATCTTGAAATTTCCAAAAATTGTTGGCCATGAAAGATGGCAGAGGCATAACAGCCTTGTCTGGAGCAGAGGATGAAACAGGTGTTTTAGGGGTGGCTTCTTAATCCACCTTGGCCTCCTGCTCTTCAAATGTCTCCTCCTATCATGGGACCTGGTTGGTGAGGAGAATACTGTAAGACTCTAGCCTCCTTATGACACACTAGCAGTGGTCTGGCAAATTGCTGCCCATAGGCAGCCCCGCAATCCCATTCGGGGGGCCCATGTTGGGATGGCATGCAGCATTGGTTCCCCCACCCTTGCTGATGAGCGCCATCTTCCCTATGACTTTCAAAGAATGGGTTCCTGAAAGGTGAGGTTGGAAAACCCTGAACAGAAATAGAAGAGACTGACCGGATGTTTCCTTTATCCTCAATATTGTCCAACAGAAGAGCACCTGCAGAAAAGGGTGAAGAGTCCTGAAGTACCAGAGGTCAGTGGCTGTCTGGAGATCAGGGTCTCGGTACCAAGAGGTGGTCAATACCCATGAGGAGCAGAGACTCCAGGTTTGTCTATTACAGACAGATCCTTAGTGTATCTGAACTCTTGTGGTACCAAATACAGGATTGGTACTGAGGCAGTAGCCAAGGATGCAGTAGGTGAAGCCGATGGTACCATTGATTGGGGAGGGGCGGCTATGCACGGACGGTATCTGGTGCCATTGTTTGTTTGGTACTGAGGGTGCCAAATGGGTAGGCACCAATGGCAGGGCTGAGCCCAACAGTTCCAATCCATCGTGCTTATGCTTGCTCTCCTTGTCCTTGGTAGAGGGTGCTGAGGCCCTGTTGGAGCCATGTCTCTCCTTTGAGTTCTGGGACTTTTTGGCCATGCTGGTACTGGATGAGGAGTCCCATGATTCAATGGTACCAAGCCCAGAGGTCAAGGCTTCAAAGACCATTGATCTGGCAGGCGACTTTGGCTTGTTCAGAACTGGCTCCTTAAGAAGAAAGTCTGCACCCCTCTTTTTGGAAGTTTTCCATGAAGCCTCCAAAGTCTTTACTTTCTTAGGGAAAGCCTCCACCGAGGTTGAAGGGGAACTGGATCTATCTGGAGACAGAGGTACAGGAGGGGGTCTCCTGACCTGACTCAGAAGTTGGTTGAAGGGAGCATTCCATCATCAAGAATCTGAGTTTAATCTCCCTATTCTTCCTTGCTTGGGATTTGAGGGCCAAGCAGAAGTTGCACTTCTGGGAGATGTGGGACTCCCTGCAGCAATGGACACACTTAGAGCTGGTCTACGCTAAAGCTGTAAGTCGACCTAAGTTATGCTACTTCAGTTATGTAACTGAAGTCGACATAACGTAGATCAACTTACAGAGATGTCTATACTGTGCTAAGTGAACAGGAGACACTCTCCCTCTAACTTCCCTTCTGCCTCTCGGGAAGGTGGAGTACAGACGTTGATGGGACAGCGCTCTGCCATTGACTTAGCTTGCCTTCACCAGACCTGCTAAATCGACACCACTTCTTGAATCACAGCAGTGCCAATTTAGCCAAAAGTATAGACAAGTCCTGAGAGGGGCTGTTGTTCATAGGTGTAGCCTCTCAACAAGAGGCAGTGTTTAAAATATGGTGAGCCAGGCACACCCTGCCAGGAGAGTAAGGCTTCCCAAGGGGAGGGAGAGGAACAAAACAATCCTTCACTACTTATCTTTAACTGACTATAATTATCACTAACAACTACCTATATTAACTAATCCTAAACAAACTACTTCAGGAAAATCTGAATACAAGATAGTCGAGGCACGCTCAAAGCAAACACACTAAGAGTCTGCCTCAGGCTGATGCAGATGAGAAGGAACTGAGGGCAGTTTGCCCTCTCATCCTTATATAGTCTATTGTTGTGTAGCACAAGGAGGCATAGGGAGCATGTGCGGCTGATGAAACACTGCTCATGGAAAATCTCAGATCAAGGGTTCAAGAGGCACATATGCACCTGAAGTGGACACCCACAGAGACACTACTTGACGTAGAATGTTTATTCCTTTTGTTTGTAGCAAAATTCTTGTCTTATGAAAAGGAAACCCAAGTTCTAACAGAATTGAGCCTTTAAAAATGTAAGAGAGCTTTGTTTTTAATATCTTATAAAGATAGATTATTATTCATTTGTATTATGGAACCAGCCAGGTTAGGCCCCATTGTGCTAGGCATTGTCTAATATTATTATAAGAGACAGTGCCTTCACTGAAGACCTTAAAATCTTAATAGACAAGACAGACAAGGGTGGGAGAAAGTAGGTATTATCCCCATGTTACAGGTGGGGAACCAAAGCAAAGAGCAATTAAATTACATGCCTCAAGTCACACAGGAAGTTAGTGGATGAATAGGGAATTGAACCCTGGTCTTTGAATCCCCACTGAGAAGCCTTCCTACGGGAATACCCTTCCTCTCAACCTCCTCTGTGAATAAACCATTTATTCATGCAAATAAAAATTAAACTAATGAATGTCTACATTTTAATCGTGACACCCTGTACAAGAACTTTCCACTTACATCTTGTTAATTTCACATCTTGAACATCTGATGTGTAGAAGCCCTAAACTGAAAAAAAGACCGATTAAATGTATTTTGTCCCATTATATTTATTTCATCCATTAACAGCAGGCGCATACTGTAGCAGCATTTCGTTTACTCTTTATATCGCATTCAGCCAGAGTAAATTCATATTGCAAGTGAATAATGATGTACCTTGCTCATTTTAAATTTCAATCATTGAATGAGAGACTGGGAGGCCTATTGAAAGGACTGTCTGCTGGTCAAAAACTAATGAGTTTTTTTTTTCCCTTTTTTGAATCTGAGTCATCGGTGTCATGGTAACAACGCATTATCAAAATCTGATTAGTATGCCCAGCAGCCTTATAAGTGATAGCATGCTTTTCTAATTGTATTTTCTGTTCTCAGAGAGGAGTTTGATGTTCATAAGAGGTGAGACGATGGCAGTGTTCTGTTTATCTATAAGTTTGATACTGCAGGCACCTATGTTCAATGCAACCTGAGCTGCCATTCATTGAAAAAAAAAAAGTCTTCTGTAGTATTTAGGGAAATGGAAGACCCAACTTCCCATTCTTCCTCCCTTCCCTTGCCTCCCCCACCTACATTTTTTAATTCATTCAAATATCAGAGCGATGCCCCTTTGATACATCGTACTGCCTCTAAGTATTAGGAGGGTATTCTGAAACAAAGGCACCATATTTAGGGTCCGAACCTACATTACTTATGCACCTGAAACTCGCAGTTAAGGCAAGGGGAATTTTGGGTACATAAGGAAATGCAGGATCAAGTCTGCAACTTTCCATCTTACTCAATAATAACCCATTTCAGGAAAGCACACAAGCACGTATGCAAGTCCCACTGAAAAAAATGGTACAAGCTGAAAATTAAGCACATACTTAAGTTCTCTCACAAATTGGGATGCATTCCTGCACTGAGGCTTAAAAGAGCACTGCTACTTCTTTTTCCTTTTTAAGATTCAATTAACATATGAGAAGCCAACAGAAGCTTTGAAATTAAAAAGATTTTTTTTAAAATTACTTCTGAAGAACAGCAAAGATAGTGCCTCGCAATGAAAAAAATGCAGATTTGAAGGCTTAATAAGGCTTTAAGTTAAAATTTGGGCTGCGGAGTCAAGCAGATATTCACTATGTTAAAATACAAAGAGCTCTAACTACAACTGCAAGCCATGGTTTACAACATACATCTGATGCAAAATCATTTTACTGTGTACATCTCCAACCTCAGGAGATGAAAAGCTAAGTTTTCCAGAGTACAATTAAATTACATTTTTCTATAGAATAACCATTAACTCTAAATATTTTTGGACTATTTCAGTAACTTATGACTGTTTCCTGTTCTGAACATTACTTTGTCTGCAAAATCATTTGACTTTCTATAAAAGGGTTGGGGGGAAGCCCACACACCTATTCCTTAGGGAAATTTAAATATTTTAAATAAGATCCACAAAAATGATTAATACAAGGAAGTCAACTGTCCTATACAACTAAAGAACACGCAATGTTTGTCACGGTGCAGGGACACACAGAGAATGAACACAGCTAGACTTAAAAAGCTCAGTACTATTTGTTCGATGCACCGGCATGTGCACCAAGTTTGGGGCGTACAAAATATCCAGAGCAATCAATCTTAAGTCAACACAGTGAAAGCCAAAGGAACGTTTATCTACATGTTTAGAAATTCAGCAGAGAGCACAGGGTTACACTGAGAATAGAAAGTCATCAAAGCAAGCCACCAAGGAACGAAAAGGCAAACAAGCACTTCCCCAGAAGGGATTAGCGCTGGTTGAGGGTACTGTTTGTACTAACCTTGGATGGAAGCAGCAGCCAGAAAGCCAATCAGTGTGGCCTTCGCCCGTCATAATGATGTTCCCATTAGGAAAGGCCCACATCTTCCAGAGGCGGTCATCACTTGCAGTTACCACAATGTCTTTCCGAGGATGCAAAGCCAAACTACAGAAGAAAAGAAAGACATACAAGAATTTGATTCAATTTAATCTTATTATATCTAAATAAGATATCTAAAGAAATCTAAAGCAACATGATTTGATTTTAGCAATAACAAGGTCTACATTACTATGATTTTGGATGGTGTGTGTAATATTTATGCTCCCAAAAGTTATAAGATACACAAATCCTTTATCTGTTACAGGCCTGATCCTGCTTCTATTGAAGTAAATGGCAAACCTCCCATTGACTTCAGTGGAATCAATACCAGGTTCAAACTCTTAAGGCCCCTATTCAATAAGGCACCTAAACATGTGCTTAAGTGCTTTCCTGAGTTGATCCCCTAAATGAGTGCAATACATAATTTAAAAATATAAATTATGAACCCACAAAAGCAATGTGAATCACTAACACTGTTCCAGAAATAATATCCTCTGAAACATTAGCCTGTGGGCCTTCTCAAGACAGATGGGTTACAGGAAATCAGACTTTGTGCTAGTGTACTGTGTCCATGAGCTTAAGATCTCCTCAGCACACGGACATTACTGAAATCTGAATTACACTACAGTAGCTCTGGTTTATTGTTAATACTTCAGCCACTACTAGGCTAAGTTAAGTAAATTCCTTTCAGTTCTACTCTCTGATTGTTCTACAGGTTTTCCTTTTGTGTAATGAAGTAATGAGAACACAATGGCTAGGACATTATGCATCTATTATAACTCTTAACTGAAAATTCCTTCCAACACAGTCTATTTTTGGTTTGGACATTGTGCACCTACAAAAGAAAATGTGAACCTGTGACAATGAGCATTACCAAATTCTTTTTATTTTGGCTTAACTGTTTGACTTAAATCAGTATAGCGATCAACACTGTGCTTGGTCCTATGTCCAAGAAGGACATAGACTCATGGAGCAAATGGCTTCAATAGACCAACAATACAGTTCAAAATCAAAATGGAATGAGGGATGAGAAACTATTTTTTTAGACGGATGAGAGAGATAACATAAATATCTCAATATTAGAGTTGATCTAATGGTAGGTTGCACAGAAGAAGTGTTTTATGGTGGGATCAGAATGGAGAGAATGGATACCTAGCAGCCAAGTAGAAGAGAGTTTGACTCATAAGAAGTACATAAATGTTACACCAGAAAAATCTCTTGTTCCTATAACCGCTTTCTTCTACACATAAATAATCTATTAATAATTATTCCACAGTTTCACAAACCAGCATTCTCTCCTCTAGTAGGCTAAGAATTTAACACTTCTTCAAATCTATCATAAAAACTCACTTTTTCCAGTTAGCTTTCCATCAAGAAATATCCACATATGCTCTCCTATCTCAAAGCACCAACTCATAGTACAGAAGTATCTTCAGTTTCCAGGGATTTAACAATTAGACACTCATTTGGACAAGGATTCTGAATCAAAGGAGGAGGAGATCTTGGCGCTCTTGGACAAAGAGGAGGATTTTGCCCTCCCATTTACTGGGGGAGGAGAAAGAGGAAATGATATTATTCACATTCTACAGTGATGAATATAGAATAATTACATTAGTTAGACTGGTAAGAATTTGGTCTGCAGCTGAGGAGGGAGTAGAAGGAAATGTCACAAGAAAAGAAAGATCTCCAGCCTATTACAAGGCAGAGGAGAGGCGTAATTGGTATGGGTCAACCTGCCTCAACCCAGAATTCTCATTGATATAGGACTCTCCCAGAACACAGGAAAATCTGTGATAACATGACTGTATCTGAGGCCTTGCAAGGAAAGTAGTATTATTGCCAAAATGGGGGAGAGGCAACCAGGAAGGAGGCCAGAGCTACAAAGGAGAGTTCAGAATAACACCAGTCATAAAGGGGAGTCCATGGAGATCAAAGATAGAGGGGCCCACGAGGGTCTTCTCACCCTCGGAAGACGACATGGCAGGCTGGGTTAAGTTGGAGCTTCCCAGCTGGCAAGCACATGTGGGCAAAGCCATTGGCAGCGTGGCAGGCAGGAGCAGAGCCAGTGCACATGTGATGATGGAGCAGACGTCGGAACACAGTTTTCACCAGGCTGCTGCTGAGATTCCTCTGGTTTAGTAGATGTAGAAGGAGAATGGTAGGAGAGAGGAAGAACAGAAGTAGATTCCCAGCAAGGCCTGTAGAAATGAGGTCTGCTCAGAGACAGGAAGTTCCTGCAGTGAAGCTGCTCTACAGCTATATTGCACAAAGCATTTTTTTAGGCAGCACTAGTGCCTGCCTACAATGGGAAAACTGAAAGCCTGAGGCTTTCCGCTTGGTTAATCTCATTGTTGAGAACAGCTGGATTTCACTGCTGTTTAAAAATTACAAAAATATCATTGAATACCTCTTGAAATCTTGATGTCAACCCAAACCTAATACTTTATCTTCTGACTGCCTCTCCCATCTGTAAGTTTGTCTGCTCTGCCTTTCACGGTACTTCCATAAGTAGTTAACTAAGCTGCCACTAGTATGCCTTTTCTTTTTGGGTGTATACAGTGATCAACAGGTTCTGACCTCAGCTATCAATCATCCCTTTTATAAAAGTCTTCCTACATTCTGAGACCTGCTAAAAATCTCATTCACATCACCTTCACTTCCTAAATTCAATTCAAGATTGCTGATGGTTTACTCTAGATTCATATCCACCTCCTCATTCCACTCTTCCAACCTGGCTGCTGCTTCATGGCTTCCCTACAATTGTCCATAGCTGGAAGTTGCTCATTTGCTTATCCGGCCCCATCTGTCTGGAACATTTTCTTCCCTGCCCTCCAAAGCACAACAACACTTCCTTCTCTTCAAAGCCAGCCTTTAGACCTTATTTTCTTCTTAGCATTTCTAAAGTGTTTTGTGATGCTCTTTGTTAAGAATGCTCTGTAAAAAATAAGGTGTATTATATATCAGAAGAAATAAACTCTTGCAATTGGAATGGAACTCACACTGTACATGTTATAGACTTTTCTTTTTAATTGCAGAGCTCCTGTAAAATGATGCTGCGACCCAAGTGTGTATTCCCCCCCACCCCCGCAATGGAATTGTACAGGCATAAAGCTAACACCATTTAATGAACAGGAGGCTGGGTGACATCACCACCACTGAGCTGCTTCTCAAAATGGGAAGCACATTCATCCAAAAAAAGAGTGCTATACACCATTGAGTGCCCTTGTCTTCATTTTTGGCAACCTGGCATTGAATTGATTCTTGTTTCATCTTTGTACACACCGTCTAATTATTTCCATCACAGAAGACTCTGGGTGGATTAGGGTGAAAATCAATAACAGGACGTGTGTTATATGAACGTTCGTTTTCTCCTCCTCTTTTTTGTGTATGTGTGCATGTGGTGGGAGAAAGGGACATAGCTAGCAATAGGAGAACTCTCAGACATTTGCTGCTGTCAAGTTGTGCTGTCAAGTTGTATCTATATACCCATTTCAACAGCAGAAATCATTGAAATGTCTTCATCACTTGCAGTGGCAGATATGTAATGCTTGCAGTAATTTGCTTTAAAAACATTCATGTATTGTATTAATGTACCTTGACTGAACAGCAAACAAACATACAGCATCTTAAGGTGCAGGCAAAAGGTAATTTCAATGTAAAATACATACTACATAAAAAGCTACATTAAAATAACATTTTTAAGGTTGTGATGTCAAGCACTCAACAGTTAGGAAATGCCAGAATTAAGGTTGCCTGTGCAACCTTAATTTGGCCCCCTTTGTGCATATTCTGATCACAAACTATTATATCCACAGAACCCTGGCCTCATTCAGTGCACAGGATGGACAGAGGTCAGTGAAAAGATAGTTAATGTCACAAAAATATTAATGAATTTATCTTCACTATACTTCTCTGAGGTATATTTTGTCCCCATTGCACAAACAGAGAAAACTGAGGCACAGAAGGATTAAAGACAAAAGTTGCTTATTAATTTTTGGTGGCTTTCTGAGACACCTACGGCCTGATTTTTCAGTGGACTTACATTTTTATAGCACTTTATATGTTCTAAGCACAGCTCCCACTGACTTCAACAGGAGCAGAGAGTGTTCGGCACGTCTTCAAATCTAGGCCCCGGTGCCTCAAGTTGGGCACTCAGAAAACAAGCAATACAAAATTAGTGGCCAATTATGAAAAGTTTGGTTTAAGTAACTTGCCCAGCACCATATGAGAACCCTGTTGCAGAGTTAGGGATAAAATCCAATTCTCCAGGATGAATTCAACTGCATTAGCCATGAGACCATCCTCTGTCTTCCTGAAATCCCCTGCCTCACTCACTACGCACTGCCAATTTCTGCAACAACTGAGGCAGGAATCCCTACAGAGAACAGCCTCATTTACGACACAAACTGATTCATCCCCAGATCCAGTACAGCCTATGCACTGAACGAGGCAGGGCCTCTGTGAGAAAATAGTATGTGATCATGTAATTGAAGACAGTATCACAGTGCATACAAACAAAGGGGCTGAATTAAGGTTGCATGGGCAAGCTTAATACAGACATTTCCTAACATTTGAGTGCTTGGCTACATCAACATTTTTAATATAGGTTTCTTGGGATGGTATTTCCTACGTTTTTACAAAAACTGAAGTCAGAAAGTCCATCATGTAGGGCCACATTGTGTTCCCATATGGGACATCAGTAGGACAGGGACTTTTCGATCCACAGCCCAATCCTCTATCAGTTGAGTAATGGAGTCACTGAGAGAAGTGGTGAGTAGTCATTCTCTGTGGAACAGTCACTAGACGGATAGGCAATACATCTTTTGCCAGTGGGGTGTCACAGCTATTTGCTGACCACAAAGAAATATTGAGATTCAGGAATCCTGGATCCAGATCCAGGTTCTGGAAGGGATAATTCTCGAGTGGTTATAAACTCTTCTATCCCAATCCCCATCATCCCCAGCTTCTATGTTCCTCTCAACACCACCACCACAGTTCTTCCTCCTGTTACCCCTCTCTTCTCCTCCACCCCTCTGCATCTGAGACAGGCTTCTGCTCTAGTGCCACCTACGTGCCAGTATGGGAAAAAGTTTCTCTACTCAGCTCTGATGCCTTGTATCTCAGTGGACCCTGGCATCTGGGAGGAGAAATTGCAGGGAAAGTGCTGCTCAGCCTCTGATGCCCCCAGGATGGTGCATGCTCAGTTATTCCGTGGGGATAGCACATGTGTAGACCAATTGATAAACAGGAGCTGTAGGAGGAGGGAGCATGACTGGTGCAGATGGAATTTAGCTGCCGAGCTCTAATAACCCTCAACTGAGCATGTGCAAACTGTAATTTTCAGAGGTTCATGATTTACCTGAATTTGAATGGATTTTCACAAGGACGGGATCCTTGACACCAGGGCAACCCTTCTGACAAATTTTAAGTCCCTGGTCCAAAGCATGGAGACACTAGAGTTTCTCAATGAAACAACTGTAAGATTTTAACATGAGTAAAAACAGTATATTTTCCCATAATCTCATTCTCAGAAACTTAAAAAAAAATCAGCCTGAGTTAGACAACTGGACATAAGAACATTAGAACGTCCCTCCAGCCCAGTGTCCTGTCTACTGACAGTGGCCAATGCCAGCTGCCAAGAGGGAGTGAACCTAACAGGTAATGATCTAGTGATCTCTTTCCTGCCATCCATCTCCACCCTCTGACAAACAGAGGCTAGGGACACCATTTCTTAACCTCCATGAATTTATCCAGTTCTCTTTTAAACCCTGTTATAGTCCTAGCCTTCACAACCTCCTCAGGCAAGGAGTTCCACAGGTTGACTGTTCATTGTGTGGAAGAACAACTTCCTTTTATTTGTTTTAAACCTGCTACCCATTAATTTCATTTGGTGGCCCCTAGTTCTTATATTATGGGGAAAAGATCTCTTTCCTGATTATTTGTAGCTAAATTAGCCCCCATCATATTCTATGTATAGTTGGGGTTATTTTTTCCAATATGCATTACTTTACATTTATCCACATGAAATTTCATTTGCCATTTTGTTGCCCAATCACTTAGTTTTGTGAGATCTTTTTGAAGTTCTTCACAGTCTGCTTTGGTCTTAACTATCTTGAACAGTTTACTATCATCTGCAAAATTGCCACCTCACTGTTTATCCCTTTCTTCAGATCATTTATGAATAAGTTGAACAGGATTGGTCCTAGGACTGACCTTGGGGAACACCCTTCTCCATTCTGAAAATTTACCATTTATTCCTACCCTTTGTTCCCTGTCTTTTAAACCAGTCCTCAATCCATGAAAGGATCTTCCCTCTTATCCCAGACAACTTAATTTACATAAGAGCGTTTGGTGAGGGACCTTGACAAAGGCTTTCTGGAAATCTACGTACACTATGTCCACTGGGTCCCCCTTGTCCACATGTTTGTTGACCCCTTCAAAGACATGATTTCCCTTTACAGAAACCATGTTGACTTTTCCCCAACAATTTATAGTCTTCTATGTGTCTGACAATTTTATTCTTTACTATTGTTTTAACTAATTTCCCGGTACTGATGTTAGTCTGTAATTGCCGGGATCACCTCTAGAGCCCTTTTTAAATATTGGCGTTACATTAGCTATCTTCTGATCATTGAGTACAGAAGGTGATTTAAAGGACAGGTTACAAACCATAGTTAATAGTTCCGCAATTTCACATTGGAGTTCTTTCAGAACTCTTGGGAGAATGCCATCTGATCCCAGTGACTTGTTACTGTTAAGTTTCTCAATTAATCCCAAAACCTCCTCTAGTGACACTTCAATCTGTGACAATTCCTCAGATTTGTCACCTATAAAAGATGGCTCAGGTCTGGGAATCTCCCTAACATCCTCAGCCATGAAGACCGAAGCAAAGAATTCATTTAGTTTCTCTTCGAAGACTTTATCGTCTGTAAGCGCTCCTTTTGTATCTCCATCATCCTGGGGCCCCACTGGTTGTTTAGCAGGCTTCCTGCTTCTGATGTACTTAAAAACCTTTTGTTATTACCTTTTGAGTTTTTGGCTAGCTGGTCTTCAAACTCCTTTCTGGCTTTTCTCATTACATTTTTACACTTAATTTGGCAGTGTTTATGCTCCTTTCTATTTACCTCACTAGGATTTTACTTCAACTTTTTAAAAGATGCCTTTTTATCTCTCACTGCTTCTTTTATATGGTTGTTAAGCCACAGTGGCTCTTTTTTAGTTTTTTTTACTGTGTTTTTTAATTTGGGGTATACATTTAAGTTGGGCTGCTATTATGGTGTCTTTGGAAAGTGCCCATGCAGTTTGCAGGGATTTCACTCTAGTCACTGTACCTTTTAATTTCAGTTTAACTAACCTCCTCATTTTTGCATAGCTCCCCTTTCTGAAATTAAACAGTGTTGGGCTGTTGAGGTGTTCTTCCCACCACAGGAATGTTAATTTCAGCCTGAACAGTGACATCCTGGTGAAGTCATGAACAGCTGAAATCAGGGTCTTATAACGGAAATTGTTAGGCTACATTAGCTTCACCTAACAGCTCCACCTATGATAATAAGATTATAGTAGGAAAATAGTACTTCAAATTGGCAACTGGATTCTGGAAAGTTTGTGCTACCAAACGAAGAAATATAGTTAGCATATCTGCCTGAAAAATATTTGCCACATATTGGTCAAACTATAGTAAGTCCTTTAATTATAAGCCCTTCTAAACAGCTCACTCAGCAAAACAAATCACCCTGTTTATTCACGAGATGGTAACTAAGCCCTCTTTGAAATTATCTGATTAAACCCATGGAATTTGTTGGGGGCCTTGACGGCTACATCTTATGCTTGCTAGGAATTTCTAGGGATGGCCAGAAGACAAAGTCAGTAAGGGCCAAAACCAGCAAAAAGATTAAGTACAGTGCATTCTTAAGTACTAGGAACACTGGCAGTCCTGTTAAAGTCCGTGAAACTACTCACTTGTGCGTGTGTGTAAGAGCTTTGCTGAGCTGCATCTTAAAAACCATGATTTTAGTGTTGCATAGAGGAAGTTTTGGTCTATTCCCAAGTCTCTCAGGTCATTACTAACAAGCAGTGAGCTCTAACAAATCTAACCAATTACTATAGATTCTAGTAGATAGAATAGCTTTGTTTGGATTGCATGTCTCCCTCCTCTGATGGAAGTAGCTTTTTGCACCCCAGTGGCAAAATTAGACATAGTCCAACTAGGCAGATGCCCATATATATAAGATCACCCCCAGGAACTCCTGTATGTGCATTTACTACTCAAAGTACAAACAGGAACAGTCAGAAACGGAGACAAGCAGAGGGAGCAGACTGATGTGCTCTCATTGGAAAAGCTATTGAGAAGAACCATGACACATAACAGTCTGAGGCTGCTGAAAATGCAAAGGCTGGGCCATGAGCTCCATTTACTTCCTCCCTGGGAGCACAAGGCTGGGTGAGGTAAAGGTGAAACAGGAGCCCATGTGACAATGAAAACCCCCCTGCTTCCTTCTTCAGCAATTGGGATGGAAGAGAAGCAAAAGAGAAAGTCCTTATCCCCATCCGTTACAGAGGAGAAGTTATTGTCCACATTCACCCCCTCTGAGATTTAGCCTTATTGATAATTCAAAAACAAACCATCAGAAAAACCTCCCCCTTAACAACCTCCTAGACTTTGCAGGTACTCCTGGTGTTCCTCTCTTAAACTACTTCCCTCTACTAGAGGCAGCTCATTCCACCTCCTTTATGTCTTCGTTGGAGCTAATTGGTCCCACCTGCCAGCTTACCTCAGCAGTAATTATTACCCTGGCTTCTAATGCAGGGGTTTAGAACCTAAACCTAGGATTATTTAGCCCCAAAATCCCTGCATTCCTACTCAGGGCCTCAAAGTCTGCCTTCTTGTTAGAAAGTGGCGGAGGGGAAGAAAATATGGAGTGAAAGCAAAATAAAAGTAAAACAAAAAGTAAAGCAAAACCCATCAACCAGAAAATAAACAATAGAATAGGGCATAGGCAAACCCCACAATGTTCACATAAACAAATCAGATTATTTCATATTCCTATATGCTGGCCTATGTTTCAGGGTGGATCTCAATTATGGGGTTTTCAAAAAAAATATATTCTATTGATATGGTTGGCCCTTTTTTTTATCCATGTGAGTTAGAAATGGGGAAGAAGAAAAGGTGCAAAAAGGTGGTTTTCTGCAGGGCACCAACATACCTACAGCCCTCTCTGCAGACCATCCAGCAATCCTTTGTAGACCACAATTCGTCAACTGTCCTAATCTTCCAAAGGCTTTCAATCCACTTCTCCAGAGATGAAAGGCTGAGCAAGTAGCCTATGGAGCTATCCAACCCACTCCTCACCTATATCCTGCATGCAAAATCTTTAGTCTCAGCTGCATACTACTCATGGATTCACAATTCATATGCATACTCATGAAGCTGCACCTCACTAATCTGTACTTTGTTATCCATCTACATTATAACTCACCCAAATATGGCACCACACTCAACAAAATGTAATAGCGGAGTGCTACATTGCAATGCAGTTTTGTTATCAACACTACATGGTTATACAAAATATTCTATAAATTAGAGTACATTATGAAATATTATCATTAATTGAAAATAAGCTAAAATTATATGAACAAAAAACTTTTATAGGTTTTTTGTTTGTTCACTTACCTGAAAATTAGCAAAATTCAGTAAGTTGCAATGGACCCCCCAAGTACTTATATGAAGTAGCTAGGTTTTACTGTATTGCTGGTCCAATATATAATCAAACCTGAGTAAATGTCCTATTCAAAGGTATGATGCTGATATTAAATATGCTGTAGGCCCCGATTCTGCAAAGATTTATGCTCATGGTTAACTTTATGCACTAAGAGTAGTTCCATTGACTCCACAGGGCAGAAAGTTAAGTGACTGCATAAGTCTTTGCAGGACTGGATTCTTGCTTGATTTGGTGGGAGCAGGAAGTCTCCCCACAGAGCCCACAGGTAATATGCAAATTATTTCCATTGTTGCATTCCAATCTATTGTGAACCTCAGCAACATAACTCTTTTGTCCAAATACTTATAAATAATAAATGTGTCATTATTTTACAGCATTATTTTACACTTTTTAGAAAGTCTTCACTGAAACATTCTTCGCTTTTGCTTATATAGCTTTTGCTTATTACTGATTACCAAATTTTTCTTTGCTTTTAATTCAGATAATATGCATGTTCCAATGTAGCTGTGTAAGTGTGCTCAGCAGAGGTTTTTTTTCTTTCTTAGACCTGCCTTCAGTTGAGATGTCAGGAAGTTGACAGACTACCAGTTTACTTTAGAGAAGACCGTTATACTTCCTTTGTGCTTGCAGCACCTGTGGACACTTAAGTTTTTATTTAAGCTTCATAGTTTAGACTGTGACAAAGCTGTGACTGCCATTATTTAAACAGATATATATTTTTAAACTATACCAAATTTAATCCAAATTTAGGCTAGCAGTTATTCGAACAAGCCCAGAAAAGTCTGTGTGAGAGTAAGTACAAGGCAAGTATCTTGTTATAACCCAAGGATCATATATATATATTCCTGATAGACCTAGTAGAGAACAGAGAATAGGCGGAGTCACTATTGAAAACTGTTCCTCTTCATAAGGCTATGAGCCAAATTCACAGGTGACATAAATGATGATGTAAATTACATATCAGCAGGTCAGTGTGCTGTAAGCAGGGCTGATTTGTACGTCCAAAGGAGAGCAGGGCAGGAGGAACAAACAGGAAGGTGCAAGTTAAAGCCGGAGGTAGCAACTTATACCCTCTTGTTACTTCTGTTTTCTGAGACACCTTGCCCTTTGCCCTTGGTGTGAAGGCTATACCTGCTCACATGGATTTACCAACATGTAATTTATATTCCCCTTGTAAATAAGCTCTGAACGTAGTCTAACATCTGGCACATAATTTTCCTGTAGCCCCTTAGTTCTACTGATAGTTATCTGAGTAATGACAGCCAAATTTCCTTTGTATCTCCACCACCCTGGACTAAACTGACAGTGCAGGAGACATGGGCCCTTCACAGAAAGTAAAGAAGCCGCTTTGCACCCTTTGGAGGGCTCCCAGGTGAGGATTAGATTGTGCCCATTAGACACAGCCCTGAGCAGAGGGCAAAGTGGAGCTGCACCTTCCCTGGGGAAACTCGGGTAGAGATTGCCTCACAGGATCAGAATTCTCTGGTGCAGAAGTGGTGTAGGCAGGTGAGCAGGCTGCATCAATCCCCAGACCTTGCAAAGGTACAGCCTGTTTTCCTCAGTGCCCCATGCACCAATATGCAGGGGAGAGTGGAGCAATGGACCCGTCTCCTCTCCACCATTTTGGGGCAGTGTACACCATGGGGGGCCCTTAGAAGTAGTAGTCCCTACACTTCATTTAGCACAGGAACAGTGAATATTCTTTTCCTTGGTACAATCTGACCATGTGCAGATTGCATGGATGTCCCTGTGACTCTCTAAGGATTTACTGGTGCTACCTACTTATTGTAATATCATCACTTACACTGAACACTCTTTGAGGCAGGGATCATCTTTCTTCTGCATCAAACCTAATAACTGTTGATCCACCTTACTCTTCGGGGAAGGGGTTCTAACCCCAAAAAGGGGACAGAAAGTTGTCTTGTTGGCATACAGCTGTATACTCCAGGGTGCCCAATAGGGCCATGACTGATAAGCATACGGATATTGGACTGGTGGCCACAAAGCAGGATCCAGGGGCCCTGTTCCTGTGAGACCCAGGCATTCTCCTTCTCTACTATTTTCCAATGGAGAAAATAGAGAGGAATATACCTCAAGTGCTCAGGCTACTCTTTCTGGTGAGCTACAATGCTCCTACCCCCTTCTCCCTGGGTTGGGGAAGTAGAAAGTACCAATGTCTCAACAGCTTTGTGAAGTACTCTGATTCTGGTGACTGAAAGCCTTGTTAGCACTGCTGATATTGTATGAACCAGCAACTAGGATTATGGCACCAAGCCCACAGACAGGTCACTCAGTGGTGAATATGCCCCAAGCACTGAAATGGATGGTACTGAGGTGCTGGGTACCAATAACAGTGCTAAAGTGTCTGTGTTAGAGGAATCTGTGGTCTGCAGTCTTACTGCAAATACTCTTCGTAGCCCAAACTGAGGCACCAAAGGGACCCACCTTAAGTCATTGGTTGCCTTTCAGCTGAGAGGCTTGAGATGAGTCTAACACATATTGATTCAAGTCTTGGTTCAGAGGTTCTCAGAGAGGGAGATCTATGTCTTGTGTCACCTGTGGAGTTATGCTCCTTCCTAACCCTTCTTGAAGAAGTCAATTTTGGATCAAATTTGTCCACTAGAGTCTTAGATGTCTCAACCCCAGAGCTTGGGGTGGAATCATGGCTCGCCCTTAACCTAAATAAAAGGTGCTAATATTGAGGGGCTTAGAAATATCACAGAAGGGGCATATCTTAAAACCTGGAGATTTAATTTTCATGCAGACAACTCAAACCCTGGTATCATGGGGTGGTGTGGAGCTCCAACTTTCTATGACTAAATTTTCTCTCTTTTGAAAGCCAATGGGCAAAATAAAAAGTTAACAACTATGATAACTAATCATTAGCACTAACTGCAATAGGGTCACAGAGAAGAAGGCAGATACTGCAGGAGTACCATCTGGCTGCCACATGCAGTAGGAAAAAACTGAGGGACGATTGGGCTCCCTCCATTCTTTATGCCCTTGGGTAGGGGGCAGGAGGACGTCGAGGACACAGGTGCAGCCCCAACAGACACTGCTGGCCAAAGGAAACCAATCTCTCATATATGGAGTGCATGCACACCAAGAGTGGAATTCATTTGGACAGGTTTCAGAGTAACAGCCGTGTTAGTCTGTATTCGCAAAAAGAAAAGGAGTACTTGTGGCACCTTAGAGACTAACCAATAAGTGAGCTCTTTAAAATGTGTATTCTAATCAAGGTGGGCCATTTCCACCTGGATTTGTGCTGGAAATGGCCCAACTTGATGATCACTTTAGATAAGCTATTACCAGCAGGAGAGTGGGGTGGGAGGAGGTATTGTTTCATGGTCTCTGTGTATATAATGTCTTCTGCAGTTTCCACAGTATGCATCCGATGAAGTGAGCTGTAGCTCACGAAAGCTCATGCTCAAATAAATTGGTTAATCTCTAAGGTGCCACAAGTACTCCTTTTCTTTTTTCATTTGGACAATCACACGAAGGACTACCTGACTGGCCACGATTTGGGGAAAGTCCTTCAGGCCTTGTGATTTTATTGCATTTGTTTTACAGTATTTGGAAAGTGAGTTTTTAACATTAGATATTTATTTGTGCTGGTTGTAGGCATCACAAAGGGAGAAAGAGAAAAGAAACAAAAAGCCTTCAAAGTACTCGAAAACACCCAGAATACTCAAAAACCCAGATTCACAGTTGTTTAGGGAAATCAGAAATGGCCCTCAGGATTCCTTTTATTCTGTAACATACACAGCAAGAGAGGACAAAGGAATATGAATAAATAAGAGATTTGTCTATTTGGGGCCATAACTGAAGCTGGGAATAATGAAATATTAAATACCACTGGTATTTCCATAAGTATGAGAGATGCATTTTGTGAATATTGATAATAAAGTATAATCGTCCTCCCCAAAACAAATAAGAAAAACTCATCTATCCACAAAAGCCCTGCCATTTATCAACCATGGTAAAGCACTATGGGACATTCAGGGTCACTAAATTCACTGACTATTCCTAAATCCTTTAATGTAAAGTATATCTTGTTCTAGTTGTATGAGAGGCTCCCCATGAATAATTGAAATATCAGACTATAAAAACACAGAGTAAAGATGAACCATTATGCTCTGATAGCTGAATTGTTAGTAAGGGTATCTCTAATTCAGAATTAATCCAAGGAGCATACCTCACAACTATATTGCCTTACAAAGGATTGCACCTTTCTTTTCAACATCAATTTATCTCCCTTCTATTCATTGTTGGTTGCATGAAAAATGCTAAGTCATTGGGGGAGGGATAGCTCAGTGGTTTCAGCATTGGCCTGCTAAACCCAGGGTTGTGAGTTCAATCCTTAAGGGGGCCATTTAGGGATCTAGGACCAAAAAAAAAAATTGGGGATTGGTCCTGCTTTGAGCAGGGGGTTGGACTAGATGACCTCCTGATATCCCTTCCAAATCTGATATTCTAAGGACATAGGAAATTTTATTTATCAGAGTTAATTACACTTTAATTCAAGATTCCTCTTCCATTTTATTGGGCGTTTTGTCCCACATAAGGATTTTGCCAAATTAAGAACTGTGCTATGTACTATTATGTCTATATACTTACTATAAAGCACTCCTGGAATACAATTTGAAAAAAAGAGATAATTCAACACAAAAATGTTAGAAACCATCTGCATATATCCTTCTTCAAATATCCCCCATTTTCACACAGTCAGAATCGAATAGACCAAAGTTACCTAAACTACTCATGCCAGACTCATGCCACTCTGTTCAGAATATATCCTCTCCTCCAGCCCCGTAATCATTTTTGTTGCCCTCCGCTGGACTCTTTCCAATTTTTCCACATCCTTCTTGTAGTATGGGGCCCTGTCATAAATATAAAGAGAAGGGTAAACCCCTTTAAAATCCCTCCTGGCCAGAGGAAAAATCCTCTCACCTGTAAAGGGTTAAGAAGCTAAAGGTAATCTTGCTGGCACCTGACCAAAATGACCAATGAGGAGACAAGATACTTTCAAAAGCTGGGAGGAGGGAGAGAAACAAAGGGTCTGTGTCTGTCGGTATGCTGCTTTTGCTGGGGATAGACCAGGAATGCAGTCTTAGAACTTTAGTAAGTAATCTAGCTAGGTATGTGTTAGATTATGATTTCTTTAAATGGCTGAGAAAAGAACTGTGCTGAATAGAATGACTATTCCTGTCTGTGTGTCCTTTTTGTAACTTAAGGTTTTGCCTAGAGGGATTCTCTATGTTTTGAATCTAATTACCCTGTAAGGTATTTACCATCCTGACTTTACAGAGGTGATTTCTTTACTTCTATTAAAAGTCTTCTTGTAAGAAAACTGAATGCTTTTTCATTGTTCTCAGATCCAAGGGTTTGGGTCTGTGGTCATCTATGCAAATTGGTGAGGATTTTTACCAAACCTTTCCCAGGAAGTGAGGTGCAAGGGTTGGGAGGATTTTGGGGGGAAAGACGTGTCCAAACTACGTTTCCCAGTAAACCCAGTTAGAGTTTGGTGGTGGCAGTGGAGATCCAGGGACAAAGGATAAAATTAATTTGTACCTTAGGGAAGTTTTAACCTAAGCTGGTGAAAGTAAGCTTAGGAGGTTTTCATGTAGGTCCCCACATTTGTACCCTAGAGTTCAGAGTGGGGGAGGAACCTTGACATGGTGGCAGAGTGGTGGGATTAACCTGAAATCATTTTGAGATCAATTTGAGATATTTTGAACTAGAAATACAGATTTTAAAAAGGAAAAAAATTTTTTTTTCCTTTGGGGCTGCTGGAAAGGAGGTCCAACTGAAAGCAGCTAGTTTTTTCTCTGCTTTGGGGCCAGAGCAGAGACAAAAGGGGATTATCTTTGTGAATTGCAGGTTTTCTTTACCTGGAGACAGGGTACTTAACACCTGCAGGGAAATTCACAGTCTTCCAAACCAGAGTTTTTTTTTTCCCTAAAAGTAAATGGGGCGGGGGGAGGGGGGTGTTCTACCCATTTGCCTGGAGACAAAAGTGGCAAGAGTTTTTTTTTTTTAGGATTTTGATTTTTTTTTGTTTTATAAGGAGCACGTGTTTGAAAAGGAATTTCTTTCCTTTGGGCTGCTGGTAAGCAGGTTTCCAAGTAGTTGGAGGTTTTTTGCTTTGATTTGGGGCCAGAGCAGAGACAAAGGGAATTGTCTTTTTCTGTAGGCTGACAATCATTATCAGAGAATAGGTACCCTATTCCAGCACAGCAAAATTTTACAGCCAAGTTCTTTTTGTTTTATTTATAAACCTCGGGTGTAAAGTTAGTTAAAAACAGAGAGGTTAGGATGACAGGATCCATGGCTCAACAAGAGCTGGAATTAGCCAGATTTCAGGCTGAGGAAAAACAAAAGGAACATGAAAGACAGAACTCCTGCGGCTGGAGAAGGAGGTACAGGAGGCTGCCCACAAGAGGTAAATGGAGGCAAGGAAGCATGTGGAGGAGGAGAAGGAAAAAGAGAAGAAGCATGTGGAGGAGGAGAAGGAAAAAGAGAGGAAGCATGAACTGGAGATGGAGAAGGTAAAGGCTCAGCAGAATATACCAACAAACCCTAGCAATCCTTCTCCAGGTACCACTTCCCATCCCAGGAAAGTTCCGCACCTACAAGGCAGGTGATGATACTGAGGCCTTCTTAGAAAACTTCAAAAGGGCCTGCCCTGGGTACAGCATCTCTACCGACCAATACATGGTAGAGCTGAGGCCGCAGCTCAGTGGACCCTTAGCTGAGGTGGCGGCTGAAATGCCTAAAGAACACACGAACAAGTATGAACTGTTTAAATCCAAGGCAAGAGTCAGAATGGGGATAACACCCGAGCAGTCTCGTCGGAGGTTCAGAGCCCTAAGGTGGAAACCAGACGTGTCATTTACCCGACATGCCTACCACATTGTGAAACATTGGGATGCCTGGATATCAGGAGCCAATGTTGAATCTCCAATAAATTTGCCCTTCCTAATGCAAATGGAACAATTCTTAGAGGGTGTTCCTGAGGAAATAGAAAGATACATCCTAGATGGGAAGCCCAAAACTGTAATCGAGGCAGGAGAGATTGGAGCCAGATGGGTGGAGGTGGCAGAGAAGAAGAAAACTGGTCGCAGTTGGAGCGGAGACCAGAAGGGACAACCCCAGACCACACCCTATTACCGGGGGCCACCCAAGGCCCCACCTACCTCCCAAAGAACCCTCCAGACCCCTTATCATCCCACCACCCCGTTCTCCAGCAACCCACCTTGCCCCAGTGACCTGTCAGCTGGACGATGTTTTAAATGTAACGAGCTGGGGCATGTAAAGGCCAACTGCCCCAAGAACCCCAACAGATTACAGTTCATTGCACCGGAATCACACCAGAGGTTCGCAGGCCCAGATACCTCCCAGATACCCTTGGAGCGGAGGGAAACTGTGAGTGTGGGCGGGAAGAAGGTCACCGCGTGGAGGGACACCAGAGTACAAGCGTCAGCTATCCATGCTTCCTTAGTGGACCCCAGTTTAATCAACCCAGAGATCCCAGTGACGATTCAACCCTTCAAGTCCAACTCTTTCGATCTGCCTACAGCCAAGTTGCCTGTCCAGTACCAGGGCTGGTCAGGAACGTGGACTTTTGCAGTCTATGATGATTATCCCATTCCCATGCTGTTGGGGGAAGACTTGGCCAATCATGTGAAGCGGGCCAAGAGGGTGGGAATGGTCACCCGCAGCCAGGCTAAACAAGCCGTGAGGCCTAGCTCTGTTCCGGAAACTTCTATCAGGACCCGGTCAGAGGTGATGGACCTGGACCCCAGGCCAATGTCTGCAACAGCAGTAGTGGATTCAGTCCCAGAGACCCAGACGGAACCAGTCCCAGAACCGGAACCAGCCGAACAACCAACACCAGACCCATTGCCAGCACTGAATCCAGTACTTGCAACCTCAACACCAGAGGGCCCCACAGAACCTGAACCAGCAGCAGCCCATAACCCTACACAAGAGGCTCAGCCACAGCCTGAACCCCAACATAGTGTCCCAGCAGAGAGCGGTTCACAGTTAACGGAAACAGCCCCATCCCCTACATCGCTTCCAGAGGGACCAAGCATAGGTCCACAATCCAATGAGGAACTGATGTCTCCAGCATCAAGGGAACAGTTCCAGACCAAACAGGAAGCAGATGAAAGCCTCCAGAGAGCTTGGATGGTGGCACGGAGCAACCCCCCACCGCTCAGCTCTTCTAATCAATCCACGTTTGTTGTAGAAAGAGGACTTTTATACAAGGAAATTCTTTCTGGTGGACACCAGGAAGACTGGCATCCTCAGAGACAGTTGGTAGTTCCAACTAAATACCGGGCCAAGCTCTTGAGCTTAGCCCACGATCACCCTAGTGGCCATGCTGGGTTGAACAGGACCAAAGACCGTTTGGGGGGGGGGTCTTTCCACTGGGAGGGAATGGGCAAGGATGTTTCTACCTATGTCCGGTCTTGTGAAGTATGCCAAAGAGTGGGAAAACCCCAAGACCAGGTCAAAGCCCCTCTCCAGCCACTCCCCATCATTGAAGTTCCATTTCAGCGAGTAGCTGTGGATATTCTGGGTCTTTTCCGAAAGACACCCAGAGGAAAGCAGTACATACTGACTTTCATGGATTTTGCCACCCGATGGCCGGAAGCAGTAGCTCTAAGCAACACCAGGGCTAAAAGTGTGTGCCAGGCACTAGCAGACATTTTTTTGCCAGGGTAGGTTGGCCCTCCGACATCCTCACAGATGCAGGGACTAATTTCCTGGCAGGAACTATGGAAAACCTTTGGGAAGCTCATGGGCTAATCACTTGGTTGCCACTCCTTACCACCATCAAACAAATGGCATGGTAGAGAAGTTTAATGGAACTTTGGGGGCCATGATACGTAAATTTGTAAATGAGCACTCCAATGATTGGGACCTAGTGTTGCAGCAGTTGCTCTTTGCCTACAGAGCTGTACCACACCCCAGTTTAGGGTTTTCCCCATTTGAACTTGTATATGGCCGTGAGGTTAAGGGGCCATTAAAGTTGGTGAAGCAGCAATGGGAGGGATTTACACCTTCTCCAGGAACTAACATTCTGGACTTTGTAACCAACCTACAAAACACCCTCCGAACCTCTTTAGCCCTTGCTAAAGAAAACTTACAGGATGCTCAAAAAGAGCAAAAAGCCTGGTATGATAAACATGCCAGAGAGCGTTCCTTCAAAGTAGGGGACCAGGTCATGGTCTTAAAGGCGCTCCAGGCCCATAACATGGAAGCATCGTGGGAAGGGCAATTCATGGTCCAGGAGCACCTGGGAGCTGTTAATTATCTCATAGAATTCCCCACCTCCAACCGAAAGCCTAAGGTGTACCATATTAATTCTCTAAAGCCCTTTTATTCCAGAGAATTAAAGGTTTGTCAGTTTACAACCCAGGGAGGAGACGACACTGAGTGGCCTGAAGGTGTCTACTACGAAGGGAAAAGTGCTTGTGGTGTGGAAAAGGTGAACCTCTCCATGACCCTTGGGCGTATGCAGCGACAGCAGATCAAGGAGCTGTGCACTAGCTACGCGCCAGCGTTCTCAGCCACCCCAGGACTGACTGAACAGGCATACCACTCCATTGACACTGGTAATGCTCGCCCAATTAAAGTCCAACCTTACTGGGTGTCTCCTCAAGCTAAAACTGCTATAGACTGGGAGATCCAGGATATGTTACAGATGGGTGTAATCCGCCCCTCTGGAAGTGCATGGGCATCTCCAGTGGTTCTAGTTCCCAAACCAGATGGGAAGATACGTTTTTGCATGGACTACCGTAAGCTAAATGCTGTAACTCGCCCAGACAACTATCCAATGCCACGCACAGATGAACTATTAGAGAAACTGGGACGGGCCCAGTTCATCTCTACCTTGGACTTAACCAAGGGGTACTGGCAGGTACCGCTAGATGAATCTGCCAAGGAAAGGTCAGCCTTCACTACACATCTCGGGCTGTATGAATTTAATGTACTCCCTTTCGGGCTGCGAAATGCACCTGCCACCTTCCAAAGACTTGTAGATGGTCTCCTAGCGGGATTTGGAGAATATGCAGTCGTCTACCTTGACGATGTGGCCATATTTTCGGATTCCTGGGCAGAACACCTGGAACATCTACAAAAAGTCCTTGAGCGCATAAGGGAGGCAGGACTAACTGTTAAGGCTAAGAAGTGTCAAATAGGCCTAAACAGAGTGACTTACCTTGGACACCAGGTGTGTCAAGGAACTATCAGCCCTCTACAGGCCAAAGTGGATGCTATCCAAAAGTGGCCTGTCCCAAAGTCAAAGAAACAGGTTCAATCCTTCTTAGGCTTGGCCGGTTATTACAGACGATTTGTACCGCAATACAGCCAAATCGCCGCCCCACTGACAGACCTAACCAAAAAGAAACAGCCAAATACCGTTCAGTGGACCGAAAAGTGTCAGAAGGCCTTTAACAAGCTTAAAGCGACACTCATGTCTGACCCTGTACTAAGGGCCCCAGACTTTAACAAACCATTCCTAGTAACCACAAATGCATCCGAGCGTGGTGTAGGAGCAGTTTTAATGCAGAAAGGACCTGATCAAGAATTTCACCCTGTAGTGTTTCTAGGCAAAAAGCTGTCTGAGAGGGAAAGCAACTGGTCAGTCAGTGAAAAAGAATGTTACGCCATTGTCTACGCCCTGGAAAAGCTATGCCCATATGTTTGGGGACGGCGTTTCCACCGGCAAACCGACCATGCTGCACTACAGTGGCTTCATACCACCATGAGAAATAACAAAAAACTTCTTCGGTGGAGTTTAGCTCTCCAAGATTTTGATTTCGACATCCAACACATCTCAGGAGCTTCTAACAAAGTGGCTGATGCACTCTCCCGTGAAAGTTTCCCAGAATCAACTGGTTAAAGTCATCCTTGAGATGTGGAAAATATTGTTAGTCTTTATGTACTTGGTAGTAAATTTAGAGATGCATGTGTCTTATTAACTCTGTTTTTCCTAGAGCTCCAGGAAGAAATCCCAGCCAGTGTTTCACCCTAGCTGAGATTTGGGGGGGGGGGGGTGTCATAAATATTTAGGGAAGGGTAAACCCCTTTAAAATCCCTCCTGGCCAGAGGAAAAATCCTCTCATCTGTAAAGGGTTAAGAAGCTAAAGGTAACCTCGTTGGCACCTGACCAAAATGACCAATAAGGAGACAAGATACTTTGAAAAGCTGGGAGGAGGGAGAGAAACAAAGGGTCTGTGTCTTTCTGTATGCTGCTTTTGCCGGGGACAGACCAGGAATGGAGTCTTAGAACTTTAGTAAGTAATCTAGCTAGGTATGTGTTAGATTATGATTTCTTTAAATGGCTGAGAAGAACTGTGCTGAATAGAATGACTATTCCTGTCTGTGTGTCCTTTTTGTAACTTAAGGTTTTGCCTAGAGGGATTCTCTATGTTTTGAATCTAATTACCCTGTAAGGTATCTACCATCCTGATTTTACAGAGGTGATTTCTTTACTTCTATTAAAAGTCTTCTTGTAAGAAAACTGAATGCTTTTTCATTGTTCTCAGATCCAAGGGTTTGGGTCTGTGGTCACCTATGCAAATTGGTGAGGATTTTTACCAAACTTTCCCCAGGAAGTGAGGTGCAAGGGTTGGGAGGATTTGGGGGGGAAAGACGTGTCCAAACTACGTTTCCCAGTAAAGCCAGTTAGAGTTTGGTGGTGGCAGTGGAGATCCAGGGACAAAGGATAAAATTAATTTGTACCTTGGGGAAGTTTTAACCTAAACTGGTGAAAGTAAGCTTTGGAGGTTTTCATGCAGGTCCCCCACATCTGTACCCTAGAGTTCAGAGTGGGGGAGGAACCTTGACAGGCCCCAAACTGGAAACAGTACTCCAGATGAGGCCTCACCAGTGTCGAATAGAGGGGAACAATCACGTCCCCCGATCTGCTGGGAATGCCCCTACTTATACATCCCAAAATGCCATTGGCCTTCTTGGCAACAAGAGCACACTGTTGACTGATATCCAGCTTCTCGTCCACTGTAACCCCTAGGTCCTATTCTGCAGAACTGCTGCCTAGCCACTCGGTCCGTAGTCTGTAGCAGTGCATGGAATTCTTCCATCCTAAGTCCAGGACTCTGCATTTGTCCTTGTTGAACCTCACCAGATTTCTTTTCTTTTCCTTGTTGAACCTCATCAAATCCTCTAATTTGTCTAGATCCCTCTGTATCCTATCCCTACCCTCCAGCGTATCTACCACTCCTTCCAGTTTAGTGTCATCTGCAAACTTGCTGAGGGTGCAATCCATGCCATCCTCCAGATCATTAATAGGGTAGATCTGCAGTGCTGTTATATGCCCCGCTCTTCATGGCCTCTGCCACCAGAGAGTTTGGCATAGGCTGTGAAAATAAAATTCTGTTCCCTTGGAAGGCACGTAGTATTTATCTGCTCTTCTGCAGTAGGATGGAATTGTTGCCAGGGTCTTCCAGATGGTCTTGGCTGATGCCATGACAGCCTCAGTTACTGGGAGGGAAATCTTGGAAGGGATCAAAGTCTGGAGGATATCCAAAAACTTATTTTGGCATACCACAACTTCATCCAGCGGCATCTTCAATGAGTCTGCAATCCTTTTACATGATTTTTGGAATCGTTTAAAGTCATCCCGTCATGGCTGGTGATGAAATGATGGGTTCATCTGGACAGCAGGATGAAAAATTGGCAGCTTGGGTGACTTCCTGGTCTGAAGTCTCTTCCAGTTCCTCAATTGCCTCTTTTTGGGGCTCAGAGGGTCCAGTTACTGAAGGTGATGGAGAATGTCTCAACCTCTCTCTATGTGGACTGGGAGGCTTAGGGTAGTGTTGATAGTACACTGTCCATGGGTCCCAGTAGGGCCACCGTGGTGGGAATGGCATTGGTGGTGGCATCAATAGTTTCTGTACCATCCATGAGTTTCAGGTCTGGGGCGGTACTCATGTTGGTGTAGTGGACCTGGTATAGTGGCTGTCTGGATAGGCGAGGAATGACAGGAGGAATAGATTTCCCCTTCATCACCATTATCCTCTGTGCTGGATAAAGGAGGAGCTGATCTGGGTGGTGTTGCAAGTTGACGTGGTACCGAGCATGCAGGAGTAATGGTACCAAGGTGCTGATAAGACTAGAAGGTCTTTATACCGGTGAAATTGCTGGGCTACTGGGAGCATTGGTACAGAGGTGGATGTTGTCAGCGGTACTGATGGCTTAGAATCATAGAATCATAGAATATAAGGGTTGGAAGGGACCCCAGAAGGTCATCTAGTCCAACCCCCTGCTCGAAGCAGGACCAATTCCCAGTTAAATCATCCCAGCCAGGGCTTTGTCAAGCCTGACCTTAAAAACCTCTAAGGAAGGAGATTCTACCACCTCCCTAGGTAACGCATTCCAGTGTTTCACCACCCTCTTAGTGAAAAAGTTTTTCCTAATATCCAATCTAAACCTCCCCCACTGCAGCTTGAGACCATTACTCCTCGTTCTGTCATCTGATACCATTGAGAACAGTCTAGAGCCATCCTCTTTGGAACCCCCTTTCAGGTAGTTGAAAGCAGCTATCAAATCCCCCCTCATTCTTCTCTTCTGCAGGCTAAACAATCCCAGCTCCCTCAGCCTCTCCTCATAACTC
This sequence comes from Caretta caretta, assembly GCF_965140235.1. Lineage (NCBI taxonomy): Eukaryota > Metazoa > Chordata > Testudines > Cheloniidae > Caretta > Caretta caretta. The sequence continues at coordinate 67,937,213 of NC_134216.1, read as the reverse complement.
ATGTGTTCCAGACCCCTAATCATTTTTGTTGCCCTTCGCTGGACTCTCTCCAATTTATCCACATCCTTCTTGAAGTGTGGGGCCCAAAACTGGACACAGTACTCCAGATGAGGCCTCACCAATGTCGAATAGAGGGGAACGATCACGTCCCTCGATCTGCTCGCTATGCCCCTACTTATACATCCCAAAATGCCATTGGCCTTCTTGGCAACAAGGGCACACTGCTGACTCATATCCAGCTTCTCGTCCACTGTCACCCCTAGGTCCTTTTCCGCAGAACTGCTGCCTAGCCATTCGGTCCCCAGTCTGTAGCTGTGCATTGGGTTCTTCCGTCCTAAGTGCAGGACCCTGCACTTATCCTTATTGAACCTCATCAGATTTCTTTTGGCCCAATCCTCCAATTTGTCTAGGTCCTTCTGTATCCTATCCCTCCCCTCCAGCGTATCTACCACTCCTCCCAGTTTAGTATCATCCGCAAATTTGCTGAGAGTGCAATCCACACCATCCTCCAGATCATTTATGAAGATATTGAACAAAACCGGCCCCAGGACCGACCCTTGGGGCACTCCACTTGATACCGGCTGCCAACTAGACATGGAGCCATTGATAACTACCCGTTGAGCCCGACAATCTAGCCAGCTTTCTACCCACCTTGTAGTGCATTCATCCAGCCCATACTTCCTTAACTTGCTGACAAGAATACTGTGGGAGATCGTGTCAAAAGCTTTGCTAAAGTCAAGAAACAATACATCCACTGCTTTCCCTTCATCCACAGAACCAGTAATCTCATCATAGAAGGCGATTAGATTAGTCAGGCATGACCTTCCCTTGGTGAATCCATGCTGGCTGTTCCTGATCACTTTCCTCTCATGCAAGTGCTTCAGGATTGATTCTTTGAGGACCTGCTCCATGATTTTTCCAGGGACTGAAGTGAGGCTGACTGGCCTGTAGTTCCCAGGATCCTCCTTCTTCCCTTTTTTAAAGACTGGCACTACATTAGCCTTTTTCCAGTCATCCGGGACTTCCCCGGTTCGCCACGAGTTTTCAAAGATAATGGCCAATGGCTCTGCAATCACAGCCGCCAGTTCCTTCAGCACTCTCGGATGCAACTCGTCCGGCCCCATGGACTTGTGCACGTCCAGCTTTTCTAAATAGTCCCTAACCACCTCTATCTCCACAGAGGGCTGTCCATCTCTTCCCCATTTTGTGATGCCCAGCGTAGCAGTCTGGGAGCTAACCTTGTTAGTGAAAACAGAGGCAAAAAAAGCATTGAGTACATTAGCTTTTTCCACATCCTCTGTCACTAGTTTGCCTCCCTCATTCAGTAAGGGGCCCACACATTCCTTGGCTTTCTTCTTGTTGCTTTACCACAGTTGTCGGTATCAAGGGTTGTGCGCTTTGCACTGTGGAGGCAGGAGGTGGTGTCACAGACTGTAGTGCTGCCCAGTTGCTCGATGCCGCATGTTTAAGTAGTTTTGGTGGTACCAAGGCAGGGTTTCCATTTTATGCCTTTGTCTGAGCCTGCCTGCTTAGGGTTTTTGGCTTGCCTGGTACCCACAGTACCGGATGATACCACTGCCTCAGAGGTAGATGGTCTCTGTGGCATCTGTACTGATGGGAACTGATGGGTCGGGGAACGCTTCTTCTTGACAGTTCCTGAGGAGAGGAGATTGGAGCCTGTTTTTTGCTGCCTTTGTGGAAGAGTGCTCCTTCCTCTGAGAGGGTGGAGGGGAACCTCTGTCAGATGCCACCCTTGGAGACCAGTGCTCAGGAGGGGTCCGTCACCCCGGATCAGATGCCAGATGCAGAGACTTCATCATGAGGAGTTTTAGCTGTAGGTTCCTCGCATTCCTGGAGCGAGCCTTCAGATTATGGCAGTGGGAGCTCTTTAATGGGATGCGTGTCTCGCCGAGGCATTGGACGCAATGCGAATGTCTGTCAGAAACTGGGACTGATAATTAGTAAGGCAACATTTAAAACCCAGGGAGCCAGGCATGCCTCTTAGAATAGGGTTTCTCCCATGAGGGATGGTAACTATACTACACTGAAGGGTATACTTATAACTGATTGTTAAATTTCTAATGGAAGGGACAAAAATTTTATTTTATTTTTAAAAATGGGGAAGAGATAGGGTAGTTAAGTATTAACTAACTAAATAACTGGGTTCTAAAACCAGTACTCTAAAGATAGACTAACGATAAAACTCAGAAGTGCTGCCTATTGCTTTGTCTCAAGCCAAGGGATGGTAAAGAAACTGGGGGTGGGGAAGCCGTTGGTCACATAGCGCTATGTAAATGCCAAAGGGGGCATGAGATAGGGACAGTGCATGTGCAACCCAACCAGGCACTGCTACTTAAATTCTCCGATCACAGGTGCAGGAATGCAGATTCACCTAAAGTGGAGCACCCACAGGGACACTCCTTGAAGATGAATATATATTTTTAAATATATAAAAATTAAAATAGCATAAATGCAATCTTAAGGATTAAATATCAAACAGTCAAAAGTTTGGAAATTACAGAAGTTAAAGCTGTTTTCATTACTTTAACTCAGTCCACTTTCATATCCTATTTTTTGAGGTATGTGTTAACAGCAGACAATTATATCTTAACATTTATGTTCGGCAGGGACATCAGGAACTGAAAATACTCCACACAAGCAATATGGACACTATATGGATAAACTTTAATGTCTGAATTTCCTGACTTTCATGTGCTTGACATTTCAACTTTAACGTTTCAATAGGTAATTTTGTTTATTGGTTTGGTTCTTTGCATTTTTATTTGGGGATTGGTTTGAGGGTGTTTTCTTTATTTGTTTTGTTTTTGTTTTTTTACAGGGAAGTTAAATGCAAAAATCCCCAAACCTCCAGCACTCTGTAGAGTTTACTATCAACCGTTCTGACATTGCCAAGAGAGCTTGTTAGTTCCTTCATCCTAGCCCTACGCTAAAGGCTTCCCAGATCAATGGCTATATCTCTTGCTGGGCTCATAATCTCTACATGCTCCTGGACCCAGCATCTCTAACAGTAGCCTTAACTGACTTTATTAACATCCTTAGAGAAATACCTTTTGTTTATGGAGTCTACAAATCCTTATAATGCATGGGAGTTTTACTATGGACTTCACGGGGGCCAGAATTTTAGCCTCTAATTTTAAAACTACTGAAACAATTTTCTTAACACTTCTTTTTTAAGGGTCATTAAAATCTACAGATTCCAACAAACTGAGTCTGAAGTTTCTAGTTCAGCTATTACAAAATTTCTAATCAGAACATATGAGGAAAGTAGTGACTTATTTTTACACTCCAATAATTTTAAAACAGCTGAACTGCTTTCGGTCAAATATTCACCATCAGGCTATGACCGAATATGGAAAACATCAGCCTAAAAGGAGTTTGTCTGAGTAAGTTCTGAGCAACTGAAAAGGACAGGGAACTAGAATGGAAGTTGGATTTCAACTGTAGCTCAAACTCAGTACAGTTAGAGTTGCCAGGCATCTCGTTTTTGACCGGACCACCTGGTCAAAAAGGGACCCTGGCTGCTCCTGTCAGCACCGCTGACTGGGCTGTTAAAAGTCTGGCTGGCGGCACAGCGGGTCTAAGATGGGCTCCCTGCCTGCCCTGGCTCCACAGGGCTCCTAGAAATGGCTGGCACTTCCAGTTCCTGGGCACAAGGGCAGGCGGCCAGGGAGGCTCAGCGAATTGGCCCCACCCCTAGTGTCAGCTCCACAGCTCCCATTGGCTGGGAGCTGGGGGCTAATGGGAGCTGCGTAGGCGGTGCCTGCAAGCACCGGCAGTGCACCGAACCACCTGGTCCCTGTGCCTAAGAGCCAGACATGTTGGCCGATCCTGGGATCCGCACAGAGCTAGGGCAGGCAGGGAGCCTCCCTTAGCCCCGCTGCACCACCAACCGGGAGCCACCTGAGGTAAGTGCTGCCTGGCCGGAGCCCACACCCCCTCCCACAGCCCAACCCCCTGTCCGACATCAAAATCCCTTCCTGCACCCAAACGCCATCCTGGAGCCTGCACCTCACACCCCCTCCCACACCCCAACCCCCTGCCCCTGCTCTGAGCCCCCTCCCAGAGCCCACACCCACACTTCCTCTTGTATCCTAACCCCCTACCCCAGCCTGGAGCCCCTTCCTTCACCCTGAACGCCTCATTTCTGGCCCCACCCTGCAGCCCATAACCCTAGCTGGAGCCCTGACCCCCTCCCGCACCCCAACCTCTTGCCCCAGCCTTGTGAAAGTGAATGAGGGTTCAGGAGAACGAGCAATGGAGGGAGGGGGGAAAGCATCAGTGGGGGGCAGGACCTCAGAGAAGAGGGTCAAGGGCGTGGCCTTGGGGAAGGGGCAGAGGTGTTCGGTTTCATGCGATTAGAAAGTTGGCAACCCTAAGTACAGTGTACAATCCTGGCGCCTGATGTAACTTAAAGCGCTTAATTATATACACATTTTCTTTGAGTTCAAATCCCATACCCTTAAAACTTGATGGTAAGCTATTTTTTGTAATTAACATGCTCTTTTTTGAGATAAAAGAACATGTCACTTTTTCACATAAAATTTGAGGGGAAAATTAAAAACCCTGACATTTTACTGGTCACACTAGCATAGCTCCATCAAAGATGTCTCTTCTTAGATCAAAGGCTTCCTGATGTTTACTGTGATTAAAAATCTCACAACAGTACTCACCACTGAATCACAAGTTTTCTCCTGTACCTCAGCCTATTAACTAACTTGGTTTCAAAATACCACATAATTTCAACAAGACTTCCTAAGCCTTCGGGTACCATTCTACTTGATGCTGCAGTAAATATCTGAAAGTAACATTCCTGCCAGACAGTGTTTCTGTATACTGTGCTGGAAGGGTAAAATCCTACATATGACTAAAGAGATTACTTATTTTCAACAACTGCAATTTTATACAATATTTACCTGAAGGGCTGACGTCTATCTTGCTTCCTAACTGCTTTCTATTCCACTTCAAACTGAGCTGTAATGAAGGATAAGCATCCGCATGAAAGGCCACCGCTGCTTTCCTCAGTGCCCCTTAATGAACATGTTAGGAATATGTACTTTTACAATATATTTTAGCAACTGAGAAGCCTCTTTCTTGAGCAGAAAAGAAGGAAAAAAAAGTTGTCTTTCATACTGTTATAAGACTCTAGGTCACCATGGTGATTAAAATGATCTCAAAATCAGTCTATACCTTGTCTGAGGAAGGCCTATGGTTTGATATGTGTTTGTTATTGTATATTCAATTCTTAAAAGAAAGTAATAGAAAAGTCTCAAATTTCACCTCAGCTTCACCACTTTTTATCTCAAATCCCACACAAATGCCATAACTAAACTAGTAAGGACAGATTCAAAAACAGCTTCCTAAAGATTGCTCTGTAGACCACTGGTGGTCTGTGGAGAGCTAGAGGGCCAAAAGTGGCATGATCCAATGGCAACTGAAGTCAGCCAAAAGACTCCTGTTTAGTTCAATGGGCACTGGATGAGGCCCATCACACTGGCTCTCATCTTGTTCCAAGGTGCTAAACTGCATTAAAAGACAGCTAAGAATACACTAAATACTTCCCTAATGTATGTTACTTTTCCTATACAAGCAACTGCTGTCAAAGTCACAGAGATGCTATAGGATTATGAATGAGGGGAGAGGTTGTCCGCATGATCCTAAGATCAGTACCCGCGTTCAAGAAAGAAAGTAACTGGCCATCAATTACTCAGGGAGAGCACATCAGAGAGGAGGCCTGGCTGTTCATAACCATCAGAGAGAGGGTCCTGGCAGCCTTCTACAAGGCTGGAAATAGATGAGGATGGGCAGAATTTTCCAGTTGATATCTGGTCCTCAGGTGGAAACTGAGGATCAAGATCCTCTCAGGATCAAGCTGGTCCAAGGGTATGGAGAGATGTATGGGTTGTGCCTGTGGATGGTAGCTTGGCCCAACCATAAGAAAATCAAGTTTGTCTACAAAGAGTTCTCGAGCTGTCCAAGGAAGACAGATGGTCCTTGTTGGGGATTCAATACTCAGAAGGATCAAAAGAACATTCTGCAAGGGACAGGCAGACAAAAGGATGGTGTACTGCTTTTCCAGAGCCAAGATATGAGATGTCACTAAGATTAGATCGGCATTTGAAGTCAACGTGAAAGGATCCATTGGTGATGGTTCATATAGGCGCTAATGACACTGTGTTGGGGGTATCTCACAGATAGCAGATGACTTCAGGGAACTTGGAAGAGTGCTGAAGAAGAATATCCAAGTGATGTTCTCGGAGATCCTTCCTGTCCCATGAGCAAAGGACGACAGAAGGCAGAAGATTCTGGAAGTGAACTGGTAGCTAGGTAAGTGGTTGAGGGTTTTGATTTTGTGGAACATTGGTCCACCTTCTTTGGGAAGAGGGAGCTGTATAGTTTAGATGGCCTCCACATCAGTATAAGGGGGACCAATCTTCGTGGGGACAGCCTGGCTAGAGTAGTCAGGTAGGCAGTAAACTAATAAAAAGAGGGGAGAGTAAAAGGAGAGAAGATAGGAGTACTCAGCACAAAATTGAGATATTGAGAAGAAAATTAATCAAGGAAACAAAGGACACGAAAAGAAGAAATTCTTTAACTGTCTATACATCAATGCTAGGAGCCTGGTTAACAGAGAGGAGGAATTGGAATTGCTCATTTATGAGCACACATTTGATCCAGTTGGTATTACTGAAACCTAGTGGGATGTTAAAATCAATGCTTATAACCTATTTAGGAAAGACTGAGTAAGCAAAAGGGAAGGGGGAGTGGCGGTCTATGTCAAAAATGGCATTACCAGTTTGAATCACTGATAAGTGAAAAGAAAATGGTCTTGAATGCTTATGAATCAATGTCCTAACAGATAAAGCACTAAATGGGCTATTAGTTGTTGTCTGCTCTTGTCATAATATAAAGGGAAGGGTAAACCCCTTTAAAATCCCTCCTGGCCAGAGGAAAAATCCTCTCACCTGTAAAGGGTTAAGAAGCTAAAGGTAACCTCGCTGGCACCTGACCAAAATGACCAATGAGGAGACAAGATACTTTCAAAAGCTGGGAGGAGGAGAAAAACAAAGGGTCTGTGTCTGTTGGTATGCTGTTTTTGCCGGGGATAGAACAGGAATGGAGTCTTAGAACTTTTAGTAAGTAATCTAGCTAGGTATGTGTTAGATTATGATTTCTTTAAATGGCTGAGAAAAGAACTGTGCTGAATAGAATGACTATTCCTGTCTGTGTGTCTTTTTTGTAACTTAAGGTTTTGCCTACAGGGATTCTCTATGTTTTGAATCTAATTACCCTGTAAGGTATCTACCATCCTGATTTTACAGAGGTGATTTCTTTACTTCTATTTACTTCTATTTCTATTAAAAGTCTTCTTGTAAGAAAACTGAATGCTTTTTCATTGTTCTCAGATCCAAGGGTTTGGGTCTGTGGTCACCTATGCAAATTGGTGAGGATTTTTACCAAACCTTTCCCAGGAAGTGGGGTGCAAGGGTTGGGAGGATTTTGGGGGGAAAGACGTGTCCAAACTACGTTTCCCAGTAAACCCAGTTAGTTTGGTGGTGGCAGTGGAGATCCAGGGACAAAGGATAAAATTAATTTGTACCTTGGGGAAGTTTTAACCTAAGCTGGTGAAAGTAAGCTTAGGAGGTTTTCATGCAGGTCCCCACATCTGTACCCTAGAGTTCAGAGTGGGGAGGAACCTTGACAGCTCTAGACCACCAAATCACTCTAGGGAACAGGATGACCAGCTCCTTATGCATCTATTTACTGTGATAAACTCAGGACAGACAGCTGCAAGGAGTGGGTAGAAAACAGTCCCAGAAGGTTAAATGGCCCTCCTCCCTACCAACTGAGGAGGGGTGACTACAGGTCAGTCAGGCTCACCTGAGAAGAGGGTTACTGTTAGGATATAGATATTCAGGCCTGTCTGTAAAGGCCTATACTCTAAGAATTTAGGTGTATTCTTATCACTTGGCTAATTATAGAGGTATAAAAGAAAGAATCAAAATCACTATCTGCTGGTGTAAGGGCCTTCTCTTACTGTGACAGTCTGAGGCCGTGTTCTTAGGCTAAGGCCTTTGGCTAAGCAGCAGAGGCAGCCATAAGCTAGGAAGCGAACAGTCACATCCTTACATTCCAAACTAGTCACACTGAAATAAGGTGCTATTGGGCTGTTAGGCACTATCAGGACAGGATTGTATTCCTATCACCTCCAGAGAAAGGGAAGTGCCTAGAAAATGTAAAAGGAAACTTAGTTTGATAGCATCCTGTCTGGCAAGAACTCACTTATCAATAGCTGGGATGTGAAATCCTCACTTCTGTATTGTTTTGTCATTATAGTTCCCACTTTGCTATTGTTTGTCTGTATAATCTCTCTGGTTCTGTGATTGTTCCTGTCTGCTGTATAATTAATTTTGCTGGGTGTAAACTAATTAAGGTGGTGGGATATAATTGGTTACATAATCATGTTACAATATGTTAGGATTGGTTAGTTAAATTTCAGGAAAATGATTGGTTAAGGTATGGCTAAGCAGAACTCAAGTTTTACTATATAATCTGTAGTCAATGAGGAAGTGAGTGGGGGTGGGAGATGGGAACAGGGAATGGGGGTAAGGAAATTGCAATCATGTTTTGCTAAAGGGGGAAATGGGAACAGGGAATGGGAGTAAGGAAGTTGGAATCATGTTTGGCTAAGGGCAGGAATGGGAACAGGGACACAGGTGTAAGGCTCTGTGGTGTCAGAGCTGGGAAGGAGGATACTAAGGAAGGAAACTGGAATCATGCTTGCTGGAAGTTCACCCCAATAAACATCGAATTGTTTGCACCTTTGGACTTCGGGTATTGTTGCTCTCTGTTCATGCGAGAGGGACCAGGGAAGTAAGTGGGTGAAGGAATAAGCCCCCTAACAGTTACCAGAGATCAATTAGGATCAGCTGGAAGGGAATTGCCTGAGGTCAATTAGGATCAGGGGATTCCAACTAAGGGCAGCCTGAGACCTTTTTAAACCCTCCCCTGTTCAGAGAGAGAGGGAGAGAAGGAGTCATACTGCCAGTAGGTTAGGAGCAGCAAGACAGTGAGCCGCACCAGGAGGGGAGGCTGCATTCCCTCCCATAAGGGAGAAAAAACAAGCCCAAAAGACTGGCGGAGAGAAGGAACGGACTGCTCCGTGCCGCCAAGAGGGACTGTTTTACCCAAGCCCGTCTCGCCAAGGCTAAAAACAGCTGAGGCTGGTGAGACCAAGAAGGTGCCTTGCCACACTAAAATGTGTACCAAAAAAAGCTGCATGACTGTGGGGTATTTCAATTTGAGCAACATATTTTGGAGATCTCATGCTGCCAGTACTAAAATATGCTTGGAATTTATAAATATTGTAGATGACCATTTCCTAACTCAAAAAGTGTTGCATGGAACATGGGGGGAATCCTATACTAGACCTTGTATTGACAGATAAAGAGGAACTGATCAAAGAAATAAAAATTAATGGTAACCTAGGTACAAGAGATCATGACTTGATTACATTTATAATGTGCAAACAGAATAAAGTCCAGACCAGTGGATATATATATCGATAAATATATAGATTCGATAGACATACACACATGCATAGATACACACTTGGTACTTTAAAAGAACATATTTCACAAAGCTGAAAACAATTATGAGCCAGATTAGGCGGGAGAAAATATGTAATCAGAAAAATGTGAACAATAATTAGGAATTGATTAAGAACACTTTCTTAGATGTCCAAAAAGCCACACTCCCACAAACTAGGAAAAAAGCTGTATTGGTTAAAAAAAAAAACTGGCCTGATGGGATGTGAGGGCACCTACATAAACAAATGGAAGAAAGAGGAAGTCGATAGTAATTAATATAAATCCGAAGCTAGTAATTACAGAAAATTGATAAGGAAAGCAACGGGACACAAGCAGTAATCTAGGACGAGCAGAATTAAGGACAAAAAGGAGTTTAAAGTATAGTAGAAACAAAAAGAATCCTAACAACAGTATTTATCCATTACTAGATGGAAATAGTAGAATTACCAATAGTAATGCAGAAAAGGCAGAAGGTGTTCAGTAAATATTTCTGTTCTGCCTTTGGGAAAACAGATGATGTAGTCATATCATAAGGTAACACACTTTCTTTTCCACCTCAAGAGGATGTTAAACAGCAGCTACTAAAAAAGAAAAGGAGTAACTTGTGGCACCTTAGAGACTAACCAATTTATTTGAGCATGAGCTTTCGTGAGCCACAGCTCACTTCATCAGATGTGTGGCTCACGAAAGCTCATGCTCAAATAAATTGGTTAGTCTCTAAGGTGCCACAAGTACTCCTTTTCTTTTTGCGAATACAGACTAACACGGCTGTTCCTCTGAAACCAGCAGCTACTAAGTTAGACTTTTTTAAATCAGCAGGTCCAGAGAAACTTGCACCCTGGGGTGTTAAAAGAGCTGGCAGAGGAGCTTGCTAGACCATTAATGTTGATTTTCAATAAGTCTTAGAACACCTGGGAAGTTCCAGAAGACTGGAAGAACGCTAATGTTGTGCCAACATTTAAAAAGGGTAAATGGGATGACCCAGACAACTATAGGTCTGTCAGTTTGACATCGATCATAGGCAAGAAAATAAAGAATTAAAGGAGAGTAATATAATTAATTCCAATCAATGTCTGTTTATGGAAAATAGATCCTGTCAAACTAATTTGATATTTTTGATAAGATTATAAATTTGATTGATAAAGGTAATAGTGTTGATGTAATATACTTAGACTTTTGTAAGGCATTTGACTTGGTACTGAATGACATTTTGATTAAAAACCTAGAAAAATATAAAATTAACCTGGCACACATTAAATGGATTAAAAACTGGCTAACTGATAGGTCTCAAAATGTAACAGGAAAAGGGGAACCATCATTGAATGGGTGCATTTCTAGTGGTGTCCTGCAGGGATTGGTTCTTGGCTCTACACTGTTTAACATTTTTATTAATGACCTGGAAGAAAACATAAAATTATCACTGATAAAGTTTGCAGATGATACAAAAATTGGGATAATGGTAGATAATGAAGAGGACAGGTCACTGATACAGGTGATCTGGATCACTTAGTAAGCTGGAGATAGGCAAACAATATGCATTTTAATACAGCTAAAGGTAGATACCACAGTATTCTTGCCAGCAAGTTAAAAAAGTATGGATTGGATGAATGGACTGTAAGGTGGATAGAAAGCTGGCTAGATCATCAGGCTCAACGGGTAGGGATCAACGGTTCAATGTCTAGTTGGCAGTCGGTATCAAGCAGAGTGCCCTATGAGTCTGTCCTGGGCCAGTTTTGTTCAACATCTTCATTAATGATCTTGATGAGGGGATGGATTGCACCCTCAGCAAGTTTGCAGATGACACTATGCTGGGGGGAGAGGTAGATATGCTGGAAGGTAGGGATAGGGTCCAGAGTGATCTAGACAAATTGGAGGATTGGGTTAAAAGAACCTGATGAGGTTCAACAAGGACAAGTGCAGAGTCCTGCACTTAGGACAGAAGAACCCCATGCACTGCTACAGGCTGGGGACCGACTGGCTAAGCGGTTGTTCTGCAGAAAAGGACCTGGGGATTACAGTGGAAGAGAAGCTGGATATGAGTCAACAATGTGCCCTTGTTGCCAAGAAGGCTAATGGCATATTGAGCTGCATTAGTAGGACCATTTCCAGCAGATCGAGGGAAGTGATTATTCCCCTCTATTCAGCACTGGTGAGGCCACATCTGGAGTACTGCATCCAGTTTTGCCCCCTGCAGTACAAAAAGGTTGTGGAAAAATTGGAGAGAGTCCAACAGAGGGCAATGGAAATGATTACGGGGCTGGGGCACATGACTTACGAGGAGAGGCTGAGGGAACTGGGCTTATTTAGTCTGCAGAAGAGAAGAGTGAGGGGGGAACTTGGTAGCAGCCTTCAACTACCTGAAGGGGGGGTTCCAAAGAGGATGGAGCCAGGCTGTTCTCAGTGGTGGCAGATGATAGAACAAGAAGCAATGTTCTCAAGTTGCAGTGGGGGAGGTCTAGGTTGGATATTAGGGAAAAAACTATTTCACTGGGAGGGTTGTGAAGCACTGGAATGGGCTACCTACGGAGGTGGTGGAATCTCCATCCTTAGAGATTTTTAAGGTCCGGCTTGACAAAGCCCTGGCTGGGATGATTTAGTTGGGGTTGATCCTGCTTTGAGCAGGGGGTTGGACTAGATGACCTCCTGAGGTCTCTTCCAACCCTAATCTTCTATGATTCTATGTATACATCTAGGGACAAAGAATGTTAAAGGGTGGGGGACTCTATCATGGGAATCAGTGACTCTGGAAAAGATGTGGGGGTCTGAACATGAGCTCCCAGTGCAACTCTGTGGCTAAAAGGGCGAATGTGATCCTTGGATGCCTTAAACACGGAAATCTCAAGAAGCAATAATAAGAGGTTATTTTCTCTTTGTATTTGGCACTGATGTGACAACTGCTGGAATATTGTGTTCAGTTCTGTTGCTCACAATTCATGAAGGATGTTGATAAATTGGAGAAGGTTCAGAGAAGAGCCATGAGAATGACTAAAGCATTAGAAAACATGCCTTATGGTGATACACTTAAGGAGCTCAATCTATTTAGCTAAACAAAGAGAAGGTTAAGAGGTGACTTGATTATAGTCTGTAAGAACCTACATGTGGAACAAATATTTAATATTGGTCTCTTCAGTATAACATGATCCAATGGCTAGAAGTTGAAGCTAGGCAAATTCAGACTGGAAACAGTGAGAGTAATGAACCATTGGAACAATTCACCAAAGATCTTGGTGGATTCTCTAAGACTGATAATTTTTAAATCAAGATTGGATTTTTTCCTCAAAGATCTGCTTTAGGAATTATTTTTGGGGAGTTCTATGACCTGTGTTATACAGGAGGTCAGACAGGATGATAACTGTTGCAATAAGATGCTCGTATATTCTAGAGAATGCTTGAGTGATGTAATGGCAAGGCATTAGAATATAACCAGTGACTAGCCTGTGGACTCTGCAGCAGAATGTACTGTAGTGCCAGAGTTTGATATTTTCCAGATGGAGCAATCATACAGTATGCAGGATGATCCCAGGCTACTCTAAATCCAACATACAGAAATATTTTCTAGCACTACTAATGACCCCTGTACAATTATGTAAAAACAGTTCTCGCCTAAGTTTGCTAAAATATGAGCCTAGATTGTAATTACAGGATGTATGCATTTTCTGACCAATACTTTTTTTATACAATTAATATCTGTGTAATATTTTCATTGAACGGGTACCCAATAGACTAAGAAAAAATGCTGGTTCCCATAAGTGAACAACAGAAATGATATTAATTTATGAATGCCTCAAAATATACACACCATCATGTCAAACACAGGACTATAAGAATTTAATTTGTTATTAGATATCCAGGAATGTACAAAGGTTAGTTAACATCATGTAAAATATTAATATTAATCTCTTTCAGTTGGAAGAATTTTCAGGCTCCTTTTACTTAAATTTAAATGCAATTATTGTTTCTTTCATGTAATTAAGGAAGAGATCTCTTCCAAGAAAAAAAAAGGAACAGAAACATCCACCAGCCAAATAAATGGACTAGCAATTAAGTAGAATAAGGGTCTAAAATGAATTTTACTACTGGTGCCACTATTTGTAAAACTAAACTAATATAAGATGTGCCCCATTAGTCTTCCCACCATGTGGAGTAAAAATTTTGCCAACATTAATCTTTAAACTCTGCATTGCACACTTCTACAATTACCATGCTAATGATATATTTTTTCTATGACAAATAGACTATGTAGCTCTGTTCCCAGTCTTATAAAGGGCAACTGTCCAAGAACAGCTTCCTCTACATTGCAGGAAGCAATTGGGATATGAAAATCTGAGACGAGAATTAACTCTCTCTCTTTCTTTAAATAGCAACCGTGCATATGAAATCACCTACAGTAGCTGCTCAGAGCTGTAAAGTGAAGTTACAGTTAGTGAATGAGCTGCACAGATGTCAAGGCTCAGACTATTGTGTGAAGGTGACACACAGTACTTTTCTTTCCTATAGCCATTTAGTTCAGTATTATGTACATGGTGTTAGTTTATTAAATATATCGGGATGTAACAAATAATGTGCAAACAATGTGTTTGCAGGCTCCTCCAAAACCATGTAGCCAGCAAGGCAGAAACAAAAATATTGCAGTAAAGAATTACTGAGAGTGGAGTGGAGTTTTGCAACATTATTGTTTGACTTGAGAAAATAAGTCAGTGTGTTAACATTCAATACCACACAGCACCAAACTATGCCTATATAGAAATGAGACATCTGCCACCCTCAGTCTCCTTAATATACAGCAGCCATTCCCATTTTTTTCTGGAATGGTTCCAATAAATTCATTTATACTCAGTCTCATCGCAGTACATAAGTGGACAGTGAGGGATACAATTTCAAACTGGTGCATGGGGCTTTAGATGCAGGGATCTCATTAATATAAGTAGGAATCACAGCATCAACTTTTTGTGCATGGCTCCTAAGTCATTCAAATTGGCAAATTCTTTGTGACCCTTCTGCCCACCAGAGCTGGCAGCAACAAGGGCCAGGTTCAGTATCTAGGGTTTCCGTTTCAATAACACAATGCAAAACCGGCTCAAGCCCTCACCCAGTGACCTGGGACAATTACATACTACCCTCCGGGTGCCTCTAAGAGGCAATACTTCCCCTCTCACAAGCACAGAGTCTGAGCGTAGCAAAAGCCTTTTAATAAAGTAGGGAAACAATGCGGCATTAGGTTGGGGAAACACCACAAACAGGATTCATAACACAAACCATGAGCAAAAGACCCACCCGCCAAGTAAGTTTGGCAGTGTCCTTTTCCCCTCAGGGTCGTAAATTCAGCAACCCAAAAGTCACCCCTCCCACAGTTTCTGTCCTTGGTCAGTGCAGCCCCCAGAGTTCAGAAGTTCAAAGTCTGCTGCAGTTTCCACGGTATGCATCCGATGAAGTGAGCTGTAGCTCACGAAAGCTCATGCTCGAATAAATTGGTTAGTCTCTAAGGTGCCACAAGTACTCCTTTTCTTTTTGCGAATACAGACTAACACGGCTGTTACTCTGAAACATCTGCAGAGTTTACCTCCCAGCCTGGGTGGAAGTTGGGAGAGGTATGGGTGGGGGCATCTTTACATGCTCCGCTGGTCAGGTTGACGACCAATTGCCACACCTCTCCATGGGGTTATGCCACAGTCTTCACCGCCAGCTGCACCTCTCCACCAGCCGTCCTGCTATTCACTCTTCTCCGCAATCCAAACCTCTCCACTAGCCATCCTGTTAGCCACTCACCAACTTGTCTTCAGCCCCCACCCCTTAATACATCTCTCAGCAATTTCAGCTGTTAGCAGGGCACACTCAGAACCACTAGCCCAAAGTAGGTCTAATGCTTAGACCTAGGAATCAGTGATTTCAGCTCTGCAGCACCTACCAAGACTCCTAACAGAGTCAAAATTAGCTCTATTTTTACACAGTGGAGAGAGGCAGGGTCAAAGTGCTGTTTAGAGCCCTCAGAAAGTAACATCCAAGTCCACATACCTATCCCCACCCCCTCAATTCACTGAGCTTTGGAACCCATGTCCCTTGCCTAGCGAGTGCTACTAAGTTGAGGGCGAGTCCTTCCATCATAAAATGTCAAGTACAGTTCGACTGTCCTTGATTCACATCACCAGGATAACAACACTTCATTACTCCTGCCCCAATAACAAAGAGACTGAGGATCCCACAGCAGCCAAAGTGACTATTTGGGCAAGCAGTCCATCATCCTAGGCAGAGTGGGTGTGCCCATGCAAACGAGATCCGCCCCTGAAGTCCTTTTCCACAGCTCACCACCAGATATCAGGATAGAGCTCATTTTGACTCTGCTTACATCTCCGTACTAAAATGTTATTTTAAAGTGCATCTAGTGTATATATATCCTCTTCCATGTGTTTTCCCTTAAGTCCTTACAGCCTGATCCATAGCCTAGTGAAGTCAATAAGAGTATTTTCATGTATTTCGATGGGCTTTGTGGAGACTCTTATTTAGGAAAAAAATTGCCATTAAAGTTCATGGGAATGTGGCCTGAATCAGTACTTCAGGATTTGGCTCTATATGCCAACACACAGTATTTATTTTCTCTCCCTACAAATGACGCTGCTCAGAGGTGCATGATAGGCAATATTGCAATGGGAAACTGCAAAGGTTGCACGAGCCTGTGAAATATCTGCACTTATAGTTGCAACATTATGATTTATAGAAAATCTATTTCAAGTAATTTTTAAAGCTTTCTAAAATGGATTTGTCGGTGTTTTCACCCTTGTAAGCCTGACAGTCGGACACATGTTTCTATGGCAGCCTAGCTTTACAGGAAGGGAGATACAAAAAGCAGAGAAATAACATTTTAAAATGTTTTAAACATTTCTAAAAAAAAAATCTTGTAAAAAGGTGTTACAAATTAACCACAGTAAAAGTACAGTGAGGTCTAAAAGATTCTTTAGTTCTCATTTGTATGTAAGTTATATAGAGACACGAATATACACTGAATACCTACTACTGGATATACACAGAGAACTTGGACTGAATGTACCATTTCAAAGAGCATCAATATGAGGGCAACTTTTGAATGACAGGGGTGAATCAATGGGAAATGAGAATGGAGGACTGACAGTGTCCACATGAAATGTTCAGTTAGGGTTTGATCCTACAAGGCAAAGCACTTGAGCATGTGCTTCATACTAAAAATGAGTAGTCCTCTGAAGAGCAGGTCACTAGCAAACCAAGATAACCTATTTTGATGTCACTGGGACCACGCATGTGCTTATGTGCTTTGATGGATTGCGACTTGAGTGCTCTGTGCCTTACACAGTGAACACTTAGTCCATGAATACTTAAAAATAATTATTGTACAGCTGATCCAAGAACTGTACATGTGTCTGCATCATCTGCGCAATGGAGCAGTTTAAATCAGGACGACAGTTCTTCTTAAACTGCCCCCCATTGCCCAGCTCCCTCGCATCCATTCATGCACAGAAAAATGGAAACCCATGGACCTGAAAAGCAATGTCTATTTTGCCCTTGTAAATATATTACCTTGGTTTGCTGTTGCTGCTGGTCTTTATATTTTTGCATAATAAAGGAGAATATTGAATACAAATATCCGTGTAATTAGAACATCAATCATGTTGTTCTTTAATATAAATGAAATATTAATTCACTCCTCCATAAACTCCCTGGCCATAACTAATACAAATCATTAATTAATTAACCACAAGAAAAAGAAACATAGAAAGCTATCAGAAGCACATACATCCCATCAGCAATATATCTTAAAAAAAAAATAAAGGAATTATCCATTTTGGTGATTCATCTCAACTCCCCACCATCAGCCTCAAAAAGTGTACCCAGAGCATTACCAGCTTGAGCAGTATGCCAACTTCAGGCTGTGCTAATATAAAGCAGCAACCTTAGGTTCAACAGCTTCTCTATCTGGCTGTGCATATGGTGCTGCACGTTCTGCTGCCTCCTTGCTACACAGTTCATTAAAGACCTCACCTCTGCATTCAGGAGTCATATACAAAATGTAGCTTGTAGCTGTTATAATTACCCCATTTGTCACTGAAATGTCATTGTAGGGGATCAGCTGTCTCCATCTTGCTTTCAGTTTCCCCAAATCACAAGCTTGTGTTTTTCCACCAAAGGACAGATACTAATTCATCCACGCATTTGGCAGGTTCAGGATGCAGGGGAAGCCTGGCCCACACTGCCTCATGACTGCTTTTTAAAATATTCCTTGTCAAGCAAGAGAGAGGAACATTCATCCTGGCCATTACTTAGAGGGAACCAGGGACCAGGAAGTAGCTGTGGGGAAATACCTGGGGAATTATAGGAGTTTCCTAGCTGGCTATAGCAGTTTGATCTCCTTTTCCCCACACTTCTCCTTGGTTCCTATAAGGCTTTTAGAAATTTCCCAGAAGCTCCTGCTTCAGGGAGTTGTGCAGGGAATGGTAGGTACCCAGAGGGCAGCAGAATTGCAGTTGTTTAGTATGGTGATGCAGGCAAAACTGCAATGGAAAGAAAATGGCTAGCATCCAGGCTACAATACCATACCACCAGTTCAATGCTCTAGGGCATAGACAGCCTCAAGGCGCGGACATGGGTTCACCTGAATCAGTGAGAAGTCCCACAAAGCAAATTCCCTAAAGTTGTACAGCAGTCAAATTGATATTTGACTTAAGGTGGCCACCTGGGCTTTGCATTCCAGAAAACAAACAAAAACAGTGTTCCACTGACTCAGCCAAAAAAGTGCAGCCAGACTTAGACCCCTGACGAGGCCGGCTTTCAGGTTAAGACTAAGACAGGAGAGATCCTTCCTACCCACAACACAGCTTCATCCAGAACTGACCTTTGGAAGACGCCGCCAACCCTTTTTACCTTGCCTGTTGGCTCCTGATTGGTTTCTGTCTGCTCCCAGCCTTTCGAACCAATGGAGGGCCAATTCTCATTGGTTCCACCCACAGCTGATCCTGGGTGGCCTCGTTCGGGAGCTCTTGGAAGTTTAAATGTGCTTGTGTTTTTCCACCAAAGGACATTTTCTTTGGGTGGGGTACGCAAGGTGGCAGGGCCTCCAGCCGGAGGCAACAGATGCCAGGTATAACCCATCACAGGTGCTTATTTCTAATACTCCATTTATTCATGTGTAGAGAGTGAAGTGTATTAATAATCCCTTTAAATTCAATTAATTTATGTTTGGTTGCAGTCTAGAGCTCTGTTTTTGTTTTCTGTTTTTAACTTGTTACTCAAATTGGAATGGTCAGATTTTTTTAAAATTAATTAAGCAAGAGCGGTGTTCTACTTGTTTTCTACCTAAATCTACCTGACAAGCGCTGCTTGTTTGAATCTAGTAAAACAGTAGTCCATCTGCTTAAACGGAGAGTGGATTTGAGTCTCCATTCATCACTGATGGCATTCTAATCCTCCATGAATCCAAACCTCTCTCCTGTATCATAGCCAGAATTCAGCAACGCACATCAGCATGGGCTTCACTTTAAGCACCTGCCTGAGCCTCATTGAAATCAAGTCTCTTTGAAGACAGTGGGATTTAATTGTTGAATTGTTTACTGAATCAGGGCCTGTAGTTCTGGTGCATATATTTGCTGCTATCCAATAGCAGCTTTTTCTTTATTTCCCTTATAAAACAAGAGTATCACTAAATATTTCCAAGAATATCACCTCCATTGAGCCCCATATTCCAGTCTCTTAAGTCCCAAATTTCATTTTATTCATATAATTGATTCTCATGTTGTTGGCCATAAGTACAATTTTGATAGGCATCCTTCAGGATAACTCGTGTCCCTTTTGTCGCAATAGCCTCCCTGAGAACGAATCTCTCTCTTATACATACACATACCATTATCTATATTTTCCCCAAGTCTATAATCAGAGACAGCTGAAGACTAGACTTTTTTCCCCATCGAAGTAGTGATCTAGTTTGAAAGCTCCTGAGAACATGAAGAGAGTTATTATATTATTGTAAAACTGCATACCACGCTAAGACATATCCCACTGCACAGATACCTTTCCCCTTAGGGACAGTACAATTTTAAATTTCATTTTCTTACTTTTGTTTGCAAGGAAGAGCCTGTTCTTTCCTTCTTCAGCTGTTAGCAGCCAATCAAAAAAAGAATTTCAACAGAGATGTTTTGAAAAGCTAGCGCATAAGAAAAAATGCAATTTCCCCCATAGGATTAGAGTATAATCATCCATTGAAATTTCATTGATGTGTGACATTGTGGGTTGCATGCCACATACCGTATTCTTAAAACAACTGCTGGGCAAGGAAAATGTTTTACTCCACATTTTTAACATATCTTCTTTTTTCTTTTAAAAAGAAATTTTGACTAAAAAAAAATCTTACTTTAGTCCCTTCTGTTTAGTGGTTTGTTATAGTTTTTAGAATTTGCAAAAGTTTACATCTCCATTTGCCTCTACAGATAGACTGGACAGTTCCCTCCCTCTCTTTTGAATCAGCAGCATGAAAAACTAGCACCTTATTAGTCATTGCTAATTGAAAAATCAGCAGTTTGCCAGATACTAGGTAAAGGAAGAATCATTTTCCTTCAAAAACAATCATTCAAACAAACAAAAAACAGCAGAGGATGTTGGGATGGGCTATTCTGAGCTAATGCAAATGTGTTTAATCACTAATTTGGCTAATGACAAAGATGGGATTGTTGGGCTCATTCTGACCATAGTTTGTGTTTATTTCAAAAATAAAATGGTCCAATCATCCGGATAGTTTTTTATGCACAACTCTCATTGAAGTCAATGTACCTGCAGAATGGCTGGAATGAGAAAGGCCCCAGAAGTATACAATCAGATGTGAAGGGGCATCTTTGCTCAGCAGAGATCTAGGACTTTAGTTTAGAATGGAAGATAGTGATAGAATTATTACACCTAGAACAGGGGTCTCAAACTCAAATGACCACGAGGGCCACATGAGGACTAGTGCATTGGCCCAAGGGCCGCATCATTGACACACACCCCGTCGCTGCCCCCGACCTCACCCCCACTCCACCCCTTCCCTGAGGCCCCGCCCCTGCCCCGCCTCTTTGCACCCCTTCCCTGACCCCATTCCAACCCCTTCCCCGAAGTCCCCACACCAACTCCGCCCCCTCCCTGCCCCCAGGGGGAGCAGGTGGGGTGCAGGGTGTGGCAGGGGCTAAGGGCAGGGAGTTGAGGTGCAGGAGGTGTGCAGGGTATGGCAAGGGGCTCAGGGCAGGAAGTTGGGCTGTGGGGTGCAGGAGGGGTAAGGGGTGCAGCAGGGGGTCAGGGTGCAGGGTGCGGTGGGGGCTCAGGGCAGGGAGTTGGGGTGCAGGGTGCAGAAGGGGTTTGGGGTGTGGGCTCCGGCCCGGCACTGCTTACCTAGAGCGGCTCCAGGGTGGCAGCGGCGTGAACCAGGGCCAGGGCTCCCTGCCTGCCTGCCCTGGCCCCGCTCAGCTAGCTACTGACTAGCTGCCAGTAACTGGTGCCCTAGGTGAACCATGCAATCGGCGTCCCCCACCCCCCAAACCTCAAGGGCAGATCTAGGCTGAGGTTTTTGGTAAACTGGGAAACATTTTGCCCCTTTTTTCCTTTTAATGTTTTTTAAGCATTTTTTTTAAACAGAGGCTTAATTATTCGGTTTTTCCATCCATCCGTCCAACCAACGTTTCTGAGATCAGATAAAATAGAGACACAAAATTTTCAAAATAGATTTGTACGTGACAGCTAGATGCTATTTCAGTCCGATTTTAAATAAAATTGCATTAAAATGTTCATTATAATTTTGATTATTACAAATCCCAAATCATCTATTACGCTATCCTGCTTTAACGACCTTTTTCACAGTTATAACCCGACACCGGTTGTTTGGAAAGTAATCCCCTTCCTCACGGTTACCCGCTTGGAGTGTGACATCATCACTTTCATAGTGTATTAAGTGTTAACACTGTTACTTTTCTTTTATGGACCTTATTTATTACATGGAAACCAGTTATAACAAAGAAAACGTTATAATTACACAGCCTGAGAATAATGCTAAGGTTTAATAACGCTTAAAGATACTCACATTTTGGATTTATAATGTTGAAAGACGTTATTCTTTGGCAACAAGAAACACAATTTTTCACAGTATTCACTCAATTCTACCTGTGACGTGTGTTAAAATGACCGTTTGACATGTATCAACTCGCGGTATCTCTGCTCTACATAAATTTCCAGCCATGCAACCTTGATGTATATTCAAGTTAGGTGTCACTAGCATTGCAGCTCTTGCCATTGGTGGATGTTTTCATTGTATCTGAGTTATTGCATATCAAAATTGCGGAGTGGGTCATCTTGACCCTATGTCGCAAATTGAAAATTTTTTTTGCTAAAATATTATTTATTTTTGCAGTAAATATAAGATTTGACATATTAATACATTCTCAGAAATGTAGAGAAATGAATTATAATTCACATTCCCTCCGTACGCACACAGGAATTGAAATAATGACATCTTTGTTATTTTATTTGATTTTTTTCCTCGAATTTGGTGCCCCATTTAACTTGGCACCCTAGGCAACTGCCTAGTTCTCCTATATGGACGGGCCGCCCCTGGGGAGGAGTGTTGGAGAAGAGATCTGAAAAATCCAAGGAATTCTCTCCCTCACACAGGTAATAGATTTGTAAGCACAGAGAGCTGTCCAGGAGTCCTTACCTAAAACTTCCCTTTCCTAAATTATCTGCTGCCCGGCACCTCAGACATGGCTGCATTTCAGTGGTTTGTATGTAACGCGGTATGCTTTGTAATGGGACTGTAAATATCAGGCCTGGTGCAGCTAGCATGAGAAAACAGTGAACATTTTGGCCATTTTGTTTGATGCTTAGGCTAAGTTGGAGTTTCTCCCATAGACTGCTATCAGATCAAAGGCTTGCACCTGCAAACATTTGTTTGCACAGCAGATTGGAAGGGTGGTGTTTGGAATTTGCTTAGCTTTTCCCCCTTAAATCCTCCCCAAGGGAAAGTAAATCTTCAGAAGCAGCAGATAAACCAGCCTGATCTGTACCAGGGTTCCATCAACATCACTGATTCTTACAATCTGCACTGCACACAGACAGCCACAAAGGGAGGATAAAGGTCCATAAGGGATGTAATGAACACAGGCAGGAGAAGCAGAAGCAGCAGTTAAACAAACCTCTTGGTGTGGTAGGTAAATAGGGTCCTTGCCCTTTGGAGCCAAAGCACTACTCATTTTGAGCTGCAAATTCACCAATATCCATGCGCTGCAGTGTACAGACACTCCAAATACATGTTGGGTGTAGAGCAAGGAAGCGGTTTTTAATTAGAGGGCAACGCTTGTCTGAAAAATCTCACTCTATTAGCAGGTGTTGATCCGACTGGGAAAGGATTAAGTGGGATCTGCTGTGTCAGTGATCTCCAGTCAAGATCAAATCACTTCCCACAATGCAAGGTGTAAGGAAGATATTATCAGGAAAAAGCATGTTGGGACCTGAAGAGATCTTGTGAAGGCATCACTCCAATGCATACACAGGGCCAAATTCCATCAATGAAGTTTCTCCACATTTATACCAGTTTAGATCACTGGATAGCAAAATTTGGTCCTTAAAAAGAAGAACTGAAAAGAATCCCAAATACCTATCAAAAATCAGCAAGGGAGCCAGATGACTGCACGTTTTGCTTACCTACAACAGTTCACAGCTGCTGCCTCTGTAACACTATATCTTGGCCAGGAGAAGAAGAAAGGTTAAAAAGGAACTAATTAAAGATGCAGCATTGATATTCAATTTTACATACATACAATTCCGTGCATTCCTGTTAAAATATAGTCCTTAATGTCTATAGTTCAGTAACTCTTCTCCACTGACTTTCACATTTTTCCCCCCACACGATTCCTGAATCTGTCTCCAAGGAGAGAGAGAAAGCTATAATTCCCACTGAGTTCCAAACTCATTTTGCTTGCCTCTCAGACATGCAAAGGAAGAAATCAGAAGTAAAATATCTTGGGTTCCTACTTCTATGGCTTGGTTCCAAGAGATAACAAAAGGACCACTAATCCATTTTTGCCACTCAAGCCTCTGATGTTGTCTGTTTTCAGATTACCGAGGGATAATCTTAGCTTTTTATATCCCTTTTTGAGTGAAGAGGTTCAGCACAAAGAAATCTATTTATCAAAATAAACAGATGCTGTCATTTTCACCTGTCGTATTTTACAGGCTGTCCATCTTTTCCAAGTTTTCCCATCCTTACTCATTGAGCACGGAATAAATACTGAAAACACATGCAGACAACCTTTCAACCTCCAAGTATACAAATACATGAGAGTGGCTACCATGCAAGAAAGGATGACAAATGGAAAGTACAGTAGACTCTCAGAGTTATGAATACCAGAGTTATCAACTGACCTGTCCACCACATACCTCATTTGGAACCGGAAGTATGCAAGCAGGCAGCAGTAGAAACCAAAACAAACAAAAAAAGCAAATATAATACAGTACCGTGTTAAACATAAACTGCTAAAAAAAAACAAGGGAAAGTTTAAAAAAAAAGATGTGACAAGGTAAGGAAAGTGTTTCTGTGCTTGTTTCATTTAAATTAAGATGGTTAAAAGCAGCATTTTTCTTCTGCATAGTAAAGTTTCAAAGCTGTGTTAAGTCAATGTTCAGTTGTAAACTTTTGAAAGAACAACCGTAATGTTTTGTTCTGAGTTATGAACATTTCCAAGTAACAAACAACGTCCATCCCCGAGGTGTTTGTAACTCTGAGGTTCTACTGTATTGAACACTCGTTTCCTCTCCCCCGCCACTCACACAAGCTACAGACGAAGTAACTCTACACTACAGATAGAGAAACAAAGCACATTTCAAAACCAGAGAGAAGTATATGTACAACTAACCTGACAGAGAAGAGACGAAGAGAGAAACACTTTCTAGTCCAAAATCTGAAATACACAGGAGCACAGCAAGGACATTTTTTCAAGTAGTCAGAAATGGCCAAAGATATTTCATCAGAAAGAAATTAGGAAAAAACCAGTTCCTAAGCCTGGGCTTCACACTGCAGAGTAACCTGATCAGAAATAGACACACACAGTAGGACAAAAGAATAAAAACTTCACAAAGTGTACACCCCATCCCAAATTGTATTGGCCTGTGACAGATACCTAGAGTTCAATCTCTTTTACACTTGGGCAACACTTGTACAGCTGGTCAAGCCAATAAAGCATTTTTATTTATGTATTTAAATTTATATGCATATTAAAAATACCGAACCTCTAAGCACTCTTGATGCAATTTAAATATACAAGAAAATCAAAATCCAACCTTAACTAAAGTGCCACAGTACAACTCAATATGCCACCCGCAGATAAGGCAACCCAAAAGCTCAAATCCATCTCTTCTATTAGCCCCACCCCTGTTTATAGATGCCTAAGGGTGGAAAGATTAACTTTGTAGGTGACTCTGAGTCATCAGAGCCCCACAATTTTGAACCAAGAGAGACTACTAATTTTGAAATGTGTGTATTGGCATAATTGTTCAAAATCCAGCAAAAAAGAGAAAAAACAGAATTTAGGACTATGTGGATATTTATGTGGGATATTAATTCATGTTTCATCATTTGATAACTTTACCCACACCTTTACACTCTCTCTCTGGGTATGCGAGTCTGGAAGTCACTCTGCATAGAGACTTTTCTTTTTGAGGAATAGCTAGAGCCAAACAAGACCAACACCTTAGTGATATAAAAATTAAAAGGGAGGAGTTCATTTTGTGTTGCTCTCTGGCCAATCCAAATAGGATGGATAAGATCTAGAAAGAGATATATCCTTTCCTGGCTGGAAGAAAGGGCTTGAAAGAATGCTTTGGAAAAATTTACCACTACTATCATCTCTTTCTCTCTCTCACACACACACACACACACACACACAGAGTTTATTTTTCTTCCCAACCATCCAGATCTTTCCTCCTCCCCTCTCTCTTAACCCATTTCCCCTCACCAGTCCATTTTATATCTTCTACACTTATGATCAGCCAGTCATTGTGGTATCTTCATATCTCTTCCCCAACCCATAGGCCCCACCTCTTCAGCCCATTATCAGAGATGCAAGTGGTGATTTTCCACTCAAGGAGTGATATTTCTGCAAGATTCATCTGGCCCATAAAAAGGAGCATTTGGGCTCTCTCTTGTTATAGAAATGCTTGACAGGAGGTGCTGCAAGAAGATCCTGATGCACAAGCTTCCTATACTGGTTAGATGGAATCGATATGCCTGTGTAGGACTTGCAGGGATGAAGGCTGAAGATGAGGAAGATGGCTGCCTGAGTCTTGTGAAATGCGAAAGACACCGTAGCCATGCAAACAGTGGCAGAGGAGTCCTAGAGGGCAAGAAAACTGGTATGTCACACTAAATCTGGTATCCTAGAGAGGTCTGAATACAGAGCATCCTCATATTTCACATAAATTAGAACAGGTGTCTTCTGGCCAGTGTTCAGGGAATTCTGTTGTCGAACTGAATACGAATATCTGTAGAGAGGGAGACCAGCTAGACAGCACTATCTGTTACCTGTTAATTTGAAAACTAGAATTTTTCAGAGATACAAATAGGCCATAGGATGTTTAACTTACAGCAATTTGTATTCTGTAACTGTTCTACGCTGCCTGGAGTCGTGGATAGGTGTCCCATACATTGCATAAATAAATAAATAACTGAAACACTCTATTTAATGAAAGCCTATTTCAGAGCTTAATATGTTAAATTTTCATTAATTTCTTCCTCTAGGTCAGTAGCAAACAAGTTACATTTCAGAGTATGTTAATGGAAATTCCCTATAATTTGTCTCTTAGTATTACCTGTAAACAAAAAGATATCTGAAAAGTATTTAAGCAATAAGACATGACAGATAGCATGTTCCTGTGAGAGTATAGTAATTATTGGGTAGAAGTAAGGCACAAGGACAAACCAAATGAATTTACCCATCTGAGCAATGCAATAAGCTTGCTAAATTGCCTGTTCTGTCTTCGGCACTCATAAAAGAAACATATAAAAATAAGGAACTCAATTGAAACTGATCACTTACTATGCCTTAGACATTGTTAGTTATTAATAAATTAAGTGTTGAGCTGGACTTGGTCCTGTACAAGTCACAAATGAAGACAGTTCCTGACCAGAGTAGCTCCCAATTTGAAAGACACCGATCAGAGATGTGTGGAAAGGCCGAAAAGAAGGGGCTAGCTTTTAATGTGTTTCTTCCTCACTTTTCATCCTTCTAAAGAAATGTTGGGGTAGTGAAAACATTTGACTGACATAAGTTAATGTTGTGGAAGAAATGGGTACAGTACACTGGGTACGCTTGGTACACTGGGATTGGAAAGTCCACCCAGAATGGGAACAATAATAGAAGACCCAGAGACAGGATCAGGAAGAGGACAGAAATAGGACTTTGAGGGAGTCATCAATGGCACAGCGAGGAGAGAAACGGTAACTGTCAAGGTTCTTCCCCCACTCTGAACTCTAGGGTACAGATGTGGGGACCTGCATGAAAAACCTCCTAAGCTTATCTTTACCAGCTTAGGTCAAAACTTCCCCAAGGTACAAAATATTCCACCCGTTGTCCTTGGACTGGCCGCTACCACCACCAAACTAATACTGGTTACTGGGGAAGAGCTGTTTGGACGCGTCCTTCCCCCCAAAATACTTCCCAAAACCTTGCACCCCACTTCCTGGACAAGGTTTGGTAAAAAGCCTCACCAATTTGCCTAGGTGACTACAGACCCAGACCCTTGGATCTTAAGAACAATGAACAATCCTCCCAACACTTGCACCCCCCCCTTTCCTGGGAAATGTTGGATAAAAAGCCTCACCAATTTGCATAGGTGACCACAGACCCAAACCCTTGGATCTGAGAACAATGAAAAAGCATTCAGTTTCTTACAAGAAGACTTTTAATAAAAATAGAAGTAAATAGAAATGAAGACATCCCCTCTGTAAAATCAGGATGGTAGATATCTTACAGGGTAATTAGATTCAAAAACATAGAGAACCCCTCTAGGCAAAACCTTAAGTTACAAAAAAGATACACAGACAGAAATAGTTATTCTATTCAGCACAATTCTTTTCTCAGCCATTTAAAGAAATCATAATCTAACACATACCTAGCTAGATTACTTACTAAAAGTTCTAAGACTCCATTCCTGTTCTGTCCCTGGCAAGAGCAGCATACAGAGAGACCCAGACCCCTTGTTCCTCTCCCTCCTCCCAGCTTTTGAAAGTATCTTGTCTCCTCATTGGTCATTTTGGTCAGGTGCCAGCGAGGTTACCTTTAGCTTCTTAACCCTTTACAGGTGAGAGGAGCTTTCCCCTGGCCAGGAGGGATTTCAAAGGGGTTTACCCTTCCCTTTATATTTATGACAGTAACTAACAAGACATGGGTCAGACTATCACTGACAGCAAATGAGAGAGCCCAAATTTATTTTAATGCCATAATTAACCACGATAGGATATGATTTAGTGGTGCATTAACACATTCCAGGTATAGTTTTATATTTTCAGCTGCCCAAGGTATGCATTAATGGATGAATGAATCATATTTTTAAATGACTTGCCTATTGTTATATGATATGGTTATGTATTTTTGTACATGTAATGTTTATATTTAACTTTTTTTTTTTCCATTTTGACATCTTCCCCTTCTATAGGAGTAGTTCCTGCTAGTTGGTTAAAATAAAATAGTGGAACACAGGTATTCTAAGACTATACTGTATTTTGTTGTTTTTGTTCTTTTACAAATCTTTTTACTTTATTTTTTGAATACAAGTGACTAACTTAGAGGAATTTCTTCGAATTGTGCTTCCAGTTCTTTCTCTGTGTGGAAAATTGCAGACACAGTTTTGCTGGCCCAAAGTATAATACTCACACGTACAGAAGGTTTTTTTGTTTTGTTTTGTTTTGTTTTAATTACTGGTTCCAGCAGTATTTCCCATTGCATGTGCAGGGAATCTCCCACAAACCAGTAGACTCTTGGAAAAACATAAGGAAGTTTTAAAATGCAGCCACTGTGTATGCTTGTCCCCTCTGCTCTCTGGAGATCTGGTAGGCAGAATTTCTCCCAGAGATCCCTAAGTGGCAGGATGGTTACACCAAGCTACAACCCTGCCCAATATTTTACATAGATATTGTGCCTTTCATTCTGATTGATTCCAAAGTGTTTCGTAGATTCACCGTGAGATTCTTTACTGTGCCTCTAAGAAGCCCTGGCACTGCCCAAACTCTTCACAACACACTGCCTAACATGCCACTCCGATCCCCAGCACTTCCCCTATTCCGGGACTTCTGAGGAGGTCCTCGGGAGGCAGCCATACAGCTGTGTAGCACAATATCTGAAGGAGGGAGATCTTCCCTCCAACGGAACTGGGACTTTCAGGAGCTTGTTATTCCACTTCAGCACTTTTATGTGGTGTAAAGGAGCCAGAGTGGAGGTGAGGCTCTCACCCTCTATGTATTTAGCACTCTTGCAAAGCAGCAGTAAAGGAAGTTGCAGTTTCAAACTAAAAATATGCCTATTGTCATTCAGGCAAGATAAATGAAAAAGGGGAACATTGTTGTTCTAGTGAAAAATAGCACTGATGTACAGCTGTAATATAGAACCTCTTAGTTATAAGCATCCCACCAGTCTTGAAATGAACCAGTACCAAGGACTTGATTCTCATCTCCCTGTAGGCCAAAAATAACTCCGTTGAACTAAACAGAGTTAGTCTGGTATAAAATGAGTGCCTGCGAGATTGGAATCAAGCCTCAGGATTTCATAAGACCATTACATATCGGAAACACAAACTTTTATTGATTTCCTCAAAGGGCATGCAGTTATGTTGATCAGAGAGGTTTTCTGCAAGCAAAATTGTGTTTTCCTGAATGAGTCACATCAGAGTAAGTGTAATCTCAGTGGCTAAAACTTCTGACTCACAGCAGCACTGAGAGCAGGATACTTAAATTACAACATTTCACTCTCAACTGGAGGCTTGTGTATATTTGTATTATTCAGATCTTCACTAATGACACAGGTGTGAAATATGGACTTGACTCCTGTGTGCTCTGTCAGTATGCCCATCCATCGTGCATCAAAGTGGTATCTCCATGTCATCTGAAAAATGAGCCTGTTTCTCTAAATTCATCTTGCGTAGTCCTGCCTTACTCCCAGCAACGAGACTACTGTAATACACTCCTAATTGGATTTACAGAACAGAACTGGCTGTTTGCCTCTTTGGACAGGAGCAAGGGAATCAGTTATGTCCCAGCACCTCCTGTCATTTGACTAGGATTGAGCTTTATTGGTCCCAAGGTCCTCACTTGTAGAATTCTCTCTTGGAAGTCTGCTGGAGTCTTGCTTTTAAGGCACAGTGATGAGTCAATGGACCATCATGTGAGTAAAATTACTTATGTGAGTACATGATAATAGGATCAATCCATTGTACTGTACAGTAATAACATCAAAGGGCAAAATTTAGATCTGCATGGGAGATCTGAGTTCCAACATTATGTTTTTCCGACTGGCAAACATATCCCAACGGCAGAATAACAGAGTCAAGATCTACTGTAAGGATCAGAGACAATTTTGTACAAAACAGTTACTAATTGACCAGTTCAAATTCCAAAGCAAAAGCCAATGGCTTTATTGCTTTTAACAGGAAATTATCTTGCTACCTTAAAAACAAAATTACTTGAATTCTCGTTTCTTTAGTGTGTGTGTGAAATATGGTTAATCCATAGTTGATCCAAGCATTTTAAGATAAAGGGAATGAGTATCAGATACAAACCCCAACTAAACTATTGAGAGATCAGTCAGCATCCACATTTTAAACAAATTGTGTTAATTCAATAAGAATAAAACCACTGACCTACTTACAGTTACATTCACTTTCTTTGTGTTAGGTTTCTGCCTTTTATACTATTGTATAAAGTGATGTTATATTTTTTTTCAGTTTTAAAATAGCAAGGTACCCGATTCTGTGACCGTAACGTGGGAAACTGCTTTGTCTTCTATGTAGCTTTTGTATCTTTGAAAAGGAAAATGCATATTCTGAAGTCTTGTGTCTAATAAAATGTGCGTAAAATTGCTATTGTGTCTTTTTGAAATAAAATTACAGATCATGAATGCTAAACTGTGTTTTATTTTCTCTAACACACATTTGAATGCTATGAGTTTTTCCTGGATATGTCAAAATTGAAGCTGAGAAAAATGTTAGAAGGCCCTTACTTATTCATTATAGAGATAAAAGAAAAAATAGAAATTAAATTACAAAATACAAATTCTATCAGAAGATACATAGAAAACAGTATGGAAATGTGGCAGTGATATTTATGATATATTAGGACTGTTGTGTACTAACTGGAGTCTACTAAACTATGTAAACTGGAGCTTTGGTTTAACAACAGGTAATATCCCATGACTTTCACCAATCAGTTTTTATAGTATTATAGAATCCCCATGCCCAACTTTGAAAATAATCTTTGGTCAGAAATCTGTAACAGCCTTACCAAATCATTAGTAATAAAAACAGAGGGTAAATATTGCCCCCATGGAAGTCAATGGCAAAACTCCCTTTGACTTCACTGGAGTCAGGATTTCACCTTTGGAGATCAAGGATTTCTGTTTTTTTGTTTTTGTTTTTCACTTTTGAGATAAAACCTAATTATTTAAGAATCTGATTCTGCACATATTTACCCATATAAATAACTCTATTCACGTGACTCCTCCCAAGGAGTAATTCACTGAATACACTAACATTATGCTACTTTCATATTAGTAACAGAGAGGAAGTGGGAGGCTGTTACAAATATAGACTAAAGACATGAAAAGACAGAGCATAGGGTAGGGAAAAGGAAACAATGAGCATCTAGGAAGAAAGAAACAGTAGAGTGGAAAGAGTTTTCAAGGTGAGCCCAAGATGCTTAAACAGAAGGTGAATAGAAGCCTGTGAAGAAATTCAGGGAGGGCGATATGGCCACAGAAGTGGCAGAAGAACACGTTACTCAGCTTTTTCAGTAACTGCAGTTCTTTAAGATGCGTGTCCCTATGAGTCCTCCACTTCAGGTGCGCATGCGCTTCTCAAGTTATTGATTGGAGATTTTTTTGTTTGTAGTGTCCATATGGCCAAGGCATGCGCCTATGCATCCTCATGCCATACGCCATGGCTATAAACTGCCCTACTTCCTTCTCCATCTGAATGTCCCACAGAAAACAATGCGAAGCAAAAAGAATGGAGGGTAAGTAATGAAGCACTCATAGGGACACATATCTCGAAGAACCACAGTTACTGCACAAGGTGAACCTCTGCATCTCCTTCTTCATCTTCCATCTTCTTCTTCTTCGAGTAGTGTCCCTGTGGGTGCTGATCTTCAGGTGACTCCCAAGCAGTATTCCCAGAAAGAGGAGGGAACTTTGTAACTGAATCCACAACTGATAATAACATCACATTACCAAGTGCCGCACAAGATCTGTTGGCATGGATCAAGGCATAGCGCTTAGAAAGTGTATATACTGTAGCCCTACATATCTCAGATACTGGAACATTTTTGAGTCATATTGTGGATGTTGTTTGCAATCTGGTAGAATGTGCTACCACCCGGGGTTGTGGGGTTGGGAGGGAATGGACTCCAACTGTATCACAGCAAGCGACAATACACCCAAATATCTACCTTGACACAGTCTCCGAGCAGACACTGTGGTCTCTTCAGATCTATCTGTGATAGAAACGAACAGTCTAGGTGACTTTAGCCAGGTAGAAGGGCAATATCTTTCTAACATCTAAGGTATGAAAACAGGTCTCCTACAGTGAGCCATGTGGTTTTGGAAATAATACTGGTAGATGAATGGACTGATTAAGAAGAAATTCTGATAGTACCTTAGGTAAGAATTTGAGGTTTGGGCATAAAAAGTCTCTGTCCTTTTAAAACACCATAAAGGGGAGATCTGCCATCAAGGCCCCAATTTCCCCAACCCTATTGGCCAGTGGTTTTCAAAATTTTTGGGCTGTATATCCCTTTCCAAATAATGTAGTCAAACACATACCCCTGTCATAATATACTTATGATTAGATTGCCAAATCTTACTAAATAAAACGTATTGTCTGCTATTACAGGATTTTTTCTCGTGTACCCCCTGATGAGAGCTCACATACCGCAGTTTGAAAACCACTGCTATGGGCCGATGTGATAGCTATTTAAAAGGTCATAGCTTTGGCGCACACATTGAGAGGGATCTTGCTCCTCCTTGTTTGTTGATTTCAAGCATGAAGGTCACATTGTCTGTCATGATCCTGAGTGATTTGTCCCTGATGAGGTGTAGGAAATGGAGGCAGGCATTCCTGACTGCCCTGAGTTCTAACAGGTTGGTGTAGAGACTGGTTTCCTGAGGTTTCCATCAACCCTGAGTTGAGATGGCATTTAGGTGAGCTCCCATGCCAACAGTGATGTAGCTGTTGTCATGGTTACTGTTGGAGTGGCACAATGAAAGGAATGCTTGCACAGATGTTGAGATGATTCTTCCACCAGTCTAGAGAGCTCCTCACCTGGAGGGAAAGCATGAACTGCTTGTCCAAAGTATCTCTGCCCAGGGATTAGGTTGTTTACCTGGAAGCAGAGGTAGTGTAACCTTGCATGATTGGTCACAAAGTTGCAAGCTGTCATCTGTCCCAGGAGATATAGACAGTTCCTTATTGTAGTTTGAGAACACCCCTGAATTTCCCTGACCAGACCTGACAAAGTTATTAATCTGTCTGTGTGAAGATAGGCACTGGCTATCAGCAAATCCAAGTATGCCCCTATGAACTGCATTTTCTGTACAGGAGTTAATGTGGATGTTATTATGTTCAGCTAGAGACCCAATTCTTCAAAAAGAGCAGGAGCCGTATGGGTGGAAGATAGTACTTCTTTGTAGGATCTGCCATTGAGTAGGGGACTGGTACTGACATGGTAGCTGAAGAAGACAGTGCCTTTGGACTGTACTGACGCAGGTGCCGATAGTGTTTGATGCTGTGGTTTGCCCCGTACTGAGAGTGCTGAGTTGGTAGGTAGCGATGGTGCAGCTGTGCCAGGTAATAGCAGTCTGGATAGCATATCCTTGCCCTCTTTGTCTCTCATAGACAGAACTGCAGCTGTTGGAGCCATGTTTCTCTTTAGAGAGCGAGGACCTTCTGGCTCTGCCAGTACCAGAGGAGTTTTTGCCTGTACAAAACTTCTAGGCTTCTGAGACCATGGAGCTAGCAAGGGGACCAGGGCCTTTTAGGAGGTGGCTCCTTATGATGAGAGTCTGAGCTCCTCTTCTACAAGGCTTTCCACAGCCTTCTCTGTCTTAGGGGAACCTGCACTGATGTTGAAAGGAAACTGGATCTGTCTGGAAACAAAGGTACAGGGGGATGTCTTCTGACCTGATTCAGACATGGATTGAAGGGAATGCACCATCATCAGAACCCTCAGTTTAATCTCCCTGTTCTTCCTTTCCCTGGATTTGAGGACCAGGCATAAGTTGCTCTTCTGGCAGACATGGGACTCCCACAAGCAACAGAAAAACTTGGAGGAGCTGTCACCAACAGGTGTAGACTTCTGACAAAAGAGGCAGAATTGAAACCCTTGCGAGCCAGGCATGTACTGAGGTAAGGAAGGGAGAGGAAACAAGTTAATCCCCTCACTACCTATATCTGTCTAACTATAAACAATCTACTAACAACTAACAAAACAAACTAATTCTAAACAAAACCCTCTAGTTACCTCTATAAGAGATTAGCTGAGGCAGGCTCAAGGTGGACACACTAAGACTCTATCTCCGGTTGAGACATTTGAAAAGGAACTGAGGGCAGTTCACCCACACAGCCCTACACAGACTTGTTGTGTGACATAGGTATGCATAGGTCACGTGCCCGGGTTGAATGGATGCTGCTAACAAAAAAATCTCTGATCAAGGGATCAAGAGGCACATGGGCATCTGAACTGTACCACCCACGGGGACACTACTGAAAGAAGAGGAGGATAATTTTGTTAGAAGCATTTTGATTATACTAGAAGTAGGGTAGATATGAATGATAAATAGGGAAGCTGGAAAGAAAGTGGTTGTGCTGGGGTAAATTAGAGTGTTGGAGATACCTGCACCTGTGAAGGTGCATTGGCCACTTTGGCAAAGAACATCTAAGACGAAAGGTGACAATCATGTACAAGATACCAAGAAAGAGAGCCATCAAGGTGGGAGAGGAATTATGCAAGTGAGGTGTGAAGTAAGATATAAGCAAAGACAAATTTAGGTTGAACTTCAGGAAAAATGTCTTAATGACTGTGGAATAATCTTCCAGTAGAGAAAGGCCCATCATTTGGGTCCCTGAAAACTAAATTAGACAATGAACTAGAAAATGTTCCCTAGAGAGAAATCCAACATTAGCAGGAGCCATGGACTAACTTACATCTCTAATTTCTGTTTTGTCTAATATTGTTTATTTCTACTGCATTATTTATTAAGTGCTGACTATGTGCTCTGTGCTGCACAAGACACAAAATAAAAACGGCTCTTGATGCAAGGAACTTGGAGTCTCAAAAGGAAGATGGAAAGAAGACAGCTTATACCAAGAAACCCAGATGAGAAATAAAGCTTTTTAAAGCTATTGACCATCCTCTTTTCAACAATCTGTGGGTCTTAAGAACATAGGAACATATGACAATGGACTGGCAGGGACCTCTTGGGTCTTCGAGTCTGGTCTCCTGTTACTGCAGACAACCCCATAAGATTCAGGAATCTGAATGATTACAAAAAAGGGAAACGTTCCAAATGATTCCTGAATATCTGATTAACAAGACAAATATTGGTACCTATACTGCAGCTCAACACACACATCTGCTAATTGAAAAGGGTGATGTTGTCAAAGACAGCTAAATGCTACAAAACTGGTGATCTGTTTATTCTATTGGAATATTTAATTCTCAGTCCAACATATTTTACAGGCAACAAAGAGACAAAGAATTTTTAGTGAATTTTAACATTGTTAGAGTCAGTCAAGTTAAAATTAGATCTTTTCCCCCCCCCCCTTTGACTTTTAAACATCTTGTTAGATATAATTATCAGCTGGTTAATAACAGTGGTTTAAATAGATGAGAAAATGTGATCTTTAAAAACTACTCAAATAGAATAACAAGTGAAATAATTTTATCTCAAGGAGCATGTAGCGGGGCAGTTACCCCTCTCCTGGGAGAAAAGGTAGGCTGATTGGGGAAGCGGCCACAGCTGGGGCCACACGTAATCAGGCCACAGCAAGCCCTGATAAGAAGGGCTAAGGGAAGAGCTGGGTCAGAGTCTCTCTCCAGTCTTGGAGTGGGAAGGACTTAGCTGCAGGTGAAGCACAGGGTACCCGAAGCAGTGCAGTGGAAAGGCAAGAGGAGCTGAGGAGCTCCAGCCTGGCAACTCCCCAGGCTGAGGCCTTGTTTAAGGCCTAAAGAGGTACCGGGGCTGAAGAGGTATAGCCTGGGGATAGGCAGAGGCAGATGGTCCTACCCCCTTGCCAGTGATGAGTGGCCATTACAGACTGCAGTCTGCCCCAGAGAATGGGGCTAGATGACAACTGGCAGTAGTCACTGAGGCAAGGTGGGGTGGGGGAGGGGGTTCCCCTGGGAGGGGAGACCCAGAGTGAGGGGGGCACTGCTCTGGAGCAGCACCCCAAGGAAAGAGGCACTAGGGTCTGGGAGAGACATGGGGGGCCTGAGGCAGGAAAGACACCAGCGAGCAGGAGGTGCTCCAAGTGCTGGAATTGAGCTAGTTCCTGGATGACCAGCAGGAGGTGCCATGGCGGTGAGTGCTCAACCTGTTCCAGACCATTACACAGAACTATCTCAAAGCAGAGGTAAGGCTGCTGAATACAGCATTCCACTCTAGATCATCCGTTCAGACCCCACGTCAAAGGCTAAATTCCGCCCTTTCTGTGGTCAATGAATTACGTGTGCATTCCTTAACTGAAACCACGATTGTATAATGACTACTGACTTATATGAAATAAGTTGATGGCTGGACTGTAGCTCCTAGTGTCATCATAAAAGCTATCATAGTAATGGGCAATGGTACTGGCAGTTTCAGCACAGTGAACTGCTTTGTCATCTCTGAGATAATCCCTCCAGAACAGGGTTGAAGGCAAATTGATAGAATGGCAGGAGGAAGCTTTCACTTTCACTGCCTCCACTGCAACTGTTCTGTGATTAGAGGGCTTCAAGCACCTTTCACAAGCACTGCATTCAAAACAATTGTCTGATTAAAGTACATTTATTATATTGAATATTCAAAGAATTAAAATGGAGGTAAGTATGCATGCTGTGTTCCAATTCACAGGCAGGAAACGGAGGCAGAGAGAGATTCCACTAAAATGGTATGTTCATTGAAGGTGCCTCAATGACTCGGGAATAAATTACTGTCTTGTATTATATCCACAGAAGAAATATGGGAGAGGAAGTGGCAGGACAAACTTTCCATAATTCTTTATCAATAACCTGGAAAGATGACCTCTTGGGTAAAACACTGCTTAGTTTTGAAGTAATATTTTCTACTCTGACTGCTAACAAAGACTTTTGTCAGTAGTTTTGGTGCTGAATTAGCATAGAAGCACTTAGGCATCTGTCATTTTGAATCAGCTTTCCGTGTAGCAGGAATACCTGTTCAGGAAATGTTAAATCAGGAACATCATGTGTTAAACATGAAAAGACAAAATGGAACTTTTTGATGTTATGTCTGCGAGATTGGCTGGGAAAAGAGGATGCATTACTGTGTAACACATTTGGTCAGTGTTAAATTATGGCTATGAAACATGGATATTCAAACAATTGATAATAAAGAAATTACAACCCTTCAAATTATGGAGCTTTAGAAGAATTCTGAAAATACCATGGATAGAGTAGCCAATGAAAGAGTATTGGAGGTGATTAGAACTCAGCAAATGCTAATCAGAGCTCTTAAGAAAAGAGAGATTCAATCTTCATGGCACATTTTAAGAGGTGTACAGTGGGTCACGCATGTTTACAGGCCCTGGAAGGGAAAGATGATGGCAGAAAAACATCTGGGGTGGGTGATGTCATAACCTGGGTGGACCAAAAGGACTGTTCATCCACAGAGATTAATGGAGGATTGTTGCCATAAATATAAAGGGAAGGGTAACCACCTTTCTGTATACAGTGTTATAAAATCCCTCCTGGCCAGAGGCAACATCCTGTTACCTGTAAAGGGTTAAGAAGCTCAGCTAACCTGGCTGGCACCTGACCCAAAGGACCAATAAGGGGACAAGATACTTTCAAATCTTTGTGGGGGGGAGAGGGACTTTTGTTTGTGCTGTTTGTTTACGTGGTTGTTCTCTCTTGGGACTGAGAGAGGCCAGACAGAAATCTATCTTCTCCAACCCATCCTAATCCAAGTCTCCAATATGGCAACCAGTATAGGTAAGCCAGGCAAGGCGGATCAGTTTATCTTTTGTTTTATGTGAATTTTCCCTGTGTTAAGAGGGAGGTTTATTCATGTTTTCTGTAACATTAAGGTTTTGCCCAAGGGGGATCCTCTGTGTTTTGAATCTGAATACCCTGTAAAGTATTTTCCATCCTGATTTTACAGAGATGATTTTTACCTTTATTTTTTTAATAAAATTCTTCTTTTAAGAACCTGAGACTGATTTTTTCCATTGTTCCAAGATCCAGGCGTTTGGGTCTTTTGATGATTTTGTAACCAATTGGTTAGGATATTATTCTCAAGCCTTCCCAGGAAAGGGGGTGTGTAGGGCTTGGGAAGGGGGGATGTTTGGGGGGAAGACATCTCCAAGTGGGCTCTTTCCCTGTTCTTTGTTTAAAACACTTGGTGGTGGCAGCATACTGTTCAAGGACAAGGCGAAGTTTGTACCTTGGAAGTTTTTAACCTAAGCTGGTAGGAATAAGCTTAGGGGGTCTTTCATGCAGGTTCCCACACCTGTATCCTAGAGTTCAGAGTGGGGAAGGAACCCTCCCAATCGTACAGAGTGGGATACCAGGGTTCCAAGCTTCCAGCAATGGAGATGCCATGTAAGAAGTAGCAGAAAGACAAAATGATTCTGAAATATAGTTGTAGTGGTTACAACAGGGGGTGGGACATCAAGATGTATGTGGCCAAATTCTGATATCAATTAATCTGGACTAAGCCAATGAAGTTATTCTGATATTACATTCAGAGCAGAATTTGGCCCATGGTTGCTATTGCTATTTCTGTCACTTCAGACTCTGTACAACCTTGGGCAACTCACTTAAAGTCTGGGGACCAAACTCATCCCTGCTCCCGCATAGTGCTTCTAGCACCTGGTGAATTCTCTAGGAGGCCAATGTGGCTGCTACAATTGGACTGTGAATCATGTCCTGTGTGTTCCAGTTTCTCCATCTCTAAAATGGGGAGAACACCACTCTACCACCATTGTAAAACTTTCAGATTCTTGGGGTGAAAGGTGCTATGTAAGTTCAAAATATTGTTATTAACTGTATTATACACATTTCCCCAGCATGAACTGTTCAGGACGAGATGACCATTTTTCCTCTTTGGAGAGTGAGGAAGTTAAGATGACTGTATTTCTCAACCTTGCTGTCCAGAAATATTTTTTGAAATCTAGCCATACTAGCTAGATAAAACTAATTGTTGAAATCTTGTTCTAAATTAATTTTGCAAGTAAACCATATATCCAACAACCCTTCCTCGTATGCCCACAGGGTGAAAGAGAATCTCAAAGTGAAACCTTGGAAGGAGATTTATTTAGATTTTACATATTTTGACTGCTAATGAGAGAAGAATAGAAATGGAAGACATTTGAGGAAGATCTTTCTGGAGATGGGAGTAGCTACAAACACACAAAAGAATGAACAGATGGAGAAATCAAGGGCCCAAATCATCCTAGTGTAACAATGGAGGTACACCAGGAACAATAGAGCCTGGAGACTCAAGTATTGTCTGCCCATTCAAAAAGGATTCTTTTTTAATGTAATCTCTTTACCCCACAATACAGGCAGCATTTCAGTTTTACTTAAAGCTAATTTATGTGTTAGGATCAGCTATTTTATAAGTGTTCAGTAATAGAATTAGGATATGTTGAATATTACAAAACAACAGACAAATGTAATCTGCGTATTGGGAGACTGAGGAATTAATTTTAAACTTTACACCTGAACTGTCTTGGTTTAATTAAATAGAATAAGCCAGTATTTTAATACAAACACTTATAAACATATCAACAACAATAAGCAGATATTTATATAGAAGGCCGGGGGGGAAAAAACCCTTATTTACTTCTGCAAAATTATTTGGGATGCCAAGAGGTTAATAAGCTGTTTAATTGGCTGGTAACAAGTAACAGTTTTCACTGAACTCAGAAGCAGGCAAGCAGGTAGCACTCATTTACATATGCAAATCATTGCTTAATATTGCTCCTAATCTCTCTTCAGAGAAGAACAATATTGAAAATAATCTGTACTCATCTGAAGATTATCTTCAGCCTATTATAAACCAGGATTACTGCCTTTTTATATAAGAGTTATTATCTGTCGGGCACTTTGAGCAACACGTACTTTCCTAGGCATGTATTTTCAAAGCTTATTAGTATTTTGGTTGCCTTCATTTTTAGGCACCCATCTTGAAGGGGCCTGATTTTCAGAGGGTGAGGACCACCCAACTTCTGAAAATCAGGCCCCTGGAAGGTGTCTTCTATTCAGCCACCAAAATTGCTCATCGCTATTAAAAATTTGGGCCTAAATCAATAAATCATGAGGTTGTCTTGAAGAGCTGTCAATTTTTGTTTAATTATTAATCATACAGAACAAACGGCAGAAAGGACAACGAACAGCTCTGCCGTATGCTGCTTAATATCCATGCACCCTTCAAGGAAGCTCTAAGTATGATTATAAAGGTAGTGTCAAGTATCAGGGGGTTGGACTAGATGACCTCCTGAGGTCCCCTCTAACCCTGATATTCTATGATATCTGTGGTAAGCCTCTGAACCTACCCAGTGTGACTAGGATGTTTCTAGAAGCCACAGTAGTCCAAATAAACTGAGTGCTTGTACAGTTAATAACTTCTCTCCTGACTCCAGAGTGCTTATTAAACAATACAAGATGGTGAAAAATTTCTATCTTTAAAATAAACTGAACCACACAGAGAAGCCTATTTTGTCAACTACCTAAAAAATCAGATCCAATCTCCCCACTGTCCAATGAGATTTCAGGGTATTGAAGCATAATACAAAGTTACTCCCTAGGTCATGCCATAATCAATGATATTATTGACCTTATTAACATTGTCATAGATGTTCCTATTTTTAATTCCTCATATTTATTTATCTAAGTCATTCTCAGGCCTAGAAAGAACATTTTTGAAATGATAAAGATTAGAAAAATACTCAGCAGGAATGCAGGAAAACACAACCCATATTCAACTACCAGAGATTTTTCTTTTTCCCTAGTGTCTATGTACAGATTGTACAGTTATTACTGTACATTACAAAAACAAATACAATTACATGGAAAAAAGAGAATGAATGTTCACTATAACAACTAACTATAACTATATAATATTGTTGACAAAGTATTGGAATATTCAGGTCCTCCACATACAAAGTCCTTATCAGAATAGTTTGAATGGGGCACTGGCATTGTGCCCATTAGCCAGCCAGGGTTAACATTCACAAACAAACACCTTTCCAGAGGTGTTACTTACACATACACACACCCCTTTCTAGAGGTTCCCCTCATGCCTTCTGACCAGGAGTGTTTAGAGGTGGGGCCCACCCTTCCTGACCATTATCTTTTGACCTAAAATAATGCCTACATTTATTTTAGAGCTGTCCTATTGCAGTCAATGCATGCATACAATTTTGGGCACTGCTGTACCTTTAAGAGATGACTTGTGAAGTACATCAGCCTACCTACACCTCCGATCAGCCCATCATTGTTGGCTCCACCCTTTAGTGGAACAAGACTTTTTTGTCTGAATCAACTGCTGTCTGTGTCTATGCTTTCAGGGGTAGGGGCTGGTAGGTAAAATGAACAATGGGACAGCGTGGGGTGAATATACAGCAAGCATAAAGAACTGAATAAGAAGACAGTCATCTGGTTTAAGGTAAAGATCTGGGATGAGGGAAGATCATTTGTCTTTTAAAGGCCATCACATGTAAAGAAATACATATTTCTCTGTGGCAATTAGAATAATGCTTTCAATCGTAATCCTAATCTGCAACAATGTTACCTATTTACCTTAGTCTGGTTTTCAACCAATATTTTAGCAGTACTTGATTAGAGGAAGCACATAAACAAGAAAATGGAAATGAAGAACAATATAAACTAAGCAAATGAGGAAAAGCAAGATTGCAAAAGCAAGTTATTCTGCTCTGCCGTAGAGAATATAACCCATCCCCAAAGAATCAGAGCATGCACTCTCACAAAAAATGGTGAGATTGTTCAGAGAGCTTCATAATTAACATTCTGCTGAACTCTCACCATTTTCCAGGTTGAATCAAAATGTTTGGATTCCAAAACATGCTTGTTTTGCTGCTGTTGTGTTTTAAACCTCCTAGGGAAGTATCAGCTTTCCACATGCATGTCAATGTACATTTTTTTTTTTAAAAGGAGGACAGTTCAGATTTTGAAAAGTTTGCGGTTGAGAAATTAGCCAAATTCCATTACCCTTTTAATAAACATTTTGGGGCAGAGATTATTAATTGATTTTATAGTTGTACAGTAACTAACAACACAGCCCTGACCTGAGGCCTCTACATACCACCACAAGATAAATGTTAAATAATACTTATAGCAATAACTTAGTATTGAAGGTCAAGACTCTGGTTCTGTCTGTACTGCAATGTATATGGAAATTAATGTGAAACCTAACTTTGCCTCTTTGCCCTAACCTGCCCTTCTCATATAAAAAGCAGAAAGCCTAGGCAATCCATTCTGGTAATGACATGATAATCATCAAACAGCAGATCCTACACTCGACTCCACTCTCATTGACTTTGCATTGATCAAAAGCTAAATTAAACATTCCCGATTTCCAATTTGCCTCTTATCTGCAATCCTGCTCCCTGTTATCTACAATTTTTCAAAACTAAGTGCTATCGTGCTATTCACCAGTGGAGGAGTACATACCGAGCTTGAGAGGGCAACCACCGCCATTAACAGATGATTATTTCTTATGAAATGTGCTGTTCTACATGCTACCACCAATTTCTCCTTGAAAGAAAGAAGATTCGGAGCTGGCTCCTAAAATTAGGAAAGCAGTTTTGAGACAGAAGAGTAGAAATCTCCATTTCCTGCCCTTCTGATACAGAACCAGGGAAGTCAACAAGCACTACCAGACTCTGGCAACATTCATCAACATTAAGCCAAGAAATAATATGCCTACATGCTGCAGTTGTCAGTGCTCACCTGAATCTTACACTATCACAGTACATAGGGAATAAAATTACTCCACTTGGAGCACTAGTGTGCTCTGAGATTAGTCCTTGGTTTTCACATTGAAGGCACATGCAAAAATTGAGTCTCTTTTGGCTGGATTATAAAAACCCAATACTATTTTATGCCCTTAAAAGGTGTTTTCGCTGCTTTCCTTTTGTTTAATGTCTTCTCCAATACTGCAGAGCACAGAAACAGCCCCACATTTCAGCAAAATGAACTTGCTCAAATCCTTTTAATGAAAGAAATAAAACTTTTTAGAAGAGGATGGAGAATGTAGCTCTTACGGGAGCCTTTACAAGCCCTTATTTCTGACATTTAGTTTCTCAAACCAATAAAGATCTATGTGAAGTTTGTTCTAACAATTGTGTGCATGTACACAGCATATGCCTATGAACCTTGCATGTTATAGACACTCATACCCTTCCTCACTTTTTTCAACATTTCTGTGTATCTTTCTTGCAAACAGTTATTAAAAGGAGAGAATTTACATTTTACTCCATTTCCCCCTCCCCCAATTTTTTGTGCCAGAATATCATTGAATTTCTCTCAACATAAAGACATCTCCACATTACCTAGTTAGGAATTTCTCCAACTGATAGATCAGAATGGCACTAATCAGAATGAGCCAGGGAAAGTATCCATTTGACCTCTTTTAGCACTGAAGAGCTAGTCAGTCTCCTGGTGTGCTGCATGGTACAATATTAATACTCAGAGCCCTAATCATTTCAGGCTTTCCATAATGGGGCTCAGTTTCTGTCAGCTTCTTTAGTGCCAAGACGCTTTTATGATGGAAAATCTTTGCATGTAAATTTCCTTACTTGTCGAGACAACGTGGGTGAGGTAATATTTTTTATTGGACCAATGTCTGTTGGTGAGCGAGACAAGCTTTCAAGTTTACAGGACCTGAAGAAGAGATCTGTGTAAGTTTGAAAGCTTGTCTCTCTCACCAACAGAAATTGGTCTAATAAAAGATATTACCCCCACCTCATCTCTCTAATATCCTGGGACCAACATGGCTACAACAACATTGCCTAGTAGTTATGTATGGCATTTTGGCTTTTTCAGTCAATTTCAGGAAATGGACTGTTACTGCTCTAGTGATTAGAACATTAATGTAGACCATCACACGCT
Organism: Caretta caretta; assembly: GCF_965140235.1. NCBI lineage: Eukaryota > Metazoa > Chordata > Testudines > Cheloniidae > Caretta > Caretta caretta. The sequence goes on along the minus strand of NC_134216.1, from coordinate 67,893,023 downwards.
CTCAGTGCGACAAAAAAAAAAATCTCAGTGAAAAAGCTCTTTAGAGAGTCTAAAGAAAACCTTTTATGTGCTGACCTCCACTGATATTCTTTTAAAATCTCAAATTGGAGCATGGTTTCTTTTCTGGGTCAACAACCTTTTTGATTAAGTGTTAAATGGCCCTTCTCATCTCTTTCACATCACAGGATTTCTTTGAAATTTGCTCCTCTAAATTACCATTCAAATTTCTCTCTTTTGCAGGCTGTTATTTTAGGTTACCATTTTCTGAACTACTGCGGGTCTGCTAACTTCTTTAATCTTGTTGTTAGTTGCATCAGCCTATCCTTGCCTCTAGAATTTTATATAGTGTCAAGTATGTGATGCAATTGGCAAATCATTAGGCATCAGATTATTAGCAGCTTCAAATCCCACCTTAGATAGAATCTTCCATTTTAGTACAAAAATGCACTTCTTTTATTCTACCTTTGGGGATTTGTTTTCTCTCTTATAGTACTAATACTAGCAACCATAGTATGGTTTTACAAATCATAAAGCTATATTTTAAAGATTTGCTTCTATAGAGCTGGAAAAGAGAACATTAGCACAAATAGGAGAGACAGACAGAAGAGAACATCAGAGGGGAAAAAGAAAATAGGGGAAAAGCAGGAAAAGAAGATGGAGATGGAAAAAAATAAGGACAGAAGTGTTTTCTTGTGGTCCCTTTTTATTGCAAACAACTCGTTCCGTTGAAAATGTCTTTTATGGGAGGGTCCCTGTTATTTAATTTACTAAGGAGATTATTTCACCATGTGTATGTGATAGGTATTGTTACATTTTCAGCCTTATGACCTAGGGTTGATTGAGAAACAGGTTGACAGTCTGTTATAACTCACAGGCATTGCTGTCTTGTATCGAAGAATATATTTATTACAACTCTAGGTGCTCTTTTTAAAATACAGAATGGGATGGCTAAACATCTAACATAATTCATCAAGAATAAGTAAGGTGCAGATGGGCACAAAGAGAAAGTAGAAAGGACAGAGAGAGTATTATTATTATTTATATTACCGAAGAGTTTGAGTCATGGGACCAAGACCCCACTGAACAAACACAGAACAAAAAGATGGTCCTCCCTGACCCAAACAGCTTACAATGTAAGTATAAGACAATAAATAACAGATGGATATAGACAGATGGAGAAGTTCAAGTAAACAATAAGATAATACTGGTCAGCATGACATGCTATCGTTTCTGCACCCTATCAGCCTTATCAATATCAACTTTTGTGCAGGCATCATGGGCAAGGGAGAGTTTTGAGAAGGGATTTGAAGGTAGCTTTGTGCATGTGCACAGGGAGCACCTCCCAAGTGTGTAGGGCAACATGAGAGAAAGCACAAAGAAGTGGGCAGTGGTGGCTGGCATTTGGTGCATAAAGCAGAGATGTGGCTGTGGGTCTAAGGGGGAAGTCATTTATCAGGCTGTACAGAAGTCAGCTATTGCCTAGCAGACTAGGGTTTCTCCTAAAACAACTGGGACTGAGGAGGTTGGAATGAGTGAGGGAATCAAAGTACAAGACAGATGAGAAAGTATAATGAGGCATGGTATGCTTAACTCATTACATGGCAATTGACATGTGCTTCAGGGAGGCTTCAATTTGACCTTCGGAGCTGAGCCCTAAAGAAGCCTTGTGGGAAGATATCTCATTATAACACAGCCCCTACACTCTAACACATCACATGGGAGCTAGGAAATTGATTTGATGCTGTTGAAATGCCAGGAAGGTAGCGTTGCACGATCCTCACCTCTTTGAGAATGACTCCAAGAGATTGTGTGTGTTGAGTCAGAGTCCAAATGCATGTGTGAACAAATGCACGCACATTGTGTGGATGGAGAAGTTTATGGCTTGCGTTTATATTGGGAGTGACCCAGTAGATTTTTCCCTCTGCAGGTACATTTTCTTGACAATTTCACAAGACTGTGATAATGGATTTATTAAGACAAACAAGAGCTGAATTGGACCCCCAGTGGACATGGTGCCCAAACGCTACTTTTGAAAAAGTCTTCTTCAAAGTTTCTTTTCTGCTCTGAGAGAATCAAGTCAAAGCCTGTTATGCTTTCCCCAGGAGCTGAAGGTTCAAATAAGGCATCCCTGAGTGGCTACTGCAGTCACATGCAACTTGGTTCACTTCAAGACAGCACAAACACTGAATGTGATTGTGCACAAAAGATGAATGCCATCTCTTGGACATACTTCAGACACTACTGAAAACCAATGGGATCCTTTCTGATATCTGTGAAAAAATAAATCTTGACACTAAACGGGTACAAGAAACTGAGAATTTCTCTCATGTTCCTCCCCTGCTCCTGAAAAAAAAAATTAAAAGGTTACTCAAAGTTTTTGAAAGAATAAACCTTGAATGTTGCCAAAGGAAAGGCAACACAGATAAAAGCAAAAACTTAGCTGATCAGCCAAATACCAGGTTCATAAATATAGAGACAAGAATAGCAAACAGCTGTAACTACAGCCCCTCAAATGGCAGCACAGAACGTGAACTCATGACTGTTGGGTTGGTGAGGATGACCATTATACTGTAAGTGAGATCACACGGAAGCTCAGGAATTTGATCTATGGTGGTGCTATCAGAGTTATAGGCTGGGAGCAGCAATCCAGGAGTGGTAACACATTACTCTTATCTGAAGAATTTGAGCAAGAGCTCAAACAGCTGTACTCCCTTGGGTCAAGAGAATCAGAGCTTTAATGACCAGCAAGTGCAGTATAAGAGGATCCATTCAAAACTAATAAAAAAGCAGACTTCTTCTTCTCAGGCACCTATTGAAATATTCAAATGACACAAGTTAGACTATTGGTATTTTCCAACTTAAATTCCCAGGCAGATGGTGGCAAAGTACATTGATATGGGTATATTTTTGCTGATTTGCAAAGTTTCTTTTATTACATGTATTCATGAAGGAAATGTTTTCTTTCTTTCTCTTCTATTCTGCAAATTCTCACAAACCTAAGTCATGAATACTTAAAAACACAAGAGGGTTTTTTCATGCACACTAGGTTATTCTGGGAGGTAGCTTCCCAACCTTCCCCCCTCCCCCCGATCATTTCTGAGAGCTTTGATTGTGCAGAAGTAAATTCACGGTTGAATAAGTCTGTACTTCTGAAAAGACAATGAAAATGCAGCAAGACAGAAAAGGAATTAGCCCATGTGCAAATTTAAGTGTCTGAACATTGCACTATGTAACTACATAGAGACAGAGGTGGTATTTAGTAATTGGACACAATTTACCTGGTGGTAACCATCAATCAGTTAGGTAGCTTGTTCCACCTGCCTGAACCAGAGTAATATTGCGGAAGCTTGTGTAAGGGTCTCATACTTTGCCTTTATAACTTTCTCTGCAATATGTTCTTTCTCTGGCATTGTCAAAAGCCACTCAGTTTGTTTTAGACTTTGGAGACAGCTAACACACTACTTATAGCACCGCATGGAGGAAATGTATAATTTTGAAAACTGCTTAGAGAATTTAAAATATAATAAAACAGCATTTATTTTTAAGTAATTTAACTGGTGGGAAAACTGGTGGGAAGACTCTTGAATGCACTAAATAGATAGCTAGATATATGTGCAGGAAAAAGCCAAGCCGGGGGGGGGGGGGGGGAAGAGGGACAGAAAGAAAAAGTTGAGATTTATTTTATTTTCTGATTTTTGGTCTTTGTGTTGATGATGTCCCAAATCAATAGTGCAATAAACTGCACAATACATAAGAGACCGCAAACACTCGTATTCAGCGGACAGGGCACAGAGTTTGTAATTTCATACATACTTTACAACTTCCTGCAGAGGTTCTATCCCATTATCAGTACATGCTGTTAGTATAAAAGAGAAATAAATGTGGCCAGTTAGCTGAATTTCCATCACAGTATCTGGGTGAAAACCATTAAGACTGAATTCAGGAGAAAATGCTCTGATGCTTTATTAGTGAGTCATATTTTCCTAAACAAAGCAGTTAGGCACAGCAACATGTCACGAGATCTGAACAAAAGATCAATAGGAAATCTTGCAGTAACTTCAAAATTGGTATCATTTTTGTTCCTCATGCATGGGCACTAGTTTTCAAAGACTGATCACCCCTCCAGCTACTCTCATTGCAGAGTAGTCAATCAGTAACACAAAGAAAAGAAGACAGAAAAAATGGATTTCTTAGCTGCCTGCTTTTTTTTCTTTAGGATTCTGGATTCTTTACAAATTGATAAGGTTCTCTTTACTCACAGCTAGAGCAAAATGTTGAAGGGAGCTACCAATCAGCTGCTTCTCCAGAATTTATACTTCCCACAGCAGGTGCTAAGATGCGTATTAGTTCAAGTTAACTTCCAAGCAAAACCGTTTAAACATTCAGCAATGGAATATTAAAATAATTAAAATTTTGCCTTAGGGATATGAGTAATAACTTTGAAACAAAATACTCCAGCCATTTACAGGAATATAGATGCTTGGATAAAGATGGGTAGATGGTGGATTCAGGACGCAAAGCTGACTTTAAGACACCTTTGTGCCTCCCAAATTTTGGGCTTTCCTGGGGGTCTTCCCTAAGACCACCTTTCATACATTCAAGAATCTCTGATCTTTTAAGGGATTAGGAAGATGTCTGGGCCCATATAAACTAGTGCCTGAATTAGTTCAGTGCTCTGGATTATGATTTATACATGGATGGCTGTTTGAAAAAAATAAAATTGTTGACTAAAGTTTCTGACAGTTTTCCCTTTGTCTTAACTTCCTTTTAAGCAATCAGGCATCCATATTCAATGGCTGTGGGTGCTGGTGGTGTGCTGGACCATGGCTGAGGTACTCTGGTTTCATATGTTAACATCAGTATGGGTTTCAAAAAAACCCCATCGTCTCTGTGTCCAGTATGGTGTAATAAGTATGGAATTTGGCTCATTCTGACCTTCTATTATGTACTTCTCTGGGCTGAAGGGATACTGGATGAAAACATATAGAGGATGTTGTGACCACAGTTGCAGCAGAAGAACGTTGACTGCAGAGTTCATTTATTGGGCTCCCTGAAAAGTACAGCAGGCCTTTCTCTGGATCTCTGGGTATGATTCTCATTTACACCAAGAACCCTTTACACCTCTGGCAGCGTAAAGCGGCTTTTAGAGTGGACATGTTACATTTACACTGATTTTAAGATCTTTTATATTACCAGGGGCCTTAGTGTAAATGAGAATCAGGTCCTCTATGTATCTTGGCCTGAAATAAATAAGATGAAATTCAATAAAGTTAGCTGCAAAGTGCTTCTCTTAGGAAGGAAAAATCAAATGCACAACTACAAAATTGGGGATAATGGGCTAGGTGGTGTTAGGCCTGGAAAGGATCTGGGGGTTATCGCGGATCACAAATAGAATTATGAGTCAACAATGTGATGCAGTTGTGAAAATCATTCTAATATCCTTGTGGGGTGTATTAACAGGAATGTAGTATGTCAATCACAGGAGGTAATGGCCTGCTGTACTTGGCACTGGTGAGGCCTCAGCTACAGCACTGTGTCCAGTTCTGGGCACCACACTTTAGGAAAGATGCAGAGAAATTGGCAAGAGTCCAGAGAAGAGCAACAAAAATGATAAAAGGTTTAGAAAACCTGACCTATGAGGAACGGTTAAAAACACTGGGCATGTTTCGTCTTGAGAAAAGACGATTGAGGGGGGACCTGCCAAGAGTGTTCAGATATGTTAAGGGCTGTTATAAAGAGGACAGTGATCAATTGTTCTCCATGCCCAGTGAAGGTAGGACAAGAAGTAATGGGCTTAATCTGCAGCAAGGATGATTTAGGTTAGATATAAGGAAAATCTTTCTAACTATAAGGATAGTTGAGTTGTGGAATCCTCCTCACTGGAGGTTTTTAAGAACAGGTTGGACAAACACCTGCCAGGGATGGTCCTTCCTCAGTGCATGGAGCTGGACTTGATGACCTCTTGAAGTCCCTGACAGCCCTACATTTCTATGATTCTGTGATAATAAAGTACATGCAATTTTAGGGTTTACCGCTATGACAAAGACCCTTAAGCACCGTTCTCCTGGTTTTAGAATATCAACCTTTCATAGTAATTTCTTTCTAATTTATTATTTCCTATGTATGAAAATAGCCAAAGTATTTCAATCACTTCACTAACAAAATAGGATTCTTTCAAAAACCTGTATAAAATTTACCCTAGCAAACTGTTATTTGGTGCAGATTTTTCCACACTATCAAATCTAAATTTCCACAACACAATCCTATAAGAATGAGCTTGTTACACTGGTGAGAAATTAATTCTTCAGGGAATAGAGCCACTGGCCACATGTTCAAGCACACTGTTCATTTACGCAATTTATGGGAAATGGCTTCAAATAAAAAAAGAAAATCTATTTTCATTCCCAGCAAACCAAACAAATAGTACGGTTTTAGCAACAGTAATCTGATCAAGCCTAAGTGAGAAGAAACACTGGGGGGAAATGAGAGCAGGAATGAAGTTACCAAAAAAAAAAGGCATTTTGTACATAAAAATGAAAGTCCTTGCTATACGCCTACAGATATACACAAGCACCATATTTTGGGGGCAGATTCACTTCTATACTCTAAGTGCTTTGTGCTGCTCTGATGATACAATACATCTGTAAACCCAACCTAGTCAGCTGGTGGAGCTGTGCTTATGCTGCTTTGCCACAGCTGTGTGATGCAACCAGAACCCCGAATGGACTGGGGACTGTGGCCCATATCCACTGTTGCCGACTCTCATGATTTTATCAGGAATCTAATGATGATTGGTGGTTTTGTTACAGCACCAGCTTATAGCCTCTTTTTTAAAACACAAATTCGTAGCCCTCATCGTGGTATAGAGAAAAGCTTGAAAACATGACTCTAAAGACTCAAAAACCAGAAGACAAATAAAATGAACTCAAGGGTTTTTTGGAGTACTGACATAATTTTTGAATGCTTAGCACTGACAATACTCATCATCATCAAGGTCAATCCCAAAGGGACATAGCCTCCTTCCAGATTGAGTGCCATTGGCAATACTGTATAGTGTTATTGATGGATTCATAAGAATGGCCATACTGGGTCAGACTAATGATGTAGCTAGCCCAGTATCCTGTTTTTCAGTAGTGGCCAAGGGCAGATGCTTCAGAAGGAATGAACAGAACAGGGCAATTATTGAGTGATCCATCCCCAGTTGTCCAGTCCCAGTTTCTGGCAGTCGGAGGTTACTAACATGCAGAACATGGGATTGCGTCCAAGACAATCTTAGCTAATAACCATTGATGGACCTATCCTCCATGAATTTGTCTAATTCTTTTTTTTTTCAACCCAGTTACACTTTTGGCCTTTTCAAAGACCCCTAGCAAGAAGTTCCACAGGTTGACTATGCATTGTGTAGAGAAGTACTTCCTTATGTTTGTTTTAAACACAGTATTTAGTCAGCCAAAGTTCATCACATTGTGTCTCTTCCTTAAAAAATGATCTGTTTCATCATCAGAACATGCGTATTGAAATGATTAATTCAGATTAAAATGTATACGGTCAGACTCAGCAGTCATTTAGTTTTAATTATGCAAAGTGGCATTTCAGTGCTGAATACAGTAAGGATTTTTAATATACATCCTTACTTTAAGTTTTAAATCTAATTAATGTTACCAATGCAAGAGCTAGTCAAAGCTCCCAACTATGCTACAATTTTCACCTGAATTAATTAAAAGAAAACCAAGCCCATCAAATCTTGATCCTCCAAAAGTGAAATGAGATAAATGTTACACTAATAGTTACATGAGAAGTTTTATTTAAAGAATATTGAGTTCAAACACAGATGACATACTCTCTGGGTTATTTATCTTATGCCCCTAATCTGCCAGAGTATTTCAGGTATAAAAAATAACAAAGTGCTTCTTAAGGTTATCTACAAAATACCTTCTCTTTTTAAGGTCAGATAAAGAAAAAAAGAGATTCTGTATCTCTTTACTCAACTGGAAAAAATGGTTACATTATTTATTAAGGGTCTCAAACCCTTTTTCACAGGAAGTCAATGGAACTACTTGTATCAGTAATGGTTTGCAGGAACACGCCTTTTAAAGAGGGGATTGTTTCCATTTTGCAGGGCTCTTGTACTTTCCATCCTTCCTTCAAAACCAGATTATACCTCAAACTTCACAGTGACATCCTTTCATCTGGAAGTGATTTCCTTAGGCTTCAAAGGACATCAGGAAAAAAGAAAAACAAAATTGTCCTCCATTTCTTTCTCTAAAACCTCATTCAACTTTACTGGATATATAACATAACTGGATATAGTTTTTCTTTAAAAAGTAAAGAATGAAAATTATAACTAAGTTATACAAGAAAAGCACCTGTAAGTAATAAAAGAAATCCGCAGGCTCTGAAATAGGATACTATTTCATTTTCAGCACATATTATGCTAATGTAGAAGTAGGTACTATAATTTAGCAAGTAGGAAGAGCTTTACATCAATTTGACGGTCTTATTAGCCCTCACTAGAAGGTGAAAGAAGAGGTAGTTATTGTTGTTGCAAACGAGTTTTTGGTATCTCTCTTCTTCTACCTTTTTAAATCTCACCTTGGGATTATTTTCAAGAAGAGATGTTACTACTTTAAACAAATAATACATTTTTCTTACATACTGTGATGTGCTGTTCACATTTTTGTCTAATTCTTTACCTGCAGCCATTCTTAGGCTGATTTCATTAGTAAATTTCTTACCCCAATAGGTAGCACTGCACTGCTTCTAGCAAAAGTGAAAGTGCAGGAGTAGGCTTGACACAAAGGTTTTTCTAATGGTGTCACCTAATCTTGATCTTTCCTCCCAAAACATCTCCATTCTGCATATTCTCTGACACTGTAGAATATACTGCTATCCTCTCTGGTCTGGGCATCCTATGGTTGGGGAGGGAATGGACAGAACACGGGCAGATCATGCTGCACTCCAGCAATCCAAGTGAATCCCAGGCATGTGTCCTCACTTCCCTAGCACACCTCCACTTCGGGGTCTGAAAGGAGAGAGGCATTCCACTACCTCAGCACCAAGTGCAGAACCCTTTTATGCCAGGGGTATTTCAGAGGTCAGTTCTGTCAGCCCCTTTACACCACTAGAGCAGCCTAAAGTGATCCACTGGAATGGATAATTGGACCCCACAGCATATATTGTTGAAGCAGAGAATGAGGGAATATCCCCCTTTTAAAAACTCAGATATACGGCAGCCTTGAAGCAGAGAGAAAACAAGAGGGAAGGCTGATAAAAATTCCTTGTAAATACAAGGGATAGGCAAGCAGGTTTGGGTACAGTAGGAACCAAACCAAATCCACTCTGAGCATTTTCTGAGCTTCATTCCCCCCAAACGTAAAACATTATTTACACTTCTTTCTGTAACTTCTTATTTTTACCTGTACGTGAGGCTACTGAAATACTATGCAAATACTTTTTTCTTGTAGTATTTGAAGCATAACTGAAACAGGAATTAGTGGAAATCTTGACCTACCAAGAGTGGTCATGATAAGTTTGGACACTTTGGTTAAGCTGCATATTTGAACCAAACCTCTGAATCTTTTGAGGTTTTCTCATCACTATTATGTCCTACAGATTAACACTGTGGCCATTAGGGAAGCTAATTGAGGGCCCAGTTCCACAAAACCCTATTCACACAAATATTTCCCTTGACTACTAACATGAGCATCTGGCCCTAAAAGGAATATATGAAATAAAGTCACCAATTCTAGTATTGGTACATCCTCCAGAAGATGAATATTGTATCTGCTAACACTAGCAGAAAATTCAATGTAGGAGATGAGCAAGGGAAACTTCCAATCATAGAGAGCTTAGAGTTTCTTTGTTCCTTCAAGAAAAAGAGACCTTGTCTGCCAAGTAGATTTTTGCAAGCACTCACAGCTCTAATACTGCATATTAATTTCCTCACTGGTATCTGCTGATATGGAAAGAACGGATCAGGAGAAAGCCTTCTTACTGCTGAATGCAGCCAAAAACTTGCTCTAAAGTCTGAAGTATGTAAAAGTTTAAATGGGAATCATAGACTAATTTCCCCACTTTCAGGATAACCAAACTTTCTGTCCAATAGGGAAACTAATCCCACTAACCCTGGCCAATTTGCTTTTAAATGGCAACATTTTCCTTGGAATTGGTGGAGTCCAATTAATTTTGCAATGTGAAGCTTTATACAATTCTAATTTTTTAAGTGTCCTAATAATCTTTAAAAGGCTTGGCAGACTCTTATTTCCTCTAACAGGATCAAAATAATGGGACTTGTTAAAACTTTAAGGTGGAATCTATGATGGATTAGTAATTTATTTTCCCAGGCCCATCTTTGGAGTGATGAAAGAGTCTCTAAAGCATGACTTAAAGGGTTAAAATTTTGCTCGTTTGGGGGACATCCTCAGTTGCTATATATTGTCATAGCTCCATTGAAGTTAATAGAGATCTGTGGCCCCTTTATTCCCAGGGAAATCAATGGGACTGCTCACATGAACAAAGCAAAGCGCACTTGGCTCAATATATAATAACCAATAAAGAGCTAGACCATTGAAATCTTATGGAATATGTGCTGCCCAACATGAATAAATGTATGAGAATCTGGGACTAAAATCACTACTCAAATGTGGAAAAAGTCCAGGGACCAGAATGTAAGCAACTGTAAATTGGTGTAGCGCCATTGACTTCAATAGACCTATGACAATTTATTCCCCCCCTGAGGATCTGGCCCCAGAACTAGAATTTGAATTTCTGTTTTCATTTGTTCCTCTGAATTTAAAGTAGTAGCACTGATAACTCAAGTCTGTTTTAGTTAATACAAATTTACTTTTACTTGTTCTGTTCAAAGTGACTATAGCTACTAGTACTGTCATTCAAATCTGCTTTGTCTTTCAAATGTAATTGTAAGTGTGATGCTTTGCCAAATTCTGAACTCTTTCTTTCTCCTTACAAATATGAAATGCATCATCTGAAAGAAACACCTTGCTAGAAGACCAAAAATGGCCTATTGTAATACATCAAATACACATCCTATAGACAGCGGATTCTGAAAATAATTCCACAAAAATGGTGAATCTTGAGCACAAGTTCATTGTTACAAAGGGACTGAGATCATTTACCATGATACGAATATTCTGTCTGACAGAAAGGGTTCACGAGGATCAAAATTAATTTCCTTAATATGGTCCTGTGATTTAACAGAAATGTTAAAAAGCCACACAGCCTATAATGGATTGATAACAAAAATAGCTAGCTGATTGTTGCTGCTTTACAAATTATAGAGGATGATTGTTATTGTGAAAGATGCTGCTGCTATTCTGGTCTGATAGTTGAAAGTAAAATCTGTCTTCTACGTATTCACTATCGTGGCTTCTGTGTGCAAAAGTAAATATACTCGCCATGCTCCGAAGAGTGTCCAAGGAATACAATGTTAAGATTTTAAAATGAAACCAATTATTGATGATAACCCAATTTATTCTAAGATTTTGGAATAAACCTAAAATGCCATTGCTCATAATCCCTGAATGTGTGAATATGGAACAACGTGTTCTTGTATGTTTTATATTATATTTGCTGGAGTCACATGGAGGCTAACTTCCTCTTGGCTGGCAGTCTTAAAAGAGTTTACAAAAGAAATGACACCTGGATTCTCTTCAATGGGAGATATTTCCTGTTGCTAAATAACATATTGCTTTCTATACACAGATCACAGCTATTTTAAATTGGTTGTTTAATTCTAGACAGTTTGAAGCAATAGTTTTTGTATCCTCATAACTACGCCGAAAACCCAACAAAGCATACCTGGGGGAGAAAACAACTATTTTGCCTTAGAATGCTACTAATGAGAGGATTTTTACTGATATATCAGTAATGCATTAATGGTCTACAGAGCTTCATGACAGGTAAAAAATAGCAAGTAAAAATTAAGCTGCTGGACAATGAGCACACAAAAAAAAACACAGACAAGTACAGCACAGGTAACAAAACAAAGGGCTATGCATGGAAGCAACTGCAAGTAAGCCTCATGGAATAGGTGGGAATTAAGAAGTGAAATTTGAAGGAGGAGAGGGAGAGTGATTGATACACATCAACGGAGTGTGCCAGGGCCCAGGACAACTTGAAGGGAGCATGGAGTAAGAAAAGCAGACAAAGGAAACAGTCAGGAGACCTTTGGATGACACTTAGGAGGAAATGGAGGCAGAGAACACTGCCTGAACAGCTTTGCAAATGAAGATATTCTTACATCCTTCATTGAAGCAGGTGGGAAACACATGCAGAGATTCATGAAGGAAGGTGACATGAACTGTGTGTGCAAAATAAATATGATCTTGGCAGTAGCATTTAGGATGGATTAGTGCAAAGGGAATGAGAACAAGCAAGGGAAATTTGGAGAGGAGAAGACTGAAATAATGAAAAAGGTAAATTATGAGAGCATGAGCTAGCATTGTGGCAATACGGATGGATTTTAGAAATATTGTAGAAAACAGTAAAAATTTGAGAGTGCCTAAGTGCAGATAAAAATGAAAGAGTCAAAGATGAAACCAGGGTTGCAAATGTAGGTGACCGGAAGGGTGGTGGTGATGTCAACAAAGCCAGAGAAAAGGGGATTTATGGTTGTATACTTTTAGACAGCATGAATATTAACTGACTGAAGAGAATATTGATGGGGGGAAGTGTAGAGGGTTTAAGGGGACAGATAAGGACCTCTGCTTTCGCTATGTTAAGTTGTCAGCAAGCCATCGAGGCAGAAATGTTGCAGAGACAGGCTGAAATGCATTTCTGGACAGAGGTAAACAGGTCATGATTTGATAGGTTTTTGAACATCAGCACAGAAATAACACTTGAATGTGTATGAGAAGATGAGGTCACCCAGCGATGAGATGTAGAGGGAGGAAAAGATAAGGCCAAGGAGACCTCAGGGGCTGCCACAGACAGCCAGAGATAAGAGCGGGAGGGATAGCTCAGTGGTTTGAGCATTGGCCTCCTAAACCCGGGGTTGTGAGTTCAATCCTTGAGGGGGCCGTTTAGGGATCTAGGCCAAAAATTGGGGATTGGTCCTGCTTTGAGCAGAGGGTTGGACTAGATGACCTCCTGAGGTCCCTTCCAACCCTGAGATTCTATGATAAACCTTCAAAAGAGATGCTGAAAGAATGGCTGGAGAGGTGGCAGTAGAAGAATAAGGGGCCTATGCCAAGGATTAAAGGACATCAAGGAGAATTGAGTGAGCAGTGGTATTAAAAAAAGGAGAGAGGTCCAGGAAAATGAACGAGAAGTGAAGGCCCTCACCTTTGACAAAGAAAAGGTCACTGTAGGATAGTGGGAGCAGTTTAAGTAGCTAGGAGAGGGCAGAAACCAGACTAGAGTGCACTAGAGTAGTGAATTAGAGGAGAGGAAGCCAAAGCAATGGTTTTAAACTGCAAATTCAATTAATCTGGAGATGAGAGAGTAACTGGAGAGACAGCTGAGTTTGAGTGTCAGTGTTTTTCAGGAAGTGGGTTATTGTACTTAGAGGGGAAGGAGTCCGGAGAGGTGGAGCAGGTTAGGGTGGGGACCAAGAGCAGGCAGAATCCGGGAAGGGAGGCAGTGAAAGGGACATATGGAGGGCATGTAGGTGGAGTGTAGATAAGATATCTCAGTTAATTACAAGAGAAAAGAAGGACATGGTGTTGGGAAGGGCCAGGAGGAAATCTCCTTGAAGAAGTCAGTGAGGTCCTAAGCAGTGGGCAGGAGAGAAAAAAGAGGGGAGAGGACTTGTAGGTATTTGACTTGACAGGTAGAGCTGGTTTGCAAGGAAGAGGGCAGCGGTGTGGAAGGAAAGAATAAATTAGCAGTGAAGGAAAGCTATGCAGTTCTTTCATTTTCACCATAGATGTGCAGTGGCATGAGAACAAGAGTTCAGGAGGTGGGTGCACAGTATGAGTTACATGGATGGGGTTTAGTGGGATGGATGGTGCATTAGAGAGATACATCAATGATGGAGTTGATGTTGTTAACCACAGAATCAATGGTGGTAAGTGTGGAAAGGGATGGTAGGAGGAAACTGCACAGAAGGAGGTTGGTGGGTTAGATGTTATGGATAAGCTAGATAAAAGGGTGGGAGCTGGGTGAAAGTGTGCCGTGTTTAAGAAAACAGAGTTCTCTTTATCTAACCACCACTTTGTTTCCTTAAACACGGCACACTTTCACCCAGCTCCCACCCTTTTATCAATGGAGTGATACCAATTTACACTAGGCAGGAATCAGTTTCTGTATCTCTTGACTTCCTTTCCTGTGCTCTAACCATCTTCCCACATCCAGAGCAGAAAACCATCCTTCCTTCCCTGCTATCAGGCCTATTGTTAGTTATAAAAGTATTCTTCAAGAGACAAAGTTCCTTTGTTCCATACACAGTGGCTTTCCACACCCTGGAGTCAATCTGTTTTCTTGTTGTTTAAACAAGATTTATTACGGTAGCTCATCTAATGAACTTTTTAAAAGGAATGTAATACTGCAAACATAAAAGCCCCAGTCTTACAGTCCTTCAACACATTCACTTGAATAACTTTTGTACAAATCTTATTCAAAAACCCTTTCATCACATTAGGCCAGACTGTGCCACCCCGATTCAAGTTGAGCAGTGCCTTTACTCCACGAGTAGTCCTATTCTAATTTACAGATCTACTTGTGGAATAAGGTATTACTCAATGTGACTAGGGGTTATCATAATCTGGCCCATTACTAGGCAGCACAGTCCTTGCATTAATGTATTAATATAGAAAAGAAAGAGAAAGAAAGAAAGAAAGAAAAGTTGATTTTTCAGATGACTGATCACTCATGACTATACAATACAAAAAAATACAGATCACTGTGTCCACTTAGGGGCAGTTCAATGAAAAAGTTGTATTTCTGCTTATCAAAAGAAAAAAGATTCATACTAATACTTGAAGAGATAAAACTCTGCTACTATCCTTGCTTGCTGGGTGGCATTTTGACTCCTGTCATTGTCTTTTGAATAAGACATGAAACTGATAGCTTGCATGTGAGCTGATACAGTATAATACTCCACGAGCAAGCTTCTACAACAATATTTATAAATCACTTATGCACTTGAGTCAATCAGATTACATTATCTGCTTACTGACAATATTAACTTGATCATATTGATGCTTACTGTATTCTGTTAGTTTTTAGTAAACATAGTAGTTCAGAGCTTGCTCAGAAATACTGCTGGGTTTTTTTAAAGGCACTTTTCTGGATAAGTTGGTTTCTGACTGACTGTAGTTTAATTTCAGGTTTCAGAGGAACAGCCGTGTTAGTCTGTATTCACAAAAAGAAAAGGAGTACTTGTGGCACCTTAGAGACTAACCAATTTATTTGAGCATGAGCTTTCGTGAGCTACAGCTCACTTCATCAGATGTATACCGTGGAAACTGCAGCAGACTTTATATACACACAGAGAATATGAAACAATACCTCCTCCCACCCCACTGTCCTGCTGGTAATAGCTTATCTAAAGTGATCAACAGGTGGGCCATTTCCAGCACAAATCCAGGTTTTCTCACCCTCCACCCCCCCACACAAATTCACTCTCCTGCTGGTGCTAGCCCATCCAAAGTGACAACTCTTTACATAATCAAGTCGGGCTATTTCCTGCATAGATCCAGGTTTTCTCACATCCCCCCCACCCCCATACACACACAAACTCACTCTCCTGCTGGTAATAGCTCATCTAAACTGACCACTCTCCAAGTTTAAATCCAAGTTAAATTTGTATCCCTTTCTTTCAGTAACTAAGCCTCAGCAATTCAAGAGCATGGCACTGATTTCATTTGGCAGAGTTTTATACCTGAGGTGTTTGCGGCTGCTGAGTTGTGTATTGGATTAGTCTATGTTTCCCTGTGACTAAATGGGGACAATGATGTTCCACATACATTCATTCTAACTTAGGTCCACAACTCTCAGTACTAGTAACACTATGGACCCCAGCGAGTCCCGAGCTATTGTAAATGACCAGGTCAGGCCAGTAGGGGGCAGTTGGGGCAGGACAATGTGGCAGGGAAAAGGAAAGGCCCGTGTCTGGGGATAGAAGCAGTTGAGTAAGGACTGCTCCAGCCCCATTCCACTTTCTCCTGTGTGGGAACTCCACATTGTCCCTCTGGTGTTGGGTCTTGCCCTATAGAAAGCAGGCAGGGGTGGTCAGCTGAGAGCATCATCAGCAACCTGGACCAGAGCAAAACCAGCCTGGAGTGGAGCACAGCACAGTTTCATTCTGAAGAAGCCAGGACATAAGTGAGACAGAAATAAACAACATGGGGTGCTTCACTCACTTCTGGGGAGCATTTTTAGTGCTTCTGGAATAGCGGGAGGGAGGGGAAGGAGAGGTTGCAGAAAGGTAAATCTCTTTCAGAAGCTTGGAAGGATATAAGAGAGGAAGGGAGTGTGAGGAGGGGAATGGGGCTATTGCAGAGGCAGAGATTGTGAGAAATCAGGCAAAGCACATGTCCCCTCAGCATCTTACTACTTAGGGATACAAGGGCTAAAGCTTTCACTCTTTGACAGACCATATCAATGAATGACAAGTATAACAGTTTGGCTGTTGGTGGGGTGGATTTAGATAGCCATTGTTATCCTTTAACATTACAATCCACAGACAGCTCACTCCTCCTTTATAATTGTAAAGCACATGCTCCCCATTGCACCCATCCAGCTCTGCTCTGTTCTGCTGGCCCTTCCCCTCCACCTTTCCATGCCCTCATTAGGCAGGCTAGTGCCACCACAGTCACTAATATAGAGCAGTGGCTTTCAATCAGCAACTGCAGAGCTAGTCTGTATTTAGGGGTTATCTGTACCCTCATCCTCTCTTGCACACTTATGCATGTCTGGACTGTCTGGCCCTTGGAGGTTTAGGGCCAGATTCTGATCTCTGTTCTACTGTTGTAAGTTTAGAGTAACTCTGGCTTCTATGGAGCTACTCTGCATTTACACTGGTATAACTGAATCTGACCATTTGTTTTCTATAGCTTTGTCCAAATCATTTTGTTATGCAGTAGAATCTTGCTAATTGGCACAAAAGAGTAGGAGAATAATTGAGTTTTTTGAATGAATGAATGAATGAAATACACATCTAATACAGCAAGGATAAGTCATCACAAAATCTACTGGGCCACCCATATGCCCTGGCTGCTTTGCTCTACTCCCATGACACAAAGCAGCTATAAAACTCAACTCCCACTGGCCATTTAAACTGGGTTTGCAGTTGTTTGCATTGCTGGAGCAGCACAAAGCAACTGGAGCACAGTGGTGGATCTGGCCCGCCTTGTTCATTTAACAATTGTCATTTGCTTTACAAAAGTGCTGATGCTGGATAATCCTCTAGTAAATGTAGTATAGTATAGGAAGATAATGATGAAATCAACAGGACTCTGAGACCGCAGTACAGCACCCTGCTGTTAATTTTTTGTTGAGCAAGAATAAGAGAGAATCACTTTTACTGTGTTATAGTTATAAAGTGGGACAGTTAGCAAGGGTCTGTTCTAACAAGTATACTAAGGCCAACATGTGGTGCACCTCCCTTGTATTCCTTTTTCTTGAAAAGTGTCCTTTCACAGCTATCATTCACTTCAGATTCATAACCCAGTTTTCTATCCACTATCACTTTTCACAGGACTCTATCTCCATCAAAAAGCTGTTGAAAAAAACTGTATTACATCAACTCCTTTTCCTTCATCTATTATGGAAGTAATGTCTTCAAAGAATTCCAGCAAGTTAGCTAAGCACAACCTGCCCTGCATGTATCCCAGCTGTCTCGCTTTAATCAAATTGCTTTTGCAGGTGTCCTACCGTACATCTTTAATACGCTGCTAAGATTTGCCTCACAGTTATTATTAAACTCACTGCTCTATAGTTCATAATTAGTTTCATCATCATTTTTTAAAATAGTCAACTTTCTTAACATGAAAGAAAAAAAATTAGCAGTGACAAACAACTAGCCACTCAATAACTATGAGATCTTCCTACACTATCTTTTTAGGGCTGGCTGATGCAAGTACAGAGATACTTTTAAAAAAACAGATTTTTACCCCATTTTGCATAAGACTTCAGAAAACTAGAACATGTTTCTGAATACTGAATATTTCGAACTCACTTAAGTCTTTGCGGGATCAAGGTCCATGACTCTCTTAAACTTTACACAATTTGATTAGTCCCATTGACTTCAACTGGACTACCTCTAGATAAAATATTTCAGACTAAAGTATTTTTGGGGAAAAAAATGCAGATTCAATGCGTCAAAAATATTTTGAAAATTTGAATTGGCTTTGTCGAATTATTTTGTTTAAAAAAATCCCTCCCCCATAATTCTGAAAACAAAATTGTTTGTTTGTTTGTTTTTTATCTGAAGTGATTTTGGGTCAAAATATCTTTTAATTTTACTTTTAAAAAATCAAAAATATTTTGAAATCATCAAAATAAAAACTTAACATTTCAATTTTGTCAAAACAATTTTTTTCAACTTTTCGATTCACCAGAGATGTTGAAAAACTTTGTTTTCAGTTCAACTTGAAACAATATTTTACTTTTATTTTTCGGAATGGCCAGTAAACCAAAATCTGTTATGTGCTCATCTCTAAATGGGACTACTGACAGGCAAGGAGGTGTCGCCTTATTTATCAAAAAGTATACACTTGGACTGAGGTTGAGATGGAAATAGGAGGCAGACTTGTTGAAAATCTCTGGATAAGGATAAAAGGGATAAAAAACAAGGGTGATATCATGCACGAGTTGCATCCGAGAGTGCTGAAGGAATTGGCGGCTGTGATTGCAGAGCCATTGGCCATTATCTTTGAAAACTCGTGGCGAACCGGGGAAGTCCCGGATGACTGGAAAAAGGCTAATGTAGTGCCAATCTTTAAAAAAGGGAAGAAGGAGGATCCGGGGAACTACAGGCCAGTCAGCCTCACCTCAGTCCCTGGAAAAATCATGGAGCAGGTCCTCAAAGAATCAATCCTGAAGCACTTGCATGAGAGGAAAGTGATCAGGAACAGCCAGCATGGATTCACCAAGGGAAGGTCATGCCTGACTAATCTAATCGCCTTTTATGATGAGATTACTGGTTCTGTGGATGAAGGGAAAGCAGTGGATGTATTGTTTCTTGACTTTAGCAAAGCTTTTGACACGGTCTCCCACAGTATTCTTGTCAGCAAGTTAAGGAAGTATGGGCTGGATGAATGCACTATAAGGTGGGTAGAAAGCTGGCTAGATTGTCGGGCTCAACGGGTAGTGATCAATGGCTCCATGTCTAGTTGGCAGCCGGTATCAAGTGGAGTGCCCCAAGGGTCGGTCCTGGGGCCGGTTTTGTTCAATATCTTCATAAATGATCTGGAGGATGGTGTGGATTGCACTCTCAGCAAATTTGCGGATGATACTAAACTGGGAGGAGTGGTAGATACGCTGGAGGGGAGGGATAGGATACAGAAGGACCTAGACAAATTGGAGGATTGGGCCAAAAGAAATCTGATGAGGTTCAATAAGGATAAGTGCAGGGTCCTGCACTTAGGACGGAAGAACCCAATGCACAGCTACAGACTGGGGACCGAATGGCTAGGCAGCAGTTCTGCGGAAAAGGACCTAGGGGTGACAGTGGACGAGAAGCTGGATAGAACCTCCTTCCTTAGAGGTTTTTAAGGTCAGGCTTGACAAAGCCCTGGCTGGGATGATTTAACTGGGAATTGGTCCTGCTTCGAGCAGGGGGTTGGACTAGATGACCTCCTGAGTTCCCTTCCAACCCTGATATTCTATGATTCTATGATTCTATGCTACGGAACTACTACAGACCTTACCAGGACGAAGAGGTGGATGGGGCTTTTTTAAAACAACTAACAACATAATCCAAAGCACAGGACTTGGTGGTGATGGGAATTCAACTACCCGGACATCTGTTGGGAAAATAACACAGCAGGACACATAGCATCCAATAAATTCTTGGAATGTATTGGAGACAATTTTTTATTTCAGAAGGTGGAGAAAGCTACTAGGGGAGAGATTGTTCTAGATTTGTTTTTGTCAAATAGGGAGGAACTGGTCGAGAATTTGAAAGTGGAAGGCAGCTTGAGTGAAAGTGATCATGAAATGATAGAGTTCATGATTCTAAGGAATCGTGGGAGGGAAAACAGCACAATAAAGATAATGGATTTCAAGAAGGCAGAATTGAGCAAACTCAGGGAGTTAGTAGGTAAGATCCCATGGGAAGCAAGTCTAAGGGGAAAAACAATTGAAAACAGTTGGCAGTTTTTCAAAGAGACATTATTAAGGGCACAAAAGCAAACTATCCTACTGTATAGGAAAGATAGGAGGCATGGCAAGAGACCACCCTGGCTTAACCAGGAGATCTTCAATGATCTGAAACTCAAAAAAAGAGACCTAATAAAAGTGGAAACTAGGTCAAATCACAAAAGATGAATATAAAAAAATAACAAGTATGTAGGGACAAATTTGGAAAGGCCAAGGTTCAAAACAAAATGAAATTAGCTAGAGACATTAAGGATAATAAGACATCTAACATAATGAACACCAGTGAAAATGAGGTAGGATCAGAGGCTACAACAGGGAAAGAACAAGTTAAAAATTACATAGACAAGTTAGATGTCTTCAATTCAACAGGGCCTGATGAAATATATCCTAGAATACTCAAAGAGCTGACAGAGGAGATATCTGAGCCATTAGCGATTATCTTCGAAAACTCATGGAAGACAAGAGAGATTACAGAGGACTGGAAAAGGGTAAATACAGTGACAATCTATAAAAAGGGGAATAAGGACAACCCAGAGAATTACAGACCAGCCAATTTAACTTCAGTACCCAGGAAGATAATGGAGCAAATAATTAAGCAATCAATTTGAAAACACCTAGACAAAATAAGGTGATAGGTAACAGTCAGCATGGATTTATCAGGAACAAATCATGTAAAAAAAAACTAATAGCTTTCTTTGACTGGGTAACAAGTCTTGTGGATGGGGGGAAGCAGTAGATGTGGTATATTTTGACTTTAATAAGGCTTTTGATTCTGTCTCGCATGACCATCTCATAAACAAACTAGGGAAATACAACCTAGATGGACACATACAAAATAGGAAATGACCACCTAAGAAGAAGTACTGCAGAAAGGGATCTGGGGGGTCATAAATATGAGTTAATAGTGTAACACTGTTGCAAAGAAAGCAAACATCATTCAAGGATGTATTAGCAGGAATGTTGTAAGCAAGACACAAGAAGTAATCCTTCTGCTCTATTCCATGCTGACTAGGCCTCAGCGGAAGTATTATGTCCTGTTATGGGTTCCACATTTTAAGAAAGATGTGGACAAATTGGAGAAAGTCTAGAGAAGAGCAACAAAAATGATTAAATGACCTATGAGGGAAGATTGAAAAAAAAAAAGTTTGTTTAGTCTGGAGAAGAGAAGACTGATGAGAGGCATGATAGCAGTTTTCAAGTACATAGAAGGTTGTTACAATGAGGAGGGAGAAAAATTGTTCTCATTAACCTCTGAGGCTGGGACGAAGCAATGGGCTTAATGGCACTTTAGTTTAGACATTAGGAAAAACATACTGTCAGGGTGGTTAAGCACTGGAATAAATTGTTTAGTGGGGCCGTCATTGGAGACTTTTTTTAAGACCAGTTTAGAAAAACACCCCTCAGGGATGGTCTAGTTAATACTTAGTCCTGCCTTGAGTGCAGGGGACTGTACTAGAAGACCTCTCCCAGTCCCTTCCAGCCCTACGATTCTGTGATGAAGTCATTTAATCATTTACTATTTCTTCATTTCAATTTGGAGTCACTATACCTGCCCACTTGAGAGCTTTCACAAAAGTTAACTCCTAATTCTTAAAACAAAACAAAACAAAACGCAAATAGCAACTGCAATATAATAATTCACTGCCCACACAGCTTTCACAAACACTCACCAATCAATAATCATGTTGTAAAATGTCCCACAGTTCTATCTTCTCACAGTCCACCTCCTCCCAAAATGCCCAAGAAAAATTATGGTCTTTGTGACAGGTTTCAGAGTAACAGTTGTGTTAGTCTGTATTCGCAGAAAGAAAAGGAGTACTTGTGGCACCTTAGAGACTAACCAATTTATTTGAGCATAAGCTTTCGTGAGCTACAGCTCACTTCATCATCTAGAAGGTTAATAAATCCTGGCTTTGGGTGTGTGTATGCAAAAAAAAAATCAGTTCCTGACCTCAAAGAATCAACATGGCAGGCATATTTAACAAGTTTTCCATTTCTGGTCACTAATAGTCCTTTGTTCCCTCCATCCTTGCCCCACCCCCTTCACTTTCCCATGCTCCCAAAGGAGACTTTGTGATGTTTGTATTTAGGCCAGAAAAGTGAAGTTAATTTAAGGAGACGTTGTTCTATATGAAAGGCGTTTTGCCAGTATATACAGATGTTGTTTACTAATGGTACTTTAAGAGCTGTTAAATTTCTAGTTCCTTACTGATGACCAAATCCCACAATGGTTCTGTCAGCACCAACCCCTACAAGCAGAGTCACAGATCTCAAGTGGAACTGTGTGTGGAAGCAAGGACAGAGACCTTTGTGGGATCAAAGTGTATGGGTAAAACCCTCATCAGTTGCACAAATCCTGTGTAAACAAGCTGTGCAAAGATGAATTCACTGGAGACAGGATGAAGGGGAAACCCACCAACTCAAACCCCTCAGTCGCCAGTCTCTATTAGGGTTGCCAACTTTCTACTTGCACAAAACCGAACACCCTTGCCCTGCCCCTCCTACGAGGTCCCACCCCTTCTCTGAAGCTCTGCCCCCCACTCACTCCATCCCCCCTCCCTCTGTCGCTCACTCTCACCACCCTCACTCACTCGCTTATTTTCACTGGGCTGGCTCAGGGGGTTCGGGTGCGGAGGGGTGAGGACTCCATGTGGGGGTGTGGGCTCTGGTGTGGGGCTGGGGATGAGGGGTTTGGGGTACAGGAGGGGGCTCCAGACTGGGACCAAGGGGTTCAAAGGCGGGAGGGGAATCAGGGCTGGGGCAGGAGGCTGGGGCACGAGGAGGGGATCAGGGCTCTGGCAGGGGTGCAGGCTTTGGAGTGGGGCTAGGGAGGAGAGGGTTTGGGTGCAGGACAGTGCTTCGGGGCTGGGATTGAGGGCTTTGGAGGGTGGGAGGGGGATCAGGGCTGGGGTGGGGGTTGGGGAACAGGAGGGGGGCAGGGGTGCAGGCTCCAAGCGGCACTTACCTCAGGCAGCTCCTGGAAGCAGCAGCATGTCCCTTCTCTGGCTCCTATGTGGGATGTGGCCAGGTAGCTCTGCGTGCTGCCCTGTCCACAGGTGCCACCCCTGCAGCTCCCATTGGCCATAGTTCCCGGCACTTGGGGCAGGGGCAGCGCGGAGCCCCCTGGCTGCCCCTAAGCCTAGGAGCCAGAGAGGGGACATGCCATTGCTTCCAGGAGCCACATGGAGCCAAGCAGGCAGGGAGCCTGTCTTAGCTCTGCTGCGCCACTGACCGGACTTTTAATGGCCCAGTCAGCAGTTCTGACCGGAGCCACCAGGGTCCCTTTTCAACCAGGCATTCCGGTCGAAAACCGGACACCTGGCAACCCCAGTCTCTATGGTCTCCTCATCCCCAGCTGGGTTTTTGGTCAATTACTTTTGCAAGACACTCTCCCTGTCCCCGTCCCACTCACAAATCCCTCCTTTTTAGTGCCACAGATGAATTTTAACATCACAAGTTTCTCCACATCATAGAAGGGGGTGCACAGTGTCTCTGCACAGCCACTTCATCACCTGAAACCTGTGTGATAGAACTGTGTTATCTCCAATGCAGTTTGGGCCAGCATGCTCTTCACACAAGGGATGGCAGGATTCCCCATCTTTGATCACAATGTGCAAGGTGAAAAGCAAATATCTATTAACATTACCACAAACACGGGTACAGACTGACAGAGATCTCCCTACGGCCAGGCATGAAATTCTATTTTATTTTCCTTTCGGACAATTACTACCTCTTTCAAAAGTGACTGTGACTTCTTTACAACAGCCAGATAACAATATTAAATGCTGTAGCTCAACTCATTCCACAGTGGGGAAAATCAGCTGGTTTTATCATTCTATCACATTGCCCTTTGGCATCTGTTTTGTATTAGACATTGGTGGAGAATCTGTAAAGTAACTATGAGAAGGGATAATTCTGTCACTTCACTTCTGTTGTGTTTTAATTCTCTGTAGCAATTAAAAAGCTATATTGAATCAATTTCTTTTCCTCCTTTAGGGAAAGATTATGGAATTTGATTTTATAAGCAACAGATCCATCCTCTTCCCACAAACATTATGGCATAGCAAACACATCTGATGGAATCACAAGGAGACAACAAAAGTAATAAAATCTAATAATACTTCACTAAAATTATACTAGTTTAAAATGATCACCTCTTTTATAAAAAGTCCTTTTCAGTTCTATTAATTTCAATGATTTGGGAATAGTTTTGTTAAAAAATCAATGCTCCGTTTAACAATAAGTTACTAAAACATTTAGGAACCACAGCTCATATTCTGCCAGTGATTTTTAAGCAGACTCCATTATTGATTTTAATGGAGAGTTCTGCTTAAAAATTGATGGCATGATGTAGTCCTGAGAGAGGGATAATTGCAAATAGATCTGTGCCTCTCTGGAGCCCCAATGACTTAAAAGGAAAGGGGGATCTGCCTGCATGGATCCAGATGGAGGGTCAGGGACTACTGATCCTTTATGACAGAGAGTTCTAACATTTCTCATGTGCATGAATTTTATGGTAAATTTCCATTATTTACAGCAGGTACATCTTAATTACAGCATGCATTTCTATTCTTATCTCTTCCTTCTCCATTGTAAATCATTCACTGAGCTATCAGAATCCTATTGACTACTAAATTGCCTAATTCTTCACATGGCGAGCTGCCTTACTAAAATGTAGGGCGGTGATGAATCCCTAAGTAGGGCTCAAATTCTTCAGGATGTACTCTGAGATGGGTCCTCAAATTAGTAGAGCCACCACCCCTTTTCCTCCCACAATTTTTTGTTTACCTCCAGTGTTATCTGTGTGATACAGTAGAAGTCATTAACCTTTTCTAACCATTAACAACCAGTTACTACAGATATCTGCTTTAAGTGAAAAGGCCAAGTACAGTTTTGGTAAATTGTTGAGAATGCTGACCATTTAATGCTGACCACTCTATATACAAAAAAGTTTTGGCAGCAAGTAATAGTTCTATGTAGGGCTGTCGATTAATCACAGTTAACTCACGCTATTAACACAAAAAAATTAATCATGATTAATCGCACTGTTAAACAATAAAATACCAACTGAAATTTATTAAATATTTTGGATGTTTCTCACATTTTCAAATATATCGATTTCAATTACAACACAGAATACAAAGTGTACAGTGCTCACTTTATATTATTTTTATTACACATATTTGCACTGTAAAAATGATAAACAAAAGAAATAGTATTTTTCAATTCACCTCATACAACTACTGTAGTGCACTCTCTTTATCATGAAAGTGCAATTTACAAATGTAGGGGGATTTTTTACATAACTGCACTCAAAAACAAAACAATGTAAAACTTTAGAGCCTACAAGTCCACTCAGTCCTACTTCTTGTTCAGCCAATCGCTAAGAGAAATAAGTTTGCTTACATTTATGGGAGATAATGATGCTCACTTCTTAATTACAATGTCACCTGAAAGTGAGAACTGGCATCTTCATGGCACTGTTGCACCCCATAAGGCTTATGTAAAGGTTATGTTATATATATATACATTCATAAGCATATTTCCATTAAGCCTTACGGGGTGCACTGTCACACTGGCGTCACAAAATATTTTTGTGCCAGATGTGCTAAAGATTTTCATATGCCTCTTCATGCTTTGGCCATCATTCCAGAGGACATGCTTCCATGCTGATCACACTTGTTACAAAAATAATGTGTTAATTAAATTTGTGATCGAACTCCTTGGGGGAGAATTGTATGTCTCCTGCTCTGTTTTACCCACATTCTGCCATATATTTCACGTTATAGCAGTCTCAGAGGATGATCCAGCACATGTTCGTTTTAAGAACACTTTCACTGCAAATCTGACAAAATGCAAAGAAGATACCAATGTGAAATTTCTAAAGATAGCTACGGCATGCAACCCAACGTTTAAGAATCCGAAGTGCTTTCCAAAATCTGAGAGGGATGAGGTGTGGAGCATGCTTTCAGAAGTCTTAAAAGAGCAACACTCTGATGCAGAAACTACAGAACCCAAACCACCAAAAAAGAAAATCAACCTTCTGCTGGTGGCATCTGACTCGCGATGACGAAAATTAACATGTGTCAGTCTACACTGCTTTGGATGGTTATCAAGCAGAACCCATCATCAGCATGAACACATGTCCCCTGGAATGGTGGTTGAAGCATGAAGTGACGTATGAATCTTTAGTGCATCTGGCATGTAAATATTTTGCGACGTCGGCTACAACAGTGTCATACAAACACCTGTTCTCACTTTCAGGTGACATTGTAAACAAGAAGCTGGCAGCATTATCTTCTGCAAATGTAAACAAACTTGTTTGTCTGAGCGATTGGCTAAATAAGAAGTAGGACTGATTGGACTTGTAGGCTCTAAAGTTTTACATTGTTTTATTTTTGAATGCAGGGGTTTTTTTGTACATAATTCTACATTTGTAAGTTCAACTTTCATGATAAAGAGATTGCACTACAGTACTTGTATTAGGTGAATTGAAAAATACCATTCTTTTGTTTTTAGTGCAAATATTTGTAATAAAAAATAAAGTGAGCATTGTACACTTTATATTCTGTGTTGTAATTGAAATAAATATATTTGAAAATGTAGAAAAAGTCCAAAATATTTAAATAAATTGTATTCTATTATTGTTTAACAGCACGATTAATTGCAATTACTTTTTTTAATCATGTGATTAATTTTTTTAATCGCTTGACAGCCCTATGTCTATGAAACACAGCACAGTTCCCACAGCCATGGGGAAAATGAACAAGCACCATATAATCTTTTCTGGGACTAGCAGTGCATTGGACATACAAATTCACCAGAAGAACAGCTGTGCTGCACGGAGAAGTTTTCAATAGCAGCTATCTCTGGAGTGGAGGGCAGCAACCAGCACTCTGGGCAACAGAAGGGGGAAAATGAACTTTATGACCGAGGGTGCTATAATAAAAACTCCTACAAATAGTGCCATGAGATATTTATGTGCATGCAGAGCAGACAGGACTTTGTTGCTCAAGGTCTTATCTGAACAATGTTAATGCAACTCTGTTCAGATATCAAAACAAGGGGAAACAGTGTCTTGGTCTCTCTGTAAAGGTAGTACAAGGTCAAAATGAAATTCAGTTGTTGATATGAGCCCATGAAGACAATGATGATATCAAAGGGAAATAAAGCAGATCACATCTGAGTTCCACAACCCCAAGGATACAGTATGCTACCATTTGTTCCTTAATATTGGGAATGTCTGTTTTCAGAACACGTCCTGGTGCCCGAGCTATTTAATTTCACTTTTTGGAACACCCACCATCACCACCACCACCTACCCACAATGGAGGCTCTGGCTAGAGGCTGAGAAAGTGAAAGTGAAATTGAAAACAGACTGACTTCTTAAGGACCACCTCTTAAGTGCACATGCTTCTTAAGGACCACCTCTTACTAGGGTGTCATCTGTTGTCATTCTGTCCCTAAAACACCTACCAGTGATTATCAGTCACCTAGCACAACCCCTTGCCTTCATCAGTTGTGCCAGCACCTGCTTGTGCACACCTCTTAGATACCACACAAAAATTTTCCTTTGCATTGACCCCAATCGCCAACACTGTAGCTCCTGTCTTTCACTTTAGTAAATATCAGGACAATGGGCTAAGAATGACAATATTAATTTATGGAGGTGGCATTGCAATGTCAAATCAAGCTTATGGTATCAAGATGAAATACAACAGTGTCAGGATAAATCTACAGCGCTGACAGCATGAAGTCAAAATGGAGGCATGTCACTGTAGATCTACAGAAGTAACATTAAACTGTCAAAATAAAATCAGCTCATTGGAATTTTGCAAGGCTTAATGGTTGTGTGTTTATTTTTTTCCCAAGGTATTATATAATTTACATTCACGCCCTCATCTCGGCAAGCAAGTTGTTTCCCTATTCCCACACAGTAAGTGTGGGTGAGTAAATGTTGTGCTTGGGTTAGAAAATGTTAATGCAATCTACAGTGAGGGAGAAATCCTGCATCTGCCTTTGTGACCATGGAGGATCCCCTACAACCCAAGCAGAACTAGAGTGCCTCTGCTGCACAAGGTGAAAGGTGGGATTAGAGGGTGCATATCTCTGCAATATATTCCTGCATAGCAGCATAGTGGGGGTGGTGCATGGGCAGGACAAAGGAGGAGCCGGGCTTGAGGATACCGTGCTACGGGGATCCAGCTAACCTCTCCCTATGCAAAGCCATGCAAAGCCCTGCAGAATCTACCACAGCAAACCAGTCTATCTAGCAAACCTCTCCGCCATGCAAAGCCCCGTGGAAGCTACCATAGTCACTGAGCAGGAATAAACTCTGCAGAGTGGCTCTGTAGCCACTTCATGGCTTGGAATGCTCTTGTAACCCACACACCTCCTGTGTGAGGTGCTCTGTCCCACCTAGAGGCACCAAGACCACATACAGAGAGATTAATGATTAATACTGTGTGCTTTCTAGTGGCACTAAGACCACTTAGAAAGAGAGATTAATGAGTCTGCTCTACAACCCTAGCTAACAGCCATAGGGCTTTTAACTTATGCAATAGAGGCTCATGCACTAAGCTCCAGAGGCCCCAGGTTCAATCCCGCCCACTGACGACCCGGGTCTGTCAGCGTTACACTCTGAACCTACTGAGACAGCGTGTGTGTGCTTAAGATCTAACAAAAAGTAGTTTTACGTAAAAACACTCTTATTTGTACCAATCATTTATCAGACGGAGGAGCTGTGTCCCCATTGATTTAGTCCTGACAGCGCCTGGAGAGAAACAGGTTACCACTGCCTTGATTCTGAAAACCTAGGGTAACAATGTGACGGAGAGGAAGTAGCTCTGTAGGGGGCCAGCTCAACTCACTCCCTCTAGCTGTGTAGCACTGCTCCTAACTCTGTCCCACACACCGAGCTCAGGGACTATTTTCTTTGGAGCTCATGAGCTTCACCTGGGAGAAGGTGAAATTCAAGGGAGTGTAGGGACAAATTATTGGAAATCGGCTCCCTACATATCTTCCTCTGAGGTGGAAGCAAAATGGATTAGGATGAGGCATCTCAGAGGAGGAACACTTACTTTTGAGAGAGAAGCCTGAAAACTGGGGCTAGACGTGCAATTTCTTTCTGGAACAGACAGATCTGACAGAGATTTTCTTTTGTTCTTGACTTTGTGGGAAACCTGGTCTGAGTGAGTGAGGGAAACGGACAACGTGGATAAGGAGTTACCCTGAGTTAGCTTAAGGGTAGATTGTTAGATTTGTTTCACATTTTCTTGAGAGAGGAGGGCTGGATAGCCTCTTGAGTTGAGAAGGGCTCCTCAGGCTTGTATTAGATCTCTTCCCTCTGTGGCGGTGCGTGCATTGCTGGGCTCACTAAGAGGAAGGAGAGTTGGACACTGAATAGAAGAACCCAGAAGTTCATAGGGGATCAGTTACAGCCAGACAAATGATTGTATTTGTGACCCAGTGAAAACAGGTAGCTTAAATTTCCAGTATTAGAAGCATGTTTGAAGAGAGAAGTTGAGAAAACAACTGCTCTGCAGAGGAGGTACAGACCCTTCTTGAGCTGCTGTTGAGGCAGACCGAACTGTGTGGCTCTTTGGGTGTTGGGGGAAAGAGGCAGAGCTCAGCAAGGGATACGCAATCCACCCTCAATGCTCCCTGGAGACAAAGTCCATTGTGAGGCTCAGTGGAGCTGAAGATTAATTCTGGACTTTCTATTTATGTATTTTTTGTAACGGCTGTTTTCATGATGCATAGATGCATCAAATTAAAGACTAAATGGAACTGCACTAGCTAAAATGCTTTTGTACAATATATCTGTATATTTTTCCCCATTAACTGAACCTGCAGAGAGATCAGCAGGGTGTTTTGACAGCGAATATTTAAACCTCATCATCAGATATGAGAAGGTGTATAGATGAAACATCTTGCTAGCATAAATCTATACAGTTTCAGTTGATTGAATCATGAACATAGATGAAACAGACAAAATGCTAGTCTTGTACAGGGCACCATTTCATTTCTCCTACATATTTAGCTACTTTCCACCACTAATACAGGGTGATGGAGAGCCTTTTTGATATGGCTTTCATTATTAAAAATATGTATATTGTTTTGCAGGAAATATTATGTGAATTCTTTGAGACAGTGCAAAAATACCTTCCTGCCCCACCCTCCAACCCCCAAACTAGAGACAATGTAAAAATTGTTGAAAGACAATGGGAATTTTTCCTATTTCTGCAGAACCCTATGTTAGTGCTTTTTGACAGTGCAATTGATTTTCTAGTAAACTATATTCATTTTTGCTTCAAGTTTGCTAAATGACTGCAGGACCAACACAAATCTGCAGGAAAGTTTGCTAAATAAAGGTGAGATTTTTTTTTTCCACCACAAAGCTGCAGAAAACTTTGTCATTCATGAGTGATATGGAATGTGTACTTTGGAAGCTATTGCTTTGGAATATACTGTATACCAGGGGTGGGCGAACTATGGTCTGCAGGCCGCATCTGGCCCGTCAGAACTTTTAATCCATCCCTTGAGCTCCTGCTGGGGAGCGGCATTGGGGGCTTGCCCCACTCCACCCACCTGGTGCTCCCCAGCCCCTGACTAACAATTCCTTGTTGGGCATCATCTTCCCGCATGCAGAGCCACACTGCGTAGGGGCCAATGGCACCACTTATCCAGACTTCACCGCACTGTTTCCGGGATCGGAGCCCCGCCCCTACATAGCAGCACGCGACCAATCCCCGAAGCGCCAGCCTCCTCGTGCCAGCCTCTGCCCAAACTAACCAATGATCAAGGCCAGCAGCATCGCAGGATACTGCCCCTAATCGAGTCCAATTAGGAACGGCGAGCTCCTTCATTGATGAATCGTTGAGGCACTGCTCCTCCAAGAGATTCGATTCATTCCTCATCAGACAATCACCATGGCCCAGACCCTTCCAGTCTCCTATGCCCCCCCCTCGAGACTCTCAAAACTGCCCAGGGGCCACACCCGTCTCCGCCTGTGGTGGTGCCTGGTATGGCCGCATTGGTGTCACTGCCAGCAGGACCCCTAGGAGTTCCTGGTACCACCCCTGTAGAGCCTCCCACCCACACGCACCACACCCATGAGTCCTCCGTCCCACCTTGGTAACATCCCTTACTATATACAAACTTTGAATGAACACGGATTTCCACAATGAGAATGACACCGGACTTTGATGCCATTGTAAAGAAGAGTGACCAGCTGCATTGTTCACATTAATCAAAGAGGGTGTGGAAAAGGGGTAAGTTTGGTTTAATTATTGTAATGTGTTGTTATGATGGTATATTTATAATAATAAGTAAGATTTTATGTTTATTTCCACTAATACATATCTTTATTAAATAGACTTTATTTGAATATCTCTGAATTGTTAATTTAGTGAGCATTCATGGCCCGCCGTAAAATTTCCATACCCAGATGTGGCCCTCAGGCCAAAACGTTTGCCCATCCCTGCTGTATACAGACTGTGAACATGTGACTTTCCCAGCTATATTAAAACACATCCTGTGTAAGCTCAAAATTCATGCCTTTATTTTGACTTTATTATCAAATGAACAAGACCATAAGAATGATCAAAGCCTTTCCTCCAGGCTTGGCTACTCAACCCACCCTCTATGTCATCTCTGCTACATAACCAAAATCACTTTTCCTGAGCAAGCCAGCTCTGAAGCCTGTTTCCTCTCTCTAAGCTTGTTATTGCTGGTGGGAATCATATAGTGAGGATAGCCTCAGTCCCTGCCTCTAGGACAGACTATTAACTCCTTACTGCTCTTTCTGGGGCAGAGATCTGTCATCCCATCACAGATTAAAGAGTAAGACATTTTTTCTGATATTTAAGGTCATGCATAAAAGCTTTTTTAAAATTTATTTGCATGACTATTCCACAGAATTTCCAATATAAAGCTTTTAGCACTATACACTTTGATAGTTTAATTGCCATTACTCATTTATTTACTGTATTATGAAAATCCTGCCCTTACGTCTAGGAACCACATTGCAGAAGGAATTGATGGTTCTGGCTTTGCACAGAGTTCATGTCAAGATGATGCATGGCAGAGAGAGGCAGAGGAAACATGATGTGATCTTCACCTTATTGCCATTTCAAAAAGGAGCAGTGTGTACCCACCACCAGTCAACCTACTAAGGCCTCATTGTGGGACACAGTCTGCAACAAAGACCCAGAGTGAGGGAATTTCACAAAGTTTGGTTCTCTTGCCTATCTTTAACTTCTGCATGAAGCCATTAGAGGAAGCTGAGAGCCATCACGGGCCCAAATGCCAGCAATATACAGACGGCACATTGCTTTGCATGTTCAAACTCATTGTGTAGTAATACTAAAGAGCATATAGATGCAAAATATAATGTATTGAACAAAAATGAAAGGTTGAAACAAAGATAGAGAAAATTTCCCACAAAGGTGTTTTTCACGTTGTCATATAAATGAGTATAAGTGATTTCAATTATATTTCACTTTTTTTCCATGTAATCAATAGAACATTTTAATATATGATTACATGTATCAATCCTATTTTATATGCTGAATATCACCCTCTCATTACTTGCAGTTTGCTTAAGCAAAGCAATCCATTCTGCCTCTGCTGGAGAAGAAACAAAACACTGTCACAATATCATTTGTCTTGCTCTTGTTAATGCTACTCATCATAACAAATTGTTGTGATTTTGAGATACGTTCCGTATTTGGAACATTTACTTAATAAACACAAGGTTGGAGAAACGTTTACATCTTCTGGAGAATCTTGTGATTTGCACTAAAGACCAGGGACCAGATCAATTGGTCACTAAGAGGAGTGTAGAGGGTTCATTCTGCGCAGGAAGAGAAGGGGAACAGCCACACCTACAGTATTGTACTGCTCCCACTGAGTCCTCTTTGTGTAGCAAGGATCTGTTACTCGGGAGGCAGCTTTATGCAGAAGGGGGGAGGACAGGGGTGGAGCTAGGGCATGCACAATATTCCTCCCCCCATGCCCATCAGAAATCCCAATGGAAAATTAGTGTACCCTGGGGCTGCATTAACTCCTCTACAATTCCTCCATATTCCTAGCAACAGCAAGGCATTTGGAGAAAATGCTCGGTGCCATAAAAAGACTAAAGAGTAGGAAACAATGTCAGTAGTGTCCTTTCATATTTCCAAGCCAAAAATCACTTCTAAATGATTCATGCAGGCTTTCAGCCGCCTCTGGTCTTGGCATAATCAGAAAATCGCAAAAGAGCAAAAAACAACATATTAAAATATTGACTCGAGTTTTTAACCTGTAAATAATATTTAAAGTATCAGAAGTTTCCAGCACCATTGGTTCCATAAGCTAAAACTAGTGTATTTTTTGTGCTGGTGCAGGTATTGAGAAACAAAATCACATTATAAACCATTATTTGTGGAGTTATCGGGCCTGTCTATCTGTCAATAAGCTCAATGTTATAGTGCAAATAAATAAATTTTAGATTACTCAAATTGTAGAGTGAGCTGTAGCTCACAAAAGCTCATGCTCAAATAAATGTGTTAGTCTCGAAGGTGCCACAAGTCCTCCTTTTCTTTTTGCGAATACAGACTAACACGGCTGCTACTCTGAAACCTGTCATTAGAGTCTTCTGTGATTTGATGTGAGATGACATTTTGAAATGACAACATAACACTCAATACTAAGTTTCCCATTGCCTATAATTTCCTTAACAGACAGAGAACAAAGAGTCAAAAGTAAAAGCCAAATTCTGCTACTCAGACAAATAATGCAACTTTCATTTGTTTCTGCTCATACCGGAGGGCAAAATATTCAAGTTGCTACATTTGCTTTATTATTTATTACTTGTACTGTGGTAGCTCCTTTGAGACCCCAGTCAGTTTTCTAGGCATTACATTGTGCTAGGCATTATGTTAACGTGTAAATAAGAAAACCCTGGACCAGAGAGCTTACAGCCTAGAATTGTGACAGGACATAACAGATAGAATAACAGACAAAAGGAAGAGATAAGAGTAAAATGGCCATGCTATGTATAATAAGCAGTGGCCTCAGCTTGCTATCTGAATGGCCATTGTTTGCTTGGAATGCACTCGTGTCCATGAAGTGTTACACAGTTTAAAAAGAAGAAGAAAAAAATGAATTGTTTAAAAAGAATAAAAATATTAGAGCTGGTTGGAGAAAAGTTCTGATGGAGCTTTTCGGGGCAAGGGCAGATTTAACTGATTTGTTGAAATCACAATGTTCTGTGGGGATGTTAGGTGAAATGTTCTGTGGAAATTTCAATGCCAGGCAGGTCTTGGTCAGCAATTTGCTTGGTTTTCTAGAGCTTTCCTTTCCGGATCCTCAGCAGCCTGCTTGCCAGGCTACCTTGGAGTCTGAGACCCCAAGGCATCCAGGGTCCATTGCTCTGCAGTAGGCAGCAGCAGGCAGACTGCAGAGGAGCCCGGTGGAATGCCCCGGAGCTGGGGCTCCATGCCCGTTTGTGAAGATTTTTGAAACTTTTCATTTTCATTCCAAATTGGAATGAAAACTGTCCCATCCTTGAATCACAGTCATAGAGAGTTTAATTTAAAGCCAGAATGGACCACCAGATCTTCTAAACTGACCGCATCTATAACATACCACCCAGCACCCACATACCAAACCCAACAATCAGAATTAGACTGAAGTATTACAACCCATGGGAGAGTAAACTATTCTGTGCCAATGGCGGAGAACAGGAAGGATCTAGTTGCACCAATGCCCGAGGCCTCTACAAGGGCAGGGAATTAAGTGAGCTACCCAGATAATCCCAGCAAGTGACCCAAACACCATACTGCAGAGAGAGGTGAAAAAAACCCCAAGGTCTTGTGGAGAATTCCTTTCTGACCCCACATATGAGGATCATAACAACATAAGAATGGTCATACTGAGTCAGACCAATGGTCCATCTAGCCCAGTATCCTGCCTTCCAACAGTGACCAATACCAAGTGCTTCAGAGGGAATGACCAGAACAGGTAATCATCAAGTGATTCATGCAGTCTCGCCAGCTTCTGGCAAACAGAGGCTAGGACACTTCAGAGCATAGTTTTGCATCCCTGCCCATCCTGGCTAATAGCCACTGATGGACCTATCCTTCATGAACTTACTTAAAAAAGTTCTTTTTTGAACTTTGTTATAGTCTTGGCTTTCAGAACATCCTCTGACAAAGAGTTCTACAGGTTCCTCATGTAATAAAAACTGTCCTATCTTGTATTCAGTTTGCTCCCTACACTGTGTTTTCCTCCTCAAAAAATACTTGCTGCGGCACACTCAAACACTACACTGACAGCTATTCTGAAGCCCATTAAACCCCAGTAGCTCTATTCCACACAACAAGATGCTTCTGCCAGAACAGTTACTACAGAAGCAATATAATGATTGATAAGTCACAAAATATTCTTCGTAACTTACACACACGTCAAAAAGATCTTGACTGAGGTATATATCATGAGACACAATCTGCAGTATATGTCACATTGCAAAATAATTGGCTGTAACTATTGATAATGAGCTTTATAAAAAATAAGATTTATACCACTGCAGAAGATTTATCTCTTGTACTTGAGGCACGAATGAAAATAATTTGACTAACAAGCTCTTAATAAAAAATATAATATCTGTACATTTTGTAGTCACCACTGACTGGAAAGGCACAAGGTTTGGCCAGGAAAGGAGCATATATTGCATACTGTCTCCTGAAACTCCCACTGGAGTGGTATAATTCTGCCCCTCTCCCAACACTGCACAAAACCAGTATTACTAGGAAGGACTAGATTTGTATTGGTAAATGTTGATTTCACTGTCACGTACACACCCACCAATGGAAAAATATTTCCATTGGTGATAATCTATATTTACAGAAAGGCCAAGTAAGTAAAATGCTGTTTGAGAACTTATTGGAGTTTAATTTAAGCATATTTCTTTTGTATATTTCGGCATGTGATGTTGACAATGTGTGCTTTAACATTTATAAAGCATTGCAACTTTTATATCTCAATGTTTACTCATTAAATAATGTCTGATTTGCCCCATCATTTCCCCAAACTGTGAAAATGTAAATTGATAAAAAATAAAAATGCTTAAACTCATAATTTTGCACAACTGTGAAAATATAAATTGATAATAATGGGAAAATGCTTTAAAATAAACATCAATAGTATCCATCAAAATTATAAAAAAATAAAATTGAATTCAGCCAAGCCTAGGCATAACTGAACCCAATAATGTGTTCTACAATATATTTCAGTCGTACCTTCACCATGTCACTTGAAGGTATTGTGTGCACAGAACAGGCATTCGACATTACCAGGAAAAAAAAAAACAGCTGGTAGAATTGTTTTAGGAAAAGGAACTGGGACAATGTGAACATACACTGAAAGGGTCTAATGCTTCAAGAGAAAATAATTCAGTGCCAATGACGAGGGAGTTCATTTGTAAGAATTGTCCCTCTTCTACTATCTCCCGTGCTCTCATTTCATAAAAATAAGTTACTAAATTTTGGGACACTATAAACCAATTGCAAAGTTGACACTGTAGAGACGATCAAGAGGCGTGCCAACTGTAGTTGATTTATTAAACAAGAGGCACCTATGTGAACACTATGAGTGCCTTTGACAAATAATTAAAAATATAGTCTATAAAAACATCAACCCCATAATATATAATAAGGCAGCACAAAAAAATAAACTAAATTCCACTCTCTTTATGTAAAACTCCTATAGAGCCATCTTTTTAGCAGATCTCCAGAAAAGATTTGCCTTGCTAGTCAGCAGATTTGGGCTATTTTGGTCCAAAGGAATTTGATGTTATTTGTGATTTCAAGACTTGTCTACTAGGCTCTAAACAAGATACATTTTTTATCCCCACACAGGCCACTGAAAGGTTATTAGAAGGTAATGACTTCAGGTCAATACTGAGTGGGGTCACCTTACAACCAATGATAAGTGAAAATCTCTGAAATACATTACTAATCTCCTAGGCTATACTGTCTTTGCACACATATTTTAAATATTTTGGAAATTCTGGTGGGATTTATACCTTGTGCAGACCCACTGAAGTCAATTAGGTTGCATAAAGAGTAAGTCAATGCAGAATTTTGTCAAGTATGTTTGCCAGGTAGACAATTGATCCACAATCTTATTGTGCAAAACTTGATTGTGAAATTTACTCCACCTGATGTATGCAATTTGTAGAAAATGTTGATATTGTAGTCTGGAACTTTTCAAACCATGAACAAAATTTTGTTATATACGTTTACATAGTGGTACACTATAAAAACTTGTATAGGAGACAAAATTAATTTCAAGTAATGTAGTGTCTTGCACAACTTCTATCATTAGTTATGAGATATGAGCAGCACTGGTAAGATTCAACGGATCAATCTGCAAAAATTAATGACATGGTCTCTCATAACCTAGTTTATACTTTGCACCTCAAAAGACTGAGGATCGCAAAGTGCTTTAAAACATAGTTCAGGGACTCTTTCAACACCTCTGTAAGGTACATAACCATTATCTTAACTTTACTGGTGTTGAACCCAGGGCACAGAGAAATTAGACGATTTGCCAAATTGTTGTTGTTGCAGTAAGTCAACAGTAGAGTCAGAAATATAATGCA
The DNA here is from genome assembly GCF_965140235.1 of Caretta caretta. Classification (NCBI taxonomy): domain Eukaryota; kingdom Metazoa; phylum Chordata; order Testudines; family Cheloniidae; genus Caretta; species Caretta caretta. The sequence continues at coordinate 67,855,093 of NC_134216.1, read as the reverse complement.
GTTCTCCTCAATTCCAGTCCTGTACTTTAAACCACTACACCATGGTCACTTTATTAAAAACAACCACCATACTACAATGAATCTGCAACTTCTTTAATAAATAAAATGACATTACATTAAAAGCATAGTGGAATTGGAAGCAGACTCCATGAAGGCAACCGCACTGAAATTTAGTCCCATTTATGGCTTTGTGCGTGAGAGGGAGCCAATCTCACTGGCTGTTTTAAACTAAGAACTTTTTTTTCCTGCTCACACTTATGTTTAAATATATTTGAACACTGCCTACGTTCCATTGTGTTTTAAAATGTAAACCAAGCCAGCAAGGATCTTCTTTCTTCTCATGAAAGAATCCCACGAGATACCAAAAACTCCTACAGTTTTTCCAGACCATCTATGACAATTTTTAAGTGATGGCACTCAATTTCACTAAGTTATCTAGAGGTTTATCTAGCCATTCACCTTCACATGTATTTTATAAGCACAGACATTAACTACAGATTCCAGGATGGGGTTTGGCCTAAGGACAGTAAGTCCCAGTGGACCCTACTATAAGGCCCACCAGCTACAACAGCAGTAGTCAGAATAGGAAGCAGGGGTGAATGCCTAAAATAGTTGAATCCTCAGTGGGCCAGAGAAATCAAGTAAGAATTTATATAAAGTAGAACAGCTTCAATGGCAGAAATTGAGAGAGAAATGCCAAAATAGCCAGTAGCCAGGCACTCACCTGGGAGGCAAGAAGACTTGCTTTCAAGTCCCTGCTACAGAGCAGGGTTCAAACCTGGCTCTCCCATATCTCATGTAATTCTCTAATCACTGGGCATAAGGCGGAGATTAGCACCACCACCTCCTTCTCTTTCATGAATGGTTCATAAATTCCTTTGTGAATCTAGCCTGAATAATCAAAATGCTTCATTTTGATAAATGTCATGATGGTTAATTTTGACTTTTCAAAAAAAAATATTGTTTTTTCCTTTTCATAGAATCACAGAATATCAGGGTTGGAAGGGACCTCAGGAGGTCATCTAGTCCAACCCCATGCTCAAAGCAGGATCAATCCCCAACTAAATCATCCCAGCCAGGGCTTTGTCAAGCCTGACCTTAAAAACTTCTAAGGAAGGAGATTCCATCACCTCCCTAGGTAACGCATTCCAGTGTTTCACCACCCTCCTAGTGAAAAAGTTTTTCCTAATATCAAACCTAAACCTCTCCCACTGCAACTTGAGACCATTAGTCCTCGTTCTGTCATCTGCTACACTAAGAACAGTCTAGATCCATCCTTTTTGGAACCCCCTTTCAGGTAGTTGAAAGCAGCTATTAAATCCCCCCTCATTCTTCTCTTCCGCAGACTAAACAATCCCAGTTCCCTCAGCCTCTCCTCATAAGTCATGTGTTCCAGTCCCCTAATCATTTTTGTTGCCCTCCGCTGGATGTTTTCCAATTTTTCCACATCCTTCTTGTAGTGTGGGGCCCAAAACTGAACACAGTACTCCAGATGAGGCCTCACCAATGTTGAATAGAGGGGAACGATCACATCCCTCCATCTGCTGGAAATGCCCCAGCATATACTTCCCAAAATGACATTGGCCTTCTTGGCAACAAGAGCACACTGTTGACTCATATCCAGCTTCTTGTCCACTGTAATCCCCAGGTCCTTTTCTGCAGAACTGCTGCCTAGCCATTCGGTCCCTAGTCTGTAGCGGTGCATGGGATTCTTCCGTCCTAAGTGCAGGACTCTGCACTTGTCCTTGTTGAACCTTATCAGATTTCTTTTGGCCCAATCCTCTAATTTGTCTAGGGCCCTCTGTAACCTATCCCTACCCTCCAGCGTATCTACCTCTCCTCCCAGGTTAGTGTCATCTGCAAACTTGCTGAGGGTGCAGTCCACACCATCCTCCAGATCATTTATGAAGATATTGAACAAAACTGGCCCGAGGACCGACCCTTGGGGCACTCCACTTGATGCCGGCTGCCAACTAGACATGGAGTCATTGATCACTACCCGTTGAGCCAGACAATCTAGCCAGCTTTCTATCCACCTTATAGTGGATAGAAACAATTCACTGAAATTGACATGAATCTGCAAAATGTTTCAGTGGACCCAAATCTGCATTTTTTGGCAAAAAATAAAAAACAAACAAAAAAAAAGTTTCAGCCAAAAAATTTCATCCTGCTCTAGTCCTGATAAGTCTTCAGTTGCTAGCACAATACAAAGAAAGAATAATAATGGTTACATTAATGAAGAGCATTATGGGACTGTCACAGTGTGGTTTAGCCTCTCAAAAATTTGCACTCGCACATGTTGTCAGTTCAGAGAAAAAAAATCAATCAGCAATTGGCATACAGCGATTAAATACTAATAGACAGTAACTTTATGTATTGCTGATTCACAGGAAAGAAAATGAAAAGAAATAGTGACAAAAACATACCATCTGATCAAGGAACTGAATTCACATTATGACAACTTACATTAGGGGACCCTCCATAGTTCCCTCCAAGAATCTTGGGAGATTTGTGATAGAAAATGGCTACATACCACTTTGAGCCCCCATAATTCTGTGGCCAGTTGGGGGCCAGTTTGCTCCACCAGAGAAGATAAATTTATACCCCGCTGCAATGGCAGTTCTCCAGTCATGACCCTTCACCTTGATATATCCCCTATGCTGGCTCTGTTCTACTTGGGCATACCTCAGTCCTCAGCTGGCCACTAAGACCAGCTGTAACTGTGTTTTGAGCCAATGGAGTAGTGCAATGCAGACTAGAATCTGGACCTAACTAATGACAGAAAGCATAGAAATATAGGGCTGGAAGGAATGTCAAGAGATCATCTAGTCCACCCCTTCCTGCTGAGGCAGAATCAAATACACTTAGATCATCCCTGACAGAGGTTTGTCGAAGGGTATGTCGACACTGGCAAGTTTCTGTGCAACAAGTGATACCACTTTTATTAAAGCGCTGGAATTAAACCGTTGTTGTGCATCCACACGGTGCTCCTTGTGACGGTGGAGCGCATCCACATTTAGCAGCTCTTGCAACGGCAAAGAAAGCAATGCACTGTGCAAGTGGGAGCAGGGTGCTTTGGGAAGGGTTTGCAGTGCCTCAGGGGGCAGGCACAGGGTCACATGATGCAGGTTTCCCAATCCCATTGTTCCATTCCATGGACATCCTATTACATTGCCAGCTGCTTTTCAACTGAAGTTGGGGGAGAGAGGGGGGCAAAGAGTGTGTGACAGGGAGTGTGTGTGTGTATGGTGGGGGATAGAGACAGGGTTCTTTTGGGGGACAGGGAGTGTGTCAGCATGCTGTCTTGTAAGTTCAGACAGTGGCAGGAAGCAGCCAGTCCTGAGGCGGGAGAGAGGGAAACCCCGACATCAGCTCCTATCTCCCTCCCCAGCTCTCTCTCTCTCACACACACACACATACACCTGCCTCTGTGTTCAACAGCACGAGCATTCCACATTAATGGTTTGCTTTGTGTCCCAGAGCAGATCAGCACAGCACCCAATGGCTGTCAGAAACAGAGCTTTGAAAGGGGAGGGGTGCATGCCTCCAGGGCAGCCGAGTTCAAAACAATGAGCAGAGCGGCCATTTGAGGGATTATGGGACACTTGTGGAGGCCAATTGATTGCTTTCTGCGCTGTAATGTGTTTACACTGCCAACATAGCGTTGCAGTCTCTGAGCTTTAAGGGTTACGACTCTTGTCGAGGTGGGTTTTTTGCACCTCTGCGATTGAGGAGTTTCCGCGCACTAAGTGGCTTGGCAGCGTGTACACCTTAGGAGTTACACTGCAGAAAGCTGCTTTACTGCACAGTAACTTGCCAGTGTAGACAAGGCCTTTAATATATTAAGTAACGTGTCTATCTGTGTTGATACTTTATTATTAAATAAGCAAGTGAAATAGAGTGAACTGATTGGCCAATAATCCCAAACTTGACTGTAATCACCGCAACTGACTGCTCAGAATGTGGAGCTCTGAATGTTACGCTCACAGTTCGGAATTTATGCTAATGAGATTAAAACCTTTTATTAACACAGTAGGCCTCCGGTGTGAGAACTGCCACATTAATTTGCACCTAGTTGTCTTGACAGCACTTTGTTTTGTGGCTTTATGTCAAATAACACAACAGGCAAAGATAAATATAAGGTGATTTACACCCTGTCTTGTTTTTCTGCTTAACAAACAATAAAAATACTGACAGGCTAAATCCTTAGTTTTTCTCACACGTCACCCAAGTTTATTCACATTGACTTTAACAGGAGTTTTGCCTAAGAAATGAGTAACAACTGATGAAAGGTCTCTGGTATTTTATACATATTTAATTTAATTTACACAACATGGATGTACTGGGTACTAAGGTAAAATAAAAGCCTGCAAAAAAATAAAGAATGACAGATTTTAAATACTGTGTCTTAAAAATGCAATACGTCTACAAATCACATTTAATAAATTGATTATCCTGATTTATGCTTACACGTGTAAATGTTGGGCCAGTTCCTTGCACCTTTCCTCCCCACGAGTCCATGTGCTTTGTGCTGATCAGGCTGCTGGAAAGAAGCCCTAATGACTCAGCTACATCCCTAGCATAGGGGGATTTCCTGGTGATGTAAAATCAGCTCTACACCACCTTCTTCTTCTGTCCTCCCAGGTGGGGCCTGCCTGACAGACTGTTGTTGTCAACATAACATAGAGCCCTCCCTGTATTCTAAATTACAGCAGGATCTGAACCCTGGCCCCCAGTTGGCCCCAAGATCCAGGGAGTGGAAAGATGCACCTCAGAGGCTATTCCAAGTGCAGCAAAGCCAAACCAAGGGTCCTGGACCCTAAAGTACAAACAGTTATGATATTTGCAGTAATCATCTCTATTGACATTTGTTAATATTTTAATGTCTTTACTTAAATCTTTCTAAACATTAGCTCCGTGACATTTTCCCCTCACTTAATTTTCGAGTTTATTTAATTTATTTGGTTTACCAGATTATTATTTCAAGGGTTGTTCCCTTAACTTCCTCAAACTCATGCCTAAGCCTCACACACTTGATTATCTCATTCTGCCTTCGGTCTATGGCAACAAGATACTATACAAGAGGAAACTGAGAATTTTTATTTTTTTTTTACAAAGGAAAATATTTTGATACGCTGTTATTGTCATGGGGAAAGCCCTGTATTTTACTAGAATGGAAGTATACTCTAGTTGAAGTAATGTGCTTCAAAGGATACCTTTTTGAGGGGACAAACTTTGTTAAGAAATTTCAGCAATAGTGACTGGTGATCTCTACAGGGAGAGTGTGGGGGAAGGGAAGGACTCCTACTCCTTGGACCCAGGATGTGGAATTTCCATTCCATGCTTTTTCCTTGGACTGGCAGCATTTGAGGAGCTCCAACAGAACTGGGCTCTGCATCACATACATGTGCACAGACCTTGCACATCCTTCCCAAATCCTGCCCCTCTGCAGAAGAACCACACTGGTTCCACAACATGTGGTGCTTGCTGCACCTGCAGAGGAAGTGGCAAGATTTGACCTAAATGGGAAGTTCACACTAACCCAAGAATTAAGTTTGCATACTACACTACACTGAAACAAGATTTCCACTTGATTCACTATGAACTGATTTTTGCTACATCAGAGCTCTGTACGAGGGATCCACTCTGCTCAGTAATTCAGTAAATCTGTGTCCAAATTTAAATGTGCATTGGGTGACATTAACTGTAACAATATTATCTCATTTTTTTAATTGTATATGGGTGAGGTAGGTGAGCTAATACATATTATTGAGACTACCTTCTCTTGCTAGGAGAGACAAGCTTTTGAGGTCCAATAAAAGCTATTTCCTCACCCACTTTGTCTTTCTAATATCCTGCCACTAACACACCTTTCTTGTTTTTGAAAGTTTCATCATACAGTAAACACTGTATACTTCTTCTTAAACTTTGTATTTGTTATTTTACACAAGCTAATGTTATTTTATTGGACATACTAAAACTGCTTCTTACAAACTTCCTCTTTTGTATCTGGAAAAATAAGAGCACTCAGAATAATAAATTCAATCACCTCCAGGAGAGGGGGGCGGGGAAGAAACACCACAAGAAATCAAGGATGTCTCAATCCAATATAGAATCACTTTACTATATGCATTCTGTACCATCAGAAATGAGTAAATTAGGTTATTGCTGTGTAATGCTGTTCTCGGAATATATTGCCTCCACTCCTGGAGCTTATGTTGTCTCATAAGGACCTTAAAAGCATAGACTTTAGGGGTCCAGTACGTCAAAACAAGCCACTAGTGGGTTCCCAAACTTACTAATTAATCTGCCACAAAGTGATCCACAGGCAAGTGCAGAAGGTGGGAAGAAGCATGTGGATCTGTGGAGGCAATATGATTAGAAAACTCTGGAAGTAACCCAGTTTTTTTGCCACTACAGATTCGCACTCTTGGAAACAGCAAGCAGGAAAGCCCCAGGAGTTGAGTTGGGGAGTCTTCCTAATAAAGGAGAAGAGACTGAAGCAGTGCCCTACCCAACCATTTTTAAAGCTAACCTCCCAAGCCATTGGAAGTCAGCATAAAATTACAAAGAAGTTGCTGTATGGATCCTACCCACAAGGCTGGGGAAAATGTATTCAGACAGCTGTGGTAGGCTAAATGCATGTGTACGTTAATCTGCAGCTATTGACAATGAAACAAAATACTCATACAAAGACATGTCCCTTAAAAAATCTTTGCTTGTAAAGAAGCTTTCCTATAAATCCACCTGTCAAAATTCAGAGCTGAAGTTTCTTTCAGTAACTATGTCGATTTCAAGACACCGCTAATCATAGTGACATTTTCTGTACTATTCCATGCATGGAAAATATCCTTGAAACAAGGAAGAAAAGGATCAGGTAAAACATTTGAAGCTCCCTTGCCATCCTGCCAAGGGGAATTACTAGAAGGATTTCTTGAAAAGAAAAATGCATCTTCCATGAAAGAAGAAAGAACAGCCTGCCATCCAAAGAATTATGGAGAACAATAAAGCTGCCCAATAAACTCTAATGTAAGTTTAGTTCAGACTTGCATAACTAAGGACAAAGCTATTAAACAAGCAACAGGAAATAGGGACCTATTGTCATCACAAATGGACCCTTTCCTTTAACCCCATATGCACACATAAGAGTTGTATGCTCCTAGCATACTCTGATGAAAATCGGCAAAGTGTACAAATGCAGATCCCAGAACTAGTGTGCTATGCAGAGAAACTATGCAGGCTTACAGTGAAGAATTCTGTCTTTACTGGAAGGTGCTTATGCTTATTTTTATCAATTAAAATATTACCCCAGGAAACAGGGTCTCCTATCTAGCTGACATTTACAGCTCAGATCAAGCATGAATATGCTTCTCAAACAGGAGAATTGAGCATGGCCTTGAAGTTTGGCGGGGGAGGGGGAGAACCTCAAGTTAATCATTCAGCTAAAGAACACCTGCTCTGAGCTGTCATAGTTACTTCAAGGATATAAATGACAATGTGCAAGATATCGAGCATACTGAGCCTGGTGTCTCATCACCATGTAGCAAGAAGGGTTGATGAATATGTCCTCTTTTTTTCTATGAGAATCTAAGTAGCAATAATATTTGGCACTCACTTAGTGCTTTACATCTTCAAAGCGCTGTATGAACATTAATCTTTTCAATACCTCTGTGAAGGACAGGAAGTGTTATCTTCATCTTAGAGATAAGGAACTAAACCAGAGATTATTATTGTTGTTTTAATTATTTGTTAAATTCTCATCGTTTATTTGACCCTGAGAATGACACAAAGCAAAACATGGTCTCTGCCCCCAGGAGTTTCTAATCTAAACAGGAAAACTTGTCAAAGGCCACACGTTGAGTAGCAGAGCTGGGATCAAAACTCAGCAGTTTCTGGCTTGCAGTCCTCAGCTTAAATCTGTGGTCTAAAATCGACGGTAATTTTTTTGGTGGAAAAATAATATTTTCAGCCAAGAATCAAACACTTTTAGGCTGAAAATTTTATCTGAAACCAAAAATGTTGATTGGGAAACGCCATCCTGGCGCTACCTAGGAATTGTATTTCAGATGCCTTATTCTCCTATCCATGGCTTCCTGGCTCATCTCCTCGACCAGTCTACATGATGAAGTGCATTATGGAGACTGAGCTTTCGTGTGCTTATGAAAATAAATGAAGTTAATGCTGGAGGCAGGCACTGAGCTTGCTGGACCACTGGTCTGAGTTGGTGTGGCTAATCCTACGTTCTTGCTTTGTAAACGCAAAATCATCCTGGCTAATCCATGGCAGAAATTGCTTTATATCTCTTTTGAGGATCATTGTATTGTTCTAGATCATTGGGGGTTGCAACAAGATGCCAGAGGGTTCCAAACAAACCTGCCTCTCTTATATTACTAAATGGGAGGAGGTCTCAGTATGGAAAAGGTTGAAAACCACTGTTCTATGCTTTAATAGTAATTGCTGCATACCGTGCAACTCACTCACATGAGGCATAGGCTTCTGAAAAAAAGCCAGGTTGTGGCTTCGCCAAATGGAAGAATTTTGCTCTCAACCCACCCTTAGTTCTGAATTCTTCCACCCCATATCTAGTCATAGTGCATTCCACCTCTGAAAATGAATAACAATTGTGACACATTTACTGCAGAGGTGGAACCATGTGGGAGATGGAGGGACAGATGCATATTTATAGCCACACACATCTGCTCATAGAAAGGTCACAAAGCAGGCATTAGCAATGAAGAACTTCCAATGGACGCTCCCTGGAGGATATATCTCCCATCACCCCATAGATTCAGGTTGGCAACTTGTCAGAGTTACAGTCCACATCCCAGCTGGTTTATGTTAAACCACAGGAAAATATGTATTTATGCTCCTCACATCAGCACACTGAAATGTCAAGAGATTCACCTCTCAGTATGAGGACTCTCAGTAACACCAAAGAAAAGCATCTGACATGCCCCCTGGAAAATCCACACCTTGCTAAGGAACCAAATTGGGAAAGTGATTAGATGGAAATAATAAGCTTGTGTTGATGAGGCAGCGCTAGGTGTGTAGAGTGGATATTCTTATCATGTGCTTATGCTCCTATACAGATAGTGTATTTGCTTTTACTTTACTTTGCTTGGAAAAGCAGAGATTTGCTTTTACTTAGTCTCAGACAGCGACCATTTAGTCCCGTATTTCTCTCTCTTTTTTTTTTTTTTTGAGTTCTCCACAGTGGTGTCTCATCAGCCTAGGCAAATGAAGCACAGCCCAACCAAAGAATTGAGAAGCTAATTTCTAAAAGCTACACTTTTTGTATATATACAGATTTTTAAGAACTGTTAAGCATGTACATTTTAAATAAGTAACGTAAGGCCACCAGAAGTGCTTGTGGTTTGGTTAAAGTCTGTCACATTACTCACTCTGTCTCTGTAGTGACAGGCAATGCCAGAAAATGTAGTGATGTGGGTGAGGCTCAAATCCTGGTATAGGTAAGAGCACCTCAGGAAGCTGCCTTGTTACCATGGCAACTTATCACCCCAGGAGTCAGTTTAAGAGGGTGTTGCTATGGCACCCAGGGCTTGGTGAGGCCAAAGCAGGACTGCAGCAGTTAAGGGTGGTTCTGAGAGTAGAGCTGCAGGGGGCCCCCTGCAAAGGGCCAAGACACCAGAGCGCAAGATGGAGGTGAGTTTTCAGTCATTCTGGCCTGGTGGAGCAGAGACCACTGGCCAAGACTACAAGGAGGAGGACAAGCCTCCAGCTGCGAGGGAGGCCATCCCACTTCTTAAATGCCTGGGCACTGCTCTGACACTCCTGGGTGGTGAGTGAGGCAGCAGGGCCATGGCAGCAGAGCTGCAGAGGGCTCCCTGAACAGCCGCAGGGCCAGCGACACTGGATCTCGGCAGGAGCGGGGTGAAGCAGGGAGGCTGTGACACTGGAGAGGCATAGCAGAGACTCCCAACCAGGACTGGAAAGAGGCTGAGGTATATTGGAATTTGTGACACTTTGTGATATGCGCCTCACCTGTCAAAAAGGTCACGAGCTACCACTCGTTCTCCAGGAGAACATTATGTGCCAGATTTCCAAAGAGCTCAGCCGCCAGCAACTCCCATTAATAAAGTTAGGAGCTGAGTGCTTATGAAAATCTGGCTCTCAGTGATTTGTTCTGTTATGTTCGAGGCTTTCACTCAAATCTTGTGTGGTTTTACTCCTTAGCAGCTAGTGATGCAGAAAATGAACCAATGGAAGATGAAGTCCAGATGGTATATAATAATATGGCATATAGGAATGTGTGGCCAGACAACTGGGAACTTCAACCATGGAATAACCAGCTATGCGGTCCATTTGTGCACCTCTATTTTTCACTGTCATTATTAGAATCACCATGATCAATTTTATGGTTATATAAAACCCATCCCTGTAGCATCTATTGATAATTTGCCCTTGATGAGGTAAGAAGAATGTGGTGAATAGAGAGAGGGTGGTTTTGGTAGTGAGGTAAGGAGTAATACAGCAGATGAAAAGAAAAGGAAGGAATTTTGAAGGATAAATGGCAAGTGACAACACCCAAAATCGAGGGGTAAGCAATGGATGATTATAAATTAAATGTATTAACCTCCTGATGCCCAAAATCTGACAGCTATTGGAAGATCCTTGGGGTGATATTCCTGAAAGAAGTTTTACAGAAACTCTTTTTTCTTACTTACAGTCTCTTGAAAAATAACACATTCCTCCATGAAGAGGAGATATCTGAGCCATTGGCAATTATCTTTGAAAAGTCATGGAAGACAAAAGAGATTCCAAAAGACTGGAAAAGGGCAAATATAGTGCCAATCTATAAAAAGGTGAATAAGGACAATCCAGGGAATTACAAACCAGTCCCCTTAACTTCAGTACCCAGAAAGATAATGGAGCAAATAATTAAGCAATCAATTTGCAAACACCTAGAAGAGAATAATGTGATAAGTAACAGCCAACATGGATTTGTCAAGAACAAATCATGTCAAACCAACCTATTAGCTTTCTTTGACAGGGTAACAAGCCTTGTGGATAGGGAGGAAGCAGTCAATGTGGTATATGTTGACTTTAGCAAAGCTTTTGATACTGTCTCTCATGACCTTCTCCTAAACCAACTAGGGGAATATGACCTCAATGGAGCTGCCATAATGTAGGTGCATAACTGGTTAGAAACCTATTCCCAGAGAGTAGTTATCAGTGGTTCACAGTAAAGCTGGAAGGGCATATCAATCAGGGTCCCGCTGGGTCCGGTTCTGTTTAATGTCTTCATCAATGATTTAGATAATGACATATAGAGAGTACACTTATAAATTTGCAGATAATACATAGCTGGTAGCAGTTGCAAGTGCTTTGGAAGATAGGATTAAAATTCAAAATGATCTGGACAAACTGGAGAAATAATCTCAAGTAAATAGGATGAAATTCAATAAGGAGAAATGGAAAGTACTCCACTTAGGAAAGAACAATCAGTTGCATACACACAAAATGGGAAATGACTGCTTAGGAAGGAGTATTGCAGAAAGGGATCTGGGGGGTCATAGTAGATCACAAAGCTAAATATGAGTCAATAGTGTAACTCTGTTGCAATAAAAGCAAACAATACTCTGGGATGAATTAGCAGGAGTGTTGTAAGCAAGACACAAGAAGTAATTCCTCCACTCTACTCCATGCTGATTAGGCATCAACTGGAGTATTGTGTCCAGTTCTGGGCACCACATTTCAGGAGAGATGTGGACAAATTGGAGAAAGTCCAGAGAAGAACAACGAAAATGATTACAGGTCTAGAAAACATGACCTATGAGGGAAGATTGAAAAAAATGGGGTTGTTTAGTCTGGAGAAGACTGATAGGGGACAAAATAACAGTACATAAAAGGTTGTTACAAGAAGAAGGAAAAATTGTTATATTTAATCTCTGAGGGTAGGACAAGAAGCAATGGGCTTAAATTGCAGCAATGGAGGTTTAGGTTGGACATTAGGAAAAACTTCCCAACTCTCAGAGTAGTTAAGCACTGGAATAAATTGCCTAGGGAGGTTGTGAAATCTCTGTCATTGGAGATTTGTAAGAGCAGGTTAGACAAACACCTGCCAGGGATGGTCTAGATAATACTTAGTCCTGCCTTGAGTGCAGGGGACTGGACTAGAAGATCTCTTGAGGTCCCTTTCAGTCCTATGAGTCTATGAATTACAAAGAGTGAAGTATGTGACTTAGGGGGAAAACAAACGTGTCATTTCAAAGAAAATAAATAACTTAAAAGCTAATACTGTAAGTTTTAAAAATGCGTTACTGAGTATTTCCTAATGAAGTTATCAAGATTTGAAAATGCTTTCACTTCTGTCTTCTTTATTCAAAGACACATAATGGAAACAAGACCATTTATCTTCTTAAATATTTTACTTTAAAAAAAGCAATTGTTTCCCTCCTTCGTATAATTTACTCATCTATATGAGAACCAAAGGACAGCTTTTCAAGGTAAAATAGCATTTAAGGAGATAGAGTGACAGCTCTCTTTTACAGAATGCAGTTGGATCCGAGTATGGGCACCTTGTAGTTATTTGGGAGAAAATGGGCACAATGTGATAAGCAGATTGAATGGTGTTCCTACTTTTCATTTTTATTTCATTTTGCAGATTGAACATGCTTCACTATTCAAAAAAGGAAAGTAACACTTTAGCATTAAACCTGCTTAACAGAAGAAAGCCTGGGATTGTCTGTTTATTATTTGGGAATACAGTTAACAAAAATGTAATACAAAGGGATGCCAGTTCCCTTATTAAACATGTTCATATTATTAGAAACAGAAGCATTCCAGTAGCGAACAGACCCCTTTAGTATTTGTTTCACTCATTAAATCTCAAGTAGAACTGAAATTGGTATTCTTTCCTTATCCCTGTTTCATGTCATCTCAGAACTCAAAGAATAAAGGGTTCATGCAGACAGCATTTTCCCAAGGTCTGTTCTATTGGCAATACATAGTCACAGTGTTGCAATTCCTGTCTCTTATGCTACCCCCTACAACTTGTCAACACTTGTAACTTATACTCATTTGCAATCCCTTGCAGGCTGCCTGGACTGAGGCAGCTGACCACAGGACTGAGGTACCATTTCCTTATTAAATTGTATGTTTACATCAGAAAGGCCTAGGCTTGGGGCAAAATCGTGCTTCCTCTGAAGCCAATAGTTTTGTAGTTGATTTCAGGGGAACTAGGATTTGGCCCCCTGATGAGGATGACCAGTCTGTCAAGCCTGGATCAGAGGGAGCCCTGTTCTCCTGTATGCCCCTAGGATGCAAGGATGTCTCATGGGGCCAGTGGCCCTTCAGGGAGAATCAGGGACTAAGTGGCCTCTGATGACCCCATAAACTACACCTGGGAGCAGGTCGGTGCTCCCGGTGGTGGCTCATCAGACAATTAGTAAGGAAGCAGTGGGGTTCTATAAGAGGACTACTTGAAGAGTGTAAGTAGGAGGCTGCTCAGGTAGGAAGGGAGATCCCAGGTGAGAGGAAGGAAGAGATTTCAGTCCCTGGGGAAGGCCTGGGACTACACGCTCGGGGGATTCGCAGTGCAGGCTCCTGCAGGGGAGGAGCCCTGAGCTAGGACTTAAAGGTAACTGGGAGAGCTCCCAGAGAAGACAGTCAGATCCCTGGGGAAGGGAGACAGTAGGGGACATCTGATTGTTAGCTCAGGGAAGAGAGCTGGTGGGTGCCTTTGGAGAGTCCCAGCAGTTTGGGACAGGCTGCTGCTGGACAGCTGAGCCACAGGAGTAGAGCTAGGGGCAAGGTGTCCAGGGAGGCAGTCCTGTGGCCAGTGTTTCAAAAGGGAAATGGAATGGAAGAAACCCACAGTGGCTCCTGTGGGGGAGCCCTGATAGAGGGACTACAAGAAACAGGGAACAGAAGAAAAGCCCAGCAGGGGTGGAGCATGATTTTATATTGTATTTGGACTTCTAGTGGGGAAAAGCCTGGAGGAGTCAGCACTCTGATAAGTGTGAGAGTGATAAGTTGAGCCCAGGAAGGGTGAAGGACCTTCTGTCTATGTCAGCTTTGATTCGGAGTGTCCCAGAAGGGGGCTGAACTTTATGTGACTTGGCCAGAGGGCCGAGCCACAGAAGACCTGATGAGAGGCAGACGGGCTGCAGGAAGTGCTAGAGCTGAGACTACCAGTGATGTAATGCACTAATACAAGGGATGTGCTAAGGGTGAGTGTGGATCATTAACAGACAGGTTGACCTTGGATGTGAGATGGGACTTGCAAACTCTGAGCACGACCCTATGTTCTAGCAGACAGATGTGCAACCATGCTTCTCATGTAGTCCACAGGCCCAGAGTCTGCAGACCATCAAGAGTCCATCACTATAGTTTAGGACAGGAGAGGATGTACAAAGGGGACTCTCCTTTGCAGACCATTTTCTTTCTACCATGTTAGGAAGGAGAGTACTAGTTGACGTACACAGAGAAGCATGTCCTATTGATGTCTGGTGGGGAAATACACCAACCTTAACCAGCCCTGCTTGCATCAAAGGTCTAGTCTAGCATGCAGTATTATGAAATTGCATGAAGCCACATGTACAAGCAGAGCAAGACGCATCCTCACTGTGGTACTTGGGTTTGACTCTAGTTTGGTTATGAAGACAGATGTGTTCTCAAACCTGTCAGAGGTTAACCATGAGCTTGGTGGAGCCCAGGGCAGCTGCTATAAACTTGTGCCTCTGAATGGGAGTCAGTTTAGATTTTTGTATGCTGCTTTGAGAATGAAGTCTTGGAACAGTTAAAGAATGTAACAAATGGCAGCTGACACTTGATGAGTAGTCCTTCCCCAAACTAGCCAATCATCCAGGTAAGGGCAATGACCACTAGCACCTTGGTAAAATCCCTCAATCAATAAGCCAAAGGTAGAACTTGATACTGAAAATGTTTGTGGCCTACCATGAATCTTAGGTACTTCCTGTGCAATATGCATCTTGGAGATTGAAAGATGTGAACCAGGATTCAGAGAGGGAATTATTGAACTCGGAGCCGAACTTCTCTAGATTTGTGGGTAATGTGAAAGTAGAACTTGCAAACAGCACAATTGTTGGGGATGTGTGATTCTCCCAAACCAAGTAAATATTTTACATGCCATCACTAATGGGCATAGCACTCTCCCATGAGGAGCAATACTTAAATGCAGCCAAGTTAGAAGAAGCCATTCTAGTACTAGAAAGATATTGTTTTTCTTAGGAATAATTTTTTTTTTCTTTTTTACCAGAAAGAGAAAACAAAATACCCACAGGCAACAACTAACTATACCATTTAAACAAAGCTGAAAAAGAGCCAGCAATTTGTTGAACAGACAGCGAGCATGAAATGGGGAGAGGAAGTGAGTGACAGTTGGCCTTCTTTGCCCATTTATGCCCTGTGCGACTACAAAGAACACTTCTGGCCAAAAGACTTTCAACTTGGGCACATGCACAAGTGGAATATGCATGAGGATAATCACTCAAAGGAGAAATCAGACTTATTCGCAGTTGCTATCAATCAATGTACTTTCACTGACTTCAATCTGTCCTATTAGCTTTAAGAATTTTTTTCCTATAGGGGGTTAACAGAATTAGTGGCTTGAAAGATTCAACCTTTCCCTCCATGAATAACACAGAGTTTAGCAGAAAATAATATAATGGTTTCCCTCCTGTTTTTTTTCAAATGCCATTTTGAGGAATGTAAACTCTTTGTGCCAAGGCTGTTTTCGGTCACAAAACAATACAATGTTTTTGCCTTTGTAAGTGATGTCACCCACAGCTAAAGCTGCCTTCAGGATTCTCTACTTGTCATGAACATCAGATAGACAGACTATACTGATGCTTCTTATATTGAGCCTTTCTCAAGGTTCATGCATTGGAACCTCAAAGCATCTCCTCCAGTATATTAAGTTTAGTAGATCAGAGAGAAACTTTTCTTTCATATATAGCATCAAAATTACCCAGAAAATCTAGAATTCAAACATTTTAACCCTCATTTAGTTTTCTCAAGTTTTTAGTCTTTTTTCCTATTATTTTTGAAGGGGGTAGATTCACATATTTAGGCGTTTCTTCCACAAAGTCTTTTAAAGCCTTAATCTCAGCCTCCATATGGCTCACTGTTGAGCCCCAGTAACTTGAGTCCAAACCAGTGAACATTTCTGAGACCTTTACTTCCACAGAATACAGAGACTGGATATAAAACATTAAGTTTAACCTTACATTCAAAATCTTTCATTTTAAGGAGTTCCCTTCCCCTCTCCCTGCATTTTCTATACAACAAGATGGTGCTGGGGTCTAGGAGTCTGGAACTTGAAGGAGTCAGCCACCTCAGGATGTGTGTTGCTTTTCCTCATTTAACTGGTAAGACACATCGATCTTGTGGTTCCAAAAGGAAAAGAACAACTTTGGATTTTTGCAGGAAGTCAGGAGAGTTATGTTTCCTAAAGCTGGAATTTCTCTGCTATACATCGGCTCCAGTAGAGACTCGGGATCCCCTTTCCCCAAATAATCATGGTTAAAAATATATTCTAGCAGAACTAACAAGTCATGTACATAACGACTAAGTAATCATGTAATCCTGTTATTGTAGCCCTCATCCTCCCTTTTCCTGTCCCCGCTCCCACTGTTTGCTACTCCAATTCACTGTATCATGACTAAAATGACATTGTAAACTCCTTTGGGCAGGGTGTATGCCTTTTACTTGATTTGTAAAGCACAGAACACATTTTGGACACAGCATAAATACTAATAATATACACATTTCATTTCTAGGCATGGACAAATGCTTTGATACAGTAACTAGAGGAATATATCGATCGCTCTAGGAGGCAGATTAATGAGCACGGCAGAATCAGATTTAATTAACAGCTGCTAAAATGTATTTATCGATAGGGCAAATAAAGCTTCTCAAAGTCTGTGTCTTGTGGTTTGGTAGTTGACACTTTGACAGGCAACACTGACAGAGCTCTATTTTCAGCTGCCAGTCAAAGATTAGCAGTCTGACACCTAGGGAATTCCGTTAGTCATTAGATTACAAACTCAAACTTCTGCAGAGACAGGTTTTAGTTAGACATTCCCATTTCCTCTACCTGGGTCTGAAGCTACCATTCCCCTGACATTTTTAGAATAGATAGCTATCAGTAATATATAAATGGGAACAAGTAAAATGAGAGTGCACCTGGTTATTTGCCCAGATTGTAAAGGGAAATCTGATTGAAACTAATATTCTTTTCCTAAACTACATTCACATTAGCTAAAAGCTACCATTAGCTGAAAGTTAACATTGCCGGTGCTTCTCACAGCCCCATACCCAGCGGCACTGAGCCCGTCCTTGGTACAGCCAAGGGGCAAGAGACACAAAGGTGGCTAAGCTACTTTTGTACTTCCCCCAATGCTCAAAGTTAGCCCAGTCACAGGGCAAGCTCTAATTTATCCAAGCTAGGACAGTCTGCCAAGGACCATTCCAGTGTGCCAGGATTGCCTGAGTGCAGCTATGCTCCCTTCCCTCCGCCCCCACAGCCCATGCCAGAATGCCCCCTACATGGGTTGGTTTCAGGGGAAATGGGTGATTTAAAGCTGGCTTTACACCACCAGAGAGTCATCTACATCAAAGGAATCCCCAGCTGCCCCTTTAGGAATGGTTCAAAGGGTACTTAGCCCTGGCCAAGGATTTTACTCATAAAATGCAGTTCATGTAGTGACGATCCAGCAGGAATGTAGGATAATAAAAACTATTTATTGGCTACTGTGGATTAAAAAGGGCATTTAAAAATGTATTTAGAGAAAAAGTAGTGAAAACATTAATCCAAGAAGATATAATGCAAAAAATAAAACATAAGTATAAAGGAATGAAGACAAAAAAAAACAAAAAACATGGTTTGCATGGAGGGATAATACAGTAAACTAAATCAATGTGCAATCATTTTTTCAATACATTATTTCCCCTGTGAAACCTCGACATCTTATTTTCAGACGGGTTTCAAGAGAAATAGGAAGTAATCTACTGAAAACAGAATAAAATAAAGTTAAATGTGTATATGGATATCTGTTGTTAGGTCGTTGTTTTGTTTTGTTTGGTTTTGCTTTTTTAGAAATTGTATTTTAAAGAGCATTTTCAGTCTTAAGACTACAGTCTGCAACAAAGAGTGGCAATATGAACAGGTGAAGATTAATAAACAGCAGGCTTACTGCACATATATGACAGCAGTCATGCACATGTATGCAGAAAGTGGCTGTAAAGCATTCATGGGACCAGTGGCAATTGAAATTTCTGCAGTTGCCACATGTGGAGCCAGTACTGTGTTGCGAGATGTGGCATAAATAGATGGTGATCCCAGAAATGACCCCTCTTCGTGCACCTATCCACCTTTTCTAGATATGTGTGTGTAGCAGGGTGGTCACCCTGGAATCATAGAATGTCAGGGTTGGAAGGGACCTCAGGAGGTCATCTAGACTATTCTCAGTGGTGGAAGAGGACAGGACAAGGAGTAATGGTCTCAAGTTGCACTGGGGGAGGTTTAGGTTGGATATTAGGAAAAACTTTTTCACTAGGAGGGTGGTGAAACACTGGAATGCGTTGCCTAGGGAGGTGGTGGAATCTCCTTCCTTAAAAGTTTTTAAGGTCAGGCTTGACAAAGCCCTGGCTGGGATGATTTAATTGGGTATGGGTCCTGCTTTTGAGCAGGGGGTTGGACTAGATGACCTCCTGAGGTCCCTTCCAACCCTGATATTCTATGATTCTATGATCTAGTCCAACACCCTGCTCAAAGCAGGACTGTCAAGGTTCCTCCCCCATTCTGAACTCTAGGGTACAGATGCGGGGACCTGCATGAAAAACCTCCTAAGCTTATCTTTACCAGCTTAGGTCAAAACTTCCCCAAGGTACAAAATATTACACCCGTTGTCCTTGGACTGGCCGCTACCACCACCAAACTAATACTGGTTACTGGGGAAGAGCTGTTTGGACGCGTCTTTCCCCCCAAAATACTTCCCAAAACCTTGCACCCCACTTCCTGGACAAGGTTTGGTAAAAAGCCTCACCAATTTGCCTAGGTGACTACAGACCCAGACCCTTGGATCTTAAGAACAATGAACAATCCTCCCAACACTTGCACCCCCCCCCTCTCCTGGGAAATGTTGGATAAAAAGCCTCACCAATTTGCATAGGTGACCACAGACCCAAACCCTTGGATCTGAGAACAATGAAAAAGCATTCAGTTTTTTACAAGAAGACTTTTAATAAAAAATAGCAGTAAATAGAAATAAAGAAATCCCCCCTGTAAAATCAGGATGGTAGATATCTTACAGGGTAATTAGATTCAAAAACATAGAGAACCCCTCTAGGCAAAACTTTAAGTTACAAAAAAGATATACAGACAGAAATAGTTATTCTATTCAGCACAATTCTTTTCTCAGCCATTTAAAGAAATCATAATCTAACACATACCTAGCTAGATTACTTACTAAAAGTTCTAAGCCTCCATTCCTGTTCTGTCCCTGGCCAAGACGACTACAGACAGACACAGACCCTTTGTTCCTCTCCCTCCTCCCAGCTTTTGAAAGTATCTTGTCTCCTCATTGGTCATTTTGGTCAGGTGCCAGCGAGGTTACCTTTAGCTTCTTAACCCTTTACAGGTGAGAGGAGCTTTCCCCTGGCCAGGAGGGATTTCAAAGGGGTTTACCCTTCCCTTTATATTTATGACACGCCCCCCAAATCTCAGCTAGGGTGAAACACTGGCTGGGATTTCTTCCTGGAGCTCTAGGAAAACAGAGTTAATAAGACACATGCATCTCTAAATATACTACCAAGTACATAAAGACTAACAATATTTTCCACATCTCAAGGACGATTTTAACCAGTTGATTCTGGGAAACTTTCACGGGAGAGTGCATCAGCCACTTTGTTAGAAGCTCCTGAGATGTGTTGGATGTCGAAATCAAAATCTTGGAGAGCTAAACTCCACCGAAGAAGTTTTTTGTTAGTTTCTTTGACGGTGTGAAGCCACTTCAGTGCAGCATGGTCGGTTTGCAGGTGGAAACGCCGTCCCCAAACATATGGGCGTAGCTTTTCCAGAGCATAGACAATGGCATAACATTCTTTTTCAGTGACTGACCAGTTGCTTTCCCTCTCAGACAGTTTTTTGCTGAGAAACACTACAGGGTGGAATTCTTGATCAGGTCCTTTCTGCATTAAAACTGCTCCCACACCACGCTCGGATGCATCTGTGGTTACTAGGAACGGTTTGTCAAAGTCTGGGGCCCTTAGTACAGGGTCAGACATGAGTGTCGCTTTAAGCTTGTTAAAGGCCTTCTGACACTTTCCGGTCCACTGAACAGCATTTGGCTGTTTCTTTTTGGTTAGGTCTGTCAGTGGGGCAGCGATTTGGCTGTAGTGCGGTACAAATCGTCTGTAATAACCGGCCAAGCCTAAGAAGGATTGAACCTGTTTCTTTGACTTTGGGACAGGCCACTTTTGGATAGCATCCACTTTGGCCTGTAGGGGGCTGATAGTTCCTTGACCCACCTGGTGTCCAAGGTAAGTCACTCTGTTTAGGCCTATTTGACACTTCTTAGCCTTAACAGTTAGTCCTGCCTCCCTTATGCGCTCAAGGACATTTTGTAGATGTTCCAGGTGGTCTGCCCAGGAATCCGAAAATATGGCCACATCGTCAAGGTAGGCGACTGCATATTCTCCTAATCCCGCTAGGAGACCATCTACAAGTCTTTGGAAAGTGGCGGGTGCATTTCGCAGCCCGAAAGGGAGTACATTAAATTCATACAGCCTGAGATGTGTGATGAAGGCTGACCTTTCCTTGGCAGATTCATCTAGCGGTACCTGCCAGTACCCCTTGGTTAAGTCCAAGGTAGAGATGAACTGGGCCCGTCCCAGTTTCTCTAATAGTTCATCTGTGCGTGGCATGGGATAGTTGTCTGGGCGAGTTACAGCATTTAGCTTACGGTAGTCCACGCAAAAACGTATTTCCCCATCTGGTTTGGGAACTAGAACCACTGGAGATGCCCATGCACTTTCAGAGGGGCGGATTACACCCATCTGTAACATATCCTGGATCTCCCGTTCTATAGCAGTTTTAGCTTGAGGAGACACCCGGTAAGGTTGGACCATAATTGGGTGAGCATTACCTGTGTCAATGGAGTGGTATGCCCGTTCAGTCAGTCCTGGGGTGGCTGAGAACGTTGGCGCGTAGCTAGTGCACAGCTCCTGGATCTGCTGTCGCTGCATACGCCCAAGGGTCATGGAGAGGTTCACCTCTTCCACACCACCACCACATTTCCCTTCGTAGTAAACACCTTCAGGCCACTCAGCGTTGTCTCCTCCCTGGGCTGTAAACTGACAAACCTTTAATTCTCTGGAATAAAAGGGCTTTAGAGAATTAATATGGTACACCTTAGGCTTTCGGTTGGAGGTGGGGAATGCTATGAGATAATTAACAGCTCCCAGGCGCTCCTGGACCGTGAATGGCCCTTCCCACGATGCTTCCATTTTATGGGCCTGGAGCGCCCTTAAGACCATGACCTGGTCTCCTACTTTGAAGGAACGCTCTCTGGCATGTTTATCATACCAGGCTTTTTGCTCTTTTTGAGCATCCTGTAAGTTTTCTCTAGCAAGGGCTAAAGAGGTTCGGAGGGTGTTTTGTAGGTTGGTTACAAAGTCCAGAATGTTAGTTCCTGGAGAAGGTGTAAATCCCTCCCATTGCTGCTTCACCAACTGCAATGGCCCCTTAACCTCACGGCCATATACAAGTTCAAATGGGGAAAACCCTAAACTGGGATGTGGTACAGCTCTGTAGGCAAAGAGCAACTGCTGCAATACTAGGTCCCAATCATTGGAGTGCTCATTTACGAATTTACGTATCATGGCCCCCAAAGTTCCATTAAACTTCTCCACCATGCCATTTGTTTGATGGTGGTAAGGAGTGGCAACCAAGTGATTTACCCCATGAGCTTCCCAAAGGTTTTTCATAGTTCCTGCCAGGAAATTAGTCCCTGCATCTGTGAGGATGTCGGAGGGCCAACCTACCCTGGCAAAAATGTCTGCTAGTGCCTGACACACACTTTTAGCCCTGGTGTTGATTAGAGCTACTGCTTCCGGCCATCGGGTGGCAAAATCCATGAAAGTCAGTATGTACTGCTTTCCTCTGGGTGTCTTTTTCGGAAAAGGACCCAGAATATCCACAGCTACTCGCTGAAATGGAACTTCAATGATGGGGAGTGGCTGGAGAGGGGCTTTGACCTGGTCTTGGGGTTTTCCAACTCTTTGGCACACCTCACAAGACTGGACATAGGTAGAAACATCCTTGCCCATTCCCTCCCAGTGGAATGACCCCCCCAAACGGTCTTTGGTCCTGTTCACCCCAGCATGGCCACTAGGGTGATCATGGGCTAAGCTCAAGAGCTTGGCCCGGTATTTAGTTGGAACTACCAACTGTCTCTGAGGATGCCAGTCTTCCTGGTGTCCACCAGAAAGAGTTTCCTTGTATAAAAGTCCTCTTTCTACAACAAACCTGGATCGATTAGAAGAGCTGAGAGGCGGTGGGTTGCTCCGTGCCGCCGTCCATGCTCTCTGGAGGCTTTCATCTGCTTCCTGTTCGGTCTGGAACTGTTCCCTTGATGCTGGGGGCATCAGTTCCTCATGGGATTGTGGACCTAGGCTTGGTCCCTCTGGAAGCGATAAAGGGGATGGAGCTGTTTCTGTTGACTGTGAACCGCTCTCCGCTGGTGCACTATGTTGGGATTCAGGCTCCGGCTGAGCCTCTCGTGTAGGGTTATCGGCTGCTGCCAGTTCAGGTTCGGTGGGGCCCTCTGGTGTTGAGGTTGCAAGTACTGGATTCAGTGCTGACACGGGGTCTGGTGTTGGTTGTTCGGCTGGTTCCGGTTCTAGGACTGGTTCCGTCTGGGTCTCTGGGACTGGATCCACTACTGCTGTTGCAGACATTGGCCTGGGGTCCGGGTCCATCACCTCTGACTGGGTCCTGATAGAAGTTTCCGGAACAGAGCTAGGCCTCACGGCTTGTTTAGCCTGGCTGCGGGTGACCATTCCCACCCTCTTGGCCTGCTTCACATGATTGGCCAAGTCTTCCCCCAACAGCATGGGGATGGGATAATCATCATAGACTGCAAAAGTCCACATTCCTGACCAGCCCTTGTACTGGACAGGCAACTTGGCTGTAGGCAAATTGAAAGAGTTGGACTTGAAGGGTTGAATCGTCACTTGGATCTCTGGGTTGATTAAATTGGGGTCCACTAAGGAAGCATGGATAGCTGACACTTGTGCTCCGGTGTCCCTCCACGCGGTGACCTTCTTCCCGCCCACACTCACAGTTTCCCTCCGCTCCAAGGGTATCTGGGAGGTATCTGGGCCTGTGGACCTCTGGTGTGATTCCGGTGCAATGAACTGTAATCTGTTGGGGTTCTTGGGGCAGTTGGCCTTTACATGCCCCAGCTCGTTACACTTAAAACATCGTCCAGCTGACGGGTCACTGGGGCGAGGAGGGTTGCTGGAGAACGGGGTGGTGGGACGATAAGGGGTCTGGAGGGTTCTTTGGGAGGTAGGTGGGGCTTTGGGCGGCCCCCGGTAGTAGGGTGTGGTCTGGGGTGGTCCCTTCTGGTCTCCGCTCCAACTGCGACCAGTTTTCTTCTTCTCTGCCACCTCCACCCATCTGGCTCCAATCTCTCCTGCCTCAATTACAGTTTTGGGTTTCCCATCTAGGATGTATCTTTCTATTTCCTCAGGAACACCCTCTAAGAATTGTTCCATTTGCATTAGGAAGGGCAAATTTACTGGAGATTCAACACTTGCTCCCGATATCCAGGCATCCCAATGTTTTACAATGTGGTAGGCATGTCGGGTAAATGACACGTCTGGTTTCCACCTTAGGGCTCTGAACCTCCGACGAGACTGCTCGGGTGTTATCCCCATTCTGACTCTCGCCTTGGATTTAAACAGTTCATACTTGTTCATGTGTTCTTTAGGCATTTCAGCTGCCACCTCAGCTAAGGGTCCACTGAGCTGCGGCCTCAGCTCTACCATGTATTGGTCAGTAGAGATGTTGTACCCAAGGCAGGCCCTTTCGAAGTTTTCTAAGAAGGCCTCAGTATCATCACCTGCCTTGTAGGTGGGGAACTTTCTGGGATGGGAAGTGGTACCTGGAGAAGGATTGCTAGGGTTTGTTGGTATATTCTGCTGGGCCTTTATCCTCTCCATCTCCTCCACATGCTTCCTCTCTTTTTCCCTCTCCTCCTCCACATGCTTCCTTGCCTCCATTTCCCTCTTGTGGGCAGCCTCTTGGTGTTGTTCTGCCTCCCTTTCTTGTTCCTTCTTCAGCTGCATGAGTTCTATCTGTCTTTCATGTTCCCTTTGTCTTTCCTCAGCCTGAAATTTGGCTAATTCGAGCTGTAGTCGAGCCGCGGATTTTGCCATTCTAACCTCTCTGTTTTTACTAACTTTACACCCGAGGTTTAGAAATAAACAAACAAAACTTGGCTGTAAAATTTTGCTGTGCTGGAATAGAATACCTATTCTCTGATAGTGATTGTCAGCCTACAGAAAAAGACAATTCCCTTGTCTCTGCTCTGGGCCCAAATTAAAGCAAAAAACCTCCAACTACTTGGAAACCTGCTTACCCAGCCCAAAGGAAAGAAAGAAAAAATTTCTTTTCAAACCTGTGCTCCTTGTAAAACAAAACAAAAAAAAATCAAAATCCTAAAAAAAACCCCTGCCACTTTTGTCTCCAGGCAAATGGGTAGAGCACACCCCCCCCCTATTTACTTTTAGGAAGAAAAGAAAAAAAACACCTCTGGGTTGGAAGACTGTGAATTTCCCTGCAGGAGTTAAGTACCCTGCCTCCAGGCAAAGAAAACCTGCAATTCACAAGATAATCCCCTTTTGTCTCTGCTTGGCCACAAAGCAGAGAGAAACCAAGCTGCTTTCAGGACTTTCTTTCCAAAGAAAAAAAAAATTTCCTTTTTAAAATCTGTATTTCTAGTTCAAAAAATCTCAACTGGATCTCAAATGATTTCAGGTTAATCCCACCACTGTGCCACCATGTCAAGGTTCCTCCCCCACTCTGAACTCTAGGGTACAGATGTGGGGACCTGCATGAAAAACCTCCTAAGCTTATCTTTACCAGCTTAGGTCAAAACTTCCCCAAGGTACAAAATATTACACCCGTTATCCTTGGAATGGCCGCTACCACCACCAAACTAATACTGGTTACTGGGGAAGAGCTGTTTGGACGCGTCTTTCCCCCCAAAATACTTCCCAAAACCTTGCACCCCACTTCCTGGACAAGGTTTGGTAAAAAGCCTCACCAATTTGCCTAGGTGACTACAGACCCAGACCCTTGGATCTTAAGAACAATGAACAATCCTCCCAACACTTGCACCCCCCCCCTCTCCTGGGAAATGTTGGATAAAAAGCCTCACCAATTTGCATAGGTGACCACAGACCCAAACCCTTGGATCTGAGAACAATGAAAAAGCATTCAGTTTTTTACAAGAAGACTTTTAATAAAAAATAGCAGTAAATAGAAATAAAGAAATCCCCCCTGTAAAATCAGGATGGTAGATATCTTACAGGGTAATTAGATTCAAAAACATAGAGAACCCCTCTAGGCAAAACCTTAAGTTACAAAAAAGATATACAGACAGAAATAGTTATTCTATTCAGCACAATTCTTTTCTCAGCCATTTAAAGAAATCATAATCTAACACATACCTAGCTAGATTACTTACTAAAAGTTCTAAGACTCCATTCCTGTTCTGTCCCTGGCCAAGATGACTACAGACAGACACACAGACCCTTTGTTCCTCTCCCTCCTCGAAGCTTTTGAAAGTATCTTGTCTCCTCATTGGTCATTTTGGTCAGGTGCCAGCGAGGTTACCTTTAGCTTCTTAACCCTTTACAGGTGAGAGGAGCTTTCCCCTGGCCAGGAGGGATTTCAAAGGGGTTTACCCTTCCCTTTATATTTATGACAAGGACCAATCCCCAATTTTTGCCCCAGATCCCTAAATGGCCCCCTCAAAGATTGAACTCACAACCCTGGGTTTAGCAGGCCAATGCTCAAACCACTGAGCTATCCCTCCCCCCTGCTCTGGCCCTTAAGGGGTTAAAGCAGCCCTGGAAAGGGCTGCAGCTGGGGAAAAGGAGTTAAAACAGCCAAGCTAGGCTGATTGGAGTAGCAGCCACAGCTGTGGCCACCTCAATCAGGCCCCAGCTGGCCCTTATAAGAGGGCTGTGGGCCAGAAGCTAGAGGAGTGTCACTCTAGCCCTGGAGTGGGAAGGACTAGCTGCCTCAGGGCAGGGCAGGGCAGGGCAGCTCCAACCTGGTAAACCCCCAGGCTGCAGGCCTTGGTAAAGGCCCAGAAAGGTACTGGGGCTGCAGAGGGGCAGCCTGGGAATAGGCAGAGGCAGCTGGTCCAACCCCCCCTTGCTGGTGATGAGTGGTCATTACATTGCAGTCTGCCCCAGTGAGCGGGGGTTAGATGACGACTGGCAGTAGCCACTGAGGCAAGGTGGGTTTAGAGGGTTGGGGGTTCCGCAGGGAGAGGAGACCCAGAGTGTGGTGGTACTGCTGGGCAGAACCCTAGGGTAAAGGGCACAGGGGTCCGGGAGGGACATGGATGCTAGCAGCAGGCGAGACACTGGCCTGCAGAAGATGCTCTGAAGGCTGGAAAGAGCTAATTCCTGAGACAACCAGCAGGAGGCGCTGCACTGGTGACTCGTCACCTTGCTACAAGACCATAAGTTAGATACGCAGTGTAGATCTGAATGCATTGTATGTAACTAGGCTTGAAATAATTCAATTTCTATGTATTGATCATTTTGATGGATAATATTGATGCTTATTTTAAAAATTTAAAAATAATCAGCAATTTAAATGTTCACATGTGAAAAATTATTAATTTTAAGCATTTCTTAATTTTTAAATCAATTTATATTTTCACAATTGCTGGAAATTTGGGGGGGATAAGACACTAATTACTTAATGACAGTAGATGTTGAGATTCAAAAAGTGAAAACTTTGCAACTGTTAAAATAAAAATTGTCAACATCACATCAAAATACATAATTTAAATATCCTTAAACTATAATAGTTTCTCAAGTATCAGTTCTCTTGCTTTGCCTATCTGTAAATTTTGATTATAGATGGAAATATGTTTTCATTTGTGTGTGTGTGTATGGTGAAATCAACATTTACTGATCACAATCTAATCCTTCTAACCCTATATGTAACTATATGCAGGATTTAAAAAAAAATATTTCCACACCTAATAGGGGCTGCTTAAGCACCACAGCTAGAGAACACACACGTGCACACACATATAATTTGTGTGTGCATGTGGGTGTCTAAACTACAGCTTACTAGTTATGTAAATTTGGGAACAGACTCAAAAAGCTTTTGATATTAGCATTCAATGGATTTCAAAAAATGAAATCTCTCTAAGCAGAATATATCTGTCTAAATCTTGTATACAATGCTGATATTTAATAACATAGCTATATAGTTTTTCATTATGATTTCTATACTATAATCAGATTTGGAATAAATACTTTTGGTTGTTTTGCTCATGCATTAAAGCCAACAACAAAAAATGAAAATGCCCCTCTGCCTTTCAAGGTCACCTTAACCAATTCCTCATACACACTAAAATGGCAAGTTCATAAATCACTGAAACAATGAAGTATTGTAAAATACATCTAGACTATAGAGCTGAACTTTAGTTGCAGCACCATAACCTGTAGTGCATCATCTATGATCAATTAAAGATGACCTTAATTCAGCAAGATCTAATACAGAAACTTATTGATTTTTCTGATTAATAGCTTCTGTATACCTAGAGTTCTTGTAACCATTGCATGAATGTGTTAAATGAAGTGAGGAAATGGATTAATCACTTGTGGGGATAAGGCATATGTTTCTGCATGACTGTAGCACAAATATCATACAAATAGATATTGTGATTAGGGTGACTAGATGTCCCGATTTTATAGGGACAGTCCAGATATGTGGGGCTTTCTTACATAGTGCCTATTACCCCCCACCCTCTGTCCCGATTTTTCACACTTGCTATCTGGTCACCCTAATTGTGATTGTCAGCTAGAATCCTATACTCTTTCCCATGATTAAGACCCTGATTCAGCAAACCATATAAGCACATGCTAAAACACTGAGTCAGGGCCTAAATGTTAATTTCAGTTAAAAAGCATTTTATTAGAGTTTACAAAGAAAATGTATCTACATTCAGGCACACTTACTCCCTGTTTACTATGGCTTCCACCACTGTATTCCATGGATATTGGAAAATCTCCCTTCGGGCAAGGTTACATCGGTGCAAGACACCTTAAAAGCCCTATTCACTCCATTGTGGGGCCTGGAGACCAGAAAGTGGTGGATTAGTCAGAAGATGTGCTAATGCAAACACTATCAGTCCAATCCTCAGTTGGAATCAGTCTAAGGTACAACTACCTCTGCTGAGTCAGGAGGGAATTTTCACCCACCTACACACACTTGCTCCTCTATGCATCAGCTGTGAAAAAAGGTAGCCTACCATACACAAATTCCTGAATCTTGGAGCCTACTAAAAATAAGTGAGTTCTGCATATGGTTGCAGAGCAATGAATTTCTTGTAGTTAATATTCTGTGTAGGAAATACCATAATCTGTGAGATGTATTTTTGCCCTTTGGCATGAATTCACTTGCTAAGGACATAAGGAGTTTGTAAAAGGGAAGACAAGAAACACATCCACCTAAGACTTAAAATATTCTGACACCGGTATTTCCAATGAAAAAAGAAAACTAGTGGTCTTCCAAATTTACAAAATCAAAAACATGAGAAAGGACCCTACAAAACAGGTACAGTATGCATAATCCATCATGACAAATGGCACTAATGATCTTTAAAAAAGTTTAACTGATTTAAAGCATTGTATTAGCCTATATGCTTAACAAGCTATTGATACATACAATTCTTTTGGTTAATATTTTATTTTTCTTGGAAGATATGGAAGGTTAGGAATTTTGATGTCACATAATCCTTTGATGGCCGGAAAGCATTTGTACCTACTCCCCAGCCCCTCTCTCTCATATATATATACACACACAAACTGAAAAGAGATAAAAAGCATTATCTTTTTTAGAACTAAATCTATGGACTGAAAATCCTGACCCCATTGAAACCAATGTGGATTTTGCAATTAATTTTATGGAGTCAGGATTTCACTCTATAGTGCAGAACCCTCTAGCCTGCCAGGTTGCGGCAGCTTCTACTTCTTCTTGCATCCTGCTGTTGATTCCCCATTTTCTGCAAAGTTTAAGTTTTCATTAAAATGAATGAATAAATAAATAAATCTCTAGCTTGTACATTAATGACAGAGAAGGGGAGGAGAGGGATCAAAATGTGAAGCCATATGATCTTGTCTACCTGCCCTAAGCTATGCCATTGATGGCAGCACCCGGAGTCTGTTATATAGCTGGGGTTTGCCCAAGTACAACACACTGGCCATTCTTTTGCCATGCCCCTCCAAGGTAGGGTGAGGAAGGAGTGGCACAGTGGCCAAGGCTTTCCCAGCTGGCTCATTACACTGGCTTTCCAGCCCTTTTCTGGTGACAAGTATCTGATGGTAGAGAGACTGCTGAGCAGAAGGTGCAGGAAAAGACAATGGCTCCAACCTCCCCTCCACCAGAGTAACTGTAGGCAGCCTGCATAGCCCTGAAGTGGGGGTTCTGGGCTGGCAGGGAAAGAGGCAAAGTGAAGATTGCAGAGGACTGCACTGGTTCCGTACATTACCCACTTCACCCTTCACCAGCAGAGCACCTAGGCAGACATTGAAGGAATTGAAAGATACACCTCACTGAGGGATGGTGTCATTGGAAATACAAGCTGCTTTCCCTGGAAGGTAGATTTCCCAGCTAGTTGTGGGAGGGACAGTTTGCACCTCTCTGAGCTTGCAGAAGTGAATGTAGTCTTCTGACAGGTTAGTGGTCTTTTGTTTTGTTTTGATTTTTTTTTTTTACTATGGTGGGGTTGTTTGCTCATTCAAAACACCACACACTGATCTCTCCAGGCACCTGAGACTCTAATGCTCTGAACAGATAGAATGCCTCAGAGTGTCTGCGTCTGATTCAAGCTGCCACTCAAGTGCATACTACTCCACTTAATTCCTTGTGAACAGAGAACTCACAAGCAGGCCACATGCCATGAGGCAGAGAGGTCAGCCTGAAGAACCGGTGGTGCCATTATCTAGGCACACAGCTCAATCCCAGTCACTGTGTTCCAACTGCTGGCCATCAAAGTTTGAAGCATTCATATGCAACAGGGCATAATGTGATGACTTCCCTCAGTGGCTTCCACTGCAAAATCTCTGTTGCAGGGAAATGCCTACCCTGACTATCAAAGGATCTCTGAAATGCAGAGTTCTGACAGGGCAAAATCCCTTGATTGGCTAACCTTTAATCCTGAAAAGAATTAGGTCAGAGGAATCAAAGAGAACACATACATTGTTATGTGAGGGGCATGGCCTTTGTTAGAACCCAGCAATCTTGGGTTCTAATAAAGATTTTTTCAAACGAAAAAACAGATGAATCTGAAGAGCCAGGAAATAATGAAAACCCATAAAACAAATAAGAAGTAATAAGTAAAACCACAAAAAGATGTTCTAAATACAGAGAAATGCAATTCACAATTCCTTCAACTAAAGGAGAAAGAACTATGCAAGAGGTATCATTTTTCATGTAAGAAACTGGACAGAAAGCAAGTTAATCGAGAAAGAGGGATACAAGTGTCTCTAATGGCTAAGCCATTAGAGAGCTGTCTAGCCATATCCTTGCTCCTTAGAGGAAGAGAATAAGCTGAGCATAGAAAGCTGGGACACTGTAATGTCTGCCTTAGGTCACATAGCTGTGGCTCTGGAGAGGGTTTTCAATTCCTAGCTTGTTAGCCAGTTCTGATAAAGAGAGCATTTAATATGACTTTTGCCTTGGGAGGAAACTATTTCTTAGAAATAATCCACCCTTCTTAGTAATTAAAGAAATTAAAATAAAACAACCAAAATCCAACAGCCATTTTTTATGCAAGACCTTCCATGTTTTGATATGATAACAGCTATCCAATCAGTATGTGGCGCGTCAGTTAGCTATTAAAAGGGAACTGCTCTGTCACAATCTCTGATCCTGATACACGAGCACAGGACATGAAAAGGGCTGGCACAACTTGCTTCCACATGGAGCAAAGGGAATCAGGGCCAAAATTGTGATTCTCTCTGGCAGCATTTGGACTCTGCCCAGCTTCTGGGGCAGTGCAGCCACAGGCTGTCCCTTACTCAGGCGGAATGCCAATCAAACCCAATATAGATTAATGCGGGCAGTACAGTCATGGACCCCTAGTCAGCCAAGAATTTGAGCATGTGGTTATGTCTATTCCGATTCAGCAAAACGCTTAAGCACATGTTTAACTTGATTTCAATTAGACTTAAGCATGTGCCTAACATTGAACACACGCTTAAGTACTTTGCTGAAAAGGACTGCCAAATTGGGGCCTTAATCCTGTTTCTTGTACAGCATCATGAACATTTTTGGTGCTTAAGAAATATTAAATAGTCAGATGAAACAAAGGAATGTCATGGAATGACAAAGGAATGTGCCAAATAGAAAGTATAAAACTGGATCAACCTAGTGTAAGAAAACAGTAAACCTAAGGTGCTCTCTACAAATGGAGCTTCAAATCAAATTAACAATGTACCAAGATACTTCAAGAAATGTTGCACAGTCTTTCACTTACTAGTATCTATTATTCCCAGCACTTCTGTGATAAATCAGTTTCTGCTTTTTAAATCATAGCATCACCAACAAAAAGATGCAATGTCAATTCCTTCCTGTTATTTATAGATATTTGTGAACAGACTACTTGAGCCACAAAGCAAAAAGTACATAACTGTGTCCTTCAGATACAATATAACAGCATTTTTTCCCAAGCTTTGTTGTCATTACCCCTGAAGTTCTGTGTATTTATCTGTAAGATCTTCATATTTATTTAATTTTTAAAAACGAGTGGGAACAATATTGTTGGGACCAAAATTAAAAATCAAAATAACTCAGATATTACTGTGACCGGAACCCTATAAACATCTAAGCAGACAAATAGCTAGATTAAAAGAAATCTCGTCTGGAGGCCCTGTAGGATGGTAAAAATGTTCATTAGCTTTTACTCAGGGTTGTGCCTTAAAGTCACAATTGACCCTAAATCTTGACATTCAGGAGAATTGCAGCAGTATTTTAGGGATTCATCCAATGGATTAGAAATGAATGTTTTTGCTATGCTGATTAGGTGAGCTTGATAGTGCTCACATTCTTAATATTACGAGCTGGGAAATCTTGTCATCTTTATTTCATACAAGGAAGGGGAAAGCCTATACAAATTGTATGTGTAGTGTTTTTGTAGCTGGGTTGGTCAGAGGATATTAGAGAGACAATGTGGGTGAGATAATAGTATTTATTGGACCAACTTATGTTGGTGAAAGAGAGAAGCTTTTGAGCCACATAAGAGCTCTGTATGGCTCGAAAGCTTGTTTCTCTCACCAACAGAAGTTGGGCCAATGAAAGGTATTACCTCATCCACCTTGTCTCTTATACAAATATCAGTCACTAGTCTGCTATTAGTAAATAGCTGTATAATGAGTTAAGATGTTGTTGTTATAAACTGTCTGTTTGTAAGGTTGCATCCCACTGAATTAGAAGATACTTTGGGTGAAATCCACCCCCCATTGAAGTCAATGGCAAAATTCCCATTTACTTCCATAGAACCAGGATTTCATCTTTTGTAAGCAACTCATTGGTGGTACCATGAAGTGAAGCTTAATGACTCAGTCCTACAGCTGAACCCGACATCACACTACTATGTGTGTAAACTGCAACTTGCTGTAGACAAAAAAAAAAATAAAGATTCAGACAAACAAGACAGTAAAACTTTAGTGTACCAGCTTCAGAAGTTAAGGGAAAGATGAAACCTGGGTTACACAGTATATTATATGTAAGCAACGTCAGAATGGGCTCTATTCTGACATCTGGTGGTGAGCTGGAGAAGAGGACTTCAGGGGCTGATCTCGTTTGCATGGGCACACCCACTCTGCCTAGCGTGATAGGACTGCTTGCCCAAATGGTCACTTTGGCTGCTGTGGGATCCCCAGTCTCTTTGTTATTGGGGAAGGAGTAATAAAGTGTTTTTATCCTGGTGATGTCAATCAAGGACAGGAGAACTGTACTTGGCATTTTGTGACAGAGGGACTCACTCTCAACTAAGTAGCACTCGCTAGGCAAGGGACATGGGATCCAAAACCCAGTGACTTGAGAGAGGATGTGGGTAGGTATTTGCACCTGGTAATATGCTCCCTCCTCTCCCTGGTGTAATAACAGAGCTAATTTTGACTCCATTTGGGCTCTTGTTACATGCTGCAGAGCTGAAATCACTGATGCCTAGGTCTAAGCATTAGACCTACTCTGGGCTAGTGGTGCACCAGCACTGAGGCTCCCCTACTAACAGCTGAACTCACTAAAGAGCTAAAGTTACTAAGACCTGAAATCACTGAGAGCTGTGTTAAGTGTGTGTGTGTGGGGGGTTGAAGACATATTGGTGAGTGGATGGCTGGCGGAGAGGAGTGGCTTGTGGTGAAGACTGCAGCTGAACCCTATGGAAAGGCATGGCAATTGGTTGTTGACACGAGCAGTGGAGCATGTAAGGTGCCCCATACCCCGCCCCCTCCACCCAGGCTGGGAGGTAAACTCTGCAGATGAACTTTTGAACTCTGGAGGGCCCACACTGACCTGGGACAGAAGCTGTGGGAGGGGTGACTTTTGGGTTGCTGGACTCAAGAACCAAAGGGAAAGGATACAGCCCCATCTGCTTGGGGGTGGGTCTTCTGGTTCATGGTTTGTGTTTATGAACCCTAGTTGTGGTGTTTTCCCAATTTAATGGTAGTTAAAGATGTTATTAAAGATTTTTGCTATACCGAGACTCTGTGTTTGCAAGAGGGGAAGTATTGCCTCTTTGAGGCGCCCAGGGGTGTGTGTGTAATTTTCCCAAGTCACTGGGTGGGGGCTCGAGCCAGTTTTGCATTGTATTGTTGAAAGGGAACCCCTATGTTCTGAACCCGGCCCTTGCTGCTGTCCACTCGACCTGGCAGAAGGGTTACATATAGAAACAATTTCCTCCAGTTTTGCTGATGCAAGCACATTTTCTTGAACAAGTAATTAAGAAAGTAACTTGCAAGTAAGTATGTATAGTCTACAGAAATAAACAACAGGAATTTTTCAATCTTAAAGTGCCATAATTGATTAGACTTTCCAAGAAATTATTTTGTGTATTTTCTTACTCATCCTGGCAAAATATTCATTAATAATGCAATGTACTATCAAAACAGCTATACTAATATTCATTACCTGAAAGTAAAAGGAAAACTCACTATTCTAAAGACTTAATATAACCCAGTCTGTAACTAAAATTATATTACTCTGCTTTAATTAAGACATTATACACTAGTTTTCCTTGGATGCTCACAATCATAATTACTGAACGTATGGGTGAACCCTTGAATTACTTTTAATAGAATTTAGCATTTGCGCTGGTGTCCCCAAAGGCAATAGCATATGAAAAAAAAGCAATGTCTTCTGTCAGTGGAAAAAAGGTAGAGACGTGAACCTCTTCTGCATGAAATCTAAACAGAGAACATTAGCAAAACAAAAGTTAGAGTCCCTATCTCCAATCTTGTCAAGATTACTGCTGCCATAGGCATGCTGTAGCCTTTTCCATTTGATTGGTTATAGCAGTGCCTAAATTCTACTCTGAAAATGCTGCCTGTGTGAAGATAGCCTCAAGTCTCCATTGGTTCCAGAAGTGTCAGAATATCATTCACCCATGTAACACTTTCCAAAGAGGGAGTTCTAAAGGCATTCTTGAGGACAGTTGCTTGTCAATTTGTGCTACTGTTGAAGTATATTCTATGGTAGTTAATGAAAAAATTGTAAAAGCAAACAGAGCACTATCCACTCATGATAGCTTATGTTGTTAATGTTTGCCAGGAGCGGATTTACCATGAAACAAACTCTGCGGTGGCAAGAGGCCCCCAACGACGGGGGTGGGGGGCAAAATGCAGGACATATATCTGACAGCCTGCCCCTGAGTCCCAGCTGGCAGTGCAGCTGGGCTCAGGCAGGCAAGCTGCCTGAATGCCATGGCCGGTGGCCCCACTCCGCTCCTGGAAGTGTCCGGCTGCTGGCACGTCTCTGTGCGCCCCTGGAAGGGGCGGCTCCACACGCTGCCCCCTAGGCACCGCACAGAGACCTGCAGCACCCCTCCCCACAAAGGGCGCACAGACGCATGTCAGCAGCAGGGTTAAGGCTGCTCCCTGCCTGCTCTGCCTCCCTCCTGCCACTCTGCTTCACTCCCAGAAGTTGCCAGCATATCCCAATAATCCTGGGGTGGGGGGTGTTTCTCTCCATGTGCTGCCCCCGCCCTGAGCACCGACTCTGCAGCTCCCATTGGCCAGGAACTGCAGCCAATGGGAGCTGTGCAGGTGGTACCTACGGACAGCGGCATGCAGAGACCCCCCCCATGCCCCACCGCCTAAGAGTCCCTGCTGGAGGGGTATGTGTGCTGGTCGCTTTGGGAGCTGTGCCACCCGAGGTAAGCGCCGCACCCCTGCCCCCCACCTGCATCCCAACCCCCTGCCCCAACCCAGAGCCTGCACCTCGCACCCAAACTTCCTCCCAGAGCCCACACCCCTCATCCCCTTCCACACCCCTGCCCCAGCCCAGATCCCTCACTCCTCCTCCCACACCCCTGCCCCAGCCCAGAGCCCACACCCAGCTCCCAAACTCCCTCCCAAAGCCTGCCCCCTGCACTCCATCCTGCACTCCAACCCCTGCCCCAATCAAGGTTCCTCACTACCTCACTTTATTTTCATTTACCTCACATTACCTATAATATAGGAGGAGGATGAAGAAAAAAAGAATGAAAAACAGGGGTGGGAGGGGAGATAAGAGAGAACATTCTTTTTCGTGGCTGGGTCCTGAGGGGGGCCCCGAAAATGAAGCTGTGCACAGGGCCCCACTAACTCTAAATCCGCCACTGCAGTGGAGCAAGCTGTGGCTCATCTTGTTCCTATTTACATAAAGAATTTAGCACTAAGAAGTGTTCAAAAATACAACTGATAATACTGGAAACTGAAGTCCTTAATTAATGCATGGTATAAACAGCATAAACACTATTAGTGCATGCTTCCTAACACTGTGACGTACTGATTTTACGTAGGCCACTGCCTTCTACTGCATGGAGTCCTACTAGCGCATGTACTTGCTCTCCGGTGAAGCTGGGCTGAAGAGAGGGTATGAGAAAAATGTTTAAAGACAACTGTGTTTGGTAGGCTCCTACCCCTTCTCCCATTCTACAAAACAAGATTCCACACAAATATTTAAGTACCATCTACCAGGCAGTGGAAAGCAAAAAGACTGTCAAGCGCATGAGGTACGTACAGAGAAACAGGTGCTTTGTAAATAGGTGCAAGCACAATTATGCTAAAAAGAACCTACGTTAAAATAAAGTTATTTAGTCAAGAACTAAAATGTTTCGAAATGCCACAATGAAATTTTCCTATGCATTAATTCTGTTCCGTTCTTGAGTTTTATTGTCCATGCATTTTAGATTAATGATAGAACTATCCATGGCAACATGGTGTTACAACATACTGAGTGGCCATAACCAGTCAACTGGGGACATCTTTCTTAAGATTGCCAAGTGATGCCCTATATTGTCCAATTCTGAAAACAAAATTTAAATATATCAGAATTTAAATAATATTTATTTTCTTTGAAAGTGCAATTTGATAGGATCTTTCATAAAGCCTGCTTACAGAATTAGTTTAATAGAGTTTCATCTACAGTGAGGCCGAGACTGACCAAAGTATGAAAGATTACAGATGATTCTGGCATTCGTAAGAATTGGAACTTTCCAGTCTGAACAACAGAGGGCAATGATATAGTATATAAGTTCATTTGAGAATGCAAGCACCACTCATGAGGTTGAAGACAGAATTACTGTAAAAATATATGTCAAAATTAGAACTACCGAGTTTCAGTTAATCCACTCTAATTTAGCAAAATCAGACTCTACACAGGTGTGGGCTTTTCTCCCTCCAAAAATATTCTCTCTGAAGGATCATTAAATACAGTAAATAAATAGGTGAAAGGACAGGATAAATTAATCTTTAATGAAAATGATACTGCTAGTTGTCACAATTAAATTAATGTTTTTATTTTGTTATATCAAATCCTATGTTGAAGCTGAGTCAGCTCTATGGGAACTTTTCTAATATGACAGAAGCATGCTTCAAAACAATTACAGTCAAGCCCCTCAACCAACAAACCAGTCACATTCAATTGTCATCCCCAACAAAAGTGTTAGATTATTATACACAGAAAGCTGAAGCAGATACTATGAATTTGTATTCAGTTCAATAACTTCCCTTATACTATCAAGATCATGCATGACTTTAACATATTCCAGTAATAAAAACACTGCTGTATTTGTTTCATCATGTTTTCTTTGTATATTTCCAAATGTGCTTTGTATATTTCGACATCTTGTAGAAAACAATGTGGGGCTTAAAGATAATAAAGGATAGAAATTTTATCAGTACAGAATATGCTCCAGAGCCCGGCCTTAGAGGCAACACTGGACACAATGAAGGATTCTTCCACTAGAAAATATTATGTAGGAAATGAATGGTATATAGGTGGAGATACAGGCCAAAACAGTCTAAATTGGGCGTTTAATACTAAGCACCTAAATCCATAATTAGGCACTTACATGCTTTGATGAGCAGTGAAATAGTATTTAAAGTATCAAAACTAGCAGTTGAGTTAGCACCCATTTACATTACTGGGGCAGTTCATACCTCACAGCTACTGTTTCAGGTGTTCTGCAAACTCATGTAGACATTGCTTCATTGGTTTCACTCAGATAACGTTAGTATGGTTAAAGCACTGAAGTAGGACTCAGGAGATCTTGGCTCTATTTCTAGCCGTGCCACAGACTACCTTTGTGATAACAGGCAAGTCACTTAATCTTTTGATGCCTCAATTCCTCATGTGTAAAATGGAGATAACATTTCTTTTATACTGTTTGCCTATAAAAATGGCAAGCTCTTTAGAGGAGGGACTCTTTCTTCCTGTTTGTGTCAGCTCTTAGCACAATGGTGACCAGATACTGAAAACCAAATCATAACCTAGTGGCCTAATTTTCAGAGGTACTCAGCACTCACAAGTCATATTAAAATCAGTGGGTCTTATGACTGATCAGACCTCTGAAAATAAGGGTAGTTTTATTTAGATGCCTAACTTAAGACACCCAAGTTTGAAAAAATTTGGCCTTTACATATATCAGTGTCAAGGTTCCTCCCCCACTCTGAACTCTAGGGTACAGATGTGGGGACCTGCATGAAAAACCTCCTAAGCTTATCTTTACCAGCTTAGGTCAAAACTTCCCCAAGGTACAAAATATTCCACCCGTTGTCCTTGGACTGGCCGCTACCACCACCACACTAATACTGTTTACTGGGAAAGAGCTGTTTGGACGCGTCCTTCCCCCCAAAATACTTCCCAAAACCTTGCACCCCACTTCCTGGACAAGGTTTGGTAAAAAGCCTCACCAATTTGCCTAGGTGACTACAGACCCAGACCCTTGGATCTTAAGAACAATGAACAATCCTCCCAACACTTGCACTCCCCCTTTCCTGGGAAATGTTGGATAAAAAGCCTCACCAATTTGCATAGGTGACCACCGACCCAAACCCTTGGATCTGAGAACAATGAAAAAGCATTCAGTTTTCTTACAAGAAGACTTTTAATAAAAATAGAAGTAAATAGAAATAAAGAAATCCCCCCTGTAAAATCAGGATGGTAGATATCTTACAGGGTAATTAGATTCAAAAACATAGAGAACCCCTCTAGGCAAAACTTTAAGTTACAAAAAAGATACACAGACAGAAATAGTTATTCTATTCAGCACAATCCTTTTCTCAGCCATTTAAAGAAATCATAATCTAACACATACCTAGCTAGATTACTTACTAAAAGTTCTAAGACTCCATTCCTGGTCTATCCCCGACAAAGACCAGCATATAGACAGACACACAGACCCTTTGTTTCTCTCCCTCCTCCCAGCTTTTGAAAGTATCTTGTCTCCTCATTGGTCATTTTGGTCAGGTGCCAGCGAGGTTACCTTTAGCTTCTTAACCCTTTACAGGTGAGAGGAGCTTTCCCCTGGCCAGGAGGGATTTCAAAGGGGTTTACCCTTCCCTTTATATTTATGACAATCAGCTTTAGCATACTTTATTTAAGATTTGCACAAATAATTGTACTGCATATCTGGCTGACACAGGTAGATGTCTGGTGTACTAGAAATACTATAAAATATCAAACAGTTGTCTCCAATTTTCTTGCTCAAAACAGTCCCCACAAACCATTCTCTGAGGAATCTCAACATATGACACAGCTACAGAAGTAGCTATAGTACTGAAAATCCAACATTTTTATGGCTGACTTAGAACAACGCTTCCTCAGCTCTCATCCCCTAATGCCCCTACTCTACTTGCGCTACATTGATGACATCTTCATCATCTGGACCCATGGAAAAGAAGCCCTTGAGGAATTCCACCATGATTTCAACAATTTCCATCCCACCATCAAACTCAGCCTGGACCAGTCCACACAAGAGATCCACTTCCTGGACACTACGGTGCTAATAAGCGATGGTCACATAAACACCACCCTATACCGGAAACCTACTAACCGCTATGCCTACCTACATGCCTCCAGCTTTCATCCAGACCACACCACATGATCCATTGTCTACAGCCAAGCTCTGTGATACAACCGCATTTGCTCCAACCCCTCAGACAGAGACAAACACCTACAAGATCTCTGTCAAGCGTTCTTACAACTACAATACCCATCTGCTGAAGTGAAGAAGCAGATTGACAGAGCCAGAAGACAGAGCCTACTACAGAAGTTACCTACTACAGGACAGGCCCAACAAAGAAAATAACAGAATGCCACTAGCCATCACCTTCAGCCCCCAACTAAAACCTCTCCAGCGCATCATCAAGGATCTACAACCTATCCTGAAGGACATCAGTCTCACAGATCTTGGGAAACAGGCCAGTCCTTGCTTACAGACATCCCCCCAACCTGAAGCAAATACTCACCAGCAACCACACACCACACAACAGAACCACTAACCCAGGAACCTATCCTTGCAACAAAGCCCGTTGCCAACTGTGTCCACATATCTATTCAGGGGACACCATCATAGGGCCTAATCACATCAGCCATACTATCAGAGGCTCGTTCACCTGCACATCTACCAATGTGATCTATGCCATCATGTACCAGCAATGCCCCTCTGCCATGTATATTGGCCAAACGGGACAGTCTCTATGTAAAAGAATAAATGGACACAAATCAGACGTCAAGAATTATAACATTCAAAAACCAGTTGGAGAACACTTCAGTCTCTCTGGTCACTTGATTACAGACCTAAAAGTGGCAATTCTTCAACAAAAAAACTTCAGAAATAGACTCCAAGGAGAGACTGCTGAATTGGAATTAATTTCAAACTGGATACAATTAACTTAAGCTTGAATAAAGACTGGGAGTGGATGGGTCATTACACAAAGTAAAACTATTTCCCCATGTTTATTCCCTCCCTCCCCGCCCCGCTGTTCCTCAGATGTTCTTGTCAACTGCTGGAAATGGCCCACCTTGATTATCACTACAAAAGGTCCCCTCCTCCCCCCGGCTCTCCTGCTGATAATACCTCACCTTACCTGATCACTCTCGTTACAGTGTGTATGGTAACACCCATTGTTTCATGTTCTCTGTGTATATCATTGCCAAAAAAAACCCTGTGACCCAAGTGACACTGGTGAAGCAATGTCTGTCTGAGTTTGTAGAGAGCATGAAACAATAGCTGGGAGGTATAAACTGGCCCCAATAATTATACAGGTACTAATTCAGCTGCCAATAATGCTACTGTTCACTGCTTATCAATGCATGTAAGAAAGGAAAGAAAGCACCATACTTTGAAGATCTACTCACTCCATCTATTCTGAGTGACCACTCATTTTGGCTTGACTTTTAACAACACATGGTGGAGTTAAAGGGTGGAGCAATTGGTTTCATTTTACTGACAGGCAGGGAAGTACTCAATTTTCAAAAGTTTGAGACACTCTACCTGAAGGCCTTCTTTGTAGAGTTCTAAAAAATTTTAAGACATACTTTTTAAAATGTCCATAGGGATTGTGACCTTTTTTCAATGACAATCTAAAACCTCACATGCTTGAAATTTAA
Source organism: Caretta caretta (assembly GCF_965140235.1). NCBI lineage: Eukaryota > Metazoa > Chordata > Testudines > Cheloniidae > Caretta > Caretta caretta. Next base: position 67,813,686 of record NC_134216.1, on the reverse strand, counting down.
CCACAGGGCTTCATATTACAGAAAAGCTTAACATAAGATAAATTTTTAAATAAATTATTCAAAATATAAATAGCTGGTTTTATGTTTAGTTGGTTGGTTGGGTTTTTGCCAGAACTCTTATTTTTCACTGCACTCAAACACACAAGACCTTATCTCCAACCTCATATTCTTTCAGGAACAAACAACTCATTATAACAACTATAATAGACGTGTCCAGACAATGTGGCTTCATCTAATGGATGTTAGTTAAGGTCATGTATTTGATATCTGTATAGGGTGATCAGGTGTCCCGATATTATTGTAACTTTCCCGATATTAGAGGCTTTGTCTTATATATGCAACTATACCCCTCCCCCCACAAAAGAGTAGGTGACCAGGGGAGAGAGTACAATTTTTAGCCTCCAAGATTGGAGAAGAGGACCTTTTTTTTTTTTTTTTGAAATAAAGAAAGCACAAATTTGCAGTTTCTATAGATTTTTCTCTGCCTGGTGTATCTGACATTGAGAATAAATAATTATCACCATGCTACTTGCATATCATATTGCTGCAGCATTAGCAAACAAAATGACAGCAATGATGATGAAAACAAGTTCATGTGGAAAAAATGGACAAAAACACAGCTATCTTAAAAATAGAGTGAGCAATTTCAGTAGCAACACTGACGTAGATAATGACCATTTATGAAAGCTCTTTATTCCGCTTTGCAAATGTTGTTTACACTTCTTTCAGTGCAGACCGAGATTACTCCTATAAACACTCTAGTGCTAGGTCCAGTTTTGGCTGCCCGTTGGAAATTAAAATACATGATGTATATAATTGTCAAAATATGTCCTTCTCATATATCCCTCCTTAAACTGAAGATAGGGGCAATGAGACGCTATTGGTGCATTAGCCTTTTACATAACTTCCAGTAGGGTTAGAAATAAAAGTGAGTTCAGTGATCTCTTCCTAATCCATTATGCAGACATTTATTCTCCGCATAAAAAACATGACGATACTTTGTGACTAGAAATCTGTATATAGCAGTGGCCCTTGGCGAGGGTAATAGGGAAGCTGCTTGTCAGGATTAAGGTGTATTGGCAGAGTTTCATTAGGAATCTTTTCTGCCCTCTCTGTAATACACTGTGTGATCAGGAAGCTCAAACAATACACCTGGTCCAGACCATGAAATTAATCGTTCCCTAATATATGCACAAAAATTACCAAAAAACCCAATGAAGAAATGATGAGATTCAGTAGATTTTTGAGTGATATTCTAAACAGCAACTGAATTATAAAACTTCTGAAAGCTAGAAGAATGAGAGAACAGCTACTTACCAATAACTGAGTTTCTTTATGTAGGTTCGCAAAAAGAAAAGGAGTACTTGTGGCACCTTAGAGACTAACCAATTTATTTGAGCATAAGCTTTCGTGAGCTACAGCTCACTTCATCAGATGCAGCCGATGAAGTGAGCTGTAGCTCACGAAAGCTTATGCTCAAATAAATTGGTTAGTCTCTAAGGTGCCACAAGTACTCCTTTTCTTTTTGCGAATACAGACTAACCCGGCTGTTACTCTGAAACCTGTCTTTATGTAGATTGTGGGTCCAACTGCAACCATTACTCCTAGTTGAGCACTTACATGAACAGGCCTGCTGAAGTCAATGGGACTACTCACATAAGTGATTGGTAACATAAGGATTGCACAACTGTGCCCTTTGTGAATAGATACACATCTCCAGTTTGTGCATGCACTCTCAGAGTCCAGGTTGAGACCCTCTAAAAAGCACTGATTTGGGGGGATGCACAGATGCTCTCTCATGAAACCAAATATTCTGGGAAAGGTTATGAGCTAGATTGTGCTCACACAGGGATGGATAGGGTGATTGGCCCTTGTAAAGGCTATACAGGGAGGTGGGTTTCTTCTCATAGAATAGAATCATAGAATATTAGGGTTGGAAGGGACCTCAGGAGGTCATCTAGTCCAACCCCCAGCTCAAAGCAGGACCAATCCCCAATTTTTGCTCCAGATCCCTAAATGGCCCCCTCAAGGATTGAGTTCACAACCCTGGGTTTAGCAGGCTAATGCTCAAACCTCTGAGCTATCCCTTCCCCCTTCTGCCTTACCCCCACCCACCCCACCGCAGGGGCTAATAAAATTGACCCTTTATAAGAAGCTGGGGCCCCAAACTTCCTCCCCTTTCATCAAAATCCCTAATAAAGGCTCCAATGAATTAGGGATGGAGGGTAGGAGCATGGATGCATACAATCTACTTGAAGAACAGCAGTATTTCTGATAAATAATCTTTCTTTCTCCTCTGAGCATGAGCCTCACTTCTGAGTGATTAAATGGCAGCACTAACTGTCAAAGGATGTAGATGTGAGATGCATGAGCTAAATGAAAATTGAGGACTGCTTTCCAAATTGGGCATCCTATCTAGCTGCTAAATTTAAAGTGCTTAAAGTTTTGACTAGTACTCAGGTAGCAGTTTTATTTATCAACAGTGATAATAAGGCCCCACCGACACAGTGGGGAGGGCTGCTTTAGGCTTTGTGGAATGTGTTCTCAGTCCCTGGAACTGTAACAAATGCAAAGTCATAACGACTTGCAAAGCTTGCTCATCTTAGACAATCAGAGCAGAAATTATCTGCTCCCTTGGATTTACCTCCATATGCTACAAATAATCTACACAATTTGCAAATGGTGTTACTTTTATTTAAATCATAGCCAAAGGCCCTTTTTATTTATCTAAACTATATAGCCTGTACTCCCAACATAAAGTATGCCATTTAGAGAAAAATAAAGGCAAGATGATGGAGTAGTTTACCTGAAAATGAGTAATTGCTTTAGTATAAAATGGTGGCTGCGGGCACAAAGCCACCTTATCTTTATGCAACACTATAGGAATAAGGGAGGTTATCTTTTATATTTAGATCTCTATGACACACCTTCAAGAGGGTCTCCATTGAACTGATAAGAGCTAAGCTGTACTCCCAAGAAGGTGGTGGCCCCTAAACAGCTAGCAAAGCAGGAATCAGTCCTTTGAGGAAATCACAAGAGGGGCCTATAGATATGACCCTATAGTGTGTACGTCTTATTTGGCCCCGATTGTGACTTATCAAACCAAGTCAACTGATTGAGGAAACAAACCTGGTGAAACATCAGTTTACAATATATTACCCAAGATAGCAGAAGTTTGTAATAGCATTCAGCTATGTCTTGCTGATGGTGACTCTGTGTATGGTTTTCCTGGTGCAGGTTGAGACATGACCTCTGTCTGTTTCAGATTGATTGTCAGCCTGTGCCTTTCTGCAGTCTCTGCAAATCTGTTCATAATCAATTCTATCTCTTTTAGAGTAGGTGCCCCTAGAGCACAGTCATTGGCACACAGCCGCTAATGAACAATTGCTTTGAAGACCTTTGTGGAAGATCATACCCTGTTCAGGTGAAATAATTTTCCAGAGAATCGGAAATGTATCTCTTGTAGCAGCATTGAGCATTGCTGCATAGAAGAGATTAAACAAGAATGAACCAATTACACAGCCCTGCTTAATACCATTAGTGATAGGAAATGGGTCAGATAGAACACCATCTACACAGACTCATCTGAGCATTCTGTCATGCAATAGCCTCTGAATGTTGGTGAATTTACTGGACAACCAAACTTACATGATAATTGCCAAAGCCCAGATCTACTTATGGTATCAAATGCTTTATCCAGGTAAATGAAGACCATGTAGCGGTTCTGTTGCTGTTCTCTGCATTTCTCTTTCATCTGACAGGCTACAAATATGTCTCCCATTTCTCACGTTGGCCTAAAACCACATTGCAACCCCTTTGGCAATGAGTAGTGATGTTGTATAGCAGACGATCAAAGAGTAATCTTAGCCAATACCATTCCAACAATGGAGAGTAATGAGATACTACAGACTTTTCACCTTTCCTCTTGTACATGGTGACAATGGTGGTATCTCTGAAGTCTTGTGACATGTCTTCAGTACTCCATATATTGAGAAATAGTCCATGAAGTCATCTCACCAGGATCTTGCCTCCATACTTCAATATTTCTCCAGGAACGCCATGAGATCCAGGAACCTTGTAGTTCTTCATGGTACTGATTGCCATGCTGACTTTGTCAAGTGAGGGGGCTGTGTCCAGGTTGCCATTACCTGTTGACTGATCCACTACTCTTATTAGTGCCTTGTCTGTAATGTTGGACAGTGTGTTCAAAAGATCACAGAAATCTGTCATCACCTCTGAAGGATTTCTCCTTTGTCAATAATCAGTGCTAGGGCATCCACACTCTTCAAAGGCACTGTAGTGGTATGTGTAGGACTATATACTGCTTTGAAAGATGTATAGGTCTTTGGTCTCCTGACAGTTGGCCTAGCACTGGATTTCATCTACCTTTACATCCCACCACTGATCCCACGTATCTCTAAGCTTAGATTGCATGTCATGACAGATTCCAGTATGTTATAATTGTGCGTACAGGGACATGAGATACAAGAATTAGGTGATGCATGTCATGATTTTTAGTGAGTACCTGTTGAATTTCTGGATCATTCTCATAAAACCCATCCTGATAACATCATTTGCTGTACCCATGGTGGCATGAGCAGCTCAGTACACAATGCTGTGAAAAGTCACTGACTCACTCTTTACGTTAGCACTAGTAGTCAAGCCAGCAGGGCCAGACAAAGCTGCTGCAATGCTATTACAGAGCTGCGCTTGTGTAGCTTTATCTTGTAATCGCTTTTTGTTGAGCCGTCTGACTGGGTTTAGATTTTGAGTTGTGATGTACTGGCCAAATTAATAAAATTAGCTTGGAATGGATCATGCAATGGTCTGTCCAGCAGTCTGCCCCACACATGGCTGAAGTGATCTGTACATCCTGCCTATCTCTCCGCCAGACAATGATGTAGTGGATAAAATGTCACTGTTTGGACCTTGGGTGCATCCATGACATTTTCTTTTTGTTTGGTAGATGGAAAAAGATATCTGTGATTGCGAATTGCCCCTGGACACGGTCTCTAAGTAGCAGAGTTCCACGCTTTTTCCTGGTCTCATACTGAGCAATGGCATGCAGCCAGATTACTGCATTACTTCCAACCGTTGCATTAAAGTCCCCCAAGATAAGCAGTTTATCCGATGCTGATGTAGACACCATGAGTTTGTCTAAGTCATTACAGAACTTTTCTTTACTACTGTTGGTATTTGTCATGGTAGGAGCATAAGCACCGATGATGGTAACATACCGCTTATGTTTCAGTGGCAACCAAAGAACCATAAGACAATCCCTTATGCCTGTAGGTAGACTTTTGAGCTAGGAAGCTAATGGATTCACTAAAGGCAAAGCCAACACCTAATTTTCATGGCTCTGTGGATGGGTAACCTCACCAGAACAACATGTACCCTGCACCCGACCTCTGCAAGTTGCCCTTCATCAGCACGGCCCTGGTTTCACCGAGTGCAGCAATGCCAACCCTATACCTGACCAGTTCTCTTGCAACAAGTGCTGTGCCTCTCTCAGGTCAGCTGCTGGCAGGGTTATCACATGAAGTCCTAACATTCCACTAAGCTATGCTAATTGGTGTTGTGAGTCGCCTACATGCAGCACTGCAACGACCAGCAGGGTCACCATGCCTGTCGCTTCACCACTTGCCCCGCACTGCAAGACTTTCCTCCATCATTCAGTATACGCATGAATTGTTTTTAGTGGTGATGGCTTGCATCACCCCATTCACACACTCTCTCACCCATTCGCCTGTGCTCCAATGGCATGCATTCACAAGATGACTGGTAGGGGTGAGGGGGCAGTCTACGGCTGTCGATGTGAAATCATTCCATGTATCCACTATTAAGTCCACCCTCCTGGTACACAGCATCTCCACGGCAAGACTCCTGAGTGGTAAATGGCATGCATTCACAAGATGACTGGTAGGGGTGAGGGGGCAGTCTACGGCTGTCGATGTGAAATCATTCCATGTATCCACTATTAAGTCCACCCTCCTGGTACACAGCATCTCCACGGGCAAGACTCCTGAGTGGTACCAACCAGAAACAAGTTCCTTGCACACCTAGTCAAATTCTGCCAGGGATCTCAGAGCAGTACAGGACCTCAGATATGTAATGAACAGGCCTACCAGTGTGTGGAACATGACCTGGCACTCAGTAACCCATGCCCTTGGCTAGCAGGTCGGTAGTGAAAACATCCTACAACAGCGTAGCAAACAGACGCAGGCATAGCAGTTGTGGCAGGGGTGATAACAGCAATGAAGACAGAGCAGGCTAGCGAGCAGAGTGCATACCCAGGGCCCATGCTGGGCTTGTATTTTCCATGCTGAAGCCTGAGGTATTCTGTCTTCACTGTTACTGTGATCCGTGCTAGCTGGATTCAAGCTAGCTCAGGTAGGCTAACCTGTGCAGAGCTTTTGCTACGTAGACATACCCTTAATCTTGATCCACGATAATCAGGTACTTACAAGTGAGATTTTTTTTGACCTGGATAATATAAAATTATTCAGTCTGTCTGATTCCAAAACCAATGTAACCGTTTAGAAAAATGCAAAAAGAGTTCTTTGAAACCAGATCTATTCTTGGAACTCTGCACCTCCCTCAGTGCTTTGATTAGCATAAAACTTTTGAATTTAAAAGAACTTCAATTTACTAGTTGAAAAGATTGATTGATTGATTATAGACGAATTCTTGCCAGTGATGCCTCTAACTACCAAAATGATGCTGCTTTATTAAATGGATTTTAAATTAACAAGGCTTTTCTGAGGTGGTAATCATTATTATTACAGCACACAGGCACTCCTGTGTCTGAATACAACAAAAGCATTAAAAGTAAGGAACGCGATTCTTAATATACTTATAGACTCGGACTAATAGACTTTAAGGCTAGAAAGGATCATTGTGATCCTCTAGTCTGAATTCCAGCATGTTGCAGGCCACAGACGCAAACAGAAAGCTATGCACCTACTCTTGTAACAGACCCATAACCTCTGGCTGATTTACTGAAGTCCTCAAATCATTATTTAAAGAAAGTTACAGAGAATCCAGCATTTACTCTAGTTTAAACCAGCAAGTGACCCAGGCCCCATGCTGCAGAGAAAGGTGAAAACCCCCAGGGTCTCTGCCAATCTAACCTGGCAGCAAATTCCTTCCCAACCCCAAGTATGGCAATCTGTTAGACCCTGAGCATGTCAGCAAAATCCACCAGCCAGACACCTGGGAAAGAATTAACTGTAGTAATGCAGAGCCCTCCCCATCTAGTGTCCCAGCTCCAGCAGTCACAGATGGGCCATATGCCGTTGTAGACAATCTCATCATATTATCCCCTCCATAAACTTATCAAGCTCAGTCTTGAAGCCAGTTAGGTTTTTTGCTCCCACGGCTCCCCTTGGCAGGTGGTTCCAGAACTTCACTCCTCTAATTGTTACTTAATTCCATATTTCTAAAACTACCTCCTTTTCTTTAAAAGAAATGCAGTTGAGGAGCTGGAATTCCTACTTTGAAGGAGAGGTATTGTAGAGAAAAGTGGAACAGTTACAGATAGTTCCATGTTAATTGCCCGTCAGGTCAGTTTCTTAGGGTGCAATGTGTGTGATTTAAACAGAAAGCCATACATTCACAAATCAGATATCCTCATCATCTAAATAGCAACAACTTACCTTTATCTAACCTGCACTAAAATGACATCTTTTTTCCCTTTTTAAAAAAATTATTCATCTAAAAGAATAAGTTAGATGTCTGAAATAAAAGCTAAATCCAGCCTTCAAAATAGAAAAGTTCACTATGTTTCAAAGACATGTTAGGGATTAATAGAGATCCATGATAATAATGCTAGTTTCTCTCATGAAGTCATAGAAATGGATGTTGAAATATCTAAACATATAAAATGATGTTTCTGTATACTTGATTGCCAATCAAAACATGGTAAATATATATTTTCTGCACTAAGAAAAGGAGTACTTATGGCATCTTAGAGACTAACCAATTTATTTGAGCATAAGCTTTCGTGAGCTACAGCTCACTTCATCGGATGCACACTGTGGCTGTACTTTCCACAGTATGCATCCGATGAAGTGAGCTGTAGCTCACGAAAGCTTATGCTCAAATAAATTGGTTAGTCTCTAAGGTGCCACAAGTACTCCTTTTCTTTTTGCGAATACAGACTAACACGGCTGTTACTCTGAAACCTGCCATTTTCTGCACTGAAATTATTAAATTAGCACATTGGAAGGCTGTATCTTCGCACCATGTTCTGTTAAAAAGATCTTTAAGGCAACATACATAGAGATTACTGTGTATTTTCTTTTGTTTAAAAATGGGTTTTTGTCATGAATGGAGCACCGATGTCAGGTGAAGAGCCACTAATCAGTTTCAAATCTTCAGTATTCTGAAGTTCTCAGCATGAATTAGCCCTTCCACAATTTAGTGCCATATACAGCAGTCCTTTGTAAAGCAAAATTCATGCTGAATATGCACTGACCCTGAGTTTGACTAAGGAATGAAGAATTAATGGTTTTTAAAGACTCTGCTACTTAAAATGGGGAATATTATGGGAACGGGCAGCATTCTGAAAATGAGAATGAACTAAGTGCAACCACCATAAATGATTGAAGTGAGCCACAACCAAAACTCCCATCTGTCCAAATATAGCCTGCCACCCTGATGTTTCTTCTAACGCTTCTCTGATGGCACCAGCTCCTCTGAAGTGAAGACCTTCTCCCATTTTACCTATATGCTTAATGATGCAGGGCATCTTGGAAAATTGTTCCCTTGAAAATTTTTTGACCAGCTGTACATATAAACTACCCCCGACAGGTGTTTGTCTAACCTGCTCTTAAAAATCTCCAATGATGGAGATTCCACAACCTCCCTAAGCCATTTATTCCTGTGCTTAACTGCCCTGACCATTAGGAAGTTTTTCCTAATGTCAAACCTAAACAGCCCTTGCTGCAATTTAAGCCGACTGCCTCTTGTCCTATCAGCAGACATTAATGAGAACACATTTTCTCCCTCCTCCTTGTAACAATGTTTTCTGTACTTGAAAGCTGTTATCATGTCCTCTCTCGATCTTCTCTTCTCCAGACTAAACAAACCCATTTTTTTCAATCTTCCCTCATAGATCATGTTTTCTAGACCTTTAATCATTTTTGTTGCTGTTCTCTGGACTCTCTCCAATTCATCCACATTTTTCCCAAAATGTGGTGCCTAGAACTAGACACAATACTCCAGTTGAGGCCTAATCAGCATGGAGTAGAGTGGAATAATTACTTCTTGTGTCTTGCTTACAACACTCCTGCTAACTCATCCCAGAATTATGTTTGCTTTTTTTTTTCAACAGTGTTACACTGTTGACTCATGTTTAGCTTGTGATCCGCTATGACCCTCAGATCCCTTTCTTCAGTACTCCTTCCTAGGCAGTGATTTCCCATTTGCATGGGTACAACTGATGGTTTGTTTCTAAGAGATTACTTTCCATTTCTCCTTATTGAATTTCATCCTATTTACTTGAGATTATTTCTCCAGTTTGTCCAGATCATTTTGAATTTTAATCCTATCTTCCAAAGCACTTGCAACCCCTCCCACCTTATTATCATCCACAAACGTTATAGGTGTACTCTCTACGCCATTATCTAAATCACTGAGGAAGACAAGAAACAGAACTGGACCCAGAACTGATCCCTGCGGGACCCCACTTGATATGCCCTTCCACTGATAATGACTCTCTGAGAATGGTTTTCCAACTAGTTATGCATCCACTTATAGAAGCTCCATCTAGGTTGTATTTCCCTAGTTTGTTTATGAGACGGTCATGCAAGAAAGTACCAAAAGCCATATTAAAGTCAAAATATACCACACCTACTGCTTCCTCCCTATCCACAAGACTTGTTACCCTGTCAAGAAATGCTATTAGGTTGGTTTGACATGATTTGTTCGTGACAAATCTATGCTCACTGTTACTTCTCACCTTATTATCTTCTAGATGTTTGCAAATTGATTGCTTAATTATTTGCCCCATTATATTTCCAGGTACTGAAGTTAAACTGACTGATTTGTAATTCCCCGGGTTGTCTTTATTACCTTTTTCAAAGTTTGGCACTATCTTTGCCCTTTTCCAGTCCTCTGGAATCTCTTCCATCTTCCATGTCTTTTAAAAGATAATCACTAATGGCTCAGATATCTCCTCAGTCAGCTCCTTGAGTACACTTTATGGCTCTAGCTAATTTAATCTCGTTTTCTGCCAGGGCCTTTTTAATTTTGTCCCTACATACTTGTGTTATTTTTTTTTTATATTCCTCCTATTTTCCACTTTTTTTAGGACTCTTTTTTGAGTTTGATAATCTAAAGATATCTAATCTACAAATCAATGTTTGGTCCAAGCCAAGAGAAAGCTCTCTGGGCATAGAGTGAATCACAGAATATCAGGGTTGGAAGGGACCTCAGGAGGTCATCTAGTCCAACCCTCTGCTCAAAGCAGGACTAATCCCCAACTAAATCATCCCAGCCAGGGCTTTGTCAAGCCTGACCTTAAAAATATCTAAGGAAGGAGATTCCACCACCTCCCTAGGTAACGCATTCCAGTGTTTCACCACCCTCCTAGTGAAAAAGTTTTTCCTAATATCCAACCTAAACTTCTCCCACTGCAACTTGAGACCATTACTCCTTGTTCTGTCATCAGCTACCACTGAGAACAGTCTAGATCCATCCTCTTTGGAACCCCCTTTCAGGTAGTTGAAAGCAGCTATCAAATCCCCCCTCATTCTTCTCTTCCGCAGACTAAACCATCCCAGTTGCCTCAGCCTCTCCTCATAACTCATGTGTTCCAGTCCCCTAATCATTTTTGTTGCCCTCCGCTGGACTCTTTCCACTTTTTCCACGTCCTTCTTGTAGCGTGGGGCCCAAAACTGGACACAGTACTCCAGATGAGGCCTCACCAATGTCGAATGGAAGGGAACGATCACGTCCCTCCATCTGCTGGAAATGCCCCGGCATATACATTCCAAAATGACATTGGCCTTCTTGGCAACAAGGGCACACTGTTGACTCATATCCAGCTTCTTGTCCACTGTAACCCCTAGGTCCTTTTCTGCAGAACTACTGCCGAGCCATTCGGTCCCTAGTCTGTAGCAGTGCATGGGATTCTTCTGTCCTAAGTGCAGGACTCTGCACTTGTCCTTGTTGAACCTTATCAGATTTCTTTTGGCCCAATCCTCTAATTTGTCTAGGGCCCTCTGTATCCTATCCCTACCCTCCAGCGTATCTACCTCTCCTCCCTTCATCTGCAGCTTGCCATGGAAAAGAAGGCACTGAAGCAGCTGGGCAGTGCATGACCTTTTATCATCACCTCAGTCATTTCAGAATGTTTGGTGCCACAAAAGGTTCTCACGCAGTTACTATAAGCTCTGCTTTTCTAGAAGACTCTTGATGCTCATCTGTTCCAAGATGCACATCTCACATGTGGGAATATACAGGAGCCATGTAAGAGCCACCTTGAAGAAGATTACATATTATCAGCCACAAAACTCTGCCAGTGTATATATCTCAACCTGTTTTCCTTGGAAAAAACCATCAAAATGTCATTGTGGCCACATTTAGTATTAACTGTTAATGTCAACAGTCTAATAAAACAATGATCCTTAAAGAAAACTAAGTAATACATATAAATTCAATTTGAAAAGAATTATTGGTAATAGCATAAAATCTGACAGATTCATTAAGGTCTATTTTCTGAGCCTTGTTTCGGAGTGCAATTGTTCGTGCAGTCATGACCATTTGATAAGGTCTCCTCTATATAATGTTTCCTAAAAACATAAAGCACAAACACACAAGTGATCATTTCCATTGCTGGGTACCTGGGAACAATGAGAGGGTTATTAACTGTTCCTTCAGGTGGGGAAAATGTGAGTCATTGCTATGAATTAGAAAATAAAATTACTCTGAATTTATGAAAAAGTAATCTCCATTGCTGAAATGCCAAGGCTTGGTTTACAAAAGGATTTACCACCCTACAGTGCTAGCTGCTTTCAAAAACTACATAGTGTCAGCATGTTATGAACGCCTCTAATAAAATTTCTGAAATATATTTTCTCCTGATATTTATGCAATACTAAAACCACAAACCACTCTAATCCTTTTGAATAATACTTTGTATTATGTGCAGAAAACATAGGTTCATTAAGCTTTGCTTCTTTTTGGATCCAAATAAAGCCACACCCTCTGTTCATGAAGGCCACGGTGTCTTGCAAAATACATGAATATTCTGACATAATCCATTATGAAACATTTGGATCTTTCTCTTAGAAATGGGACAGCTGGGGGTAATTTAGGTTTTCAAAAATCCTGGTTATATTTTTCAAAGGAAAAAACCAAATCCATACCTGGTTTTGGCTTCAGATTAATGGTATACAGGAGTGGTGTCCACGAGCTGATTGCAAAGCAATTGTTGGTGTGCCTGGAGTCTGGAGATGGTGGATTGCATGATACTGACTCCTCCTTCTTGTTTCCAGGTATTCCTACAAGTGCCCAGGCTCTGATCCAGGGGCCTGGTGAACGTGGCTACTTTGTGCTTACCACCCCAGGTTATTTCCCTTGCAGTCCTCAGTGAAGATCTAATGTTATACACTATGTTTCTTCACCCCTCAGTCAATATCGCCTCTCACTAATACTTCAAAGGCACTTGTACAACATCTATTTACCAGACCCCGTGTAATTAAAAGACTTCCTCTCCTTGCACTATTGTCATCTTGGTCCACTGGTAGAATTAGCCAACAAGGAATCACAAAATAAACTCTTTGTAAACTCAGGTAAAGTGTTTAAAACTTGGGGAAGGAAAGTCCCACATCGCACAAGGAAGGAATAAATGTTACAGGAGTCCTCCTTGCCCCTTCTATTGTCAGTCTGCTGTACAATAATTATCAGAAACAGCAAGCTGTGGAAGAGCTCTGATGATACCGGAATTTCAAATGGTGATTTTAGGTTTTGAATCAGCACCTGACAACAGCTTTGCATAGGAGGCAAAACCTACTTGTATCAAAAAGTGACTCATTAGTTATGACATATTAAAAATGATTTATTGAAACTGTGGGCTGGGCTGTGATTTCCATAGGGAGATTATGGACAGTAGTAAAGTTCCAAACATGACTCAGGGCATGTCTACATACGGAGGCTACGGCAGCACAGCTGAGAGAATGGCAGAGCTGGAATTAGAACCAATCCTCTAATTCCCAACCCTGTGCTAAACTGCCTCGTCTGCCTTTTTACATGCTAAACTGGATTCTGGAACCATTACAGAATCACAAATTAATTCCATTCCTGATAATTTCCCATCTGCATATGATTTTCAGGAAGAAGATGTGGCTGCTTGCTGCCTCATCATAACAAAAATCAACTATACAACTACTATCTGAAATTTGCATCCCAAGCAAGAGGGAAAAAACTTGCAGGGAGAGGCTTCAGGCTCAGCTGGATGAATAAGCATCTCAAAAAGATTATTAAGAGCAAGCAGAAAGCCCATCAGGAAGAGAAAAGTGACATTGTGGAGGTCAGAAAGTGTAGGAATACAGTGAGAATTGCTACAAGTCAAGTTGCATTAGTTCTTGCCAAGGATATTAAAACAAACAACAAGAGGTTTTTTTAGTTATACAAATAAAAAGAGACTAAGAAAGGATGAATTTGGGTCAGTATGCAGTGTGGATGGGAAGGAGATTAAAGATAATCTAGCTGTAGTGGAAAAACTAAATTAATACTTTCCCTTGGCTTTCAATGATGATGATAATATGAAAAAAGTGCATGAAGTCATTAAGGTTGATGGAAATGAATGTCTAGAAATAGAAACTACTACCCCTGAGATGGAAGAAAAACTTAAAGAGCTTAATTCACTTAAATTGGGGGAATCAGATAACTTCCATTCCAGAACACTGAAAGAAATGAGCCAAAAGATTACTAGTCTGGTAGCAAGGATTTTAACACATCTATTTGAGGGTAGTACCATATGACTGGAGAACAGCTAACGTCATACCTATATTTAAGAAAAGGGAAAAAAAGAAGGTAAATGATAAAGGGGATGTAATGCAATATGGGTTTACCAAAGGTAGATCATGCCAGACTAACATGTTTTCCTTCTTTGAGAAAATAACTGAGTAAGAGAAGTGAGGTAGATCTAATATACTTGAACTTCAGTAAAGCATTTAACATGGTAGCACATGGGAAATTATTAGTTACACTCGGGAAGATGGAGATCAGTACACAAATTGTAAGATGGATAAGGAACTGGCTAAGTGGGAGAACGCAATGATTTGTGCTGAAAGGTCAATTAACAAACTGGAGGGATGTTACCAGTGGAGCTCCTCAAGGATCAGTCTTGGGACAAATCTTATTCAATATTTCTATTAACAACCTTGGCACAAAAAGTAGGTATGTGTTAATGAAATTTGCTGAAGATACAGAGTTGGGAGGCATTGTCAATACAGAGGAGAATCAGGACATTTTATAGAAGGATCTTGAAGAATGAAATGACAGAAATAGGATGAAATTCAATAATACAAAGTGTAAAGTCACGTACTTAGGATCAAATAAAAAGAATTTCTGCTACAAGGCTCCTTAGTTGGAAGTGACAGGGAGAAGAGAGAATTGGGTCTGCTGGTTGATCACAGGATGATTATGAGCCACCAGTGTGATGCAGCTGTGAAAAAGGCAAATGCGATCATAAGATGTATCAGGAATCTCCATCCTTGGAGGTTTTTAAGGCGTGGCTTGACAAAGCCCTGGCTGGGATGATTTAGTTGGGGTTGGTCCTGCTTTGAGCACGGGGTTGGACTAGATGACTTCCTGAGGTCTCTTCCAACCCTAATCTTCTATGATTCTAAGGCATTTCCAGTAGAGACAGATAAATATTAATGCAACTGTACAGGGCACTGTTACGACTGAATATGGAATCCTGTGTACAGTTCTGGTCACCCACATTCAAGAAAGATTAATTTAAACTGGAACAGGTGCAGAGAAGAGCTACTAAAATGATCAGGAAAATAGAGGGTCTGTCTTATGAGAGGAAACTGGTAGAGCTTGGCTTGTTTAGTCTCGCAAAAAGAAGGCTGACATATGATTGTTCTCTATAAATACATTAGGGGGAAATACCAGGGAGAGTAAAGAGCTATTTAAGCTAAAGAGCAATGTTGGCACAAGAACCGCTGGGTATACACTAGCCATTAAAAAGAACAGGAGTACTTGTGACACCTTAGAGACTAACAAATTTATTTGAGCATAAGCTTTTGTGGGCTAAAACCCACTTCATCAGATGCATGTAGTGGAAAATACAGTAGGAAGATTTTATATACACAGAGAACATGAAACAATGGGTGTTACCATACACACTATAACGAGAGTGATCAGTTAAGGTGAGCTATTACCAGGATGACTATGTCTGGAGATAGGATATTGGACCAAGAGGGCCATGGCTCTGAAATGGCACCGAACATTCTCTCTCTCAGGGCTTGGCTGGCTAGTTCTTGCTCACATGCTCACAGTCCAACTGATTGCCATATGTGGGGTTGGAAAGGAGTTTTCAGGTTTGATTGCCAGTGACCTTGGAGTTTTTTGCCTTCCTGTGCAGAACGTAGGTGTGGGTCACTTCCCAGGATTATCTGGGTATGTCTCACTTAATCATTTCCCTGCCATTGTGGGGTCCTTGGGCATTGGTGCATCTTGGTTCCTCCTAATTTCTGACTGTGGCACATAACAGTCTATTCTCCTGTGGGCTGTAATACTTCGGTCTAATTTCAGTAGCTGGGTATTGTGTCAGGGGGCTGGGTGGTGTTCGTGGCCTGTGTCATACAGGAGGTGAGACTAGATGAGCTGTGGGTCCCTTCTGGCTTTAAAATCTATGACTTTAAAACAGTGATGCAAGTAGATTTTAACTCTTACCGGTAAGGTATCGACCCCCCAATCCCACCCCCTCACAAAAAATGTTCCATGACTAGAGCCCTGAGTGGATACAAATTTATACCCACGGATGCAGATATCCATGGATAGAAATTGATATCCATGGAACCACAGGGCTCTCCCAGGAAATGCAGTGGCAAAAGGAGCAGAATGTGGGGCCCACACCGGCAGCTCTTCCAGCCTTGTTTTACTGCCCCAAGCCTTTTAGAAATCCTAAATTAGGCACCAGAATCATTAGTTACTTTTGAAAGTTTAAGTCATGATCTTCTAGACCTTTACGAATTAGAAATGTCCTTGTGCATTTTCATTTCAGTCAGTTTGTGCAACTGACCTTGTCTTGTAGAGGAGCCGTTCTTCTACTGCTCACAAATATTGCTCAGTATGGTAAAAGAGCTTCTGAGACTCTCTTCTAACAACTTGATTCTTTTATGTTTTCAAAGTTATGTCCTTATGGTATTGTATATACTGATGTTTGAATGTGACAAGAAACTGGATGAAAACAGACTGTGAACAAAAGAATATTTTCTTTGTCTCTATCTGTTTTTTTATGTCTGAACAGCTTATTGTAGACCTGGGCAAATAACTGACTGTTTGGTTTGATAGCAGTTCTGAATTTTTTTAAAAAAAATTGGGTCCAACCTAATCTGAAAACTGCAAAAAATTTCAGCAAATAAAAGAAAATCAATTTGGGGCATTTGTAAAGGGATAGATTTGGGTGATAGTGATGGAGGCTTCCCTTATAAGTGTAAACCCAGTGGTTAGAGCAATGACAGGGGATGTGGAAATCTCTGGTTCAATTCCCCTCTCTGCCCGATGAATAGAAGGGATTTGAATTTGGGTCTCCCACATTCCTAGTGGCAACTAGTCAACTAGTTCATTGCAGCACTTGGCTCCCACTTCTTTACTAGATTACTCTTTTAACATGACTGTTTGTTTTGACTGTCGGCTGTGGGTGCTAGACAACCTGTGGCAAACATGCAGAAAATGTTTTCTAATGGGCACTTTGTGTGTGGCCCATGCATAGCACACAAGACTGATGGATCTTTGCAAGAGGGTATATTGTTCTTTTACTTTTATAAGGATGATGAATAGCTCAAATTAAGCTTAAAGATGAATATTCCATATTTAATGGGGAAAATTAATATTATGTAATTCATTCAATTAGAAGGCGCATTTCAATATGTTCATGTAAACTTGTCACCATCATCTTTTCTGTGTTTATGGTCTCCTAGGCTTTGGGCAATAAAATGATCATTCCAGTAAAATCAGCTAAAATTCCTTTGATTTAAAAAAGAATCTGTATGAAAATACTTCAAATTTTAAACAAAACCCTTAATTAAAACCCTCATCAGTGGGTCTAACAAAGTTCTTCCATCTCTCTTATCATATTTAAAACCTCTTCACATCTGTGTATAGCAGTGTTTCCCAAACTTGTTCTGCTGCTTGTTCAGGGAAAGCCCCTGGAGTGCTGGGCCAGTTTGTTTACCTGCCGCGTCCGCAGGTTCGGCTGATCGCAGCTCACACTGGCTGCAGTTCACTGTGCCTGGCCAATGGGGGATGCGGGAAGCGGCACAGGCCAAGGGACATACTGGCCGCCGCTTCCCGCAGCCCCCATTGGCCGGGCACAGCGAACCGCAGCCAGTGGGAGCCGCAATCGGCCGAACCTGCGGATGCGTCAGGTAAACAAACCGGCCCGGCCCCGCCAGGGGTTTTCCTTGCACAAGCAGCGTCCCAAGTTTGGGAAACACTGGTGTATAGTACCATACGTCACATACAAACAAACTTCCAATGCCGGGCAGAGGTAATCGGATGTTAATTTTAATTCCATGAGTAAAAGAAAGCTCCTAAATCATTAGCTTTATAAGATACATCTGTAATGCTGGTAGACCAGGTGCCAGCTCATGTCAGCATCCCCATGTCTCACCTGAACACTGACAAATACATAGCTGGAATCAGTCTGGCTCATTTGTGTGTTATTATTGTTATAATAGGTATTAGAATTTTTAATTTTATTAAATACTTGTGAGCTACTGTGTGCATTAATCTCATTTACGTTACAGTATGGGATACAGATACAATATCAATTCTCAAATGTTATAGTAAGCCTCTGTAATCATATAAATCATCAGGCAAGAGAGATACATTAAACCAGTGTGACATGCCAATCTGCAATCAAAGGTATTACATCCTGCCCAACAGGAAAGGTCCATCGACACCAGGCAGACTATTGTGGAAAATTAAGGCGGACAAAAGATTTTGTTGCACTGCTTGCTCTTCAACCACATGAGAATCCAAAATTCCCTGATATCCTCCACATGGACTCCAGAAGACGTGGCTTGGGAATACTGTCTGTCAAGACCAAGATGGGCAACTACACATAATATGCAAGCAAAGGATTTTCAAAAGATGAAAGAAATTACCCTGCCCATAAAATGGAATTCTCTTAGCTTTTAAATAGACTCTTTTGTAATAGTTTCAAGACTATCAGTCTGATAGCCAATTTACTGTTTTTCCTGTATGTGTTTATCACTGCAAAACTAGATGCAGCTAGCTGTCTTATCAAATTTACAGATCAATCATAGAGCAGGGAATATTAACCAGGATGCAGCTAGTCTTTCAGAACAACTCCAGGAGCCACCGTTTGAGCTCTAACATTATCAGTTGGACAGAGTTAGAATAGATTAATTTTCTACTTAGTGAAAAAGAAAAATATCATCCTGTCAGTCAGATCCATTGTAATGCAAATGCTTACTACTACTCCTGAGCTGACAGGGATGGAAGAAATAAAAAAAAACATTGAACTCAAAGAGATCTAAACTATGTTAACTTGATTTTTGTTTCCTGGTGAGTAAATAGTAAATTATTCCTTACTTAAGCTAGGGAGTTAAACATTAACTAGAGAAACTAAACTAGCCAGTAACTTCTGAACATTATATGGGGTACTTATTATTAGTTTGTGTTAATTCCTGTGAAGGCTGAAGTGAAAAGAATTTACTGAAGAAAATATTTAGAGAAATGAATTTTTATGACTTGGATAAAAAAATTAAGATAAAGAGTGAATATACCATTTTTGAATTAAAAGCGTAAATCATACTGATGAAGCTTAGAAACTTCTGTGCTGTGCATTTATTCCCATGCACAAGTTGCTACAGAAGTCAGTAATGAAGGGGAAAGGAAGATTTGTTGTAATGGAGTAACTGATGATAAATACCACATCATTATTCTATACATGACTAGAAATGAGATTTAGTGGAACCTTAAATATGAGTTGCTACCACGAGCTGCAAGGCACAGGTTGCTGTCTTGGTACCAGAAGAGGAGAAAGAGAAGAGAGAACCATCCACAAAAAGCTAGATCTCCTTTTGTTTATACCCATTGTCTGCAGTGTTTCTTTCTGGGAGTTAATGGGCAGAGGCTGGACCCTACGGAACAGGGCTTCCCCCTTTTAGGGCTCGTCTTGCCTTCAGGACTGGCTGCCTGAGCCCAAAGCTGTTCTCTAACCTCTTTTTGCCTGGTGCATGGTTCGTACATTTTGCCACAGTATCTATTAATGTTTATATTGAAAACTGCAGTGTTGTAGCAGTGTTAATCCCAGGATATTAGCGAGAGAAGATGGGTGAGATAATATCTCTCATTGGACCAACTTCTGTTAGTGAAAGAGACAAGCTTACACAAATTTCATCTTCAGGTCACAAGAAGAAGAGCTCTGTGTAAGCTTAAACACTTGCCTCTCACCTGCAGAAGTTGGTCCAATAAAAGATATTACCTCACCCACCTTCTCTGTCTAATACATTGAAAATAACGTTTAGCCTGGTCACATGTCCTGTCTGTTCATTCATTCATGTCAGTTCATTAGTTGCTGCTCTTAACTTGCTGCCACAGTGGCAAAGTGAGGAAGCAGTAAGGTAACCACATCCCCTTTGAGCATGACTGTTACAGAAAGATTGTAAACCTGGATCATGGGAAGCATGGCTGTGGGGAATCATAGAATCATAGAATATCAGGGTTGAAAGGGACCTCAGGAGATCATCTAGTCCAACCCCCTGCTCAAAGCAGGATCAATCCCCAATTAAATCATCCCAGCCAGGGCTTTGTCAAGCCTGACCTTAAAAACTTCTAAGGAAGGAGATTCTACCACCTCCCTAAGTAACGCATTCCAGTGTTTCACCACCCTCCTACTGAAAAAGTTTTTCCTAATATCCAACCTAAACCTCCCCCACTGCAACTTGAGACCATTACTCCTTGTCCTGTCCTCTTCCACCACTGAGAATAGTCTAGAACCATCCTCTCTGGAACCACCTCTCAGGTAGTTGAAAGCAGCTATCAAATCCCCCCTCATTCTTCTCTTCTGCAGACAATCCCAGTTCCCTCAGCCTCTCCTCATAACTCATGTGTTCCAGACCCCTAATCATTTTTGTTGTCCTTCGCTGGACTCTCTCCAATTTATCCACATCCTTCTTGTAGTGTGGGGCCCAAAACTGGACACAGTGCAGGGGAGAAGAGAAGTGTCTTAGAAGTGAATTCAGAAACCTGACTATAGGACTTATTGGTATGTCTCTTAAAAGTCTGTAGACAGCTCTCTTATGCATCAGATTTGTGCAGTACAGGGGCCTTCTAGTCTCTTCTCTGACATAGCCCATGTTCATATGGTGTCACTGATGTTATTACAGTGTTACCAGCTTTGCCTGTTACTTTGGGGTATGCTCATTTATTAGGGTTACTCTTGCGGGGAGGGGTTCCGGCTGGAATGTCATCTAATAAAGTGGCTGTTCAGTGAATACAGAATTCTCCTGCCCCTCCCCTAACTAAATGGGTTAGAGACCATTCTTAGATGTCAAAGAACCAACTTAGGCAGTGGTTCGCAAACAGGGGTATGTGTACACCTGGGGGGTACCCAGAGGTCTTCCGGGGGTACATCAACTCATCTAGATATTTACTCATCTAATTTTACAACAGGCTACATGAAAAGCACTAGCGAAGTTAGTACAAACTAAAATTTCATATAATGACTTGTTTATACTGGTCCATATGTTATACACTGACATGTAAATACAATATTTATATTCCAATTGATTTATTTTATAATCATATGATAACCATGAGAAAGTCAGCAGTTTTTCAGTCATAGTGTGCTGTGACACTTCTGTATTTTATGTCTGATTTTGTCAGCAAGTAGTTTTTAATCAAAGTGAAACTCGGGGGTAAACAAGACAAATCAGACACCTGAAAGGGGGACAGTCATCTGGAAAGGTTGAGAGCTACTGAACTTAGGAATCATCTTTAATGAGTGAAATCCTCTCATAGAAGTCTTTTGTTACGAGTGATAATATAGTTTTGATCAAAGAGGAAGACCATTTTCAGATGGCAAGTTGTAAAGCATTTCAAATGATCTAAGACTGAGATCAAGATTAGTGACTGTGTAAGCAATGTTGATGCAGTTGGAAATCTTTTGGTTCTCTTAATGTTGCATTTGACAGAACCTAACAATAGGAGCATTTTGTGGACAAACTGACTTTTCACTTGAGCAACAGGGGAATCATGTACCCGTAGGAAATCAATTGTATCCAGTTACTAGAGAACTGCCTTATCTGGAAGCTCCTCCTGATTTCTGAAACATAAGAACATAAGAATGGCCATACTGGGTCAGACCAAAGGTCCATCTAGCCCAGTATCCTGTCTTCTGACAGTAGCCAATGCCAGGTGCCCCAGAGGGAATGAACGGAACAGGTCATCATCATCCCTGTCACTCATTGCCAGCTTCTGGCAAACATAGGTTAGGGACACAATCCCTGCCCATCCTGGCTAATAGCCATTGATGGACCTATCCTCCATGAATTTATCCAGTTCTTTTTTTAACCCTGTTATAGTCTTGGCCTTCACAACATCCTTTGGCAAGGAGTTCCACAGGCTGACTGTGCACTGTGTGAAAAAATACTTCCTTTTGTTTGTTTTAAACCTGTTGCCTATTAATTTCATCTGGTGGCCCCTAGTTCTTGTGTTATGAGAAGGAATATATAACACTTCCTTATTTACTTTCTCCACACCAGTCATGATTCTATAAACCTCAATCATATCTCCCCTTAGCCGTCTCTTTTCCAAGCTGAAAAGTCCCAGTCTTATTAATCTCTCTTCATACGACAGCCGTTCCATACCCTTAATCATTTTTGTTGCTCTTTTCTGAACCTTTTCCAAGTCCAATATATCTTTTTTGAGATGGGGTGACCACATCCACACACAGTATTCAAAATTTATATAGAGGCAATGTGATATTTTCTGTTTTGTTGTCTATCCCTTTCTTAATGATTCCCAAAATTCTGTTCACTTTTTGACTGCCACTGCACATTGAGTGGATGTTTTCAGAGAACTATCCACAATGACTCCAAAATCTCTTTCTTGAGCGGCAACAGCTAATTTAGATCCCATCATTTTATATGTAAAGTTGGGATTATGTTTTCCAATGTGCATTACTTTGCATTTATCAACACTGAATTTCATCTGCCATTTTGTTGCCCAATCACCCACTTCTGAGAGATCCTTTTGTAGCTCTTTGCAGTCTGCTTAGGAGTTAACTATCTTGAGTAGTTTTGTATCATCTGCAAATTTTGCCACCTTACTGTTTACCCCTTTTTCAAGATCATTTATGAATATGTTAAAAAGGACTGGGCCTATTTGAAATTTGAAAATTACACAAATCTTAATTTTTTCTACATAAAACCCCAGGACAGTTAGCTTTCCATAAATTTTGGAAATGGGGTTTATTTATGTCTAAGTGTTTCATATTCCTTATCTTTCTGTTTTGTGTCGCCTAATTTATACTGCTTGGGCCAGGGCCTTCTGTATTATACTTTGCTGATTAAGGCTGATGGGTTTTTAACTCCTCCCTTTCATGCTCCCTATAATTCCTCTCACCACTCATATGCAACCTGAAAAGACAAGGTGATAGCTGAATAATTGTATACTGTGAGGTTTCCATACAACGTTACCACAATGCGTGCAAACCACCCTGGAACAGACTATCTCCTAGCAAAATCTATTGTTGGTAGCCTAGTTTGGCTCATGACACAATGTTGTTGAATGCATGGTACAATATGGATCAAAGGTCCATGTTAATGTTCCTGTCACTGTATCGTCCCATCCAAGTAAATGGGATCAAAGACTGGCAACAGATTAATTTTGACTTGCAGAAAAAGACAGGCTAACCTCTCTCCTAACTGCTGATGCCTATGCAAGGTGTCTAGAGGTAGCTTGAAATTGTACCACTTTTAGCAAAACCACTGAAGCTGAGGAAAATGGTTTGCTGAAAACAGATTCCAAAATAAGACTTATTAAACAATAGCTCTCAACTGAGAATTCAGGAATTTCAGACATTCTTAAATATTACAAAGCATACTAGCACTGTTATTCACTACCCTGAAACAAACAGGTTAGAAGAGAGCTTTTTTTGAAACGTTAAAAAAAAAGAGATAAACATGTAGGTATATCAGTAAGCCATTTTGTAGCAAATATTTTATATTAAAGTGTCATTCCTCAAGGAACACTACAGAAAATTTCTGCTAATTATTTTTGAACACTGCCCTGGAACCAGATTTTCTTCCCATAGAATGTAAGTGGCAAAGGAAAAAGGAAATAAAATGCAGGTAGAAAAATAATAAAATATGAAAGAAAAAGAGTAAATTCAGATTGAGCATTCAGTCTTATACAAGGGAGAGGAAAAAAAAGAACAGATGTATATAAAGGATGTAATAAAAATGGAACGAAGTCTTACAGCATAAGTGATTAAGAAACAAATCAGTACAGTGTGAACACAACGTTTTTATTCGTTAGAAAGTTTTTACTGATTATACTAGCATTCTCTATTAAACACAGAGGAAATATTTCTCAAACCAATAAAAACATTCTGACTAGTAGAACCATTTTAAGTGCGTGACAATAACTGAGACCTTGAAAACATTCTTGTAGACTACAAGTCATGAAGAAATAATTTCACCTTGCCTAGAGGCTTTGCAACCTAATCCTCATGTTACACTGTCTTCAAGTTCTAGAGAGAATATGGACTCTGTTAGTGACAATTCCCAGTAGAGAGTTACTGAAATAAACAGCACACTGCCTAAGAGGCTTAACTGTAAAAACAAAAAGAAATGTGTCTCTTTCTTTCTTTTCTCGGTATAACTTGTTTATATGGCCAGGGAGTTAATATACGACGTATGTTCTAACGTGCACCTGTCTGGATACAAAACTACAGAGATGATCAGGGAGCCGTTAAAGCAGTTTATGGAAGCCAATGAGACAAGCTATTTAAATCTCTCTGCTTAGGCACAACAATGGAGTGGGGGAAACATAGTATAAAAAAGTGACTCCTCTGCCACCTGAAGTCTTTAAATCAAGAGCACGTCTTTCTATAAAACACGCTTGAGATCATCCACAGATCATGGTCTGTATCACACAGGAGGTCAGACCGGCTAACCTTAACAGTTCCCTCTGACCTTAAAATCTATGAGACAAAGTTGCATGAGGGGAATGACAATAATCCTGTTGATGTTCTGATGTATACATCAACAGGGGAAACATGTTCTCACTCCTGGTCTGCTCCAATATCTTTTCAGGGGCTGCAGCCCTGCTTTAAATGTCTTGGAATTTTCTTTCTATGCTTAAAGAAAAGTAAAGCATTTGGTTGCAAAAAGGTCTAAGAAAGTGCTGTGTGGTTCTTCAATTCACAGAAAGTTCTTCTGTGGAAAAAACAAGCATCTTGTAACTGTAGTGCAACAGCCCATCTGCTTGGTTATCCTGTGGTCAGATTTGACATTCACATACTGCATCAAAGAACAAAATAACACAAATCTGTACTGTGTAGACCTATATCTCTTATATATATATATATCTCAGAGCTGTGCTGCTATTTCTTTGCTTTAAAGCTGCAGCTTGTGATGTCCGAGTTGATAATTTCTGGCACATGAAACTTTAAATAAAAAAAAGAGAACAAAATCCCTATATTAGGCAATCTAATAACTAATGCTAATCACTGATTTTTTTAATTGTTCATGTCATTTATTGAAACATGGTGACAAACATTTCAAAATGTCTTCAGTATTATAAAACGCAGAGTAGTGTTCAAAGGTATTCAAATGCTGTCCATTTGTCAATGGGTTTATAGGTTCAACAGAAACTAGGAGTGGATTTCAGAAAACTTGAACCTAGCAAATGGCTGTTGTACAGCTCAATATTACCATGCTGAAAATGTGAATGCTGAGAATTCCCCATTTTAGAATGTTCCAGTTATAACACTTGAAGTCTCTTATGCAATTTAAGTTTTAAATTATTGTAAATAGTTTCCAGTTACTAAAGTAGTAACTCCTATATAAAGACCATCTATTTAGTAAATTGTATTCAGCAAAACTATGACTGAATTACTAAATAAATTTAGAAATTCATAAATGTTAAGCATCTTATACTCATAAATGCTGCAAGTAACGGCATTTCGTTGTGAAGTAATTTAAATACCACAGTTAGGACAGGAAAAGTTCAGTTTGGTCTCAGGTATTTTGAATGAGACAAAATATGCCTCAAAGTGATAGGAATAGTATTCAGTTTGTCATTTAAATACTAGCACAGCTCAAATATAATAGTTGTCACATTGCGTTAGTCACTGCCTTTTGCGTTAGTTGATATTTCACTGACAGGATCAAAGATGTTAACAGTAAAACACACAGGACTGGTAATGGGATATGGAGCCTTTCACCTCTAGATCAAGGTTTCAGACCCAACTAGGATTGAAAGAAACTGAACATCCTTACCAACGGTGGTCTCGTTTATAGTCCACTGTATGTAACATGAATTGTCAACAGCGAGGCTGAGACCACCAGTCTCAACAACCAGGCTAAAAACTAGCGGACATCAAGAGTGAACATTTGTATCTTAAAAGGTGGTCTTTCCAGAACAGTATTGAAGCCATTGGAGGGGTACTCTGGGGAAGCTTGCACTGCCAGTGCCTGTCCTCCCTTTGTCTGTGGTAAGAGAACTTCAGGTCCCAGGGCAACTAGCTCAGAAACTTTCACAAGCACTAAGGGTTTGTCTACACTACAAAATTCAGTCAACCTAGTTTAGTCGATGTAAAGCCACTGCAGTAATTTTGCATATCTAAACTTTGCTCCTTTTGTCAGCGGTGCACATCCTCACCAGGAGCGCTTGCATGGATTTACCTGTCAGTGTGGGGCATTGTGGGAAGGCTTCTGAAAAACAGCAACAGTCAATGTAAGCCACACAGTGTCTACATTGACACTACGTCAACCTGACTAAATCGACCTAAGCACTACGCCTCTCACAAAGGCCGAGTTATTAAATCAGTGTAGTGGGCAAGTTACATTGGTGGGAGCTACATTTTAGTGTAGACACTTACAGAGTTAGGTTGATGTAAGCTGCCTTATGTTCTTACAGCAACCTAACTCTGTAGTATAGGCCAGGGCTAATTTAACTACTTTACTTTGTAAGTTTGTTAATTTACTGCAGTTCTCACTGCAGGTTTGAGGCTTTAAATTATAAATGATAAATTAGTGACATTATAAAAATTTCCACGGACACAGACAATGGTGCCTAACTATAATAATAATACCTAGTCCTTATACAGTGCTTTATACCAGTAGGTCTCAAAGTGATTTACAAAGGGAGCTAAGTATATACGATAATGACTTCACTGCAGGAACAACCAAAAGGAAAAGACGAATTGGGAGGGAGAAAGACTTTAATAAGGGAACATTAACTTCAATAAATAGCAAAAAGGGGAAAGATAAATATACTAAGTACTTTTTTGTGTGTAAATGTTCTTTTTCAGGTTTGCTCCTGTATGAAAATCCCTGGGTAACAGTTACTTAATGTAGTGACCACTATAGTTTAAATTTGCAGAAACCATTACAATTATTCCTCTTTATTTCAGCTGATCATAATTTTCCCCAAAAATACATTTTTGGGTTGAGCATCTGCATCCATGATCTGTGCTCTCAGTTTGTTTTTCACAGAGCTGAGAAAAAGCTATTTGGTTTACTGGAGAATGAAAAAAAAAGAAGAAGAAGAAACTTCCCCACTATAAATACATCCACTCTTTTTAAAAAATGAAACTACAAAAAACTAAACTCTGAATTTCAGCATACACACAGAGTCCTCAGTGAGGAGTGAGGGCTTTTTCCCAACTATGATAAAAAACTGGTTTTGACTTTTGACTGTGGAAACATTGTCACTCTGGGCACGCCTGGCTGAAAATTTTATGAAGTTGCTAGTTGTGCACAAAAATTTACACATTTTATATTACTAGACTGTGTTCTCACACCTGTGTGCCTTTTTATGAAGAAATAACCACCCTGTAACCTGAAAATAAATGTTACCACTTCAACTTGCTAAAGAACAAGACTGCATCTCTTCATTTACGGTACTTGCATATGTTGCTACTTTTATTAAACAATGTAATATTATGATGTGCTTAAATGACAAAAGACAAAGGTTCCCCTGTGAAAAAAGTTATTTCCACAGGGAAATTTACTCTTGATTTATGAAGCCTTCCTTGCTTAAATAATGTGACAGTTAATGGGGTAATTGAAGAGCACAAAATGACAAGCATACTTTTTACCAGGATCTATCTTTAATCCACAGTTCTCTTCAGTTGGAAGGAACAAGAAAGAGTAGTGAAAGAACAAACAATGTCTTTTGTGTGCAGCTAAACTATATCACAGGACACCTGTCTAAACCCCTACATTCTTTCAAAGACTCACAATTTCATTTTGCTATTGTTTTAAGGCATTGCTAGTTTGGTAATACTCCATTTAACAACTTAATGTATATGATTTTCTTCAAAAAGAAGAGCATGAAACTTTGTTCTTCATTCTTATTTACACGTCACAAAGTACAAATGCACCAGATATACCATAATCCCTAATGGCAAACACAAACCTAAATACACTTTGTCCCGGTTGTATTAATTTTGGTGGGGTATATGGTCCAAAGGTATTAACATAATCCAGTTGTTTAACATAAAATAGTTTTAAACAAGGTTTGGGGTTAGATTTCTTAGTACCTTGGCAAATACACCATCATTTTTTAATTTTTTTTAAAGATGTTATTAAAGATACAGAAAAGAAAATAGTTAAGGCATTTGAATTGTAAAGTATCAAATAAGTAATAGCTGGAGAGAGTTTTTAGAAGGGAAAAAAAACCCATTTGACAGTCTTTTAGGTGTTAACTGGTTCTGAAGGGGGAGAGAGAAGAAGTTAGTAGAGATGGGCTAGAGCTGTTGCTGGCATTGCGAAAGTCCATTTTTGATTTTAAGGTGGCAAAACAAAATGAACACACACAAAGGGGGAAATAAGAGAACAGCAAAACTTGGGACGCCGCTAACAATGTCACCAAAAATTGTGAATGATGTCAGATATGTGGGCAAGGGAACAGGGACCTGATGGTTCAAAAGAAATCATATACCCCATCGCTATGTAAGTTGAAGGATAAAATGATGGAGAGGAAGGGGTAGGTAACCGTAGCAATAAGCAAGAGAGAGCTCTATTGTTTTTTATGTTAGTAACCTACTAATGACGCCCTAGGACTAAGATAAGTGTTTCTCAACAAGTTTGAGGTCACTCTTCCATGTTATAATTTGTCTTAGCTGACCGTTAACATTTTTTTCTTTGGTTACTTCTTTGAATTCATTGACTTTGAGAAAAAGGTGAAAGCAAAAATCACAGGGAATGGAAGGTGAAGCTACTCTAACAATTTTCATAAGAGGTCGGAGTCTTTTTGGATATTGCACTGAGATCAGAGAAAATGCTTCTATCAACAAACCAGGAGGCTTTGATAACCTGATGTAAAAGGGCACAAAACAAACAGAGGTAGTAGGAGGACATGCATCTTTGGAGGAGAAGTACAATAAAAATAATTTGTATAGAGATACATTAGACATGTGGATTTCCCCTATATGGGTTAACATGTCAGTGTTTGTGACGGTTCATCCTGTCTCATTGCTGAAAACAAGCACAGCATAGCGGAAGGTGGAGGTAGGGAGAGGGGGACCACTGCTGGTTACTCCCTGATTCACATCTGCCCAGCCCTGACACAAGATAGAGCTGCCTCCCGTGAAGCCCTAATTTATCGCTCTGGAGAACTGGGCATAGCAGAGCTCTTCTCTGCCATTCCATCTCCTCTTTCCACCCATATGCCAACAATACTCCAGATATGTTCCTTCCTTTCTTGTAGGTAGGGAGTGGGGAGATTGGCACAGTCTCCTCCACTAGTTTTTCTCCATTAGAGAGCTCACCTGTGCAGGAGAAATTCCCCAGCAGCTACCTCAGGATAATTTAAGGCCACTTCCACTTTTCAGCGGACGGGAGAATCCAGTGTGTGGCTTCCAGACTCATTACTTGGACAATACCCCCTGTCCAGCTACACTTCAGACTGCACTGGGGGAAAGAATGTGGCAGATTCAGAGATCCAAATGACTCCTTGAAACAAGGTTCTCTCACCACTGGGAGCACCCCTCGTGGCTAGGTCTGGGGACCAGTTCTCATCCAGGCTAGCCCACCTTCCTCCATCACTTGCCCTGCAATATCTGTTGCTCTCCCAGACCCAGGGTGCTCTCACTTCATGACTCAGACCTCCAGCTAGGTCACTACATAATCTTCCCCTTCCGAGGTATAAAATTCCCTCTAGACCACTTGTCCATATACTGCCCTTGACAGTCCTCTGTAACAGTTCCCAGTCTGGTGTCACTTCCCCAGGGGCTGGTAGGGGAACCCAGGCCCACCGATTACTTAAGGTTCCAGCCCAGTGACCCTATCAGTAACAGCCAAGGTCTACACAGTCTCAACCCTTACTGTTCTTTCTCTGAACTTCTTCCTACTCTGCCTTCCACAGGCTTTCTTCCGCGCAACTCCTCTGGGTACACCCCTTCTGTCAGCGACAGAGCCCAGGGCTTTGCTGCCCCCCAGGTTTCCTCCTACCTCCCTCTCCTTGCCCTGAGAGCAACGGCAGACTTTCTCCCTGCAGCCCCATTGGTCTTCTCAACTACTGGCTTTATACAAGCCCAGCCTGCTGCTGCCCAGCTGGGCTTCATCTTCAGATAGTGCTTATGAACCAAGCCTGACTCTTCTTCAAGTTTCAGAGGAACAGCCGTGTTAGTCTGTATTCGCAAAAAGAAAAGGAGTACTTGTGGCACCTTAGAGACTAACCAATTTATTTGAGCATGAGCTTTCGTGAGCTACAGCTCACTTCATCAGATGTATACCGTGGAAACTGCAGCAGACTTTATATACACACAGAGAATATGAAACAATACCTCCTCCCACCCCACTGTCCTGCTGGTAATAGCTTATCTAAGTGATCAGCAGGTGGGCCATTTCCAGCACAAAGCCAGGTTTTCTCACCCTCCACCCCCCCACACAAATTCACTCTCCTGCTGGTGCTAGCCCATCCAAAGTGACAACTCTTTACATAATCAAGTCGGGCTATTTCCTGCATAGATCCAGGTTTTCTCACATCACCCCACCCCCATACACACACAAACTCACTCTCCTGCTGGTAATAGCTCATCTAAACTGACCACTCTCCAAGTTTAAATCCAAGTTAAACCAGAACATCTGGGGGGGGGGGTAGGAAAAAACAAGAGGAAACAGGCTACCTTGCATAATGACTTAGCCACTCCCAGTCTCTATTTAAGCCTAAATTAATAGTATCCAATTTGCAAATGAATTCCAATTCAGCAGTTTCTCGCTGGAGTCTGGATTTGAAGTTTTTTTGTTTTAAGATAGCGACCTTCATGTCTGTGATTGCGTGACCAGTGCAACCTATAAGATTAATTGGCCCCTGTGACATTGCACTCCGTACGATTTTATGAAAATATGCTAATGAGTGTGAATATAATGTAACTGGAATATGCTTCATGCACAAGGTCTCTTGTAAGGTATCATTACAAAGCTTATACTCTACTGAGTGTGATCATCCTATTTGTATAAATGTATTTATCCTTGTATCTGAAACTAGAAATATGAAATATAACTCTGAGGTCCTATTGTAATTATGCAAAGTGTGGGCCATTAATAGTGGTTTGGAATCTTGATGGCTCCCATCAACTAGGACAATTGGTTGTAAATGGCTCTGTTTACTTGCAAACCTTCCTGTGAGTCAGGCCAGGAAGGATGAAGGCTTGGGGTCTCACAGGACATGTCACTATTTCACTATTTGAAATAGGTGACCATGTCACCTGGTACTGGAATCCATCTTAAACCTGGTGCTTTTCCATTTAGAAGGAGGGGTGGGGACCCAGAGAGACAAAAGATTCCCGCCTTGTGCCAAAGATATATAAGGGGGTGGAACAAAACAAAAGAGGTTCCAGTCATGAGAAATCCCCTAGTTACCATGTGGGCTGGAGCTAATAAGAACTGTACCAAGGGAAAGGATTGGGCCCAGACTAGGAAGGAGTCCAGTCTGTGAAAGAAGCTTATTGGAACATCTCTGAGGGTAAGATTTTATCTTAATCAGTTTTTTAATGTATTAGGCTTAGACTTTCATGTTTTGTTTTATTTTGCTTGGTAACTTACTTTGGTCTGTCTGTTATTACTTGGAACCACTTAAAAATGATTAGGGGTCTGGAACACATGAGTTATGAGGAGAGGCTGAGGGAGCTGGGATTGTTTAGCCTGCAGAAGAGAAGAATGAGGGGGGATTTGATAGCTGCTTTCAACTACCTGAAAGGGGGTTCCAAAGAGGATGGCTCTAGACTGTTCTCAATGGTAGCAGATGACAGAACGAGGAGTAATGGTCTCAAGCTGCAGTGGGGGAGGTTTAGATTGGATATTAGGAAAAACTTTTTCACTAAGAGGGTGGTGAAACACTGGAATGCGTTACCTAGGGAGGTGGTAGAATCTCCTTCCTTAGAGGTTTTTAAGGTCAGGCTTGACAAAGCCCTGGCTGGGATGATTTAACTGGGAATTGGTCCTGCTTCGAGCAGGGGGTTGGACTAGATGACCTTCTGGGGTCCCTTCCAACCCTTATATTCTATGATTCTATGATTCTATGAAATCCTACTTTTTATATTTCATAAGATCTCTTTGGCTTATTAATTAACCCAGAGTAAGTAAGTAATACTTGGGGAAGAAAACAGCTGTGCATATCTCTCTACCAGTGTTATAGAGGGTGGACAATTTATGAGTTTACCCTGTATAAGCTTTATACAGAGTAAAACGGATGTATTTGGGGTTTAGGCTCCCAGACAGACTGAATACTGGGTGCTGGGAAAGTCCCTGTTAACTGAGAAGACCCTGAGCTGAGTGGGTCTTAGTTTCTGTGAACTGCAGGGGGGCGTGGCCCAACCTCTTGGTCTGTGCTGTAGTTGATTGGAGTGTCTAGCTCAGGAAGACCTGAGTGGAGGGAAGCCTTCTCTGGCAGGGGGATTTGTTCTCAGTGGTATCCCAGCACATCCAGTGACAGTCTTGAGAGAGTTTCTGTGACCCAACCCATTACAGCCCCCTCTGAGCCATCTTAACCCCTTCAGGACTGACGCGAGGTGAGCACCCCATCACATACATTTACCCACTTTTTTTTTTTTTTTACTTACAATGGTGCAGACAGACCCTCAAAATCAAGAATCAGGGCGCATATCCCTGATTATCAGTCTCTTGCTTTAATGAAGTCTCTATTTTACTTGAGTTATTTTCCTCACATGTTCAAAAGATATTCTAGCCATGTTTTTTCTTTAGCATTTTATTTTCCTCTAAAAGGGTGTGTGCTGAAGTCCAAAAAAGAAAGTGTCTTTTGCAAAGACGAAAATTGTGTCTTTCTAGAGTGGAAAGACGTTATTTTGCCTGCCTAGGAAGGTCGGGCAGATATAATATATCACAAATACTAAAGCCTTTTTAACTTCCCAGGAATGACAAAGGAAGAAACCCAATATATCAGCACAGCAATGTAGATGCATGCAACTTTCCTACCCTTTGAAAATAAAGGACTTTGTCAAAATATACTCATTTATCATGCAGAGTTCTTCCAAATGCTGAAAAAAGCCAAGGTCAAAACTTATTGTGCAAAGCCCTCATGTATGTAATCCACATGCTTGCACTGCAGCTATTGATTTTCTTTAGTCTAAAGAGGGGCGAGACGATCAGAGAGACATGTGTGAGTGTGTGCCTGCTAAGGTACACCTTTGCACTGATAAACATATGCAACAGCAATAAAGTTGGGAAATCTGTGTGGGAAAATACCAATGGAGTTATTGCATACTAGCTGTTTAAGAAAAGGTATAATGAGTATTCCAAATGCTCATTGCTTATATAACTATATGGTACTTATATAACTATATGGTACTTTCAGCAACTTAGTTCTGTGTAAAATTTTTCTTTACTCTTCTGACAAGACTGAGCTTTGGCCTGCGCTTCAGCACCAAAGCAGGCTGAGATACAGGGAAAAAGTGTTATACATAATATAGTACTCTCTTAACCAGTTACACATACATACGCACTGAGGAAATTATGGCGCTTCCGTGGCTGGTGTGCAGCCCTCTGCTAATGTACATCCTAGAGAAGAGGAGTTACTGTCTGAGTTTAAAAATTGGTTTACAACAGTGGAAGAAAAGGCAAAAGATCACGCAACAACCACACAAACATATGTCAACAATTCCACTCCTCTGGCAAAATGGAATTTTCTACCATAAAAATAATGCTCATGTGAGCAGGAGACAGAGCTTTCTTGCTCTAATAACTAAAGACCACCACAAACCTCATCACCTTCTGGTCAAAGAGAAATTCACACCTCTTCGACCTTGCTTTCTCCAGTATAAACAGAGAGAACCCTGTATGTTTTTAAAAAATCCTCAAAAGCAAACCAAAACATTCCACTGCACACACACTTCTCTTATGGAGAGGATGAGAGAAAGAACAAACAGATGGCAGATGTTAGTCACACTGTTTAACACACTGTTGGAAGGTGCTCAGATACTACAGTGATAAGGGCAGCTATGAAGATTAGGGAAGATAACTGACCAGATTTTCTTGCTGAATAAACTTTTGGTATCTACTAGCTTCAGAGAGATAAAATTCTGCCTCCTTTTCCAGAGATGAATGCAATACAGGAACAACTATCAGCTAGTCATACTCCATAAAGCTTTTCCAATAGTACTGCTGATTTACATATGCCTGAACAGAATGTGACCAGGAAATGTGTATCATCTAGGAGGCCATTTTGCACTGGCGGAGTGAATCAAATCTAGGAATAATGAAAAAACAAATGTGAGATGGATATCACAGGAAAAGAAGCTGATTCTCTGAATCATATGTGAATTCCAAAGATCAACAATGGACATGAATTGATTAACAGAATTATGAGAAGTCAGAAGCTGCCCACAGAGCAATTAAATATCTTCACTCATTAACGTGAGCAAGTTTCCTCAATGTGGCCAGATCACAATCATGGAGGAACTTCTGGAGATTAATTGTGGTGCTTAATAATGGTCAGAGATCAAGAGCAGTACTGAACCCAAAGCCCATGTCATAAACAGTGGGCTACTGGACCTTTCCTTCATTCTGCGCAGAAAAATCAGCAGTGCAGGACCAGAGGGAAGTTAGATGTAAAATAGCTGTCTGAGACCTGAGCTGTCATGAAATAGTATAAGAATCCATCTCCACTGACTCTTAAAATCACTTAACACCCCATGTCATAAATATAAAGGGAAGAGTAATCACCTTTAAAATCCCTCCTGGCCAGAGGAAAAATCCTTTCATCTGTAAAGGGTTAAGAAGCTAAAGGTAACCTCGCTGGCACCTGACCAAAATGACCAATGAGGAGACAAGATACTTTCAAAAGCTGGGAGGAGGGACAAAAACAAAGGGTCTGTGTCTGTCTGTGTGATGCTTTTCCAGGGGACAGAACAGGAATGGAGTCTTAGAACTTAGTAAGTAATCTAGCTAGATATGCATTAGATTATGATTTCTTTAGATGTCTGAGAAAATAAGTTGTGCTGAATAGACTGAATATTCCTGTCTGTGTGTCTTTTTGTAACCTAAGGTTTTGCCTAGAGGGAGTCTCTATGTTTTGAATTTAATTACCCTGTAAGGTATTTACCATCCTGATTTTACAGAGGTGATTCTTCTTTTTCTTCTATTAAAAGTCTTCTTGTAAGGAAACCGAATGCTTTTTCATTGTTCTAAGATCCAAGGGTTTGGGTCTGTGGTCACTTATGCAAATTGGTGAGGATTTTTACCAAACCTTCCTCAGGAAGTGGGGTGCAAGGGTTGGGAGGATTTTGGGGGGAAAGACGTTTCCAAACAACGTTTTCTCAGGAACCCAGATAAAGTTTGGTGGTGGCAGTGGAAGTCCAAGGGTAAAATAGTTTGTACCTTGGGGAAGTTTTAACCTAAGCTGGTAAAAATAAGCTTAGGAGGTTTTCATGCAGGTCCCAACATCTGTACCCTAGAGTTCAGAGTGGGGAAGGAACCTTGACACCACAATACACCAAAAAACAGAGTACAGGATGCTAATATTATAATTATTATTTATTTGTACTAAAATAGTACCTAGAAGCTCTAGTCATGAACTACGACCCCATTGTATACCCCAAGAAAATTACTAAATTAAAACGTATTTTATCAAGAGGAGTGTATCAGGATTGCAGCATGAGAGGACCTCTGTCTGCCAGTGATGACATGGTACCCAAAACAAACAAAGCTGACAAGGCCAAAGATGAAAGTCAATTGTCTACAAAACCTGGTTTCAGTCCATTAGTGTCAGATTCAAAGAACTGACCTATGTCCCAAGATTCTGTTTGTGATGACAGAAGTTGCTGATTTTAGAGGACAGAGACATTGTGCTGGAAGCTAGAGTAGGAGAGACCACAGAGGGCATGACATAGCTGCAGCAATTGACAATATGGAAAACACAGTCAGTAGAAACAACATCAGAATCAAGATGTACCTGCAAGATGAAGCAAGAGGAAACCTAATTCATTATGAGCAAACCTTGATTAATGTTCCATTCCCTCAATGCAAGGCTGGTAAGAGACAAAGTCAGTTGCGAAGTTTCACAATTACCTCTAAAGAGACATGATTCTGGAAACTGTTAGGGACTAACCTGAACTTTTATTCCAAGTCCACAAGCTTCAGTTTTAATGAGATCCAAAAAACAAACTAAAAAAAATGAACATTAAAAAAGAGAAAGAGCTGGGTGAGATTACATCAGGGCCTTGAAGGGCCCAGTGACCACAGTGGTGAGGATTTGTATTGAAACTCGCATTCTACTTTCAGAATCAGTCGTATACAGTAAAAGACTCTAAAAAGAGGGGAGCTAAACAATGTTTACTTATATGAAGACATGCAAGAATATTCTTCAGTGACAGGAACAGAGTAAGAGCTAGTGAAATAATGGTGGCAGATTGTGGAACTCAAGGAAAAAAGGGTAGAAAAAAAGAAAGAAGAAAAGGCTTAAAACAAGGAATGTCACTGACAGATGTAGAGTTGTTGAAGAAGTGGAGGCTTTAGATAACTAAAGATTAACCAGAAGAAGACTGCCTGTTAGGAATAATAAAAAAACCCAATCGTAGTTATGTTAATAAGAAAAATATTATGTAGGTCAGAGTGTTTAAATGAGGTAAACCAAATTCTTTATAATTGCAGTGCTGAAAACATTTTTAGCTACTTGAAATTGGTACCAAACATTAAATCATGCAAAAAGTCACTTAAATCACAGAAACACTAACAGATTTTATCTTCCAATGAAAACCAAGTCAGATTTCCATGTGTGGACACGAACCAATGAGAAAGATGTATAAGATGAGCCCCCACAAGAATTGCTTATATAGGAAGTATCCGCTGTAACTCCATTGGTACAGATGAGTCTAGACTTGCTTTTTAAGTCATATTTTCTACCATCCACTCACTTTCAGTTGGAATAAATTATTTTGTGTGTGTGTGTTCCAAATGGGGTCTGAGAAGAGTTTGGGATTTTTTTTCCCTTGAGAACTTGGGAAGTGTAGGTTAAAGGTGTTTATATGTTACTTAACTGAAAACATGTGCTTTAATGTCTCATGATAGTATCTGCCACCATGTTCTCAGTATTGTCTTCTTTTAGACAGTTCTCTATATTTCACACACACAGATAGTTCTATGTACACTCACACAGAGGTGTTCATCCATTCAAAGGGCATTTTTCAGGAAAAAAGATTTAGGAATCTTCACCTTCCTAGAGACTGAGACAAGGAAGTTGGGGAAAGATTAGAGAGATAAACCAAGAGGTAAACTATGGTAGTGGAAACAAGAGTGGGGAATATATATTATTATTAGGATCCCTTTAAATGTAAATTTTATATATATCAATTTACTGATTGCTTTCAGCAGAATTCCCACACCTGAAGAGTAGGATAGCTAATATTCCCATAAAAAACATTTATAAAACTCTGAGTTGCGAGTACATAGTACTGAAAACTGTGCAGTAACTTTTTTATTTAAAGCATTTGGTAATGTTATTAACATATAACCTAGTGGTAACATATTTTCTTTTAATAGCTGCTTGGGGTACAATAAAATACAGTTAGAAAATGCAGGAATGAAAAAAAAAAACAATAAAGTGCCCTGTCTTCAGAGAAACAAAAACAATATAAGCTTTCTCCTTTTTCCTTTGCCAAAAAAAAATGATTTAATCAAGGGTTTCTGTCAAAGTCACAGAAAATTACAATTTTTAGTATGCAGAAATGAATTCAGATGGTGAATGTATCATCCAGATTTACTGAGGTGAAGAGAAGTTCAGCAAAGTATATATAATCAATAGTATCCATGTATCTGTTATTACCCTGGAACACCAGTTACAATTATAGCAATTGCTCAAATAGTTCAGCACACATCTGAACCACTCACCATATTCTTTAATAACTTCAAAAACTAGTTATGTAGGAACTCTGAACTAATTCAGTTTGGTCACACAAACCAGGAATAGACAATTTTGCTTAAAAGCTTTTTCTCAAAAACGTTTCTGTAAATATACAGACAGACAGACACAT
The DNA here is from genome assembly GCF_965140235.1 of Caretta caretta. Classification (NCBI taxonomy): domain Eukaryota; kingdom Metazoa; phylum Chordata; order Testudines; family Cheloniidae; genus Caretta; species Caretta caretta. The sequence continues at coordinate 67,775,750 of NC_134216.1, read as the reverse complement.
ACACCACTTGTCCTGCGGCAGCAGTGCCATCTGGATATTCCACTTTGCAAATATGGTGCTTTTAGCATACAAGGGAAAGCTACTGGCCACACCACTACTGAAACTTTCCCCTTGATTATCCTACTTACCCTCGGAATTTCAATTACCACTGGAATCAAACAAACATCCAAAGTATGCCAAATCAAATTGACATCAATAGAAGCTCTGTGAGTGTGTAGTGGGGTGGCTGCCCCACTCCTATCCTAGATGGGGCTTCAGCAGGCCAGGGAGGCGGTACAGGTGGTAGCCAATCAGAGGCTGTGTTAGAGACAGCCAATCAGAGCCAGACTCAGCCATATATAAAGGCTGACCAGGAAGGGTGTGGACAGTCTCTCCCTGGTGGTCAAGAGAGGAGGACTGGCTCCTCTGCTGGAAGGTAGCACCTTGGACAGAGCTGTGCTGGGGAGCTCCGGCCAAGGAAAACCCTAGGCTGCTGGCCTAGGCCAGGCAAATGCATAGAGCCGAAGGGGAAGTGGTCCAGGGACAATAACAGGGCAAGGGGAGAGAATGAGGGCAGAGAGGCTGCCACTATAGGGTCCTTGGGTTGGGACCCAGAGTCATGGGTGGGCCTGGGTCCCCCCCCCTTCCCCTTCAGCTACACTGGGCTGAAGAGGAGCATGGCCTGATCCAGGCTGTGGCTGGGCCCTGTGATAAGGGGCTAGACTTAGAGGCTGCAGCCGGCCACTACAACAGGTGCAGATTGTGGACTGCGATAACACCAAACCCCCAGAAGGGGGTGAAATCGGAGCAGTGGGCACTGCTGGAGGGCAGTGTCCTGAAGAGGACACTGCTGAGTGAGGAGCAATGAGGGTCCCCAAAGCAGCAGAGCAGATGAGGGGCAAGGTACCACACAAAATAGATGCTCTATGACTGGACAGAGCTAATTCCTGGAGCAACCAGCAGGAGGCGCCAGCGGTGGTGAGTCCTAACCCTGTCACAGAGTGAAAGAAATATTCAATATAGTGCACAACATAATTCTACAGCACAGAGTGAGAGCATTGTCCTTAAGCTGTATATTTGTATCAAGGATTTTTATGGACATACCCAGATGCTTTAAATACTGATTTGCCATAACAGTGTGGGCAGGGGTGAAGCTGTGCTGGTACAATCCCAAATTCATCACGCTTGGCCATCCTGAGCTATAGATTATGTGATTGGTCTTGGAGAAAATTACTGTTTAGAGATTCTCCCACCTCCAGACACCAGTCTGAGAGTAAGTAACAGGAGGCAAAGTTTGCCACTCTCTGTGTATCTGAAGCTGCAGATGAAACCATTCACAACTTTTCCTGCAGGCAGAGTAAGATCTCGGCCTATAATAAGGAATCATGTTGTTGAATTAGATTAAATACTGCATATAGAGAGTTAGTTATTTTAAAAAAACAATAGAAACAGTTTCCTCTGTTGCAAATGTTTACTTCTGCTTATATTTACTTTAGGGCCAAGCTTTAGATCCCAAACAGCTATTCTTGCCATAGTTTTTGGCAGCGAAAGAGTCTTTCTAAACAATGCAATCTTAATTTTTGTAGTGTTTTTTTATAGAAGTCTCACTAACATTAACAAATCTGAAGAGCTAATGCTATACTCTGTTGCAGTATAGTAAATGAAATTAATTTGTAATATATAGGGCTAGATTGTGCCTATCAATCCCGGCTCCGCATAAGGTGGAGACAGCCATATGATAGTAAACATCCTTGAAGGAACTGTGGCTGACCACGCCGGAATTGTTTGGGTGTTTCAGGGAATGTGCAGTACAACAGCTCTGCCACCTTTTTGCAGGCGCTTCTTGTGCTGCCCTCTGCACCTAGTCAGCTCTGGTGACTAGTTTAGAAGTAATGCTCCATCTAACCTTTCATCCTCTTTTCCACAGGGAGGGGTCACCACTAGAAGGAAAAGGCCAACGAAAGCTAAATCTGTGCGCTTGACTGTATTGTCTGTAAAAGGGGGCAACTCCTACATATATAACTCCCTGTTTCAGTGTGTTAAACTGCAGTTTCCACGGTATGCATCTGATGAAGTGAGCTGTAGCTCACGAAAGCTCATGCTCAAATAAATTGGTTAGTCTCTAAGGTGCCACAAGTACTCCTTTTCTTTTTTTAGAGACTCTTCAGTATCATCACTGAGAGGAAGGCTAGGAAATGGCTCCCAAAGTTTATTTCCTTTAGTGAGATCACCTTGCTGTCAACAAAGGAAGTACTACACCTTCCATGTTCTCCCTTCTGTTTTGCAGCCCACCAGTCAGATGGGGGATCTTTATATTTCTGTTTTTCCCTAGAAACAAAACAAGAGTGGATGAGGAAGAAAGAGGAAAAATCCCCATGCTCCCAAGATGGAGGACACAAAGACCAACAAATGGAGGGGGCAGACTGAAGCCTACCAAGGGAATTCTGACACTCAACTCCTTTGCTTCCTTGTGTCTTGGTAGGCAGAGCTATACTCTGTTGCAGTATAGTAAATGAACCAACTGTTCCTGTCTGCCTCTCCCATAGGATGGGGCAGAGAGAGCCATATGCAATAAAAGTCCATTTTATTATAAGAGAAAAGAAATAGGGTATTTCCAATTATTAAAATGTAGCAGAGAAAACACATATTAGCTTTCTTTCAAACCCTTTGTTAGATGTCCTAACAGTCAGCATTTGGGGAAAGCACTTTTTCAGACTGTAATTAAAATGATCATCTAGACTGAGGTAAATAATAAAATACCTAGCTCAATCTGAGCCCACTTCTTATAAATAACCCTGTACTCGTAATATACAGACAGGATTGTGCCCACTTTTGTTGAGACCCCTTCATTCCCAAAATGTGTTATGAATGAATTAATATAATTTTCCTTCAATTGAAGGATTCCAATGAGTCCCAGAAGATCCCAGGATCTGTCAATTTCCTCTCATCCTTCTACAGCCTTCTTTTCTAATGGAAGACTCTGGATGTTTCTCCCACCACCAAAATCCATTAGTACTGTTTTCATTCCCTTACTAAACAGTTATTTAAAAAGTGACAAAATTTGCTTAGTCCCCACCAGCAGCAAACATGCTGCCTATAGGTTATCACTACATCTTGGTCCCTGCTCAGATTATCTCACTTTTTGAAGATAATAAACAGTTATATTTTCCCCCAAATTCTGTACCACAAAGTGTCTGTAAAATGTATTTTAAGTTATCCAAGCAAAAGAGTGCACTCAAAAGTCTTTCTTTTTTACTCAAACTCAAAAAAAAAATGGCCCAATGCTAATTCAAATGTTACAAAAATATTTGCTCCCAGACTCAGATCCTTCATGCCACATTTCAGCACAATGAATTTAACTGTGCAAACTATACGTTTCTGAAATGAGGTAATAAAAACCCCAACAAGGCTTAGCTATAGCGATCTGAGTGATGACACTAATATATTTTCATATTATACACATTGCAGAAAATGGAAATGTCAACTGGTTAGTTTACAAGGAATCTGAACATCCCCAACAGCTGTAACAGCTTGTCAATAGCAGGTGCATACGTACTTGATGTTAAAATGCATTGTCAAGAAACACAGGAGAAAGTACATGAAGGTCAAATAAAAATTAAAAGAACAATCCATAGTAGAGAATCATGTTACCTACATATATTTACATTTCAAATAAAAAGATATTAAGATAACATTTGTCAAAAAATAAACTAGCGCAATGCCGCTTTTTGCTTTGATCTAATACCACAGTCACTGTGCTGTGAAATTTGAAGTCAGAATGAGATTAATAATCTACAAGGCTAAAGCTTCTTTCTAAAATAAAAAGGCAACTTTATTATCTATTACACACAGAAAAACTACCTTCAAAAAACAATATTAAGGTTGCCAAGTCCAGGAATCAAAATTAGTAAATGACAGAAATGATGTTGCCTGTGCAATATCAGCTTGGCCCCCTTGTGTGCCAGCATTATGATAAAGTAATTACATGATCAGTATTTATCCTGGAGGACCCCGCCTCATTCAGGGCCCAAGATGGACTGTGCTCACAAAGTGAGCAGCTTTTCAATGTTTTGTTTTATCCTTATGGTTCAGTGTGGCTCCAGGCCTTATTCATTGCACACTACACTGCTCTGAAGAGAGGATTATTAACCTCCTCATGGGTTTTTCTATGGCATTCATCACTATAGTATCTGAGCGCTTCACAGACATTAAATTAATCTATCTTTAGGAACACCGCTCCAACCCCAGTGAGAAGGGGGGGGAAGTACTACCCCCATCTTACAGTGGGGAGCAGAAGCACAGTGAGTTTACAGTTAGAAGGATCCATTTATTTTGGGTGCCTAATCTGAGATGTCTAGGACCCGAGTTCTCAGAGTACCTACATTATATAGCAGATTGAGGGAAATTATTATTCCCCTGTACTCGGCACTGGTGAGGCCACACCTGGAGTATTGAGTCTAGTTTTGGTCCCCCCGCTACAGAAGGGATGTGGACAAATTGGAGCGAGTCCAGCAGAGGGCAACATAATGATTAGGGGGCTGGGGCACATGACTTATGAGGAGAGGCTGAGGGAACTGGGGTTATTTAGTCTACAGAAGAGAAGAGTGAGGGGAGATTTGACAGCAGCCTTCAACTACCTGAAGGGGGGTTACAAAGGGGATGGCGCTCAGCTTTCTCAGTGGTGGCAGATGATTACAAGAAGCAATGGTTTCAAGTTGCAGTGGGGGAGGTCTAGGTTGTATATTAGGGTGCTGAAGCACTGGAATGGGTTACCTAGGGAGGTGGTGGAATCTCCATCCTTAAAGGTTTTTAAGGCCCGCCTTGACAAAGCCCTGGCTGGGATGATTTAGTGGGTGTTGGTCCTGCTTTGAGCAGGGGATTGGACTAGATGACCTCCTGAGGTCTCTTCCAACCCTGATATTCTATGATTTTATATATTTAACCACAAGTCTGATTGACATCAGCTGTGAGAGCTCTGGTCTTCTACAAATTGTACCCCAGAGCCTCAGATGCCCAGAAAATGAGGAACACACAATTAGTGACCACCTGTGAAAAATTTGGTTTAAGTGACTTGCCCAGCGTCACATAGCGACTCTGTTGCAGAGGCAGAGATGGAATCCAGTTCTCCAGGACAACATTCAACTGCCTTACCCGTAAGATACTCTTTTCTCTTCTGTAAAATCTCTGCCAAATTTCAAGTCCCACCAACAAAGCATGCAGACACAAGAACATTTCAAAGTGAAGATTTTCTTTTAACATAGGCAAAACAATGCACTGAACTGTTAGGGCTGAAATCCCCTCTCCCACAAAAAAATATCAGCCCGTGGCAAACACCCAGTCTGGAAAATTTCCGCCCAAATGATTAAAGCTGGGCAAAGTTATAAGCAACTGAAAACTGGGTTTTACCATGGGAAGTGTCTGGCAACCTTAATAATATGTGGTGCTACCAGCCCCACTTATAATTAAAGTTTAAAATCGCACACTCTATTTGTTGTTATATTTAAATTTAAAGAGATGGAGTGTAAATGTTCAATGGAATGGCAGTGGGTCAATAAGGCCTACAACACTCAAATTACTAATTCAAGACATGGCACATTGGTGGGGTCAGAATTTAACGGGTAGCACTAAATTTCCAGATTTTCCAGTTTTGCTTGTGTTTGTTGCATTTGGCCTAAAGACCAGATGTGAAGAAGCAACCTGTAATTTTGTATGTGAGTTTAACAACAATGCTTGATCTGTCCTGTCTCTCCTAAAGCCATAATATCCAACCCTACTGATTTAAGCACTGGTTTGTTGTTTTGTACCATAATTGCTTACAGTGCCAATTTGAAAGACCTACTGCCTTTTCCTCTTATTGCCTCAGTTACTATTAATTTGACGGCTCCACAGCAGGGAAGTAACACTGAAGGCAGCAGCATCTCATGCCAATCCCTGACAGGGAGCCTAGTCTCTGACAGTGTTGATTCAGCACTGCTTGGGAACAGAAGAGCAGAGTGGAAGCAGTAGGAGTGGCAGAACCGGTGGCTGTATTCACTCAAAAACCAAACCGTTCTTTAAAGATGACATTCAGGAGGCCCACATAAAACAGACTCCAATGAGAGACTGCTGAATTGGAATTAATTTGCAAACTGGATACAATTAACTTAGGCTTGAACAAAGACTGGGAGTGGATGGGTCATTACACAAAGTAAAACCGTTTCCCCATGTTTATCACCCCCTCCCCCGCTGTTCCTCAGTCATTCTTGTCAACTGCTGGAAATGGCCCACCTTGATTATCACTACAAAAGGTCGTCTTCCCCCCCCCCCTCCTGCTGGTAATAGCTCACCTTACCTGCTCATTCTCCTTACAGTGTGTATGGTAACACCCATTGTTTCATGTTCTCTGTGTATATAAATCTCCCCACTGTATTTTCCACTGAATGCATCCGATGAAGTGAGCTCTAGCTCATGAAAGCTATTGCTCAAATAAATTTGTTAGTCTCTAAGGTGCCACAAGTCCTCCTTTTCTTTTTACTTAAAAGCTGAGTAATTGGGATTTATCAGAGCTTCCTGTAGAGGACTTGGAGGGAAAAGGAAACTCACTGCTAGACCTGAGGGCAGGCTGCATGACTGCAGAGCACAAACCCATGCCCCAGCCTCCAACCCACAGCTATCATTTGTGGGGATTATCAGTCAGTGGCCACCCTTGATGCTTCACCTGTCCATTTGGTGCTGACAGAAAGCACAGCTTGCCAGTATGCAGGCATTGCAAAGATACCACTGCATGACTTCCACACCTCTGCTAGGCAGCCACTAGGCTTCCACAGTGCAGGCAATGTGGGTGTGTTTCATCCAAAATGCAGAAGTATGGAGCAAATAAAAGGGGATGCTGGTAGTGGAAAGAAGATCAGAAGAGAAAGAGTAAAGGAAATGAACTGTGAAACAAAATATTAGCTATTTTGCTTGGTCAAAAATGAATAGTGAATGGCAACATCCCATAGGCTGAATCAAGGTAATTGCAATAATAGACAGAAATTTCCAATACATCAGTGGGGCTGTTGCAGATCTTTAGTACTTTGAAAATACATCTGGAAGATGAAGAGATTAGCACTTCAAGAAAACAAAGGGCCAAATGCTCCTGCTTCTCACTTTCTAGGGATATTAATGCCCTCTAATTGTGGGAAAGGAGAGAAGATGTGGACAAACACCCTTCACAATCCCTCAACCCCACCCAAAAAAGTTCCTGAGACAGTTGAAGGCCCACTGTGCAAACAATGCACGGCTGCGGTCTCCACAAACCCATGAGCAAACCCTGTAGGTAGAATACTCCTCTAGCAAGCTGACATATTACATACCTCAATCCACTTCAGATATTAACATTCTTTTTTTCATCTTTAGTGTCTAATCTTCAGCCTCCACATCTCATGCAATTCGTGTGCGCATGAGAGTGTGAGAGAGATACAATGGGCATATGGCCACTCAAAAATCTGTAAAGTCAGGCAAAGTGTACCCTGTAAAGAATGCACAGGGAGCTGGTGCTCAATATAGTTATCCAACAGATGCCTCATGGTTCCTTTCATGCTACATGATTAAGAGACTAAGGCCCTTGTATGGTGCCACTAACCTTTCCCACTGTGAGGATACTATATCAGGTTGTGCGAATGGTGGACTTTTGAATGGACCATTTCCTGGTCTATGGGTTTGTGAAAGAACATTTGGGCCAAAGGATTTATGAACAGATATTTTCATAGTAACTTTTTAAGTCTCGCTGGTGTAACTATTAAACAACCGTGCTTCATCTGGGACTTTTAGTCTTAATCAAGACCTTATGTTATGTGAATTTTCTATTAGGTCTTTTTCACAGAAAACAGAAGTTAAATATCACAAAAGGGACATGGTATGACAGCACTGTTATAGAGTATGAGGGAAAGACAGAGAATTGAACTGGCAGTGAAATCAAATTACTTTTCCCAAAAGAGAGAGTTCCCTCCAAGTCATAATTAAAACCATTGATGCAGCAGAGATTAGCAATGTTACCAACTCTCAAGATTTGGTTTTGTGGTACCCAATTTTTGCTGTCCACAGTACACCATTACTCATGAAAACAATTACTTCACACTGCTACTGGGCTCATTTTCTGGTTTAAAATAGAACTGATTGAATAGTGTTGGTAGCAGGAAAGAATCACTTCTGTAGCAAAGAAACAGATTTTTTCTTGACTTGGGTTAAAATTTGATAAGTGTGTTTCTTTCCAAGAATATGGTCTTGAATTTGAGAAAGCAGCACAAAAATTCTGTGTGTTTGTGTATGGTGGGGTATAGTAGATCTAACCTAAAGAAGAAGAAGAAAAAAATTTCCAAAGACTTTCCCAACTGCAAGGGTCATAAAGAAGGAAAGCCAATAGGGTACAAAAGGACACAAATATTTAAAGACTAAATTATTCCTTTTAGGCACAGTCCCAAGATGCAAAATCCTTCCCTGAGATCTCATGGTCCTAGCTTTAGTAGTGTCTTCCCCCACTGCACAAGACTCAGGTATAATTTGGCCCAAACATATGATACCTAAAAAGTAGACTAAAATACACAGGGTATGCATAGATGATGAAACCCCTCTAGTAATATTGATTCCTCTGCAGTCACAAGGCTTTCTAAATGCACAGCATGATGTTACAGTATCCTGTAGTCCGAGTGGGTTATGCACAACAGCAACAATATACTTGGTATGTTTGCTGACATTTTTTTTCTTAAATCATCCCAAGGAAATTGAAGAAATGAAACAGCAAACTGGCATTGCAAAATGTTCATCTTCACTACTCCAAATTAGCACTATTCAGATGACATTAATTTTAAAGATTTAGCTTTTAAAATAAAAAAATAACAATCAAAAGGTACCGTGTTAAGTATTCAATAATTTAGGGATATATTCCATATCTAATAAGAAACCAGAATATGGCCTTATTATTTTACAAAAATTGGTTAATGTTGAAATTCTAAATTCAAACTGTGCTTCAACTTGTATGTACTGAGTGTAACATTCTATATATTAAAAAATTAATTCATGCCCAAACAAAAGCAAAAGCTTCCTACATTGTTCTGTTGGAACTGAAAAATTCTGCAGTCACTGTAATTGCATAGATAAACATAAGTAAAGGAAATTTATAAGAAACATCTTTGTCAAGTATGACTGTAGTCTGGTGATTTCAGAGATCCTGAGTGACTCCATCTTGTATCCCTGACATCCATTTTGAATAAGCAAAAGCCACTCCACCATTAGATGGAAGCTGCAGGTCACATAGTGCAAAATATAGAATTGGTGGGAAAAGGTGGTAAACAACGATTCAGCCGATCATAACACTGTGAAGTAAATAACAATCGCAAGTCTAAAAATGGAATTGACAGCAGAAGAAAGTAAACTAGTAGAATGATGTCACGTGTCTAAATATAGAATTGAAAAACAGTTTAAAGGTCCGTGGCTTTTATGGTGCTGTGTGATGGTGATGCAATGGTGATAAACTCCAGCCAGAGAAACAGATTCATCCTACTGCAGCAAGTATGCCTTGCCAGACCACCCAGCAGGGAGTGAGATTTTACTTGCTGTAAGTATAGCATAGGATTATATATTTAGGTCCTGTCATAAATATAAAGGGAAGGGTAAACACCTTTAAATCCCTCCTGGCCAGAGGAAAAACCATTTCATCTGTAAAGGATTAAGAAGCTAGGATAACCTCACTGGCACCTGACCAAAATGACCAATGAGGAGACAAGATACTTTCAAAAGTTAGAGGGAGGGAGAAACAAAGAGTCTGTCTGTGTGATGCTTTTGCTGGAGACCCAACAGGAATGGCATCTTAGAATTTAGTAAGTAATCTAGCTAGATATGCGTTAGATTCTGTTTTCTTTAAATGGCTGAGAAAATAAGCTGTGCTGAATAGAATGGATATTCCTGTCTTTGTATCTTTTTGTAACTTAAGGTTTTGCCTAGAGGGATTCTCTATGTTTTGAATCTAATTACCCTGTAAGGTATTTTACAGAGGTGATTCTTTTTTACTGTTTCTTCTATTAAAATCCTTCTTTTCAGAAACTGAATGCTTTTTCATTGTTCTTAAGATCCAAGGGTTTGGGTCTGTGGTCACCTATGCAAATTGGTGAGGATTTTTACCAAACCTTCCCCAGGAAGTGGGGTGCAAGGGTTGGGAGGATTTTGGGGGGAAAGACGTTTCCAAACAACGCTTTCTCAAAAATAAAACCCGGTCAGACGTTTGGTGGTGGCAGTGGAAGTCCAAGGGCAAAAGGTAAAATAGTTTGTACCTTGGGGAAGTTTTAACCTAAGCTGGTAAAAGTAAGCTTAGGAGGTTTTCATGCAGGTCCCCACATCTGTACCCTAGAGTTCAGAGTGGGGAAGGAACCTTGACAGGTCCTATTGTAGTTTTCAATACATTGTTAAAACCACCTGGTCTCTCTCAAACTTGACTGAATTGCTCTGGAGGAAGGGCAGTTCATAACACTGGTCAGTTGTTTGAAATCTGATCTTAGTTGTACACCTCTACAGGGTTCAAATTCTCATTTGTTTGGCATTCTTCCTAGTAAGTATCAATACAGAGCAGTCGGCATTTTATACTCCAGTGAAGCTGGCATCTGACAGTCTCTTTTTTTGCATCCTACCCAGTCCCATCCAACTTGACATATTTATTAATGAAGATTAATTCTGTTACTTCAACATATTTGAAAACTATTCAGTGTGTAAGAATAAAATATTGTCATTGTGTTTGCTACTCTGCCCTTTTGCAAAATGATATTTGATTAAGATAATTTGCATAATTCTGAATTAAGAATATCCTTCTGTTCAGAGATAATATAGTGACAGTTGTCACAGTTGTACTGAGACAAGGATCTGTGTTTTTTAGTTATTCTACTTTTTTTGCTTAGTCCAGACACTGCTTTTGAAAGCAGATAAATTATTAGACAAGAGAAATGCTAATAAAAATAAAAATAAAATTTGGAATGAGTGCAATTGGCATTCACTATCTGTATAAAACTTTATATGTGGATTAGTTACACTAATTTCATGCATATTTCTTGCCTACTGTACCTAAATAAGATATTAATTCTATCCAGGCATACTGGCAATATTAAACTTAGATAGAGAATCCCTGTTCCTCAGGCGTACCAGAGGTCTGCTCAGTAGAGAGGAAGAAAGGGAAGGTAAAGGTATCTTTTTAAGCTACCTTTGCACACCCCTGATCCCAAGTGCTAGCCAGTTTGTTGTGTAAATGAGAGTAGCCTCGGGACTGCTTTCCAGAGTGCAGCATACTATATCTATCCTGCATCTCACCTTAACATGCACCCAACATATCCCTACTAGGGTTGGGAGAAGGAGTTGATTAGAGCCAGCTACACCACTTGTATGCCAGCTGGGGACTCCTGCTGGCTGATTAGGGCAGCCTTTGCTACTCTTTTGTGACACTAAATCAACATCAAAGGGACAAAATGGAGGCCAGGACTTGAACGTAAATGAAGAATTTGGACCATTTTTGGCGAGAAGGAACCAAATTCTGCTTTAACTTAAAATAAAGTAAATCCAAAGCAATCCATTGACTTCAGTGGAGTCACTCTAGGTTTACATCACTTTAGCAGAGAGCAGAATTTGACCCACAGTCATTAATATGAAGAAATATATGCTTAGCTATCATGTCTTCTTCCTCAGCTCTTTCCTGTGTATGGGTGTCCCTTCCCAACAAAATATTTTCCCTCTGGTTCATGCAGTAGCACTCTCTGGGCTTCTAACAGTGCTCGATAGGGAGCCCCCATCCCAACCTTGGATTCGCTCCCTCTCTTGTTGAGGAATTTAGTTTGAGGTCCTTCAGGGCATCGTGTAAGGGCCACCTTTTTGTTTTCTTCAAAGCTGAAAAATAATATGGTGTGAAAGACTGGGAATGATTTATCTGGAGAATGCCCTTTCTTCCTTTGCCTTTAAAATAGGCTAATAGGTATTGGTTCATTTTTAGATTGTTTACATGGGCCACAAGATGTACAGAGAAACACTACAGAAATCTAAATATAAATCAGATTAATTTATGCAGGATAGATCTGCAACTTTAAGCAGAAGTAAAAGAGCAATGATTCCTCCTGCTTTCCATGAATACAACTATATTAGCCAGCGCACTGTAGCTATCAATAAAGTGATTGCTACTTATGAGATTACAATACACATTTTTCACACTGGTATCATGTGACTTAATCAGTTTGCTATAATCAGAATGGAAGAATAAAGAAATGATGGGAATAGTTTACAGTCATTTTGTAATCTGGCAGGGAATGGCAAACCAATGTATCTTGTGAAGATTGACACCTGATGATCATTTACTTCCAGCCAATTACTAATTAATGAAGCACGAAAGCACATTGATGAAATACACAAGGGTGATTACAGAGCACATTTCAGTATCATATTACTGAATAATTAATGCTAGGAAAACTTGAAGTGCAATTTCAGCATAGGGAAATAAGGATAGCCAGAACCTTTCAATAACAAAATGCCTGCTTGCTGCATAATAATGAATGATTGTTTCTGGTTAGCAATTTAGGGCTTTATCCTGCATTCCTAGTCCACCAATAACTCACACAGAAGCCTCTTTGAGAATTTTGCCTCAGCAAAGGATACATGATTAGGATATTGAGGATGAATTTCTAGATTATATAATATTACAAAGGGGTGAAATTAAAAATCTTCTAGAGTTAGCGGTATTTATTTCCAAGCTTTGTCATGGCTGTATTTTACACCAAATTGATAGCCCAAGAAGAAGAAAACTTTCTAATTTTTTCTAAATCTCTCACTGAAGATTAATACAGATGTCTGGTTTTCAGCTATTTATAACTTTATTGGGTTGCTATGGAGATATTTATCTTTATAACAGGAAATAAGCAGTGGCTCCCATTAGCTCATCCAACAATTGTCCTCTACAACTACTTTTTTGCCTCCTGTTTAATCAAAGTGCTGACAGTCCCCCCCACCCCAAAGTTTCTTAAGTAAACCTAAAAAGTGCAGAAAGTGTCAAGTTTGATGTATCTAAAAAGCAAGGCTGCATTTCTTCTTAAGCTAATTGACAGTAAACAGACTTGCCTGTCTATCTGTCTTTGTCTAACTTTTTCCAGCTGGATAAACCCAATTGCTATTAAACTTGACAAAAGACAATGGTATTATTAATGAAAGCAGCTACATGATGTTAGACTTTTCATTACAGTCTCCTAGTGAGCTTCAATTAATTGCAGGGCTGTTGTGCCTAAGAAGGCTGCAGATGGGAAGAAGGGTTATGAGAGACAGCACTGATGGATTGTTTTACCGCTCACTTTCAGTAGGGTATCTTATCCATCATTTTTCTGCCTTGAAACTTTAACTAAATTATGTTTCTGAAGAGTTATCTGTAAATTACCCATATATTTTCCACTCTTCTGAATAACATATACGCTAGCATACACATTTACATATGTGGATCATTTAGACATACCTTGTTGCAATGAATGGTCACATCCTGGCTTTGGTAATGTGGTGTTTAATTAACAAACCTAATTTTAAACACAAACAATCTGAATGGGGCTAACAAACAATGATGCATGCATGTATTACAGGTTTGCTGAGCACAACAGCACATTCATATAGTCACTGTTCTGCTTTAGAGGAGGAATGGAAATTATTTTCTGGGTCATCTAGCCTATCCTTGTGAACAAGCACATGAGTTACTCTATCCTACTAACATTAAATCTAATTTTCTCTTAATTAAAATAAAACAATGATACTTCAATGACTTTTCTTAGCACATTACTTCATTGCCCAATTAATTTCATTTGTAGGCTTTCTAGTTCCTAAAACTTCACTTGAGTTTTCCTTTCTCTCTATTCAGGATTTCACTCCTTACCTTGTTGCCTTAGACCCCACCAAATATTTCTCCTTTTTTTCATTACTTCAAGATTTTTGCATCATTATTACTATTGATTGAGTACTCTCAATGTTCATAATCCTGAACAAATATCAAAGAATCCCCAGGGGCTTACAGTCTAACTCGATTGCTTGATGTCCCTCTTTATGTCTTTTTATGTCTCTTTTAACTAGGACTTATCCAGTTGCTTCAGTCTCTCCTACAGAACACTTATTTGTGTAGCCCTTTATTAGACTTTTGATTTTATCTGTGTCCTTTCCATTTCCAGGCGCTTGAAATAGAATTCTCAAAATTGACTCTGCTCTTGTCATCCTATGGTTCACCTGTTTATTTAACTTGGATTCCCCACTACTCCTCCCTTTCTTTTCTCTTCTTCACCTTCATTCTTCCTACCCCCTGTTATTGTGGGTAGGTGTGAAGAATGTGAGAGTTATCTGTGTTACTTTTATTCAAGTTATTATATAACTCTGTGGGCTTGGTGGTTATTGTATTGCTAGCTATGGGATAACTAAAAGTTAAATCAGTCTTAGTTAACATTGCAGGAACCAAAAATCAATGGCCATAGACAGCCCCAGTGGCTGGTACTAAAACAATGAAGATGATAATTCCTTTGAAACTTATGTGGAATTAGGATCTGCCTGGTCCCACAGGAAGGGAGGAGGAGAGATTCCAGCTTGAAGGGCTTTTAGGCAGGAGCTCTGAAATAAAGATCTTCAAAGCAGCTAAAAAGCTGACCCTCTGAACATGCAGGAGATACAGAAGATCTTCAGAAAAGCACATTCTACTTCAGGAACACTACAGAACAGGAAGGTACGAAGGTTAATTCAGGCCTACCTACTTGCATGAAGTAAATGCTGAGTTTAGATAACACAATATGCTTTTGTTGTTTTAACCCTTTTCTCTCTGCTTATCATATTCTATGGATGAATAAATAATACATTGTTGTGACAAGCTGCTCTCTATCACCACATTTTCAACTGATCACAGCTTCTAGGGAGAAATTAATAGCAGGGACCAAAGGGTAATATTTTTGGTAAACAGGGGTGGTGATCCACTCTAAAAGTGGAGTGAATTGTGGGATTACACTACAAGAGAAATGCAAATGTAGGCAAATGAAAGAGGTGCCCACCAAGAGAGGTCAAAAGTAAAGCTGAACCTGAACCGTAACAGTGGGCTTCTTTGACAAACTGGGATTTGCACTAGGCTGTGACAATTATTGGATCAGGTTTGGCTATTATCTTTTCTGACAAGATAAATAAAGTATCAAGAGCCTACCTCCTGCTGCATAATGTTTAACCTTTGAAGGTGAAAGTTGCTCTATCCCCAATGAACCAAAATTGTTTTGCTAGATTGTGGATAGAGAGACAGTCAGATAGTCTGGTGCCAAACCACCAAGGCCCTTGAAGATTAGTACAGGGAGCTGGAAATAGGATAAGATAGTGGAGAGTGCAGAGAACTTGTGTAATGTTCCTGCAGCAGCTATACCCACTCAAGAGATGAAATTTTTAAATGACAAAGCCTGACAGTCCTAACAAAAGTGTCAGCTTTGGATTGTTCAGTCTAGATGTGACCAATACATGGATTATGATTCCTAAATCTACAACAGACATCATTAACTAAGCTCCTTGATCGTTTTTGTCGCACTTCTCTGAACATTCCCAATTTGTCAATACTTTTCTGGTAATGAATTGCCCAAAAATGAACTTAATATTCCAGGTGCAGTCCAACAAAATACATATATAAGGTGTATAGTGGGCCTCCTTCCAACCGTCCTCTGTCCCTTCTCTCTTCCAGCTAGGCTGTGTGCTTCTGATGGTCTGAGTCTCGGTAGCAAAACTTGCAGTCCCCTAGTGCAGAGGAGGCCATTCTGGCCAGCCTTTAAACAGGAAAAGCAAAATGTGAGAAGCCCCCTGGTTCTCCTCCTCTCAGCCCCGACCCCGAGTCAAACAAAAGCTGGCCACAATTGAGCCATTAATCAGGACTCACTCATTCCACTCCCTTTCCTGATGCTCCTTTAGATGCAGCACCTTATGTCTCTGACTGACAAAAGATGCTCTTTCTGGCAGGAGGGTTTTTCCACTACTTCCTTTATCCTTCTGTGTCCAACACTTCTCAATTTTTGCCTCTTCCCCTGTTTTCTGTAAGGCTTCAATCTCTGACAGGGACTCAACTCCTCTCCCCTTTCATGGAAAATATCTCCCTAGCATACAGATTCTATTCTCCAAACAGCACAGGAAGCTCTGCAAAATCAGGGACTTTCCATGCAAAAAGAGCTTCATGAATTATTAATAAACAATTTTCTTTCCCACAAGCAGCCTGAGTCCTAAAATGCACTTAAATACCTTGAGATGAACCAGTGAAAGAATTGTGTTCCCATATTTCCAGATCCTGCAGCTACAAAGATGAGTGAAACCTCTTGGAACCCATGCCCTCCCATTCTCAGGATTGGTTGACCTGCTGCAAGGCCTGTTAACACCACAGTCTAGGACTACCTTACCCTTTGCAACTCTGTAATATAGGCACCAGATTTGCCAATAACAACTTCTTTGCTAATAAGAGGAATTTGTGCTTTTTCCTGGATTCTAATTTTGCCAGGGTTGAAACATAGGGGTATAAATAATGGATTTTCTTCTGAAAATACTCAGTGAATATTTAATAAAACCCTTTTCCCTCCCATCTGCAAAAGGACCAATTCATAGAGTCATCAATCCCTGGGTACAGGGACTTTGAAGTGATAATTGAGAGTATCATCTGACAAGGTGCCAGAAAAACAAAAGGAAAATATGTAGCATCTTCACAGATGGATCAAGCCCCTCTGAACATGCTTCAATTTGGAAAATTAGCTTTAGAAATGGCGATATTAGACTTGTTCTGCAATTGATTCATCAAGCCCCGTTCCACATGGAGATCCCTGAATCACCTTGCCAGCGTATCACACGTCTTCCTTTGAATATGTAATTTTCCCAAACAATCTCTATGCATATTTCACAACTAGCACTTTTCATACTTGATTTTTCATTTTAGAAACTCTTAGAAAGAACCATAGAAACAATAAATAAATGATCTTATGGCTTCTGCATTAATCATCAAGTAAGTTTTCCAGGAGCTACTTATTGCTACATGGAGTATACATTGTGTTATATCAATACATGCACAGAAGAAAACCTGTTACCATTCATGCCTTGGCATCAGGTAGGTAGGTCCCTCACAGAGAAAACAGCAGGCCCCTCCCCTGAGAATGTAGACATGACATAGGAAAATACGAACGGGACATGTAAAAATAAGGTGCAAAGTTTATAAAATCTTGCAAAGACTCAGTATAACACAGCACCGTCTAATAATGAGAGGAAGGATGGTCTTCTAACAAAGGCACTGGACTGGGACTCAGGAGATCTCAATTCTATTTTATAGTGTGTGTCACAGAATTCCCATGTGAATTTGAGCAAGTCACTTAAATCTCTGGGCCTCAGTTTCCCTCAGTAAAATCGAGACAATATATGTTCCTACCTTACAGGGGTGTACTATGAATACATTCAGTTATGTTAGTGAGATGCCACACAGATGGGAACTACAGAAATACCCAGACAGAATGAAGAGTAAACGAGGCTAGCAGGGTTGATTTTGAGGCAGCTACTATTCATCAGAGTCTATAATCTTTATAAAATGATACCCATTTGCCCCGTACTTCATACCTTTTCCCGTCTTTCTTTAAGACATGGGAATTTCTCTATTACAGTGGTGTCCCACTTGTCCTTTGAACCAGTGTAAAGTGGATATGTAAGCACTATGCTGGCCAGCTGGGGTGCATTAATGAACTACGACTTGGAGGATTTTAACATGATGATCTATTTTTTCTTATTGGGTTCATTATTTACTCCTAGCACAGGGATGGACATATGTAAGTTAATGAAATCCACAGGAGTTTTTGCACGGGTTGGGACATCAGGCCTCAAAAATCTGTAAAATGGAATGATGACATCACACGTGCACACCCCTCCTCTTGGAGGCATTGCTTAGACAGTATTTGTCAGATTAGTTTGTTATAACTGTGCTATGAAGTTCCCATTTGTTAACATGGAGCCTGATCCTGTATTCGTTGAGCATCCAGAACTCCTACTAAAGTTAATTACAGTTTTGCACTGAGCTTCATGTACCATATAAACAGTTCTTTGTAGTATGGCATACACGTCAGAAAACCCTGCCTTGATTACTCCAGCACTTTTTATTTCTAATTTTGTTATTGGTCTTAACATGAATTCTTTGAAGTTAGACCAATTTAAAATATGGAAAAAGCTAAATTACATCAATTAGTATATACTTTTTAAACTATGCTATTATGTTAAACAGTCTTTTTCATCAAGTAGTAGAACAAATGTGGGGTTCAATGTGCACAATGAAGTTTGTGAATCACTTGTGGAAATAGAGGACTGATGCAGAATACGCTTAGTAGGGAGTCGGCTATAGTATAATTAAGAACTATGGTAAAATTTCCTACATACACGTATATTATTACACACATTTAAAGTGCACTCATCACCATAGTATCTGGGGGCTCTTTACACAGGTCAAGTCTCAAGTACACCAATCATTTCCTCAAACTCAGGATCATACCCATCATGGGTGAAACACTGACCATATTGAAGTCTTGCCATTGACTTCTATGGGTCCAGGGTTTCTCCCCAAGACTGTACTCCACAGCACCAAACTAACTTCTTCAATGACATCGGGGATGGGAAAACATCATAGGAGGTCTACAAGACAGAACTGCATTTAATGGGACGCCTGAACTAGAAGCTGAATCTTATAATATGCTATAAAGCTGCCCAGGCTCAGACTCTAAGGTAAGTCCAGCAGGAGCAAATTTCAAAAGCAAACGTCTTACCACTAAGAACCACTTCTCCGCGCTCCTGAAATCTTCACCTGTGGGACAGCCAGCCAAAATGTTCTTGACAAAGCCATTGCTGATGTGGCAGGGACAGGGCGAGAGGTGACCCCTGAGATAAGTAGGACCTAGACAGCTATGGGGTCTCTGTACATAACCATACCTTCACTTTCAGCCAGAAATGACTTGGCAGTCAGTGTATGGAGCAGAAGTATAACATGATCTCTTGGGTCAGCCCTATTCCGAAGACATTTACATGCATTTTGTACTAGCTCAAGCTTCATAATAACTATTTTAAATGCAAAACTTAACAAACCCTTAACTGTGAAGCTGCAACTGGAGAGATCATAATAAAATGACCTCTTAGTGGCCTTTAAGGGCAGCCTTAAGGTAGAATGTATCAGAACAGTCCTGAGGTAACAGAGTTATGGGTGATGGTGGCAAGGTCTACATCTGAAAGGAAAGGATGCGATTTCTTGACCAACTTAAAGGTGGCCAAAAGCATTTCTGGTCAGATATGGATCTTGCCATTATTATTCATTCATTCGCTATTTCTAAGGCACCTATTGTGGAGTCCAAGCACTAAGTAACATTTACAGGCAGCAATGAGGGTGCCTCAAGGGGCAATATTCTCACTGCTCCCCAGGGTGAGGTGTTTTTATTAGTGTTTCCTTTTAAGTTTTTTTTATTTGTTTATTTTCTTCTCCTCATCGGTAATTCTTCTGTCTCTCCACATTTTCACACAACTTTCTCACTGTAGGCTGGTACGGAAAACAAATGTTGTTGCTTCATGAGGCCCTATGCAAAAGGTTGCAGGAGTCTGGCATTTAGGTCTGAAAATGATGAGGCATGGGCTTGTTCAGATCTCTCCTGGGAAGGTGTTCCACAGTTGAGGTTCCATTCCAATAGATCCTGTCTGCCAGACAGGTTTCAAAACCTGTCTGATTTTCTGCCAGCTTGCCCACCCAGGTCCTTAGCAGACTCCCACCCAGGCTCCCAAACTCCCAGGCTCCTGGCTCTTTGACAGCCTGGGTGCCCAGGGTCCTTGGTTCTGGGACAGCCTACCAAGCAGGCTGCCTCAGAGCTGGAGGTCCCAGGGTTTCCAAGCTCCCCAGCTCTGGGGTGATCTGCCAGGCAGGCTGTTCCAGAGCTGGGACTCCCTGGACTTCCAATTCCTGGCTTCTCAGCGGCCTGGAGGCCCTGTGAGCCTCAGACTCCCTAGCTTCCAGGGCTCCAGGCAACAGGGAACGTCAGAAACTTGTAGAAAAGATGACAATGAGCTGTCATTTTGACTTTTTCTAAACAAAATTTGGAATTCCTGTTCCCCCTTTCAGAATGAAAACATTTTTGACATTTTGGAATTTCTCAGAATAGGAATCCTAGTTTCTGGTCAGTTCCATCTAGCACTTTAATATCTGGGCACCAGAAAGATTAAATGCAGCCACATCCAGTCATAAGGACTGTGCTAACTGAGCCTTACCTGTATTGCACTGTTAAGGCACGTGAGGGAGTTTCTGCATACAGTCATGGTGACTGTTATGGGGAGGATGTTGCAAAGAGAGGAGTTTTACATTTCATTTTGAACATGGTGAGGTCTAAGGACATCTTGATTTCTGGAGGAAGGGAAAACTACAACTGTGGGCCTCCAAGCCCCTGTGAACTCTGCTGTGGGCACTGTCACCTTCAGAGTGCATAATAAAGCTCGCTGTCATGGAGGGCAATGGAGATTCTGTCCCTGAGACAATAAAGGCCCAGCCTATTGCTGGTTTTGAAAATTAGAACCAGAACCATGAAGCGGATCTGGTACTTGGCTCGGGAGCCAGTGTAGAGAGTGAAGCGCTGATATTATCTGCTCCCATTGACCCATTCTGCTCAATAAATATGATGATGTAGTTTGGACTAGCTGGGGCTTCAGCATGTCCCCTCCCTTCAACCTCCAGCAGCATACATTGCATGGGACCCAGGTCCATTTGTAGGTCAACTGCTGGATTTCACAGGAGAAGGTATTTAGTACAAGAGTGCAGCTGGCAAACAGGTGCACACTGAGCCTTCCTGAAGCAAGTGCTGGGCATTACAATCTCTCTCTCTCTCTCTCTCTAAAGGATAATCAGTCTAATGTATATCTTCAGCTAATTCACAGAAGGTGTGGTTTTCTATCCCATCACACTGACTGAAATTTTGGGTGCAAGAATCCATTTTTATTTAAACCCACTTATATTTAGTTTGGAAACAAGGGTGACATCATCCTGGCTTAGGCAAAGGGCTGACTGATATCAATACATGTATTTACTATATCAACTGGACTAAATGGCACATTATGAAAATTTCTTTCTTTCTCACACAGGTAGAAGTATTTGACTAGATATACATTTTGTTCTGTTTTTCATCATATTTGCTGGATTTTCTTGAAATAGTCAATCTAGCTAATGAGATAGAACATTATGGGTATCTCAAAATAAAGTATTTCATTCTTGTGATCAAGAACTACAGACTCTCATTAAGACACACTTTTACTAATTGTCACGCTGGATAATTCACACTCAAATAAATAAATAAATACAAAAAATATATATAAACCCTCCTTGTCTTCTCAACAAAGCTGTAATAAACAGGATGGCCTAGTAAGAGGTCATATTACATGTCTAAAGCATCTCCAGGTTTTCAGAATAATACATTATGAACTACTATAAATAATGTAAACTAAAATATCTATCTAAATAAAGGCTAGAGTATGAATAAGGTGCAATTCATTGTTATGCTGTTCCTGGAGCATCTCAGGAGAATGTCAGAATCTCCTTTCTGGTTCCCCCTTTGTTTCAAAGCAGGAGTGCTGGAAGCTCCTTAAAAGTGTGGTGGGGGGACCAATACACAAACCATGACCCCACTCCCTACTCTACCTCTTCCCCCAAGGGTCGTGCCCCCCCCCACTCGTTCCTCTCTGCCCCTCCCCCATCACTTGTCCTTAAGGCAGGTAAAAAGTGATGGGCCCGTGGCCTATCCTGTTCAGGTGTCCCTGCTCCAGAGAGGGAATAAACTGGGCTGGATCTACATCCAGTGCAGTCATTTGTCTGATGCTCTGCCATGACTATGTTGCCCAGTGCATTGAGGATGCGAAGCCAAGGCTCTGCCTTTTCCCCATCCTATTCGTACACATCCTTCCGCCCACTTGCATGACGTGGAGGAGGAATTCTCAGTTCTTCAGAGGTTGCTTTCACTTGGGAAGGCCTGCCTTTCTACCTGTTACGCGAGTAGCCAGCCCAGAGGCACACAGGGGCCCCTTGTGCCCCGTTACATTCTTGTGCTCCTGCATTAGCTGGGTCATAATCTGGCTCTAAATGAAGAACATGCATTTTGCTTTATTATTGTGCTCATTCACGTCCTTGTCAATTCCCCAAATTCAGTCATTTGAATTTATTGGGTTTTCTCAGTCAAGTGTGAATGAGTGGTGTTCTCTTATACATCTACTATTCAGTCATATAACTTACATTTTATACTCATTTTTTCTTCCATAATAAAAATATCTTTGACAGAGATTTGGTGACCAGTGAATCTGTATTCTTAGCCATTCAAATGAAATACAGAGGAAATGGATGTTAAGCATTACCACAAAGCTATCTTTTCACAATAGTGAATTTTATTGTACAGCATTTTCATGAATGTTGGATAAGGGCAGCACAGTGCTTCAAAAATAACATTAAAAGCTTTCCAACTGTCCAAATAGCACAGTTAATGAATGTTAGCATAGGTCTTCATTTTGATGGGCTATATTAAATTTCCTGTTAAAAAAAAGCATTATATCTCTATGAGGAGGTCATCTTTTTGATAATAATAAGTAATGGAAGATACATCAAAGCTCTATTAAAGTATAACAAGGGAAATGAAATAAATGAAGGTATTTTAAATCACTTGTGTGCCATTTTCATGATTTCAATGCAGTACTTACTTCAAAACACTTTATTTCATAAAGTGCACACAGTTTGTTATTTAAAACAAATGTCCAAGGAAACTATTTTCTTTCTTTATTTTTATGACCTTTTTTGTGATTAAATGCAACAAACTTGAAACATCATAAAAGGAAAGTGGTAGCTAAAACTTGTCACCTTTATGTATCCTTTAGGTTAAATAACTGACTTTGCTAGAAAAATCTCTAATATTCATACTCACAAATCCTACATACATATTTCTCAACCTTTTTAAGCACAAGGGGTAGGAGAGTGAAGGGGTTAAAAATATAAGACGGATAGGGTTGCCAGCTTTCCAACTGCACAAAACTGAACACTCTAGCCCCACCCCTTCCCCGAGGACCCGCCCCCCACTCATTACATTCCCTCTTCCTCCACCTTCACTCATTTTCACTGGGGCAAAGAGTTGGAGTGTGCAAGGGGGTGAGGGCTTTAGATGGGGGTGCGGGCTCCAAGGTGGGGCCAGAAATGAGGGGTTCAGGGTGCAGGAGGGGGCTCCAGGCTGGGACAGGAAGTTGGGGTGTGGGAGGGAGGGAGGGCTCTGGTTGGGGTTGCGGGCTCTGGGGTGGGGCGGGAGATGAGACGTTTGGGGTGCAGGAAGGAGCTCCAGGCTGGGAGGTGGGGCCAAGAGATTTGGGGAATGTGGGAGGGGGCTGGGGTGTGCGAGGAGTGAGGGGTCTGAGCTGGGGCTGGGGATGAGGGGCTTGGGGTGTATGAGGGGGTGCCAGGCTGGGACCGAGAGATTTGGAATGTGGGAGGGGGCTGTGGGTTGAGGCACGGGTTTGGGGTGTGGGAGGGGTGAGGGCTCTGGTGTGGGGCCAGGGATGAGGGGGTCGGGGTGTGTGTGGGGACTCTGGGCAGGGGTGCAGTGGGGGTGAGGGCTTTGGGGTGCAGTAGGGGACTCTGGGTTTGGGGGGGCTCAGCACTGGGGGTTGGGGTGCAGGAGGGGGTACAGGCTCTGGGCTGGGTGTGTGGGCATTGAGGTGGGGCCGGGGATGAGGGGATTGCGGTGCAGGAGGGCTCTGAGTTTGGAAATGCTCAGGGCTGGGAGTTGGGGCTCGGGGTTGAAGTGCGGGCTTACCTCGGGTGGCTCCCAGTCAGCGGTGCTGTGGAGCTAAGGCAGGCCGCCTGCCTGTCCTAGGGCACTGTGCTGCACCCCAGAAGAGGCCAGCAGGTCCGGCTCCTAGGCAGGGGGACGGCAGAAGGCTCCATGGCATGCAGAGCCCTGTGGGCCCCCCATCTAGGAACTGGACCTGCTGACCATTTCCAGGGCTCAGCGCAGTGTCCAAGGACAAGTAGGGACTAGCTTCCCTTAGCTCCGCAGCACCATTGACTTTTGACGGCCCAGTCGGCAGTCCTGACCAGAGCGGCCAGGGTCCCTTTTCGACCGGGTGTTCCGATCAAAAACTGTACACCTGGTCACCCTAAACACGGATGAGGCCCAACAGAACTTAGTAATAAACAACCGTAATAATAATAATAATATAATAATACAACCACCAATTTGGATTGGAGAAGCGCTCTCATCTGATCTCAAAGCACTTTACAGAGAAATAATGAAGGCTCACAACATCTATTAAGGTAGGTAACTGTTATTATTCCCTTTTTACAGATGTGTGACTGAAACACAGCGAGATAAAATTACAGCTGAAGACTGCATTGTAAGTTAATGATGGAGCTTAAAACATAACATTTATCCCAAGTCACTCAGAAGTTCCCTCTTTTGTATCCACCACAGAATACACAGAATTTCAGTTGGTACTCAAATACTAACTATTCCTTATCTTCACAATTCAAAAAAAAATATCTCAGTGGAAGTAATTACAGTGATGTAAGTTTAGGCCTTCATGCTGCAATCAGATTCATGTGGTTGACCTCTTGTGCCTTTGAAGGCCTCTAAGGTTACAGGACTGGCACCATAAGCTCTTTGGGGCAGGGACATACGCTTCGTTCTGTGTTTGTACGGTGCCTAGTACAACAGGGTTGTGGTCCATGACTGGGACTGCTAGGCACTACTCCAATACATAAATCATAGTAATCATTTACTGTACTCTTTCCCCTTTTCATTCCTGACTCTTTCACTTACCTCTGTCCCCACTATCAGAATTCTCCAGCTGCAAGTTTGAAGGTCCCTAGGTTGGCTCTACTACTAGGAGTATTTTTCATGCAAGTTGTTTGTTACAGAGGTCACCCATAAAAAGTGTTCAGTTGCCTTTGTAACTAACTAAATAAATGCAGTATTCTTTATACAAATTCTAGGGCATACAGGAAATACCACAACAGCATTACTAGTTGCCAAAACAAAGATGAGAAGGTTTTTAGGGTGACCACTGTGTAATCTATTATATTACTGCATAGGTTTGAGTTAGAAGACTCAAGAGAAGATGAACAGCGTTGGAAATTCAAGTAAGCCAGTGATTGACTAGCTTAGCTGTTGAATCATTTGGAATGTAACTCCCAGGGTGGGTTTAAATTTAAGTATTAATTACCCTTTTCTTTAAAAAGAATCTCTGAAGTAATTTGGCTAAGTGAGCCTATGGACTCACAGCAATGGGATACATGAGTAAAATGCACCTATTCCCTAAGTGATCTCTAAAATGATATAACATAACTGAACTGTAGATTTCAGTAAATTAATCATTCATAAAATACAATAATATGCTGTGGAGGTGATTAGCTAAACTGCTTATACTTGCACAAACATGCAGGCATACATTTGCCAAAAGCTGCCCCCTTTAATCTTGCTAGACACTGTTTCATTGTCATGGACGACACCAATAACTCAACTCTGCTCTGACAGCTCTGGAACTTCAGAAGATGATTTGTGGAAGCCAAACTTATGCAAATAAGTATGCTTACAAATTAATTTATTTAATGGCCAGAGAACATATTTTTAACTCTCTTAGAACTGTAGCTTTCCTATTCCAAGTTGAATGAATATATTGCATAGTCTACTAGCCCAACAAAGCTATAGCATCTGTAACGATAAATCTGCAGATGGCTCCTCATTAAAAGAGTCCAGAGAAATCCTGTTACTATAGAAATTATTTCAGAGGGACTCCACACAGATGCAGGGATTATAGTAATGGATCCTGATGGGGGGGGAAATAATTTAATGAAAGGAATAGTCTACTTATTTCATTGCATCTAGCCAATGTTTCTATTTTTAAAAAGACCTGCTGAGGTGTTTTTTAGTCTACTGTAGAAACCACTTCTTCATAGGTGGCACACTGTGAAACTTCTGAAATCCATTCATGTACCGTCAGGGCTTTTTCTGATTTCCTTTGTTGTGTCACACAAGAAAAAAAAAACAAGTGTGCAGAGATTTCTGTTTGTAAGCAGAAACAAATGTCTTCAAGAGGGGGATACTCAAAAGAAATATCTTCTGAGCAAAGGAGATTTTTTATTCTATTCCAGCAGTTCACTGGTGGTTGTACATTTTCTAGTATTTTTGAAGGATGGCACAGTTCCATTGTATATGCATAAAGTTAGCATTTTCTGTATTTTACTCCCACATTTGTTTAGCTCGGCTACAGGGTTCTGTTTCAGTTTTTTGGAACCCTGCAAACTATGCTGCAAACTATCTTTCCTTTTGTGAAAAGTCTGTTTGAAAGGGAATATTTAAGTTAATAGAGTAAAAAAAAAAAAAAAAGCATTGATTCCTCTGAGGTATGAGTTAAGTTGAGTCACAGAAAGGTTAAGTGATGTGCCCAAGGTCACACAGCAAATCAGCGCCAACATTAGAAAAAGAATTCCTAATTCCCAGTTCTATGTTTTAACTATTTAAGCTATGCTCACTCTCATAACATTAAAATATCATTCATGAACATTCACTGTCATTTCATTACAAGCCCCTTGTTGCCGTATCATGATAAGATGCCCCAGGAATAAAGTAAAGATACATTAATTAATTGTATATGATAATTAATTACCGTATGTACATAAAAGCAAAGTGCATGCTTCAGATGTTCCAAGAGACTTTTTTTAAATCTAAAAGTCTGAAGATATTACTTTAGTTGAAAGGAAAGAATGAGGTGTTCTATTTCATTGGGAAGACCATGCTAGGTGTGAATAATATGACAAGCCCTGTACATAAAGCCTGCCAGAAGCTTTCATTATACCTTTGAAATTATCTCAAGAGAATATGATCATATATTGATATGTAGTGAACCAAACACACCAGAGATTAATTATATGATTAATAAAACCATGACAGACATTCAATGATTAAAAAACCCCACAGAAAAGGTTATTATACTATTTCTCAGTACTGATACAGAAGACATTTTTCATGCTAATCTATATAGCATGAAATAAACCTGTAAGCCACACTCATTCTAAACACTTGTTATTCAGCAACATCGGTATCCTCTGACTTCACAGGAACTTTTTTATTCTCTGCTTATGAAACTTATACAGGAGCAAGCAACAAAGACTGCTGTTCCGTGGTGCTGAGGGAAAGGAAAAACAATAAATATTCAAACAAGTTACCAAGGTCTGGTGTTGCTGTAACTGCATTCAATTTCTACCTGCAACATCACAATTACTTCTTTTAAAACCGGGAAAATAGATACTGAACAGAGTAATGCTGGATAATGGAGACAGCATGACAATGAGATCCAGTTCTGGAAATAAAAGCAACTTCCAAAGATCCTCCAAAGCACGCAAAAACTGAGTCTGTCTTCTTTGATCAATTGATTTTTCCCTAGTGTTACAGCCCTCCTACATCAGGGCTTTGGATTTACTTCAGTATCTATCGGTTCAAGTGTGGGTGAGGGTGTAAAAATACACACACACATGAACCTACCACTATATTGGCATCTACAACAGAAGAGCAAACAATTCTGTATTGATTTAGCTAGCTTCACTATATGCAGGGCCCCATGTATTCTGCAATTCTTCAGCTGTAGAATTTGCTGTGGAATATAATCTTTATTGCGGAGCTGTACTTCAGAATCAAAGTTTCCATATTTTAGTGTTTTCTTCTCAATATGCAATGGCTTTGAGAAAAAAAGCAAACAAAATATTTGGAACCATAAGAAATAGGATGGGAAGTAATAATGAAAATATGATAATGTCATTTTATATTTCAGTGGTACACCAACATAAGGAGTAGTGTGCTCATTGCTGGTTATTTCATCTCAAATACTGCATAATAGAAATAGAGGGGGTTCAGAGCCAGGTGAAGTAAAATTATAAGAGCCATGGAAAAACCTTACATATGAAGCTTCTTGGAAGGAAAAAGCAAGTTGCACAGTCCTAAAAGGAGACAAGCTGCACTATGCCTCTTCCCAGGGAGAGAGCACAGAGAGGGAGCACACCTAGGCAAGGTGAAGTCTTCCTCAAGGAGAACTTCTCTTTCGTAGCTATCCTGCGTGATCTGCATTTGAGAAGGAGCTACTCATCTGTGTTGCGCCAGTGGAACTAGGTCCCAGAAAACCCAACTGTATGTAGTCAGTATAAGAATTATAATGAACTGAACACTGTAAACTTAGGAACAGTGCAATTGAATTTAAGAGCAAAATAAACAACACAGGGGCTACTGTACTGACTGTATTACTTATTTTCATAATTAGAGGCCTTAACTGCAGTTTTAGCTTACTACTGAGCACATGGGGACCCGACTGTTACCCTTCTTCAACTGACATACTAGTATTCAGAAATACAATTCAAGCAGGAGATCCACATGCAAAGACAAAAGTGATTGGACATGTTCTTTTTAATCATTTATAATAGAACAAGTGATCATCACTTCCCTTCTAACATTACAATATTACACTCTGAAGTAAGACAAAACATATGGAGACATGCAAATTTTTGACCCCAGTTACATCTCCACTGCTGTAAGTGGAGTTTCATGGATGTGACTGAGGGGAGAATTTGATTCAACACTAAGCCAGATCCGGTTTGCCTGACTTATCCAAGTTCTCAGTGGGAAATGCTGGAAGTTGGGCATTTCTCTTCTACCTGAAGACATATGAATTTTGTTCAACCATCACCTCAAGCCATTTCCTTATTCTAGGTAGAAGCCAGGAGCCATCCTCCTCAAAAATCTGAGAAATAATTAAATGATTTAATAAGAATTTTCATTCAGCCTCTTGTGACCATTATGTGATCAAGGATCAAATCATTGCCCTGTCTGCATTTTTCTAATAGTTTTAATTCAGATTTAGCTGTTACAAGTAAAATAGGGGAAAAAAAGGAGTACTTGTGGCACCTTAGAGACTAACCAATTTATTTGAGCATAAGCTTTCATGAGCTACAGCTCACTTCATAGGATGCATCCGATGAATTAAGCTGTAGCTCACGAAAGCTTATGCTCAAATAAATTGGTTAGTCTCTAAGGTGCCACAAGTACTCCTTTTCTTTTTGCGAATACAGACTAACACGGCTGTTACTCTGAAACCTGTCATTAAGTAAAATAGGAATGACAGACAGTGACGCATCCTGTAAAACAATGAATGTCGGAGGCATTAAGTAGACTTAGGAATTGATTATATAAATTAATGGGAAATGTTCTCTAAGTATTTTATACATCTAATAATGTTCTGAAAAGCAACTTGTCACTTAATGACTACCTAAGCTGTTTTCAGAAAAAATAACCACTTTGGAGGCTTGTTTTACTAATGGCAAATGTGGAGGATACTTTATCTGAGTCAGACTGAATGACTTCTATTTTTATTATGATTAATATTGATCAAATAGGAAGTAATTAAAGAATAAAGGAAGAATAATTTAGGAATAACTTTAAAATTTACAGAAGTGACTGAAAGCTTTTTATAGCTAAAGAAATTACACCATAATGAGAACTCTAGTAATTAACCATTTACTGCATCTATATCGGTATTTTGAAGGCCCCTTTCACCATAATAATTGATTGACTAAAACTTGTCATTAACTCGGCCAAGGTTTCTCAAACATCATTGCACCACAACTCCTTTCTGACAACAAAAATTACTATGTGACCCTGGGAAGGGGGATTGAAGCTTGAGCCCCAGTGCCGGGGGGACAGGGGGTGAGGTGGGCAAAGCCAGGAGGGAGGCCAAACCTGAAGCTTGAGGCTTCAGCCCAGGTCTGGGCAGGGGAAGGAGGAGTTGTAACCTAAGCCCCACTGCCCAAGGCTGAAGCTGAAGCCTGAGCCCTGCCCCAGCCCCAGCAAGTCTAACACCAGCCCTGGCAACCCCATTAAAATGGGGTCACGACCCACTTTGCAGTCCTGACCCACAGTTTGAGAACTGCTGAACTAGGCCAATAGACACCAAGAGTATGACATTGTAAATACAGTAGTAAGTAGCCAAAATAATTTATTTTATTTTTTGCATCAGTGCTGTGAACTATGAAGAACATGCAGTAAAAGTTTGAGATCAGTATCCTTTGTAGACTATATGCTGCCTTTAGAAATTAAATAGTACTTGAACTGAAAATTTTGATGATCTCTGAACACAATAAACATGGCATAATGTCTACAAATTGTTGGCCTTTCTACAAGTGTAGATCAGCCTGTTCAGTAACCACACAGAATCTCACTTGTTAGATAAACATTTTGAGAGCATAGAGGTCGAGAATGTTTCTCAGGTCCCCTTTGGTTTTGGGGATCATAAAGCAGGAATAAAAAAACAACTCCAAAACTGTGTGGGAACCTCCTTAAAAGTCCCTAGGGTAAGCAGCAATGGTTGAATGTCCAGAGCTATTCCAGAATTTCATAACCACAATGTCAGTCTTATTATAATTGCAAAGGTCTCAGCCCTACAAGAGGCATCTGCAACATCAAGTGCCAACTGGAGTGAAGTTTTCAGTGAATGTCACAAATGTCACTTGCCCCTTGCATCCTCCAGGAGCTTGGCAGAGAACTTAACCATTGTCTCCCAACTATAGAGATCATATTTTGCTAACAGTGCTTGCTGGTTCGCTGTCCTCATCTGGAGCAAGGCAGTCAAATACATTTTCCTAACAAATCCAGCCTTTTCAGCCCTTTCTTTCTGAGTTGCTTGGACCTCCGCTGCTGAGACTTCTCATTGACAGCTCTGACTATTAAAGAGTTAGTCAGTGGATGTGAATAAAAATGTTCAAACCCCTGAGCAGGTACATAATGCTTATCAATACATTTAGCGGTCAGGGGAAGTGAAATAGGGATTAACCATAAAGCCTTTGCAGGTTATAATACAAAATTTATTGGGAGGACAACCCTCCTCAGAGTAAGGGTTCAATAAGTAAAGGTAGAATGTCCAGTAAGTTGTGGGTATTTTCCTGGACTTGTTCAGACTATATACCCAGAGCTGAAGCAATCCTTCAAAAAAGGTCCTGGTAAAATTTAAAATCCTCTGGGAGGGGAGATGAGGAATCTGGGACTCCTGGATCTTCCAGAGGTGGCAGGAAGAGAGATAGCATAGCCAAGGTTATCTCCCTAGTGGGAGGTTGCTGCTTGGGCTGGGGCTCTGGAGGATGGACATTTTTGAGCGGGGGCTCTCTGACAGCAGGGAAATATGCTTCCTGGCTGGGGTGGAGTCCTAGCTCTACATGAATGGGAAATCCCAGGAGGGCCACTGCGAAAAAAGGAATGACACAGGAAGCCAGTATATCGGAGGCCAAGATAGACTGTCCTTACTATAACAGTGTGAACACTCTTGATACTGATGTTGTTTCCTCCGCAGGGCACTTAGAGGATCTGTGACATGTCTTCCACCATGATGGAGAAGCGCTAGAAAATTCCATGTCAAAATCTGATGAACCCTCTGTGGTTATGGTGGAGCCAACCTAGGTGGGGCTAAGGGCACCTGGCCTTGTCCATAGCCCAGGAAGAAAAGGGAAAAGTTAGTCCCAAAAACAGAAGCATTGTCGGTAGTACCCATGTTGCCAAGAGGCCCAGGAAATTGTATTTTTTTGCTTCCTGGCAGGGTAAGGAATCAGTGCAGGCTCAGAGAGGAGTCTGGGTACTGACATCCTCAGCACCAAGGTGAAAAATATAGACAGTGCCACAGGGGAGGAGTGCACTGGTGCCGAATCCGCAGTCAGCTGCTTTAAAAATGGTGCCCATTTTGTCACCGGTACCAAGGATGTTGATGGCATTAACCTCAGCCCCATTTCTGAAGAAGTTGAAGGGCCTGGAATAGCAGGCATTATTGATAGTCTCACTGACTCCTGAGGTAGTGACAAGGTTGGCATGGATAAACAGAGCTACTCTGTTGCTACCACACAGGCCTGTGGGGTCGAAGGTACCGAAAGCATTGGTGATGCAACTATGTCCGTAGATACCAGATTTGACAGTCGTCCTCAGACAGATCCGGAGTCAACAGTGTGGTACCAGACATCTCCCTCCCCAATACTGGGGAGACATGGATTGACTGCCTGACTCTAACCTTGGTACCAGTCCATCTTGTGGGTCTTCTTTCGAGGCAGTTCCTGAGACGTAGAGCAATCCCTTTGCCTCTACCGCCACTTCAGAGGTGGAAGAGGACAGTATGATCAGACCCGAAAGCAGGCCAGCCGACAGCAATTCTGGGCCCCAGGGCAGAACAGTCAATGGGCCCCCTAGAAAGCCCATGCAGGGCGGGCTGGAGCTGGGCCCCACGCTGCTGCTGGACTAGCATGGCGTTGCCACATGTGTGCGGAGCTGGCAGCTGATGCATGCACTCATAAGCCGCGGACGTGGTCCATCTGACATTTGGGTGGTGCTGTGCATGAGCTGGTTGGTGCCCAGTGAGCTGCTGCCGACTGTGCTGCTGGTGCCCAGTGAGCTGCCAGCTGCGCTGCCGGGCATGCTCTTCCGGCCTGCCCAGGGCTTCCACATGCCTGCCCGGCTGCCACCCCGCACGCGCCTAGGAGCCATGCAGCCCGCCTGGATGATTTAAAAGGGCCGGGGGCCCCTGGGTCCTTTTCAATCATCCGGGCCCCTGGGCAATTGCCCCCCGTCCCCCATCAGCGGATCTGTCTGCAGGCTGTGGAGGGTCCCAGTGCAGACATGGACCTCATAGCCTGCTCCAGAAAGTGCTGCTTTAGACACAGTTCTCTTGTGATCTGTTTTCTCTTTTTAAAAGAACAGCAGATGCTACACCTCTCTTTAATGCGACCCTTTCCTAAGCAGAGAAAGCAGCGAGTCTGTGAGTCACTGCTTTGGATGGAAACCCCATGTTTGAAATGTTTGAAACCTGGAGAACACTCCATAACTCCCAGCGCCGGGCACGACAATACAAGACTAATTATTAAAACTACACTAAAAACTAAACTTAACTATGGAGACTACTACTAGCAACTATTAAAATTATTTACAAAGAGAAAAACTTAGCAAAACCAGCATGACTCAGAGAGGAAAAAACTGTAAGGAGAAGTCTCACACATCGCGAGCTTCAACTAAATTCTCCGGCAGTTAAAGGGAACTGAGGGGGGTCAGGGAAGTGCCACCCTTATAGTGCTGTTGTGAGGGTCATAAGGAGGCATGAAGCATGTGTACTGCTCCAGTGGGTACTGCTAAGGGCAAAATCTCTGATGTTGGTGCACTGGTGCTAACACACTTGAGTGGAATATATGTCTGCAACCCCACGCAGAAGAATAAATAAGCCAGATCGATGCGCTTTTGTTATTCTATAAATAAGTACCACACTATACTCCCACCACAAGGAGCCAAGGATATGACCCAGAATTCCAAATTTCCAATATTCCACTACAGACTTTCAATTAGTTGTTTAACCCACGGGCAAACTGTGTGTCAAATCCCCCTCTAGTGTACTAACAATACTTCTTGTAGCTGAAGTGATTGGGTTGTGTGCTGAAGGTCCGAGGTTCAAGTCCTGCCATCAATGTAAGAAGGATGTCCATGTATGGATGAGATCAAATTGGTTTTCATAGAATCATAGAATCATAGAATATCAGGGTTGGAAGGGACCTTAGTAGGTCATCTACTCCAACCCCCTGCTCAAAAGCAGGACCCATCCCCAATTAAATCATCCCAGCCAGGGCTTTGTCAAGCCTGACCTTAAAAACTTCCAAGGAAGGAGATTCCACCACCTCCCTAGGCAACGCATTCCAGTGTTTCACCACCCTCCTACTGAAAAAGTTTTTCCTAATATCCAACCTAAACCTCCCCCACTGCAACTTGAGACCATTACTCCTTGTCCTGTCCTCTTCCACCACTGAGAATAGTCTAGAACCATCCTCTCTGGAACCACCTCTCAGGTAGTTGAAAGCAGCTATCAAATCCCCCCTCATTCTTCTCTTCCGCAGACTAAACAATCCCAGTTCCCTCAGCCTCTCCTCATAAGTCATGTGTTCCAGACCCCTAATCATTTTTGTTGCCCTTTGCTGGACTCTTTCCAATTTATCCACATCCTTCTTGTAGTGTGGGGTCCAAAACTGGACACAGTACTCCAGATGAGGGCTCACCAATGTCGAATAGAGGGGGACGATCACGTCCCTCGATCTGCTCGCTATGCCCCTACTTATACATCCCAAAATGCCATTGGCCTTCTTGGCAACAAGGGCACACTGCTGACTCATATCCAGCTTCTCGTCCACTGTCACCCCTAGGTCCTTTTCCGCAGAACTGCTGCCGAGCCATTCGGTCCCTAGTCTGTAGCTGTGCATTGGGTTCTTCCCTCCTAAATGCAGGACCCTGCACTTATCCTTATTGAACCTCATCAGATTTCTTTTGGCCCAATCCTCCAATTTGTCTAGGTCCCTCTGTATCCTATCCCTGCCCTCCAGCGTATCTACCACTCTTCCCAGTTTAGTATCATCCGCAAATTTGCTGAGAGTGCAATCCACACCATCCTCCAGATCATTTATGAAGATATTGAACAAAACCGGCCCCAGGACTGACCCCTGGGGCACTCCACTTGACAGCGGCTGCCAACTAGACATGGAGCCATTGATCACTACCCGTTGAGCCCGACAATCTAGCCAACTTTCTACCCACCTTATAGTGCAATCATCCAGCCCATACTTCTTTAACTTGCTGACAAGAATACTGTGGGAGATTGTGTCAAAAGCTTTGCTAAAGTCAAGAAACAATACATCCACTGCTTTCCCTTCATCCACAGAACCAGTAATCTCATCATAGAAGGTGATTAGATTAGTCAGGCATGACCTTCCCTTGCTGAATCCATGCTGACTGTTCCTGATCACTTTCTTCTCATGTAAGTGCTTCAGTATTGATTCTTTGAGGACCTGCTCCATGATTTTTCCGGGGACTGAAGTGAGGCTGACTGGCCTGTAGTTCCCAGGATCCTCCTTCTTCCCTTTTTTAAAGATTGGCACTACATTAGCCTTTTTCCAGTCATCCGGGACTTCCCCTGTTCGCCACGAGTTTTCAAAGATAATGGCCAATGGCTCTGCAATCACAGCCGCCAGTTCCTTTAGCACTCTCGGATGCAACTCATCCGGCCCCATGGACTTGTGCACGTCCAGCTTTTCTAAATAGTCCCTAACCACCTCTTTCTCCACAGAGGGCTGGCCATCTATTCCCCATGTTGTGATGCCCAGCGCAGCAGTCTGGGAGCTGACCTTGTTAGTGAAGACAGAGGCAAAAAAAGCATTGAGTACATTAGCTTTTTCCACATCCTCTGTCACTAGGTTGCCTCCCTCATTCATTAAGGGGCCCACACTTTCCTTGGCTTTCTTCTTGTTGCCAACATACCTGAAGAAACCCTTCTTGTTACTCTTAACATCTCTCGCTAGCTGCAGCTCCAGGTGCGATTTGGCCCTCCTAATTTCATTCCTACATGCCCGAGCAATATTTTTATGCTCTTCCCTGGTCATACGTCCAACCTTCCACTTCTTGTAAGCTTCTTTTTTATGCTTAAGATCCGCTAGGATTTCACCGTTAAGCCAAGCTGGTCGCCTGCCATATTTACTATTCTTTCGACACATCGGGATGGTTTGTCCCTGTAACCTCAACAGGGATTCCTTGAAATACAGCCAGCTCTCCTGGACTCCTTTCCCCTTCATGTTAGTCCCCCAGGGGATCCTACCCATCCATTCCCTGAGGGAGTCGAAGTCTGCTTTCGTGAAGTCCAGGGTCCGTATCCTGCTGCTTACCTTTCTTCCCTGTGTCAGGATCCTGAACTCAACCAACTCATGGTCACTGCCTCCCAGATTCCCATCCACTTTTGCTTCCCCTACTAATTCTTCCCGGTTTGTGAGCAGCAGGTCAAGAAAAGCTCCCCCCCTAGTTGGCTCCTCCAGCACTTGCGCCAGGAAATTGTCCCCTACGCTTTCCAAAAACTTCCTGGATTGTCTATGCACCGCTGTATTGCTCTCCCAGCAGATATCAGGAAAATTAAAGTCACCCATGAGAACCAGGGCATGCGATCTAGTAGCTTCCGCGAGCTGCGGGAAGAAAGCCTCATCCACCTCATCCCCCTGGTCTGGTGGTCTATAGCAGACTCCCACCACTACATCATTCCTGTTGCTCACACTTCTAAACTTAATCCAGAGACACTCAGGTTTTTCTGCAGTTTCGTACCGGAGCTCTAAGCAGTCATACTGCTCCCTTACATACAGTGCTACTCTCCCACCTTTTCTACCCTGCCTGTCCTTCCTGAACAGTTTATAACCATCCATGACAGTACTCCAGTCATGTGAGTTATCCCACCAAGTCTCTGTTATTCCAATCACATCATAATTCCTTGACATCACCAGGACCTCCAGTTCTCCCTGCTTGTTTCCAAGGCTTTGTGCATTCGTATATAAGCACTTGAGGTAACCTGCTGATCGCCCCTCATTCTCAGTATGAGGCAGGAGCCCTCCCCTCACAGACATTCCTGCCTGTGCTTCCTCCCGGTATCCCGCTTTCCCACTTACCTTAGGGCTTTGGTCTCCTTCCCCCGGTGAACCTAGTTTAAAGCCCTCCTCACTAGGTTAGCCAGCCTGCTCGCCAAGATGCTCTTCCCTCTCTTCGTAAGGTGGAGCCCGTCTCTGCCCAGCACTCCTCCTTCATGGAACACCATCCCATGGTCAAAGAATCCAAAGCCTTCTCTCCGACACCACCTGCGTAGCCATTCGTTGACTTCCACGATTCGACGGTCCCTACCCAGGCCTTTTCCTTCCACGGGGAGGATGGAGTTTTGTTTTTAAAATCTAGTTTATTTCATTCAGACAATGAAATGACATCCTTTAAATAGTTTTTTTAAAAAATTGTAATCTATCAATTATGTCCCCACACTCTGTCCCGATTTTTCATACTTGCTATCTGGGAACCCTAGTGAAACGTAATCAAATATAGGCTTTCTACACTTATTTGTCAGCCATTTTGGGTATGTCTACACTGCAATTAAATACCTGCAGCTGCCCCATGTCAGCTGACTCGTGGTTGCTGGCTTGAACTACAGGGGTGTTCAATTGAGGTGGATATGTTTGGGCTCAGGGCCCTAAAGCCCAGGCTCCAGCCCAGCCCTTAATGTCTATCCCACAGTTAAACAGCCCTATAGACCAAGACCAAGTCAGCTGACATGGACCAGCCGTGGGTGTTTTTATTTGCAGTGCAGACATACCCTTTGATTACTGGTGTCACATGTTGGTAGGTTTGAAGTTGAGTGGCAATTTGATGACAATTTGTGGAACACTTATATTTGAACATAAAGGACAGTGCCCAAATAAATACTTCAGAAAAGTATTTCAGGATGGATTTTCCTGAATAATTTTTAACAAATTTTTACTTGCTTTTAATGATAGTACTGATTCCAGTGCTATTACCTACTTTAAGTATAGGGAATCTCTCAAGTATAGGGAACCAGTAAAAGTTCATTTCATTTTAAAAGATATATAAAATGTGATTTTATAGGCTAGTGTAATATTAACAAGACAGAATAATAGGGTGTACATAGAGTTGTAACAGACTTTGATTGCTATATTCCCAATGACTATCTATCTCCCTATCAGCCAGAGACTAGGACCAGTCCCTGGTAAAAGTTAGAACCCAGAGGGTCATGCCAGAGATCACTGTGGGGTACTGTGGCAGGGCAGGGGTAAACCCCTTGAATGCCCTGCTAAAATGCTGGCTAAGCCCTAATTTCTGGTAGGGAGGCCAGATACAGGGGGCCAGGCAGTCAGCAGAGAGCCCAGCTGCAAGCCCTAATGAGGGCTGGCTCACTGCTATGAGTTGAGTTAAGTAACGACAGCTGGGCTGAAGAGGAGAGGGCTATAAAAGCCCTGGGGAAAGCTTAGTTGAGAGGCTAGCCTGGGAGGGGATAGGAGGGTTACATCTCTGTCTCCTCACCCAAGGAAAGGAGCCTCACGGGCCAGCAGACCCTGGGAAGGGTCTGGCTGGGGATAGCTGTTGAGGGGGAAAAGGGGGATAATACTGTTGCACTGTAAATAAAGATACAAGGGTGAAGCACCGAAGAAGGCGTGGGGTCTCTTTATTTCACCAGCCAACACAGGGCACAGGCACAACAGAGTGGAAACCTGAGCAGACCCTGTGACAGGTACCCATCCCCTAGCCACATCCCCTACACTAGAAGCCAGTAGGACAGGTATATAAGAGTTGCTACAGCCACTCCGTATCACCTAAGGATTCCCCTAGATAGGAGTTCTTTAAGGATATGAATGTAGTGGTTTTACAGTTGCATTGCACCCCCTAGGATATTTTTCAAACATGGGGCAAGCTTTTCCAACATTCATACACACAAATCCATCCAACTCTAATAACATGTTTGTCATTGCCATGAAGGTATCATTGTACTCTACCGGATGAACGACCATTTAATTTTGTTCCACAGATCATTATTCAGATGTTGCACAAAAATAATTAAAGATTCTAATTGATTTTCAGTCAACAGAGGCTAGACCAGATGTTCTGTACTGAGTTGAGGTCATTATCCTTTTGTCAAAAATTACTAAGAATGGCAATTTGCTCATAATTATAATAAAAAAGCTATGAAATTTAATTTAGCGCATGGCCTGCTTAGCACATGGTTGAATACTTTTGGTACAATTTCTATTCACTCAACAAGCCCTCTCCTCTAATCAGACATGCCTGCTCCTGCTTAAAATTGGTAGCATGAACTGCAATCAACTTAATAAAAGTAGAAATAAGAGCAATTCATTTCACTCAAGATCTCCAGCTATCTATTTTATAAAACTAAATAGAAATAATGTTGGTGTCCCTGCCTGGTTTTGGCAATACTGATTATGATGATACCTGCTCATGCCAAAGCAGAATCGGATTCTGAAAATCCTGATTTACACATACACAGCTGAGATCAGAATTTGACCCACAAGGTGGTATCTTGGTGCATAGAAAAGAACAGCTTGGGAGTTATTTACAATGATTGAAACTGTTATTGGTGTAGTACTATACCAGCAAATAAGGATAAAGTATAGCAAAACTAAGAAAAAAAACACAGATCAGAATATTATACAAAGATACTCGAGGAAGAAGACTTCTGACTAGAAGCTGCTGGGCTTGTTTTGTTTTGTTTTGAAACAAAATTCCAATGGAGCCTTGCCAGCTTTCAACAATTATTGGGTAAAGCATTGTGAATTATGGGATTTTGTGAAAAATAGGCATTACAACACTTTCCCAGTTGGGAGCAACTGTAGGCTAACAGACACTTAACTGGGAGTCAGGACAAATGGATTCTAACCTTACAATCTAGTCTGACTTCAGAAAAAGACACTTGGGGACTGATCCAAACCCCACTAAAGTCGATCAGTTCCTTGGAAGGGATTTTAAAGGTGGTGAGATTGGCACGCAGTGGAGAGAAAGGTTTCAGAGTCGCAGCCGTGTTAGTCTATATCCGCAAAAAGAAAAGGAGGACTTGTGGCACCTTAGAGACTAACAAATTTATTTGAGCATAAGCTTTCGTGAGCTACAGCTCACTTCATCGGATGCATTATGCTCACGAAAGCTTATGCTCAAATAAATTTGTTAGTCTCTAAGGTGCCACAAGTCCTCCTTTTTTTAGTGCAGAGAAAGGTGGTCTCTTTGGGCCATGGTAAATACAATACAATACTAATTTTTGAAAGACAGCTCTGAAATTCAGCCCTAACACTGCCCCTTCGCTACAAATTATTTTCCCTCTGTCCAGAGGAGAACACAGGCCTTGGGATTTTCAGAAACATCCAAGTGGCACCCAAGTGTGCACAAGGAATGCTACTAGACGTAGCACACTTATTATTGTGTGGTGAAATGTAGTAAATGAGGCTTTGTAAGGCAAAATACACACACCAGACAGAAGGTAAAAGTGGCATACCTAGGCATAAAAACCCCATGTGAACAAATAGAGTGTGTCAGCACTTCCGTACAACAATCACAAACCTAGCTCATGTGCACTTTCTTTCCAGACATGCAGGAAGTAAAGCACGCATCTCTCCTCTCTAACCATTAACAGCCACAACTTTATAAACAAAGTCACACATTCACATAGACGGACCTTGGCATTGTGCAGCAGCAGCAATGTCATGAAGGACAGGGCAGTTGCTCTGAGTTATGCACAATTCATCACTGGCAGATTCTGTACCTCACAGTTACAGTGAAAAGGTGGCTCATGCATCACTGGTGAAGCTACATTGCTATACTGCAGTCTGTGCTTCCCACATTATTACCAGCGTACACTGCAGACAGCACAAGGCAGGGTATCTAGGATGCAAATGGACTGCAGTGGGCCAATGAGGCACAGAACATTCAGCATTTCCACAAGCTATGCTAATTATCCTATGGCTGACTCCAGCCCAACCCTGCCTTTAATCTCCTCACGACAATATTAATGGCAGTCATTTAAATATGTTCCTTATCAATTTGCACACACATTTTGAAAACAAATATCGTTGCATCGTATCTACTTCAGTGACATCAGAGAGCACAGTCAACCAATGAAATTACTCTTTATTCACACTATTCAGTGAAACTGATAAGTAACACTTTAGAACCAAATTTCCAAAGACGTCTGTGTAACTTTCCCAAAACTTTGCACTTATATGATAGCTTTCATCTGATGACATTAGGGCATTTTACAAGCCATTCCTCATACCCATTTTAGGTAATGATAAACTGAGGCACAGAGAGTTTACTTGACTCGCAGAAGGTCAAACATTTAATCACTAGTAAAGTCCTTTCTCCCAGTCCCCTGCAGTAGCCACTATTCTGAACTGCACTGGCAAGTAAACAAGAGCACTACAACACAGTCTTAGGCAAAACTCCTATTAACTTCAGTAGTTTTGCTTGAATATGGACTATGTGATTGGGCCATAGAAGTGACTCTGATTTTCAAATCTACTTTTAAACTTCAGATATATTTGCAATTTTTAAGTCTGCATATAATAATTGTGGGATGTTTTATTTATATCCGAGTTCCTTAAAGAGTATGATCTAAAAGCAAGAATGCAGGAAATCTAAATATTTTCTGTTACTTGCAAAATAACTAATAATAATACTAACAATAATTGAGACTGTGTGTGAAAATAAAAGGCTCTCTTAACAGGCTTTAAAAAAAAACCTTTGTATTATCCATGAAGTTTCTCCTCTTGCATAGTTATCATAGACAGAAAAATTAAACAAACTAAGGCTTTCAAAATGGTTCACACTCACTTAGGAATAGAATTCATTGTGTATTGTATTCACATAGTTTCCCTGATTTCATTTGGAATTTATGTACTGAGATGAGATTTGTGCTGGGATGGTCTTAAAGACTATCCTGTAACGTTATACAAGTAGCAGTAGTGACTATTGTGGCATTTCTGGGTTATTACTAATAAAGCACTTTCCTGTACCATAACCGCATCGGCCTCCTTGCTCCTGCCTACACCAGAACACAAAATTTCAAGCACCCAAAAGTTAACTATGAAAATTATAAATAAAAACCTGACATTAATGCAATACTTAATTTAAATGATTTTCTAAGTATTTTCTGATGTAGCATTTATAAGGAAGAAGATAACCTAAAACCCAGCCTGGGACTAATGTAAATTTTTGATATTTGATGTAACTGGTACATAAGTCACCTGTCAGGATCACACCTCTCAATTCATCCTTCGGGTTTACATTAGACAGATATAGATACAGATTAATAGTTCCTAACTGGATAATATATTTTTCTAGAGGGTTGCAATACATTCTGCTGACCTCTTGCCTTCCATTCTTCATGTTTCTCTTACTGTTTTCTCTACCATGGAAATAGAACACGTTTCCACTAAGCATGCTGATGTACTCAACAGTAATTGTGTTTCTGGCCGAGAGAATCTGCATTAAATTATGTTAGCATTACAGTATTAGAAGTTCATTTACTTGCTGACCTTACAAGTGGAGATGAGATGAATCTGTGCTTGGAGAATTTCACTTGGAAAACTTGTAGATTATAATTCAGAAGTGATCCCTGCAGTCCCAAAGCTGTTATATTGCTTTAGAAAGATTGAACATAAAAGATTGGAGCCATTGTTTGGGGACAAGGGAAGATGGTAATACAATATTTCTATTCTTCTGGTGTTGAGTTAATAGTTTGTATGATTAAAAAGCAAAGTTGCCTGAGGACCAGAGATGTCACACCTTTTCAGAGTTTACATTTTACAAAACTTAATTTCTGTGACTAAAGAGTACCACATATTTTGTTAAAGCTAAGTAACCCAAAGTAATTGTATCCTTTTCCTGAGGCAATATTTAATTTTGATTCATACATTTTACAAAATCCTACATTGACCTCACAATAAAACTCTTTCTTCAAAAATGTTGTCAGTTTTCCTTGTGTAAGCCATCATAAAAATACAAAGCAAGAAACCAGGATAAGAAAATACATTAAACTTGATAACCATAAGATATCATCAGAACAACTCAATGCTTGTTTAGAGTCTAAAAGCTCAGTTACCTATCTAAAAAATTGGAGAAAATGCTAGTGTCACCTCTTGGTGAAAACATTAAACTGCCAATAATTCTTTCTAATTTGAATAAGGTAAAATAATTTACCATGAGGGAAAATAGCCAATAGGTGGGGTTTTTGTTTGTTTTTACAGTTTTCAACGTATATTTCAGGTTAATAGCTATTATATTTAGTGTATGTTTTGGATAAATTAGTCACCATAACACTGAAAGCAATGGAAAAGGGTAAGACTATGAATGTCAGAAAGACAGAGATGCACATATTGATAGCAGAAGTATAAGAACACAAATATCACAGAAAAAAAGCAAATTCAATACCAACACAAGGTAATACTGCTCTACAGAAGTCTTTCAAGTATGAATAAATAGTGGTTGCATTTTAACCCAAGGCTTAATACATTTGAGGGACATTTGGAAGAGCATCTGGCTCTGCAAAGTAAACAATTTATTATCCCCTGGATAGTTCAATAAATATCTTGAAGAAAAAATGTTTCTATCTGAAACTGCTAATATCAGAGAATGCTCATAGGGATAGTTCAGATCTTTTGCATCTTCTTTGTGCACTATAAAAATGCAAACTATGGTAACCTTAAATTTACGTTCAGAATTACATTATAATCCTAATTGTCCTGTGTTTACCACTTTACAAAAAGTTTTCCTTCTGTCTCAAACATTCTACGATCTGGCTCATTTCAGATATGAATTGTTTGGAAAACCTGAAGAAAATCTCTTCAAACAGATTGAGTTATAAAAGATTGAAACAAACATTTTTTGTGTCTTAAATAACAGTTTCCGTTTTAAATCACATTCCACAATATACTGCTATAATATTTTAAAATTTCAGTCACAAAAAGAATAAAGGTTTAAGCATTTTACATTACGAAAGCTATGTCTACACTACCGCAGTAAGTCGACCTAAGATACGCAACTCCAGCTACATGAATAACGGCGCGAGAGTTGACGTAGCTTAGGTTGACTTACTGCAGTGTCTACACTGCGCTGGGCCTACAGGAGACACTCTCTCATTGACTTACCTTACCCTTTTCATTCCTGGTGGAGTACCGGGGTCGACCACTGATTTAGCTGGTCTTCACTCGACCGCTAAATCAATCCCCGGGGCATCGACTGACGAAGCATCAGTCCGGCTGTAGCCTAGACAAGAGGTTAGATACAGCCACCAAAACCTAAATGGATGAGCTCCTGTCCTTTTAATCTAGCCATGCAGGAAGCATAATTTTAGTATTACTTTGTAAAGCTGTCCTCTATGGGCAAACTAACAATCTGAAATTGGGATGTGTCACTCCTTAGGTAATTCTGCCCTGAATTGTTGCTAGTATTTTCCATA
Source organism: Caretta caretta (assembly GCF_965140235.1). Taxonomy (NCBI): domain Eukaryota; kingdom Metazoa; phylum Chordata; order Testudines; family Cheloniidae; genus Caretta; species Caretta caretta. Next base: position 67,731,869 of record NC_134216.1, on the reverse strand, counting down.
CCTAGCTTTCCATTCCACCTCAGCAGCCCATCTTCTCCCCATTCAAAACTTCCTCAGCATCTAGTACAAATAACAGTGAAATTCTGAATAAAATGCTAACCTTTCTGTAACTGTTGTGCTTCAAGATGGGTTGCACATGTCCATTCCACTGTAGGGCTGTGTGCAGTCCAGTGCACAGTTGTTGGAGACTTTTTACCCCTAGCAGTACCCATTGGGGTGACCTGTGTGTACTTTGCTGTTATGTGCACACCGCACAGATATAAAGGGCCAAGCTGCATCAGACCCACCTCAGTTCCTTGCTAGAATGATGATTCCGATAGAGAGGGAAAGGAGGGTCAGTTGTGGAATGGACATGTGCAACTCATCTTGAAGAACAACAGTTATGGAAAGGTTAACTATTTTTTCTTCTTCCAATGATTGCACACGTCCATTTCACTGCAGGTAACTCATAAGCCATCCCATCTGCAGATAGGTTTGAAGTCTGTATGAACAGGGACTGGAGGAACCTCTCCTCCAAATTTAGCATGTTCCCTAGATTGCTGAGAAATTGCTTAGTAGGAGGCAAATTTGTGACATGATGACCAGGTTTCCACTTTGCAAATGTCTAACATGGGCACATGAGCCAGAAATGATGCAAAGGCCACTTGGGATATAGTCAAATGACCCAATACTTTATTCAGCAGCTTCATGTTAGCCAACTAGTAACAAAGGCAAATACAATCAGATATTCATGACAAAATCCTTTGCATGGAAAACGAGGTGCCCTTCATTCTGTCCACAAATACAACAAACAATTGCGATGAAGACCTGAAAGGTTTAGTCCATTCCAGATAAAACGCTAGCAGTCTTAACATCTGGAGCGTGCAGTGAATCCTCTCCCTTATTACTGTGAGGCTTTGGGAAGAAAGTCAGTAAGAATATTGCTTGGTTCACATGAAAACAGAAGACCACTATCATAAGAAAACTTGGATGAGAATAAAGGTAGCCTTTATCTGCATAAAAAAATGTAAATAGAGGATGAGATACCTTTGAGGAAGTTTACTTTTGTTGCTGGTTTGGTACATCTCGTGAAAGAAAAACCACCAGTTTTGGGGTGTGTCTTCCCTTTTTCTAAGCAGCTTGTCCTGAATTTGGTATTCTCAGTTGTGACCCATGGAGGCACAGTGACAAACACTGAATCAGGATTTTAGGCCCTGATCTAGCAGAGTACATTAAGCAATGAGCAGTCTCACTGATGTCACTGGGACCTTAGTGTAATGCTAAAATGGTGCATTAGTGTCGGTGTGGGCCCCCTGTATGGGGTCAATGAATAAATGTCTGCTCCATCAATGTATAAAGCCCAACTTAAACAACTTTCATTCTAAATGAAGGTGTTTTTCCTTGCACTTTTATGCTTCTTCTGTTATCTTCACAAAATGAGAAAAAACACAGAAGTTCAGAGTTTGATAAAAAATGTTTTGGAAAAAAAATCCACTGTTTAGATCCATAAAAATTATTCTCTTGTTTCATTAAAAATGCTAAACATGAAAGGTAAACTTCAAAACATCCAGAAGCTTCTAAATCAGAAGCTAATTGTAACAGTTTGTGGGATATAGAGGAATAACACTTCAGCTCCCAGATAAATGTCAGCACAGCAACCATGTAACTCAGTGTTTTCAGTAGGTTCATGTATTCAATGACACAAACTAAGGACCAAATCCTGAGTGATGCTAAGCACCCGCATCTGCCATTTGAAAGCAATAAAAGCTGCAGAAATGATACGTGCCAAAACTGATTTGACTTTCAACAAGACACACAAAGAAAACAGAACTCCCTACAACAACAACAGTGTCTTCATTTTTAAATGGTGCATTGGGGAATAGGCAGGCAACTTCCACTAAAGTCTATGGGATCATACAGATAAGGGGAAGGATAACTCAGTGGTTTGAGCACTGGCCTGCTAAACCCAGGGTTGTGAGTTGCAATCCTTGAGGGAGCCATTTAGGGATCTGGGGCAAAAATTGGGGATTGCTCCTGCTTTGAGCAGGGGGTTGGACTAGATGACCTCCTGAGGTCCCTTCCAATCCTCATATTCTATGATTGCTTCTATGATAAAACCCTTCCCACACTGCTTAGGAAGCTGAGGGGTAAATGGCTTCTGAACATTTTAACCAAAAGTCCTTTCACTCTTTACAACTGCACAAAAATGTGATGATGATATACAGTATGTTTTTCCAGTGAAAGTTTTAATTCACAGGTGTGGTGGACATAAACTAGGGTGTGCCACATTAGCAGATAATTTATTATACAAGCATTATAACACCAAATGAATATTTAATAAAATTTATACAGTAATATTCAGATATTACCATTTATAAAAAAGTGTAAGCTTACATCACACTGCACAAAAACTGATTTGCAAATAAATATTTATGAATATTACAAATAAATAATGGGTTCCTGCCTAGAAAAGAAACTTACAGTCTCTATTCACCATCAGGTACAGTACAATACAGAATAAACACAGAATCATGTGTGGTGATTAAAACAGGAACGCTTCATGTAAAAAACAATCTAATTTCCTTCTTTGACAGGATTATTGGCCTCGTAAAATGGGGGTCGGGCGAAGCAGTAGATATGATATACCTTGATTTTAGTAAGGCTTTTGACATAGTCCCACATGACATTCTCGGAAGCTAACTAGAGAAATGAGGTCTAGATGAAAGTACTATTCGGTGAATACAGAGCTGATTGAAAGAACAAACCACCAATGGTTTGCTCTCAAACTGGAATCCCACAGGGGTCTGTCCTGGGTCCAGTACTACTGAATATTTTCATTAATGACTTGGATGAGGGAATGGAAAGAAAGCTTATAAAATTTGCAGATGAAACCCAAAGGGGCTGCAAAGCACTTTGGAGGACAGGATTAGAATTCAGAATTATCTGGATAAATTGGAGGGTTGGTCTGAAATCAATATGATGAAATTCAAAAAAGACAAGTTCAAAGTACTAAACTTAGGAAGGAAAAATCAAATGCACAAATATGAAATGGGAAATAACTGGCTAGGCAGCAGTATTGCAGAGAAAGATCAGGGATTATAGTGGATCACATATTGAATATAAATCAACAGTGGGATGCTGTTGCAAAAAAAGGCAATGCAATTTGGGATGTATTAAAAGGAGTATTGCATGTAAATCACAGGAGGTAATTGTTCTAATCTACTCAGCATGTGTGTTGGCTCAGCTGAAGTAGTATGCCCAGTTTGAAGAACCACACTTTAAGAAAGATATGAACACCTTGGAGGTAGTCCAGTGGAGAGAAACAAAAATGATAAGGGGTTTAGAAAAAACATGACCTATGAGTCTTTGAACATGTAAAAGGTTATTATAAAGAAGATGGTGATCAATTGCTCTCCATGTCCACTGAGGGTAGGACAAGAAGTAATTGGCTTAGTTTGTAGCAAGGAAGATTTAAGTTGGGCATTAGAGATAACTTTCTAACTATAAGGATAGTTAAGCACTGGAACAGGTTATCAAGGGAGATTGTGGAATGTCTCTCCTGGGAGGTTTTTAAGAACAGGTTGGACAAACACTTGAGATTCCTTCCAGACCTAGAGCATGAGACAAAAATTGGGTGCTTTTTTATTGCCCCCAATATCAAACTCTAACCTAACATCACATCAGCAAAACCAATCTTAATCATAACAAACCAGAAACGATTTTGTTAACATTCTGTTCATAACAATATTATTCCTAGTAGCAATCATAGTGTGCAGTTGACCTTGCTCTTGCTCAGCGATCTTGAGACACTTTACTAGTGACATAGTTCCTTCTCTCACAGTAACGACCTTTACAGAGTTATTAGTGATTAATATGCCTATTTCAGAAGCATGTTTCATTCTCGAAGCATGTGCTCTTCTTTATTCCTTAATTACAACCTTTTTAGTCAGAACATTTACTCCCTAGGACTTTCAAATTACTGTATATGGCTTTATCATTTACTGTATATAATTACAGTCAGTGCATTTTTTATAACGTAAGATGTTCAAAAACCAAATTTCATCCTCTATGTGACCTTAGCAGATGGAGCTTGGTTATTACTCCCTGAAGCTTTCGAATGTATAGGACAGATTGGATCACTTTCATCATTCACCTTTTGCGTTAGCCAAAGTTTTGGTCAGCTATTTTTGACCCACAAAAGGCCAATTTTTATGGCTTTTATGTATTCCCATCTCTACCAATGAACATATAACAGACGCTTCATGGAAGGAATGGGCCTACTGTGTCCACAATGCACCTTTTCTCTTCAGTTTAACATTCATCAAGCCATTGCTAAAATCATTAGTAGTTGTGATAAGGAGGAAGGCGGCATGATATGATAGGCAAACTTTTAGTACGTGTTCACGAAGCACAGCTCTTCACTTTGCCTCATTTACAGTGAACAAATCTCTCTTCCCTGGCTCATTGGTACCAGAAGACTGTCAAAGGCTGGCAGCTTGAAGAATGAGTTAGCTATGGTGTGCTACATTTATTAAAACTATCGTCAAGAAAGAATTTGAGCTACCTAACTCAGGTGAAAAAAAGAATATTGCACTGAGCAAATACTAGAACAGAAAATATTCCGAGAGAATTACATGCAGCATTACTAAGTGAAATGCTGTGATACGTAGTGTATCTTGTATTGTTTCATACCCGATTTACATAATGTAGACAAAACGATGCCAAATTTTTCGTTATGAATATCTGTACTCTGTAGATTGCTCCTGCTAGTTTTGGGGATTATTATATGACACATGTAGTAAGGAAGTCAGATAGTCACACACACAAAAAAACCCTTATCCTTATGCACGTAATTGTTGAGATTTTAAATTCAAAGTTATGATTCCTGCAGCAACTTGAAGTTCAATCCTTTTGAACATGTGTAGAATATTGCATTACTGAACATGTTAACATCAGTGCCTCCCTACTTGGGTGCAATGTGTCCAAGTTATTGTGTTAGTCATGCTAGGGCTCAGTAAATACATCCCAAATATGCAGTAGATCATTGTATTATAGAATCCAGCTTCAGTGCCTTTTGGTAATTCTAGTTTCCCCATATGAGGTACTGGAGTGAACCCTTAAACTGGTAAACTGTTTCCAAGGTTTGTGAAGGCATTACCAATAATCAGTTTTTGACAGTAGAACAGAGTTTTAGTACATATATAACACAGGAAGCAAAACACAATCAGGCAAATGTTCAAGAAATTTCTGAATACTAGTCGACCTGGCTTCTTATGGGTCTCATCTCAAATCTAATGGCACAACAGCCATAGTGACATACTTTTCTGGTAAAAAAAAAGAGTATGGAGTCAATGTAGGCACAGGTAAGGAATTGTTATTGGTGCTTGTTAGCTCAAGTGTCCTATATTTTCTGAATCTGACAAAAAAATCTTTGTTTTACTTCAAAAATTTTGGTGAAAAACAAAGTATATGAATTCTGGAATACATGTGGTACAGTAAAATGAATTCTATGAATTAGGAGTATGGATAACTATAAATTCTCCATGGAAACACACCATCCTTAATACATAAGCTTTCATTTTGCTTTTTAATGCTGCTGTGAGTTAAGGAAAGAAATCCAGCCCGGATTCTGAACCACAAAACTCTTTGATTTTCTCAGTTGAAGATTACATAAAATAATGTAGGGCTAAATGTCTCATGTTGTATGGGTGTGATGCAGAACAGAGAAGGATGCTGTCATCAAGTGCACCCATACAGCAACAAGATGCGATACCATCGTGTACTCTTAAGCACTTGGGGTGGGAGGGAAGAGCCCAAGCTAGCATAGCCGTACATTCTCCAGAGCCTCACAAATATGTGGTCTGTCATTTTGAGAACATAGTCAGCCCCCATTTTGAGCATGTCTGTACTGTAGGAGGCAGAACCCCCAGCACAGGGCCCTTTGTGCCCCTTTCAGGAGCAGCAGTAAGTTTCATCTTAATGTGCTTTTTTCCCATGCCCTTCTGTACTGCTTTGGTAAGATGGCTCAGTGTGTGGCCAGTATCACTTCACTCCTCTGCCGCAAAGTATAACACCAGGATTTTACCCTCAATGCAGTTTTTTGTATTACAATACCAACTAGCCTACAGTATTGCAATTATAAAGAACTAATCCAAGGTAATGTCACATTGCCAAGTGCTGTGAGACCTCCTACTCAAGTTCCATATAGAGCCCATTGCTAGGAAGAACAGAAATATAGTATTGGTAGCCTTGTACATCAAAATAACAAGTACATCACCAATTAAGAGAACTGCAACATTAATTTCATGCCCCGTTTTTAAAAAAAATATCCCTGAGTCACGATTGCTCTGGGGCTTAGGCTTGCAATTCCATTAATGATTCTTATTTCATACAGTTCATAGTGTATTGAACCATACTGTGCTAATGGGAAAGCTGTAATAATTTACTGTGTGTATTTGCTGCTGTCTAATGTAAACATGACATGCAAGAAGTGTCAGAGTGTAAAAATAAAAGGCAGGTAATGGGAGGGGAAAAAATAAGAAGAGAATGACAATTCCATAATTCTTCTTAGAATGTTTGCCTTTTGGGTGAATAGAACGGCATTAAATGGTTAGTCAGAAGTATGACACTTCTGAAAGCTTATCTTCATTTATTTTCAACAAGGATTTGATGACTTTTACATTAATATTTTATTCCAATTCCCTTTTAATGTACTTACTATGATAGGCATCCAGCCAACTTTCTATATTCTAATGTGCCATATCCAGCAACAACTGTTTGATATGCTCATTATAATTTTTTTTAAAATTGGATACATGAGGTTAGTGAAGCATTTATGGGATAGATGAAAAATTAAATGGCTTTTCATAGGCATCTAAAAATAGGTTATATCATTTTACTATTTACTTGTCAATTGTTTTGGCAAGCCTTTCAGTAAGAAAATAAATGGGAAACATAAAAGTTAAAAATTAGAAGCTTTCAGGTATCCAATAAATCCATTTGGCTACACTTGCCTACCTAGCATGATATGAGGTCCTTTCTCAGGTAAAACTCCCGTTTAAGCCAGGGAAAACCTAGGCTGACATTTGTGTCTTGTAATCACTGGATTGTCTTTTGGCAATAAATCAAGGCACACAGAAAAGTACAGTTCCAGCAGTCTACTCTAAACTACAACTAGACTAATCTCTAGTAGTGCTATGGCCCTCAGGTTTCAATACAGTGGCCTTTAAGGGACACATCAATATATGGACCAAATCCTGCAATCTCCAAAACAAAATGCAACTAAAATAGATAACAAAAATTGAAATATATATATATATATATATATATATATATATAAATGTAGTTATACAGAAAGTTTCCAAGAAGCACCAAAGGGCAGATTTACTCATGGGAAAAGATGAAAGGCAAAACTTGTGAAGGAATCAATAGTACAGAAAATAAAAGCTGAGAAATGTCACTGAAATGTGAGAGATTACTAAATTTAGTCAAGTTGAATTCTGAATCCAGTGGAGAGCCATCAGTCAGAAGAAAGGAACAGCTGGTCAACAATATGGGCAACTTCAAGTGTTCAAAAATCATGATTTTTTTTTAAAAACCAATACATTGAGTCCTTTTTATTTGCCTTCTCGTCATAGAGCCTTTTGTCATATGAGTCAAAGAGCTGGGGCTTTAAGAAAGACACCAAATATCATGAGATTTCTCACAATCTCCATAAAATCTCAAGTGCTGGCAACACTCGGAAGATAACATTTTTCAGACAGCTGGCCAAAAACTTTCAGATAAGTAGTTTATTCACTGAAAAAAGCAATTTAGGTTGACAAACTATTTGTGAATGCAGGTGGAATGTGGCAAATTGTTTTAGCCAACCAAAAAAAAAAAAAAGAAAAAGTCAGAACATCTTGAGTTGACATTTTCTAAATAAAACATTTTGACATTTCCCTTCAAAATGTTTTGTTCCAAAATCTAGCTAGATTTATTTTTAAAATGGGGGTAAAAATAACCCCTGAATCAGAAGCAAAAGAAAATTGGTTTCTCATTTCAGCAATGAAAGCCACAAAATTCCATTTGGGGTAAACCCAAAACAATTTTGGGGGGCTTTTTTGGTTCAGCCATGTGATAAATGAAGTGTGTGTGGGGGGGAATAACTCCCTTTTATGGACACCCAGCCAGCCAGTAGTTATAAAATCCCTGTTAGTAGCTGTTCTCTACTTGCTTTACCTGTAAAGGGTTTTAAAAGCCCATAGGTAAAAGGAAGGGAGTTGGCATATGATCAAAAGAGCCAATGGGAGGGCTAGAACTTTTTAAAATTGTGAATAAAACTTTCCCTTAGTCTGTCTGTTGTTGTTTTCCAGGGAGAGGAGACACAGCAGTGACAGGGCTGGGACTATGCTGTAAGAGCTTTGAGCCAGGTATGGAAACCATCAGATCATACCTAGAGCTACTCATTGAAACCCAAGATGTGTAAAGAACAGGAGTACCTGTGGCACCTTAGGGACTAACAAATTTATTAGAGCATAAGCTTTTGTGGGCTACAGCCCACTTCATCGGATGCATAGAATGAAACATATAGTAAAAAGAGATCTCTCTCTCTCTCGATCCCCAGTCTCTATTCAAACCCAAGTTAATAGTATCTAGTCTGCACATTAATTCAAGCTCAGCAGTTTCTCGTTGGAGTCTGTTTTTGAAGCTTTTCTGTTGCAAAATTGCCACCGTTAAGTCTTTTACTGAGTGGCCAGAGAGGTTGAAGTGTTCTCCTACCGGTTTTTGAATGTTATGATTCCTGATGTCAGATTTGTGTCCCTTTATTCCTTTGCGTAGAGACTGTCCGGTTTGGCCAATGTACATGGCAGAGGGGCATTGCTGGCACATGATGGCATATATCACATTGGTAAATGTGCAGGTGAACGAGCCCCTGATGGTGTGGCTAATGTGATTAGGTCCTATGATGGTGTCACTTGAATAAATATGTGGAAAGAGTTGGTATCGGGCTTTGTTGCAAGGACAGGTTCCTGGGTTAGTCTCTCACAGATCTTGGGAGACTGACCAGTCCTTGCTTACAGATAGGCCCCCAACCTGAAGCAAATACTCTCCAGCAACAACACACCACACAACAAAAACACTAACCCAAAACAAAAATTCAGCTATTCACTCAGCTCTAATTGATAGCCACAGTTACTCAGCAGTATTTCCCTCTAGTGGTGAGGAAGTTTAAGTTTTTTTTAAATAAAGGAACATACTTAATCTGACATTGCTGGTGCTGCATGTCCTAGCTGTATTTTTGGTACCAAAGCAAACCAGCTATACTGCCTCTAAGGGGCCCCTTACAGTCCCTAAAAAGCATCCTGCTCTTGTAGAGCTTTCCAGTCACCCAAAATAATGAGGAGGGCCCTAGAGATTGAGAGTATGTCTACACGGCAATCAGAGGTGTGACTGCAGCATGTGTACCCATCCGTGAGGTAGTCTGACCTAACTACCTCAGGTAGTGAAGCTGAGTGAACTGCCACTCAAGTTCCCAAGGTCCCCAAGTGGGTTTGTACTGCCATTGATGAAACCCATGCTGCTACGGGTTTTGGTACCTGCGCTAACTAAATTAAAGATGGTTCAGTCCTGCCAATATATACTGCATTCACATACACTGACTGCAATCTAGAGAAATCCTTAGCGAGAAGCCCGAAAGGGCCTCCATTTTTTGACCAAATCAAATGCTACATAGAGTTTTCTGTTACGGGTACTTCAATCATAGAATCACAGAAGATTAGGGTTAGAAGAGAACTCGGGGAGGTCATCTAGTCCAACCCCCTACTCAAAGCAGGACCAACCCCAACTAAATCATCCCAGCTAGGGCTTTGTCAAGCTGGGCCTTAAAAACATCTAAGCATGGAGAGTCCACCACCTCCCTAGGTAACCCATTCCAGTGCTTCACCACCCTCCTCGTGAAATAGTTTTTCCTAATATCCAACCTAGACCTCCCCCACTGCAACTTGAGACCATTGCTCCTTCTTCTGTCATCTGCCACCACTGAGAACAGCCTAGCTCCATCACCTTTGGAACCCCCCTTCAGGTAGTTGAAGTATGCTAACAAATCCCTTCTTACTCTTTTCTTCTGGGGACTAAATAAGCCCAGATCCCTTAGCCTCTTCTTATAAGTCATGTGCCCCAGCCCCCTAATCAATTTCATTGCCCTCCGCTGTCCAATTTGTCCACATCCTTTCTGTAGTGGGAGTGTGTGGGGGGGGAACTGGATGCATTATTCCAGATTTGGCCTCACAAGCGCCAAATAAAGGGGAATAATCACGTCCCTCGATCTGCTGGCAATGCTCCTACCAATGCAGCCCAATATGCCATTAATCTTCTTGGCAATAAGGACACACTGTTAACTCATATCCAGCTTCTCATCCACTGTAATCCCCAGGTCCTTTTCTGCAAGAAGTGCCACTTAGCCAGTCAGTTCCCAGCCTGTAGCAGTATATGGGGTTCTTCCGTCCTAAGTGCAAGACTCTGCACTTGTCCTTGTTCAACCTCATCAGATTTCTTTTGGCCCAATCCTCCAATTTGTCTAGGTTACTCTGGACCCTATCCTTACCCTCCATCTTATCTACCTCTCCCCCCAGCTTAGTGTCATCCATGAACTTGCTGAGGGTGCAATCCATCCCATCATCCAGATAATTAATGAAGATGTTGAACAAAACCGGCCCCAGGACTGACCCCTGGGGCACTCCGCTTGATATGGGCTGCCAACTAGACATGGAGCCATTCATCTCTTCCCGTTGAGCCCAACGATCTAGCCAGCTTTCTATCCACCTTATAGTCCATTAACCAATCCATACTTTTTTAAACTTGCTGGCAAGAATACTGTGGGAGATCATATCAAAAGCTTTGCTAAAGTCAGGAGATATCACGTCCATGACTTTCCCCCTATGCACAGAGTCACTTATCTCATCATAGAAGGCAATCAGGTTGGTTAGGAATGATTTGCCCTTGGTGAATCCATGTTGACTGTCCCTGATCACCTTCCTCTTCTCCAAGTGCTTCAAAATAGATTCCTTGAGGACCTGCTCCATGATTTTTCCAGGGACTAAGGTGAAGTAGTTCCCTGGATTCTCCTTCTTCCCTTTTTTAAAGATGGGCACTATATTTGCTTTTTTCCTATCATCCAGGACCTCCCCCGATCACCATGAGTTTTCAAAGATAACGGCCAATGGTTTTGCAATCACCTCAGCCAACTCCCTCAGCACCCTCGGATACGTTAGATCCGGCTCCATGGACTTGTGCATGTCCAGCTTTTCTAAATAGTCCTTAACCTGTTCTTTCACCACTGAGGGCTGCTCACCTCCTCCCCATACTGTGCTGCCCAGTGCAGCAGTCTGGAAGCTGACCATGTCTGAGAAGACCAAGGCAAAAAAAGCATTGAGTACTTCAGCTTTTTCCCCATCATCTGTCACTAGGTTGCCTCCCCCATTCAGTAAGGGTCCCACACTTTCCCTGATCACCTTCTTGTTGCTAACATACCTGTAGAAACCCTTCTTGCTGCCCTTCACATCCCTTGCTAGCTGCAATTCTTCCCCATAGCAATTCAATCTCTAATAACAAGCAGGAGAACAGACCCCCATTGTGAAGCCTTCCCCTTAGAGAGTATTTACATACAAATAGTGAAGGGTAAAAGTAAGAAACGTGTTTAACTCATCTAACTTGTTAAATTTATCACACAAGTTCTCTCTTCTTTTTCTTTTTTCAGGATTGGAAACTGATGTTTTTCTCCACTCTTAACACCTTTTGTGCCATTTAATTCAGAAAAGATCTCAAATGCCTTGAATTTCTAAACCGTTCTAAATAACAAAAGAGCTTTCATTTCTCAGCCAATCAACCTTCAATCACACTACTCTATTACTTGCAAATGCAATAAAAATGAGTAAAATACTTGATGGGGTTCATAATAGAGTGGAATAAGAACAGTATTACAGCTGATACCTCTCGACCCAGGAAAAGCACTCACTGATTGCTGGTAGATAAGTGTGTCTATCTAGTAGACTGAAAGTGTTGGTCAGTCTAGTCAGTAAGAGAATCCATAGCTCAGGACCAGAGAATGTTGAGAAGAGTTACAGGTGCCTCGAGAAGGTTGAGAAGCGTGTATGAAAACAAAATTTAAATCTAACTTTTAGAGGTAAGGCTGCTCAACAGCTTTTCTTAACTACACAATCACTAAAACAAGGATTTTCCCAGCTAAGCCAACACCAAAATTATTATTTATTTGTACTAATGTAGTGCCAAGAAGCCCTACTCATGGTGCATGGCTCTGTACCGCGGCGGGCAAACTTTTTGGCCACATCGGGTTTCCAAAATTGTATGGAGGGCCAGTTTGGGGAGGCTGTGCCTCCGCAAACAGCCAAGCGTGGCCCTGCCCCTGCCCCCATCCGATCCCCGCCCTATCCCCTGACAGCACCCCTAGGACTCCTGCCCTATCCACCCCTCCCTGTCCCCTGACCGCCCCATCCAACCCCTCCTCTCAGTCCTGACTGCCCCCCTGGGACTCCTGCCCCATCCAACCACCCCTTCTCCCTGACCGCCCCTGGAACCCCTGCCCCTGACTGCCCCACACTGCCCCATCCAACCCCTCTTCTCAGTCCTGATTGCCCCCCAGGGATCCCTGCCCCCATTCAACCTCCCTGTTCCCCACCCTCTGACTGCCCTGACCCCTATCCACACTCCCACCTCCTGACCACCACCCCAAATTCCCCTGCCCTCTATCCAACCCCCTGCTCCCTGCCCCCTTCCCGTGCTGCCTGGAGCACTGGTGGCTGGCAGCACTACAGCCGTGCTGCCCAGAGCACCCGGACAGACATCCGCACACCCGGCTGGAGCCAGCCATGCCACTGTGCAGCACAGAGCCGGCAGCGCAGTGAGCTGAGGCTGCTGGGGAGGGGGAACAGCAGGGGAGGAGTCGGCAGCTAGCCTTCTGGACCAGGAGCTCAGGGGTTGGGCCGGATGGTCCCGCAGGCCGGATGTGACCCATGGGTCGTAGTTTGCCCACCTCTGCTCTGTACAAACACAGAACAAAAGACAGTCCCTGACCCAAAGATCCTGTAATCTAACAGACAAATCAGCTCCAACTCAGAGACTCCTCAGACATGATCCTCAGCAACACGACAAATTCACTATCCATTCTAACACAGAACTATACACAGTACACACATCACCGTTCAACACAATCATGTTATACCAATAAAATAAAAACCAGCAGGATCTTATTAAAGGGAAAAAGGCAAAATACCACATTTATTGTGAATACAGAAAGAATCATAGTAAGCAGTTAGTTATAGTTATAACATTCCATTCAATCTCATATTTATTCACACATTCATTCATATACACACACACACACACACACACACACACACAGGTTCTGCAAGGTTGTTATCATAGTTACCAGCCTTAGAGTTGCTCATGCCAAACCACTGGCCAGGTGGCCTGGACATGAGGAGGGAGCAGGGCCTTGTCAGATGCTCATCTGATGCTCCTGGAAGTTGGTTTGCAGAATCAGACCCCAAAGTTCTCACTTTTTAAAGTCTATTTTTATAGGAATTTCTTCCTATGCCAGTCTATGGGAATTGCTTCATCATGCTGTTGCTGAATCAATCAGCAGATAGCACATTCCTGACGGCTCCAAGATGTTATCTTGTTCTTTGGTTCTCCCATTCTTGAGGCTGTTGGGTGGATTCCAGTCTGCCCTCCGGGGGTCCTCTGGTTATTTCCACTTGACGCCTTCTTCAGCCGATGGACACTGGATTCTTAGGCTGGCACCTCCCTGATCATTCAGTTATTATCCACACCAAGCATCCATCCACATACATCCTCTATCTCTATTTTAATCACAATTGTTAATACAACAAAAGGGCAGGGAGTCTCTGGATGCTGTTTCTGTTGTTAGAGTATTGCTTTGAGTCTCTCTCTCTGTGAATTGCTTTGAGAACAGACTCTGTCTTAGAATGTACTAACACAATTAGCAGCTTGCAAGTTTCACACATAGAGGGAGAGAAACAGTACCAAAAACCAAGAGACCTCTTAATTAGTAATACCCTGGAATTTAAACTGTGGGGAATCAAACTCATTTGTGATTTTAATACAGAACTTCTTTAATATGATCCAACAATCAGACTCAAACACAAAACATTGGTTTTGATCTCAACTGGATTAAGATATTTTACTGATAGCCTCATTTGATGTTATTTTACTAAGTAATATGTGTGTTTATTGGTTTATTTTTAGATCAGGAAGGAAGATGGTGTGAAATGTATGACTCATCTGTGATTTGGTGCAAAATAGGTTGTGCTCTCCTTTGTTTCTTGAGCTTCAAATTCCTCCTTTCCCCATAAAGCTTGCCAGGGGAATTGGTGACAGCCCCTTCGGGGCTCTATAGGGGATAAAGAAGTGGAGCTGTCACAGCACTAATTCCCTGCAGCATCCCAGCTAAAATGGCTTTCCCCACTGCAGAGATGATCATCAGCCAGTTATGAATCAAGAAGGTCACTGTAATTTGCCAGCCATAGGCCCTGATCCTGCTGCTCTGCTCAGGTGAATCCCTGCATCTGCTAGCAGCTCCATTAAAACGGCCTCCAAGTGAGTGCAGGAGTCTGCTCTTGTGGAATGGGCTTGCAGGATTGTGGTGATCATACGTTGGCAGGGGGGTGAGGGGGGGGATGTTATTTCTGCTTCTATGGGTGCAATTCTAACCCTTCACACTATTTGGAATTAAATAAGCGTTTTGCTTAATTATTTTTTCTTATGTCTACAAATCTGTTAGTATGAAGTAAACTTTCCCCAAACCAACAAATTTGATCTGCCCTTTTGTTTATTTAGTTTCAAAAATAAGAGAGAGCAATGAGAGAGCTTGATGGCCATGCAGGTTTTCCCACACTTGACTTATCATAGAATTGGAAGGGACCTCAGGAGGTCATCTAGTCCAACCCCCTGCTTGAAGCAGGACCAATCCCCAATTTTTGCCCCAGATCCCTAAATGGCCCCCTCAAGGATTGAACTCACAACCCCGAGTTTAGCAGGCCAATGCTCAAACAACTGAGCTATCCCTCCCCCTTCTTCTACCCATCAGTCACCAGACTGATAGGGCGTAATTATCCTTCATTGTAAATCATTATACCAGTCATCCAGTTTTTGAATTCCAAGCTGAATCCAGCTTTCCCCTGTTTGTAGTATTTAGCTCTTTATTTCCCCAATTTCTAAACTCTCCCTCAAAGCCCCATAAAAACATTAACAGGTACACAGAGGAGCCATGAAGGTAATTAGCCCTCAAATTTTTGAGCTCTGATATCCTATTACTCTAAACCATTTGAAAAGCTACGATTGTGACATAATTATAAATTGCAGAGAGCTGAAGAAGCAAACTATGTAATAGATCAACTGTGCAATTATGGCAAACAGTGTAAATATGTACCATACCACCAACTCTTCTACTACAAATCTGTCTTCCATCAGCTGGTGAAGTATAACCGTCATCTTTCAAAAGGCACAATGCCAATCTACTCATGCTGTTATACTGATAATCAGAAAAATGCCAAATATTTCATAAGTAGAATACCATCTTAAATTATCTCCAAATAGATTACCATCTGATAACTCATAAAAACCCCTTTAATTTGTCTGTTTGCTTTATATCATATTCTTAGATCTAGGTTTGCAACAGTGATTAAAATTTCCAACTAAATATCATTGTTACACAGAAGGCTATTAGTGGCTCACCGCTCTGTCAGCAACTTATCAGACCTGACATACTCAGTACACCTAACATACTGTTGTCATGATACTATAACCAAAGAGTGGCATTTAATATATCACTGGAAAACTAATAATTCACTCATCATTAATATTCTTGCATGGTATATGTACCAGGTGTGTCCAAAGAGTTATAAGCATGTGATAGAATTATGTTCTTGAAACGTGTTTGGCAAGCAATGAGTAAGCTCAATCTGCCTTAGACAAAGAAATTTGATTGTCTGACCAGCCTGGTTGTCAGAGACAATGAAGGTACATTTCCAAATATGGTATACAAAGCTATCACGCTAACAAGCAGGGGTGGTGGGAAACATGGTGTCTACATCCCAGGAGAGAGAAAAATTATCAAAGAATACATTTCCAAGGTTTACTGATCTGTAAAGACAGGCCGTCTGAACTTCAAGTGATAAGCAATTGAATCAACTGATTGTATACACTATTATTGTATTATAGAAGTGTATCAAAAAAGTCTTTTGTGAAAGCCTGTGATACTCTGGTGATTAATATAATTGTGAAAGGTATGCATTAATACTATGTGAGGAATTATTAATACTATGTGAGGAATTATGGCTACTCACTGATAATGTGATTTAAAGTCTGTGACCAAACACAGGGAGAAACAGGTTTTCTTCCAGACTGGAGGAAAGGAAGCTATCTACCCATCTTCCCTGTAAATTAAGCATTGTGGAATCAAAACAATGGAATCCCCATTTACAAACAAATCATCAGGGTGATGGGACGTCAACAGGGAGGGAAAAACAGCAGGAAACCTTCCTGCCTCTTGTAACCAAGTCAATGAACTTTGGGAGATATAAACATTTTGGTATCCATCACTTGGGGGACTAAAGGGCCCAGAGCTCCTGAAATCACAGAACACCAGATCCTTCAGCCAAGGCGGTTGATGTCTTTTGCGAACTGAGTTTAGGTAAGAAACCTGATTAGGCAAAGACTGTAATTTGTTGAAATTAAATATTAGTCTTAGACGCACATTTTTACTTTTGTTTGCTTGTAACCCTTTCTATCTGTATTCCTTATATTTGGTATCACTTAATCTTATGGCTCTTTGTTAAATAAACTTGTTTTACTTTTACTATACATTAATTTAATGCTGCAGTTGAAATAAGAGTGTTTGTCAAAACCCCAGTTAAGCTGCTCTTACTGTCTCTTTAAAGGAGCAGCGAACTTAACTTCTGTGAGTGTTCCAGGAGAAAGCTGGACATTGCCTGGTGCAGTCTCTGGGGAGCTTAGGAGCTGGGGTTAACTGTTTAGGCTAGCAGAGTTCTCAAGAGTTTGCTAGCAACACAGACAAGCTGGTGTATCAGGGAATTGTCACACAGCTTAGCAGTCACAAATCTCTCACTTGCTGAGGCTGAGACAGGTCAACACAATAACTCACAATTCTGAGAACTGCATTGACAAATGGCTCAAGGGAAATTCAGGACTGGGACTCTGCAAAAAGTAACTGGGCGGTGGAGGCCGGGCTGTGACTTGCATACTTGTAAGGCTGCTTCCTGGTGTCAGAGCTGTAAATAACAGCTGAATAGCATTTAAGGCACCCAGAGTTGCAGGGCGGGGGCGGTGACACAATCCCTCACTGGTCTGAGTTGAACCCCAAAACATCACAATAATCAAGCATTTTGTGTTAGGTGTCGCCGCAGTAGGCACTGATTAAATATATAGTTATATGTTTAATCTAAGAAATCTTTTGGGGTTTCAGTTGTTGAATATCCGTTTGCTTTTTTGGATAATAGAGCTGCTACTATGGCCCATGAACATACAGAGATGTGCAAAGCAGCTTGGGCATTGTTCTAACACAAGAACCAATTCACATCTTCATCAACACTCAATATTTTTTAGACTAGTCCCAATGCCACTTCACTTATTTTAAGTTAAGTTCCTTTTCAGGAGTAACAGCCACGGAATTTCACCTTGGAATGGGAATGTCCCCCAATGGACTTTCACTCTATAGCAGTCATTGCAGGGCATGACTTGGCAGCTTTCCCAGTGGTCTCCACTGCTGTATCCCTCTGCAACTGTAGCTACATGTAAAGGTATCCCTAGTCCTGATGACCTGAAAGGGACCAAACACTTCTATCCTGTCCTGCTATGCTGGTTCTTCAGGACTCACCACCACAGCAAAACTGAGGCAAAAGTAGCCTGTTCAGGAGAGTCCCACCGCTGTCTGGCTGAGCTAGCACTTCATGGTTCTGGAGGCTGTTTAGACATATTGGGCCATAAACAGAGGTTTGACAACTTTCTAACCATACAAAATGGAACACCCTTGCCCCACCCCATCCCTGAGGCCTTGCCCCTTCTCCAAGAACCTGCTCCACCCACTCACTCCATCTCCCCTCCCTCACTCCATAGAACCATACTATAGAATCTCAAGGTTGGTAGTCCAACCCCCTGCTCAAAGCAGGACCAATCCCCAATTTTTGGCCCAGAAGGATTGAACTCACAACCCTGGGTTTAGCAGGCCAATGCTCAAACCACTGAGCTATCCCTCCTCCCTTGCTTTGTAGGCTTCTGTGAGGGGCACTACATACAGAACCTCAGCGAGCACACCCAAAACAGCATTTCTACACAGCCCCATTTAGACAGCATTTCAAAAAAACAAAGGAGGGGTTTCCTGAGATGAACGCTCCAGTCCACAGAGTCCAGCCACCTGGGCAGGGGTGGAGGGCTCATGCAATGGTGAAGGGGAGCAGAGGCTGCCCTTCTGATGGCAAATGGGTAAAGGGAAAGCCAGTTCCCCTGCAGAGGGGAGGAAAGCGTTCTACACAGTGGCACACGGAAAGGGACATGTAAACCTGGCTGTTAAGATGTGATCTGCAGTGTGGCAAACTAGGAGCCTGGTCCAGCTCCTCTCTGAACAGCCCCAAACAACTCAGCCTCTTATTCTCCTGCATGCCCAAGTGAACTCCTCAACCTGCTTTGAGGCACTTCTTCGCACTTCCCACAGGGTCATAGCAGATGGGCTCCTCTGGGACAGACCCAGGCCCTGCTAGCTCTGCTTAGAGAACCATCCCTGGGAGCAAGAAGTTAGGGCTCACCATGAAATTAAGCTCCTGCATCCTGTGTGCCACATGGAATGGCCTCGTCGGCATGCAGTGAAAATGTACTATGCAAAGCAGCGGCATGGGGGGCTGATCAATAATAAATGACTCAGGGGAAGACAGAAACAGAAGAAGAAAATGATCCCTTAGTTAGGCTGGAAACATAGAGCATCCCACTCTGCATCCCCGCAACCCTTTCCTGGCAGACAGGACCATTCATGGGGCTAAGGTGGATGTGTAGATCTTTCCCTGCTCCCATCGCAGATCAGAAGGGGTGGAAGTAATGCTGGGGCAGTGGCCCAGTGACTCGGTTCTGCATTTCCAGCTTTCAGTCACTCAGGTCCAAGTGGATTCCAGGCTCTCTGTGACCAGTATGTTTAGCTGAAGGGAGGGGCACTCTCCCCAGCTATCATTCTAGGAGCATCAAACACCGTGCCCCTTCCTGTACGAGTATGGAAAAGTCAGGTCGGCACAGGAGGGTGGGTGAGACACATTGCTGCCTGGGCCCCTGCTGATGGACAGCTAAGAACCAGCACATCTTTTAGTGACAAAAATCTATAAGGCTGGGGCTGGGGGTTAGGGTGGGGGAGGGGGGGTGGACTTGGGGGTGGGGCCAGGGATGAGGGGTTTGGGATGCAGGATGGGGCTCCAGGCTGGGACCAAGGGGTTCGGAGTGCGGGAGGGCCTAAGGGATGGGGCAGGAGTTTGGGGCATAGGGGAGGGGCTGAGGGCTCTGGGGTAGGGCCAGGGATGAGGAGTTTGGAGTGCAGTAGGAGGCTCAGGGTTGGAGCAGGGGGTTGGGGTGCAGGAGGGGGTATGGGTTCGGGAGGGGCTCAGGGCTAGAGCAGGGTGCGGGCTCTGGGAAGGAGTTAGGGTGCAGGCGGGGGTTCCGACCTGGGGCAGGGAGTTGGGGTGTGGGCTCCAGCCTGGCTGCATGCTGCCCGTGCCCACAGGCTCCTCCCAGCTCCCATTGGCCACCGTTCCTGGCCAATGGGAGCAGCAGAGCCAGCACTCAGGGTGGGGGCAGCGCGTGGAACCCCCGTAGCTGCCCCTGTGTCTAGGAGCCAGACATGCCGGCCGTTTCTGGGAGCCACACAGAGCCAGGGCAGGCAGGGAGCCTGCCTTAGCCTTGCTGCATTGCCAAGTGGACTTTTAGTGGCTCAGTCAGCTGGTCCCTTTTCAACCGAGTGTTCCAGAGCGGCATAATCAAAACTCTTAAATATTTAGTCTCAATCTGCTCGCAGGAAGGAATGTGAGTAATGCATATAAACTGGTGGAGGACAACAAAGATGGAACTGACTGTAAGAGTCACTAAGGGGACTACACTGTCAACTTCAGAAGTCTAGCTCTGGGAATTCCTGAAAATAACACACTAGGAGCAAGGACCCAGGAAGTGTGAATCCATTATTATGCATCTTTGAAGAAACTATTGAAGTGCTACAAAGGCATGTTTAAAGTGAAAATAAGGCAAAATATATTTCATGCTGACACCAATCTTTGTAACAGACCATGTTTTTTTGGAAAAAATGCATATGAAAGATCTTTTATGACCATCACAAAAATTTCCTCTCTTACTAGGGAGACACATGTTCCATAGTGACTTTTTTTTAATCCACTGCAATCTAATACACCAGCAGTTCTCCATCATTCTTGCTTTTGTTTTTTGCATAAATTGTAATATAATCATGAAAAATCTCTCTTGCCCCCAAACAATCTAAACTCATCTTGTTTTAAAACACAACAACAAGTATTTTTCAGAGATTCCCTTCTCGGCCCTATCCCCACCCACTCAAAATCCTAGTAAACAGAGTAAACCTTAGTTATACAGAGGAAATATTCAGAAATAGGTGGGGAGAATCTCATCCCTGCCATAGTTATGGGATTAGCTGCACCTTTGTTCCCCTTCTGGTTTCTCCGAGTGCATCCAACTCTCTTCCCCTTACCTGTCTCAGAGTATAATCTCATGATTCTTTCAATCTTAGCCCAGGATCTCTTGTGAACCAACTGCTTTTCATCTTATAGGTGTGACTTGGTTTCAGAAGCCTGTGTTTCTTCCCTTTGGGAGCCTGTGACTAGTGAGATTGACCGACAGCCCTCTTAAAACAAAGTATTTTTTATTTAGTAGCTGAAAAAAAGCATTAGAGAAAAGGATTCTAAAACAACAAGCACCCCACACACACATTTAGTCTCATTTAATCTTATGCATCACTCCAAGCTACATTAGATTGGCTTTCCTCTTCAGTTACAGGAACAGAACCAACCTACATTCTCTTAGCAAGGCCAGATCTTCCTGACCAGTATATACCAGTACCTATTTGAGAGGAGTGTTTTGAGGATTAGTTCCTGTTTGTATGGTCTGTTTCAAAATGCAAGTCACTATGTAAACACTAAGTATTTTATTTTATTATTGTTACTGTCCCTGGCCAAATCCTGAGGTCCTTCATCAAAGCTTCTTTTTCTCTTATTCAGGTATAATAAGTGCAGTGGAATGTTTTAAATTCACAGAATTTTTTACTCATGTTACTCTGGGGCATGGGAAGCGTGGTTTCCAACCTGCATGGAGTTCAGATTGCACCCCCTTAACCCATGGTCTTTCTGGTTCTTTAAAAACCAAAGCAGACAAGAGACTTCTGTGCAGATGTTCCTGACCTCTGGCTGTGCCTGCCGTTCCCACTGGCTCTTGTTGATCATAGAAGAAGACATTCCTTCATGGCTCTCCTCAGATGCCCCAATAAAAGAGAGAGGGGACAAAAGCTCAACTTAAAATATGATCCAGCATCTCTCTCTCCTGGGCCTGAAAAGGAAAGAAGTCCATCCTGGACCCAAGGAAAGTTAGCCAAAACTAATGCAAACCAGCCTTTTCCAACAAAACATTTAATCAAAAAATTTCCTGACAGCATTTAGGTACCCAATGGTGACTTTCAATGGAAGCGGGGCTTCTAAAATGCTCTTTGTGTCTTTGGAGACCCTTTGTGACAACACTCAAACTCAAGTTCAACATTGTTCCAACTCAGCATAGCATGCCCAGCTTAGTAAAGGTCTTTCATTCATCTAGAAGGGATGCCTTTCAAACTGTTGATCATCCATCAAGATGCGCTGCAAGCTACAGAACAGAGATATTTTCAATAGTACAATGGACAGTTAGTAGGGCTGGCCAGAAAACAAGAATTTGGTTTAGAAAAAAAAAATCTGAGGTTTAGAAATGTGTTTTCATGCTGGTGTGGGACAAAAATGAGACCTTCTGAAATTTTTAATGAAAACACACACGAGAGGGGGAACCAATCCAGTCAGAATAGCCAATAGCCCAGTGGATAAGGTACTCGAGTGGGATGTGGGAAAGCCAGGGTCAAGTCCTTTCTTTGAATCAAGCAGAGCAGGGACCTGAATTAAGGTCTCTCCCCCTTCCCAACTTACCTCCAGGCTACTGGCTATTCTGGGGTGAGGGTTCTCTCCCCAGAATTCCATCCTGGACCCAAGGAAAGTTAGCCAAAACTAATGCAAACCAGCCTTTTCCAACAAAACATTTAACCAAAAAATTCCCCGCCAGCATTTAGGCACCCAATGGTGACTTTCAATGGAAGTGGGACTTCTAAAATGCCCTTTGAGTCTTTGAAAATCTCCCCCTAAAAAGTGAGTACTGCAGCATTAACAAAACCACAAATCAGGTAGCTATCTCAGTCACTAATAGAGCACTTTGCCTCTTGCTACCATGCAGGTCTATGTTGCTTGCTCCTGTCTTCAGCATAGCATGACATGATGTCAGAACTAGCCTGAACCCACCAACAGTGAGGAAAAGGAATAGGGATGAAGGAAGGGCAAGTAAGTGAAACTTCTCTGCAATGAACTTTTTTTGCTTTTCCCCAAGCACTGGATCATCCCTCACAACAGGGCACTGAAAGAGAAAGAGGAGAGACAGCAGAAAGGCAAACAGAAAAATCAGATGTAACAGAGAAAGTGAAGTCTATTAAGAGGAGGATCTACAAACTGGCTGCAGGCCACAGACAGATCACTTGCAGCAAAAGGGCCCATTCCCACAGCAGCAGTTAGGGAGGAGGCCTTCTTGAAAGGAGCAGGAAGAGCTCTCTTAAAGGCACATGATCTTTAGGAAAAATCTTACAAAGAGTTTGTAATGGAACGTAAGTTCTTTTTCGGAAGTAATGGAGCTAATGTGTCCTATAGTCTCTCCAGAGATCTTCAATTTTGCTGTTAAATCAGCACTGTCATAATGAATAGGCCATTGGAATAGTGATATTCTACATCAGGACTTGTTCATGAGGGTACTGAACAAATTAATGTTTTCTCTGCACGATTGAGAGATGATGCAGATGATCTACTGTTGACATCGGACTTAACTCAAGATCAGAAGAGTATGTATGAAACTGTGACATACACTTCATTGGGAAACTTGAGCTATCCCCACTGAATAACAAAGGCATGCAAATGAGGATGCAAATTTCAATGCAATGAGATTCTGCCAAAAAGCTCACAATGAGGCACAAAGCAGAGGCTGTGGGAAACTGAGAAAGACGATTATGGGGATAAATAACAAAGCAGTGAAAATGATATGTGGAAGATGTTATAAGGCACACCAACACTCCTTGTAAATGTGCCCAGCCTGAGAAGCTGAATACTATACATGTCAGAAAAAATGACACTGTATAGGTGATGTACACTGAAAGAGAGCAGCGAAAAGAATCAGAGAAAGAGGAGTTTTCCACAACAATCACAGTGACAGAGCTTGCCAGTATTTCAACCTAAAAGTGATAACAGCGAAAAATAACCACAGAGGAAACAATGTTCCTTGGTTAATCTGCACAATACACATGGAGACGGAGCTGCTAATGTTTGATTATGGGAATGCTGAGAATGAAGTTACAGCACCTTTGTCACCACACCCTACTGAGGAGTAGTTTACCAAAGGTTATAACTGTAGCTCAGTAGCGGATTCAGCAGTAAATTAAGAAGATTTCTACATTGAAAACGTACGTGAGCATACCTCTGAGGGGTGTGAAAAAACCACGCCTCTCAGAGACATTGCTATGCTGACCTAACCCCCAGTTTAGATAGCGCTAGGTTGACACAATAATTCTTCCATCAACCTGGCTACTGCCTCTCGGGGAGGTGGATACCCATAGCGCTGGGAGAGCCCCTGCCATTGCGGTGTTTACACTGAAGCACGACAGCAGTGCAGCTGCAGCTGTGCCACTATAGCATTTTAAGTGTGGACATATCCAGAGGTCCGGTTTACGCTGAAAATTTGTATCGGCACAGCTACGTCTCTGAGAGGCACGGAAAATCCACGCTCCTGAGATGTAGCTATGCCAACCTAACCCCCACAATAGACAGCTCTTGGTCAAAGGAAGAATTATTCTGTCGACTTAACTACTGCCTCTTGGGGAGGTGAACTAAGTACAGCGATGGGAGAACTCCTCCAGTCGATATAGTGAGTGTCTATACCAGGGGTCACAAAGCCCCGGCCCGTGGGCCAGCTGTGGCCCGAGAACCTCCTCACTGCGGCCGCGGAGGAGAGACGCATGTAGCCACGCCGCCGGCTCTGTCTGCAGCAGGCACTGCCTCCCCGCCTCTCCCCCCGCAGCTCCCATTGGCTGGGGGAGAGGGACAGAGATACAATCACTAGTCGCCGGGCAGAGTCAGCTATGGAGGCAGCATCATTAGTCGGTCATGGAAGCAGCGTCACTTTTTTCCAGAATGACTACAAACAAGTCAAAATACCGAACACAACGATCTGATGCCCACCTTGCTGCAATCCTGAAGGTTTCAACTGCTCAGTCACTGAGGCCAAACATCAACAAACTGACAGAACCGAAGCATTGCCAGGTGTCTGGCAAACACTAAAAACTCTCTGGCAGGTGAAGAATTGAATAATGTTCTATGACTGTTTTATTAATTCTAAGAAATTCAAAATAAACAATACAATATAAACATTTTCTTTTCTGACTACCATTTTCAGTGACATTATTGGCCCACTGGGAGGATTTGAGGACTGGCACTGGCCCTAAGGTAAATTCAGTTTGAGACCCCTGGTCTACAATGAAGTGCTGTGGTGTTTTAAGTGTAGACATAGCCTAAGACTTCTGAACTTGTGCAGAAAACAGCAAAACTAGCTTACGGAATGGATGAGAACCAGAGTTTCCTTGCAAAGATTTTGGTCCCATTCTGGGTTCCGAAGAGGCCAGGCCAATGAAGACCTCACAAACTGCTGATGATGAAGGCAGGAATAAAGGGTTTATGAATATACTTGGGCATCTAGAAGCCCCTTCTTAGGCTGGCCTCCAATGCCACCCATTCTGTCAGCCAATCTGATGTCAATGTGGCTTCCCCCCACCACCACACATGGTGTGCAGATGTTCTCCCTTTGTGTTTGGGTGAATTTTCCCCTTAAAGTTTTACTTTGAATTGTTTCTCTTTCATTTTGTTGTTCCTAAATCTTTGTGTTACCAAAACATTCTTTAATTTAAAATATATTTTATCTAGATGGGGAACAGAGGAATTAATATGGGTGGATGTGCATTATCTTTACTACATCTCCTGTGAGTTTTTGTCTTTCCTCCATCAACTGATAATGTTTAGTTTAGTAAAATTTGGGATAAATTAGAAAAACATTAGTCTCAAAATCATTGAAAACTTGAAACATTTTTGGCTGTTTATCTTGGAGGAACACAAGGAGCTCTCAAAGGGCTATGTTAATTAATAGATCCAAGTAATTTAAAAAACTAAAACACTGCTCATACCATTTTGTAAGTACACTTACCTCATTAACAAAAACCAATTCAACTTTCAAGAATTCCTATAGGACTTATAAGAAAGATTATACAAATATTGCTGAGGTACTAACACAAAACATGTATGGCAATTTATCATCAGAGTAGTGTCTTCTGAGCCTTTCGGCTTGTACTTCTAAAATAAACTGCAAAATGTATAACAAACAATGGCTATGTACCCTACATTAAGTGTGGTTCATCAAGAGGTGTTGTCCACGTGGATTCCACTTCTAGTGTGCATGCGTTCAGATTCTTTTGGCCAGCAATGTACACTGGGGTCAAGTCTGCATCCTGGATGCCCCGTATGCCCCCTCCCCCCCATTTAGGACAGAACAGGTCCAACTGTCGCTCATTTCCTTTGCCAATACAGAATCCAGATGGCATAGGACTCTGGAGTAGTGAGGAAAGAAGGCAGGTCATGGAACCCACGTGGGCAGCATGATTCATAGATTGTAAGGCCAAAGGAATTATTGTCATTGTCTAATCTTACCTGCCAGGCCATAGGACTTAACTGTATTAATTCCCACTTCCAGTCTATTAGCTGTGCTTTAACTAGAGTATATCTTTTAGAATACCTTTCAGACTTGGGCAGTTGCAGAAGCACCTTCCAGGGCTGCTGTTGGGCATGTACATTGAGAGAGACTGCTGTTTTTCACAGATACAGAGCTGCCCAACCCCTCTGTTAGCAGGGCAACCAATCCCAGCACCAACCCAAAGCCAGGACATGCACCACTGATGCCCCAGGCTTGGCAGTGGCCTTGCACCTTGCATCAGTGCTGCATGAATTTTACTAGCACCCCGTTTGCTTCCTGGTTTGGAATAGGAATTTTTTATTTTTAAATCTCAAAAATTCTCAGTGGATGGAAAAAATATTTCCCACCCAGCTCTATTTGAAAAGAAGCAGCATGCTGGGACTTCCTCAACAACTATGTCATAAGCCTTGTCTACATTAGGTAAGGTCTACAAAAATATCCGCCATTGCTAGCACTAATTCAGTTGCTCTGATATTAGCAACACGGAAAATCCTCGCACAGAAGGCAACTTTTCATCACCATGTCAATCATTTATCCCTGGGTATGTAAGCAAATTATTTTCAGATTGGGAAGTTTGAAAAGTGAAACAAATAAAGGTGTTACTTTACAATAAAGAGTACTGATCTCTTTCATACAAAAACAGTACACTTACCATATAAAAATTCCGATACCACATTTGCAAATACACAGTGAATTGTGTATTTGCAACCCTGAGGGACTTTATTGTAAAAGCCATTTCTAATTCACTACTAATGTATCCTCTTGAGATGCTGTTCAATTCCATCAAACTCCCAAACACTTTACACCTAAATTCTATGATCTACGATTATAAAGGCTATCTGTAAAAATTATTTTTCCAGGGGAACACTGAGTAAAGATTATATTTTATATAGATATGTAAATGGTTAATTATATCAATATATAGATATATAAATGGTAAATGGAAGAAAGCTATGAAAAACATGCATGAAATATAATCATGCAATAAACAGACAAATGTAATATTTAAAATGCATGGTCCTCAGATGGCAAATAGAATAATCAATGGCCTATCTGTTATAATACAAGGCTATAATGCAATGTTACTTTCATTCACTGATGTAGGAGTGCCCACTATTTAACTTGTCTGGACACAGGTTATGTTTTTTTTCCTCTGTTTAACAGGATAAGGGACCTAATGAATTCACTGCTGTATCTCTTGGAGGGATATAAAGTCAAAGCAGTACTTTTGTTTCGATAACAAGTGACAAGATTTTTATCCCTTTACTCCCGCCAGGCAGCATCTTACTACACAAGGAGCCCCATTGACTACTTTCAGAGTAACAGCCGTGTTAGTCTGTATTCGCAAAAAGAAAAGGAGGACTTGTGGCACCTTAGAGACTAACCAATTTATTTGAGCATAAGCTTTTGTGAGCTACAGCTCACTTCATCGGATGCATCACGAAAACTCACGAAAGTTTATGCTCAAATAAATTGGTTAGTCTCTAAGGTGCCACAAGTACTCTTTTTCTTCTTCCATTGACTACTGATGATGTTGTTACACTGCAGGTCCAGCAGCTCTGCTCCCATGTAACTTCCATGGACAGCTAGAGCAGCACCTGCCACAGCTGCTGCAACAAGGGATGTACCGTGAGAGACTGTGCAGTTCTTCACAGACACAGAGCAGCACAGTCCCACTCTGTTTGAAGGGCAACCAATCGCATCTGCTCCCCAAAGCCAGGTCATTTGCTCCAGATGCTCCATATTTGGCAGTGGCCTTGCACATCACCATGGATGGTGGGGGAGCATCAGTGCAAGAAAGCATCGAATTTAGCCCTAAACACTTAGAATTACAAAATGTCAGACTACCGTTCCCTCAAAACATGATAGGGTGGATTTCTCAAATTGTCAAGGTATACACAGAGAGTAAAGACAGAAATATCAATCACATTCTGTCATTAAGCAAGTGCCCTTGCATTTGTTGTAAATTTCACCAGAGATTTAAAATAAAAACATAGATGTATAATATTTACAGTTTTGACAATGCTATAAACTCAACACATTTGTATTCAGTAATTTAGCTATATGGTGAGTTTGAAATATGTTGACATTTGCAGCACTTCAGATAGTAATCCATAATTCCTAATAATACTTCAGAGATTCTGCGAATCAGTGCCGTATTTGCCTTTAAACATGAATTGAGATAATTTGTTAAAAAGTTTAAGATCACCAAAGTTACAAACTATATAGAATCATAGAAATGGAGGGCTGGAAGGGACCTTGAGAGGTCATCTAGTCCAGCCCCCAGAACTGAGGCAGGACCAGTTTAACCTAAACAATCCCTGCCAGGTGTTTGTCTACTCTGTTTTGGAAAACTTCCAGTGATTTGCCCATATCTTTCATAAAGTATGGCATCCAGAATTGGACACAGTACTCCAGCAGAGGCCTCATGGGTGCGGAATAGAGTGGGACAATTACCTTCCCATGTCTTACATATGACACTCCTGCTAATACACCCCAGAATGATACTAGCCTTTTTTCACAACTGTATCCGCCTGTTGACTCATAGTCTATTCGTGATCTACTCTAACCCCAATATCCTTTTCAGCAGTACTACCACATAGCCAGTTATTTTCCTTTTTGTATTTGTGCTTTTGAGTCTTCCTTCCTAAGTGTAGTACTTTGCACTAGTCTTTATTGAATTTCATCTTCTCAGTTTCAGACTGATTCATCAAGGGTTGTTTTGAACTCTAATCCTGTCCTCCAAAGTGCTTGCAACCTCTCCCAGCATGATGTCATCTGCAAATTTTATAAGTATACTCTACTCCATTATCCACATCAATGAAAATATTGAACAGTCCCTGACACCTGAAGGACCCCACTTGAGACACCCTCCCAGTTTGACAATGAACCATTGATGACTACTCTGAGTTCAATACTCTTAGTTGTACACCCACCTTAACATAATTTCTACACCACATTTCCCTAATTTGCTCATGAGAATTTCAAGTGGGACTGTATAAAAACCATTACTAAAATCAAGCTATATTGCTACTGATTTCCTCTTATTGACTAAGCCAGTAACCCTGTCAAAGAAGGAAATTAGGTTGGTTTGGTACGATTTGTTCTTGACAATTCTGTGCTGGCTATTCCTTTTAACCCTATTAGCCTATAGGTGCTTACAAATTGATTGTTTAAAATTTGTGCGTCTATCTTTCCAGGTATTGAAGTTAGGCTGACTGGTTTATAATTCTCCAGATTCTCTTTGTTCCACTTTTTAAAGATATGTACTATGTTTGCCCTTTTCTGCTCAACAGGAACCTCACCCCTCCTCCATGAGTTCTCAAAGAAAATCGCTAGCTCTTCTGACAGTGCTTCACCTAGTTCCTTAGTACCCTAGAATGAATTTCATTAGGTCCTGCTGACTTGAATACATCTAACTTATTGAAATATTCTTGAACCTTTTATCTTTCCTTGTTTTGGCTTGCATTCCTTCCCTCTTGTTAATATTAACTGTGTTCAGTAACTGGTCACCATTAACCTTTTTAGTGAAGACTGAAGCAAAATAGGCATTAAACACCTCAGCTGTCTTGATGTTATCAGCTCTCCTTCTTCACTAAGTAAAGGACCTACACTTTACTTTGTTTTTTCCTTGCTCTTAACATATTTAAAGAATCTCTTCTTATTGTCTTTTATGTCCCTGGCTAGGTATAACTCATTTTGTCTCTACATGCTTGTGCTGTTCTTTTGTATTCCTCACTAGCAATTTGTCCAAGTTTCCACTTTGTGTATAATTGTATGATTACTTTCTGAGTTTCTCCAGATGGAGCTATAATTGCCTCTTACTATTCTTCCTATCTTTTCTTTGTTTTTGACTAGTTTGCAGTTTTGCCTTTATGTATAGCTTTAAAATCTTATGTACATTTTAAGTTGATTAATCATTTCTTGTTCTTTACATACAAAGATTTCAGTTCAGAGTTTTTGCTTCCCTTATAACAGTTGATCAGATCACTAAATTGATACTGTCTAGCACGTACTGATCAATGTTCTTGAGCTGTTTTTTTTTAGTTGTTGTTGTTTCCAAAAGGCTGATTACTCTGTCTTTGTTAGTCTCCTCTCTTACTTAGGTTCCATAATTCTACCCTATCCTGGTTCTTTTCCTCTTACCTTTCTGATAACAGTATCATTTTTGAGCAAATCTAAGTTCAGATTTGAAATACCTGTACTATCTGAAACCACAGTGCTTAGTTTAACTCAGAGAACAAAGGTCTGAGTTCCATGCAGGTTTACTGCCTGCAGACACTTTTGTAGAAATGCTTATGAATATATTAAAAAATCAAATGTCTTCAGAAAGAAAAAGATGTGCAAATGGCAGCATTTAGGAAAGACCTTAAATGGTTACCACTCATTAATTCTTGTAAAATTTTACTGACAACCTTAAAATTGTAGCGATTGGTTAATTTACAGATGTTTAGACAGCTTGTATTATGATGTTTGTTTTTCTGTTACTTTCCCACCATAATTTGTGAATGTGATATTATCAAAAAATATTTCAAAAATGTAACAGTGAGCATAGCCATTGATTGCAGGCAGCAAAATTTTTAATTAAAAAGAAATGCAGGGTGAAAAACGAAAACCATATAAATGAGATTTACAATTCAATTCAAATGAGTCAATGCAATGAGCCCCTACCGGGGATACTGTGCTGAAACATTAACTAATTTAAATGAGCTGAAAAGCATCTGACTAAATAACTCTTTTATCTGTGTTCCCCTGAAACAGTATTAATTAGTTTTCTTCATAACTCACTACACTACACCCTTAATGGGTCATTAGCATTTTTGTTATGTATACTATCCTTAAAGCTGATGCTCATCTGTGCTTTGTAAATTTTCCCTTTTGAAAATAAATAATTTCTATAGCTGCTTTCACTGAGTGCTATGTGAAACCATAAAAAGATAAGGCTGGAACAGATCCACCAGACCATTTAATCCACCCTCATTCATTGTTGTACTGTACACTGTCTACTCTTGAACATTGGTAGTGATGTTGTCCCTCACACCCTACCATGCAACGTTATTCAGTCGTCTAGCTCACCTTGTTATCAGATGCTTTTCTCCAGATCTAGAATATCTCCCTTTTGATTACCTCTTGTTATGGAAGCCCAGACTCATTTAGACTAGATTGGACCTCCAACCTGACATCTAGTCCCTCCAACACAAGACTGAAAGGACTGACTTAATTATTTCTAAACCATCAGAAAGGATCCAAAATGTTTTCCTAAATGTGCCAAACCACAGGTTTTCTCTTTTAAGTACCACAAATAACCGGAAAGGATTTTACTGTCCCTATGTTTAGATTCAGTTTTAAAACAACAAAGCAAAATAGTGAAAGTAGGACAGAGTAAGCTGGCTGCAGATGTTTGGATAACTATGAGTCATAAACTTGCATAAGGGAAATTTGTTTGGTTAGTCCCTGGCTCAAACATGTCATTTTATACAGGGGCAAACAAAACAAACAAAAGAATTATTGACACCTAAATAAAGCCTGATGCCTTATATATAGTTCTGACTTCACAAAACTTCATCACTGAAGCAGCTCAGACTGTAAATAGGTTGGAGATGCCGTGACCAAATGCACCTCTGTATTTGCATCCTACACATTACTATAATCTTAGTACAAAATATGCTTTGTGATAGCATTGATCAGTGATAGCACTGATAACTCACTGATCAATAATATCAGGGTGAAATGTATGTAGCAACATTATACATAAATTATGAATTGCCCATGACTGATGTTAGTAGCACATGTTTAAACCCACAGAGCCCTGATTAGGCAAGAGTTGTTATGCAGGTCTATCTTAAACAAAGGAATGTGTGTTTACTTCAATTTACATATAAATAGTAAAAAAAAAAAAAGGGGGGTCCTTGACACAATGAGAAAGACAAGGCAAATCTGCATTTCAGCATACACAGGGGAGAAGAAAGAGTATGGGTGGACCTTCACCCCCAGACTATGTTGCCTTCTTTATCATTTGAATAAAGAAAAGGAGTACTAGCGGCACCTGAGAGACTAACCAATTTATTTGAGCATAAGCTTTCGTGAGCTACAGCTCACTTCATCAGATGCTTATGCTCAAATAAATTGGTTAGTCTCTAAGGTGCCACAAGTACTCCTGTTCTTTTTGCGAATACAGACTAACACGGCTGCTACTCTGAAACCTGTCATTTGAATAAATTTTGCTTTAGGGATAATCCTCAAGAAAAATGAACTTCATAGGGTAATTGGACTATAGAAGTGAGGGGCAAAAACACCCCATGTATTCTCTCTTTTTATCTCTCCCTATCTCTCTCTCTTTCAGCTAAGACAAGGGAATCAGCCATTTTGACTTTGGGAGAGATCCTTACCTGAAATTTGGTCAGCCCTGTTGGTGGAAACCTGTGGTAAGGCTTTTACCTTGACCTAAGTCAAGTTTGTTACATTTTAGTACAAGAAAATATTTTATTTTTATTTCTCTGGTAACTATTTCTGACTTCAATGCCCTTTACTCATACTCACTTAAAATCTCTCTTTGTAGTTAAATGAACTTGTATTATACTCAAACAAATCCAGTGTTATGTTTAAACTGAAATGTTGGGTAACTCCACTTAGAGCAGCAAACTGTTGTATATTGACCCTTTACCAGGGCAATAGACTCATAATACCTGAAATGTCCAGGAGAGGGCTGTGCAGAACACACATTTTGGGGGAAGATTCAGGACTGAGAGTGTGTTGGGGTCTTCCTGCAGGTAGTAACCCAGGCTGGTGGGGTCAGTATTGGTAGCAGGCTGCAGCTATACACAGACACTCAAGCTGTGATGTGCATGCTGTTTGTAAGACACCCACATTGGGAGCTACAGCAGCAAAGCATTGTGATACACCCCAGGTTGCAGAGCAGGTGGTGACAACACCTCACTGGTTTAGATTGCACCCCAGCATGTGACAGATACATAGAAAACTTTAATTTTCAGTACTGCAGTCTATTAACTTTCATGAGTATGAATGCTTACAACCAGCCAACCCACCCATGATCATAACTTTGCACAGGCTCTGGTAAGAATGACTTTTTCCTTTTGCAAACTCAAGTGCCGACACACGCACAAATGGGACAGATTAGGACTAGAGCGTGCCGTCTATTTTGATTTGATTAAAAGTTTAATTTATAGATCTCATTTGTTTTGAAACAAACAAAAACAGAGATGATAATTTTGCAAATACCACTGTAGCCTTTGGTTAGTATCAATTAGCTTAAAATGCAAATGAAGATGATTTTTTATCTGGTTTGACAGGATCAGTTTGTTACTTGTTCATCTTGGTAGACTGCTTCCTTCTACACTGTTGATTTTTAAAAAATCTAAACTATGTCATTAGTTTCAAATGTAAAGCTAATAAAAAAGATCAAGAGTACTCAGCATTCTCAACTGGGGGCAGATTGTCAGAAAAGTTGGGCTCTCAATAAGGCACCTAAGTGAAATGGAAAGATTTTCAAAAGTGCTCAGCGTCCAGTAGCTCCCATTGTTTTGTTGGGTATTGAACATTTTTTTTAAACTCTGGCCATTTTATTTAAGTGCCTAAATGGGAACTGAACTCTTTTGAAAATGTGGACATTATTTGGCTGCCTAAATGGGAGCTGTTTTGAAAATCTGATCCTAATATTAACCTTGGATATGAATGAAAAACAATGCAAGTTGGATACCTGTCTTAGGCATTTTTGAAAAATCTCGCTCTTTGTAAAAGGAATCAAACAGATGAAAACATTTCTTATAAGATAAGATTACATCTGCCACATGGCTACTTCATTTTCTTCCCAAGACTTATATAATCTTCAGCCAGTTAATTCCCTACTGTAGGCCACAGAATGGAAATATAGAAAACAAGAGCATGGTTGCCAATGTGTTTTCAAAATATTTCAAAATAATTTGTTTTAAAACTCCTAACAAAACAATCACAAACCAAAATGTATGACTTTTAGCAATTGATTAAATATCCTCTGAGAGATCCAAATTACTTAGATTTAATAAGTTAGGAACAGAATCTTCAGGTATAGATACAAGAACAAGAGTGTTGTCAGTATAAAAGCATGACCACGTGGTCCATTTGGCCTAGCCCGATGTGATGCATATATTGATTTGTACAGATAGCAATAGCTAAACAATAGCTAGGAGTAGGTCAAACAGCAAAGGCAAGAGGAGGCACACCTTGCAGAACATTAAAAAGACCTCTACTGTTGACCTATGATTAAGGCTGATTCAGCAGAAAATTATATTTCTGGCACACTGGTCCCAGCATAGGTTACAATGCATGGGCCTTGACAAAACTGACTATTGATGGAGATGTCTCCCAGAGTCACACTGGCTCATATGTGTTGGGACTGTCCCGGGATACAATCCTTGTGGCTAGAAGTAGGCAGGAGGATTAATATAATGCATACACCTCCTTAAAAATTACTTCCCAGAACTGTGTTTTTGGAAATAACACATCATCTTGGAAACCCTATAATTCAGATAGTTAGGTTCCCTGGAGCAGTGATTATAGCGAAATGAGACATACAGCCTAGCAACAAGGGCAGGCTGCCTCCAGGGATAGAATCCTGGCACAGCAACTTGGCTGCCCTGGCAGCTACAGAGTGGCTGACAAATCAGACAAGACGTTAACCACAGACACATTTGAAAAGATTTGGTCTGATTTTTTAGAAATCGTTAATTACTTCCTAGTGGATAGAAAGAGATGTCACTCTCCTTTCTCCCACCCTGTCCTCCTTCCTTCCTTTCCTTCCTACTCCTTCACTTTTTTTTGTTTTGTTTTGTTTTGCTTTTTTGTTTTGTTTTGTTTTTTATCCCCTCCCCAGCTTACTTATTGGGAAAAATAAAAATAAACTAGTCACACAACCACATGCTGTACTATGAAATACATGCTGCTTTCTGAAAACTTAATCTGGTCCCTCTATAATTTTAGAATATATAAATCAGAGATGTAATCTGGGATCAAATAGTGGCATGTGTCATTTAACAGCATTTTCAAAGGTTTATCAAATTGTCAACCACATTGTAACCACTGTGTACAATATAACAGGTTTCAGAGTAGCAGCCGTGTTAGTCTGTATTCGCAAAAAGAAAAGGAGGACTTGTGGCACCTTAGAGACTAACAAATTTATCTGAGCATAAGCTTTCATGAGCTACAACTCACTTCATTGGATGCATTCAGTGGAAAATACAGTGGGGAGAATTATATACACAGAGAACATGAAACAATGGGTGTTACCATACACACTGTAAGGAGAGTAAAAAGAAAAGGAGTACTTGTTGCACCTTAGAGACTAACCAATTTATTTGAGCAAAAGCTTTCATGAGCTACAGCTCACTTCATCGGATGCATGTAAGGAGAGTGTGCTTCATAATATGTGCTTCATAATAAGGCTGCTTGCAGGAACAGTTTCAAAAAATTCTAACACTCTCTTTAAGACAAACTTAGTCCCTGGCAATCTGATATTTTATAAAAAGAATAAATATAATAATGTGAGTCAAATGGCATTGAATAGACTTCCCTTTTACATCTGAGATAACAACAACTAAGAAAACAATGTAAAAGAAAAGTACTGGAAGGGAGCTCCAACTTGATTTTGCAACTCTCATACAACACCCATTTATTCTAACAATCTTTAAAGGGCCACATTCCATATGAATCTTTTTTTTTTTTAAAGTTGCCTTATGAGGTGGGCCTGTCATAGTGCTGCTATACTCAAGTGTTCAAAAATGATGAGTCAAGGCCCCAAACATTGCAGGATTGGCTTAAAAATAAGTAATATATTTAGGGAGGTTTTTTTATTTGCTTTCTGCTCCCTGAGCCTTTGTCGTAATAGTGTAGGCCAAATTCCCAGATCAGTAGATACTAAGAAACAAAACATTTCTGGGAAAAAGTTGCTAAAATTATTTTCTGTCATAATTTGAATGTGCTGCATCTGAAAATGATGCTTATCAAGCTATGTTTTGAACTTTAAGGTAAGTAAAAACAAAAGAAAATGGCTACCATTTGTAACTTAAAAAAATAAATAGAAAGTAATGGAGAGGGACTAAATATGGAATACATTCCTAATTTGCAATACTGTGCTATCAGAAAATGGAGGGAGAGATCTCAGTTGAAGATTGTACTCTGCTTCCTCTGGTCAAGTGATGATATTCACTTTGAAGAGAGCTGTAGCTCACAAAAGCTTATGCTCAAATAAATTTGTTAGTCTCTAAGGTGCCACAAGTACTCCTTTTCTTTTTTGCGGATAGAGACTAACACGGCTGCTACTCTGAAACTTTAATTTTTGTTGGTTTTGCAGTAAGGACAATTTAAGATTAAGTAAACTAACCACTTTTCAGGTATTTTTGATTATGTGAAGCATTAAATGCACTGCTGTACATTATACAAAGTATCATACACAACATAACAGGTATCATTAAACAATTACAACCCATACTCGATGGGGACTATATCCTGAAAGAAATCTTTCCTAACCCCCCTCTTCTGGCCTTCAAACAATCCCCCAGCCTCACCAAACTCCTCATCAGAAGCAAGCTCCTCACAGACCAGGACACATCAACTCAAAGCAGCATCAAAACCTGCCATAACAGATGCAAAACCCATAGACACATCACCATTGCTACAATGATCAATACCCCCCAATGCATATTTCAAGATCTATGGATCCTACACATGCCTATCACAACATGTGTTGTACCTAATCCAGAACTCTAAGTGCTCCAATAACAACTAGGTGGGTGGAACCTGACAGTCACTACAGCTCTCGAATGAACTCATGAAAAAAAGTAATAATGCCATATTGACTGTGGACGAACACTTCTCACAAAACAATCACTTCATCTGTAACCTTATCCTCAAAGGAAACCTGCACAACACCTTCAAAAGATGAGCCAGGGAGCTTAAAATCATAATTTTGCTAGATACTAAAAATCATCGACTTAATAAAGATACTGGATTTATGGCTTATTACAACTATCTAACCCCTCCCCCCACCTTTTCTGTCTTCTGACTGCAGACGTGTTAATGGGCCACTTCATCTTGAATGGTCCCTTAGAATATGTGTTAACTACTCATGCTAAACAATCTATTCTACCTTGAATTTAGCAGTGACACTCGAGTACCTTTCCCAGACCTCATGAAGAGCTCTGTGTTGCTTGAAAGTTTGTTTCTTTCACCAACAGAAGTTGGTCCAATAAAAGAATACATCACCCACCTGTCTCTCTAATAAACTACATCATACTATGCATTTCCATAATTTCTCCTCTATTAGCCCTAACCACTAACTTAACCTAAAGCTTACTCTTGGTTACAGTGTAAGGGGGTTGAGTATTGATTTAGATACCTGTCACATAAGCTACATCACCTTGATCAATCAAACCTTCAGCCCTCATTTGGTTGTGCTGATCACAACACGTCTTCCATTCTTCTCTTATCCTGGCCTTCCTCTTCCATGTGCGGCCATGCATTTTCACAATAAAATCTTCCCATCTCTTTGGAGGTCAGTCGAGTTGTTTCAGTTCCCATGGGTACCACTCGGTGACAGCTGTAGTCCATTGATTGTCAGTGAGTCTAACTATATGCCCAGCCTATCACATTTTACTGTACCTGCTTTCAATAATGTCCGGCACTCCACTCTGCTGTCTGATCACTTCACTGGGGAGTCAGTCGCGGATTGAAATCCCCAGAATTCTTCTTTCCATCGCCCTCTCCGTGACAGACAGTTGTTGCTCCTCTACCTTCGTCAACGCCCATGTTTCGCTGCCATACAACATTGCCGGCAGTACTGTTGAATTGAAGAAGTTGGCACGTGTTGCCTTGTGGATTTTTCCTTGGAGAACATCCCTGATAGAATTGAATGTGTGCCAGCCAGCTTTCTTTCTTCGTGAGACTTTGCCATCCTGATCGTGGCGCACATTAATTTCTTGGCCCAAATAGACATAGTTGTTCAACTTCTTCTATTTGTTCTCCCTTGACTATTATTTGGGCTTTTGGCAAGGCATAAGACAGCATACATTTCATTTTAAAGCAGTTCACTTTCAGTCCGTCTTGGCTGCTTTTTTTGTTGAATTCTCACAGCATTTTCTGTAGTTTGATAGTGTTTTCGGCAAGCAACGTGATATCATCCGTGAATCTGAGGTGGTTTAATTGCTCTACATTGACACTGATTCCACCCTTCCAATTCATCTGCCTCATTACCATTTCAAGGCAGGCTGTGACGAGTTTCGGTGAAACCATGTCTCCTTGCTTCACACCTTTTTTGACTGGGATAAGAAGGGGAGTGTATAACAGAGTTATATCCACAGCGCAGTCAGAGTTTACTTCCTTTAATAGTTTGATATAATTTGTGTTGATGCCCTGTTCCGCAAGAGCTTTCAGCACTGCAATGAGCGCTATGTTGTCAAACACATTTTCATTGTCAGCGAAGGCAATGCATAAAGGGAACACACAAATAAGCTACATACTGGTAAATATGTATAATTTATTTGTTTTAAAACAATATTCATGTAGTAGTAGTTATATTTCTCATCAGGTGTTCCATAGATGAAATATGAAGGCAGTCTTGAACCTGAACATCACTCAACAGGATCTTCTGAACAATGCATTATTTGCCAACTAGTGAAAAAGGGCACTGTTTTTGCTTTAGTGAACAGGAATTGTCTACAAGAGGCAACCAGTGCAAGATACATTTGGATTTTCAAAATAGGGATGCATCTGATTGAAGACCTGTTAGAATTCTGTCTGAATGCAAGCAGTCATTACCTTGCTGCAAAAACCTGTTATACAATGTTTACACGAGGGTAAAAGTAGCAGACTTTGTAAATCTTTTCATTTCAGCACTCATACATGAGGCTTCATGATAAGATGGCAGCTCCCATGAGTGGAGCACCAGCACTGAGGGAGATAACTTGTTCTGGAAGGATATATAGGGGGAACGGAGGAGGTGTTGTACTGTATGTCAAAAACATACACACTTGCTCTGAGGTCCAACAGGAAGTGAGCAGTTGACATACTAAAAGTCTCTGGGTGAAGATAAAAATGTAAAAGAATAGTAGCAATGTGATGGTGGGGGTCTATTATAGACCACCAAATCAAGAGGAAGTGAATGAGGCATTCTACAAGCAGGTAACAAGATTAGCTAGCATATATGAGCTAGTATTAATGGGGAATTTTAACTTCCCTGATATCTATTGGAAGACTATTACCACAAAACATATGTCCTACAAGTTCCTGGCATGTGTAGGGGACAACTTTCTGAGTCAGAAAGCTGAGGAAACAAGGGGTCATCCATTTTTGATCTGTTATTGACCAGCAGGGATGAATTAGTTGTGAACGTGAAGGTGGTCAGAAATGTTGGAGGAAGTGATCATGATCTCATAGAATTCAAGATCCTAAGGAAAGTAGGACATGAGAACAGCAAAACAAGGACACTGAACTTCAGAATGGCAGATTTAAACGAACTCAGTAGGCAAGATCCTATGGAAAGACTAATTAGGTAGAAAAAGATTTGAAGGAGATGGGCAGTTCCTAAAATATGTAATACTAGGAGCTCAACATCAAGCTATTCCAATGCATAGGGAAGATAAGAGCCACAGGACGCCAATGTGGCTGCACAAGGAACAATCTAAAATTCTCAAGGGATACATACAGGAAATAGAAACAGGGGCACGTCACCAAGAAAGTATACATGGGAACAGAGTGAGTATGTAGGGACAAAAATCAGGAAATGCAAGACAAAGAATGAGTTACACCTGACAAGGAATGTGAGAGACAGGAAGGGGTTTTTTAAATATGTCAGACAAAAAAAGATCAGGAACAGTGTGGGTCTGTTGCTGAATGAATATGATGATAGAAAGGCAGAGCTGCTCAATGCCTACTTTGCTTCAGTCGTCTCACAAAAAATAACATGTGACTGGACAACTAGGACAATAAAGGGGAAGGGATACAGATCAGGATAAGTAAAGAACATGTCAGATCTATTAATTGAATGATGTCAGATTGGAAGGAGGTCTCAAGTGGGGTTCCACTGGGATCTGTTCTGGGTCTGGTGTTGTTTAACATCTTTATTAATGACCTGGATGTAGGAATAGAGAGCAGACTGATCACATTTGCAGCTGATACAAAGCTAAGGGTGTTGCCAACACTTTGAAGGGTAGAGCTAAGATTCAGAGGGATCTTGACAAATTAGAGAACAAAATAAAATTTAAAGAAATGTAAGGTGCTACACTGAGGGAAGAAAATCCAAATGCATGGTAACTGGTGTTGCAGCAGCACTGCTGAGAAGGATCTGGGAGTTGTGGTGGATTACAATCTCAATATGAGTCAACAATGTGATGCTGTTGCAAAAACAACAACAAAAACACAAATGCAGTTACAGATTGTATTAACAGAGGCATAGCATGCAAGTCACAAGAGATGATAGTACCACTCTACTCGGTGCTGGTTAGGCTTCAGCTGGAGTACTGTGTCCAGTTTTGGTCACCAATGCACAGAAAGGACGTAGAGAAACTTGAAAGGATCCAACAGCAAGTGACAAAGGTGATCGAAGGGATTGAATGCAAGCCACATGAGCAAAGGCTGAAGGAACTGGCTATGTTTAGTTTTGAAATACGAGATTAAGGGAGAACATGATAGTGGTCTTCTAATACTTGAAAGGCTGCCATAAAAAGAAAAGATGGAGAACAGTTGTTCTCTCTTGACACAGAGGGCAGGACAAGAAGAAATGGGTTCAAACTACAGCATAGCAGATTAAGATTAAATTTTAGGGGAAAATTCCTAACTGTAAGAACAGTAGGACAATGGAACAGGCTGCCTAGGAAGGTCATGGAAGCTCCTTTACTGGAGGAGTTCAAAAAGAGGCTGAATAGCCATCTGTCTTGAATGGTATAGACACAACAAATCCTGCATCTTGGCAGGGGGTTAGACCAGATGACCTTCATTGTACTTTCTAACCCTATGGTTCTATGCCAGCCTGGTGCTCTACTTGCTTACTGGTATACTTGCTGGTACACTGTAACCACAATTCACCATTTAAAGAAGTACAAGTTATGCCAGTTTCCCGCCCCCCCCCCCCCCCCCCAGTTTGGCATCAGCTGTGGTTCCCTGAAACTCACCTCTACTGCAGGACAAAATTATTTTTCATTAAAAAGAATAACAGCTGCAAACAGAGACTTCATATTACTGTTGACATCAGTGCTTTCTTCTGCTTTTGATAGTGCCATGTCTTCTGCTGCTTTTAAGGGTATGTGTGATGATTCATTCCTGCAAATAGGATTGCTAAAAAGGACATCCATATCCCTCAGTTCATCTTCAATAAGTGTATTACGAGCCTTTCTGCTAAACGTTTGTTCCTCTTCAATCCTGTTCAAAGCACGTATTTCTCCATACTTAGCCTCTGCATTGGCCATTGCCACCACTTTCCCGTCCATTACTGCCTCTCTGAAGCAATTTATGAACTCCAGCTGAGCCAGCCAGTGTGCAGGAGTAAAATCAGAATTTGTTGCTTTTACCTTTTAACGCAACACATTACACACATTTTCAGTGTAGCACACCGAATGTCATATGCCTGGGCATCTTTGGGTCAATGCACTCAGTTTATTTTCCATGCAACATTCTCGGTAAGAATGACTGCTTCATACAGATTCTCACCTGTCTGACATGTTGAAACTGTGCTTAATGGATGTCCTTGGGCTTATCACAGAGGAAGCATCTGTACTCAAGATGCATGCCATGGGACCTAGTATAAGGCAAGTCTTTCCGACAGCTAGCACTTGCCCCAGCATCTTCAACTTGTTCCTGGTTCTTGATGTAGTTCCTCTCCAACTTTGCCAAGTTCAGTTTATGGGTGCACTTCTTAGAGCATGTAAGGTGCCAACACACATCGTGTTTAATCAAATTCTACACAGTGGTATTCTCCAAAGTTTCAGCTACTAGTTGATACTCTGTCTCCCTACTGATGCATAACAATGAGCAAGACCAAAGTGAAACAAAGGACTTTGTAATAAATTATTTTGGGATTGTAATTATGTTATATAATGTATACTATGTCCATACCGTTTGCAGATGGATTCTGGGAATTTCTTGCTGATGTCTTAACCAGTGCCTCATTACAACTTTTAGAATAATAAACAAATCTGATAATCAATACCATGTCTCAGCTTTTTTGCAGATGATGGCATATCAGCTTGAAGCACTCCTTCCATTTATATAATCTAACGTTAAAAAATTAATCTGGTATCATGTTCTGAGCATTAACTGTACTGTCAGTGGACAGCTCCAAGTTAACTTTGTGAGGGCTGCATATTTGACATGCCTGTGTTAAAGTATAATTAATACATTGTTTTTTAAACCTTTTATTGAATATATAGCTACATAACTGTTCTGGGTCTGTCATGTTTGGTACCATTGTGTTTGTGGGAAAAAGAGCTTTCGAATGATACCCAAGCTGACCCGTTTCAGGCCACCCTATATTATCAAAATTTCCACCGAGAGACCTGGATTGGGTGGGGTGGGGGTTGGGGGGGGAGTGAGTTCCCCGCGTTGCACGCTGCAGAGGATGACACAATTTAAATTTATGTTTCTGTAGATTTTTATGACTCAGATGACACTTTCCTCTCCTTTCCATCATTTACTTGTCCACAGAATTACACTTGGTCCCAGTCTGAATAGAGGAAAATAACATTTTCCTAGAATCTTACAATCCCAATGATCTGAAAGTTTACTTCTAACAGCTATACAA
The DNA here is from genome assembly GCF_965140235.1 of Caretta caretta. Taxonomy (NCBI): domain Eukaryota; kingdom Metazoa; phylum Chordata; order Testudines; family Cheloniidae; genus Caretta; species Caretta caretta. The sequence continues at coordinate 67,688,950 of NC_134216.1, read as the reverse complement.
TTTTCAGAAAGAAATGTGATTGGAAAGTCGACTGTGTCCCTTTAATAATCATATGTTAAGACAGCTTGATAAAGTGATAGGATTTACCTAGGGTCCCATGAAAACAAACAATTACAATAAAAAAAATGAATGTAATGCACACAAATCATTTTGACTATGGAAATATCAATAATGATGACACTGAACTGCCTATGAGAAGATAAGCACTTTATTGCAGTTTGGCAAACTTTTACCAATCTGGGGACTAAAAAGTTATGCAAATACATGTTAGAAAAATGTGATGACTGTATATTCAAACAGCAAGCAGAGATCGATTTTGTCTACTTTAGGGTTTGCTACCTAATACCAATACACAAAATTCCCACTCAGTAGAATAGGTTACATACCTGTTGCATAATATGTTTAATACTATTACTTACAATGAGTAAGCTCCACCTCAACACGAGGCCCAACATAAGGTATATGCCACAAAAGAACAATACTGCCTTAGCATGGTAAGGGCAAGATGAACTAAATACATGTTTTCTGTTACTAATTTCTATGGTTGTACATGAATAATACCATGTAACAACGTGTCAGATACGTGAGTTTTTTTCTTCAAATGCTCCAAAATTTCACTTGGTCTTAACATTAAACTAACGGGTGTCCTTTGCTTTTCTTTTAGAAGACTGTTTTTATTTTCACTACATCATTTATCAGAGATCTTTGTTCAAAAGAAGCAACTAAATATAACTGATAAGGATGCTAATCATTTCTCAGATAATTCCTTTAATACTCTGGTGGATTTCACCTGGCCCTGATTCTTGTAAGTTCATTTCCCCTACAAAGTGCTTAATTTTTTAATAATTGTGCTACTTCCATCATCTGCTTTTTCCATAGTTAATTGGCAAAAGGTGTAGTCTTTCAGCCATTTTTTGTCAATGGTTCTTTCTTGCTCTAGATATATTTGGCCTAGTTCACTAACGAATGCCTCCAGGTCTTCCCCAGATTCTCTCCTGTGCTAATATCCATGGGAGGCAAGAGATGGTGGAGGATCAAGAATTTGTTGCCACTCCATTCTCTGGGCCAATCTGTGTTGACCATGGCACAGGCAGGATCTGCTATAATTTATGACAGCTGGTTATAGTCCTCAAGGGATTTTACACCAGCTGGGATGGCATAAACCTAGAGCAGGGATAGGCAACCTTTGGCACGTGGCCCACCAGGGTAAGCCCCTTGGCGGGCCGGGCCACTTTGTTTACTTGCCGAGTCCGCAGGTTCAGCCGATCGCAGCTCCCACGGGCCGCGGTTCGCCGTCCCAGGCCAATGGGGGCTGCAGGAAGCAGCGCGGGCTGAGACATGTTCTGGCTGCCACTTTCTGCAGCCCCCATTAGCCTGGAGTGGTGAACCACGGCCAATGGGAGCCACGATCAGCCGAACCTGCGGATGCAGCAAGTAAACAAACTGGCCCAGCCCACCAGGGGCCTTACCATGGTGGGCTGCATGCCAAAGGTTGTCGATCCCTGACCTAGAGTAATGCTGAATCATGCCCATTATCTAAATAAATCTACTGTCACAACTGATCATATTCATGCATCTTTCACTAGTTCATGTATATTTATCGTATGGTAGGGCGCTTTTTATGGCATGCTAGCATATTTACAAACTGGGGAGAGAGAGGGGAGAAGGGGGAACAAAACCTTAGTCTTATATGCAATACACAAACTGTTCTTTATACAGTATCTTTTTTTAAAAAAAAACAAGTGTTTTAAAAATGCATTATTGAATTTCTAAATGTGAAATATTATGTCAAGTCCTGTCATCAACATCAGGAAATAAATGATTATTGCACCTAAAATATGCCTAAAAATTGAGACTGTGTACAGAAATTAAATGATTATTTTTAAAAAGGAATGATAAACCATCCTGAAGAAAAATCTAGAGTGTTCTGTTTCACTTACTTTCCTGATGGGTGTATTTGGACAGTTAAAACTATAATGTTAGAAGATCTCCAGAGAGATATATTTTTTGAAAGACTAAGAAGGCAATTCACTGACAGAGGAACTGGCAGAGAATTGTGCTGGGAAAAGTCCAACAGTGAATTTCACCTGTTGGACTATTTCAGCATTATATCAGTTTCAACATTCCAAGTCAAACTCCAAGGAATTTATTTTCCTCTTGAACAGCTTGTGTCTATTTTTCGGTAATTTTTAAACAATTTCACTATCCTGGTTAGCATCATATGTTCTCTGTTAATCTTATCAACATGTGGACAGCTCATGGAATTTACGAAAACGGATGTTTTAGGGGTTTAAGCTAAAGAAAATGTATTTGCAGTTAAGATAAATCAAGTAAAATATAATCAGGAGTGGTACTGTATCTTTTTAAAACAATTCTATTTTTATGCACTGTGAACATACTCACAAACCCACCATCATTAACTACACAGGGTCTCATTCACTCCTTTACTGAAGTGTAATTCTGTGAATTTCAATGGAGTAAGAGCAGTGTAAACCTGGACCAGTGCAGTGGAGAAATCAGACCCATATTTGGTGAAATCAATATATCTAACAAATCCAGCAGTTAGTTCATTGAACAGTCATTCAATGATTGCGATGAAAAAGTCAACATTTAGCAATATTAGACAGTTGCCAGGTATTTCCTTTCTAAAAGTAGGAAAACCAATGGTATCTTAGACATGGGAGAAGGGGGGTGGAGGAGTGGATGCCTTCAAGGAGGCACAATTGATACAGATGCTCTGATGGGGCAATCTCCTTCCACTGGAACTGAAGCAGAGGTTGAGGTGTGCAGCCCCAACTCCCTGCCCCCTTTGAGGTAACATGCATCCCTGCAGTCCCAAAGAGGAAGCAGTCCCTACACTCGCCAAAGCATAGGAGTTGCTATTATCCCTGGTCTTCGTATAAGGTGCATAAGGTAGTGGAAGATTCCCTGAGCCGTCTTCTCTACACAGCACCTACGAAAAGGTCCATCACAACCTGTCTCATTGTGTGGGCAAACACTGATTTTATTAGTAATTTAAAGGTTGCTCTATGACACATATAATATCTGAGTAGCTCACATATTAGATATTAAGGAATTTATCTTCGCATCAGCTACTCCTGAGTAGAAACTTATTGTGAATGATTTGAGGAGCACTTTGCATTACTCTTGTAATTATTCCATTATGTAAGTTACTCAGTTCCATATTTGTATTGCTTACATTTTATTTATGTCAGTGGAGTGCCCTCTTTTTGGTAAGGCACCTCACTTTCCCTTGTCTTTAGTACTCTTTGGTTTTGATAAATGTCATAGAATCAAAGAATATCAGGGTTGGAAGGGACCTCAGGAGGTCATCTAGTCCAACCCTCTGTTCAAATCAGGACTAATCCCCGATTTTTGCCCCAGATCCCTAAATGGCCCCCTCAAGGATTGAACTCACAACCCTGGATTTAGCAGGCCAATGCTCAAACCACTGAGCTATCCCTTCCCCCAATTCAACAATGCTGTAAACTTCCCAACAATACAACCTTTGTATTTGTCCAATTATATTACGCACGCACACACGCACCCTATACATGTAAACTTGACCAGAACTTCTACAGGGTATACATATTTGCATGTTTCCTTTCTCTAAAGACCTATGGCAGTCACTTCAGATCAAGTACTATGCTCACCTTAATGGCAGAAAACCAGTTTAAAATGCTCAGACAATGACAAATGGCTGAACAGATTTTTCTCAAATTTTTCAAACACTTTTATTTCATGGACAAAACCCACATGAGATGCATCAACCCAAAATATATTTGGGAATAAAGTTGTGTACAACTGAAATGCCACTGCTGGTGTGCTGTATTATAAAGAGACAAATTTAAAACCTTAAATGTATTTATGTATGACTGGACTTTAATGAAAAGTTTGGGATCTCTGTGTTTGTTTTCACCATTTTTTACCACTTTTTAATATATGCATAACATTCAAGTAAACTGTCAGATTAATAAAAACAAAAGCCTGAGGGCATTACCAAATTAATTTTCAATTTCTACAGTAAAGCCTCAAAGAAAGTGCTTTACAGTAGAAATTACAAAGCAATTATTGGCAAATCTAATCCATCATTAAAATAATATAGACAATTGTGTGCATTATTTTTGAGTAACAAAAGTATTAAGAGCACTTTGCATTACTCTTGAAATAATTCTATTATGTAAAAAGAACAAGAGTACTTGTGGCACCTTAGAGAGACTAACCAATTTATTTGAGCATAAGCTTTCGTGAGCTACAGCTCACTTCATCGGATGCATAGAATGGAACATATAGTAAGAGATAGATAGATAGATAGATAGATATAGATATAAGTTGGAAGTTACCATACAAACTGTGAGAGGCTAATTAGTTAAGATGAGCTATTATCAGCAGGAGAAAAAAAAACTTTTGTAGTGATAATCAAGATGGCCCATTTAGACAGTTGACAAGAAGGTGTGAGGATACTTAAGGAAATAGATTCAATATGTGTAATGACCCAGCCACTCCCAGTCTCTATTCAAACCCAAGTTAATGGTATCTAGTTTGCATATTAATTCAAGCTCAGCAGTTTCTCCTTGGAGTCTGTTTTTGAAGCCACGCTCTAAGATACAACCGCATTTGCTCCAACCCCTCAGACAGAGACAAACACCTACAAGATCTCTATCAAGCATTCTTACAACTACAATACCCACCTGCTGATGTGAAAAAACAGATTGACAGAGCCAGAAGAGTACCCAGAAGTCACCTACTACAGGACAGGCCCAACAAAGGAAATAACAGAACGCCACTAGCTGTCACCTTCAGCCCCCAACTAAAACCTCTCCAGCACATCGTCAAAGATTTACAACCTATCCTGAAAAATGATCCCTCACTCTCACAGATCTTGGGAGACAGACCAGTCCTTGCTTACAGACAATCCCCCAACCTGAAGCAAATACTCTCCAGCAACCACACACCACACAACAAAAACACTAACGCAGGAATCTATCCTTGCAACAAAGCCCGATGCCAACTCTGTCCACATATTTATTCAAGTGACACCATCATAGGACCTAATCACATTAGCCATGCCATCAGGGGCTCGTTCACCTGCACATCTACCAATGTGATATATGCCATCATGTGCCAGCAATGCCCCTCTGCCATGTACATTGGCCAAACCGGACAGTCTCTATGCAAAAGAATAAAGGGACACAAATCTGACATCAGGAATCAGGACATCAGGAATCAGGAATTCAAAAACTGGTAGAAGCACACTTCAACCTCTCTGGCCGCTCAGTAAAAGATCTAAGGGTGGCAATTTTGCAACAGAAAAGCTTCAAAAACAGACTCCAAGGAGAAACTGCTGAGCTTGAATTAATATGCAAACTAGATACCATTAACTTGGGTTTGAATAGAGACTGGGAGTGGCTGGGTCATTTCACATGTAGAATCTATTTCCCCATGTTAAGTATCCTCACACCTTCTTGTCAAATGTTTAAATGGCCCATCTTGATTATCACTACAAAAGTTTTTTTTTTCCCCTGCTGATAATAGCTCATCTTAACTAATTAGCCACTCACAGTTTGTACGGTAACTTCCAACTTATCTGTATGTATATATATCTTACTGTATGTTCCAATCTATGCATCCAATGAAGTGAGCTGTAGCTCATGAAAGCTTATGCTCTAATAAATTTGTTAGTCTCTAAGGTGCCACAAGTACTCCTGTTCTTTTTGCGGATACAGACTAACACGGCTGCTACTCTGAAACCTGTCTATTATGTAAGCCACTTATTTATCTTAAGTATGATTTATTTATTTTAATTTAGTGTCCTCTTTAGTTTCCCATTTTCTCTAGTTTTACTATATCATATATAGAAAATTCCTGGGTTCTGATGAAATTTCATTCAAGAATACTTTAGACTTCCCCAAAGTACAACCTTCCTTCATTATTGGCAAGCTGTATGTATGCTGACTCAGATGTACATTTAATCATCACTGTTCTCTCTTTGCTCTTTCCGAAGAAATATCTCATTTTCTCATGAATCTCAACATCCAGAAATTTGCTGCCAAGTTTAAATGATGGCAACTGAAATCAAAGCAAATCCTCTTGGATATAAATTCCACTTTGTGCATGTCTAATTAAATGGATAGCGTTAAACAGATACAGTGAAACTATTCCATTGCTGTTCAATCTGGGACTTCGCTGAGTGATGTTCAGACATTGGTTGTGCCATACCACATAACAGGGCAGAACACAAGAAGGTGCTTCTGAAAGCAAGCACACCAGAACAAGAACAACAACGAGACCTACCCCTCATTTGATATATAGAATGAAAGAAGTGACTTGCAATCACTACTGACCTCGATTCAACCAGTCAACTTAGAGGTCTTCATCATGTCACCTAGAGGGAAATCACTAGTGTCAGAAGTTGTCTACACAGGCATGAAGAGTAGGTATTCCAAGTCTTACAGGCCTATGATAACCAGAAACCTTCTGGAGCAGAGGTTCACAAGTTGTGATCCACATAACACTTGTGGATGATGCATGGATTGCTAGCTCTTTCTCCTTATTAAAATGACAGCTAAAATATATTTGGCACTTTCCTAATATTACTTTTCCATGTAAGCAGTTGTCATAGGTAGAGCTGGGTGATATTTTTTGTTTTTTGGCAAAGAGAAAGCCCACATAAAAATGTGGGGATTTTGGAGGGTGGGAAGGAAAGTCTTTCAGGAGTGAGGCACCATTCACAAAACAGCTGGAGGAGGTGATGGTGCTGCTGTCTCCCTTTTAAGCTTCAGTCTAACTGTTAGGGCAGTCATCTGCCACATGGGGAAGACTGGTTCAGTCCCCCCTCAGCCTGATATAGAGAAGGGACTGAGTCTCCCACATTGGAGGACAGTGCCCTAGTCTCACCCCAGAGGATATACTGGGTCTCTCTCAGTCTCTCCTGTGGAAGTTGTTCCACTGTGTATAAATAATTAAATAGTAACTGGAGCAGAAACATGAACTTGGGTCTCCCACTACCCAGACAAGCTCCCTAACTACCAGGCTAGAGAGTCATTCTCACTATCTCCTTCTGGCCCAGTGACCTTCTTCAGAAAGATATAAGGGATAAATCAATCTTCTATTATGCTTGGGGTTTCTGAGTTTTTTAAAATGTTGGTGGTAGGAGAATGAAAATTCCACTTCTTTAAAGAAAATCACATTTGACAGTTCTTCATCAAGGGCAGGAAAAAAAAATGACAGCCCAGATGGGGAATAAACGGCATTTATAAAGGCATGGTCATTGCATTTCTTAAATTGCAAAAACTGACACTTTAAATTATTTTAACCATTAAAAAAGTAACTGAACAGGATAGATAAGAGCACAAAATTAATAGGGTGAAAAAACAAAGAAAACTTACTGAAAGCACAAAGACTGATCAGCCTTTCCCTGCATTAACTCCTCAAAATGGTTTCACAGATGATTTAAAATAGAGTGACTGTGAAAAGGGTAAGATCAAGGCAGAATTTAAATATTTCTTCTCTATTTTCCCATTTGAATCAAGTTTTGTTTTTGGAATAGAAGAAACTATTCAAAATGCAGGACCGTAGCTCAAGCAGATACTATATAACAGATTTTATTATGCTCTGCCTTTCAAATCTGGAAACAGTAGCATTTTCTCCAAAACTTGCCTCACAAGTTGTATTAGACTTTTCTTTCATATTTCTAAAGATAGCATTTGAGATTCATTTCCAGGGGCGGGGAATCAATCCTCAATTTAAACTGTCTATTTTTGTTCAGCTGACATTAAAGTGATCATCATATAAAAAAAAGTTATTTCTGAACGATAGGGGGTGAACCTCTGCTTGCACCACTGAATACCAAGCACAAAACTTTGTATGAAAAAAGATTGAAAATGCAAAGAGAGAGCAATGCTCAACTAAAACAGTTTAGGAGAGTTGGGATGACCCCATAGTGAATTGACATTACTTTTTGCTGGAGAACATTTTGGAGCTAAGTCCCTCCTGACCCCTGAAGAGATTAAGACGATAGCAGAGCCCCAGTGGACATAGGGGACAGAGACTTTCTTGCACGCCTCTCTTCCCATAGAGATCTGCAGCCATGTCAAGGTCCACAAAGGGGCTCTAAAGTCCATCCAAGAAGGTCCATAAGGGGGCTCTATTTCAGCCATGCCATTACAAGAGTAAACTGTAAAAAGGATTAAAGATTGGGGAGCCCCTGAACCCATCAAAGTGGGGAAGCTGAGTCAATGCAGCAAACTTCTCCTGCCCTAGAAGACACCCCAAATAAGCAGAAGGTGGTGGGACTTTAGGAGGTTAGGAGATGCTGGCCAGGATATGAGGGGTAGAGAGTGGGAGTACTTACTTTAAAGAGTAGCATTTCCACCTTAAAATTCGGCAGCAGTTAGTGCTGCTAATGTTAACCTTTTCTCCATGCAGTCTGCTCACAGAGGGAGTAGGGTAAAGGCACCGTCCGCATATGGTGGCATGACTCCTAAAAAATACTTGTGCTACTGATGGGAGAGAGAACCTAGAGAGCCAAGTGGACATCTGTGCAGCTGCAAATTATTTCTCCTGCAGATGTGTAAGGATCTAGGGGGCTGGGAGGCCACCATCTCTGACTCTTCCATTTCCCCCAAACTTCTCTCCTCTGAAGGGAGCGTGGGAAGGAAATTCCATGAGGCGAACTGTGTCTTGAGCCCTTTGTCTGCTACCTCTTACCACAGGAGAGTACAATAAGATTTTATGTTCCTAAATCATTGTAAGCAGGGACACACATTTGAAATGTCTCCTAAAACTAAAATATGGATCTATTCATACAATTATAAGGATCAGGCTTGAGTCTAAATCTCACAATGAAATTTTTAAATCCCTTTCATGCTGCTAGATGCAGAAAGACTTAGTGAGTTGGAGGACTGTCTAATCTGTAAGCAGGTTAAAAAATATATATCTCATATTGTTGTCTTGGACCCCAGGATACAACGATTACTTTCTACAGCATCCAACTTTGACATTTACTCATTGTGGAAAAACGTGTACTACTTTTTGAAATAGGTTTTTCTCACTCTAATCTCACCACAAAGGCACTTAAGAGTCTGAAGGTAGTAGTGAAGATAAAATAGAACAATGCTGAATAGACAGTCAAGTATCAAAACACTCTTGCTAAAAGTTTGAACATATGTGTGCACATGTGAGTGCGAAGGCATACATGAGCTAATATTTGTATATACTCCAGCCATCTCTGTATCAAGATGTTAAATCCTAGGCCAAAAAAAAAAGTGTTTATGAGTCTCCAAAGGCAAGAAATACAATGCAACTGGCACAGGCATGAAAGTGTATTAAACCTTACCAAGACTCTTCAGAAGTAGACTACAGAAAATTGCATCATCAGTGTAATGTTATGTGGAGCTGGCTTGTTATGCAAAGCAAAAATATTTCTATTTTACTTCACTTAAGATTTGTTTGCAAAGGCAATAAAGTAAGCTTTAAAATTCTCACACTGCAGGCATTATATGCCCCTGACATATTGTAAGGAGAGAACATTAGAGTCAAAACAGTCTCTTTCTTTGGTCAGGACTAAGGCTAGCTGGAAAACCTGTATTCGATTTTCAAAAAAATTGAGATATTGAAGTTTGTTTGTGTTCTGATGTGAAATGCAAATGAGACTTTTCTTTCTTTCTTTCTTTCTTTCTTTTTCTTTTTTTTTTTTTGGTGGAAAAACAGAGACCCACAGACCCACCCTACAGTTGTCCAGTGGTTAGGGCAGGCCCTCGCCGGGCATATGGGAAAAGAAGCTTTTGATTCAGGCAGAGCAGGGACTCGAAACTGGTCTCCCACATAACAGGCAAGCGCCTGAACCATCAGGTTATAAAGTTAATCTCTCCTGTTGGAGCTGTTCCACTTTATATAAATAATTAAATATTCAGTCAGCCAGAGTGTGAGAGGCTGACTCCACAGCCTGGTAGTTACAATACTCAGCTTGGATATGGGAGACTGTCATAAATATAAAGGGAAGGGTAAACCCCTTTGAAATCCCTCCTGGCCAGGGGAAAGCTCCTCTCACCTGTAAAGGGTTAAGAAGCTAAAGGTAACCTCGCTGGCACCTGACCAAAATGACCAATGAGGAGACAAGATACTTTCAAAAGCTGGGAGGAGGGAGACAAACAAAGGGTTTGTGTCTGTCTGGGTGCTGCTCTTGCCAGGGACAGAACAGGAATGGAGTCTTAGAACTTTTAGTAAGTAATCTAGCTAGGTATGTGTTAGATTATGATTTCTTTAAATGGCTGAGAAAAGAATTGTGCTGAATAGAATAACTATTTCTGTCTGTGTATCTTTTTTGTAACTTAAGCTTTTGCCTAGAGGGGTTCTCTATGTTTTTGAATCTAATTACCCTGTAAGATATCTACCATCCTGATTTTACAGGGGGGATTTCTTTATTTCTATTTACTTCTATTTTTTATTAAAAGTCTTCTTGTAAAAACTGAATGCTTTTTCATTGTTCTCAGATCCAAGGGTTTGGGTCTGTGGTCACCTATGCAAATTGGTGAGGCTTTTTATCCAACATTTCCCAGGAAAGGGGGGGTGCAAGGTTGGGAGGATTGTTCATTGTTCTTAAGATCCAAGGGTCTGGGTCTGTAGTCACCTAGGCAAATTGGTGAGGCTTTTTACCAAACCTTGTCCAGGAAGTGGGGTGCAAGGTTTTGGGAAGTATTTTGGGGGGACAGACGCGTCCAAACAGCTCTTCCCCAGTAACCAGTAATTGTTTGGTGGTGGTAGCGGCCAGTCCAAGGATAACGGGTGTAATATTTTGTACCTTGGGGAAGTTTTGACCTAAGCTGGTAAAGATAAGCTTAGGAGGTTTTTCATGCAGGTCCCCACATCTGTACCCTAGAGTTCAGAGTGGAGGAGGAACCTTGACATGGTGGCACAGTGGTGGGATTAACCTGAAATCATTTGAGATCCAGTTGAGATTTTTTGAACTAGAAATACAGATTTTAAAAAGGAAAATTTTTTTTTCTTTGGAAAGAAAGTCCAGAAAGCAGCTTTGAAACTGAAAGCAGCTTGGTTTCTCTCTGCTTTGTGGCCAAGCAGAGACAAAAGGGGATTATCTTGTGAATTGCAGGGTTTTTTTTGCCTGGAGGCAGGGTACTTAACTCCTGAAGGGAAATCTTCCAATCCAGAGGTTTTTTTTTCTTTTCTTCCTAAAAGTAAATAGGGGGTGTGTGTTCTACCCATTTGCTTTTTCTTTGGGCTGGGTAAGCAGGTTTCCAAGTAGTTGGAGGTTTTTTGCTTTAATTTGGGCCCAGAGCAGAGACAAGAGAATTGTCTTTTTCTGTAGGCTGACAATCACTATCAGAGAATAGGTATTCTATTGCAGCACAGCAAAATTTTACAGCCAAGTTTTGTTTGTTTATTTCTAAACCTCAGGTGTAAAGTTAGTTAAAAACAGAGAGGTTAGAATGACCAAATCCTCAGCTCAACTACAGCTGGAATTAGCCAAATTTCAGGCTGAGGAAAGACAAAGGGAACATGAAAGACAGATAGAACTCATGCGGCTGGAGAAGGAGGTACAGGAGGCTGCCCACAAGAGGGAAATGGAGGCAAGGAAGCACGTGGAGGAGGAGAGGGAAAAAGAGAGGAAGCACGTGGAGGAGGAGAGGGAAAAAGAGAGGAAGCATGTGGAGGAGGAGAAGGAAAAAGAGAGGAAGCATGTGGAGGAGATGGAGAGGATAAAGGCCCAGCAGAATATACCAACAAACCCTAGCAATCCTTCTCCAGGTACCACTTCCCATCCCAGAAAGTTCCCCACCTACAAGGCAGGTGATGATACTGAGGCCTTCTTAGAAAACTTTGAAAGGGCCTGCCTTGGGTACAACATCTCTACTGACCAATACATGGTAGAGCTGAGGCCGCAGCTCAGTGGACCCTTAGCTGAGGTGGCAGCTGAAATGCCTAAAGAACACATGAACAAGTATGAACTGTTTAAATCCAAGGCGAGAGTCAGAATGGGGATAACACCCGAGCAGTCTCGTCGGAGGTTCAGAGCCCTAAGGTGGAAACCAGACGTGTCATTTACCCGACATGCCTACCACATTGTGAAACATTGGGATGCCTGGATATCAGGAGCAAGTGTTGAATCTCCAGTAAATTTGCCCTTCCTAATGCAAATGGAACAATTCTTAGAGGGTGTTCCTGAGGAAATAGAAAGATACATCCTAGACGGGAAGCCCAAAACTGTAATCGAGGCAGGAGAGATTGGAGCCAGATGGGTGGAGGTGGCAGAGAAGAAGAAAACTGGTCGCAGTTGGAGTGGAGACCAGAAGGGACCACCCCAGACCACACCCTATTACCGGGGGCCGCCCAAAGCCCCACCTACCTCCCAAAGAACCCTCCAGACCCCTTATCGTCCCACCACCCCGTTCTCCAGCAACCCTCCTCGCCCCAGTGACCCGTCAGCTGGACGATGTTTTAAGTGTAACGAGCTGGGGCATGTAAAGGCCAACTGCCCCAAGAACCCCAACAGATTACAGTTCATTGCACCGGAATCACACCAGAGGTCCACAGGCCCAGATACCTCCCAGATACCCTTGGAGCGGAGGGAAACTGTGAGTGTGGGCGGGAAGAAGGTCACCGCGTGGAGGGACACCGGAGCACAAGTGTCAGCTATCCATGCTTCCTTAGTGGACCCCAATTTAATCAACCCAGAGATCCAAGTGACGATTCAACCCTTCAAGTCCAACTCTTTCAATTTGCCTACAGCCAAGTTGCCTGTCCAGTACAAGGGCTGGTCAGGAATGTGGACTTTGGCAGTCTATGATGATTATCCCATCCCCATGCTGTTGGGGGAAGACTTGGCCAATCATGTGAAGCAGGCCAAGAGGGTGGGAATGGTCACCCGCAGCCAGGCTAAACAAGCCGTGAGGCCTAGCTCTGTTCCAGAAACTTCTATCAGGACCCAGTCAGAGGTGATGGACCTGGACCCCAGGCCAATGTCTGCAACAGCAGTAGTGGATCCAGTCCCAGAGACCCAGACGGAACTAGTCCCAGAACCGGAACCAGCCGAACAACCAACACCAGACCCCGTGTCAGCACTGAATCCAGTACTTGCAACCTCAACAACAGAGGGCCCCACCGAACCTGAACTGGCAGCAGCCGATAACCCGACCCAAGAGGCTCAGCCGGAGCCTGAATCCCAACATAGTGCACCAGCGGAGAGCGGTTCACAGTCAACAGAAACAGCTCCATCCCCTATATCGCTTCCAGAGGGACCAAGCCTAGGTCCACAATCCCATGAGGAACTGATGTCTCCAGCATCAAGGGAACAGTTCCAGACCGAACAGGAAGCAGATGAAAGCCTCCAGAGAGCTTGGACGGCGGCACGGAGCAACCCACCGCCTCTCAGCTCTTCTAATCGATCCAGGTTTGTTGTAGAAAGAGGACTTTTAGACAAGGAAACTCTTTCTGGTGGACACCAGGAAGACTGGCATCCTCAGAGACAGTTGGTAGTTCCAACTAAATACCGGGCCAAGCTCTTGAGCTTAGCCCATGATCACCCTAGTGGCCATGCTGGGATGAACAGGACCAAAGACCGTTTGGGGGGGTCATTCCACTGGGAAGGAATGGGCAAGGATGTTTCTACCTATGTCCAGTCTTGTGAGGTGTGCCAAAGAGTGGGAAAACCCCAAGACCAGGTCAAAGCCCCTCTACAACCCCTCCCCATCATTGAAGTTCCATTTCAGCGAGTAGCTGTGGATATTCTGGGTCCTTTTCCGAAAAAGACACCCAGAGGAAAGCAGTACATACTGACTTTCATGGATTTTGCCACCCGATGGCCAGAAGCAGTAGCTCTAAGCAACACCAGGGCTAAAAGTGTGTGCCAGGCACTAGCAGACATTTTTGCCAGGGTAGGTTGGCCCTCCGACATCCTCACAGCTGCAGGGACTAATTTCCTGGCAGGAACTATGAAAAACCTTTGGGAAGCTCATGGGGTAAATCACTTGGTTGCCACTCCTTACCACCATCAAACAAATGGCATGGTGGAGAAGTTTAATGGAACTTTGGGGGCCATGATACGTAAATTTGTAAAGGAGCACTCCAATGATTGGGACCTAGTGTTGCAGCAGTTGCTCTTTGCCTACAGAGCTGTACCACATCCCAGTTTAGGGTTTTCCCCATTTGAACTTGTATATGGCCGTGAGGTTAAGGGGCCATTGCAGTTGGTGAAGCAGCAATGGGAGGGATTTACACCTTCTCCAGGAACTAACATTCTGGACTTCGTAACCAACCTACAAAACACCCTCCGAACCTCTTTAGCCCTTGCTAGAGAAAACTTACAGGATGCTCAAAAAGAGCAAAAAGCCTGGTATGATAAGCATGCCAGAGAGCGTTCCTTCAAAGTAGGAGACCAGGTCATGGTCTTAAAGGCGCTCCAGGCCCATAAAATGGAAGCATTGTGGGAAGGGCCATTCATGGTCCAGGAGCGCCTGGGAGCTGTTAATTATCTCATAGCATTCCCCACCTCCAACCGAAAGCCTAAGGTGTACCATATTAATTCTCTAAAGCCCTTTTATTCCAGAGAATTAAAGGTTTGTCAGTTTACAGCCCAGGGAGGAGACGACGCTGAGTGGCCTGAAGGTGTCTACTACGAAGGGAAATGTGGTGGTGGTGTGGAAGAGGTGAACCTCTCCATGACCCTTGGGCGTATGCAGCGACAGCAGATCCAGGAGCTGTGCACTAGCTACGCGCCAACGTTCTCAGCCACCCCAGGACTGACTGAACGGGCATACCACTCCATTGACACAGGTAATGCTCACCCAATTAGGGTCCAACCTTACCGGGTGTCTCCTCAAGCTAAAACTGCTATAGAACGGGAGATCCAGGATATGTTACAGATGGGGGTAATCCGCCCCTCTGAAAGTGCATGGGCATCTCCAGTGGTTCTAGTTCCCAAACCAGATGGGGAGATACGTTTTTGCGTGGACTACCGTAAGCTAAATACTGTAGCTCGCCCAGACAACTATCCAATGCCACGCACAGATGAACTATTAGAGAAACTGGGACGGGCCCAGTTCATCTCTACCTTGGACTTAACCAAGGGGTACTGGCAGGTACCGCTAGATGAATCTGCCAAGGAAAGGTCAGCCTTCATCACACATCTCGGGCTGTATGAATTTAATGTACTCCCTTTCGGGCTGCGAAATGCACCCGCCACTTTCCAAAGACTTGTAGATGGTCTCCTAGCGGGATTAGGAGAATATGCAGTCGCCTACCTTGACGATGTGGCCATATTTTCGGATTCCTGGGCAGACCACCTGGAACATCTACAAAAAGTCCTTGAGCGCATAAGGGAGGCAGGACTAACTGTTAAGGCTAAGAAGTGTCAAATAGGCCTAAACAGAGTGACTTACCTTGGACACCAGGTGGGTCAAGGAACTATCAGCCCCCTACAGGCCAAAGTGGATGCTATCCAAAAGTGGCCTGTCCCAAAGTCAAAGAAACAGGTTCAATCCTTCTTAGGCTTGGCCGGTTATTACAGACGATTTGTACCGCACTACAGCCAAATCGCTGCCCCACTGACAGACCTAACCAAAAAGAAACAGCCAAATGCTGTTCAGTGGACCGGAAAGTGTCAGAAGGCCTTTAACAAGCTTAAAGCGACACTCATGTCTGACCCTGTACTAAGGGCCCCAGACTTTGACAAACCGTTCCTAGTAACCACAGATGCATCCGAGCGTGGTGTGGGAGCAGTTTTAATGCAGAAAGGACCTGATCAAGAATTCCACCCTGTAGTGTTTCTCAGCAAAAAACTGTCTGAGAGGGAAAGCAACTGGTCAGTCACTGAAAAAGAATGTTACGCCATTGTCTACGCTCTGGAAAAGCTACGCCCATATGTTTGGGGACGGCGTTTCCACCTGCAAACCGACCATGCTGCACTAAAGTGGCTTCACACCGTCAAAGAAACTAACAAAAAACTTCTTCGGTGGAGTTTAGCTCTCCAAGATTTTGATTTCGACATCCAACACATCTCAGGAGCTTCTAACAAAGTGGCTGATGCACTCTCCCGTGAAAGTTTCCCAGAATCAACTGGTTAAAATCGTCCTTGAGATGTGGAAAATATTGTTAGTCTTTATGTACTTGGTAGTATATTTAGAGATGCATGTGTCTTATTAACTCTGTTTTCCTAGAGCTCCAGGAAGAAATCCCAGCCAGTGTTTCACCCTAGCTGAGATTTGGGGGGCGTGTCATAAATATAAAGGGAAGGGTAAACCCCTTTGAAATCCCTCCTGGCCAGGGGAAAGCTCCTCTCACCTGTAAAGGGTTAAGAAGCTAAAGGTAACCTCGCTGGCACCTGACCAAAATGACCAATGAGGAGACAAGATACTTTCAAAAGCTGGGAGGAGGGAGACAAACAAAGGGTTTGTGTCTGTCTGGGTGCTGCTCTTGCCAGGGACAGAACAGGAATGGAGTCTTAGAACTTTTAGTAAGTAATCTAGCTAGGTATGTGTTAGATTATGATTTCTTTAAATGGCTGAGAAAAGAATTGTGCTGAATAGAATAACTATTTCTGTCTGTGTATCTTTTTTGTAACTTAAGCTTTTGCCTAGAGGGGTTCTCTATGTTTTTGAATCTAATTACCCTGTAAGATATCTACCATCCTGATTTTACAGGGGGGATTTCTTTATTTCTATTTACTTCTATTTTTTATTAAAAGTCTTCTTGTAAAAACTGAATGCTTTTTCATTGTTCTCAGATCCAAGGGTTTGGGTCTGTGGTCACCTATGCAAATTGGTGAGGCTTTTTATCCAACATTTCCCAGGAAAGGGGGGGTGCAAGGTTGGGAGGATTGTTCATTGTTCTTAAGATCCAAGGGTCTGGGTCTGTAGTCACCTAGGCAAATTGGTGAGGCTTTTTACCAAACCTTGTCCAGGAAGTGGGGTGCAAGGTTTTGGGAAGTATTTTGGGGGGACAGACGCGTCCAAACAGCTCTTCCCCAGTAACCAGTAATTGTTTGGTGGTGGTAGCGGCCAGTCCAAGGACAACGGGTGTAATATTTTGTACCTTGGGGAAGTTTTGACCTAAGCTGGTAAAGATAAGCTTAGGAGGTTTTTCATGCAGGTCCCCACATCTGTACCCTAGAGTTCAGAGTGGAGGAGGAACCTTGACAGAGACCCATATTCAAGCTCTTGCTCCAAAATCAGGCAGAGCAGAGAGAAACCAGGTCTCCCGCATCCCAGATGAGTGCCCTAATTACTGAGCTTTTGGTTATTCTGGGATCACTCTAGTTTTGAGAAGAAATTCCATCCTGGACCAGAGAAACATTCCAATGAAAGTTTTGTCAAAACCAATGAATTTCCATGAACCTTTTCAGTTTTGACATATCATTATTTTCCAACCAAAAAGCCCCACAACCCATGTCAAAAAATTCCCAGTCAGCTCTAGATGTGACCTGAGGGTCAGCACTTTCCTTTGCTTCATGCAAGGGAAAGACCCCACACATCCTTCACCAGGAAGAGTAGATAAGAGTGGTGACTCACTGGTTCTGTGACTGGACCCACTGCCACTTCCACTGGGGCTGGAAGGAAACTGCATTCCCCCAAAAGAAGAATTAGAAGGAAAGTAAGTAAATTAGCATTCACAAAGTTTCCATTCCCCTAATCCAGTCGTTCCCATGATGAAGACCATGAGGCCCTTTTGTAGTTCTTACACATATTTTTCAGTAAAGATTCAACAAGTCATATTGCATCAAAGAAATTTTATGGGGCCTAGAGGGGTTTTGCAGATTAGATAATACTTTATGAATATAATGTACACACACTATTTCTACTTAGGTGACAGTCCTTAATTATCTGACAGAATCCTAACTCATTTCTCAAACAGCTGTAAAAAAGCACAAGATTTGGGAACTTTAAAAATGAGTTTCTGTATATTAAAGAGATTGACTGTCAGGTAGATGGCTCATATATCAAATGGTTGTCTGGTGCCATGAGATGTACAATTCTGCAAAGTGTTAGCTAAATTATCCTCTCTCATTCACGAGAACAATGCCCAGGGCCTTCAGTGGAAGCCCCGAATGAATGTCTGAAGGGAAAGTTTAAGTTCAATACCATTTTAAGTTTACAGCAAATGGATGACCCTTAGGTACTTCTAAGGTACTTATTTAAGTGTGGAACTTGCGTATTATACTGATTGGATTATCTAATTTATAGTTGCTCAAATACCATTTACTCAGTTTTGAACTCTGTAAACAGTAATAGCATGTTAGGTGATAAAGACCCTGAAAAATCCATGTTAGAAGTCTGGGTTTCCCTATATACCCAGAAGGTGTCATCACTGCTCCACAGAGGTTTTGTAAACAGCATTTACCTTTACCTAGAAGCTAAAATGCTTGGCTCTTAAAGGAAGAGGCTTATAACTGACAATGAGCAACGCTGTCTTCACATCCTAAACACTCAAGCAGTCTGAAGTAGATTCCATTTAAAATAAGAAAACCACCTGTAAATTGGATGATGAACCAAACTATAGCATTGACCTTTTAATTCTTCAAAACTAGACCTGAAGACAAGTATAAAGCACAGCAGACCACTGAGCCTTTGCAGATCTCAATGCAGGATTGGAGCCTCAATGTGTAATTTTAGAATGAGGGGATGTTATAATACTGTCTGCAGCAAGTCAACAGGTCTGAATTTTCAAGGAGATTTTAAAAATATCTTCTCTGGAAGCCACTCATAACAAATGGGGAAACCTAGTATAATTAAATATAATGATGAGTTAATCCTTGGAGGAAAACATATCTTTGACTGATCCCATCAGGAAAACCTTGATAATCTCACTAAATCCTTTATATTTGCTTTCCTTTATTATCTCTAAAGTCATATGGCAACAGTGGTAGGCATAGCTGTTTAAATCTGTTCTTTACACTACAGAGTATAATGTAGGGCTAAAAGGATGTAGAAGCACCCACTTCCATGAAAACAGGAATATATGTTTTTTAAAGAGTGTATGTAGCTATAGTTAGGGTGTTTGGGTGTCTCCCCAACCCAGGAGGTATTAATACTAAGCCCAGAGTCTGTTCAGGCCCTTTCTTCAGGGTACCATTTACTGGTTGCACTGACCACCTTTAGTAACCCCCAAAATAAAACACTTCAAAATAAGCCCAACAGCTACTTTCCCCCTGACTCAGAGGCTCCCTTCTCAGAGCTTCCCTGCCCCCTGGCCTACCACAGGAGTCAACCAGTTTCCTGTAAATCCCACTACCCACCCTTCCAGCCTCCATAGGAATCAGATGCTCATCAGTCAGTCACCTCATCCCTTTCTAGCAGGACCTGATAATCCCCTCTACAAGGTCCAAACACCAATTTTTGAAGTGGCTCTGCTTCTGAACAGAATTGGCTGGCCTTTGAGGGGAAGACTAGCCTGCTACAACAAACAAATGTATGTTTTAAATAATATTGGGCAATACACCTTCTAAATACTTTTGCGAATGGATCACTTTCCCTTCTAGTGTGCACAGAGGGGCATGAGGTAGGATCAGTGTCCTCCTAAAATCCTGGCTGTACACTTCTGGGCAAGGAATATTAGTAGCTCCCCTACGCAGACTGCAGAAAGAAATGAGACACAGTCACACCCAGTTATCTTCCCTCACTGGATCAGAGACCCCATGCAGTATGCAGCTGTACCAGAGAAAATAAGTCAAAATGTTGACATTAGAACTTAAGAATATAAGAACGGTCTTATTGGGTCAGACCAAAGGTCCATCTAACCCAGTATCCCATCTTCCGACAGTGGCCAATGTCACGTGCTTCAAAGGGAATTAACAGAACAGGTAATCATCAAGTGATTGATGACCTACCCTATGGGGTAGATTCAGCAAATCACTCGTATGACTAAACCAAGTCCATCGAAAGCCAGGCAGAAATTTAAAGAACTACTGTGAAAATTTGTCAAAATGGTTTAGCAGTCATTCTAATAAAACCAAATAAGATTTTCATGGATTTTCATGAAACATACTCAGATTTTTGAAAAACTGTTTCCAGTTTCACAAACAAGAACATTTTCGTACAGGGAGCTCTTGGCAGACCAGTACAGTGCCTGAATCACTACTGCTTATTCCTAAAAGTAGGCAAGCTAGCAGGCCATAAGAGGGCCTATGTAGCAGCCTTAGCATAACCGAGTCAGGAGGGGAGGGGGTTTGGGTGCCACAGAAAGGGCAGCTTGACCCCGGTGTCCTTCCTGATGAGATCTCTGTTGAAATTGCTGAGATAGGCATTTTAGGAAAACAGGAAGCTTGTCTATATATGCCCTCAGGGATGTGTCTGTCAGAGCCTCAAGGCATGCAAACTCTGAAAAAACACATCTGGCTCATTGATGATCAAAAGGAAACCTCTTGCTTGACCTTTGAAATTGCTTGCTTAACAAGTTTTCTTTGAGTGACGTGTTATTGTAATACTAATGAATAAATAAGGGAAGAAAGTTTGGGGTAGTTGGACTCTTCGGGGATTCTCCCTGTGGACACATCTTGGGGTCCCCACTGGCAGATGGAAGATTGGCCATTGGAAGACTGCCGCTGTGCCACTCGAGAGGCACACCCAACTTTGGTAATTATTGAGGGTTGGGGGTGTTTTACTAACCTGTTGCGGACATGGGTAAGTGCTTGAGACTAAGTAAAGTATAGCTTTAAGTGACAGCATTTTTGTGTTGTCCTGTTTGTGCCAGCCATCTATTGGTCAGACGGCCATGTCCCCCTTGATTTATTTCCTGACACCACCATGCACAGCGTAAAGTTACCAAGAGTTTTGGGTTGAAAGAACCGCAGATAACAATTTTGACCAATACAAACCTCCTTTTGTTAGCAACATTGTAACCAGCTCTACTTGTTGTATATTGCGTATATGACAGATCCTCATAAAAATATATTGGGTGTTTCCCCAATTTTTCAAACACTGATTTTTGGGAAGACCTTCAACTGACATTTGAGAAACCACATTACTAAAAATACAAGATCTAAGAAAAAATGTACTTTGGAGAAAACTCCATGGATTTAACAAGAACTTTGTGAAATTAAATGAGGAAAGACAATGTGTCTTTAGGCTGATAACTTTAGTAGCCTTGAACCTGTAATATGGCTGCAATGTACACAGTACAAAACTGTTCCAAAAGATCTATAAATAGCAAAAGAAATGCATCTGGGTGGGTTTCAAACATGTATTTACAAAGAAACACACCTAGAAAATTTGTCAGAAATTTCTGAACTTTGCTGCTAGCTGTAACCTATTTTTAAAGATGACTTTCACGTTTACTCTTCCTCAGCCCAAAGCACTTTAAGTGTGCAAATTTAAAACTTGATACTTTGACCCAAGGAAATGGGCTGCAAACAACTGCAAAAACATTCATTTTTTATCATTCAGCCTACTAGAACCTGAGTTTACAATCATCTTCACATAAAAGATTGTCATTATAAAATATTATTAAATACAAACCTGCCAACCAAAAGGAAACCATTTTTGTCCACAATGGAGAACATTCAGCTTCCCCCAACACTTCCTTTAAAGTCCTGTTATGGTGGTAAAAGCATGTGACTTTAGGAGTCCATCCACAACACCCCAGCCAGAGTGCTTTTTGCAGAACAGTGCTACCAGCTTTGTCAACTTACACCAGCTGAGGACCTGGCCCTTAGATTAAAAACATAGCTTAGCTCACAAGTGGACATGAATTTTAGCACATTTATCCTTGCTCATTTACACAAAACTCACAAAATCACTACAAATTTGGTCCAAATTACAGGTCTTTCCTCAAGAGTAGATGAAGAATGGAGCAAAAAAAGATAATGCAAACTCTGATGAGCATTACCACCATACTGATCTATTATTCCTTGGCAATCCAGTTCTGTTAGTTTTATTTCTCATGAAGACCAATTTACACACTCTTTAAATGTCTATAAAGAATGGCTGTTAACATTAGAGGTACATACTGTCAGACTCAACTACCATACAGATTCTGTATGTCAAACTTCCAGCTATCTTTAATGGATATATTGAGAATGTCCATCACATATGCTTTTCAGCTGGTTTGAAAATCCACTATGACAAAATGGACTAGGACACAGACACCAGAATTTAATATTTTCTAATGGCCAGATTCTGTTCTCAGTTACATCAACTACTAAAAGCGTCTATCTAGAGGAAGTCATTGGATTCAATGAATTTATTCTAGATTTACACCAGAGTAATAGAGATCAGAGTATGGCAGTAAATATATTGCATGGGAATCTCAGAGCAACTGCTCTGTACATTTTATAGACGAGGGTTAGGTCTCTTAGCAAGGACTCTGCATAGTCCACTTGGCCTGCACAGTGCTTTTGACAATTGTTTCAGAAGTTTAACAAGAACAGTTCCTTCACCACTTTCAGCAAATTGTTCTCTATGACCTTTTGAAAGATAAAACTCAATGATATACAATGATAAACTGAAAAAAAATTGTTAAGGTTCCTACCAGCTGACTGCTAGATCATGGACTTTTAAAGTGCTGCTCAGCCTGTATACTCCAGATTTCAATGGTCGGGTGCATTCCTTGGCACGAGAAAGATAAGGGTTCACTTGAGTATCTATGGGAAATTCTGAATCCTAGGAAAAAAGAAAAGTATTCATTCTTGGGATTACGGCACAAGTTTGTGTAACAAATTATTTATCAATTTAATTTTGCATGTATACAGTTTTGTCTATTTTTTCCGTTGCTCACTATTGGTTCTTCACCATTGCTTCTCGTAAACTGCAGTCAGCCTCCAATCCTGCAAACACTAATGCATGTACTTAAAGCTATGCACAAGTATGTTTACAGCATTGGTGTCTATAAATGATTACCCTGAATATACTCAAAGACCTAATTATTTGTTTCTTTAAACGCGTGTTCCACGGAGTATGTTTCTGAAGCAATGTTAGTTGTTAAAAGGAGCCCAAACCCCACCCTTCTCTAAATCTGAAGCCTGCATCTACGCTGCTCAACACAGCAGTACATTTTCAAAGTACGATGCAAATGTACACTGTAAATACTGTGAAATATAATGGAAAATGATGACCGAGTTCTGCTGTCATTTATACCCATCCAACGTTACTGAAATTTATGCAGGTGTATGGACGTAAATAAAAGAAAGAAATGGGTCTCATGCTTTAATTCAAATTGCCATTTATGAACCTGCTTGGGGCGGCATATATGTTGCTGAAAAGTGAAATTTGTTAAGCCAGCAGCACAGCAACACAATAGAAAATGTAACCAAAATTCTATATGCCACAAATACTCGTTTCATAAAGCACAAGGTGAACTTCAGAGTACCACTTGTTATGCAACATGTTATTATTTAACCAATAGAAATCTTTTTATATTGTTTAGCCAGCACTAGAGCAAGAAGTTTAAGGACGTTGCTAATTTGCTAATTTAAAAACCCTGGATTCAGTCTAGGGTTGCCAACTTTCTAATCGCATAAAACAAAACACCCCACCTCACACCCCCCCGCCCCGCCCCTTCTCCGAGAGCCCGCCCCCCACTCGCTCCATCCACCCTCCGCCTGTCGCTCACTCTACCCCACCCTCACTCACTTTCACCGGGCTGGGGCAGGGGGTTGGGGTGCGGGAGGGGAGTGAGGGCTTTGGGCTGGGGGTGTGGACTCGGGGAGGGGGGGGACACGGCGATGAGGGGTTTGGGGTCCAAGAGGGGGCTCCAGGCTGGGGATGTGAGCTCTGGGGATGAGGGGCTTGGGGTGCAGGCGGGGGCTCAGGGCTGGGGTGTTGGAGAGCTGTGAGGTGCAGGCTCCGGAAGGGAGTTTGTGCGTGGGAGGGGACTCCGGGCGGGGGCGGGGGTTGGGGTGCGGGGTCCCAATGGTGTTTACTGTGGCTCCCAGGAAGTGGCCATCAGGTCCCTGCAGCCCCTAAGCTAATGGGTGGCCAGAGAGGCTCTGTGCAGGGCCCTCGCTCTTGCAGGCACTATCTCTGCAGCTCCCATTGGTCGCGGTTCCCAGCCAATGGGAGCTCCAGAGCCGGCACTCAGGGTGGGGGCAGCACGCAGAACCTCCTTGACTGCCCATGTGCCATGGATCCACAGGGACCTCATGGCTGCTTCTGGGAGCTGCGTGGAACCAGGGCAGGCAAGGAGCCTGCCTTAGCTCCAGGCCCCCACTGCGCTGCCAACCGGACTTTTAATGGCCCGGTCAGCGATGCCAACTGGAACCCCAGGGTCCCTTTTCAAAAACCGGACACCTGGCAACCCTAATTCAGTCCTGCTCTGTAG
Source organism: Caretta caretta (assembly GCF_965140235.1). Classification (NCBI taxonomy): domain Eukaryota; kingdom Metazoa; phylum Chordata; order Testudines; family Cheloniidae; genus Caretta; species Caretta caretta. The sequence goes on along the minus strand of NC_134216.1, from coordinate 67,664,686 downwards.
CAAACTCATTTTCAGACCAATGTGGCTTTAAACCACCTTTACACCTTCCCCATTCTTCAACCAATATCATCTCCAGTGTAATTTAGAGCTGCATTTGCACTATAATTTGCACTCTGGCTAAAGCAGTCCTACTTATGCTGTTCACTTTTTACTTACTCCTGTTAATTTATTTTGGGGGAAAATTAGGTCATTTATTTTTTAGGCACCAAGGGCCAGATTTGCAAAGGTCTGTCGGTGCCTAAAGATGCAGGTAGCTTCTTTTGAAAATCCCACTAGAAGTCTAAGTGGATTAGGTGCCTAAATCCATTGAAATCAATGGAATGCAGACACCTAATCTACTCAGGCACTTCTATAATTCCCACTAGGCACCTCTCTGCTTCTTTAGGCACCTAAATAACTTTAAAAAATCTAGCCCTAAGGCCCTGATCCAAAGCCCATTGAAATCAATGGAAAGAATACAACATTGACTTTAATGGGCTTTCAATCAGATCCTTAAATATAGTGTTATATATACCTATCTTTCAGCATCCAAGACTGAACTTTTTGGCAGACATTTAGATTGTATGTGCAATTTGTTATAAAGCAAAGATACCACAGGAATGATAAAAACTTAGATTAGACTAGTCTGCATTGTATTAGACAACCAGTACAGAATTGTAGTACAGAGATGGGCTCAAATGCACAACCAGGACTGGATTTCAAATGCCGAAATGTTCCATGGTGTTGAGATTAAGGATTTAGGTCTGACCATTGTAAGGATGGGACCAGTAGCAAAATTTTAACCTGACACAGATTTCAAACATTCCAAGGGTTAGGATGTGTTGAGTCAGGGATTTTGTCTAAGCCCATCTTTAGTAATAAATTTGTTTTTTTAAACAACTACCAGAAAAATAAAAAAGGATTACTATTTACTCTTCAGAAAAGCATATTTTTTCTTTATCTAGGACAATACTGCTAAACAGTTGATATGTCTCTATATCCATATGGTTTTACAACCTCACTTCTCTGATCAATGTAGACTCTTAAACGTTTTCTAAAGACTAATCAACCAGCTAGAAGATTTATTACCTGCTCTAATTAGCCTGGCTACATGGGCTTTATTAAAAACAGATTGTCATTTAAGAAGTTCAGGAGAGTACTAATCTTACACAATATACATTAAGGACTTTAAAAAAAGTCCTTGTATCCTTAAAGGAATTCTAAAGATTTAGCTGACTGTACATGTTTGCAACATTCATAGCATATCAGGGTTGGAAGGGACCTCAGATCCCTAAATGGCCCCCTCAGAGATTGAACTCACAATCCTGGGTTTAGCAGGCCAATGCTCAAACCACTGAGCTATCCCTCCCCCAAAGAAAGTAATTTTTCACCCCAGATGGGACTTGAACTCACAATCTCTGGTTTAGGAAGCCAGTGCCTTATCCTTTAGGCCACTGGGGCCCTGAACCGTCCCAAAATACACTGGTGAAAAGAAGTTTCATACAGAAGAATAATTTATAGTGTTCTTTAAAATTCCCATCACCCAATAAGATTAAGAATGGAACAGGATCCACACGTTATTATCTGAGTATTATCGCAGGGATACGGACATTCTTTTTAGTGTTTGCACTAGTTCTTGAACTCAGTCAGGACTAAATTGAAGGAATAAGCATCGGGCAATTAAATTCCAAAACTGCAGAATATTAGGAGGGTATCATTTTAATTCACATTTTAAAACCACTTTATAATTCATGTTTCTTGTTACAGAGTTCTCTCACCACTTGGTATCCCCTCATGGTCAAGAATGACATAGCTGCTCCTCACTGTACTAGTGCCCCTTGTTGACAGTCACTCAGGTGCTGTGGCAGTCGGGGTCTCAAACACATGGTCCACGGGCCACGAGTTATTTGCTGCGGCGCACCAGCAAATAACTTGCACAACCCACCAGGTGTGGGGACCTGGAAATATCTCGCTCAGAAAAACCTATACGAACAACTATAACTATACTAACTACTAACAACTACAAAACAAGAAAACAAGAAGAAGAATTAGACTAGGTAACTACACTAGGGGAACACTTGCAAAGCAAGCGAGTCACTGTTCCAATGGCTGCCACGGACGGTAAGAAGGAACTGAAGGGGGGCCGGGTCAGCAGGGTCATATATTGAGCGCCATGAAGGCGCCACTCCAGGGTGCTCCCCAGCTGACCCGACAGGAGGTGCTAAGGGAAAAGGTTTCCGATGACCATGCACGTGGCACATGCACACCTGATTGGAATCGATGTGAACAAACACTTGAAGAAGAACAGTCATTTATCAGTATCTCTTAAGCTGTTTTTCCAGAGAAATACATGGACAAAACTTTACCAACATAGTTTATTTTAAGGATTTCCTCTTTGATTCAGGCAATGTCTACACGGTCCCACAGTGCAGACTATGGAGGTGTGAACTGCAGAGCACACCAGAGAGTTCCATTCTAACTACCCCATGTGGATATGGTACCTAGCTCATATTCAATCATAGAATATCAGCGTTGGAAGGGACCTCAGGAGGTCATCTAGTCCAACCCCCTGCTCAAAGCAGGACCAATCCCCAATTTTTGCCCAAGATCCCAAATGGCCCCCCTCAAGGATTGAACTCACAACCCTGGGTTTAGCAGGCCAGTGCTCAAACCACTGAGCCATAGTCCTGTCTGAAAGGGGACTATGTTAACAGCAACCAAGTACCAGTTTGCACCAGCAACATCCATATGGGGCACTTATAGTGCAACTCTTTGGTGCACTTTACAATTCACAGCCCCACAGTCCACACCCATAGACAAGTCCAAAATCTGTTACACAGTTTTTCATGTGACATATCTTCAGACTTTTTAAAGAAAGTTTAGATACAACTTTCACAGAGTATTGGATTTTACTCTCTTTAATACACTTTTAAACTGTTTCTTTAAAGAGTGAGAATTTGTCCCCTTCTATGCAAGCCCTGTTCCCTTATTGGCCTACAATGTCCCCTTTCTTATCTCATAAGAGATATTGTAGCTGCCATTGCAATTAAGCATCACTGCACTGTTTCCATCCTGAGATTCTCCCATTGCTTAGGCCAGCATCAACTGGCACGAACTCTTCAGTCAGAGTACATTACTGTGATTAATTTAACCCTTTAAATGCTTCACTCCTTAACAGTGTGAATCCTGCATTATTCTGGAACATGAGATTCATCCTTAACTATGAAGATCCTATCGCACCTCAAGGTCCAGGTGGTGAAAATAGTGGTAACTCCACTGATGTCCAATTGAAATATGATTTCAGGGGAGCTACCCCAATTTACATCAGCTGAAAATCTGGCCCTCTAATATAATCAATCAGATTTACTACTGAGGTGACTACTTTGCATGGAGTTCAGAAATGGAAACAGTTTTGGGTTCTGCCTAGTGCAGTGAACATTTAATACTGAGCATTTTGTTTTGTTTATTAACTTACACAGAATAATACTTAGCTCTTAAATACTGCCTAACATCAGTAGATACCAAAGCACTTCATAATCTTTAACGTATTTATCCTCACAACATCGCTGTGGGGTAGGGAAGTATTATTATTCCCGTTTTCTAGATGGAGAACTGAGGGACAGAAAGACTATAAAGAATTGCTCAAGGTCACATCGGAAGAAGGAAATTGAACCCAGGTCTCCCCAGTCCTAGGCTAGTGCCCTAACCACTGATCCATCCTTCCTCATGTTTCTTCCCCTCTTCAGTTCACATGATGGGCTAGCTCAGTGTGGAGTTTCTGAGTCCTGGTTCTGCAAAAGAACCCAAACTTGCTCCCTTTGAATTCATAGGAGTCAACTGAGATCAGGATTGGACCCCAAGGTAATTACAGTTATTTAACATTGTGAAATAAATACACAATCCTTATATGGAGAGTATCATTCAACAAAAATGTGACAGTTGAACTGTGCTTTCTGATTGGAAGGTGCATGCCAACAAGTTTTGGCAGAGACAGGAGCTCTTCATTGTCTAATCCTCATTCTGTGTTCAAGAACTAACCCTCAGAGTAGGAGGAAATCCTCAGTGCAGCACAGCTGAGATGTAGCACACTGAGGATTTCTTGCAAATGCAAACATTAACTGCAAAAACGTATGCTATTTCAACATCAACAATAAGAATTTGTATTCACAAAAATCAAAGAAATGGAAACGTTAAGATTCCAAAGCAATGTGTACTTATTATTATGTATTATTTTTGTTTGCTCTAGCATCCACAGTGTGCTAGACATTTGTATTACATTGCACATTAAAGGCCTTACGCTTCTCTCTCCACGTTATCTACACGACCAGAATAATGCATTTCCTGCCTGTAAACATCCTATTACTTTATCATTAAAGGCGAAGAACACTGACTTCTAAATAGTGCCCATGAGAGAATCTCCATGTCCTTGGCCATTCTGAGCACAATGGCCTTAGTCTCTGCTGATACTGAAAACAAATGACCCCAGCTATATGCCCAAAGTGTCATTTACAAATCACAGTATCTTTGTTATTTAAAATTACACAGTGAAATGGATTGTGTCAGCCAATCGCAATACCAGGATGATGTCAGATATTACTAGTATTAAGCTCTTATATAGTGGTACCATAGATCTCAAAACATCTTACAAAGGGGAGGAAGTATCATTATCTCCATTTGACAGATAGGGAAATTGAGGCATGAGGAAGTGAAGTAAAACGTCCAAGGTGTCTCAGCAGGTCTATGAGAGTGCCGGAATATAATCCATGTCTCCCAACTTCCAGTTCAGTGCTCTACCCACTATTCAATATTATTATTTATTTGTATTACATAAGCACTTAGAAACCCCAACTGTGATTGGGAACCTATTGTGGTAGGCACCGTACACACAAAAAGAGAAAATCCCAGCTCCAAAGATCTTTCAGTCTAATAGACAAAACAAAGAGTTGCAGAAAAAATATTTTCAGTTTCCCATCTAATTTTACAAATGGGAAACTGAGGCATACAAAGGCTAAGTAATTTGCCCAAGGTCACCCAGGAAAGGTATAGCAGAGCTAAGAATTTTGACTCACATCTCCTGAGTCCTAGTACAGTGCCTTAACCATAGGACCATCCTTCCTACCAAGATATTAAGATACTTATCTGCTTATTAACCCAATTTACGAATCTGCTGAGGTACCTAAAGGGGTTCTTCCTTCTCTGTCCTGCATCTTTACTGTGGGGAGACATTCCCACCTCCAACAGCAGCACTCTTCAGGACAACTTTGTGGCCCTCAGTCAGGATTTTTGTGAGAAAAAAAATTATGGGGCCCTCCCTTACACTAACAGAATTTTCAGGAGTGAGACTCCACAGTAATTTTAGATAGGAAGTTTGAGTACCATCCCAGTAAGATTAGCTGCAGCTGCCTGAATGCAAAGTCCACCCATTTTTCTGCCGGTCCTGCTGCTGCCTGGTTTGAATGAATACTTGTTGTCATAAATATAAAGGGCAGGGTAACCACCTGTCTGTAAACAGTGCTATGAAATCCCTCCTGGCCAGAGGCAGAACCCTTTCACCTGTAAAGGGTTAAGAAGCTAAGACAACCTCGCTGGCACCTGACCAAAATGATCAATGAGGAGACAAGATACTTTCAAATCGGGAAGGGGGGGGGAACAAAGGGTTCTCTCTCTGTCTGTGTTGTCTTTTGCTGGGACCCGCGCAGGAATGCAGGTCAGCACTCCTGTAAAGGGTTAGTAAGCAATCTAGTTAGATATGCGTTAGATTCTGTTTTGTTTAAATGGCTGATAAGTTGTGCTGAATAGAATGTATATTCCGGTTTTTGTGTCTTTTTATAACTTAAGGATTGCCTAGAGGGATTCTCTATGTTTTGAATCTGATTACCCTGTAAGGTATTTACCATCCTGATTTTACAGAGGTGATTCTTTTACCTTTTCTTTAATTAAAATTCTTCTTTTAAGAACCTGATTGCTTTTTCCTTGTTCTTAAGATCCAAGGGTTTGGGTCTGTGTTCACCTGTACAAATTGGTGAGGATTTTTATCAAGACTTCCCCAGGAAAGGGGGTGTAGGGCTTGGGGGGACATTTTTGGGGAAGACGTCTCCAAGTGGGCTCTTTCCCTGTTCTTTGTTTAACACGCTTGGTGGTGGCAGCATACAGTTCAAGGACAAGCCAAAGTTTGTACCTTGGGGAATTTTTTAACCTAAGCTGGTAAAAATAAGCTTCGGGGGTCTTTCATGCAGGTCCCCACATCTGTACCGTAGAGTTCAGAGTGGGGAAGGAACCTTGACACTTGTTCTAGGGCTTCCACTTAAGATCAGTAACAACCCAGAGTGCACAATGTGACTTAGAAGTTCCAAAGCACATAAGCTCAGGGGTTTCAAAATACACTGTGTACTCTGGAGATCTACTATGCGGGGAACACCAGAGTACACAGCGGAAATAGGGGAGAGCAGACACGCTGGCAAACACCTCTGTCAAAACTTACAGAAGATAAATGGTGTGTAAGCGGAATTTACCTAAATCAGTCCCAAAATTCAAGAAAGGTTTGACATGGTGTAAGAGATATGTGAAATATTAGGAAGTATTGTGCATCTAAATCAGTACATTCATGTCTAATCTCAGCCTTGTCTATATCTATGAGGCTAAAATGCTAGGATTCTGCTTTGCCAGCTAATGTAGATGGAAGTCTAGGCAGTCAACTTCACTAGGCAAATGTCAGCAGAGTCAAACTTGTTACCTTGCTTGCAAAACGTGAGAGCATTATTAAGAGGGAGATAGCCAGAAAGTAACTCAGTGACACAAAGATCCCTGTGGTGAGGAGCAGGAATCTATTTCCATTTCAAAAAATCATTTGACAGCTCTGCAACATCAGTCTGTAGCTCTGCTTTGAAAATTACATCTTTCTACATCTGCAATGATGTTAGTCACTGACTTGCAACTTCCAAACTTTTAAACATGGATCAGTCATTGAATCATAGAAACAGGGCTGGAAGGGACCTCAGGAGATCATTAAGTCCAGCTCCCTGCGCTGAGGCAAGACCAAGAAATAGACCATCTATGACAAGGGTTTGTCCAACCTGTGCTTAAAAATCTCCACTGATGGGGATTCCACAACCCCCCTTGGAAGCCTATTTCAGTACTTAACTATCATTAGGCCATGTCTACACTAACCGGCGAATTGGCGGGTAGTGATCGATCTGTCGGGGATCTATTTATCGTGTCTAGTGTAGACACGACAAATCGATCCCCAATCGTCCTGCAGTCAACTCCAGAACTCCAACAGGGCGAGAGGCAGAAGCGAAGTCGACGGGGGAGCGGCAGCCATCAATCCCGCGCTGCGAGGATGTGAAGTAAGTGATTCTAAGTCGATCTAAGGCACGTCAACTTCAGCTACGCTATTCTTGTAGCTGAAGTTGCGTATCTTAGATCGATCCCCCCACCCCCAGTGTAGACCAGGCCTTAGTTATAAAGCTTTTCCTAATAGCTAGCCTAAATCTCTCTTGCTGCAGATTAAGCCCATTACTTGTTGTCCTACCTTCAGAGGACATGGAGAACAATTGATCACCATCCTTTGCATAAAAGTCCTTAACATAGCTGAAGACTGTTATCAGGTCCTCCCCTCAGTCCTCTTTTCTGACGACTAAACTTGCCCAGTTTTTTTTAACCTTCCTCATGCTTCTGGTTTTCTGAACCTTTTGTCATTTTTGTTGCTCTCCTCTGAACTCTCTCTAATTTATCCACTTCTTTCTTAATCTGTGGCACCCAGAACTGGACACAATACTGCCGCTGAGGCCTCACCAGTGATGAGCAGAGAGGGACAACTACCTCCCGTGTCTTATGTACAATTCTCCTGTTAATATATGAATGATATATTTTTCATAACTGCAACACATTATTGACTCATATTCAATTTGTGATCCACTCTAACCCCCAGATCCTTTTCTGCAGTTCTACCACCTAGTCAGTTATTCCCCATTTTGTAGTCATGCTTCTGATTTCTCCTCACTAAGTATAGTACTTTGCACTTATCTTTATTGAATTTCATCATGTTGATTTCAGACCAATTCTCTAATTTTTCCAGGTCATTTTGAAATAGAATGATGTCCTCCAAAGTGCTTGCAACCCTTCCTGGTTTGATGCCATCTACATATTTTATAAGCATATTCTCCATTCCATTATTCAAGTTATTAACGAAAATATTGACTATTACTGAACCCAGGACTGACCCCTGTGCAACTCCATTAAATACACCCTCCCAGTTTGATAGGAAGCCATTGATAACTACTCTGTGAGCAGGATCTTTCATCCAGTTGTGCACCTACCTTATAGTAATCTCATCTAGACCAGATTTCCCTGGTTAGTTTATGAGAATATCATATGGGACTGTGTCAAAAGCCTTACTAAAATCTAGATATATCACATCTACTGCTTCCTCCCTATTCACAAGCCAGTAACCCTGTCAAAGGGGGAAATTAGGTTGGTTTGGCATGATTTGTTTTTGACAAATTCATGTTCCTTATAACCCTATTGCCCTCTAGGTGATTACAAACTGTTTAATAATTTGCTCAAGTATTTTTCTAGGTATCAAAGTTGGGCTATAATTCCCCGGGTCCTCTTTGTTTCCCTTTTTAAAAAGAGGTACTATGTTTGCCCTTCTCCAGTCCTCTAGAACCTCACCTGTCCTCCATGAATTCTGGAAGATAATTGCTAACAGTTCCAAGATTGCTTCAGCTAGTTTTTTTAAGTATCCTAAGATGAATTTCATGAAGCCCCACTGACTTGAATACATCTAACTTATCTAAATATTCTTTAATGTGTTCTTTCCCTATTTTGGCTTGTGTTCCTTCCTCTTTGTTCTTAATATTAATTGTGTTAGATATCTAATCACCATTAATCTTTTTAGTCAAAACTGAAGCAAAAAAAAACCAAAAAAAACCAAGAGGCATATCTTGTGAAAGGCAATGATTGCTCCTCTGTATGTATAAGTTTATTCATTTTAAAAGGAAATAATGAGACATGTTAACAAATGAATGGGGGGGGGGGAGGGAAGAAAGGGAGAATTATGAAGCTTAGTTCTTATTATTTATCTACCGTATATGTCCAAATACCCTCACAAAGTGCTTACTTGTCTGGCTGCCCGTTTTCACTGTACGAAATATTCTTCTCTTGGATGTCACCCAAAATGAAGAATGACTATGTATTTTTCCAATTGGAAAAGCACCATTTAGATCAGCTATTTTAACCTTACTCTCATTCCATTAAAATCAGTTTTTACTTCTTGCAAGAAAAGAGAGAGACAAGTGCATCTTCTTTTAAAAAGGGTTCTTCATGTCACTGTTTTAGGAAAGTGTTTATATGTTTTGTAAGTGCATTTATATTTTGGAGAACACAATTGCCTTTAAAAGAAAAGTTATCTATATACAAGCAACCCTAGTTGAAAGTATCAGTACTGACTACAATAACATTGTGACATCTTCTCCAGAAAAACTGCTTTTGCAGCAAAGGCGCCTCATAGCAATTTGGAAAGTAGGTTAGGTAGTCCCTGTATTTGATCCACTCACAGGACAGTTTAAAGATTCCTAGATCTTTAAAACCAGTGCAGCCCCTCTCTAGTATGAATTTAGTGAAGTAAACATGTAATCCTTAGAAGTGTCAATTTGATGCAACATGTTAAAAATGTATTTTCTATTCATGGAATTATAATATTTCATTTTCTATTCTTGGAATTGTAATATTTCATTTTCTATTTCTAAATGCCACATAAAAATAATAGAGACAAGGTAGATGAGGTAATATATTTTATTGGACCAACTTCTATTGGTGGAAGAGAAATTTCAAGCTTCACAGAGCTGTTCTTCAACTGTGGAAAAAGTATTCAGTGTCACAGCTAAATACAAGCTGGGACAGATGTGTTAACCTCTTATGTTTAACAATGTCACAGGAGACCCCTTAATTGCCCACTTCATTTTAACAATTCTGCAGTCATAGGACAAAGGAGGGCTAGTAGGTTACAAATTGTTGTAATGAGCCATAAAACCAGCATCTCTAAGTCCATGATTTTTAGTGTCTAGCAGAGTTATGAATTTAAGTTTCCAGGCTTGGCTTTTGAAGGTGTTGTGCAGGTTTCCTTTGAGGATGAGAACTGAGAGGTTATTCCATTTTCCACTTTTCACAATTTGTAACCTACTAACCCTCCTTTGTCCTACAACTGCAGAGGTGTTAATTGCCCACTTCATTTTAAGTGGTCTCCTGAAACATTAATTAACCCTTTATGTTTAACAATCTGTCCCACCTTGTATTTGGCTGTGACTAAACCTACAAATCTGTCACTGATTAGGGCCAGATTGCTAGATTAGGGCCACAGAGGTCACAGATTCTGTGATTTTTCATGACCTCCAGGACTTTAGGGCTTGGGCTATCAGCCCCCCCCAAGCCCCTTGCCAGTAGCAGGGATCAGGCTTCCGTGAATTCTTGTTTATTGCCTGCAACCTGTCTGTGACTTTTACTACAAATAACCAAAATAAAATCTTAACCCTAGCTGTGACACACTGATTACTTGCCTCTGTCATATCATGGGACTGATATGGCTACAATAACACTACAAACATAAAAATGATTACTTATATTTTCAAAAGGGACTGGTGAGTTAGCATACTTCTATTTTTGGATGTCCATGTTGCAATACCTTACGAAGTGCTTCAGAAAGTGGTGAGCACTTCCCCATGAAAATCAAGACGCTTTAAGGAGTCTCAAATTGGACACCCAAAATTGAAACACACAAACTCACCAGTCACTTTCTTTAAATTTTCCAATGGAACAACGCAAAGCACAACTAAAACACACCTGACAAATATTTTGTTGGAAAAGAGTAGAGGAAGAATAAAAGAGCTTAAGAAACCAATACTGGAAGCCCAAAATCTGACAATACTCAGAAAGATTAATATTTGTACTCCTTTGAGGACAACAAGCGCTTTATAAGTAGCTGGTCAGAAAATGGAATTTCCATCTCATGGAAAGTTCCGGCATTTTGAAATTTGTTTTTGTTCTGAATCAGAATAAAATGTTGAAATTTCAATAATTTTCAAATTCTGAAAAGAAAATTGATTTGGAAACATCAAAATATTTTGTTTCATTAATGTCAAAATATTATAATACAATACATAATAGTACATATATATCAAACTATTATAATACAATATAAAAGTCAAAATGGAACAATAAAGTAAAAAATAGTTTTTACCCTATTGAAACAAAATGTTTCAACATTAACAAAATGAAATTAAAAGCTGAAATTATTCATTTTGACACTTTCCCTTGAAAAAATTTCCTGCAAAACGCTTAGATTTTGACAAAACTGCATTTTCCAATGGCAAAGTGTTCTCTGTAAAATATTTTGATTAAAAATGTTCAGCATTATTACCAGTTACTATTATGAAGCACACAGTTACTTATGTATGTTTATTAGGGCTGACAAGCGATTAAAAAAATTAATCACGATTAATTGCACAATTAATGACGCTGTTAAACAATCATAGAGTATCATTTATTTTAAATATTTTGGATGTTTACTACATTTTCAAATCTATTCATTTAAATTACAACACAGAATACGAAGTGTACAGTGCTCACTTTATATTTATTTTTATTACAAATATTTGCACTGTAAAAAAACAAAACTGTATTTTTCAATTCACCTCATACAAGTACTGTAGTGCAATCTCTTTATCATGAAAGTTGAACTTACAAATGTAGAATTACGTAAAAGAACCTGCATTAAAAATAAAACAATGTAAAACTTTTGAGTCTACAAGTTCACTCAGTCCTACTTCTTGGTCATACAAACAAGGTTGGTTACAATTTGCAGGAAGAGATAATGCTGTCTGCTTCTTGTTTACAATGTCACCTGAAAGTGAGAACATGCATTTGCATGTCACTGTTGTAGCTGGCGTTGCAAGATGTATACATGCCAAATATGCTAAAGATTCATCTCTCTCTTCATGCTTCAATCACCATTCCAAAGGACATGCTTCCATGCTGATCATGGGTTCTGTTTGATAACAATCCAAAGCAGTGCGGACTGATGCATGTTCATTTTCATCATCTGAGTCAGATGACACCAGCAGAAGGCTGATTTTTTTTTCTGGTGGTTTGGGTTCTGTAGTTTTGCATCAGAGTTTGCTCCTTTAAGACTTCTAAAAGCATGCTCCACACCTCATCCCTGGACTTTACTTTTGTTTTGGACTGTGCTTCAGATTCTTAAACCTTGGGTCAAGTGCTGTAGCTATTTTTAGAAATCTCACATTGGTACCTTCTTTGAGTTTTGTCAAATCTGCTGTGAAAGTGTTCTTAAAATCAACACGTGCTGGATCATCATCTGAGACTACTATAACATGAAATATATGCAGAATGTGGGTAAAACAGAGCAGGAGACATACAATTCTCCCCCAAAGGAGTACAGTCACAAATTTAATTGATGCATTATTTTTTTAATGAGCATCATCAGCATGGAAGCATGTCCTCTGGAATGGTGGCCGAACCATGAAGGGGCATACAAATGGTTAGCATATCTGGCATGTAAATACCTTGCAATGCTGGCTACAAAAGTGCCATGCGAACACCTGTTCTCACTTTCAGGTGACATTGTAAATAAGAAGCAAGCAGCAGTATCTCCTGTCAAAGTAAACAAACTTGTTTGTCTTAGCGATTGGCAGAAAAAGAAGTAGGACTGAGTGGACTTGTAGGCTCTAAAGTTTTACACTGTTTTGTCTTTGAGTGCAGTTATGTAACCAAAAAAAAATCTGCATTTGTAAGTTACACTTTCACAATAAAGAGATTGCGGGTCAGTACTTGTATGAGATGAATTAAAAACATACTATTTCTTTTGCTTATCATTTTTATAATGCATATATTTGTAATAAAAAATAATAATATGAAGCGAGCATTGTGCGCTTTGTGTTGTGTTGTAGTTGAAATCAATACTGAAAATGTAGAAAAATATCCAAAAATATTTAATAAATTTCAAATGGTGTTCTATTGTTATAAGTGTGATTCATCACAATTAATTTTTTTATGAGTTAGTCACCTGAGTTAACTGCAATTGACAGCCCTAATATTTATTCAAAACAGATGGCTATTTTCAGGTGTTTATAACACCTGCCAGGCTGAAATCTGACAAATTTGATCTCTGCTTGAAAACATTCTTTCTTTTGAATGTTTCAAAATGGCCTCATTCTCAAAAATAACTTTCAACTGTTTCTGAGACTGAGAAGAGTGAATAAAACCACATTTGTCATTATAAAAAATAGTTACTTAAAAACAAATAGTTGCTGCATATCAACTGGAAGAAGAAACTTACAATTTCTTTTGGAGTTGGCCCTTACTTTGCATATATATGCCTTCCAATGGCCCAATAGGAACAGATTTTCTTTATGTTGAGAGACAATGGTTTTTTTAAAAAAACATACATTGTGGGTATGCACTGAATTTTGTTCTAAGATCAATAATCTGCCACGATAGTCCATTTACATGTCACATTTGCATGATTGTAAATGGATTCGATATGTCCATTGAGTAGGTGATCTCACAGCAGTCTACTCAAGTTATGCATGAACGAATAAAAAAATTGAGTTAAAATTTCATTTTTAGGCCCCCAACTGTGCAAACAGCTCCAGATAGATCAATCCCTGTATCTATGCGGAGCTCCAGTCTTTTCAGTGGGACTCTGTGTGGACACACAAACCCACCTGCATAGAGCTCATTGGGGCCTTAATGCATAAAAGAATGTGGAATATGACCTGTGATGATACCTATGAAAAAGAGAATATAAAAGGATGCAGATCATCTGATCCCAGCCTCATTTTACAGGATATGTTAAAACGTGCCTGGAAGGCATGCAAAATATCCTGTCTTTTTGCAAATTCGCCCCAAAATAAAGGAAGCAAAAAAGTCAATGATATAAAGCTAGATAAAAGACAAAGTAACTAAGAAATAAATAAAGATGTTATATAAATACATGCATACATTTAAAAGAGAAAAATTAGTGGGCAAGATAAAAGTAGCACAAATACAGACCCCAGTCCATCAAAGCTCTTACGCACATGCTTATTTTTAAGCCTGAGAGCTGTCCCACTGAAGTCAGTGGGACTACTCACAAGCATGCTTAACTTTAACCATAAGGGTTTTGCTAGATTAGGGCCTTAGTGTCTCAGCAGAACCATGCATTGCATACAACCAGTATTGCATACAAGCCCCAACTGCTTTCAAGATGATTCTAAGCTCACTAAGAACCCACTCAGTCCAATAGTGGGGATATACATAAAGAAATTCTTTGAAAATCCAAACGTGTGCATCAAAGAAAGGGTAAAAATCATCTTAATTGCATCTCTGTTTATGATGGGTGATCTCCAGTCAGTTCAGTACCTCAACATTTGAATGCTTTTTATAAAGTTACTAATACTTCATAAGTGGGCAAAATAAATAAATAATAATAATGAAAGGAATAAGCTCTCTCAAGAGATTTCCAACCTCTTTCTTATTACTCCTGCACCTCCACTTCTTGTCTTCAAAAAAAAACAGAAGGTGCAGGTTCTGAAGCACATAAATAATGACGCACTGACTAACTAACTAAGATAGATTTAAATTAGCTTGAGATTTGAAGAAAGGTTCAGGTCAGTTCATATTTTCCCCACACCCTGCAAATTATGTCCCCACCCTCTTGCCCCACACAAAGTCAGGTGACTTAGCTTTGGTGCTGAGGAGATGGTTTGATTCTAAATGTACCAACTATTAAGCAGGAAACCATTGAATTTTTGTATGTCTAATCATTATATTGCAAGCACCACATTATATGAGTGTAAAATATGACAACCCACTACTGTTCCAATTTGTTATTTGTCCTTTCCACCCAGACCAATTTTCCATTCTTCACTGTTAGCCATGTGTGCAAGAAACTACAATCTGAGCAATTCAGAAATATATATATGTAAAATAAATGGAATGTCATTAATACATTCCCAATCTGTACTAATCTTGTATGATCCCTAATATTCAAGAAACTTGCTTTTCAAAATGTCACTGGGTTCATCAGTATATCATAGTACGACACGTTACACGTTTTTTATTTTAATCAGAAGTACAATTGATTTTATAAGCATCTGAAATATCAGGAAAAAAGTTGAAAGCAATACCAGGAGAGCTCAGTTTTATTGCACACTACATCTTGCTTAGCTTGTTAATAAAACTCATAAAAATCACCCACAACGGTTGTGGCTACATAAATCTCCCTTATTCCGCTTTATAACCCTGATTTTTTTTCGTTTTCTTTTTTTTTTTTAAACATAAAGATAATATGCAATAGATAGTAAAAGTTAGATTAATTAAAAAAGCCATTGTAAAACTGCTCTTACTTCATCTACAGGACTACTGTGTTCATCAAACTGTTCAGACACAGTTTAAGTACTGGTGCCAAGAGTAAATTTAAATCTGAAAGTGCTCCTTACAATGTTAGTTTTAAGGTTCTGCCAAGGCAACTTCTTACAGCAGTTGCCTATGCAGCAAAGAAAATAGGTATTGTGTTTACAGCTGTTTCTCAGGTGCTTAATGATACTTTCCTGGCTCAGAAATGAACTTACTGTTCACCATAAAAAAAGGAGCATAAGGTTTGAGAAGAAATGCTGCTGGTTTTAACTAGTAGTGTATTTATTTTATTACAGTAGTTAAAATTATACTTAGCATTGTTTAGTATATCAGTGGAATTAGGGAATAAGAACAAAATTGGAAACCATCATATATATCAAAAAGATTACATTTCTGATACTAAATAAGTGTACAATTCAACAATGTGCATAATGGTGTTTAGTACTCTTTTTTTCAGATCGTTACCATTATTTGACTATCCTTTAGTGCCCTTAATACAGACGGTAAAGTAAATATCAAACTAAGGAATGCTTCTGAGCATATTTTATGTGATTCATACTGTATAATCCTACAGAAACAGAGGCAACTCTTGCACAGGTCATGCTCCTGCTCCTGTTAAACTCTGCAAACATGCTGGCCAATATCTGTGTCAATCACATATCTCAATTAATCATATACATTCAAAACAAATGAACTATATATGTAAAGGATCCAACACAAAATCATACACCATCAAGGTAACATGTTTATAATGACTCAAGGACAGATTCTGTCAGTCACCTAGGGGCTCGGCATTGAGGGTAATGGAAAGTGGCACCCAACCAGGTGGAGCTCTGAGTCAGATTGTGCCTCCCCCATCTCCCTGGCACCACACGAATGTACAGGCTGCATCACTCATCATTTGTGCCACTCTGAATTCATTTATTTGCCCCGACTCACTGCAGGCACACAGACAAATTCATCCAAAATACCCATTACGTAAGCCCTATAAAAGAACCGAGTGGGGCTTCCACTGGGAGAACAGCTACACCAGAGTGCCTGTGTATGTGCTGCCCAAACTGGAGCCACATAGGCATTTGCAGAATATCACAATGGGAGTGGCCACAGACACACATCCATGTGTAACGCCGAAAGACCCCCGTCATCAGGATCGAACCTGCGACCTCTGAAGCTAAATGCATGAGCCTCTCCTGTATGAGCTAAAAGCCATACGGCTAAGGCTGTAGAGCAAACTCATTAATCTCTCTCTCTAAGAGGTCTCGGTGCCACTAGATGGGACAGAACACTACACCCAGGAGGTGTGTGGGTTACATACTTCCCATAGCTGAGGAACCATGTCCTGAGCTCTAGAGACTTCCCAGTTGAAATCCGGGATGATCTCCCACTTGTAACACCAACAGACCCCAGTGGTCAGCGGGTGGGATTGAACCTGGGAACTTTGGAGCTTAGTGTATGAGCCTCTAGTCACTAGATTTTTTATAAGGGGTGCGAGAACATATTTTGAGAATCAAAGGGATGCAAGCTGCAGTAAAGGATAAGAACCCCTGCTCTAGTGCACAAGCTAAAAGCCATATGGCTCTTAGCTTAGGCTGAAGAGCAAACTCATTAATCTCTCTCTCTAAGTGGTCTCCGTGCCACTAGATGGGACAGAACACCACACCCAGGAGGTGTGTGAGTTACACATGCAAGTACAGTAGCTCAAAACCCCACACTACACATGTATGGAGGGACTGTAACCACTTCCGCAGCTCATTGGTTGGTATATGTGGCTTGGACGGTGAGGGCTGGGACCAGCACAGAAGCCGTGAACCCAAACCCTTACTTGAGAAATGGATTTCATTTCCCCAACTGCTCTGCATTCACACAAGTGACATGGTTTTCACCCAGAAGGAATAGCCTTCACACTATGCTAAGCATAGGGACTGCTATCTGTCCTTCTCCCTGTCCCTTCTGTGGGATTTACAAGGTGGTGGGGGCGGGGGGACGACTCCTGCATCCTCTTCCATTCATGCACTGGAGTAAGGAAAAATTTGGTTCTCAGACTTCAGGTTCTGTGTAGTCTTTGTTCAGCTGTGAAGGACAGTAATGCAGCAGAGAAACTGAATTATTCCTGGAATAGCTTACACAGTGGACATATTCACAGCTCTTTTGGAGCTAACTCTCGTCTCACGTGCCCACGTAGTTCCACTGAAATCAACGGGACTACTCACCTAAGTTAGGCCAGCAGGACTTGCTTTTTAATTTTTACAGTATCGAAGTTGTGAATGAGTGAACAAGTCAGTAAAAGTCAAGGACTATCCTGAACCTCAGTCCAAACATTCAATAATTCTTTAGGAAGAGTTAGATCGGTTTGGATAAGAAACCCCTTGCCTGATCAAAGGTATTTTTTGCCCATACCTTTTTCCCCATCTTTGTGAAAATCATGCCATATCATTGTGCAATATAGCACATCTAGCAATCTCCTCAAGGTCAATAAATTGAGTCGCTGTGAGCTCAGAGACAGGATGCTGTCAAGAATTCAGTTCACTATATTCAGTTACAGTCTCCACACTACATAATGATTACCCAATTGTTTTATTACTCCTTGGTATTAGAAATAAGGATATTGTTGTGACTCTTGGATCTCAAATGTGGGCCCACAGGGTTCATGGAAGCAGCCATGCTCCAACCCTCCACCTGGCAACCTATCGACAACTGCTTACCTGGGACCAGCAAAGACCAGGCCCAGCATGAAGGAGTCCTAGAGCAGCTGGTTGTCCTGCTGGCCCTATTTAAAAGCCAGCAGCAGGAACAAGAACCTGTCTGAACAACTGGGCCCCGCCCTGCTCCAGATTGTGTGCCTATTGCCCCTCGGCCTGATTTCCTGGCATTCAGACCTGGCTTGTCTCCTGGCATCTGATCCGTGATTCCTGACCTTCAGTGGGCTCTTTTGGTATCCTGACCAGCCTGACTCTGGTTCCCAACTCATGGTCCTGATCTCCAGTTTATCTCCTGCTTCTGTCCTCCCACTATCCTAGCCCAGCAGACTCGACTCCTGTCTCATGACTGGAGATTCTGGCTCTGACTACAGGGTCTGGCTGCCCATAACCTGGCCCATGCCCATAACCTGGCCATGACAGATATAAGTAAATATGCACATTTAATTGTCATCCCTTGAATAGCAAAATTGTTTCATTCCATATTATAAATATAGGATGCACAGAGTCTATTCTTCTACTGATGCCCTTGGATTTTGGATTTTACACACCTAGCTCCCATTAACATTAATAGGAGTTAGGTATATAAATCCCCACCAGAGATGGGAAAATAAACTCTCTAATATTTTATAACTAGTAATCTTCAGTGTGTTGATACTGATTCTTGTTGCCAAGACATCACTCAGTTATTATGGTAGAATATGCTCCAGCATATTCGTCAAATATATAATTACCCTGAATATAGCAAATCACTCCCTTTTGAGATGCAAAACCCTATCAATTTTTCCCCACTGTGTAAATATACACTACAGCTACACAGTTGCGGAAACGTCAATGATTTCAGAGAAAAGACATTCTGAGAACGTGGTTGCAAATTAAATCAGACTTGCGAAATTCCACTTCCAAAGGGAAGAAAATAGTGTTAAAAAATACTATCATCAGTCATTTTGGTAAAACAGATGCAAGTACATTTTATGCTTTGACTTGTACATTTTCAAGACAATTTTGGCATGTTACTCCTGAGGACATTACCTGTCTCATCCTCAAAAAAGGCCTACATTGGAGAAAGCGACTATATTTATGATTAACTATAAAATAAACATTGATGTAAAAATATGCAAACTTATGCAAAATAATTTAATTTTGTAGATTTAAATTTTGCTTAGGGTTCTACCAGACTTCAGTGATATTTTAAATGACAGCAACACATGGTGCATAGCCCATACAATTCAATTAGGTATATTAAAATAGGCAATTTTGATTATACGATAGACTTCTAGTTCAGCTTTGTAGAGCACTTTATAAATGTTGCAGTTATGAGCCAGACATTTCATCATTTTAACATATATTAACTACGAGAGATTATTATGAACTCTCTTTACTGTGCAGAGATCTGCTTAGACCTAATTTTAAAGCCGAACCTGAACTGACTAGACCATAACAACCCAAACCTGACACAATCCTGAGTGAGTCAAGACATTTTCAGACCCAGCCCAAATCTTTGTCAGCACCACCACCACCTCATTCTAGGGGCTCACCCTGGCTGGGGATTTCTGGTCCCCATGCCCACAATCCATCTCTGGCTGCTTCCTGCCTGTGGGATTGGTGCCCCACTCCTGACAGCCACCACCACCTTGCTGCCCTGTATGTGCTGCAGATTGAGTATGCTGACAAGTCACAGAGACTCTCACTCCGCAGCATATGCAGTACGAGGCAGTCGCAGCTGCCAGGAGTGGGTCATGCAGCCACTGCGCCAACCTGATGGGCAGGAGGAGGTGAACAGGTACTACCCAAACCAAGCCCAAGAATCACAGAAGATTAGGGTCGGAAGAGACCTAAGGGGGTCATCTAGTCCAACCCCCTGCTCAAAGCAGGACCAACCCCAACTAAATCATCCCAACCAGGGCTTTGGGTTGGGTTGTTTTCAGACCAGATCCAACCTGACCCCAACGCTTGCAGTCATGTTCCATCAGGTTCTTGTTGAGTTGCAAGGGTCTAATTCTTTGTATATACAACTCTGTATCCTGAACAACTTATCAGCCCTATTTACTTCATTTCCTTGGGATAGCCACATATGTCAACTGACTAGGCAATTTAGGCCCACATTTTCAAACCTGGGTACCTAAAATGAGGGTCCTAGATCCCTAAGGTGGACATAGGAACTTTATTTCCATTGATTCACTGGCTGTGTCAATCCTTAAAAGGCAGGGAGCCTATCATGCAATAGATTTGTGTGCCTTGAGCAGCATTAGAAGCTCCTGTACGCTCCTGCAGCTACAAGCTTTAATTTTTCCCCTGAAGTAGAGGGTCTGAGTCCACGCAGACACCACAGCTGGCACTAATTAGCACCCTTGTTGACTCTCTCAGCTGAAATGCCAAGTAGTGAGAGATAAAGAAAACTACCCTGTCATCACATTTGTAAGCTTGGGAAACAACTGAATTGGTCTGAAATCAAAAGGATGAAATTAAATAAAGACAAGTGCAAAGTATAACACTTAGGAAGGAAGATATGAAAATGGGGAATAACTGGCTAGGTGGTAATACTGCTGAAAAGGATCTGGGGGTTGGAGAGGATCACAGACTGAATATGAGTCACCAACGTGATGCAATTGTAAAAACGGCGAATATCATTCTGGGGTATATTAACAAGAGAGTTGTATGTAAGACATGGGAGGTAGTTGTCCCACTCTACTCAACGCTGGAGTACTGTGTCCAATTCTGGGTGCCACACTCTGGAAAAGTTGTGGATAAACTGGAGAGAGTTCAGAAGAGAGCAACAAAAACGATCAAAGGTTTAGAAAACCAGCCCTGTGAGGGAAAGTTAAAAAAACGGAACATGTTTTGTCTTGAGAAAAGAAGACTAAGGGGGGACCTGATAATCTTCAAATACATTAAGGGCTGTTTTAAAAAGGCTGATCAATTGCTCTCCATATCCACACAATGGGCTTAATCTGCAGCAAGGGAGATTTAGGTTAGATATCAGGAAAAACTTTCTACCTAAGAATAGTCTCCCCGCCCCGTCCTCGCCATGGCGCCGCGGAGCTCCCATCACACGGGCTCGCACAAGGCGCGCTCCCTGGCCTGCCAATGGAAAGCAAAGCAGCAGTGCCGGAACCTGGACCAGATCCATGGGGACCTGCAGCCGGACATCACGGCCAGGCTGCTGCACCAGGAGCCGGACCCCGACATGCCTGGAAGTGCGCAGCACTACTGCGTGCGATACTTTGTAGATTTGAATAGCATGAAGGAACATTTCAAATCTAAAGTTCACAAAAGAAGACTGAAGCAGCTGAGGGAGGAGCCTTATACCCAGCAGAAGGCAGAGAGAGCAGCTGGGATGAGATCCTACATTCCTCTAAAGAAGATAGAAGTACAGACTCAACCGCTTGTGATGGAGGAATCTGGCTGAATAGGGAGGACCAGAGATTGTGGCAGCTTCAAAAAAAAAAAAAAAAAAAAAAGGGTAAGTACTGGACTAGGCTTCCAAGGGAGGTTGTTGAATCCCCATCACTGGAACTTTAAGAACAGGTTAGACAAACCTCTGTCTAGCTATACTTGGCCCTACCTCAGCATGAGTGGGCTGGGCTAGATCAGAGATGGATTAAGGTTTCCTGGGGTCCTGGGCCACAGCATCTGCCGGGGATGGGGTCGGGGAGGGGGGAGTGGAGGGGAGCACTGAGGCTTCTGCTGGAGATGGGTGCAGAGAGGGTAGGGGATCCTTCCCCCGTCCCTCGGCTTCTGATTGGGACTGGGGGGGGGAGCACGTGGGGGCTTCCCCCATCCCACAGCTTCTGCCAGGGGACTTCCCCCGCCCAGCCGGTGGCTGGGGCTCTGGGCTTCCGCCGCCCAGCAGCAGAGTTTTTCCAGGGCCCCCCAGGTGGCTGGGGCCCTTGGGCACAGGCCCTGTCTGCCCAGTGGCTAATCCGCCCCTGGGCTAGAAGACCTCTCAAGCTCCTTTCCAGCCCTACATTTCTATGATTCTGTGAACAAGGGTGCACGTGAATAAAAGAGGTCACCTTTTAAAATTTGACCCACAAAGACTGTAATAACTAAAACTACATTGCATTCAAGTGTTTGACAAGTTCACTTTTGTCTCCCATTTTGGTGTACTGTGTTTTGTTGCGGTTTTCCCACAAACGTATGTAATTGTCAAAGTCTACCACTACTTACTACACAGTAGAACCTCAAAGATACAAACACCAGAGTTAGGGACTTATCGGTCAACCGGACACCATGTGGAACTGGAAGTAATCAGGCAGCAGCGGAGACACACACACACACACCACACAAAAAGCAAATACTTTACTGCCTCGGAGCATTAGCCCTGGGGCTCAGGGCCTCAGCCGGGGGAGGGAGGAGCTGAGGCTGCAGCCGCAGAGTGAGGGGGGTCAGAACTCCTGGCAGAATACTACACTTAGGAAGGAATAATCAATTGCACAAATATAAAATGGGAAATGATTGCCTAGGAAGGAGTCATGAAGAAATGGATCTGAGGGTCATAGTGGATCACAAGCTAAATATGAGTCAACAGTGTAACGCTATTGCAAAAAAAAAAAAAAAAAAAAAAAAATAAAAGCAAACATCATTCTGGGATGTATTAGCAGGAATGTTGTAAGCAAAACACAAAAAACAATTCTTCTACTCTACTGAGCACTAATGAGGCCTCAACTGTGTCCAGTTCTGGTTGCCACTTTTCAGGAAAGATGTAGACAAACTGGAGAAAGTCCAAGGGGGGGGGGGGGGGAGATAAAAGGTCTAGAAAACATGACCTATGAGAGAAGATTGCAAAACTAGGTTTGTTTCATCCAGAGAAGAGAAGATTGAGCGGGGACATTATAACAGGCTTCAAGTATCTAAAAGGTTATTATAAAGAGAAGGGTGATAAATTGTTCAGCTATCCACCGAGGACAGGACAAGAAGCAAGGGACATTTAGACATTAGGAAAAATTTCCTAACTGTAAGGGCAGTTAACACTGGAACAAATTACCTAGGGAGGTTGTGGAATCTCTGTCAATGGAGGTTTTTAACAACAGATCTGACAAACAGCTGTCAGGGTGGTTTAGATAATATTTAGTCCTGTCTCAGTGCAGGGGAGTGGACTAGATGTCCTATTAAGGTACCTTCTAATACTGCATTTCTATTATTTGATTCTATGTATCACTTTACATGTGCCTGTATTAAAATGCATATTGTTTACTTGCCCCCAGTTTACTATGCGATCCAGATAGCTCTGTATCGGTGACCTGTCCTCTTCATCATTTGCCTCTCCACAATCTTTGTGTCATCTGCAAATTTTGTCAGGAATGATTTTATGTTGTCTTCCCAGTCATTGATAAACATTTTAAATAGAGCAGAGCTGATAACAATCTCTGCAGGGCCCACTCCATGTTGAAACGAACTCAGTGATGATTCCACATTTGCAATTCCATTTTGAACCCGATCAGTTTGCCAGCTTTTCATCCCTTCATGTGTGCCGTGTTGATTTTGTATCATTTTAGTTTCTTAATCAAAATATTGAGTGGCACCAAGTCAAATGCCTTACACAGGTCTAAGTACATTACATTAACACTATTACCTCTATCATCCAAACTTGTAATCTCATTCAAAATTGTATAAAGTTAGTTTGGTAAAATCTATTTCCAATAAACTCATGTTGATTGGCATTAATTATATTGCCATTCTTTGATCCTTTATTGATCAATTCCTGGCTCAATTCCTTACGTGCTTAGGTGTAAAACTCTCAACTTTCAGTCCCACTTGCAGTCGGTCAACTTCAAGTTTACAGTACTGAAGAATGGAATTAATTTTTGCCAGCTTGCTCCTAAATAACACAATTGCAATACCATGTGTTTTTGTAAGATATCATAACTGCAAGTTATTATTCAATTTCTGAACCCATTCTAAGATCTCTAGACAGGAAGATAATTTATTTATGGGGGTTAGAACAGATGGCATGGTGACTTAATGCAAGTTTTACTCTGAAAAATGGCACTGACTTAACTCAATAGATCTGTTTGTATGTATTCAGAATCATACCCCCTGAAATGGGTTAAAGTTTTTATGGCTTTGTATGACTCTTCACCCTTCAAAACCAACATAGTTCTGAGAGGAAGATAGATTCTAGTTGTTCTTCTACAGTCACTTTTAAAAGTAGAACTACACTTTAATATACACTAGCTTTTTCCTCTGCAGATTTTTATTTTTCAAATCCTAACTAAATGACAGGGGTCACCTGAACCTAATCTGCCATGGCTGTTCATCCATATATAAAACACACATAAAATTGGCACAAACCTCATCACACTTTCACTACAAATCTAGAGTAGTTTTATGGTGACCCTAAACACTGGTGAATGCCTAGGTGCTCTGCTCATAGGTTACAAAGGGGTGTCTGTCTGGCAGAAGAACTAGCTGGTGCAGTATTGGATTGGGTGCAACAAGCATGATTATGTTAGGGGTGTAAGGAATGCAGCCAGGACACCCATTGTGCCAAAGCTATTCCCTGGGCCATATAGGGTATGTCTATACTGCACATTAAGCCTAAGTCTGTGGGACCCAGACTTATGGACTTAGTGTTTCCAAGCCTGCACTTAAATGTCCTCACTGCATCATAAATCTTGGTTTACAACTCCTGGACCCATGTCCCAGAGACCTGCTAACATGTCCATACTGCACTGTGCAGACATTCTGACTCAGATCTGCAGCTTCACCTGCATCCACACTGCAAAATGACAGGGCTTGAACCCAAGTGATAGAGGGAGTTGTGTTCTGACTGACCCCGCAAAACAGGGTCCTAGGACCTGGGTCCTGAGTGCTTGCTGACCAAGTTAGACTTATTTCTGTGTGGCCGGAAGCAGGCTTGGGCTCAAACATGAATCAGAACCTAGACTTAGTGTGCAGTGTGTAGACATACCCACCAGTTCCTTAGATGTAATAGCAGCTAGAGTACAAGTTAAGGCAGCCCTCAAAACTGCCCTAATCAGTGCCTGGGGCTGAACAAGCCCCTGACATCACAAGGGTTGGACAGGTTTAAACCACCCCACCTCTGCCCATCTGAGAGCTAGGTACCTTCTTGCTTCTAATGTATTTGCAAAATGTTTTCTTACTAACCTTTATGTCTCTAGCTAGTTTAATCTCATTTTGTGTCTTGGCCTAATTTTTCCCTCCATACTTGTTTATATTCATCCTTTGTAATTTGACCTAGTTTCCAGTTTTTTGTAGGACTCATTTGAGTTTCAGATCATTGAAGATCTCCTGGTTAAGCCAGGACGGTCTCTTGCCGTACTTTCTGTCTTTCCTATGCAGTGAGATAGTTTGCTCTTGTGCTCTTAATAATGTCTCTTTGAAAAATTGCCAAGCTCTCTTGAACTGTTTTTCCCCTTACATTTGCTTTCCATGGGATCTTACCTACTAACTCCCTGGGTTTGCTAAAGTCTGACTTCTTGAAATCCATTATCTTTATTGTGCTGTTTTCCCTCCTACGATTCCTTAGCATCATGAACTCTACCATTTCATGATCACTTTTATCCAAGCTGCCTTTCACTTTCAAATTCTCAATCAGTTGCTCCCTATTTGTCAAAATCAAATCTAAAACCTCTCCCCTAGTAGCTTTCTCCACCTTCTGAAATAAAAAAAATGTCACTAATATATCCCAAGAAATTGTTGGTTAATCTGTGCTCTGCTGTGTTATCTTTCCTAAAAGATGTTTGCGTAGTTGAAGTCTCCCATTACCACCAAGTCCCGTGCTTTGGATGATTTTGTTAGTTGTTTAAAAAATAGCTTCATCCACCTCTTCCTCCTGGTTAGAGGATCTGTAGTAGACACCTACAGGGTTGGATCACAGAAACCCCCTGGGAGCTGCCACCTGATGTGCCAAGACTACTTCTACTCCTGCTTTCTTGCCCAGTCAGCTTAGGACTTCAGTGCCCTGCCTGGTTAGAGCCAGACCTGCTAGCCTGCTGCAAACCCAGACCCAGGTCTGAACCACGTCTCCTAACAGCTGTAGGCTTAACTGAAAGCAGCTTACAGAAATGTTCCTATCCTTGACACTCAGATGCCCAACTCCCAATGGGGCCCAAACCCCAAATAAATCGTTTTACCCTATATAAAGTTTATACAGGGTAAACTCATAAATTGTTCACCCTCTGTAACACTGATAGAGCGATATGCACAGCTGTTCCCCCCCCCCCCCCCAGTATTAATACATACTCTGGGTTAATTAATAAGTTAAAAATGATTTTATTAAATACAGAAAGTAGGATTTGAGTGGTTCCAAGTAGTAACAGACAGAACAAAGTGAATTACCAAGCAAAATAAAATAAAACCCACAAGTCTATGTCTAATAAAACTGAATACAGACAAAACCTCACCAGTTCCAGTAACGTTCCTTTTACAGACTAATCTCCTTTTAGTCTGGGTCCAGCAATCACTCACACCCCCTGTAGTTACTGTCTTTTGTTCCAGTTTCTTTTAGGTATCCTTGGGGGTGGAGAGGCTATCTCCTGAGCCAGCTGAAGACAAAATGGAGGGGTCTCCCAGGGGTTTAAATAGACTCTCTCTTGTGGGTGGAGACCCCCTCCTCTCTCCTATGCAAAGTCCAGCTACAAAATGGAGTTTCAGAGTCACATAGGCAAGTCGCATGTTCCTGCAAGACTGAGTTCCTTACCAGTCAAGCCACATTTCTGGGAAAGCTCAGATGCGGATTGGTGTCTTCAAGTTCTATTGTCTGTTAAGTGCTTCTTGACTGGGCACTTAACTTGCACATTCCTTTCTCAAGAAGCTGACCAAATGCTTCTTACTAAGACTATTTAGAAATCAAACAAATATACAGCCAATATTCATAACTTCAACTACAAAAATGATACAGGCATACAAATAGGAGGAATAGATTCAGTAGATCATAACCTTTACAGAGATATGTTACATGTCATATGTAGCATAAAACATATTTCAGTTATGTCACATATATACATTCATAAGCATATTTCCACAGAACTTTATGGGGTGCACCATCACAACTACCATGACATCACTCTTGTTTTTTAATCCCTTTATCCTTACCCAGAGACTTTCAACATGTCTGTCTCCTATTTCCATCTCAACCTCAGTCCAAGTGTATACATGTTTGATATAAGGCAACACCTCCTCTCTTTTCCCTGTGCATGTTCAAAGTACAGTTTTCACAACCCCATAGTCAGTCAAATCAAAAGAAGTTTTCCCGGGCATTGTTAAAGGCACTTCTCTTCATTGTGGGACTATTAACCAGCCTAATTTAAAGTTTGTCTAGTTAAATAGCTAGTGCTATTTAAATGTATGCCATGCATAGATCAAATGTTACACATACACACTCAGAGTATATATTACATATAAAACATTTAATCTTTCAGGTCTTATCTCTTTTGTAAAGTTTGAGCAAAAACCATTCTGCCATTTTGAAATGGAGACTGAAAAACACTTTCCCATTATTTTTAAAAGGGTTAGATTTTGGCCCTCCATTGAAATAATTGTCACCTATCATCTGATAGCAGCCACAGCATATGAACACTGTGAAGAATGTGGGAATTATCTCTATTAATTTTTGCGGGTGTAATCTATATCTATACTTATCTCTCTGGGTTTAGGTGGTTATTGTATGACTGGCTAAAAGGTAGTCAATATTAAATCCTCAGAAACCCACAAACTCTGGTTGTAGGCAGAATTCAATTTCCTGGAGCTCAAAGGGACAATACCAGCAATCTACTGTGGGAAGAATAACTCCAATACCTCTGGAGAAACACATGAACTTGTTCAGGTTCAGATGCTCTGCTCCAAACCCCAGGAGATCTTCAGGCAGAAGTCTGAGCAAAATGACTTTACAATGATTCACAAGACAACCTGTGACTTTAAGGGGAGAGAGAGTCACTGACTGATAGAGGCTGCAGGAGTGCACTCTATCTCGCCCATTCCAATGCTGTGACTCTATCTAAAATTGGCCCAGAAAAATCAAAGTTTAGGTAAGATAGTATGGATTTCAGCTTTTGTTATTTTAACCCTTGTCAATCAATAAATAAATCATACTTGTTTTGGAAAGCTGTCCTAAGTCACTGCAATTCCATACTCGTCATAAGCTCCCAGACAGAATTCTGCAGCAGGGTCCAAATTCAGTTGGGCTTGGAGAGGTAATACGCTTCTGGGAACAGAAGTGCTGTAATCTGGTGAACCAGTCTAAAAGTGGGCTGAACTGGAAGTTCTGCCTGGAGAGAAGGGCAGGCACAGACTGGTGGCTTGTAAAAGGAGCTCATGGGAGTGAATGAAAGGGAGGCCAAGGTATAGTGCACACTGGGAACAGTAACAACTACATACAAAGTTTCATAGACATAATGGGTTGAATCCTGGCCCCGTTGAAGTCAATGCCAAAACTCCCATTGACTTTAACAGGACCAAGATTTCAACCAATCTGACTACATATACACACAGATATGGCAGCACTTGATTCTGAGGCAGACCTTTTATCAACAAGCAATTACAAGTTTAGAACAAATGTCTCAAGAGACATTAAAAAGCATTTATCTGTATATATGATCCAATGACATCCTCTGAGTAGGTTAATTGAGTTTTAGATTATTTACCATTAATATACCGTGGGAATCTGTCCAGGCACATGAAACTGATTTTGAGAAGGAGAGAAACTTGCTTGTTGGACTTACAGAAGACGAACATACTGGAAAGAGGAGATAAAGGCACTCCTGGGGCCAGGTTCTAATCTCTGGTGCATGGCAAACATTTAAAATAGTTCAGAAATTCTGCTTCTAAACCTCTGCACTCAGGACTACACAGTGCCATCACCAGATCTGCACTGTAGAGCCTGAAATCTGATCTGACATTCAAGAGGCTGACAGCAGCTGCAGCGTTTAGTTGAGGACCACACTGCATGCTACCACCCAGCAAAATGAGTGGTCATCTCCATAACTCTATGGTGTGTCTTGCCAAAAGACATGCAAGCAGCACAAAACACTACAGGACTAATCTAAAGCCACTGAAGTTGGTTCAAAGACTCACATTGGACTTTGGATCAGGCCCTAAAATATATGCCATCAGAAAAAAAAAGGAAGAAGGGAAAAGCTGAGTACAAATCTATTACATTATTGGGCTTTTCAGTCCTAAAGGAGCGTGGTTATTTATTGGCAGTCTAGTTACAAGGTATTCTATTCATGTTATTTTTATCCATTTTTTAAAAGAACAGTTGTATTTTGACTAATAGAATAATAATTATTTTTAGACACTGAATTAATGTAGATTTTTGCGTCTTACAGTTATTTGTATGTTGCAGTAGTGCCCCGAAAATGCCAGATGGTATCTAAAAAGAGTCCCTTCTCCAAAGAGTACATAGGTAAAGCACGTTTATGTTTATGAGACAGGGATTTTTTTTAAAAAAAAGAGGGTCCAAGACAAAAGCTTCACAGTTTACAAAAGGAGGAGGTATCAGAAACTGCAGGAATTTTCAGAGATCAAAATGATCCTAGTGATTTATAAGCCCAATATTCATCTTCTGTAGCTAAGTGTAACTCTGATCTACATGGGCTGCTGGAAGAACACCACTTTCCTAGGGAAGAGTTTGATCCATCGGAGGCAACAGGACTACCAGTGGCATCTTCACAGGTCCAGGACCCTGCTGACACCATAACCTCCTTTGCCTAATTGAACTTCAGACTTTCTGGTGTGAAGACCTTTCCACTGTTCAACTGGGATCTTCCTTGACCCCTTGGCACCACCAAAGAGCATGGGGAACCCCTGAGCCACAGTGGTTCTATAGCATCAGATGGACTAGGTGCCCTGATGGGAAAGAAGAGGACCAACCATCTGGTGGTAACAACTATGAACAGCTTCTTAATGTTCAATTAAAATACGCTAATTTGAGAGTCCAGGTGACCACCTTAAAATCTGATCAAATATAACTAATATTGGAGGTAACTTCCTTTAAATGGATTGTGTCTTCTTCAGCGTGTATATATGCCAATCAATTTTCATATCCTTATCACAAAAAGAAATGCTATTCTAACTCCTTGACTATCTGTTTTAAAGACATAGCACTAAAAATGATAAAAAAACATACTGACTTCACAGAGCCTCCTGTTTTTTCTAGCAAACATGTATACAGACAGGCAGTGCTAAATATAAACCAAGAAGGAAAGATGATCTTGAGCTTAAGGCATTCCTCTGGAACTCAGGGGAGTTGGATTTAATTCCAGATTTTCCAATCGACTCTCTTTGTGTCCCTGGGCAAGTAATTCAGCCTCCCTGTGTCTCAGTTCCCCATCTGTAAAATGGGGATATTACTGCTTTTCTCCCACCCTTTGTCTGTTTACAGTTTAAGTTCTTAAGGGACTCTCTTAAAAATATATCTACAGTACCTTGCACATGTGCCCTGATCTTGGTTTGGGGTGCAATGTATTATCACAATACTGCTACTAATAACAGAAACTGGAATAATCCATAAAAACACAATAAATATGAAAACACAGTATATTTTGTACTTAACAGTCAGGATATCATGTTCCGATAACTTATCATGAAAATTTTGCTGAGAAGAGGAATTCAAAGATACACTTAGATGCCCCATTTGTAGAATGAATGCACTGGGCAAATCAGCTATTAGAAAAAAAACTTGAAAGTGTGTGCTTATTTGATTACAATCCTAAAACGGCACAGTTCCATCAGGGGAATAAAACTGCACACACAAAGAATGCAAGTACAGTCACCTTGTTCATTCTTCATCCGCTGAGACTGTCAAGTCACTGTTCCCTGCAGATAGCTACTTTAATTCTGCACTCAGAATTCTTTGCACATACACTAGGAGAAATGAAGCATGCATGCACTGGTGGAAACCATGTAACTTTCCAAATTCAGTCTGTAAAACTTGAGACATTTCACAGAAGTAAGCTAAAAATCTTTGTCATTTAATAACGCGAAAATCATCCTAGGATGATTATCATAACCAAACAGAATTTCACCAGAAAGTAATGAGAACTCTGCTAATGCAAATAATCTGACCAATATTAATCCCTTTTGCTGCAAGAAATTTTGATTTTTTTCTTTCAGATCTGATATTTAAAGTAGCATGTGCACATGGACACTGTAACACTAGCAGAAATAACCCTGCAAATTCAGTGGACTAAGCATATTTAAACTGTCAGTGTTCTAGCATCAATGAAGTACTTAAAAGCTTCTGAGGAGTATGTGGGAAACGCCTATGCTTTCTGCTGCAAGCTATGAATGGATAAAAGAGCTTCCACCTGGTCCTCTCTGGTGACAACTGGGGATACAACTATCACCCGTTAAAACCTGGAAGTTTGTTGCAGGCTAGAAAGCTGCTGAGTGACTACTGTTGAAAATAGAGAGCTTAGCCAACCAGATGCAAAAGTGAGGCTGGAGAAAGGTCTCCAGGGAAAGTCTCTTTTTGTTCCTTCGACCTAGGCAACACAAAGCTGTACTTGAAACTTGGTATTATGAAAGAAGAAAGAAACTAATAGAAGTGGTATAAGAAAAAGAAATGAGAAAATTATTAATATTGTTTAGAAACAACTAAGTACACATTTTCTCTAGTCAGGATTTGGTAGAAGCTGGGTCAGATATTTGATCTTTCCTGGGCTTTTAAATTTTGTTCTGCACATACCACAAAGTCTATCTAGAAAACCAGGGAAATGAACAAAGTCCCAGGCTTGGCCAATTCTAGAATATTCAAGTCCCACAATTGTGACATCACAGAATTCCAGGATATTTCAACCAAAAACGTAGCTCTTACTTCTCGCAGGCTAAACAAAACTGCTCACATAATGTGTACTTTTAGCCAATCTACTATGTATTTTGTATCTCAGGTTCTCCTTTGTATTCAAATTTCAAACCAGCCACAGACCCTCAAGTGCATAAGCTGGTGCCTGAAAAAACAATGCTGTGTGTCCCCAGCCAGACCTGGAAATCTCATCAGATTCTGAACAAGTATGTCTTTCTATGTCCACAAAAGACCTGATAATCCTTGTTCCTGCTCCCATCCACTAACGTTCTGCTCTACCTCCCAGCTCAGCCTGTCTCCAGCCAGCTGAAAAGGGTTTTGCTTCCTTATTGCTATCTACCGTAGAACTGTTTTAATTCATACACACATTTCCCACTCTGCAACACCTCCCACCAATCGCTATTCATAGTTTATATACTTCCTCTCTTCCCCAATCAGTTTTTTCTCCTATTCATTTGCAACTCCTCACATCCTGCCAACATTATCCAAGGCCTTAAGAAAATAACCACCTCTCTTGATTTCTTTACTTCTGCTGTCATTCATTGTTGTACCCTTGCCCTTGCTTCCTCCATTTCCATACGTGGCAAAAAACTTTCTCTGATAGCTTCCCCAACTCTTCAGAATCTGTCATGGTTCATCCTCTTCTCCAGAATCCTCCTTTAACTATGACACTCAAGCCAGAAATCTATTTCTAACCGTCTTTCAGCAGTACTTGGGAAGGTCTCTTTTTCTCTTATCTTCCATAACAACCCACACAGCAATATCCATGACCAATTTAAAATCGGGGTTTCACTGCCCCTTTATTACGGAAAACATTTTTCTTTTTGTAAGCAATGACCACCTACTCTCTGCTCCTGATAGCACCCCCTCCTTGACTTTAGTAGAGGCTTTAATGCTGTGGACCACTCTATGGTATCTTGCCTTGTCACACATCTAGCTATACAGGATGTAGACATTTTTAGTTTCCTTCTGTCATGTTTCTGCTCTTACCTAACTCTTCTACCGCTGGTGAGGACTCCAGGTTGCAATAATACCCTCATGCATCCCCAAGCGCAAAGTCAGTGTTGATTTGGGGAGGGGGCGGTCTGCTCCTTTTACCATTCAAAAAGCCAATTCTAAATCATAACACTCTCTCCTTACACTTTTCCCATACACAATACATGCTGCCTTCCTCCCTTCCTCCCAACTCCAAGTTCCTAATGGTTTTGTCACACTTTACTCATCACTCAAAATCCCTGTAGTCTCTGCCCCTCTCTCTCTTCCTCCCTTTGTGTTCTCACCCACCTATAGCACATCTGCCAGTGACTGGGAAAAGAGATCACCATTGTCATTTCCTACTGCCCTGTTTCTGTGTAGGTGTTGCTTCCATGTATGATTATTAGTCCATGGGGCCGGACGAGTTGCATCCGAGAGCGCTAAAGGAACTGGCGGCTGTGAATGCAGAGCCACTGGCCATTATCTTTGAAAACTCGTGGAGAACGGGGGAAGTCCCGGATGACTGGAAAAGGCTAAATGTAGTGCCAATCTTTAAAAAAGGGAAGGAGGAGGATCCTGGGAACTACAGGCCAGTCAGCCTCACCTCAGTCCCCGGAAAAATCATGGAGCAGGTCCTCAAAGAATCAATCCTGAAGCACTTACATGAGAGGAAAGTGATCAGGAACAGTCAGCATGGATTCACCAAGGGAAGGTCATGCCTGACTAATCTGATCGCCTTCTATGATGAGATTACTGGTTCTGTGGATGAAGGGAAAGCAGTGGATGTATTGTTTCTTGACTTTAGCAAAGCATTTGACACTGTCTCCCACAGTATTCTTGTCAGCAAGTTAAAGAAGTACAGGCTGGATGAATGCACTATAAGGTGGGTAGAAAGTTGGCTAGATTGTCGGGCTCAACGGGTAGTGATCAATGGCTCCATGTCTAGTTGGCAGCCGGTGTCAAGTGGAGCGCCCCAGGGGTCAGTCCTGGGGCCGGTTTTGTTCAATATCTTCATAAATGATCTGGAGGATGGTTTGGATTGAACTCTCAGCAAATTTGCAGATGATACTAAACTGGGAGGAGTGGTAGATACGCTGGAGGGCAGGGATAGGATACAGAGGGACCTAGACAAATTGGAGGATTGGGCCAAAAGAAATCTGATGAGGTTCAATAAGGATAAGTGCAGGGTCCTGCACTTAGGACGGAAGAACCCAATGCACAGCTACAGACTAGGGACCGAATGGCTCGGCAGCAGTTCTGCGGAAAAGGACCTAGGGGTGACAGTGGACGAGAAGCTGGATATGAGTCAGCAGTGTGCCCTTGTTGCCAAGAAGGCCAATGGCATTTTGGGATGTATAAGTAGGGGGATAGCGAGCAGATCGAGGGACGTGATCGTCCCCCTCTATTCGACATTGGTGAGGCCTCATCTGGAGTACTGTGTCCAGTTTTGGGCCCCACACTATAAGAAGGATGTGGATAGATTGGAGAGAGTCCAGCGGAGGGCAACAAAAATGATTAGGGGACTGGAACACATGACTTATGAGGAGAGGCTGAGGGAACTGGGATTGTTTAGTCTGCAGAAGAGAAGAATGAGGGAGGATTTGATAGCTGCTTTCAACTATCTGAGAGGTGGTTCCAGAAAGGATGGTTCTAGACTATTCTCAGTGGTGGAAGAGGACAGGACAAGGAGTAATGGTCTCAAGTTGCAGTGGGGGAGGTTTAGGTTGGATATTAGGAAAAACTTTTTCACTAGGAGGGTGGTGAAACACTGGAATGTGTTGCCTAGGGAGGTGGTGGAATCTCCTTCCTTAGAAGTTTTTAAGGTCAGGCTTGACAAAGCCCTGGCTGGGATGATTTAATTGGGGATGGGTCCTGCTTTTGAGCAGGGGGTTGGACTAGATGACCTCCTGAGGTCCCTTCCAACCCTGATATTCTATGATTCTATTCCAGGGTTGAACATAGTGGGAACAGCAAGCAGGGAGATCAACTGGTAGGCACCTTCAAAGGGTCTGCTAGCATTATTTGTTCCATCCGCAACAGCAAAGGGAGCTTCCTGGAGTGATGTTCGGAGTGGTTTTGGACCTTTCCCCTCCCTCCTGTGGGTCTTCTACTCAACCCTGTTACAGCTCCTGGTGCTTTTCCCTGCCCCATTGGTCCCAGCAAGTGAATCAGACAGCTGAAGGGAGGACCATGGAGAGTCACTCTTCTGCTTGAGGAAATGGCACCTCTGAAAAATCCCTCTTGGATTTTGCAGAAAGAAAAGGAGTACTAGTGGCACCTTAGAGACTAACCAATTTATTTGAGCATAAGCTTTCGTGAGCTACAGCTCACTTCATCGGATGCATACTGTGGAAAATACAGTGAGGAGATTTATATAAACACAGAACATCCAAAAATGGGTGTTATCATACACACTGTAAGGAGAGCTATTACGAGCGGAGGGGGGGGGGCGAAGAGAAAACCTTCTGTAGTGATAATCAAGGTGGGCCATTTCCAGCAGTTGACAGGAACATCCGAGGAGCAGTGGGGGAAATAAACATGGGGAAATAGTTTTCCTTTTGTAATGACACATCCACTCCCAGTCTCTATTCAAGCCTAAGTTAATTGTATCCAATTTGCAATGAATTCCAATTCAACAGTCTCTCGCTAGAGTCTGGATTTGAAGTTTTTCTGTTGTAATATCGCAACTTTCATGTCTGTAATCGCGTGACCAGAGAGATTGAAGTGTTCTCCAACTGGTTTATGAATGTTATAATTCTTGACATCTGATTTGTGTCCATTTATTCTTTTACATAGAGACTGTCCAGTTTGACCAATGTACATGGCAGAGGGGCATTGCTGGCACATGGTGGCATATATCACATTGGTGGATGTGCAGGTGAACGAGCCTCTGATAGTGTGGCTGATGTGATTAGGCCCTGTGATGGTGTCCCCTGAATAGATATGTGGGCACAGTTGGCAACGGGCTTTGTTGCAAGGATAGGTTCCTGGGTTAGTGGTTCTGTTGTGTGGTGTGTGGTTGCTGGTGAGTATTTGCTTCAGGTTGGGGGGCTGTCTGTAGGCAAGGACTGGCCTGTCTCCCAAGATTTGTGAGAGTGATGGGTCGTCCTTCAGGATAGGTTGTAGATCCTTGATGATGAGTTGGAGAGATTTTAGTTGGGGGCTGAAGGTGACGGCTAGCGGGGTTCTGTTATTATCTTTGTTGGGCCTGTCCTGTAGTAGGTGACTTCTGGGAACTCTTCTGGCTCTGTCCATTTGTTTCTTCACTTCAGCAGGTGGGTATTGTAGTTGTAAGAATGCTTACTACTATTACCCAAGATCCATAAACCTGGAAATCCTGGGCACCCCATCATCTCAGGCATTGGCACCCTAACATCAGGATTGTCTGGCTGTGTAGACTCCCTCCTCAGGCCCTCCGCTACCAGCACTCCCAGCTATCTTCGAGACACCACTGACTTCCTGAGGAAACTACAATCCATCAGTGATCTTCCTGATAACACCATTCTGGCCACTGTAGATGTAGAAGCCCTCTACATCAACATTCCACACAAAGATGGACTAC
The DNA here is from genome assembly GCF_965140235.1 of Caretta caretta. Lineage (NCBI taxonomy): Eukaryota > Metazoa > Chordata > Testudines > Cheloniidae > Caretta > Caretta caretta. The sequence continues at coordinate 67,628,295 of NC_134216.1, read as the reverse complement.
AAGCCATCAAGAACACTATCCCCAATAATGTCACGGCTAACCTGGTGGCGGAACTTTGTGACTTTGTCCTTACCCATAACTATTTTACATTTGGGGAAAATGTATACCTTCAAATCAGCGGCACTGCTATGGGTACCCGCATGGCCCCACAGTATCCCAACATTTTTATGGCTGACTTAGAACAACGCTTCCTCAGCTCTCGTCCCCTAATGCCCCTACTCTACTTGCGCTATATTGATGACATCATCATCTGGACTCATGGAAAAGAAGCACTTGAGGAATTCCACCATGATTTCAACAATTTCCATCCCACCATCAACCTCAGCCTGGTCCAGTCCACACAAGAGATCCACTTCCTGGACACTACAGTACGATGGTCACAAACACCACCCTATACTGGAAACCTACTGACCGCTATGCTTACCTACATGCCTCCAGCTTTCACCCTGACCACACCACACGATCCATCGTCTACAGCCAAGCTCTGCGATACAACCGCATTTGCTCCAACCCCTCAGGCAGAGACAAACACCTATAAGATCTCTGTCAAGCTTTCTTACAACTACAATACCCACCTGCGGAAGTGAAGAAACAGATTGATAGAGCCAGAAGAGTTCCCAGAAGTCACCTACTACAGGACAGGTCTAACAAAGAAAATAACAGAATGCCACTAGCCGTCACCTTCAGCCCCCAACTAAAACCCCTCCAATGCATTATTAAGGATCTACAACCTATCCTGAAGGATGATCCAACACTCTCACAAATCTTGGGAGACAGGCCAGTCCCTGCCTACAGACAGCCCCCCAATCTGAAGCAAATACTCACCAGCAACCACATAGCACACAACAGAACCACTAACCCAGGAACCTATCCTTGCAACAAAGCCCATTGCCAACTGTGCCCACATATCTATTCAGGGTACACCTTCACTGGGCCTAATAACATCAGCCACACTATCAGAGGCTCGTTCACCTGCACATCCACCAATGTGATATATGCCACCATGTGCCAGCAATGCCCCTCTGCCATGTACATTGGTCAGACTGGACAGTCTCTATGTAAAAGAATAAATGGACACAAATCAGATGTCAAGAATTATAACGTTCATAAACCAGTTGGAGAACACTTCAATCTCTCTGGTAACGCGATTACAGACATGAAAGTTGCGATATTACAACAGAAAAACTTCAAATCCAGACTCTAGCGAGAGACTGTTGAATTGGAATTCATTGCAAATTGGATACAATTAACTTAGGCTTGAATAGAGACTGGGAGTAGCTAAGTTATTATACAAGGTAACCTATTTCCCCTTGTTTTTTCCTACCCCCCTTCCCTCCAGACATTCTTGTTAAACCCTGGATTTGTGCTGGAAATGGCCCACCTTGATTATCATACACATTGTAAGGAGAGTGATCACTTTAGATAAGCTATTACCAGCAGGAGAGTGGGGTGGGGGGAGAGAAAACCTTTTGTAGTGGTAAACACCCATTTTTTCATGGTTTGTGTGTATAAAAAGATCTTCTGTACTTTCCACAGTATGCATCCGATGAAGTGAGCTGTAGCTCACGAAAGCTTATGCTCAAATAAATTGGTTAGTCTCTAAGGTGCCACAAGTACTTCTTATCACTACAAAAGGTTTTCTTCCCCCCCGCTCTCCTGCTGTTAATAGCTCATCTTAAGTGATCACTCTCCTTACAGTGTGTATGATAACACCCATTTTTTCATGTTCTGTGTGTATATAAATCTCCCCACTGTATTTTCCACTGAATGCAACTGACAAAGTGAGCTGTAGTTCATGAACGCTTATGCTCAAATAAATTGGTTAGTCTCTAAGGTGCCACTAGTACTCCTTTTCTTTCTGCGAATACAGACTAATACGGCTGCTACTCTGAAACCTTTTGGATTTGGTGGTTGGATCCTGTGGTTTCTCCTCCACTCCAACACCTCTAATCAAAGGAGTCAAACAGGACCAAGTGCTGGCAAGTTCTTGCATTCTCTGCTATTCTTTATTCTGGTCTGTAAGCTACCTCTAACCTTAGCTGGCACATTTATACAGAGGAGACTCAGCTGTGTATGTCTTTCAATATTTTTAAGGCACACAGATACCACAGTTATGTGCACGATTTAAAAAACGACATGGATAGTCGGATTTAATGACTCCTCTGTCTTAAGTTAGAAAGCTTTATGTTTCTTCTCCCTCAACTAAATATCTCAAATATAGCAGCTCTTGTGCAATCCTCAAACACAGCTCACCTCTTCTTCTTGACCCAGGCCTCCTTTTTCCTCCCACTATCTGTTAACCTTGGCATCATCAGGAAGTTACCTTCTGTACCCACACCTACAAATTTCCTGAAATGAGTGTCATGATTTCATTTTTTCTGACTTTGATTATTTCAGTTCCTTTATCTATGGCCACTCAAAGTCCCAGCTCTCCATACTCCAGCAGGTGTAGAACTGCTCACTTTTATTCACACAAAATAAAATCCACAACCACCCTGTTCTCAGACTGGCTCCCCATTCATCTCTAAATCAAGTTGCAAATTGCCCTCCATTTATTTAGAACTTCCTAAAGGCTCTCTCCTCTCACTTGCAGACCTCCACTGTTTTTACCCTCCTCTTTTTCCCTTTCAATCATCTAGCACTGACCTCTTCTCTGTCACTTTACAACCACATATCATGACATGCAATACTTTGCGCCTTCTGCCATGCAAAACAGAAGTCATCCTACTCTCCAGCTTTTCACACACTCCATTTTATATCAAATCTCAGCTGAAATTCTCTCTTCTTCCTATCATTTTCTCTCACTCTCTTTCTCCTTTCATTATTACTGTATAACTAACTGTGTGATACATTAAACCAAGTAAAGCTGTATTGCATTTTTGTATTAAGACCATTTGCATATCATTATCATATTTCATATCGGTTATATTTATGAATTTTTGTCTTCTTTGGTGTCAGGATTTCCCATTCTAATTAATTATGTGGGTGCCAAGAATGTGCTTGCCTATCCTTCATTTTACTATTACTATCAAAGGTGCTTTACATTTTGCTGCGGAAAGCCTGAAGTACCTATGATATTTTGTTTAGAATCATTAGGAATCAATCTTCCCTGCACTGTGGAGAAGAATATTTCCAGAATTACTGTTAAACCATGTGTGTATTTTTCCCCCACAATATTCACAATCAAATGCATGTTTGTCCTTTTCCGACTGCTGAAAAAGCCTGACAGGAGTTCTCCAGTGCTGATGAGTTTCAATCAAGAGAAAATCATTAGCCCAGATTTAGTTTTTCTCTTGTTTCTTTTTCTATAGCTATGGAACCATTATTTAAGCTGATTAAGCTACATTATAATGCAATGGTACCCATACAGTATGTATTATTGTGGATGCTCAGTTGGATTTTTGAGGTGATATATTCTATTCTGTGTAGGTGGCATGCTAGAATCATAGAATACCCAGGAGACTCCCTTCAAGGAGTGTGTGTATCTTGGCTGGGGAACACTCATACATATAAATAAGGAAATAGTGGGGAGAAAGAATGAGCGATGGAGTCTCCCGAGTGATAAGTGCACTCATGTTAAACAGACCAGTTTACAAGTTGGATACAATTTCCCATTTTCAGTGGTTACTTCCATTAATCTGTAGAAATCTCAAACATAGGGAGATTCCATTAAAAAAATGAGTATTTACCACACAGTGGAATTGGAAATAACCCTTTTTTCTTATTCAAAATAAATGTACAGCTACGTTAAACCATTGCTAAGAGGTAGCAAGCAGTAAGGAAGGGGATAACCAATACCATCCTCCAAGGTCTGGCATACAAACTTAGTAATGGAAACATGTATATATGAAACATTGTTATGTAGCACACAATTTCAGTATTCTGCATGCAAGGGGAAGATGGTGTGCTCTGCCAGTGCACAGTTTGAGTGCCTCATTTGAAATGTATTATCTTAACTCTGTAGTTCCTAACATTAGTATTTTGGATTTTTTTCAAATCTAACATTCTTGACCGGTAATATGCACTCACATAATGCTATGTGCCTGTGATCTTGCCACCACTTTAATGTTTTTTGTATAAAGAGATCTCCCTCCCTTTATCCTCTGAAATAGAATCTGAGGAGAACAAAAATGAGAGACAAGGATAATTCTCCTTCCACACAGAAACTCACAATAGATTTAGATTTTTTTTTGAAGAATTTGATTTTTATTGTTTAACTTAGAGCAGGGGTTGTCAAACTTCATTGCACCATGACCCCCTTCTGACAACAAAAATTACTAAAAAACCTCAGGAGGCGGGGGGAGGGGGGGACGAGGGTTGAAGAGCCCAAGCCCAAAGGGTTCAGCGTCGGGGCAGGTCGGCGGCCCTGTATCCTGAGCCCCTCTACCCAGGGCTGAAGCCTGAGCAGGCTTTGCCTTTGGCCCCAGGTGGTGGGGCTTGGGCTTCAGCAAGTATAACGCCAGCCCTGGCGACTCCATTAAAATGGAGTCCCCACACACACAGTTAGAGAATCACTGACTTACAGTCTATTCACACAGAAGCTGGGAGCAAGCTTCCCAGCACAGGTAGACAGACGTGCTATCTCTGCTTGAGCTGGCATGATAAAAATAGCAGTGTGGATCATAGAAGATTAGGCATTAGAAGAGACCTCAGGAGGTCATCTAGTCCAACTCCCTACTCAAAGCAGAACCAACCCCAACTAAATCATCACAGCCAGGGCTTTGTCAAGCCGGGCCTTAAAAACATCTAAGGATGGAGAGTCTACCACCTCCCTAGGTAATCCATTCCAGTGCTTCACCACCATCCTAGTGGAATAGTTTTTCCTAATATTCAACCCAGACCTCCCACACTGCAACTTGAGACCATTGCTCCTCATTCTGTCATCTGCCACCACTGAGAACAGCCTAGCTACATCCTCTTTGGAACTCTCCAATTCAGGTAGTTAAAGGCTGCTATCAAATCCCCCCTCACTCTTCTCTTCTGCAGACTAAATAAGCCCAGTTCTCTCAGCCTCTCCTCATAAGTCACGTGCCCCAGCCCCCTAATCATTTTCATTGCTCTCCGCTGGACTCTCCAATTTGTCCATATCCTTTCTGTAGTGGGAGGACCAAAACTGGACACAATACTCCAGATGGGGCCTCACCAGTGCCAAATAGAGGGGAATAATCACTTCCCTCGATCTGCTGGCAATACTCCTACTAATGCAGCCCAAGGTGACGTTTGCCTTCTTGGCAACAAAGACTCATATCCAGCTTCTTGTCCGCTGTAATCCCAGGTCCTTTTCTGCAGAACTGCTGCTTAGCCAATCTGTCCACAACCAGTAGCAGTGCATGGGATTCTTCCGTCCTAAGTGCAAGACTCTGCATTGTCCTTGTTGAACCTCATCATTTTTTTAGCCCAATCCTCCAATTTGTCTCGGTCACCCTGGACCCTATCCCTATCCTCCAGTGTATCTACCTTCCACCCAGCTCAGTGTCATCTGCAAACTTGCTGAGGGTGCAATTCATCCCATCATCCAGATCATTAATGAAGATGTTGAACAAAACCGTGCCCAGGACAGACCCCCGGGGCACTTTGCTTGATACCGGCTTCCAACTAGACATCAAGCCATTGATTACCACCTGTTGAACCTGATAATCTAGCCAGCTTTCTAGCCACTTTATAGTCCATTCATCCTATCCATACTTTTTTAAACTTGCTGGCAAGAATACTGTGGGAGACCATATCAAAAGCTTTGCTAAAGTCAAGATATCTCATGTCCACCACTTTCCCCATATCCACAGAGCCAGTTATCTTATCATAGGAGGCAATCAGGTTGGTCAGGCATGACTTGCCCTTGGTGAATCCATGTTGACTGTTCCTGATCACCTTCCTCTCATCCAACTGCTTCAAAATGGTGGCGCACGGGTACTGGCTTAGGCTAGAGCTCCTTGAGGTTGGACCAAGGGGATCAGGTGCGCTTGGACTCAGGTGGCTACCCCATGCCATTGCCAGTGCTGCAATGTCCTCACTGTGAGTTAGCACAAGTCTGTCTTCATGGGCTGGGAGCTGCAGTGTAAATATTCTAGATGGATCTACAAAGTGTTTAGTTAGAACATTTGTATTATGAAGGACAGGGAAAAACCAGGATATAAACATCTGGGTATGTTTTGAGAAGGAAAATCTGAGCTATCAAAATGGTAAAAAGTGGGTGCAAGCCAGTTTTCATAATGAGAGTAACATCCCTAGAAATTATATTAGGGACATCATTAGGGACATCAAATGGTCAGACCTAGAAAGAGGGCTAAAAGGAGCTGCGTGGACTGAATGGACAGAAGAACTTGAGTGAGAGGCACAAAAGTTTTATTACAAAGGTTTATATGGTATCCTTCTTTGTAACATCTGAGTGCACTTTACATAGCTTAGACGCAAGCAAGACTACTCCCTAATGAAAAAAAAGTAAAATACAGTGATCCACACAGAATCACATTTAGTTACTCTTGGGGGAATTCTGAACCACTGCGCATGCACAGAATTCATATTCCCCTGCAGTTTTTTTTTCCTGCAGCATATAGATTCTGTTGGAGAAACACTGAAATTACACCTTTTGCCCTACAGGGGCTGCTGTGGCACCAGAAGAGAGGGCAATCATTCCGAGAGGCTGTGTTCCTCACAGCGGGGCCAGGTGAGATAGCACTGGAGAGACAGAGTGGGACATGCAGGGCTGCTGGGGGGTTACAGACTGTGGTTCAGAAGGACTAGTGGGGTGGGGGGGGGAAGACTGGGGCATGGGCTCAGGAGCTACTGGGGTGACAGCATTGAGCCAGGGGCTAATGGAAGAGGGGCTGCAGGGCCACGTGGGGACAGGGGTTCAGGGACACATGGGGATGGGAGCAGATGTGCCTGACTGAATGGGAGAGGCCAGGGGTCAGCCATGGTCTGGCATAGGGGATGCTCACCAACTCCCTAACACTCCCTCCCCCTGCAATAAACCCGTTCCATACCTCTCACCCCCACACCCAACAAGCCTCCAGGTTCACTCCCAGGCTCCTTCTCTCTCCCTCAGCTCCTCTGCTACCCGTTTCCCCCCAAGCCTTTGCACTGCTTCTGAGAAGTGCAGGAAACAAGTTTCTGTATTGTAGTTTAAATGAATTACTCAAAGTTCTGTATTAAAATGCCTCGTAAGGAATCTATTTGTCAAAAAACCATTTCCTACATCTTTTCTTTTCAGCTGTATTGTTACAGACATACTTGTTGACAGGAATTTTAAAATAAATTACAAAATAATTTAAACTGGCATGATTATATCATGCTATTTTGACAAATAAAATTTGCAGAATTTTAAAATATTGTGCTAAGAATTTTTAATTTTTTGGCACAGAATTCCTCCAGGAGTTAATTTAGATGACAGAGACTAAGGGAAAAAAAAGCTCAGAGTTGGCAAAATATTTTTATTTTTTGTACTATTGTCCAGGCTCCTAGGCACCACAAAGATTTTCTGATGAAAACTGCTATATAAGAGCAATTGCTATCTGAGACATCTTCATTGCCATATAACTAGCTCCTATATAGCAATTTTCATCAGGAAATCTTTTAACTATTCATTGCCAGACATGTTAATATTTTTTGGGGGGGGTGAAGCAAGGGGGAAGAGAAGTGTTAAAGATGCACATTATTTGAAAAGCAATATTGGAATGGATAACAGTTGGACTCCACTGAAACATTTTTAATCTTCAGTCTTGTTAATGATATTTTTGAATGTCAATTCCTCAACGTTTTGAATTATAAAGTCCACAATCTCTCTTCTGAGGTCTATAAGAGCAGGGCTCCCCTCAGACTTGCTAATGGATGTCAAAAGGAACAGGTGGGAAGTAGGGAGATATACCTGGTGTGAGATGAGGGTAGTGAACAGTGGAAGGGAATGGAAAGGGAGAAGGTAAATCCACAGTGAAAACTTTGAGCCCTTCTCCTATCAAAGTAGCCAGTTCATCTGGCTTATATGGTTAAGAAGCTTGACTGTGGCCCTTAAGATCATGACTTTGAGTCTCGCGCACTCTCACACTGAAAAGCCACCACCAGTTCACCCAGCTGCAAAATAGGTACATGAGCCATTAGGACACTCAAAGACAGCTGGATGTAAAGCTGGCCACATCATTCTCCTATGTACCACTGGCTATGAATCTGAAGTGTATTCTCTTTTGCTAAGTTTAAAATGAGGGAGAGTTTGTCTTACTGTGTCCTTCGATAGACATGTCTGCCAAGTGCCTAGCACAATGGGGCCCTGATCTTTGATGAGGGTTACTAGGTACTACACTACTGCAAATTAAAAGATAACACTAATTAACACTTACCACACCCAGTCCCCTGCACCTCCTTTATGTCTCTCTACCCCTTACCAGTTTCTTCCCCGAGCCATATACTCCCTCAACCTCTCTCCCCCAAAACCCTGCATGCCAAGACCAGGTATCACAGCTCCATGCCATCCAACCATCCCTGCATTAACTGTATTTGCAATTGGAAAAGAAAAGAAAAAAAAACAAAAACACAACACAGTTTGGCTACTGTTCCATAATCATTGTTGTTTGAATTTTAACACAACACAGATATACCATTTTAAGTCTTCACCGAGCCCTTTATGAATGCGTTTATGTGCTGTCTCCAAGCTGGTGTATCCATACTATACAATGACTTTTTTTTTTTTTTTTGAAAAGAGAAATGTCAAGGATCAAGCCTGGAAATTTCTTATGTAAGATCACTCGACTGTGTATTGTTATAGCGTGAGAACTACAAAGAAAAGCTAAGCCTCTCTCTTATGCTAAGGGCATGCAAGACACAAAGAGGTATTGCAGCTATATGCTTTATTGCTAACTGATAAAGTTACATTACTTAGTTCTGTTAAACATTTAATAGTATCAGTACATGCTATTTAAGTCTCCCAGTATGTAAGTGGGATGGATTTAGTCCTATTATGAAGGGTGTCACACACATGAAGTATATATATGTGAACAAGTAAGGAATGATGCTCTGACAATATTTTTAAAAATCCAGTAGATCTGGGATTCCCCCACCCCCACCACTTTTTTTTTTATTTGTTCTTTTGCTTGTTAACCTGTGAAAATTCCTTACAACTGATTTAAATCACAGCAGACAGTCTCAATTTTTGCCCTATTACTTCAAGAGTAAGATTTGTTTAGGAGTCCTGCAGAAACATTTTGTGGGATTTGTAACGCTTGTTTGCTTTCTATTGTTTGAGTGAGGCATTCCTGCAAAAATACAAGATCCTTGTATGCACAATAAATCACAATTTTGATTGACTGATCTCCTTTAGATGACTTCCAATATGCAGTACTTTATCTGCAGTGCACAGACATTGGTACTAAATGATAAAAAGGAAAACTTCAAAAACAAAGAAATGACAAACTAGACACAAAAAAAAACATTTTAAATTGAATCTGTCATGCATGAAATAATATCACCCCTACCTAAAGCAGCAGTATTCTATTTTTAGCTAGCATTTTTTTTTATAAACAAAATGCTACACCAAGAGACTTTTAAAGGTTGAGGGGTCATTTCTTTTTTAATGCAATGCACAAGTAGAAAGGCCTTACTGTGTTATGGAATGGGGGGGAAATAGAAAGCCGGAGCATGCAAGACAGGAATAAGACTGAATGAAAGAGGAAAATTGATAAAGCAGCAGCAGGATGAGATATGAAAACACTAGTGAGTATTAAAAATCCCATGGCACTTTCTGCTTAAAAAAATCCCATTAACTTCACTGGGACTACTTGTGATGTACAATGTCGTCACTGGAGTAAAACTACCACTATCTGGCCCCGTGTAAATGAGATCATCTGCTGATGGAGCAGGTGATGCATTTTGCAGGTGATTTAAAGACAGTGATGGGGTTTGTAAACCACATACTATAGAGGAAGGGGTAAAGGAGCTGCTCTGGGCCACCATACCTCCCATGCATGCACAGACTGGAGGAGGGGCTTGAAGGGGAGCAAAGTGGCTACATGCTGAAGCTCTGCAAAAAGGAGCATGGGGGAGGTCCTGCTGCTGGAGCCCCTAACTACTGGTGGTCTTTGTGACCTTCTGAGTGAAAAGCATTCTGGACATTTGCAAAGTTGAAGATTTCTTTTTTGATTTTTGTTTGTTTGTTTGTTTACAAGCCTTTGCTTTTCTCTCTTGCATAGGGAGACCAGTAGGAAGTGATCCACAGAAGCAGCTGCATAGTACTCCAGGGTTGAAGCCTCAGCTACCTATCTTTTGGGCCCTGGATTGGACTCCAGTAGAGAAGGTGGGCCCAGGATCCCCTTCATGCCCTGTGAAGCGGCTGGAGGCAAAATGCCTCTCTCTGATACCAAATACTCAGGACGAGAGACCCCATATCCTAGAGAGTCCCAAGTCCAGGCTTCATCTGGCCAAAGTCCTAAAGCCCCTTGCTGGGCAGCAGAACTAACCTTTCTCTGGACCCTCTACATACCCCTGAAGGGGTGGACACAACTTGTAGCCCAGCTGGAGGGCTAAGCCACAGAAGGGCACAGACTGCTATAGGGCCAGAGGGGCTATCAACAGGGGGCTCCAAGGTAGAAGGCCACCTGTCATGCCCTCGCCCAACTACTAGGTAGAGTCTGGGGGAGCAAACCTCTTCACAGGCACCATCAATTATTTTGGTTCTGTATTTGGGAAAGCCAGATGGATGCATTGGTATCGTATAACTATATATTTTCTACTCCAACAGTAACTACGGAGGATGTTAAAAAACAGCTAATAAAAACAGACATTTTAAAATCAGTACATCAAGACAACTTGCATCCAAGTATTTTTAAAAAGCTGGCTGAGCCGAGGAGCTCTCTGAATTATTAATATTGATTTTCAATAAGTTTTCAAACACTAGTGGAATTCCAGAGAATGGTAAGGCGGCTAATGTTGTGCCAATATTTTAAAAATATCAAGAGGACACTCCAGGTCAGTATAGTCCTGCCATTCAAATAATGGAACAGCTGATACAGGCTCAATTAATATAGAATTAAAGGAGAGTAACATAATTAATGCTAAACATGGGTATGTCAACCTAACTGATTTTTTGGGGGCGGATGGGGGAAGATGTCATGTTTGGCTGATAAAGATAGTCGTGTTCATGTAATACATTGAGACTTCTGTAAGGCACTGACTAGGTACTACATGGCATTTTTGATTAAGGAACTAGAACAATACAGAATCAACATGGCACACATTGAATGGATTAAAAACTGGCTAACTGAAAAGTCTCAAAATGGAAGTGTAAACGGGCTTCTGTGCCTAAATCAACCCCATGGTGCAGAGGTTGGCACGCTCCTCCCCTTATTCAGGGGTTCAGGCAAACTGCAGCTTATTTTAGTCGGGCTTCCAGCTCACCCTTGGAGAAGCTGGTCTGTTCTTTTCCCCTTCCTCCTCCCCCCAACTACTAAGCTTCCTCCTTTTTTCAAATCTACACCCAGCCCTAACAGTCAATACAGATGCACCTGGAGAAGGGCTAACGGAGACTCTGACTGCAAGTGAACTGCTTCCAGATCAGAATGGGGATTATATACCATCACAACCATATACAATACTGTGTGTATATATTTATACAGACACTTAAAACTGCTTAAGCAAAAACTACTTGTTTTTAAAATACAGCCAACATCTCAATGGATCATAGCTGCAATGGTTAGGGGAATAATCTGGTTATTAATTCATAAGCTATTTGGAGTGTAACCTTAGCATTTTCTTTCATTTAACACCTCCAGTATATTCTACCCAAAGCAATTAAGACTTTATTTTTTACTCCCAGAAGTCAAGTATACAATGTAAACAACACAGAATAGGATGAATAGCAGAGCTAATACCATGTTTACGACCAGGATGCTTGTGGTATATTAGAGAGATTCAACATTTACACTTAGGCTTCATGAAAAATGAATTTCATTTTTCTTAAGGAGATGTTTGCATATGCAAAAGCTTTGTTTAAATATTGGGGGAAAAGATTTAAGAGTGAAAATCTATGATTCAACACAGAATTGTTAATTTCAAATATAAATACTACACTAAATGAGCACCTGAGCCCCTTCCTCCAGACTTTAGGCTTTTGAGTGCTTATTTTACATTTCAATCACATTTCTGTAAATTGAAAGGGATCCAGTATTATGCATGAATAATTAAAACTGAACTACATTAAAATGGAAAAATAGAAAAACAATTAGTATTGCGAACTATAGTCTCATTCAATTTACATCAATTTTTCATTTTGGTAAGTATACAGTACTGTAGCATGCATACTATTTCTTTTTAACCATATCCCTGACCACTAATGTAGAACAACTACAGAATTCTGTATTTAGAATGGTTTCAGAGTAGCAGCCGTGTTAGTCGATCAGCAAAAAGAACAGGAGTACTTGTGGCACCTTAGAGACTAAAATTTATTTGAGCATAAGCTTTCGTGCGCTACAGCCCACTTCATCGCATGCACAGAATGGAACATATAGTAAGAAGATATTTATACATACAGAGAACATAAAAAGGTGGAAGTGTAAGAGGCTAATTAAGAGGAGCTATTATCAGCAGGGGAAAAAAAAACTTTTCAAGTGATAATCAAGAGGGCCCATTTTGGACAGTTGACACAAAAGGTATTAAGAATGTTCATTTTGGAAGAATATTACTTTAAAAATATATCCTGGGTGATTATTCTTCCTGTTCAAATACATTTTTCCTTTTCAACATTTTGATATAATTGTGTATGGATCACAAAGTCAAGCATTATTTGTATTATAGTGGCACTTAGATACACCAGTCAAGATCAGGACCCATTGTGCTATCCAACTGTTTATATGACACACTTGAATTGTGATGAAATGCATCACTGTAGACTAAAATTTATTCTGCAAAAATCTTAAATAAAAAAAGAACTTAAGGTTGAAATTATGTTTTATTGGAATTCATGTAACACCTCCGAAAATTAATTTTCTTTCCAAAATTCTATACCTTTCAAAATAATGCAACCGTTAACAGGTCTGGAAATGAGCAGTGAATAGATTCAGCAAGTTTTCCTCTGCCATATAAATGTCTTTTGAGAGGTCTAAGCTTAAAGTAGATAACCATAAAGATAGATATGTCACTTTCCCTCCCCTCCCTTTATCCTAACCCTCTTTACTTACTTTGTGTACTATGATGAATCTGGTATTTTGATATATTTGTTGTATTTGGCAAAATTAATAAAACATTATAAATATGAAAAAACAAAAACCTTAGAAAAATCTCAGGAAACTATGTTGAAAGAACATTCAAACTGGAAAAAAACTGTGCTGGCACTCTCTCTTTTGCTGCCTTTTCATGTTAGCATGTAAATATTATCGGTAGAAAGTTTAGATATTTATCTAATTATTTTAAAACACAGAATTCTGCCAAGCCTGCTTATGAGGCTGTACGTGAATGGCCACACGCGAGAGAGAGCGCGTGCGCCCATATAAAATTGGACCCCATAAAGGGGGTTGGACTCCCCACTTGAGCACCTACTTGTGGTTAGACATGATGTAGCAGCGCTCTCCTCATCTGGTGCCCCCAGCCCATGACTACCCTTCACATGATCGAGTGGTCTGCCTCTTCGCATGACTTGGCCTTCAGGCCAGGGCACAATTTAGTCCGCACCTTCTGGAGTAACGAAGTCCGACATAAAACAGTCATGTCCTTAGAAAATGGTCTTCGGCCCCATCTCTGGGACTCATGGTCCTCACACCATTTTCTCAGTGCCTTCGCCCCTTCCCAAGGACCAGGATTCTCAGGTGGTCTACACTGTAACTGGGAGCAAGCCTCTCAGCCCAAATAGACAGATTTGCGCGAGTTCTGCTTGAGCTAATGCACTAAAAACAGCGTGGACAGCTCAGGATCTCAAGTCCACCCAGCCCCATGGGTCTGAACTCAGCTGGCTAGCCTGAGTCTCCACCGAGCCACAATGTCCACACTGCTATTTTTAGCATGCTCACTTGGGTGATGCTAGAGCAAGTGTGTCTACCCAGTCTGGGAGGCTCACTCCTAGCTACAGTGTAGACATACCCTTCAAGCTGTCCTCTGAATCCTCTAACAAAAATCCTAAACTAAAGGTATATAAACTTAAACCTCCTATCCCTTTCTGCTGCTCTATTCCTCCACTGAGCACCTCTCAGAGCTCTCACCTAGCAAGTTCAAATCCAGCCCTTTTATGGAGGCTTGCCAATAGAGCCTGCTACACACCCAGTGGCTGCTGTCTGTGTGTCTGTCTGTCTCTCTCTTTTGGCCTCTTGCCAGACTCCCCAGGACTCTTGCCACACTCCCCCTCCCCAACCTTGGGAGAGGATCTCTGGACAAATTTCTCCATGGGTTCTTTCCTCACAACCTAGTCCCAGACAGTGACTGCAGAGTTCTTCACTTTCTACCTGCAGCTCCCTTTTCCACTCTCAACTTTCTTCTGCCTTCATCACTACTCAGCTCCTCCCAGTGTGACTTCCTCTCTAATTAAGGTTGGCACTCTTCTCCTCCTCCTCCCCGCCCACCACATAATGTAATTGGCCTCTCAGGCCCTCATTAACCCTTTCAGGGCCTGTGTGGGATCCACACTCCATCACAGAGCCCAGTAACAATATGAATGATACAAATGATTTCCTAGGGTTTTTTTTAAAAGGCATTAGCCACTTCAATTAAAATAACAAATCATTAAGACAACACATTTAAGTCCTCAAAAGCCAGGCAATGCTGAAATGAATTGTAGTTATGCAATTCGAGCTCTGCCACTCTCATATGTGCATTCTAATACAGCCTCTCATTCCCTTAGCATATATTATTTCTTAGACAATAGGCTACCAAATCATAGGCCTTTGCCTAATTCGTTGTTTATCGTTAGGGTGTACATTGAATGAAGCAGAGTGCTATAGGTGCCAAAGCAAAGGACTTACCCTTTCCATGTGGCTCACCCACAGCAGAAGGATTCCTGATTTTCCCTGTACAAGGGAGCCTCCCCTGGTTTGACGGAGAGGACACCATGGCCACCTTTTATCTTTTTGCAACAGAAGTGTTCTTGCTTTGGCAGAGAGTAGATGAGTAAAGCTGCTCAATGTAACCCTAAAGATTTTTAAAGTCAAAAAAGGGTGGTGAGGTATTTAAGTTGCAAATCATTGCTGTCACATACCAAAAGTGCGGGGGGAGGAGGGGAGAATGTCGTAGTCCTGGATGCAGTGTGTGGGTCTTTAAGAGGACCCTTCTGACTGACAGCTCTTGGCTGTCTCCAGCCTGCCTGGCACAGAACCTACTCTTAGACTAGACTCCTGGACATGCTTTGACCGAGGATGCTTCACTTAGTTTGAGCTGTAGATCACCACATGTATAAATCTCCAGCAAACAGACTAGGACTGCCTGCAAACACTAAGGAGGGGAAAAGGTGGACAAACTAAGAGACATATCCTGACCTTTTCTAAAAATGTGTCTAAGCTGAAAAGTCTGGCAGAGTCCCAAGTCAGTAGAATTAAAATCACAACCTGTCCTTGCATTTCAAAAATGGCAAAGTAGGGATTGCACATCTGGCTGGTGATAAAGCTTTCAGATACATACCACTATCAAATAAGGACAGTACAAGTAGTTTAAACACTCTTATGCTTACATTTTTTGTAAAAATACATTTTAGCTCCTAGATACTCTATCATAACTAAATTGCTACCTGTAGAATTCGGGGCCAGATATCTTGCCATACCTACCCTCTCAACTGTCGTGGCCACCAAAACACTGACGCTCCAAAGAAGGATCACAAAACCCCACCCAATATCAATAATGGGGAGGTTCATAGTAGAAAGTACATATGAGAAAAAATGACATCCTAAAAATCAGCAAAATCTTGATAGGCAAAGAACAATTATGATTCCTCACACTCCACCAGATTATAGACAATGTCCAAAAAAAAAAAAAAAAAAAAAACAGATTGCAAAATCTATCAATCCTCACTGAGTCCCAAGAAGCAGGTAGGAAGTTACTACAAAGTCCACAAATAACATCTTAACATTCTTCGTGTTCCTTGTTCACGGGCACCCTTCCTAATCTTGGGTTAGGTTCGGGGTCATCGTGAAAGCTTAACATATGCCTATTTTTCTCACTGCATAGTGATGGTATCCTTTTTATTGAAGGTTACATGCCGGTTATTCTCCGAAATGGTGAGATCTCAGGTGAAGTGGAAGAACGGCGTGAGATCACCATATCAGAGCTGATGCCTAGCAGTTTAGCTTTACAAGAATCAAAACTATGAGATAGCCAAAGAGAAGATCCATTCTCCACATCTTCATGGAACTGAAACATATGCATCTGCTCCACTGTAAGTGACTCCTGAGCAGCAGCCACCACTGGAGGCTGGGACTTCTGTAGAGGGCCCCATACGCAAAGTACGCAGCTGTGTAGGGCACTAGGAAATTTGGGGCACCAAATTTCCTGGTGCCCTGCACAGCTGCGTGCTGCTCCAGCCCCTGCCCTGCATCTTCCCCATGGCCCCTGCCCCTTCACCCCCGCCCCGCCTCTTCCTGCTCCTGTTCCACCCCAGTCCTGCCCCCACTCCCCTGAGGAGTGCAGCAGGACCGGGCCTGCACTCACCGGCGGCAAGAAGTGCAGCGACCCGGCCCCAGCCGTGTCGCCAGTGAGTGCTGTAGGGCGGTTCCCCCTTGCCCCCCAAGCCAGCTCCTCTCCCCCCCCCCCGCAGAGGCCTGGGGCCCCACACCCCCTCTCTGTGGGCTGGGGGGGGGGGAACTGCATAGGGCCCCAGAATAGCTAGGGATGGCCCTGCTTCTGTGGATTCTGTTACTAAAGAGATTACTGTGGAGTTGAAGATGGCATCAGAGGCTGAATTTCCAGTGATCGCATAATGTTCTGCGAAAGTGTGGGCAGAGGCCCAAGTTGCTGCTCTGCAGATTTCCAAGATCCGTCACATTCCTTAAAGATGTCCCTAAGTAGAAATTGACCTCATGGAGTGTGTATAGACTCTGGATGAGTTGTACCCTTAATAACAGTGATAATGCAACCAGAGATCTCTTTGGATAATGCTTGAGCTGATATTGCACAGCGTTTGGATCTTTCCATGAGTGAAAGGAAGGAGTTTAGGGGACTTCCTGAAGTCCTTAGTCTTGTCCAAGTAGAATGTTAGTGCTCTTCTAACATCTAGCTTATGGAGAATTGCCTCGCTGATATCACAATGTGGTTTTGGGGGGGAAAAACAGGAAGATAGATCTGTTAATTCATATGGAAAGCGGAGGCAACTTTAGGGAGAAACTTGGGATGCGGCCTCAGTTACTTTTTTTAAAGACAAAGACCATACTCGGTGGGTGTGCCATCAGGATTGCTATTTCTCCGATACAGCTAGCTCAGCTGATGGCAATTAGAAATGCTGTAGTCATGGACAGGTGTGAGAGAGAAAGTTGCCATGGACTCAAACAGAGGTCTAGTCAAAGCCCTGAGAACTAGGTTAAGATCCCAGGCTGAAACAGATGGTCTCACACATGGAAAGAGATTCCCAATGCCCTCAAGAAATCTATCCATCCACGGGTGAGCAAATACAGGAGTATCTCTCTACCTGGCCGTGGAAAGCCGTTTTCTCCACGATATGTATCCTAAAGGGAGCTGAGAGAGAGTTTTGACCTCTTGAGATCTAAAATGTAATATAAAATCAGACGGAGGGAAGATGAGGTTGGGTTATGTGTTTAGAATGACAACAAACTTGGAATCATTTCCATTTTGTAGGTAATTACGTCGAGTACTCAACTTCTGGCTGTGGAGCAACATGTTTTTCAGCTTGTCAGAGCATTTTGCCTCTAAGCCTTGGAACTAAGCCTGAAAGTGTAGGACCCACCAGTTGGGGTGAAGGATCAGCCCGTTGTTTTGAGAGAGCAGGTAAGAAATGGGCTGAAGAGGAACCAGATGACATATTGCCATCTGTGTCAGGTAAGGGAACTAGACTTGTCTTGGCCAGGAAGGGCAATCGGAATAACTCTCGCTTTGTCTTGTTGAATTTTCAACAGGACCTTGGAAAGAAGAGGAAACTGGGAAAAAGCATACAAGAAGTCCCTGTCCCATGGGAGGTTGAGGACATCTCCCAGTGAATGTTTCCCCAAGACCGGCCCTGGAGCAATAACAAGGACATTTATTGTTCTGGTAAGCAGCAGAGAGATCCGTAGTCAAGGTCCCCCAAAGAGCGAATATCTCTCAAAGCACCTCTGACTTCAGTTTCCATTCGTGGTCATGAGAAAAATTATGACCGAGATGGTCAGCTGTCACATTCTGTATCCCTGGTAGACAGACAGCCGAGATGAGCACATTGTGATGATGCACCAATTCAAAAGTTTGAGTGCTTCTGTGCAGAGGGAGGGAGATATGACACCCCCTTGATAATTTATGTAAAACCTTCATGTGGGTTTCTTGATGAAAGGCAGAAAGTGTGCACAGGTGTTCCTGACAGCCCTTGGCTCCAAAAGAGTGATATCGAGAGTCACTTCTGTGGAAGACCACTTGCCATGAACCTTGTGGTTATGTAGATGAGCTCCCCAGCCTATTAGGGGAGGCATCTACATAACCGTGTCAGCACCAGAGTCCCCTGGAGGCTGAAGTGCCTTCTCCAAAAGGAGCTCCCAGTTCCTGTGAGACTGCAGTTTTAGCTGTGGCAGGGGAACACTTCTGTGGGACTCTCCCAGGCACAAGACACAGGGAGAGCGTCTGGCCATTACAGGAATCGACTCCTTGCAGGAGAGGCACCTCCTGGAACCAGGCATGCCTCTGGGCTGGGGGCTAATATCCTCTAGCAGTGAGGAATGCAGAAGAAAGGTTTTCTTTCCTCTTCCTCCTCCTCCTCTTCTTTCCCTTTAAGTTTTTTCAGTTAAAAAAAGTCTTCTAAATGCCTGGGGGGAGGGGGAATCCCCCACACAGAGGGCAGGAAATGTAAACTAAAGTTTTTTTCTTTTCCTTTTCTTTTTTTTCCTTTAATCCCAACGGAGTAAAAAGGAAACAATAACTATTAAGGAGAACAAAACAAACAAGAACAACAAGAACTACTTATGCTAATGACACAGAAAAGGAAGGGACGACTGCTCGCTCTCCAGGCCAAAGGCGGTTGAGAAGGAACTGTGGGGGGGAGGGGGGATGTCCACTTGCACAGTGCTAGATAGCCTCGAAGCCGACCATGAGGGAGGGAGAACACATGTGTGGGCTCAATAGACACCGCTACCAAAAATCTCCGATTAGAGGCACTCGGGCACACATACACGTACAGTGGAGCACCCATAGGGACACTACTCAAAGAATAAATCTTATTTCTATTTTTGTTTTTAATTTTTCTCACACATGGAAAAGGCCCACTGTATATCCTAAGAATGAGGCCACCATCAGCCACTACAAACAGAATATTGCATGCATTCACTCCAAGGAAAATGCAAGGGAACACTCTTACAATGTAAGTTTCTCCCCTATTCCCCCAAATCACTATAACTGGAGTTGCAAAAGTGAGGGTTTACCTCACAAAAGATCTCCTCCTCCTCCTAACCCCAGGATGGTGACAGACTCTTGAGTCCAGCTTCAAAGCCCATTAAAATCAATGGAAAGACATCTATTGACTTCAATGGGTGGTAGAACAGGCTCTTGATGCCTACATTTGCAGAAACGCAATAATAGCTTGACATTGTTGAGGAGAGAGATGTGAGTGGTATGAACATCCCCTGGCGGGAAGCAGGAGTAAGAAGGGAGATAGAAATTCTTCCTAAGCCCACTAAATGGTATCTCAGAGCAGAGACGAAGGGGAATATGATATCGTTGAAATACAATTCTTATATAAAAGACCACCACAGGTGCTGTGTAAATTCCTTTGGAAAAAACATTTTGCAATAAAAAAGGTTTTTTCTTGCTCCACCGATTTATTATGCCTTGAATATTTCAGTAAAGATAAGAATTATAAGGTTACTATGTAGCAATACCTACATGAGTCACAGAAACAGTTTTAAAAGTCTGATTTCCCACTCCTGCAAATACACGTGCATATTGGTAACTACAGGCATGTGAATTGAACTCAAGGGGCCAGATCCTAAGCTGGTCGAAACTGGCATAGCTCCACTGAAGTCAGTGGAGCTGTACTAATTTACATCAGCTAAAGATCTAGGCCTAAAGTGTTATTTATTTACATACATGTTTGCAAGATCAGGGTCTTCGTTTTTTCACTCTATTTTTTGTACCTTTTACAAAGATCTTTTCAGTTCTAAGGAACAACTCAGACTTCTTACATACATGCACGCACATATCTTATCAAGGAACATAGACCTAATAATTACAAGAGCTGTTATTCCTATCAGTATTGCATTTTATTTCTCTAAACAATTTTTTAGAGTGTCATTTGCCATCATTTTCAACCTCTGTTCCACAGTGGTAGAAAATATCTCAGCCCCAGACCTTTACAATGCATCTTTCAATAAAGTTTTGCACCTAATAAAAACTTTAGAAAATGAAATTACATCTTACAGTAAATTACTGCCAGAATACAGACAAGAATACAAGCTGAAAGTGCTTTGCTAATTAAAATAAAAACACACAAAATTCAACTACGAAGTGCACTCTATCTGAAATCAGACATAAATTAATAAGAAAATCAATTAATAAAATCTACTCCAGATATATATAGACAATCATATTATCAAAGGTTGTCTGAGCTGTAAGAGTTTTTTCATTAAAATAAATGTCTTATGGAAAATTAGATTCAAATGCTTAACCTATGAGGTATTGATGCAATTAATATAGGAAAATTACAGAGTAGAGATTTTGATATTGTTTCCTCACCTGTTATTTTATGACCTAATTAAGTCTTGAAACAAAGCTTTTGGAACTAGGAAAAGGCATTCCCTGCACAGAAATCCCTTGCTGCTTTTTCACTGTTATTGTTATAAAACCTACAAAGACACCTTGGGTTTTAAATTAAACATCAGCTTTTATAGGACATTGGGATACTGAAGTGTTTGACTATCCTTGGAGAAAACTTGATAACTCAGCTACTGGCCATATTTGTAGATAGTTGACACTGAGCAAATCAAACCAAGAGATCACTGTTTAGCAGATGGTTGGACCGCAGTGTTCTCAAAAGATTTTAAAAAAAACACTTTAATTGTTAGAGCTCACTCATGTTTGAACAGTAAATTTAATACAAATATTTTCTAATTTTTGTACCAAAGACACTTCCTGAGTGGTTTGTTTTTTTTTCCCTTTTTTTAAACTGGTAATAATGTAATCAAGGTGGCTATCCTTGAAAGTATAAGATCTCTTACTAATTGTAGATGAACAGTTCACTGTCTCCGACTTTGGCTAAGCTTTAAACACTCTGAGCCCTCCTGAAAAGTTATGGAAAACATTCTTTTTACAGTCAATTCTATTTATATCTCACATGGTTTCTTTTATGTCTCTTTCCCTCTTTCATGATAAAGGACAGGATTATTAATTTGTATTGATCCCTATTGCTTACTCCTCTCCTAATTTATGAGGCCTGATCTGTATTTACACTAAGACCCCTTTACACATCCAGAGTAGTATAGGGGCTTTACAGTGAGTGTAACTTTAATTTACCTCCACTTAAATTCCCTTTATACCACCAGAGCACTTAAAGGGGTCTTAATGTAAATAAGAATCAGGCCCATCACGTTATCTGTGACATTATCTTCAGCATAAATTGCAATGTCACGAACAGACCATGACTAAGTGAGGGACCAATCTGCTTAAGATCTGGCATGTTTTACCAGGCTTTTCTGCTGCAAACAATGCAATTGAGGCAACCTCCACTGGTCTGATCCCCATCATCATTATAGTGGAGATCTAACAGGGATAAAGCAGTCAATCAAAGCCTAATCTTTCCCACTTGGAGGAGGCACCTACGAAATTTAGTAAACGTATAATTATTAGAATCACTTCTCAAAGTAGAACTGTATTTCAGTAGATATGGGGGAGGAGAATTACAAGACAGAAATTATTATGGAGAGACGGTAGTCTGATATAAATAGCTCTCTGATATCACCAGCTTCCTGTTTTAAAGCAGATTTTGGCTTTCCCCCACCATCTCCAACTTGGCCAAAAATAAACAATGCACCTATAGTTTCTCATGCATGCTTTTCCACCAAAGGAAACATTTTGGAACAATATAGTCATAAGATGAGATTTTTTAAAAAATCAGATTTTTCACTCTTGGGAAAAAATATCTAACTTTCTTTCCTAAAATGCCAGATTTGGTTTATTTTGTCACTTCAACAAGGAATAGTATACTTGACTATTCCTAGAATATTTAGTAGGCTATTTTTGGACTTATTCTCTAGTTTTCTAAACTAGCTCCAGGAGCCAAAAAAGACTTCAGGGTACCTGGATAGGATTCACCTGGGGCTTATAAAATCCATTGCAGCAGAGAAGCCTGCCAGATCCAGTCAATTAGCATTGTAATGTAATAGGAGAAGAGACCTTATAATTCCCAAGGGTGAAATGTTAGCCCCACTGAAGTCAATAGTAAAAGTCCCTTTCACTTAAGTAGGGCCAGGATTTAATCTTTACCCCAGTGCTCTGTGGAGTTCATGCATCTCTGACCTGCCAGGCTGAGAAAAATAGAGTTGCCCAGCAGCCAGAGATAAATACAAGTGCTTTCCAGGTAAGTCAAAGGATTAAATTTCCTGACCACTGGAAAGATTCATCGAAGGAGACTGGGCCTGGGCTGAGTGTGGCATGAGGCACAGCAGTATTCAGATAACAGGAAGGGAGACAGGCCAGAACTGACCTGCCTCAGGTATACAGCAAGGAGAAGGACCGAATAGAGTGATAGAACTGAGCTGTTACCCAGAGGAAGGGGTAGAAAGAGGAGGGAAGGAACAGAAACTAAAACTAAGCACTAGTCAGAGTGGAGGGACCTCCCTGATGTCAACCACAGAAGCAAGGTCTTTGCAGAATAAGAGATGGAACCATGCAAGGAATTCACTGCGATGCAAGCTTAATCAGAAGTCTGCGGAGATAGGGAGGGACAAGACTGGGGCTGGACTTTCCAGCTACATTCAGGTAGTCAAAAGCCTCTCTCCCCCAAAAAGGCTCCAACAGTTGCTGCCAGCCAAGCAAGAGTAGGCTGCTGTAGCAATTTTAGTGTCTTACATAGTTTTAGATATTCGAATTTTTACTTTAATTTGGGGAAAAGAAATCATTGTATGGTCCCTCGCTATGATTCAGTCTCAGACTGGTGAGGACCATAGTATTTTAGTTAATATTAAAGTGAGGACAAAAAACTCTCCACATAAAATTAAGTGAAATTAAAACACATTAAAATCAAGAGACTAAAAATGAGAAACCCCAGCACAATAATCCAAGCAAAACAAGAAAAATCTGAAGAAATCCTCTTAGACAAGCATAGCAAAAAAGCAACAAAATTTTGTTTTAAATTATTTGGGAGGAGACCACAGCCTGCAAACTCGAGCAACTGCATATCTTGTTGAACACCAACTTGGACATCTTAGCTGACCAGAAACAAGCAATCAGATTTTTCCACTCCCCGCCTGGTCCTGTCCCCTCTCTGTAGGCCGATACCTGGAACAACTCTGGTGTTTCTGACCCCTGAAGGCACAAAATGAACAGAACTGAAACTCTTGCAAAGTTTACAAGCCCTACAGCATGGGCCAGGATCCCTACTAAGAGCATGTGATACACAGAAGTAAGACTGCAGTCAGAACTTCTGCTTAGAGTTTTGAACTGCAGTATAGTTTCTAGTGCAGCTTCTGTGCACTCCCTATCCTAGTGCACTCACTCACTGTCACCCACCCAGTGACTGGGCTCCCGAGGCAGGACTTCTGACCCAACCTCACTAGTCCTGTATATTCTTACAACTCCATTCAATTATCTGAACTATTCTGTTCAGATAATCAAGCTAGAAAGATACAAACTCAGGAGCTCTTTAATGGTTAGATGTTTACCCTACATACATTTTCTGAACATGTGAGAATATAGAGCCAGACTCTGCTCTCAGTTACATTGATTCACTATCTTTCCACTAACTTAGTAAAACACAGAAGATTAGTTTAGATTCAATGAGTGTTTCATACCTTTGAATACCTCTCGCCCTTCTGCTTTGTTGGATCTTTGGCAGGATCATATGGAGCAACGCCAGCATACAGATATTTTTGCTCCCTGTTTTCTTGAACAGCTTTCTGTGTAGGACCCTGTCTTCCATCCTCCCTTTCACACCTATGACCTGCTATAAAATAAAAAACTATTTCATCCTCTTAGAACTTATTTCTCTTGTTCTTCTTAAAAAAAAGAAATTTCATTTACCTAGCAATAATCCCACTGTGAAAAAACTAAACAGAACTGGAAGCTGAAATTCATGCAAAGTAGGTCTTTGAAATAAAGTGATATCCAAGTAACCAAGGTTGCACGTATCAATAACTCTAAAATTATGCATACGACTCTTCCACTCCGTTCAGCCCCTTTAATACAAGTTCTGAGTGTGAATCCACTTAACTTTTATTACAATGCCCCAGAATTTCAGCATGCTGCAGATTCTGGTATTGAAAATATGAACAACACTGTAGTAGTTAAAGAAAAGCTGCAGGGTTTTGGTAACTAGATAGGGGAGAATTGTAATTTTTGGCATCCAATAAGGTGAGGAAATTATTTTGGAACCCAGGAAATAGCTGCGGAGGAAGGAATGCACCTCCTCTTTCCTTTCCCACAAATGTAGAGAGGGCGTACAAAACGTACAGAGCGGGCGTTTGAATTTTCACTCCAGCACAAAAAGCTTCCCCATTGTATTCCATCCCAGTGTCTGCCATTGCCTCCCAAACCTGACAAACACATTTGCTTGATGTTTCTGCTAAAATAATCAGCAGTAAAATAGTTAATGTTGACATTTAAATAGTCATCAGATTTGACAGTTACTGCTTCACTGAGATGAATGGGAAATTTCAGTCTTTCAGGTTCTCCACAGACTAAGGCAGATAGGATTACATTGGTTTACACCTGCTTCATATTTAGAAAGTTTCCATTGCAATCATATGGGATACTGTGCATGTTGGTATTGCATTGGGATGGATCCTGCACCCCTAGAGGAGTAAGAATGGAACACTGAATTTCCATGGGATTTAGGCTCTTAAGTCTCTTTTGCAAATCCCAACCTTAAAACATCACATGTAGAACTGGGCAACATTTTTCAGCTGAATTTTTTTTTTGGGGGGGGGGGGGGGGGGGAGAAGAGGGAGGAGGAAGAGGAGAGCAAAAAAAAATGGTAGATATGACACGCTGAAATGTTTTGACAAATTGTTTGTGAAAAACAAAACCCACAAAAGTTACAAAATGTCAAAACAAAAAACATTCAGAAATTCCATTTCAAAATTTCCTTCATTTTTTTGTAAATATAAAAGATTAAAAGGCTCTCAAAATCAATACAAAACATTTCATTTGGGATCTAAAGAAATGTTTTGTTCAACCCTATTTTTTTTCCCCCAGGATTGCTAGCGAACCAAAACATTTTATTTGTATGGCACTAAACACATAAAATAACTAGGCTGAAACAAAATTAAACATACACATCTAATAAAATCTGCTCTTTGTAAGTAAAGTTCTGTTCAGTTGTGAAATTCTAACTCTCAAAAAAACAGGATGCGTAAGTTGGATTAAATGAGGATCAAAACCTTCTGTATGATGAACTCCAATAAAAGCTATATAAAGGTGAAAAGAACTGTGTCTTACAAAACAGACTAGCCCTATTATCAATTCTTTTAAAGTGAAGACGACTACTGCAGTAAACGCTATGAATAACATTTCCTGAAGTACTATATAATGCAGAATTGTTTTATTCATGTGGAAGATTTCCCCCTCACTCAATAACTATCACCCACTCGCAATTATGATGCTCATGGGACATTGGGTTTGTTTGCGCTTGTGAAATATACATATTTATAAACCACCACAGAACCATGAAAGTTAAAGAGCTTAAAAAGTCAGTAACTGCTTGAAAGAATGACCAAAATCTAAAGGATTGTGATTACACTCTATAAAATGGTAACAGCTCATGTTTCCCATTCTGACTGCCTTGTGCTTGGAAAAGGTCAGTCAGGTCTAAGTATTTCAACTAATGCCTTTGAAATTTCCTTTTCCATGACATCCTGAGAGCAGTTACATCAGATCAAGGAAGGAGGAAACATGGTAACAGGCTTAGAAGTGAGTTAATTCAACCACGAAGAAAGTCATTGAGTTAGACTTCATAATTGGATAATAAACAGCTGCAGATTCCAGAGAATACAAGAAATATACTGAGCTGGTAACAATTTCATTGCATGGTTTTCTGAACCAATTCTAATAGCAGTGCTGGGTTCAAATATATACGTAAGCCAGAACAATGATTACTTAGAACTTTGGGGTCAGGAACTGTCTTTTTGTTCTGTGTACAACACCTACCACAATGGGATCCTGGTCCATTACTACAGCAATACAAGCAAATAATAATTCAGTGAACAAATATTAGCCCTTCTCTGTGTAGGCTCCTAGTTCAAATTTTGGACAGGGCAGGTTAAAAAGAAGTTCATATTCAACATGTGCACATTTTTCATTAATATTTTCACAAAATAGCCATCCTTCTTCTCAATTAAAAAATTCTCAATTTACCTTTTTTTTTTTTTTTTTTTTTTTTTTTTTTCTTACTGGCTCTAATATTGTATCCTTTTGAGCCCTGGTCCCAGTACAGCCAAAAACTCTTTAGCATGTGAAGAGTCTTAAAAGGAAGCATGAGAGTAGGGACTCCAGTTGGCATGCACACGCTTGAAGTTAGTTGAGCGCTAAAATGCTTTGCTCAATTGGCCCTTTAAGAGGATTTCCAATTACTAACTTGTACTTATTTATTTAGGAAACCGGAGGAGGGAATCATACTTATACCTAATAGTTAAAAAAAGAGCAAACATCTGATGGAGCTACAGGCAGAGTGTTAAATAACTTTAACAGCTGCAAATTCCAGGGCAACCGAGGGACACTGTCTTGGTATCCACTTTGGCCCTTTCTCCACCATCCTTCTAGTCTGTTACCTGAGCGGGTGCTGTGGTAAATCCAGACAGAACACAAATCAGTTCTGCAGTTTTGTTTTAATTCTCTCTTGCAGTAGGTGCTGGATTCCACTGCCCTGCCAGTAGCTAGAGGATACAGAACACAACTGAGGACTCTCTGGAAGGTGGGGACTAGTCCCTCAGCAGCTATCCATCAGCTCTGATTCTGTCCCCTACAGTTACAGACAGATGGACAACACTGAAGCTATTTCTACACTACAAACACCACAGGAGCACAGCTTCAGGTACACTGCTATAGCACTAACACAGACACTTGCTATAGCAAGAGAAGGTGTTTTTCTGTAAAGGTAGCAAATCCACCCTCTCAAGAGACTGTAGCTAGGCCTAGCAGTGTCTGTAGTTTTTCACACTCCTGAATGATGTAACTAGGTTGACCCAAGTTTTAGGTATAGATCAGGTTGGATGATCTGTGGAGCTAGCTCTGAAAGAGAAAGGCCAAATTCTGAACTTTCTTATGTTGCATGTTCGGGCCAAAGCGAAGAGAACCTCAGCATTCTTGCTGCACCAGTGGCCAAAACAATAGGGAGTTCACACAGAGAAATGCTGTACATCCATTCCATACTGTAGATGAGTGCTCCACAAGGCATCAGAGAAGGGGAAAATGTGTATATGTTTGGAGCATGCATAACACAAATCCACAATATGCAAAATTAGCATACGAGCGGAGGACCGACCTTGTTGGCTACTTCCCAAAACCCAGTAGCCGCACATAGCAAGTCTGCATGTATGTTCTGAATTAGAAAGATGTGTGGAGGTTGAGAATGCGGTTTCCAACCTCTGCTGAGTCTCACACAAGCAACATTTTGTTTCCCAGCGCTTGACTCCCCAAAAGAGCAGCTGTACATACACTATCATGTTAAAAAAATTGAAAGGCAAGTAACTCAACAAAATTAACATGACAACTGAATAATCAGAGAGATCACGGATCGCTCAGATTTTTGATGGAAGTCTGGGGAACACATTTTTATCATGATGTGCAAAGGGGTAGATCGACAACTCCTTTATAACATCTTGCTGATCATGGAGTACATGTCCGACAGCTTTAAGTAGGATGCGTGAGAGCGCGCTATTGATTTGCAATGGACACTGGGTAAAATAGACTCGATGCAGTAAGTAAACATTACTCCACATCTCCCTTCTACTGCACCTGGACTTCAAGTGGTTGTTGAGCGAACGAGAGCTAAAGCAGACTTCACCCTTTTATTCCTCCCACCAGACAAAATAGCAGCCCTGTGCTCAGGGCGTGCAGGATGTGTTCTATATGTGTGCCCCTATACGGCAGGAAGGGGT
The DNA here is from genome assembly GCF_965140235.1 of Caretta caretta. Lineage (NCBI taxonomy): Eukaryota > Metazoa > Chordata > Testudines > Cheloniidae > Caretta > Caretta caretta. The sequence continues at coordinate 67,599,907 of NC_134216.1, read as the reverse complement.
CTTGCTCCGTCCATCCCACTTTCACCCTGGAACTGGCTAAGCACACATGAGGTTGGGGCAGGCTGCACCCTTCAAAGGGACGTGCACTCCTCCTGCTCTCTAGAGACCTGAGAGATTATGCCTCCCCATCCTGAGGCACGCCACGCAAAGTTTCCCAGGGATGACAAAGCTCAGCACTGCCAATAATGTGGAGCCGCCCCATATTGGCACAATCTGGTCTCTAATTTAGGACACCCATTTTAAATCCATGAAACCCAGAATTTAAATATATAATTGACTTGAAATTGTCATTCTCTGACATATCAAAATGTATAAGTGTACTTTAGGAGTTTGGATGCAGATGGTAGAAAATAACTATCACTCCCTCAAAATGTGTAAAAGATTGCTTACATGCTATATTCTATCAACTCTGGCATGCCCATAAATGGAGAGAATGACATTTACACATCAAGTGTGGAACAGACAAAGGGCAAGCACCTCTTCCCTCACATTTAGAAAGTTCAGTTGAAGCACATGGTTGCTAAGGTTAGTCACACACAATTTTACATTTAAGTTCTCTTCACTTTATTTATTTTATGTTGTTCCGTTACAACCAGAAAATAATGTGCAAGGTTGAGATGCTAGGTCATGCAGCCAAAGACAATTGTACAAAGTATTACAATACAAACCCATATAGTTATTTAGATTTAAAAATTCACAAAAATGGGTCTAAGTACCTTTGGCATCAACTAAAAACAGTCACATAAGAGACTGAGCAGCAGAGGTTTCTCACCCCAAAAAGTCAGAGAATAATAGACCAAAGATTAAATCAACTCAACCCAAGTTATTTGAGTGACTAAATTTTACCTTGCACAAGTACCAATCCTTATAATGGCCAGGCATCTGCAGAAACCAAGGTAAAAACATGGGCTTTTTGGCATACCCTGAAGATCACACAGATTTGTAGAGCAAATGACCATTTGTATTACCCTTAAGCAAAATAGAAGAGGACAGAAAAGGAAGGCCCAAACAAAGAAGTGTTACTTACCAGTAATTGGGGTGTAGGATGATTGTCTGTCTAGATCCAACCTTGGGGAAATATGCAGATACCTTGGGCCTGATCCAGTGTCCATTGAAATCAGTGGAAAGACTTCTATTTGCTTTAGTAGGCATTAGATTAGGCCCCATAAGTGCCAAGTCAGAACACTCTAGAAGAGCACTGATTGTTGGGACCACACATGAATGCAGACACACTTGCAAGAGATTAAAACAGCAGTAACAACCATGACAGGAGGTAGGTCTGCGAGGAACTAGTGCCTTAGAGCAGGAATCATCCTTTTAAAGTATTTGGAAAGCACTTAAAACATAGTGGGTGTTACCGCCAATAAATAAATAGGTAAATAGTAAATCTCAGACAATTTTCCTGAATTGGGCATCAGATCTGGCTGCCAACCTCAGAAAATAGTTCTGTAATCTACTATGAGTGTTGCATATTTGAAGGAGACAGAGGAGGTATGGAATAGTCTGACCAACAATGAAGAACCCCTTGCACTGAGCTACCTACCATCCAGTATGTCAGAGAGAAGCTTGTAAAGCCACTTTCTAGCTCATCTAGCCAAAGCCAATCTGGTCAGGTCAGGATATGGAATGGAAACAGCATTAGTGGCACTGATGGACAATTTCCTTCTATCAATGGCTAGAGGGCCGAGAACCACTCTCTTTCTCTTGAGCCTTTCTGCAACATACCACACAGTTGATCATGAGATACTACTGTCCTTGCTAAGAGATGCAGCAGCAGTCCAGGGAAATGTACAAAAAAGAGGTTTGAGAGCTAATGTACGGACACACACACAGAGGACAGTTATGGGAAACTGTACTATACCAATTCAGTTTATAGGGGCATGAAGCTATCAGCCCTGGAGTAACTATAGCTAGCTAGTACAAAGTGCGCAATGGACATCCTCAGCTACACAGGCTACTGTGAGCACATCACACATGCCCTCCACGCAGTAGGCTGGCTCCCTATAAGCAATCATAAAATACAGAAAAAAACTGCCACCAACATTTGTCCTGTTTACATCTGTGCATAGGTCCACCTCTCAAGATTTCAAATACATCATCCCCAGAAAAAGCATGTTTTGATGACATGCTGCAGGATATTAAAACATAGTGGGTGTTACCGCCAATAAATAAATAGGTAAATAGTAAATCTCAGACAATTTTCCTGAATTGGGCATCAGATCTGGCTGCCAACTTTAGAAAATAGTTCTGTAATCTACTATGAGTAGGAGCGGCGGCGAACCAGCTGAGCAGCGGGGGACAGCAGAGCAGCTCACAGCAGGAGTTTGCCTGGGACTGGTAAGTATCCGAGTGTGTGTTTGTTTGCTTGCTGAGGAAGTATCCGAGCGTGTGTTTGCTGGGAGGGCAGTGTGAGAACCTGAGTGAGTGTCTGATTGGCTGCTAGCCTGCAGGGGTGGGCATTAGGGTGTCTGTCTGTTTGCGTCAGGGAAGCCTGGCTGTTTAAAACTAGCCAGAGCTTCGCGAACCAGCTGAGCGGCGGGGGACAGCAGAGCAGCTCACAGCAGAAGTTTGCCTGGGAGTTCGCCTGGAGTGAGCCCAGTGAGGCTTACGTCTTGCAAACTGCTCTGAGGAAGCTCATAGTAGGAAGGTGATATGGAAGGGGGGGGTTCAGCTGTTGTGACCTGCACTGGATGTGCCATGTTTGTCTTTCTTCCACAGGACAGAAGCGACTTTGTCTGTACAAAGTGCAAGCTGGTCTCCATATTGGAAGAGAAGATTGAAGGTCTGGAGCAACAGATAACGACCCTGCGTTGCATACGAGAAACTGAGGATTTTCTGGACAAAACTCAGGATAGGCTTCTAGGGGCACAAAGCTCTAAAGATACAGAGCAGGTTGCACAGAGAAGCCAAGAGGCCAGTGAAGAAGCTTGGCAACATGTGACCTCCAGAAGAGGTAAGCGGAATGTCCGGGTTCCAGTAACACAGACACAGGTAACTAACCGCTTTCATGTTCTCTCCACAGGTACCGTTGCGGAGAGTGGACCAGATGATATGTCTGGGGCGAGAAAGCAGAAGGAGACTCCGCTGGTTGGAAGGCATGAGATGCGATGTCCTGAGGTTGGGGGTTCCACGACCACCACTCCCAAGAGAAGAAGGCGGGTGGTGGTGGTCGGGGACTCTCTCCTCCAGGGGACTGAGTCATCTATCTGCCGCCCTGACCGGGAAAACCGAGAAGTCTGTTGCTTGCCAGGTGCTGTGACGGAGAGACTGCCGAGACTCATCAAGCCCTCGGATCGCTACCCCTTCCTGCTTCTCCACGTGGGCACCAATGATACTGCCAAGAATGACCTTGAGCGGATCACTGCGGACTACGTGGCTCTAGGAAGAAGGATAAAGGAGTTGGAGGCGCAAGTGGTGTTCTTGTCCATCCTCCCCGTGGAAGGAAAAGGCCTAGGTAGGGACCGTCGAATCGTGGAAGTCAACGAATGGCTACGCAGGTGGTGTCGGAGAGAAGGCTTTGGATTCTTTGACCATGGGATGGTGTTCCATGAAGGAGGAGTGCTGGGCAGAGACGGGCTCCACCTTACGAAGAGAGGGAAGAGCATCTTTGCCAGCAGGCTGGCTAACCTAGTGAGGAGGGCTTTAAACTAGGTTCACCGGGGGAAGGAGACCAAAGCCCTGAGGTAAGTGGGAAAGCGGGATACCGGGAGGAAGCACAGGCAGGAATGTCTGAGGGGAGGGCTCCTGCCTCATACTGGGAATGAGGGGTGATCAACAGGTTATCTCAAGTGCTTATATACAAATGCACAAAGCCTTGGAAACAAGCAGGGAGAACTGGAGGTCTTGGTGATGTCAAGGAACTATGACGTGATCGGAATAACAGAGACTTGGTGGGATAATTCACATGACTGGAGTACTGTCATGGATGGTTATAAACTGTTCAGGAAGGACAGGCAGGGCAGAAAAGGTGGGGGAGTAGCACTGTATGTAAGGGAGCAGTATGACTGCTCAGAGCTCCGGTACGAAACTGCAGAAAAACCTGAGTGTCTCTGGATTAAGTTTAGAAGTGTGTGCAACAAGAGTGATGTAGTGGTGGGAGTCTGCTATAGACCACCGGACCAGGGGGATGAGGTAGATGAGGCTTTCTTCCGGCAGCTCACGGAAGCTACTAGATCGCATGCCCTGATTCTCATGGGTGACTTTAATTTTCCTGATATCTGCTGGGAGAGCAATACAGCGGTGCATAGACAATCCAGGAAGTTTTTGGAAAGCGTAGGGGACAATTTCCTGGCGCAAGTGCTAGAGGAACCAACTAGGGGGGGCGCTTTTCTTGACCTGCTGCTCACAAACCGGGTAGAATTAGTGGGGGAAGCAAAAGTGGATGGGAATCTGGGAGGCAGTGACCATGAGTTGGTTGAGTTCAGGATCCTGACGCAGGGAAGAAAGGTAAGCAGCAGGATATGGACCCTGGACTTCACGAAAGCAGACTTCGACTCCCTCAGGGAACGGATGGCCAGGATCCCCTGGGGGACTAACTTGAAGGGGAAAGGAGTCCAGGAGAGCTGGCTGTATTTCAAGGAATCCCTGTTGAGGTTACAGGGACAAACCATCCCGATGAGTCGAAAGAATAGTAAATATGGCAGGCGACCAGCTTGGCTTAATGGTGAAATCCTAGCGGATCTTAAACATAAAAAAGAAGCTTACAAGAAGTGGAAGGTTCGACGTATGACCAGGGAAGAGCATAAAAATATTGCTCGGGCATGTAGGAATGATATCAGGAGGGCCAAATCGCACCTGGAGCTGCAGCTAGCGAGAGATGTCAAGAGTAACAAGAAGGGTTTCTTCAGATATGTTGGCAACAAGAAGAATGCCAAGGAAAGTGTGGGCCCCTTAATGAATGAGGGAGGCAACCTAGTGACAGAGGATGTGGAAAAAGCTAATGTACTCAATGCTTTTTTTGCCTCTGTCTTCACTAACAAGGTCAGCTCCCAGACTGCTGCGCTGGGCATCACAAAATGGGGAAGAGATGGCCAGCCCTCTGTGGAGGTAGAGGTGGTTAGGGACTATTTAGAAAAGCTGGACGTGCACAAGTCCATGGGGCCGGACGAGTTGCATCCGAGAGTGCTGAAGGAATTGGTGGCTGTGATTGCAGAGCCATTGGCCATTATCTTTGAAAACTCGTGGCGAACCGGGGAAGTCCCGGATGACTGGAAAAAGGCTAATGTAGTGCCAATCTTTAAAAAAGGGAAGAAGGAGGATCCTGGGAACTACAGGCCAGTCAGCCTCACCTCAGTCCCTGGAAAAATCATGGAGCAGGTCCTCAAAGAATCAATCCTGAAGCACTTGCATGAGAGGAAAGTGATCAGGAACAGTCAGCATGGATTCAGCAAGGGAAGGTCATGCCTGACTAATCTAATCACCTTTTATGATGAGATTACTGGTTCTGTGGATGAAGGGAAAGCAGTGGATGTATTGTTTCTTGACTTTAGCAAAGCTTTTGACACGGTCTCCCACAGTATTCTTGTCAGCAAGTTAAGGAAGTATGGGCTGGATGAATGCACTATAAGGTGAGTAGAAAGCTGGCTAGATTGTCGGGCTCAACGGGTAGTGATCAATGGCTCCATGTCTAGTTGGCAGCCGGTGTCAAGTGGAGTGCCCCAAGGGTCAGTCCTGGGGCCGGTTTTGTTCAATATCTTCATAAATGATTCATAGATTCATAGATATTTAGGCCAGAAGGGACCATTATGATCATCTAGTCTGACCTCCTGCACAATGCAGGCCACAGAATTTCACCCACCACTCCTAAAAAAGACCTCACATCTATATCTGTGCTATTGAAGTCCCCAAATTGTAGTTTGAAGACCTCAAGGAGCAGAGAATCCTCCAGCAAGTGACCCGTGCCCCATGCTACAGAGGAAGGCGAAAAACCTCCAGGGCCTTCCAATCTGCCCTGGAGGAAAATTCCTTCCCGACCCCAAATATGGCGATCAGCTAAACCCTGAGCATATGGGCAAGATTCATCAGCCAGATACTACAGAAAATTCCTTCCCGGGTAACTTGGATCTTACCCCATCTAAAAACCCATCACAGGCCATTGGGCCTATTTACCATGAATATTTAATTACCAAAACCATGTTATCCCATCATACCATCTCCTCCATAAACTTATCGAGTTTAATCTTAAAGCAAGATAGATCTTTTGTCCCCACTACTTCCCTCGGAAGGCTATTCCAAAACTTCACTCCTCTGATGGTTAGAAACCTTCGTCTAATTTCTAATCTAAATTTCCTAGTGGCCAGTTTATATCCATTTGTTCTTGTGTCCACATTGGTACTGAGTTTAAATAATTCCTCTCCCTCTCTGGTATTTATCCCTCTGATATATTTATAGAGAGCAATCATATCTCCCCTCAACCTTCTTTTAGTTAGGCTAAACAAGCCAAGCTCCCTGAGTCTCCTTTCATAAGACAAGTTTTCCATTCCTCGGATCATCCTAGTAGCCCTTCTCTGTACCTGTTCCAGTTTGAATTCATCCTTCTTAAACATGGGAGACCAGAACTGCACACAGTATTCCAGGTGAGGTCTCACCAGTGCCTTATATAATGGTACTAAAACCTCCTTATCCCTACTGGAAATACCTCTCCTGATGCATCCCAAGATGACATTAGCTTTTTTCACAGCCATATCACATTGGCAGCTCATAGTCATCCTATGATCAACCAATACTCCAAGGTCCTTTTCCTCCTCCGTTACTTCTAGTTGATGCGTCCCTAGCTTATAACTAAAATTCTTGTTATTAATCCCTAAATGCATGACCTTACACTTCTCACTATTAAATTTCATCCTATTCCTATTACTCCAGTTTACAAGGTCATCCAGATCCTCCTGTAGGGTATCCCTGTCCTTCTCTAAATTAGCAATACCTCCCAGCTTTGTATCATCTGCAAACTTTATTAGCACATTCCCACTTTTTGTGCCCAGGTCAGTAATAAAAAGATTAAATAAGATTGGTCCCAAAACCGATCCTTGAGGAACTCCACTGGTAACCTCCCTCCAACTTGACAGTTCACCTTTCAGTAGGACCCGTTGTAGTCTCCCCTTTAACCAATTCCCTATCCACCTTTCAATTTTCCTATTGATGCCCATCTTATCCAATTTAACTAATAATTCCCCATGTGGCACAGTATCAAACGCCTTACTAAAATCTAAGTAAATTAGATCCACTGCGTTTCCTTTATCTAAAAAATCTGTTACTCTCTCAAAGAAGGAGATCAGGTTGGTTTGGCACGATCTACCTTTTGTAAAACCATGTTGTAATTTGTCCCATTTACCATTGACTTCAATGTCCTTAACTACCTTCTCCTTCAAAATTTTTTCCAAGACCTTGCATACTACAGATGTCAAACTAACAGGCCTATAATTACTTGGATCACTTTTTTTCCCTTTCTTAAAAATAGGAACTATGTTAGCAATTCTCCAATCATACGGTACAACCCCTGAGTTTACAGATTCATTAAAAATTCTTGCTAATGGGCTTGCAATTTCTTGTGCCAATTCTTTTAATATTCTTGGATGAAGATTATCTGGGCCCCCCGATTTAGTCCCATTAAGCTGTTTGAGTTTCGCTTCTACCTCAGATATGGTGATGTCTACCTCCATATCCTCATTCCCATTTATCATGCTACCATTATCCCTAAGATCTGGAGGATGGTGTGGATTGCACTCTCAGCAAATTTGCTGATGATACTAAACTGGGAGGAGTGGTAGATACGCTGGAGGGGAGGGATAGGATACAGAAGGACCTAGACAAATTGGAGGATTGGGCCAAAAGAAATCTGATGAGGTTCAATAAGGATAAGTGCAGGGTCCTGCACTTAGGACGGAAGAACCCAATGCACAGCTACAGACTAGGGACCGAATGGCTAGGCAGCAGTTCTGCAGACAAGGACCTAGGGGTGACAGTGGACGAGAAGCTGGATATGAGTCAGCAGTGTGCCATTGTTGCCAAGAAGGCCAATGGCATTTTGGGATGTATAAGTAGGGGCATAGCAAGCCGATCGAGGGACGTGATCGTTCCCTTCTATTCAACATTGGTGAGGCCTCATCTGGAGTACTGTGTCCAGTTTTGGGCCCCATACTACAGGAAGGATGTGGATAGATTGGAGAGAGTCCAGCGAAGGGCAACAAAAATGATTAGGGGTCTGGAACACATGACTTATGAGGAGAGGCTGAGGGAGCTGGGATTGTTTAGCCTGCAGAAGAGAAGAATGAGGGGGGATTTGATAGCTGCTTTCAACTACCTGAAAGGGGGTTCCAAAGAGGATGGCTCTAGACTGTTCTCAATGGTAGCTGATGACAGAACGAGGAGTAATGGTCTCAAGTTGCAGTGGGAGAGGTTTAGATTGGATATTAGGAAAAACTTTTTCACTAAGAGGGTGGTGAAACACTGGAATGCGTTACCTAGGGAGGTGGTAGAATCTCCTTCCTTAGAGGTTTTTAAGGTCAGGCTTGACAAAGCCCTGGCTGGGATGATTTAACTGGGAATTGGTCCTGCTTCAAGCAGGGGGTTGGACTAGATGACCTTCTGGGGTCCCTTCCAACCCTGATATTCTATGATTCTATATGCTACCATCTTTCAGCATGCAGTGCAGACTGACTGAATAAAAACACACTGCCCATTGAGACATGAGTGAGACCAACACAGAGCAATAAAAAGCATGAGAGCCAATGGCGCTAGAAGGAAGTGAAATGAAATAGCATTTGCAAGGTGAAGTAGTGGGATGAGGTAAATCGAAGCTTGTGTGGGTGTGTGGATGACTGATGAGTTTAATAATTTGTACTGGATATGTAAAGTGATTTTATTTATTTATAAGTACTCCCCTGCTTGTCACTTTTTTGGTATTATCAAATGCTCAAGATTTTGGGACAATAAGTAAGTGTGGGTGAATAGCAGGACAGTGGTTCTCTGAATCACCTAACAAATGAAAGCTTTGTATAATATGAAAGACAGATGGAGCACTCATAATACAAAGCACTAGCACAGAAGAGGAACCCATGCTCCAGGCCTTTAGGCAACAGCACCTACCTGCCCTAAACTGGCATACAACAAGAAGCCAATACTCCATTTCCTGGCCTGAAATGTGACAAAGATGAACAAGGACCCCTCCACTGGCACAAAGGTTTACACATTTATTTGTAACTTAAGATCTCCACAAGTACTCCTCGTTCTTTAAGATTTAAAGTGGACTTACTGATGAGTAAGGTACTACTGCATGTGAGTAAAGGTATCAGAATCTAGCCCTAAGAAAATATTTCAGACAAGTAAAGAAAGGTGACTGATTTGTAACCAGAGTTCTTCAAAATGGTTCTGCATAGTCATACTTATGGGTACTGTGCTGTCTTGTGATGCCGTATGGTAAAACCTTCTCCCAGCAGTATCCATTAGAGCACTCTCTCACCACCAGCCCTTTCCCCTTCAGGATTTCTGAACATCCTGAGAGCAAGGCTATATAAGGAGTGGAGTGCCTTCTACCACCTCAGTTCCATCCACTGCAATGTCGGAGAACAAAAAGCAATTAGACTCTGACAAAGACAGGACGGTGAGTGGGGAGTAGGACTATACAAAGCCATCTTGAAGAACTGGAGTTACAAGTAACCTTTTCGTGTTCAAGTGGCTCTACATATTCCCACTTAGGGTAAAGACTCATAAGCAGTGCTGAAAATAACTTGGAGGTGGGGACAGAGTCCTAACTCTATAGAGACTGAGGTGCCACTCTACCAAAAGCAGCATCTGCCCTAGAGGCCAAGTCCAAAGCACAATGCTTACTGAAAACGTGAACAGAATTCTAGGTAACAGCTCTTCCAATCTCCACAGCAGGGACTTGTTTAAGTCAAGCAAGAGAGGTTGCCACAGCTCTAATGAAATGTGGACATATTGTCCCTGGAAGACAAGTCTCTGCCAAAGAATAAAACATTCAACAATACATTATTTAATGCACCTAGAAATGGTCTGGGAAGAAACCATATATTCCATGCAATTTTTAGCATAAAAACAAAAACAATCTGGATGATTTACAAAACCTTTTAGTTCTGTGTAATAATAAGCAAGGATTCTTCTTTCATCCAAAGTAAAGCTGAATCACCCTTATTATAACGTGGTTTTGAAAAACAAAACCCACCAAATCAATGAAATGATTGACATAAAAATCAGAAACCCACCTTTGGCAAAAACCTGAGGTCAGGCTAAAGAACCACTTACGTTTATGAAAAATGATGAATGGTGGGTCAGTCACAAGAGCATTTACCTTCTGGCAGATGGCATATCAATAAAATAATAGATAAACTTTAATAGATAAACAATGCAAGGAACACTCAGCAAAAGATTCAAAGGGTAGTTTCATCAGCATGGCTAGAGCCAAATTGAGATCCAAGAGGGACAGGATCTCTCAAATGACTATACATATTAAATAAGCCCTTCATAAAACCTCTTAATTGTATTAAACACAGTGATTACCAGCAATTAAGGTATGATAAGCAGAAATGGTTACCAAATGAATCCTTAACCACTTCATATTTTAAAAAGATGGAATATTCTCTAGAACATAGGGCGTGGATGCTGAAGCAGAAAAGACACCCTTCCCAGTCATCCCAAGTCACAAATCTGGTCCATATTGATTTGTAATGTTGTCTGGTAGACTGATTCAGATTAGATACAGTTGATCACCCAAGCCATCAGATGCAGTGTGGGAGGTCTCAGTTGGGATGAAGAAACCTCTTCCTGTTCAGATAACAGATCTAGTGACAGAGGAAGACACACAGAGACTCTGCTAGACAGTCGGAGGACACAGTATACTATTGTTGGTGTGACCAGACTGGGACAATGATCATCATCCTCACCATGTCCTTACGTACCGTCCTTGCCATTTTCTGGATCAATGGAAAGGGGATAAAAGTCATACTGCAGGCTCCTTCCCCACTGCTGTAGAAAAGCATCTGACAAAGACTGGCTGTCCCTGCTGGCTCTGGAGCAGACAAGGCAACACTTCTTGTTGCACATTATTGCCAATAGGTTCAAGTCTGGTCGACTCCTTCTGGCAAGTATGTGGTAAACCAATTAATCCTTCAAGGACCACTCATGTTTCTGAGACATGTCTCTGCTGAGACACTCTGCAGTCACACTGCTCTCCCCCAGCAAATGCAGGGTTACTGGAAACACATAGTGGAGGATGCACCAATCCCATAACCTTATTGCTTCTGCACAAAGAGGAGAAAAAAGTGAACACACACCCCCTGCTTGGTGACATAGTACATTGAAGTACTATTATCCATTACTACTTACACCATCCTTCCATGCATGTGAAAAGAGAATGATTGAGGGCTAAACAAATGGCTCTCAACTCCAACACACAGATGTGCAGAATCTTTTCCTGACGAGACCAATGTCCTCGAAGCACCCGATGATTCAGATGTGCCCCCCCACCACCGTTTGGCGCATCTGAAGTTAACATCACCAATGCTGCCAGAGCATCAAACTGGACACCTCTGAAGACATTTGTTCTCATTAATTACCACTCCAGTGAAAGAAAGATGTGTGGAGGTATGGTGACCCACAAGTGCAAATTGTTCTGGACTTGGACAGTAAACCTGAGACATCCAGTGCTGCACAGGTCTCATTGGGCTAAAGGAGTTACATAGGTAGTGGCCACCATGAGAGCAAGGAAATAAGATTACTCTTCAAGTCAGACACTCCTCAGCATTGAGAATAACCTCCCTCAACCTCAGAGACCTGTCCTCCAGCCGAAAGGCTCTTTCTTCCACTGAGTCCAGTGTGGAACCTATGAACACAATTCTGCAAGTTAAGCATTGATTTGATTTTGCTTGATTGATTTGATTGTTGAGAAGACCCAGGTCCAAGAGTAGATGGATTGTAACTGTTAATATGGCTTAACAGGTATTCAGGCACAGCAACCTTCATTAGCCAATCATCTAAACTACCACAAAGAGGCATTTTGTAGAAACTCTGGGTGCTGTTGAGAGGCCAAATGGCAGCACCTCATATTGGCAATGGCAACCCACCACCACTAAATGAACGTATGTGATGGAAAGCAACTGTCATTCTGGGGTGCAATCCTGAGCAGTGACAGGTTGTCACCGCCTCCCCTGTAACCCCAGATGCCTCACAATGCTTTTCTGGTTTAGGTCCTAACCTGGGCCACTCACAAAACAGACTACCAGCATGCAAGTCACACCCTGGAGTGTCTGTGTAGAGCTGCAGCCCTAGCCCAGCAGCTCTGACCCAAGCAGCCTGTCAGAAAAGCACCAGTCACACTCTGGCTTCCACCAACCTTTGTTATGACTTGCAAGGTGACTCCAACACACTCCCAGTCCCAGATTTTCCCAAAACATGTGTTCTGCACTGTCCAGGCCTCTAGGGGACAGTTCAGATATTAAGATCTGTTGCCCCTGTAAGAAGTCAACAGTTTGCAACTTTAACAGGCGTTATCAAACAGTTCCATTTAAACACAACACTGGATTGGTTTAGATTAAAGATAAAACAAAACAAAAGAAGAGAGGATTTTAAATAAATTCAAGTATAAAAGTTAGAAATGGTTACAAGCAAATGCAAGTGAAAACATGCATCTAAAAAAGTCTAAAATGTAATCTAGCAAATTCTGGTTCAAGGCTTTGTTCAAGATGGCCTCTCACCCACAGTCTTCCAGCAAGACAGTGAATGACCTTGGTCAGGATCTCTCCAAGAGGTCTAAAGATGTTGGTGTGTTTGTCTTCTTAGGTGAAAGAGATAAAGAAAGGGGCAAAGAACCCCATGTTAACAGTCCAGTGAACCTTTGAAGTGGATTCTTCTGAGGGTTACCCTTCAAAGTAAAGCTCATTCAAGCAGTAAAGGTGGCAATATGGAGTCTAAAGGTGAAGGACGCTCCAGGAGCTTTTCTGTCCCACCTTTGTGTTTGCTGAAATCCAAATTGTTCTCTTCCTGCTATCCTCTTCCCCCACTGCCTTTAGTATCCTGTTTACTACTTACATGTCAATTGAGGTAAATGCACACCCCTATGTTTATAATAGACCTGTTTAACAACTTTTACCTAGGAAGGGCTGTGTGGTTTTGAATGTGTGCTAGTATTATACAGGGAAATTCATAACTTCACTTATAATATTGCTACATACATTTCACCACAATATTATTGACCAGTAAGTTATTATTTTCAAATGATACCTCACACAGCATTTTTACACAAAGATTATTACAACGGTATGTAGGGTGTAGATACAGGGGTGTTCAGCGTCACTGCAACAAACTGAAATGTGAAAATATGCATCCTTTAAATCAAGAGTCACAAACCAAACCATGACCAAAAGGGAAGGGATTTATGGCAGTGAAGAAGAGGACTGCTGTAATGTCTGCATTAAGAGTTAAATAAAAGTCATCTCAATAGTTTAGGGAAATACTTGCTGTCCCCTTCACTCAAATACAGGAATTCGAAAAACCAAAAAGTTGAAGATTTGGCTATTAGTTCTTTCCAGACCTTGTTTCCCCTGAAGTAATTTTAAAAAGCACAGCATGGGATATAAAGCACCTAAAAGGACATTTTTCACACAGGATGCTACAAAAAAAAAAAATCACTGAATATTTACACTAATTTCTTCCTTTTGTCAAAATTACAGGGTAAGTACTTCTTTTAGATACAGATATAGGTGTTATTCCAGAAGGTATTATATATCCTGTATTATTAAAGGCCTCCGCCGAAGATCAATATGCTAGAATGAGTTGTTGAGCTCTACAATACCAGAATTTTTAAAAGCTCTCAGGACATCAAATTCTGCCAACCTTACACTGAGTTAGAGGAGACTGCTCTCCTGCTTATGTTCTACACAGTGAACCAGATAGCAGAATCAGATCCAAAGTTTGGTTTCTAGGTCATGATCCCACCACGCTTACTCAGGCAAAGTAGTCCTTACTGATATGTGTAATTTCATTGTCCTCAATAGAACTAAATGTGAGAATAAGTCTTCAGTGATAAAACTACAAAACTGAATCCTTAGTTTGTAGCTGTCACTAAAACAGCTAGTAACACACATTAAATGCAAGGACAGTAGAACCACTATTTTATGAACTAATTGGGGATTGACGAGTTCATAAAACTAAACTGAGCTTCTTAAAATTACAGTTGGTATCGTGCATAAGTTGCAGTATGATGCATTGCATCACTTTCTTCTTGTCCTTCAAACCACTGCAAGGCAATTTTCAATGCCTTGAAAGCACTGGAATGTGAAGGGATGTTGACTTGTTCTTCAATGACATCCTTTTATTATGTGATTATCTTTTTCCCCACCTGGACAAATGGTTTGTATAACTTGTTGTTCACAAGACTGGTGTTTGTAAAATCAAGGTTCCACTTTATTTCAAACTTTGTATTATATAAGGTTCTGAATTAAACTAGATGCCTGTCTCATAGAGTCTGTGCACATTTAACAGAATGTTTTACCTCCAGTCACAGGGATCTCAATGGCACGCCCAGATTCTAAATTTTGTAATGTAGCTTGTAAACCTGTAACCTAAAGAGTAAAAATAAAGAACAGTTATGAGGACTTTGCTTTTGTACCCTATAACTATCAGTACAGAAGACAGAACACACATGAATAAATAAGCAGTAAATACCATGTACAATTACTGATTTATCTAACTTGAGATCTCTGTTTAACTATATAAATATTTTAAAATTACTCATCTCACTCCATTCCTTTTCAAGAAATGGCTTGAATATAACTCATTTTTAAAATATTTAATCCAACGATATAAAATAATCTATCCAGAATTTCTGGTGGGAATTTTGCATATTTATTAAAACAATCAAATATAGATAATGTTATGGCCATATTGTGACATCAACTTGTAATCATAATTTCTCATTGAATTAAAAGTTAACCTGATGACACAATATGGCCCATAGCATTGTCACAATAAAACTGATCACACAATATGGTACTGTAAATTAAGGCATGCCTGTCATTCTAGTAGCCTAGTAGGTGGTAAACTGACCGGTCATGTATAAGATCTTTCATTTTCATTGCACCAGAGGATGATTTTGCAAGATAAATCTTATTATGCATTTAAAATGATTGATCCCTTCCTCTGGGTGTCAATGTATTGGCCGTAACCCTTCTTTTCCTCTAGGACATTTTCCTTCATGTAGACATTTGTTCTCAACCCATCCCTGTGCTAAAGGGGCAAGATATCATCTACACCAATCTATAGATCAGATGAAACTAAAAGGGCCAGGGATGAGCAAAACACAATCTTTATCTCTCCATTTGAAGTACAAAGGTGTCTGTCTCTTGTACCTACTACTTCAGGAAGCAAGAGTTTTAAGATCATTCCCAAGTAGAAAAATGCACTGTTTAATTCTCTAGGATCTGAGCTAAATTATTTGAAGGTTTGCAATGATCTTAGAAGGCTTAGATCTTAGAAGCTTATGGATACTGCATCTCTACAGGCATGTTTTGAAGTACCTGAAACTATTGGAGATAAATTGACATACCTTTCTTTAAAGCTTTTTGACTGACAATATTTAATTAAACTATTGGGGCAGCTAATAACCTTTAAGGATGGTTTCCTGTGCAGTATCCATAAAGGATAACGAGAACCCTGCGTGGATATAATACTTGTATCCATATCTGATCCACAATCCACAAACATGGTCCACAGATGTCTGCAGATATCCACAGATTTGCAGGGCTCTAAGGATTAATAGAGCATCAAAATTATAGTACTTAGATAAAGTTTCAGTGTAAGTCCTCTGACTAGGTCATAGTTCTCTGATGTTTCATTCACAAATATGAAAGCTGAAAGAATGATTAAAAAGAAGATTCCAGTACGCCCATTCCTGATGATAATTTAACACAGTCCTTCGCCCAAGTAAAGGCCCTGTTCAACTTAAGGTTGGCCTATTAGGGAGGACAAATTCCAGTCTGTATTAGTGATTTTGTCTCACTGATACTGAGCTAACTGTAAGTACTTCCAATTTAAACCATTAATAAAACGTTGTCTCTTCAGCTACACAACATCAGCAGGGCACTTGAAGGCAGATATGACTTTAATATTCTGTCTGGGTATATTAAACTAAAGCATCAAGATTCCTATAAAAACTTCAAAAGTATTTGTAAATAAGTCACATGAAACTCAGAAATAATCTAGCCTACTCTTATTTAAAGAAAAAAATATGAAATCAGCTGCCTAGTGAGCTGTAGCTCCTGAAAGCTTCTACTCAAATAAATTGGTTAGTCTCTAAGGTGCCACAAGTACTCCTTTTCTTTTTATGTTTCTGCTAGTGTAGTTGACCATGTTTTTACCTGACCAACTGCTCTGTCTCTCTCCAAGCTGGTTAGCATTTTCTGTCTCAGTATAGTCTGGTATTTTTCAGTCAACTGCTTCAACATTGGCTCATATGATGCATAATGTGCCTTCAGCCTATGAACAATAAAAGCCAAAATGTATTTTAAAGGATGACTGAGTTAAATCAGCAATTTCCACCTAAATAACTTTTTCCCCATGTACTATAGAGAAGAATAAAATGTAGGAAGGTCAAAACACAGGACACAGCTAGTGTTACTTAGCATGCAACCACCCCGCTGGAGTGCCAAGGAAAAAAATACGTATATATCAGTTTTTCAGTAATAGGATCTGTATATCCTGCCACCAAAACCTTTTGAAGTAATCTATCCAGTTTTGTTTTCTGTTTTCAGCAACTCCCCTAATCTTCAAAATACTTTAAATTTGTTACATACATTAAACTTTATTAATCTTTGCTTCCTTCTTGTAGATGGATGTTATTTCATTAGGAGAAAGAAAAATGCAGATAGGATTTGACAACCAAGTAGGCTACTAATTTAGAGAAATCAGCTACAATATAAAATTTTGTAGCATTAATTACAGTAGAAACTACATTTGGATCCCTTCATCAAATTAACAAGAAGCTAAGTCACCCATACCAACTCATGAATCAAAGTATGAGAATGCTTTATTTTTCAGGAGAAATTGTTCAGCTCAATACACAACAAATTAACAACTTCAAGTATATTGTGTTTTGCCAGAATGCTGGCAAAAAGACAAAACTGGGAGTTTTCTTGCAGTAAGATAGACTGTAAAGTTAAAATGCATATAAATGTGAGTCAGCCAAAATCATGAAAGGTGTTGAGAGGTACTTAATTAACATCTGCAACCCCAGGATTTGGCCCAAAGCTTGTTTTAAAATTGATCCACTCAAGGAAGAGATTCTAAAGAATTATCACTGTTGATTGGTGATCACCTACAACGTAACCCCCCCCCCGCCCAAAAAAAAAAAAAAAACACAAAAACAAAAACACCACAGATCCCTGCAGCAGTGGATCTCAGAGCCCTAGTTAACTGACTTGGGCTCCTGGGACTCACACTACAAGCCTAAAAATAGCAGTGTAGACATTTCCACTTGGGCTGGCCCCTGGACTCTGAAACCCATCCAGGGTGGGTGAGTCTCAGAGTCCAGGCTCCAACCCAAGGGGAAACATTTACACTGAAATATTTAGTCCCATAACATGAGCCCAACAAGCCTGAGTCAGGGGACCTGGGCTCTGAGATTTGCTGGCAAGTTTTTTTTGCTTTTTTTGGTTTTGCGGTATAGATGTATTGGTCAGTAACCTAACCTTGGACAGCAAAGAATGGCAGGTAATACTAGCAAAGGCAGAGGAGCACAAAGTTCCCAGGAGCAGCAGCTATTATGTAATGATGAAATTATGGAAATTAATACTAAAGAACTCATAGGGAATATTCATATAACAGTTTGGGTTTATTTGCACCCAAAGCAATTCAAATCCCAGGTAGAAAGCTCAAGTTTCAGGAGACTATTAACAAGGATAGAAAGACTAATTAATGAAAAGACCACCTCAAAAGGGCCTGATTCCCAAGGTACAACAACTTGTTACTGACTGATCTAGAAGATAAGACTACCTTGGTAGAAAAATTGATCTAAAAACCAGATATCACTTTGTAACAATGGGAAAATATCCAGAGGAAAGCCAATAGCTCATCTATTTGTTTAATCATTAAGGAAAATTACTACACAATACTTTACCAATAGTACTTCCCTCGATTTAAAATAAGGAAAATATACAAAAAAGGAAATCATAAATCCTGCAGAAGATGATGTGGAGGAATTAGGGACCTCTCTCTATATATGGTGGGAATGACCTAGGACTTTGTTTACACTTGGGATGGTGCGTAGGGTTCACATAGCTACATGCTGCAATGAAAGGCAGGCAGCATCCCTACTCACTGCAGTGTGTAGCTACATGTGGCAGTGAAAGGCTCCAGAAGGGGGAGGAAGCATGGAGGGCTCCAGTAGTGGGGCATGACCGGAACCTTTCCCTGCTGCTGGAGTCTTTCACTACAGCAGAGAAAGGCTCCAGCAAGTGGGAGGCAGCAGGACACAACATTGCTAAAAATAGCAGTGGAGACATGGCAGGCACTGTTTGGGCAAGTAGAGAGCCATGTAGGGGATATACCCTAGGGTTCAGGTGGGTAGGGTCCTATCACCTAAGCAGTGTCTCACCATCTACATTGCTATTTATACCCATGCTAGCTGCGCATGCAGCATCCGTACGCTACAGGCCACCATAAGTGCAAACATACCTTAAAATGATAGTGACTGCGATGAAAATGGTACATAGAAATTTTCAAGGTAACTAAAATTTAGACCACCCAGAGAACCTGTTCTATTAGGTCACAGCCCAAAGGAGGTTATTGCTTCTGAAAAGGACACATTAACTACACAATTACCACTAGCAGCCAGATGCTCATTTTTGGAAAATAATGGATCCCCAGCATTAGAGGCATGGAGGAGTAAAGTATTAGAAATCCTTTGAATGGATACAGTGACAGACAGCCTTACATCAATATCAAATAGATTTTATAAATATATAATTACCATTCGTTTAGACTTTGAACAGAATTAACACACAGAAAATGATAAGAGATCGACCAAACACTAATGGGTCTTTTGGAGGTAATAAATAGGATTAAATACTTCTATGGAAAGTTCATATATGGTAATAATGATAAAATAAATTAAAAAAAAATCTAGGGCCAGACTTCAACCCATGAACTTTAGCCACACAGTGATAAGGTATCATAGATCACTCCAAGGCACTTCACACAGAACTCGATGGGACAAACTTAGTTACTTTGTCAGAGTGTAATACAGCACCTGCAAGAAGGTATGTAATGTGATGCTCACAGATCTCTTCAATAAATTCTTTGACAATATTGAAGCTCCACCAAAGTATTTGTTTCCCACTCATATCTTAAAGCTACTTTTAAAAACATCTTCCTGCTTTATCGGATATTTTGTTGTCTATCGGTTAGAGCATAGGGCTATGAGCCACAAGACCAGTGCGAAATTTCCAAATCTGCCACTGACAGGTTGTTTGGCCTTGAATTACTCACTCAACCGTTCTGTGCCTCAGCTTCTCCATATGTCAAATGGGGATAATATTGTGACCAAAATGCTCGCCTATATTCACTCCCTACTCATTACTGCAATGATACTTGTAGAAAATATGCCTTGTGAGGTATCACTTGAAAACTAATAACTCACTGGTAAATAATATCATGGTGAAATGTATGTAGCAACATTATATGTAAAGTTATTAACAATCTGAAATTATGACAAATGTGGTTACCAGACAAATCTGGGGAGTGGATAAACCTGTTTCTTAAAGGAAAAAAAAACCAAGCTGGTGCCTCTAGTCAGATGTCAAAGTTGATGGGCAATCACCTGCTAAGTGGTCATTTTTTGGCAAAGAAAGGGATCAGTAACACATCGATCTACACTTTAACAACAGCATTGATCCTTTTTCACCATGAGACTCCTAGTCTCCATCCTCACAGCAGGAAGGAATTTTATCTAGGGGTAACCTGCAGGAAAATGCATTTCACAGGGGGAATTGACTATAAAAAGTGAGGGGCAAGAACACCCCAAAGCTTCCCTCCCTACCTACCTCTCTTTTTCACCTAAGATGACGAAGGAAGCAGCCATTTGACTTTGGAAAAGATCCTGCCCTGCAATTTGGTCAGCCCTGTTGCTGAGAGTACGTAGTAAGAATTTTACCTTGCACCAAGTCTGGTTTGTTAAATTTAGTTAATAAGAAAGCATTTTCTCTTAATTGCTCGTCACCAATTCCGACTTTAATGCCTTGTAATTGTACTCACTTAAATACCTCTCTTTGTAGTTACATAAATTTGTTTTATTCTTTAATCAAAACCAATCTAGTTGGAGTTACCCAAATAATTCACAACACTAAAGTAGCAAATTGTTGTATATTGTTTCCTTACAGGGGCAATGGATCTAAAAATATTTGAATTGTCCTGGAGAGAGCTGGACAGTACAGAACACATGTTCCGGGGGGAAATTCAGGACCAGGAGTGTGTGTTGGGGATCACCCTGCAAGTAGTAGCCAAAGCTGTTGGAAGCCAAAGGGTGGCTGGTGTGCTGCTGACAAACTAAGAGTTGCTGGACGAAGTTGGAAGCTACAACAGCAAAGTACAGTGAGGCACCTAAATTTTCAGTGGTGACCCAGCCCCGCACTGAATAGGATTGCACTCCAGACTACCATAAATATCACCTGCCTTTTGGGAAACATTTTGAGCTGTTCATATGAAAGATGCTGTTTAGGTGCAAAGTACTATTTGCTTTTATATATTTCCAATCCTTCTCCTTCATTCTACCTATCAAGAGGGCCTACTGATCCTTCTCTAAAATACAAATGTAGCTTAAAAAAAAAAAAGCTAGTCAAAATGAAATCCTTTCTTTCAAAGGAAGGAAGGCAACATGGAAAGCAGAGATGATAAAAGTTACAACTATGCAGTTTTTTGTATACATTAGTACAGCAAAAATGCCCAACAAAAAGAAGCAGATCATGTCATTCTACAGATTAGCTCAACTCATAGTCAACAACTGTCAAGAACAAGAACTAATGACATTTTAAAAAAAAAGAAGATTGATTTAGTAGTATCTAACTCAAGTTGAAACAAATAAGTGAGCTTGTTCAATCACCATGAAAAAAAAGGAATTGACAGTCAAGGAACGTTACATGCTTTATGTACCAAAAATAAGTCTATGTATGTATGTATGTATGTCTCCTTTCTCTGCATCCCAGGAGGTTTCCTCCAATTTCTGAAACGCTGGAGACATTTGAATTTTAGAGGCCTAGGTTATCATTTCTCTGCTTTCAAGGATGGGCAGAACTGCCAATTACCAGAACTGCTTTGGTCTAACAATTTAAAATTCAGCCATGACATAACATTGCCAAGTAACAACTCAAACTCACTTAGCTTTCTGTTAAATAACAGTAAAAAAAAAGATCAGTTTGCTTACCTTTTAATATCACTAATGAGCCTGTTTTTTTCCTGGGCCACTCGCTTATGGTGCATTCGATGGAAATCACGTTCTTTCTGTATTTTTTGCAGAGCCTCCTTAGCTTTGCTGCATGAAACCACAATGTCAAACTCTATTACAGACCTAAAAGTCGCAATATTACAACAACAAAACTTCAAAAACGGACTCCTACGAGAGTCTGCTGAATTGGAATTAATTTGCAAACTGGACACCATTAAATTAGACTTGGTAATAGTTCACCTTAACTGATCAGTCGTTATAGTGTGCATGATAACACCCATTGTTGCATGTTCTCTGTGTATATTATATACATCTTCCTACTGTATTTTCCACTGCATGCATCGATGAAGTGGGTTTTAGCCCATGAAAGCTTATGCTCAAATAAATTTGTTAGTCTCTAAGGTGCCACAAGTACTCCTGTTCTTTTTGCGGATACAGAACAACACTGCTGCTACTCTGAAATGTGAAACTTGTAATTCCATCTCTTGAAGACAGGAACTTGGGAGACTGATTTAAGAGATGGATAATGGAATACAGAATTTTTAACTCTAAGTCTATGTCTACATTGTCCAGTAATTGAGACTACAGTTGTGTGAACAGCAGTGTGTGCTACATTGTAACTCCTCCATGTGGATGCCGCAGGGGCAAACTAGGAGGTTCCTTGTTCACATTACTGTAGTCCTGTTTGAAGAGGAATACGTTAAGTAGAAACCTTTTAGTTTCCCCTTGTGGATCCTGCAGGTGTGGTTACAGTGCAGCACTTCGGTAGCCACTGCTATTTACACTGCCCTGGGATTAGGACTACAGGGATGTGGAGAAACCCTAAATCATGGATTCAAATCCATCCCAGACTGGTAGTGACTGAAATGAGAAGAAAAAGTTGGTGGCCTCAATCTACTTTCTCCTGAACTGTGTCTGCTCAAAAAAGAACACCATCACAATGCTACTCAGATGAGAGACTGAAGACTTAGCTGTCAAAGACCATTTTTGTGAAAATGATCCTTCCGGGTCAAAGTAGGTAGGTGGTTCAGATCCCACTCTCTTGGTGGCATTGCCAATTCTATCCCTTTTGGTGGGTACATATGTCAGAGATTTTAGTGTAAGGGCTGTCAGTCTTGCTCCCTTCACAAGCAGTTAGCTAAACGGAATTAGAGAAAAAAAGCAGGGCTATCTGTAGAACTAGGCTGGGATTGTCAAACTTTGAGCCATCTGTAATATAAAGAGGAACCTTTCAGAAACCACATATTCTCACTTACACCAACGTCTTGCCTTTACCTACACACTGTATGCAGCACATATCATTGTATGAAGTGCTGCACATAATAAAACAAAAAAAGGTGTTTTTCTCTGTGGCAAAGGCAAGCAAATGTGTATGGGCTTTTGGTGCAGTGGGAAGGAAGTCAAGCCAGGGTTCTCTTTTTTAAATGATCATCAATTCTGAGGAAGGTTTTACACTTTGACAGTCAGACTTCAGCTGCAAACAGGGTATAACACTGTATGCACAGTTTTGAAAGTCAGGACCCTAATCTCTTGTGCCACAAGTAGATTAGATTCTGATCTGTAAAATAAGAATAATGGATTTCCTCACATGGACACTGTAAGGCTAGTTTAACTGACGTTTGTAAACCATGTAAATGTAATCAGATTTAAAGCTCTGGTATTCACTGGTAAGTATTACTACAATGCATACACAGATCAGAGATCTATACATCCAGCAATCACAGCTGCCGAATACATTCCCACCACATGAGGCGCTAGAAATTTTATAACTCTTTGCAATACATAGTGGTTGGGGTTCTCTGTGGTGAAGGGCACATTAAATCTGATTACCGTTAGAGATATGCACACACAGTCCATAGCCTCTGTTTAAACAGTAGGGGAAATGATTTAAAATATCTACAGCTGCAAGTAAAACAGGATTATAAGACTGGAGGTTCCTCTGAAATCAAAGGCCAAAGCCTAAAGAGATTTGAGGCATCTCACATCACCAGGATAACAAGATTTAATATTCCAACTGGCTTCGAAACCATGATATACAACTTGATTGAAAAGTAATTAATATACAAAGAAGGTCATATCTTCAGCAAGGGTAAATCATCACTCAGAACAATGGAATTATGCTGCTTTACCCTAGTTGAGATCAAACCCTCCATGTATATGTTAGTTAAATAGATGGATTTAAATTAACAAATAAATCAATGTATTCAAATACATTGTTTCAGAGTTCGTGTTTTCAGCATTTCCTTATTCGTCCACTATACAGCTAGAGACAACATCCTTGCTGTAGCAAAAGAAGTGTTACAGCTGAAGACAAAGCAACTGCCTTGCCAACCAATCAGAACTTGACTTCAATGGAACTATACTCATTTATACAAAGCCTAGGATTGTGTCCGGAAAATACAAGGGATAGAAGGAGAATGAAGATAGTTTGGGGTTTTTTCCTCTCTACATTTCTACAGTCTTCAAAATAAACGCAATTTTAAGTTTGATTTCTATGACTTTCAAATGTTTAATTTTTAGAACTAGAACACTTCATTTTTTAAAATTAATAAGCCTAAATTTCAATTTAACAAAGTTTTTGCATGGTAATTAATGTTTGCGGAGGTATTGTTGGAGTGGAAGGGGCATTTCTGCACACATGCTGTATTTCTTTTAATGTTTTCCCTAGTTATTTCAGTAGGCAGATAGAGGCTTTCAGACTTTGGACAGCCTATTAAAAATGTATTATTTATTGTGCACAGGAATTGAAACTGATCAAGAATTTCTTTTTAAATGTTGAAAATCCATGGTGAAATGTGTCTGAGTAACAGGTAGGAATCTAATAAGTGTGTCTACAGTTGCCGTACAATCATTTTCATACTGTATTAAAACAACAAAATTAGATTTAGTTTTAGACACTATCACTCTTCCCATGATAGTTAAACAACATTAAAGCAGAAGGAAATTGGTTTGCAGTCTCTTACACTGGGCCCCCATACTGGTGGTGTCACAACTAATGTCCCTTTTCAGCAAGAGGATTGTCAACAGCAGCAAGCTCAGAAGCAACTAATTTAATTAGAAGCTATTTTCAAATACATTTCACAGCGATGCATCTCACCATGAAAACTTTCTGTCTGATACACCGAGTATAATGAGTATTATCGTCTAATCAGCACTCCCCCAGTATGTTCAGCTGGAAGCATTGAAAAATAAAGCTTTGTATCACCAATGGGAAAAAAGGCTGATCATAGAAATCTTCAAATGAAATATGTGGTATAGTATATTTCACTCAGCACTGGGACTTGGGATGTAAGGGATAGAGCCTCAGCTGATGTACAGTGTCAGTAATCCACTGCAGTCAATGGACCTGACAATTTATACCAGCTGAAGATCTACCCTGATGAGTCAGAAGTTCATTATTACACTGTGCAAATGAGGAGCATTCTTTCTTCTACAGAGAAAAATCTTTAGAAGATACCATCAAACGGACAAAAATTTCAGAGGGCTAAGGTTTTGCTTTTCTTTCTTTGACTGCAGCTTGTCATTCCTCCCCTACCTACTTAAATGGGAGTAGCTAGTTGCCTGGTCCTCCCTTCTCTCCTCCTCCCCCCCCCCCCCCCCCCCCAAGGTTCAGGGAGGCTGCACAGAAGAATAAAGGGATGGTTTTACTCACAGTTCATCTCCCAATAAAGCCCATTAGTTGTCAGTGCAATTCAACATTGAACACAAATGCAGAAAAAAGAGTTAGTAAAAAAAGACTGCAGTGTAGCTCACTGCTGCATCTCTCCATTATACAGTCTGAATGTAAATTACTAGTATCTTGTAAAATCAGCTACTGTGGATCCATATGCACAGATACAGTCAATAAATGTAAACATATATTTACACACATACCTACTAAACAACCTAAAAACAATAGAAGTTTTATATTTGAAAGGACTACAGGATCAGGTGTTTAATAAGGAATTATTCTTCTCCTTTACATGCCAACTTGTTGCAATATGACAATTTGTAGCATTTTGATGCATAGCATTATATGGTAATTTTTCATCTATCCCTACATATTACATTTTCATAATCCTGTGGAGTATTTTGTTGAGACTATTGGATTTTAAAATATTATCAACTAAAGCCAAACAAACTGACACAAAAGAAATTCAGACTCAGCTCTCTAGACAGAGCTGAGAGATATTTGGCAATTTCATTCAGCACCTCATCCATAAGTGAGAATGTGCAGAGGCACAGAGAAAATAGAAATGTATTAATTCCATTAGGAGTTTGATTTTATTTTATCTGGAGCATTTGCTGTTTAAAAAAGGAGGCAGCAGCATGCCTTTAAAACTAACATACCTGGCAGCCAGTTTATAGTTTTCCAATTCCTTCTTTAATCTTCTGTTCTCCATCTCCAAATGCTGATTGTAGGTGTACATATCTGGGACAAATCCAATATCTTTACATTCAATTGCACCTTTCTGCATCAGTTCATACCTAGAATAATATAAATGGGTAGACGTTTTACTTTAAGTTCCTTTATCTCCTTCCCCCCCCCCCAGTGTTTTCCTTCCCATGTTCATGTTTACATTAACTATAATCACTAACACACAAAGCAGCCTTGATCAAAAATTCTCATTTATACTCAGACTTAGTGCAATTACCACTCTATGTTATGCCCTATTTTGGTCCCCTTCATTTTAGCATTTTTTCATAACATTTAAAACACATCTTATTTGAGGCATACTGCCTTAACCTCAACAATTGTTCTTTTCCTTCCTTTCTTCTGGTCTATGCTTTCAAAAGAAAGCTTAAAGAAAAAATATTCACCTCAAAGTGTACCCCTTTAAAAGTAGCAGTTTCCAAAGATACACACAGTCCTTTTAGGTCATGTAGTCTCTAACACGCTTGTTTTTCTGAAGGCCTCTAGGACTCAAACAAAGCTATGGAATATGTGGATGAATGACCCTATCAATTGTCCCAAGCATGGAACTCATAGTTTACCTGGAAAAATGTCCCCATAAACATCTTGTCCTTCATTTTACTAATAGCACTCTTTCATATCAGTATTACATTTTTCTCCTTCATTATTTTGGAATCAGCTAATCACAAACACATTTCCCATTGCTCAATGTGATATTTATACATTTTTGTTACTAGCCGGCCAAATCTTGAGTGTACGAGCTTCTGTGATGTAGAACTCTATAACCTGTTCCGTGCTCCACAATTGCAGACCGAGCCATACCTTAGGCAGTGAACAGTGCTTCTTAGGCAGCCACGTACATTTGCATAGTACTCATGCAGCCTCTCAGTCATTCTTGCAACAGTGTCTATGACTTTACCCAGTCTAAACCTCAAACTCTTTAGAGCAATTCAGCTCATGGGTGCGTTGTTACCGGAAATATAGAATCACCAAGCAGAAGGGCAAATTCCACTTTGGCTTGCTGACACTATGAAAAGATAGATGATGCTATCCACGAGAACAGTATCTCCTACGTGTTTGCTTCTGTCAGAGTTCTAGTTGAGCTAGGAGAGAATATGAACTTCAAGATTTGCCAAGACTTTTAAAAAACACATCCATACACAAACTCAAGATCCTATGGGCCCCAGTTAACCCAAGGTGCCTCTGTACCAGTAGAGGTTGTAAAGAAGTTTCCTAGGTTCCACAGCCACAGAGAGTCCTCCCTAGTGCACAGAGGTACAGTACATTGCTTTCTTGGATCTGACTGGGTAACCTGACTCCATTCTCAGGGACAGCGGAGCAGATCCTCAGCTGGTGTAAGTTGCCATAGTTCTTTTGAGGTCAGTGAAACTATGCTCCAAGGAGCTGTGCCAAATTACAACAGCTCAGCATCAGCTCAATGGAGCTGTATCAATTTACACCAGTTGAGGATCGATCCTAGAATCCTTGGGTCTACCAAACCTGATTGCCATAGAAAGATATGTTGGGGCTGAACTTGCTAGTGGAAATCATAACAGCATGTTTTGCCGCACCAAAAAGGCAAATATACTTTTTATGAATCTGTTTTATGCAGTTAGTATGCCTGGCAACAGCAGCCGAAATTAAAACTAGGAAGGATATACTGTACACTAGCTCCTGAACTGGACCCAAACAGCAGGCTTCAAATGAATAATTGCAACATTGCTATGGTTTTCAGATCAATAAAACACATTTGAGAAAGCTAGAAGTTCTGTAGACCATCCTACAAGGGGTGTAAACCATCTAGATCAGCTATCTCAGCAATTGAAAAAAAATATGGCTGTTTCCAATGGGAGTAAAGTTTCAAAGGATGAAGGTGAAGGTTAGAAATTATTGTTTCCATGTGTATGTGCTCTGCCTAAGTCAATTGCTTATCTGTGACTTCTGGGTTACCCACGGTTCCTCAGAGGAGTAGGCACTGCCATTCATAGCTAGGAATGAGACGGTCACTCATGCATCTTTTTACCATCAGAAAAGTGATGGGATTTGTGTTATCTTTGAAAATATTCAATAGTATTTAACCAAAGCTAAAATTAACACTAGCATCACTTTTAGTTTTCATACCCAAAATAAGCTTTTGATATCAGGTAGGCTAACCACACTACCCAAGTTATCCTACAAAGGAACTATGACCATATCATTTCATTGTTTAAGTAAAGCTCTCATTAAAATCAAGGGCTCTTTTTGCCAAAAGCAATCTCAGACCATGTATGGTCTTGTCATTTGATGCTAATAAAACATTGGATAATCTAGTTTGTTAATACTTGCATTTTATATTGTGAAAACCATGTTTCAGGAAGAACTTTAAGATGGCACTAAACAGCTTATTTTAACTCTCAAACCTCCATTTTGTCCTGGTCTTTTAAGTTTGCCATGCAGCGCAAGGCAAGGCTTCCCCTTTTCCTCATTATTTTTTCATTTAGCACTAGAAATCTTGGCAGTAACCACACAGAGTAGCTTTCTAATCCAGTGGGGAAGGGAGTCAGAGTACCAAAGGAAAGATAATGTTTAATATGAACCTCTTTCTCTTCCTTCAGTTAATAAGCAGTGTAATATCAGATTACTCCACTCACTGGTCTTTTTCCTCTATGCACTTTCTATCTAGTTGTATTAACTTTTCATTCTCATGGCTTGAGGAAGACCTGAAATATTTAGAAATCATTCTAAGAAACCCATATTAGTTAGGGTTAATTTTTCCCCGCTTTCTGGTGAGGTAAAAATGAATCTTAGAGCTCCCTTTTTCAGTTTGAGTAGAGGTAGAGGAAGAGAACAATTAAAATTGGTCTCATTATCTTGGTTGCATCTAAAATTATCTATGACACTAATATACATATTCATTCTCAACATTCTCCAACAAGAGTGATATTTTCAAATGTATTTAAGTGATTTAATAGAACTTGTGTTCTTAAGACATTTACACGCTATTGAAAATTCCCACCCAAAAATCAATCAGGACCATACTGTACTTTCATTTTTAATCAGAACTCTCATTGGATTTCAAGGAACATTATGTCCATTTTAAACAAGGGAAGAGCAATGTATACAGAGATTATGGTCTAATGGCCTCATTTTCAAGAGTCATGGCTGATCTGGAGTCATGGCTGATCAGTGCATCCGAAAAATTCAGGCCCTGGATGTCTCAGGATGGGCACCCAAAATTAATGGTAGCTTTTGAAATTGTAGGTCTAAGTCACAAAGGAAGTGCCTCGCAAAATCATGAATTAATACCAGATCTCCTGAGCCCCAGTCCAGCACCTTAGACACAAGTTCATTCTTTGGTGTTTCACAACTTCATGTTTCATATTCAAACAAAACTCAAAATCTCAAATGAAACTAAGCTGCATACCACCAAAGTATAGACCTTGTTTAATCTAATAGCTGGAAAAGTATTAATGAATTTATCCCATCTAAGTTAAGCGTATGAGTAGGGCACACTATGAACAGCCATTATTAAATCCGGGCCCAGTGTGGCAAGCCCTTCACATGAGTTGCCCCCCAAGTCAAGGTGTACCATGATACCCTTTGATGCCCAGTTAGATTTGTCGGCAGGTACATGGTGCGAGAAGTACAGCCATGGCCTCTCCCTTTTCTGCCCTCTTGATCATGATGGGAAAGTGTTAGGTGCCCTTCCCCCTCTGCACCTAGAACTGCAATCTGTACAGCACCACCACCACCACTGGACAAAGGAGGAGAATCTTTACTCTTCTGTACTGCTCTCCAAGGCTGTGTGTTCGGGATAGACTTGATAAAAAAAATAAAGAAACCCTATATATCTCAGATCATTGCATAACTGCTGGCTACACTAGCTAGAAACCTATGAATGTCATGGGGTAAAACCATCAATATCACCAGTTGGAGATTCAATTTATATATGCTCCTTTTGTCAAGCAAATTTCTCAACAGAACGCCCTAGCATGAAAGCCATCAACTTTCTATATGAAGATACATAGGACATGGATAATTGATGAAGTTAGCTTCTAGCAGAGCCAAGAACCCTGAAAGAGATTTTTCAGAATTAATTGTATTTCATTAAAATTAACATGCTCTTCTCCAAGACAACCATTAAAAACCCATGTCGCATTACTTTTTCAGTGAAAAGGGGAAAAGCATGCTGCCAAAGCAGAAAGTGTGGTTAGGTCTTACTATGTTAAATTTGGCTGGTGAAAATTCATAGAGTATTTATAGCTAGATCATTCTCGCTCTTTTCTTTTAAAATTTTGAAAGGAATTGTGAAACAAATTAAAGTGTGGTTAGAGCCAAACGTACATAGTACAGGTGGGCATTCTTCAAGCTCTTCACCACAGTTTAACTCGAAATAACCCAAGTACCTACGACATGAGATTCTCAAGAAGAGAGACCACCAACTGTAAGGTTATGATTTAAAGCCCACTGGTGTCTACCCTGAAATCATGAAATTCAATATGCTTGCAATACAAGCCATAAAACAGATTCAGGTCCCCACAAAAGTTTTGAAGGAACTGGGTGGTGTGATGATTCTGCAGTTGTTAGCTAATGGATGTGGGGATTGATTGATTAGCATGATACTTTATCTTTGGATATCAGATAAAATGTTCAACACTTTGAATATTTAAGATGACATGCTGTGTCACTACCATTCTTATTGGAAATCTCAGCAGCAAGGCCGAGAAAGAACAGAGCATAGAAGTTTAATTATCTCTTTATCCTCAGAGTAGCCACTCCAACCTATCACGAAGGCAAATTAGTGGAGACTTGCAGTGCCATGCTGTGCCTGTCTCTTACACACAGAGAGATTCAGTACAGCTGTATAAGACTTATATATCCATTAACTGCAGTGTACCATAGCAGCCTTACATTAAACACTCAGTAGCATGAGTTTATATTTACAATACAGTGAAAATGTAATATGTACTGACGACTATATACTCACTACTAGGGAAAGATTTTGTTTACTTCTGATTTAATATATGTAAAGTGCACTCTGACATTAAAGTTATAGGTGCTCTACAAATGCATAGGGTTACAAACAAATATATAGATAAAAGACATGGCCTTAAAGATCAGAATGGGTTCCCCTCTGAATGCCCTCCAATGAAGCAAGCAAATCTTTGTCCTTTGTTGTCCTTCCATAGGGCTAGATTTTTAACGTATAGTCTGGCCAGCATAAAGGGCAACACATTGTTGCACTGCCCCTTGAATAGCCTGGGTGGGGGATTGTGACTCCATCATAATCTGCCTCCAGGTTTCTCTGCTGCTCCAGGAAGGAATGATGCTGCACTAGGTCGATACTCAGTGTAGTGAATTTCCCCTCAGTGTGCTGGTACAACTGCACAAAACAGCATATTGCAACCCTACAGAGTCTGCTTTCCACTCACACTGCTACCCCATAATACCTGTAGCCTATACAAAAGAGAGGGCATGCTCTGCACGCCCCCCCCTACAGTCTGGCATGGCCACACAAACCAGTCTATGCTTTTGTCCATACTAAGTAAAGGTAGATTAGCAAATTAAGTACTCTATTGTCTCAAGTTGCAATATAAACACTAATAATTTTGTCTAATTTAATACAGCATTAGATCTTAGGCAGACTATTACATTTAAGTGGATCATTTGATAAATTAGTCAAGCTCTTTTGGTGTAAATGGGAGAAGTTCTCAACTCATTATTTTCTCATTTTAAATCCCATTAGGACTTGATCACAGCATGGATCAGCTGTACATTAGCAAGAGGAAGGTACCAGTTCAAAGAAGAACTTGATAACACTAATCTGCTCTCACCTCATTAACAGTGTAAATCAGCAATTTAAAACCAGTTTAAAAAACCACTTGCTAGTATCATAAAAATATATTACAAAGAAGTGCCTTAATTCCCTAGGACTCGATCCTGAAAATCCTTACTTATACAAGTAGTATCAATGAAGTTAAAGGTATTGTCCATGTGAGGAAGAACTACTCATGTGAGCAAAGGTTTGAACGATCAAGCCCATAAACTAGGGTCTGATCCTCTTCTGTTTAGAGTCAATGGGAGCTTTGCCACGGATTGCATCTGAGCAGGATATGACACTTGCGAAGTTTCAGTTCTATACAAATTTGTCATTTATATCGGTCTAGTATTAGCTGTCTTTTGCCATCAGAGTTACATATCTGATATTAATCATCAACTGCTTACCATCTAAGAGTTACACAGGCTCCTGAATGGTGCTCTTTCTGAATGAATGTATTTAAAATAATGACATTGTATACAGTGTATAAACCATAAGCTCTACAGGCAATGCCTACCTTTGGAAACTCTGTATCAGTAAAACCAATGTCTTACAAGTGGCTGGGGCTTGGTCCAATGAACTAGACACAGTGACTCAGGGAGTAATAAAACAAGCAAGAAGTTTCAAGCCTTAAATATGTGTTTCTAAAAACGTTAGGCTTTTCATTATGTGAAAAAGACAACTTTTTTTTCAAATTGCATTATTCCAAAATAGCTTGTCAATCAGCCTAAAAACCCAAACAAAAACCCCCAAAGAATTCCCCCTGGCCTTAAAAGCAAGACTTAGACATTTCAGGTAGATAGGATCCCCACCTCCCACCCAAATTACTTGGAGGGCTTGAAATGGGCTAATGGAAGCTGTATCATTAGAAGCTTGCCAGCAGAGTCACCCCTAGAGATCCATAACATAGCTCTCTCCCCTGCACAGAAGCTGTGTCATTCTGACAGTTAATCAGTAAACAGATTATATGACTTGGAATATATATTTTAAAATTAGTGCATGGAACTCCTATACAGTTCCTCTGCTTGAAAATTGTGGGACAAAAAAAATCTCTACAAGCCACTTAAAAATACAGAGAAGAGACCAGAGGTAAGTAATCACAAGGTCACTCTTCTAAGCAGTATTTGACTTAAACTAAAAAGAGAAAACATACAAGGGTAGCCATCACAATTTTCTAACCAGATAAAATGATAAAAGTTGTGCTCATTCTGCCTCAAGAACTGAAGTAACTACACAATAGAACATGCTCCAAACATTTAGACAAGGAAACTGCTATATGCTAGGAGTCCTGTGGCACCTTATAGACTAACAGGCGTATTGGAGCATAAGCTTTCGTGGGTTGATACCCACTTCATTGGATGCATGCATGCCACTTTTACAGATCCAGACTAACATGGCTACCCCCCCTGATGCTTGCTATATGCTGGGTTTTCAAAAGTGCCCAGATTTTGAAAAGTGAGAACGATGGAAGCTTATGGGTTCTGAGAACTTGTGGTCACTTCATTTAGGTGTCTAAACGGGAGCTGCTGGGGTTCAGCTCTTTTAAAAAATCTGGCCCTAAAATGATTGTTTCCATTCTCAACTTAAGCTTATTTTCTTGAAAAGTAGGTTTCTCCAAGTAAAGTTTGACTTTTGAAGCACAAAGAGGCTGGATTGTCTACATTTATTCCAGAGTCCTCACAGATAAATGGACATTTTAAAAGTTTTACCATTCAGTTTGGAAGCAGTCAAGGGTTCTAGCCATCCCCATTCTGACCAGGAAATTGCAAAGAAAGTCATCCACAACTTCAGGTGTTTCAGACACTGAATGCTTAGAAGTCAGGACAGATCGCTGAGCCTGAAATTAAAGTTTAGTATTTGTTATTGTAAATTTGTGCAATCCCTGAAAAAGATACAAGAACCCATTACTTCCTAGCCCAGTGGGTCTCAAACTTGTTCCACCGCTTGTGCGGGGAAAGCCCCTGGAGGGCCAGGCCGGTTTGTTTACTTGCCGCTTCCACAGGTTCGGCCGATGGCGGCTCCCAGGGGCTGCGGTTTGCTGCTCCGGGCCAATGGGAGCTGCTGGAAGCGGTGATCAGTATGCCCCTTGGCTCGCGCCGCTTCCAGCAGCTCCCATTGGCCCGGAGCAGCGAACCACGGCCACTGCGAGCCGCGATCAGCTGAACCTGCGGACGCGGCAGGTAAACAAACTGGCCTGGTCCGCCAGGGGCTTTCCACGCACAAGCAGCAGAACAAGTTTGGGAACCACTGTCCTAGCCTATAAT
Source organism: Caretta caretta (assembly GCF_965140235.1). Classification (NCBI taxonomy): domain Eukaryota; kingdom Metazoa; phylum Chordata; order Testudines; family Cheloniidae; genus Caretta; species Caretta caretta. The sequence goes on along the minus strand of NC_134216.1, from coordinate 67,566,011 downwards.
CCAATCCCAGGGCCACCCCTCCATCCAATAGTCATTGGAATAAAACAATGCAAGACATCTAGACCATTTGCGTGAAAGTGTGATGCTGTGTATAAGAAAGGTGACCATTTCTATCACTGTTGCACTTTATATAAGATTTATGGAAATTGTGTATCATGTAAGGCATCAATGGAAAAGTTACAATCAAGTATAATTATCCTGGTTAAATCCACATATCATGTTTGTATTTGAAGTTATGAATATTGGTTGTGTTGTATTCTTGATGATCGATATCCACCAGAAGGATTTACATCAAGGCTAGAAAGCTATGTATTGATGGCCCATCAAAGACACTCAGCTCTCACAAGGAGCCATTGAAGAAACTCATCACTAGTAGGCCTTCCTACAGATGCCTCAGACAGCACGATACCAATGACCTACCCCTGTGATTCAGCAAACCATGTAAGAACATGTGATATGCTCAGGTGACCCTGGATTCCATCTTGGGCCAGTAATTTTCCACATGCAGCTTTGTTTGGGATAGTAACATCACCACCACCACACCGGGTCAGATCAAAGGTCCATCTAGCCCCATATCCTGTCCTCCGACAGTGGCCAATGCGAGATACTTCAGAGGGAATGAACAGAACAAGTACTCATCAAGCGATCCATCCCCTGTCACCCATTCCCAGCTTCTGGCAAACAAGGCTAGGGACACCATTCCTCCCCATCCTGGCTAATAGCCATTGATGGATTTATCCAGTTATTTTCTGACCCGTTATAGTCTTGGCCTTCACAACAGCTTCTGGCAAAGAGTTCCACAGGTTGACTGAGCATTGTGTGAAGAAATACCTCCTTTTGTTTGTTTTAAACCTGCTGCCTATTAATTACATTTGGTGATCCCTATGTCGTGTGTTATGAGAAGTAGCAAATAACATTTCCTTATTTACTTTCTCCACACCAGTCATGATTTTATACACATCTATTATATCCCCCCTTAGTCATCTCTTTTCCAAGCTGAATATTCCCCATGTTATTAATTGCTCCTCATAGGAAAGCAGTTCCATACCCCTAATCATTTTTGTTGCCCTTTTCTCAACCTTTTCAAATTCCAATATATCTTTTGCGATGAGGTGACCACATCTCCACACAGTATTCAAGATGTAGGTATACCATGGATTTATATAGAGGCAATATGATATTTTCTGTCTTATTATCTACCCCTTTCCTAATTATTCCCAACATTCTGTTAGCTTTTTTGACTCCTACTGCACATTGAGCAGATGGTTTCAGAGAACTATCCACAATGAATCCAAGCTCTCTTTCTTGAGTGGTAACAGCAAATTTAGACCCCATCATTTTATATGTATAGTTGGGATTGTTTTCCCAATGTGCATTACTTTGTATTTATCAACATTGAATTTCATCTGCCATTTTGTTGCCCAGTCACCCAGTAAGTTTCCAGGCACGTGACAGAGGATATAAAAGACCCCGGAGAGATCTCTATTTTGCCTCTTTCCTGCTCAAAATCTCCAGTCTGGGGATTTACAACTAAAAGGGGCATCCTGAACCATGGACTGAAGACCTTCTAATCTTTTGGAAGTTACCAGAGAGACTTTACAAGCCAGCAATCTATTCCATCACTTCTACAAACCTCATAAGGACATTGCAATCATTTGTATGCATATGATCTGTTAGCCATTTATAACTCTTCTTTTATTAATAAATCTTTAGTAGCTTACTAAGGATTGCCTGACTGTGATATTTGGGTAAGATCTAAAATATATATTGATCTGAAGGCATGTGTCTGATCCTCTGGGATTAGTAAGAATCTCACATATGGTGAATTAGGTTTTCATTAACCCCTCACCACATTAGCTCCCATCCAGATAAACAGGTCTAAGTGGAATGCCTACAGGGAACTGTTTGGCTTCTAGTTAATCAGTGGGGTACTGCAGAAGCTCTTTTGTTACTGGCTAGATGAATATAGTTATAGAATAAGCCACCAGTTTTTGGTAACTGCCTTCTCTATTTCTTGCAGTGCAGTGCACACGGAGAGTGCAGTGTGGCACTCTCAGTGTGGCCCATTCCAAGAACCCGGTCACAGAAGGCTATTACTAAAAAGCAATTTCATTGTTGTTTGGGGGAAGAGGCTATTCATATAGATATGAAGTAGAATGTCAAAATGGCCTCTTTTCTGGATACAAACAAAAATATGTACATGGCAAGTAACTAGAGATGTAGCTTTGCCATTTGCACTTTGGAGTGAAAATTTTAGCCTTAGAAGGTGTATATGATCTTTTTTTAAAATAAAGTAACCACACAAGATTATAATTGTGATGCAAAGGATCCCGTAGAATATTTTATGAGTTTTACAACAAAATTGCAGTACAGCTGCCCATTTGGGCTATTTTCAGAGACAGAGAGAAGTTTGAAACAGACAGGATTTTAGACTGAGATTGCTCTATTCCACGGGCACTGTAAAGTAATGCTCATACCTGCACCTGTCCCTCCCAATCTTTTATCAATTAGTACTGCAATTAATAGTCTAGAGTAGTGGTGGGCAACCTGCAGCCTGTCAGGGTAATCCGCTAGTAAGCTGTGAGACAGTTTGTTTATATTGACCATCCGCAGGCATGGCCGCCTACAGCTGCCAGTGGTTGTGGTTCAGCATTCCTGGCCAATGGGAGCTGCGGCCAGCGCATGCTGCTTTCTGCAGCTCTCATTGGCTGGGAACAGCAAACCGCAGCAACTAGAAGCTGCAGGTGGCCGTGCCTGCGGATGGTCAATGTAAACAAACCGTCTCACGGCCCACTAGCGGATTACCCTGACGGGCTGCAAAATTGCCCACCACTGGTCTAGAGCCTGGATAGAAATAGGAGGAAAATCCCCACACAACCTCCCCTAAATCTCATATGATATGAGCTGCATCTTTATATTCAATTAATACTACCCATTTAAATTAAAGAACCAAGGTCCTCAATTATGTGCAACAGGCTATAATTAATAGTATATGCTTAGTGTCAATACACACTCCAGAATAGTAGTATTTTGACTTACACTCTAGTTGTGAGAATGCCATGGCTTTATAGAATAAGTCTGCTGTCATATAATGGTCTCCTTTCTATGCTCCTGCTGTTCTGTTGGCCCAGTTCAAGTAAATGCTCAACTGACACATCCAAAGGCTACTTAGGAGGGCGAGGCACCTCACCACCACCTGCTCTTAGCATGTGGAAATCTTGTTCGTGCCTGCTGTGCAGGCACAGCATGCTGAAGAATCAAAGAGTGCAGAACGGGGAAGAAAGTTGGCAGCATGTGACCTCCAGAGAAGAAAGAGGAGAACCCATGTATCCGCATTGCAGATAGAGGTAAGAAACCATTTTCAGGCTCTCTGCACAGATACCACAGCAGAGAATGGTTTGGAAGAGTTATCGGAGGGAAGAGATCAGAAGGAGACCCCATTGATTGGAAGGCATGAGATGCATTGTCCTAGGGATGAGGATTCCATGACCACCACTCCCAAGAGGAGGAAATAGGTGACGGTGGTCGGAGACTCCCTCCTAAGGGGGACGGAGTCATCCATCTGCCGGAAAGCTCAAGAAGTGTGCTGCTTGCCTGGAGCTAGAATTCAAGATGTGACAGTGTCTGAAGACTGATCCAGCCCTTGGACTGCTCCCCCTTCCTACTTCTCCATGTGGGAATCAATGATACTGCCAATAATGACCTTGAGTGGGTCATTGCAGACTATGTGGCTCTGGGAAGAAGGATAAAGGAGTTTGAGGTGCAAGTCGTGTTTTCATCCAGCCTCCCTGTTGAAGGAAAAGGCCCAGGTAGGGACCATCGAATTGTGGAGGTAAATGCATGGTTGCACAGATGGTGTCGGAGAGAGGACTATGGATTCTTCAACCATGGGCTGTTGTTCCAGGAAGAAGGATTTCTAGGAAGAGATAGACTCCACTTAACAAAGAGAGAGAAGAGCATCTTCGCAGGCAGGCTTGCTAACCTAGTGAGGAAGTGTCGAGGTTCCTTCCCCACTCTGAACGCTAGGGTACAGATGTGGGGACCTGCATGAAAACCTCCTAAGCTTACTTTTACTAGCTGAGGTTAAACTTCCCCAAGGTACAAACTATTTTACCTTTTGCCCTTGGACTTTCGCTGCCACCACCAAATGTCTAACCGGGTTTATTACTGGGAAAGAGCCATTTGGAAACGTCTTTCCCCCCGCCCCCAAAATCTTCACCAAAACTTGCACCCCCCCTTCCTGGGGAAGGTTTGATAAAAATCCTCACTAATTTGCATAGGTGACCAGACTCAAACCCTTGGATCTTAAGAACAAGAAAAGAAGCATTCAGTTTCTTACAACTTACAGTTTTTTAATAGAAGTAAAAAGAATCATCTCTGTAAAATCAGGATGGTAAATACCTTACAGGGTAATTAGATTCAAAACAGAGAATCCCTCTAGGCAAAACTTTAAGTTACAAAAAGACACAAAGACAGGAATATCCATTCTATTCAGCACAGCTTATTTTCTCAGCCATTTAAAGAAATCATAATCTAACGCATATCTAGCTAGATTACTTACTAAATTCTAAGACTCCATTCTTGTTCTGTCCCCAACAAAAGCATCACACAGACAGACCCTTTGTTTCTCTCCCCGCCCAGCTTTGAAAGTATCTTGTCTCCTCATTGGTCATTTTGGTCAGGCACCAGTGAGGTTATCCTAGCTTAACCCTTTACAGATGAAAGGGTTTTCCTCTGGCCAGGAGAGATTTTAAAAAAGGTGTTTACCCTTCCCTTTATATTTATGACAGGAGGGCTTTAAACTAGGTCACCAGCTGCTGGCGAACCTAAGTCTGGAGGTAAGTGGCATACCGGGAGGAAACACAAGGAGGAGGGTGCAACAGGGGAGGCCTCCTAATTCATACTGAGAAAGCAGGGCAATTAGCTAGTTATCTCAGGTGCCTGTACACGAACGCAAGAAGCCTGGGAAACAAACAGGAAAGATTGGAAGGCCTGGCACAGTCAAGGAACTATGATGTGATTGGAACAACAGAGGGGTAACTCACATGACTGGAGCACTGTCATTGATGGGTATAAGCTGTTCAGGAAGGACAGGCAGGGAGAAAAGGTGGAGGAGTTGCACTGAATGCAAGAGAACAGTATGATTGCTCACAGCTGCAGTATGAAACTGGAAAAAAGCCTGTTGAGTCTCTTTGGGTTAAGTTTAGAGGCAAGAGCAACAAGGGTGATGTTGTGGTGGGTGTCTGCTATAGATCACCAGACCAGGGGAGGAGGTAGACCAGGCTTTCTTCAGACAACTAACAGATGTTTCCAGTTCACAGGCTCTGGTTTTGGTGGGGAACTTCAATCACCCTGACATCTGCTGGGAGAGCAATACAGCAGTGCACAGACAATCCAGGAAGCTTTTGGAGAGTGTTGGGGACAATTTCCTGGTGCAAGTGCTAGAGGAACCAACTAGGAGGTGGGCTCCTCTTGACCTGCTGCTCACCTGCTGAAGAACTGGTAGGGGAAGTGAGAGTGGGTGGCAACCTGGGCAGCAGTGACCATGAGATAGTAGAGTTCAGGATCCTGACAAGAGGAAGAAAGGAGAGCAGCAGAATACGGACCCTGGACTACAGAAAAGCAGACTGACTCCCTCAGAGGACTGATGGGCAGGATCACCTGAGAGGCTAATATGAAAGGGACAGGAGTCCAGGAGAGCTGGCTGTATTTTAAAGAAGCCTTATTGAGGGCACAGGAGCAAACCATCCCAATGTGCAGAAAGAATAGCAAATATGGCAAGCGACCAGCTTGGCTTAACAGAGAAATCTTCGGTGAGCTTAAACACAAAAAGGAAGCTTACAAGAAGTGGAAACTTGAACAGATGACTAGAGAGGAGTATAAAGATATTGCTCGAGCATGCAGGGGTGTAATCAGGAAGGCCAAAGCACAATTGGAGTTGCAGCTAGCAAAAGATGTGAAGGATAACAAGAAAGGTTTCTACATGTATGTTAGCAACAAGAAGGTGGTTAGGGAATGTGTGGGACCCTTAATGAATGGGAGAGGCAACCTAGTGACAGATGTGGAAAAAGCTGAAGTACTCAAAACTTTTTTTTGCCTTGGTCTTCACGGACAAGGTCAGCTCACAGACTGCTGCACTGGGCAGCATAGCCTCGGGAGGCAGTGAGCAGCCCTTGGTGGTGAAAGAACAGGTTAAGGACTATTTAGAAAAGCTGGACGTGCACAAGACCATGGGGCCAGATCTAATGCACCCAAGAGTGCTGAGGGAGTTGGCTGATGTGATTGCAGAGCCATTGGCCTTTATCTTGGAAAACTCATGGCAAGTGGGGGAGGTCCCAGGCAACTAGAAATAGGCAAATATAGTGCCCATCTTTAAAAAAGGGAAGAACTACAGACCGGTCAGCCTCACCTCAGTCCCTGAAAAAATCATGGAGCAGGTCTTCAAAGAATCCATTTTGAAGCACTTGGAGGAGAGGAAGATGATCAGGAACAGTCAACACGGATTCACCAAGGGCAAGTCATGTCTGACCAACCTGATTGTCTTCCATGATGAGACAACTGACTCTTTTGATACTGTCTCCCACTGTATTTTTGCCAGCAAGTTAAAGAAGTATGGATTGGACGAATGGACTATAAAATGGATAAAAAGCTGTCTAGATAGTCAGATTCAATGGGTAGTGATCAACGGCTCGATATCTAGTTGGCAGAGTGCCCCAGGCGTTGGTCCTGGAGCCAGTTTTGTTCAACAACTTCATTAATTATCTGGATAATGGGATGGGTTGCACCCTCAGCAACTGGTGGTGGGGGGAGAAAAGAGGTAGATAAGCTCGAAAGTAGGGCTAGGGTCCAGAGGGACCTAGACAAATTGGAGGATTGGGCCAAAAGAAATCTGATAAGGTTGAACAAGGACAAGTGCAGAGTTTTGCACTTAGGATGGAAGAACCCCATGCACTACTACAGGCTGGGGACAGATTGGCTAAGCAGCAGTTCTGCAGAAAAGGACCTGGGGATTACAGTGGATGAGAAGCTGGATTGAAGTCAGCGTGCCCTTGTTGCCAAGAAGGCTAACGTCATCTTGAACTGCATTAGTAGGAGCATTGCCAGCAGATTTAAGGAAGTAATTATTGCCATCTATTTGGCACTGGTGAGGCAAAATCTGGAGTATTGCATCCACTTTTGGGGGCACCCCACGACAGAAAGTATGTAGCACTACCTTTCAATCCTTACTCTCTGTATAGGTTAGTAACAACAATTGGCTCCTGTGCTCTTTTAAATCATCCATGGCCCTGGGCAATTGCCCCCCACACATCAGCAGGCTTAATTACATGACAGCTTACAACGTAGAGCTGTGTTCTAAGGTATGTATGTGTATATAAAAAAATTTATCAGAGAAGAATGAATAATTTATTATTCCAGAGGGCATTCTGCACCAAAAAGACAATTCTGTGCACAATATTTTAAAATGTTGCAAAATTCTGCAAATTTTGTTTGTCAAATAAATGTGGAGGCTCCAAAATGGCATTGGGGAGCACAGAACACTGGCTGCATAGATGTGGGAGATCACTGTGCAGCTCCTCCTAGGACATGGACTCAGCAGTGAGGCTGCACCAAACCCTGAGACAGCACAGGGACGGGGCGTGCCCCAAAAACACCCCAAGGCCATGCCCCTCTGTGCCAGGTGCACCAGGTGTGGGCAGGATGGTTCAGCAAAGCAAGATCCAAGTGTGGAGGGACTTAGTGCGGGGGGATCCAGGTGTGGGTTGAGAAGGTTCAGTGTGAGGCAATCGGTGTGGGCAGCTCAGTTGGGGATCTGGGTGAGGGGAGGGAGGAAATCTGGATTCACAGGGGCTTGTTGGGGGGGGGGGTAAAAACAGAAATGGAACTCTGCAAGAGGGCCCGGTGAAGGTAGTTGGGGTTCAGCAGTGGAGGAGTGGGTGTGGGGGGAGATGGAGCTCAGCAGGGGGTCTAGATGCAGCTGCTGGAGGCTCAGTGGGATGGGGATCCACGTGCGGGGGGAGTGGGAAGAGGGAACTGTGGCTCAGCAGGAGGGTCTGGTTATAAGGGGGTCTGTATGCACAGGGTGTGAGGGAGCAGCTCCCTGTACAGGGATCCCTCCCCCTGCAGCGGAGGAGCAATTGGTGCAGGAAGTGGAGTGTGCAGAGCTTCTTTCAGCTGGGGGAGAAAACTGGGGTTGGGTTGGGCCTGGCCTTTTCCCGATGCTGTGCAGGGGAAAAGCAAGTCTTGTCCTCCCCAGCCCAGCTGGGCCTAGTACAGGGTAGGATGCACCTGCTGGGTCTTCCCCAGGCCCACCTCCTACCCCACAGTGATTTACCTCTTCGCTAGCTGCCCTGGGGCCCCACAACATACCGTTGGGGAGGGCTGCATAACCGCTCTTGGGGCTTCTCTTTGCTTCCCTGTCAGAAAGTCATTTTTCTGCAGAGAGGCAAAGAAATTTACAGGGGACAAATTGGGCACATGCGCAGTGGCATATTTTGTTTTGGGAGACTAAAATAAGACTTTTCTCATCTCCTACAAGAAAGCTTACTCCAAGTTCTTCCCGCAGCATTTTCACCCACTTCTGTGGAGACCCCTTCTCACAGGATCAAGCCCACTGGCAGTTTTTCCATACAAACTGACAGAATACTTAGAGGGTCATCAGTACCCAAATATAGTTTCAAAAGTTCATTAACAAGCTAACGCCTGAAGTTTTCATCTTCAAAGATTCCACAATCTTTCATTAGCATTCATCTCAGACTAGTGAGTGGGGGTTCATTGTGAAAAGACAGTTACCTTTTCCTGTAACTGGAGTTCTTTGAGATGTGTTGCTCACGTCCATTCCATATTAGGCGTGTGCGCTCAACACATGCACCCGTGCCTTAAGTTTTTCCCCTCTGCAGTATCTGTAGGGGACCAGCTCTGGCGCCCTCGGGAGTGGCGCCCTCATGGCGCTGTATAAGGGATACTGCCAGCTCCCCCCCACCCTCAGTTCCTTCTTGCCAGAACCTCTGACCCTGGGGAAGGAGGGCAGGTCATGGAATGGACATGAGCAACACATTGACGAACACCAGTTACAGAAAAAGGTAACTGTCTTTTCTTCTTTGGTTACTTGCTCATGTCCATTCCATACTAGGTGACTCCAGTAGCCCTGGAAGTGGGTAGGAGTTCACAGATATGTGGATTGCAACACAGCTCTGCCGAACCCAGCGTAGTCCCTGGCCTGTTGAGTGATGGCATAATGAGAGGTAAACATGTGCACAGAGGACCACGTTGCAGCTTTACAGATGTCCTGGATAGGGATGTGCGCCAGGAAGGCCGCTGAGGATGCCTGCACTCTTGTCAAGTGGCCTCTGAAAAATCAGCGGTGGCGGAACCCACACCAGGTCCTTATGCATGATGTGATCCAATTGGAAATCATAGAATATTAGGGTTGGAAGGGACCTCAGAAGGTCATCCAGTCCAATCCCCAACTAAATCATCCCAGCCAGGGCTTTGTCAAGCCTGACCTTAAAAACTTCTAAGGAACGGGGGGAAGGATAGCTCAGTGGTTTGAGCATTGGCCTGCTAAACCCAGGGTTGCAAGTTCAATCCTTGAGGGGGCCATTTAGGGATCTGGGGCAAAAACTGGGGATTGGTCCGGCTTTGAACAGAGGGGGTTGGACTAGATGACCTCCTGAGGCGCCTTCCAACCCTGATATTCTATGATTCTAAGGAGATTCCACCACCTCCGTAGGTAATGCATTCCAGTGTTTCACCACCCTCCTAGTGAAAAAGTGAGGACACCGGGTGACCCTTCATCCTATCCACTATAGCGATGACGAGTTGAGTCGATTTACAGAAAGCCTTGCCCAATAAAAACCATTCTGACTTCTTCACACCTAGGGTCTGTCAGGATCTGCTGGTACTCAGGAATTTTCTGTCCAAGAAATGCTAAAAGAGAGACTCCAAACAAGATGGGAGGTGGTAGAACAGAGACTGTCAAGAAAATGCATTAGAAGAGATTCCTTCTAAACTTATTCAGCTGGAAGCAAGGCAGGAAGAAAAACAAGAAAGTGCTGAAGATTCCTTTTTCCATATGGAAAAAGGTACAGTTACTTTTGACAGCCATTACATTCTGGGATCACCCACCACATTACTTTATACTGTCCAAGACACTGTTCAAGGCAAGGACAACAGCCAAAGTAATGAGGTGTAACAAACAGGACAAATTAGTACTGAAACAAGGATGGCAGCTAAGGAATCCCCCTTGGGCAGGGGAGTTCTGCATGTAAACCACCAAACCACTCCCAAAATAGGGGTGAAGCAGCATGATAGAGCAGATCTCCACTATGCCCTATCTTCTGTTGGCAACAGGTCCTGAGAGCTTACACCAATGGTGTAAGTTGAGCTGCTCCATGCAGCTCTAGCTTGCACTGGAACTGTGCAGTTTAGGATCCAGGAGACACACCTAGTTCCCTAATTGGCCCCTATTTCCAGTGTACTCAAGCAGAAATCTCAAAAAGCGGACAATCTGCCCCTTATCTCTTGCAGGAACACACCTTTAATCACAGCCCTAGTATTTCCCCCCCACCCCCACCCCAGATGGTGGATGCTAACACATCCTAGCTGTTTGGCACATAGTAGTCTTGGTTTACTGAAAGTGCTAGTTATTCAAATTAAAGACAATTTCTTCTCTTCTTGAGTTTTACAGCCTATGTTTGATCTTCTTAGAGAAAATGAAAGCCATGGACACCAACTCTAAATAACCATGATTTCTAAATTCAGGGTGTGGGCTGTGTAATGCTTACTATACTTTTGGATACCTACTTGATCTATGCACCACAATTGCATAAATACTGCATTTCCTTAAAGTCTGCATTTAAATAGTGGATGAAATTCTTTTATTATGGAACCGGGTGTAAAATATACAACAACTGAACTGAAGTTACAGGGGAAGTGGAGGTGTGCCAGGACTTAGTTTATGGTGGAATTTAGCCAAGACAGAGGAACTACCACTTGCAAAACGTGCTAGGGAATCTCATGGCTACAAATATTCATTGCTTCAGTTTTGCTTCAGATAAAGATGTGTTTCTTAGCACAGTGTGGGGATATTGATTCAGTAGGCAATCGGAGAGAAGACTAGTACTTGCCGAGTAATCAAAACCACTTGCTTCAACACCTGGGTTATCTAGTAAATGAGCACTGAACAACCTAGCAGATACTCCTCATAAAATATGCAGCAAACATTATGAAAGCATTAAGGCAAACAACAAGTGTGATTAAAAGTAAGTTTGTTTTGCACTACAGATCCTACCATCTAATGAAAATGATTGACATACTGTTGCCAAAAAACTATGATTTACAGTGAAAATTGTATTAAATATCTCAATACCAAGTCCAGAAGCAAAGAGAAACCTTTTAGCTTGAACACAAGAAATCATATTGAACTTGAGGCTAACTATGCACGTGGTGCGTTTTGCTATCAATGCTGCAGGAAGCTTCAGCACACACACACCCTCAAGTGTACCATATATCAAGTGTTTCTGTGTAGCAGTCTTACAATTCAATAAACACTTATCACACAGCTGAAAGATCAGGCAGTTGTACTCTGTCAAAAGATTAGACTAGTAAGATTCTCAGTTGTTCTGGGGTGGTTTTTTTACTATTATTTTTAAGTGTAACTACAGCAGATTTCTGAAGAATTTCAGTTTAAAACTTTTTTTAAGAATTGGAAATATTTGAATCTGCTTTCAGATGTACCTCTTATTTTCAGATTTCTTCCATCCAAGGTTTAATATTGACCACAGAACTGATGAGTTTACTTACACACACAAGCACACGATGAAGTATATCTTCCCTCAGTTGTCACTGAGAACTAGTCACTTTCATTTAAAAAAAAAAAAAGTTATATTCATTTGCCTTTGCAGAACAAAGATTGACAATCTCTCACTGCATAAAGGAAGAAAATATAAAAAGTTGATGGTATAATGGAAAGGAAAGATACCTTACTATGTGATTATAGTAAGCCAAACCAAGTAATTTTTCTGCAACTGGAAATAGCATCTGAACTCACTCTGACATACTTAAAAAAAAAAACACCGAACCACACCCCACTATGTTCAAGTTGTGATCAATTCAAATTCTCAGGGGTTTTCTTAGTCCCGCCTAAAGGTGGGTAGCTGGCTGGCTCTGTAGGGAAACACACGATCTGGCCCTAGCAGCAGGATAAGTTTTGCTAAGAGCCAGCCTACAGTAGGGAGGGATGAGGTGGGCTTCTCTTTTAGTGAGTCCCCTGCTTTGTGTCTCAGCATTTTGGGGTTCTTGGTGTTATTTTGAATTCTAAGAAAAAAATAGTGTCACATTACAGCCTTCCAACAAGAGTATTTAGGTTTTTAAAATTAACTTGTGGGTGTATGCTGTGAACATAACACTTACAATCCCACCACACCACTACGTGGTAGTCTATTGTGGTTTAAAAAATCAAATTCTAAAAAGGTAAAAGTATCTAAAATACTAGTTGTTAAAAGAGATAATTTGACCACAGCTCTCATTCGGCCAAGCAGCTAGGTATATACTTTTGTTTTTTAATAAAAAGCATGTGAGTAATTCTATTCCTATTCAGCAAAGCATTTAAGCGCATGTTACATAGTGATTAAAGCACATGCTTCAAGGGAACTTAAACATATGGGTAAAGGGCTTGGTTTAATCAGGGCCTAAATATTTTATTTAACTCATTCCATTTAGAGAAAAGGATACTTACACCACATTTTAGTGAATTAAGTCTACTATTTTCCTTAAAATATTGAGCAATGCATGAAATATACAACAAGACAAGCAAACAGTGAATAGAGGAATATCAGGGTGGATGGAAATGAATTCATTTAAGCATTGTTCTCACAGTGACATCATATATAAAATGTTTCTAGAGATTTATGCCATAAGAAATATAAAATGCTCTATCTATACTTATATTAAATAATTAAGTGTTCAATGTCTAAACTTTAAGCCAATAGAAATCAGTTTTATTACTGATGGATTCTTAAAAGTATTTTGAAAACTCTTACTATAATTTGTGCATCTTCAGCCTGCTCCTGTATTGTCTGCAAAGCCTTTACCAGATCTTCATCACCTTCCAGGAGACTAATATCATCATCTGCTGGAACCTAAACCCAAATATAAATGAAGTCAGATCAATGAATATTTTAAATGGATTGTACTTTCTTCCAGAAGATAATTAAGTCCCAACAGCACACAGTTAAAAATAAAAAGTCTTATGCTAGTAGCCATATTAGGAGCTTGGTGTTATAATTACACAACTGATTATTGTTCTACTTGGTACTGAAGCATACAATTTAAAAAAAAAAAAAAAAAAAGGAGGTATTACACACTCAGTGGTATCCTTGCCCTATTTAAATCAGTGACAAAACTCCCATTGACTTCTTTGGAGATAGACTTTCAACCCTGATCTCTTGGCACTTGATCCAAGGCTCCGTGGAAAGATTCTCATGGATTTCACCAGGCTTAGGGTGAGAGCCTGCTGTCTGACAGTGTAGATTTGGGGGGGTGGGGGGGGAGAGAATAGACTCACTGCTGGCACAGCCCAGGATAAAAGTCTCTCCTCATTAGCACTTTCTGCTAATCACTGCTTCAGTCCTACAGTGGTGTCATCTCCTCACAACTTGGTCCTCCAGGCAGGTCCCTTAGAAGTCTCACCCTTTCAGAGGTATCACTGTCTCACATGAGCAGTATCCCACACATTTTAATTACCACCATAGTATTTTCTGCTCAAACTAGATTCCTTTACAGTCCTACTTCTCTCAGAGAAAGAAATTCCCAGGTCTCCCTCAGCCTTCACTAACAAAGCACAGAAAATCCCCGAGAAACCACACCTAAATAAAGCAGCTTCTGTCCCTCCAGACTTGATCTTTTAATCCCACAAGGTTCTCCCCAGCATCCTGGTATAGAACACCAACACTACTTCTCCTATCCTAGGCACAAAATTAGTTCCTCTCCTACAGCCACCCTATGATTCCTTTACCATATGACTCTAACCCTCACCCATGCACCCCCTCTTGTAGTTTTCACTTCCCTGCTTTATGAGAAGACACAACTCCTCCTCAGCTGGGTCTGATAACAAATCAATCCTGACACACCCTCCTAGTGCTCTCCAGCTCCTACTCACACTTTGTTCACCAGTGTGGGGTTTACAGTCCTTCACACAACTGCTATTCAGAAAGAGATCGAGCACAGGCTTGAGTTAGAGGATTTTGTTTATATCAAAGACCAAGGCATTAATATACTGAAAACAATATCCAAGAAAGAAAAGATATATTATATGATAATATAAACATATTTAAATAATGAATAAGCTGAAATTAGCTCACTATGAATAAGCTGAAATCAGCTAAACTGAGTTACTGTTAACTTTTAAAAATTATTTAAATGGAAATAAGACATAATAAATCAAATGTTACTAGTTCTTTTTATTAAATGAAAATATATACTTAATATCACACATATTTTAAAGTATGCTTCATAAAAGAGGATTTACTTCTTTGGTGCTAAGATACAGTGAATGGTGCATTTAAATAAAAAGAGATGGTTACTACAATACAGATCTTTCTTAAGACTATCTCCTAAGTTTTGAGATCTACTTTTGAAAGGTACTATAAAAGAAAAAGGTATTATTATTATTGGCAATATTATTAAGTAAATTACCTCTTCATATTGATAATCATCTTCTGAGTCTTCTGTAATGGTAACTTCTGTATGTTTTGTCAAGTCTAAACCAGCTGACGTATGTGGTGCTTTCCAATGAGAAAACAATTGTATATGACCATTAAAAAAAAAACCAGTTATTCATAAATCAGTCCTTATCAGCCTCTCCCCTGTTCTATGTAAGGCCAAATTTCACATATTTAGGGCTAATTTTGGCTCTTGGATGCCCAGTGAAAGGCATGTCTCTGCATTCAAGAACAGAATTTAGCACTCAAACTTTTCATTGCAGGACTGCACAGCACTAAAATACCACCTATTTGCTCTGCTATAGCTAGACACCAGTTGCTGTGCTTCATACAAACAATAAGCCAAACTCTACTCTCAGGTACACAGTTACAGTGGCTATATTGTACCAGGAGACTTTCATTGTCCTTATGCCTCTGGGTGAATTTCATCCTTTTAGAAAACTAACCATTTTTTATCAGGTTTAGAGATCCGACGTGGCAAATGCACATCTGTGGATCCACGCTTTGGGGGAAAATAACAGTAAATTGAGCATTGAAGCTTCTGTTATGTTGGTTTAACAGTCCTACATCTCCTTTAGTTACATGAGGGAAAAAATGGATTAACTGATTTTAATGGGAGGATTGAGAGGTATGTGGTTTCAATGAATACTTTACAATCTCCTTCTGGCAAAGTGTTCCAGCAACAGCCCATGTGCCCATTGAGTTGGGCAGGGAGAACATAGCTGAGAACAGTTGCACTTTGCAGAGGACTTTGAAGAGCTCCTCCTGAAGAACTGAAGCCCTCACCACCCTTCCAAGACTTTAGCAGCTGTCTGGCTCCTGAGTCTCAGCTCCCCACTCCCAAAGGCAAATACTGGAGGCCTTACATCATCAGCTACTTCTGTTCTTTTTAGGCTCTTAAGAAACTACTAGTGGTGCCTGGATTCTCTGATCCTTTAACTGGAGGGGGGGCAGGGGAGAAGCAGGCAGCAAAGTGGTCCAGGGACCACTAACTGTATGGTAGAGGGGCAGAAAGAGCTAAGTGGCTGCAGCTGCTCTAGTGTTTACCAGATGAGACAGGGAAGGAGAAGAGTTACTTCTGACCTATTGAACAAGGACTGGGAGCAAAATGCACAACAGGGAAACCACTGTTTTTTTTTTTTGTTTGTTTTTTTTAAATGGCTCTGGAGATTAGTAGGGAACAGTAAAAGCAGAGGAAGTCTAGTGGCAGAAGAATTGATTTTGGAGGTCAGGAGTTTTGGTTGATTGAGTTTGGTAAGTAGTCTAAGAATCATTTTTTTAAAAGCTAAACACTCTATGATTAATTCAGTCTTCATTCTTTCAATGTACCTAAAGTGACCATGATGCTACTTTATGTCTGGGGCAGATATCTTGTGAATGAGACTTTAAAAAGTGAGGTCCTATTTGCACAGCATGGATACTAAGGCCCAACTTTTTATAAAGGAGGGGCCAATGTATGTGTTCTACTTCTGTATTTATACCTACTCTGTGATTATGTGCCTGAATCAGATATTTGTATACCTGCTAGTGCCTCCTAAAATCCATGGTTTATTTGGAAAATTGCCCTTGGCTATATTATATTTTGTCTATGTATTTAGAGAGAGAGGCAAGCAAAGGAAAAAGTTAACTGTTATTGCTAAAGGACAAGGCTTCGTTAGCTGAAGCTACAAAAATCTTTTGCTGATTTAAAATAAGCATTTAAGAAGAGGGGTTATTTTAAATTTCTTATAGCACTAATTTTTAAATTTGCCTCAGTTATACACACCGCAAAGTATGTAGTAATTTACATGTGAGGTTTAGAAGGCTTGCCCCACAAATGCTTTTGAGCTATTGGTAAGCCAAAGAAGTCTTAGTATGCTGAGAACACTTTTCTCCCCTCTCTCCAGTAACTCAAGATCATGAAGGGATTTTGTTCCAGTTTTAAAAAACAAAGCAAAAACAACAGAGCTGAGAATAGTTTCAGCCACAAAGGACTTTTCAGAAACCTACACAGGTGCATGAACAAAAGTTTATAATAGAAATCACAGTGTAACTGCAACTGCTTTAATTATAGCAAAAGGTATAATAAAAGTAACATTTGAGGTATGTATGATCTAGTCATCTGGGACTTACAAATGTTTTGAGTTCTAGTCCTGGCCCTGCTACTATGGTGTTGTGGGGCCTTGCGCAAATCAGATTAAATGTCTGGTCCTTAAAGTCCTTTATCCATTGAATGGGGATGATAAAATTACCTACCTTGTTGGGTATATAACAATTATGATTATGAAACCATTAATTAACTAGCACCATAACTGAATGGTACTTTATTTAAAGTTTGCAAAGTACGCAGAAGCTGAAAAATGTACTAAGTATCATTTTATAAAATATCTAATATTAAAAGACAGGATAATGTCACTGCAATTAATTAAGTAGCCTTTTGGTACTGTCATACTGTAGTAGTAGAGGTTTGAATGTTTATATGGTACAATTTAAATACAATATTGTGTATCCAGCAATTTGGCTAAAAACATTTCTCTCACTGGAAGCTTAATTGTATAATGAGAGACAGATTTTTGTCAACCTGTTTTACATATGTGCAAAACTTCATTCCTTTTTCTCCATATTGACAGTTCTATTCTACAACTGTAGAATATTTTACGATGTGGATAGAAATGTCACAATGTCATATCCACCAGTCATTCCAAACTAATGCAAATGATCTTGGTGATTTAGGTGCTTCCAAGAAGGTGAGTTTGCTGTTAGTTTTTTAAAGTGTTTTACTGACTCAATAGCCCTTATGTGCCATTATGGTCTAGACTACTGTGTTGTTGCAGATGCTATGCATGTGGAATAAAACCTCATGTTAAAAATCTTGACATGATTTTTGAAAAATCATATTTCAGATGCACAATCTTTTTTAAAGACAAAATTCCTCATTCAACTACATTTTTGAGCAAACATGGTCTACAAATTTTATTTTCAATGTCTTTTATAATATAGACACTCTTCTGTAACAGCCGTGTTAGTCTGTATTTGCAAAAAGAAAAGGAGTACTTGTGGCACCTTAGAGACTAACCAATTTATTTGAGCATAAGCTTTCGTGAGCTACAGCTCACTTCATCGGATGCATACTGTGGAAACTGCAGAAGACATTATATACACAGAGACCATGAAACAATACCTCCTCCCACCCCACTCTCCTGCTGGTAATAGCTTATCTAAAGTGACCACTCTCCTTACAATGTGTATGATAATCAAGGTGGGCCATTTCCAGCATAAATCCAAGTTTAACCAGAACGTCTGGGGGGGGAGTAGGAAAAAACAAGGGGAAATAGGCTACCTTGCATAATGACTTAGCCACTCCCAGTCTCTATTTAAGCCTAAATTAATAGTATCCAATTTGCAAATGAATTCCAATTCAGCAGTCTCTCCCTGGAGTCTGGATTTGAAGTTTTTTTTGTTGTAATATCGCAACTTTCATGTCTGTAATCGTGTGACCAGAGAGATTGAAGTGTTCTCCGACTGGTTTATGAATGTTATAATTCTTGACATCTGATTTGTATCCATTTATTCTTTTACGTAGAGATTGTCCAGTTTGACCAATGGACATGGCAGAGGTGCGTTGCTGGCACATGATGGCATATATCACATTGGTGGATGTGCAGGTGAACGAGCCTCTGATAGTGTGGCTGATGTGATTAGGCCCTGTGATGGTGTCCCCTGAATAGATATGTGGGCACAGTTGGCAACGGGCTTTGTTGCAAGGATAGGTTCCTGGGTTAATGGTTCTGTTGTGTGGTATGTGGTTGTTGGTGAGTATTTGCTTCAGGTTGGGGGGCTGTCTGTAGGCAAGGACTGGCCTGTCTCCCAAGATTTGTGAGAGTGTTGGGTCATCCTTCAGGATAGGTTGTAGATCCTTAATAATGCGTTGGAGGGGTTTTAGTTGGGGGCTGAAGGTGACGGCTAGTGGCATTCTGTTATTTTCTTTGTTAGACCTGTCCTGCAGTAGGTGACTTCTGGGAACTCTTCTGGCTCTATCAATCTGTTTCTTCACTTCCGCAGGTGGGTATTGTAGTTGTAAGAATGCTTGATAGAGATCTTGTAGGTGTTTGTCTCTGTCTGAGGGGTTGGAGCAAATGCGGTTGTATCACAGAGCTTGGCTGTAGACGATGGATCGTGTGGTGTGGTCAGGGTGAAAGCTGGAGGCATGTAGGTAGGAATAGCGGTCAGTAGGTTTCCGGTATAGGGTGGTGTTTACATGACCATTGTTTATTAGCACTGTAGTGTCCAGGAAGTGGATCTTTTGTGTGGACTGGACCAGGCTGAGGTTGATGGTGGGATGGAAATTGTTGAAATCATGGTGGAATTCCTCAAGGGCTTCTTTTCTATGGGTCCAGATGATGAAGATGTCATCAATATAGCGCAAGTAGAGTAGGGGCATTAGGGGACGAGAGCTGAGGAAGCGTTGTTCTAAATCAGCCATAAAAATGTTGGCGTACTGTGGGGTCATGCGGGTACCCATAGCAGTGCCGCTGATTTGAAGGTATATATTTTCCCCAAATGTAAAATAGTTATGGGTAAGGACAAAGTCACAAAGTTCAGCCACCAGGTTAGCCGTGACATTATCGGGGATAGTGTTGTTGACGGCTTGTAGTCCATCTTTGTGTGGAATGTTGGTGTAGAGGGCTTCTACATCCATAGTGGCCAGGAGGGTGTTATCAGGAAGATCACCGATGGATTGTAGTTTCCTCAGGAAGTCAGTGGTGTCTCGAAGGTAGCTGGGAGTGCTGGTAGCCTGAGGAGGGAGTCTACATAGCCAGACAATCCTGCTGTCAGGGTGCCAATGCCCGAGATGATGGGGCGCCCAGGATTTCCAGGTTTATGGATCTTAGGTAGTAGATAGAATATCCCAGGTCGGGGTTCCAGGGGTGTGTCTGTGAGGATTTGATCTTGTGCTTTTTCAGGAAGTTTCTTGAGCAAATGCTGTAGTTGCTTTTGGTAACTCTCAGTGGGATCATAGGGTAATGGCTTGTAGAAAGTGGTGTTGGAGAGCTGCCAAGCAGCCTCTTATTCATATTCTACAGCCAAGCTCTGCGATACAACCGCATTTGCTCCAACCCCTCAGACAGAGACAAACACCTACAAGATCTCTATCAAGCATTCTTACAACTACAATACCCACCTGGGGAAGTGAAGAAACAAATTGATGGAGCCAGAAGAGTTCCCAGAAGTCACCTACTACAGGACAGGCCTAACAAAGAAAATAACAGAACGCCACTAGCCATCACCTTCAGCCCTCAACTAAAACCCCTCCAACGCATTATTAAGGATCTACAACCTATCCTGAAGGATGACCCCACACTCTCACAAATCTTGGGAGACAGGCCAGTCCTTGCCTACAGACAGCCCCCCAACCTGAAGCAAATAGTCACCAACAACCACATACCACACAACAGAACCACTAACCCAGGAACCTATCCTTGCAACAAAGCCCGTTGCCAACTGTGCCCACATATCTATTCAGGGGACACCATCACAGGGCCTAATCACATCAGCCACACTATCAGAGGCTCGTTCACCTGCACATCCACCAATGTGATATATGCCATCATGTGCCAGCAATGCACCTCTGCCATGTCCATTGGTCAAACTGGACAATCTCTACGTAAAAGAATAAATGGATACAAATCAGATGTCAAGAATTATAACATTCATAAACCAGTCGGAGAACATTTCAATCTCTCTGGTCACACGATTACAGACATGAAAGTTGCGATATTACAACAAAAAAACTTCAAATCCAGACTCCAGGGAGAGACTGCTGAATTGGAATTCATTTGCAAATTGGATACAATTAACTTAGGTTACCTTGCATAATGACTTAGCCACTCCCAGTCTCTATTCAAGCCTATTTCCTATTGTTTTTTCCTACCCCCCTCTCCCCCTCAGACGTTCTTGTTAAACCCTGGATTTGTGCTGGAAATGGCCCACCTTGATTATCATACACATTGTAAGGAGAGTGGTCACTTTAGATAAGCTATTACCAACAGGAGAGTGGGGTGGGAGGAGGTATTTTTTCATGCGTTGTGTGTATAAAAAGATCTTCTACACTTTCCACAGTATGCATCCGATGAAGTGAGCTGTAGCTCACAAAAGCTTATCCTCAAATAAATTGGTTAGTCTCTAAGGGTATGTCTACACTACGGAATAAGGTCGAATTTATAGAAGTCGGTTTTTTAGAAATCGGTTTTATAAATTCGAGTGTGTGTGTCCCCACAGAAAATGCTCTAAGTGCATTAAGTGCATTAACTCGGCGGAGCGCTTCCACAGTACCGAGGCAAGCGTCGACTTCCGGAGCGTTGCACTGTGGGTAGCTATCCCACAGTTCCCGCAGTCTCCGCTGCCCATTGGAATTCTGGGTTGAGATCCCAATGCCTGATGGGGCTAAAACATTGTCGCGGGTGGTTCTGGGTACATATCGTCAGCCTCCCGTTCCCTCCCTCCCCCCGTGAAAGCAAGGGCAGACAATCATTTCGCGCCTTTTTTCCTGAGTTACCTGTGCAGACGCCATACCACAGCAAGCATGGAGCCCGCTCAGGTAACCGTCACCCTATGTCTCCTGGGTGCTGGCAGACGCGGTACGGCTTTGCTGCACAGTAGCAGTAACCCCTTGCCTTCTGGCAGCAGACGGTGCAATACGACTGGTAGTCGTCCTCATCGTGTCCGAGGTGCTCCTGGCCGCGTCGGCTGGGAGCGCCTGGGCAGACATGGGCGCAGGGACTACATTTGGAGTGACTTGACCAGGTCATTCTCTTTAGTCCTGCAGTCAGTCCTATTGAACCGTCTTATGGTGAGCAGGCAGGCGATACGGACTGCTAGCAGTCGTACTGTACCATCTTCTGCCAGGCAGGCAAGAGATGAGGATTGCTAGCAGTCGTATTGCACCATCTTCTGCCAGGCAGGCAAGAGATGGGGATGGCTAGCAGGCGTACTGTACCATCTTCTGCCGAGCAGCCATGAGATGTGGATGGCATGCAGTCCTTCTGCACCGTCTGCTGCCAGCCAAAGATGTAAAAGATAGATGGAGTGGGTCAAAACAAGAAATAGACCAGATTTGTTTTGTACTCATTTGCCTCCTCCCCTGTCTAGGGGACTCATTCCTCTAGGTCACACTGCAGTCACTCACAGAGAAGGTGCAGCGAGGTAAATCTAGCCATGTATCAATCAGAGGCCAGGCTAACCTCCTTGTTCCAATAACAACGATAACTTAGGTGCACCATTTCTTATTGGAACCCTCCGTGCAGTCCTGCCTGAAATACTCCTTGATGTACAGGCACCCCCTTTGTTGATTTTAGCTCCCTGAAGCCAACCCTGTAAGCCGTGTCGTCAGTCGCCCCTCCCTCCGTCAGAGCAACGGCAGACAATCGTTCCGCGCCTTTTTTCTGTGCGGACGCCATACCACGGCAAGCATGGAGCCCGCTCAGCTCACTTTGGCAATTAGGAGCACATTAACCACCACACGCATTATTCAGCAGTATATGCAGCACCAGAACATGGCAACGCGATACCGGGCGAGGAGGCGACGTCAGCGCGGTCCCGTGAGTGATCAGGACATGGACACAGATTTCTCTGAAAGCATGGGCCCTGACAATGCATGCATCATGGTGCTAATGGGGCAGGTTCATGCTGTGGAACGCCGATTCTGGGCTCGGGAAACAAGCACAGACTGGTGGGACCGCATAGTGTTGCAGGTCTGGGACGATTCCCAGTGGCTACGAAACTTTCGCATGCGTAAGGGCACTTTCATGGAACTTTGTGACTTGCTTTCCCCTGTCCTGAAGCGCATGAATACCAAGATGAGAGCAGCCCTCACAGTTGAGAAGCGAGTGGCGATAGCCCTGTGGAAGCTTGCAACGCCAGACAGCTACCGGTCAGTTGGGAATCAATTTGGAGTGGGCAAATCTACTGTGGGGGCTGCTGTGATGCAAGTAGCCCACGCAATCAAAGATCTGCTGATATCAAGGGTAGTGACCCTGGGAAATGTGCAGGTCATAGTGGATGGCTTTGCTGCAATGGGATTCCCTAACTGTGGTGGGGCTATAGATGGAACCCATATCCCTATCTTGGCACCGGAGCACCAAGCCGCCGAGTACATAAACCGCAAGGGGTACTTTTCGATAGTGCTGCAAGCTCTGGTGGATCACAAGGGACGTTTCACCAACATCAACGTGGGATGGCCGGGAAAGGTGCATGATGCTCGCATCTTCAGGAACTCTGGTCTGTTTCAAAAGCTGCAGGAAGGGACTTTATTCCCAGACCAGAAAATAACTGTTGGGGATGTTGAAATGCCTATATGTATCCTTGGGGACCCAGCCTACCCCTTAATGCCATGGCTCATGAAGCCGTACACAGGCAGCCTGGACAGTGGTCAGGAGCTGTTCAACTACAGGCTGAGCAAGTGCAGAATGGTGGTAGAATGTGCATTTGGACGTTTAAAGGCGCGCTGGCGCAGTTTATTGACTCGCTTAGACCTCAGCGAAACCAATATTCCCACTGTTATTACTGCTTGCTGTGTGCTCCACAATATCTGTGAGAGTAAGGGGGAGACGTTTATGGCGGGGTGGGAGGTTGAGGCAAATCGCCTGGCTGCTGGTTACGCGCAGCCAGACACCAGGGCGGTTAGAAGAGCACAGGAGGGCGCGGTACGCATCAGAGAAGCTTTGAAAAACAGTTTCATGACTGGCCAGGCTACAGTGTGAAAGTTCTGTTTGTTTCTCCTTGATGAACCCCCCCGCCCCTTGGTTCACTCTACTTCCCTGTAAGCTAACCACCCTCCCCTCCTCCCTTTAATCATTGCTTGCAGAGCCAATAAAGTCATTGCTGCTTCACAGTCATGCATTCGTTATTCATTCATCACACAAATAGGGGGATGACTACCAAGGTATCCCAGGAGGGGTGGTGGAGGAGGGAAGGAAAATGCCACACAGCACTTTAAGCACAGCACTTTAAAAGTTTACAACTTTAAAATTTATTGAATGACAGCCTTCTTTTTTTTGGGCAATCCTCTGTGGCGGAGTGGCTGGTTGGCCGGTGGCCCCCCCATCGCGTTCTTGGGCGTCTGGGTGTGGAGGCTATGGAACTTGGGGAGGAGGGCGGTTGGTTACACAGGGGCTGTAGTGGCAGTCTGTGCTCCAGCTGCCTTTGCTGCAGCTCAACCAGACACTGGAGCATACTGGTTTGGTCCTCCAGCAGCCTCAGCATTGAATCCTGCCTCCTCTCATCACGCTGCCGCCACATTTGAGCTTCAGCCCTCTCTTCAGCCCGCCTCTTACTCTCTTCAGCCCGCCACTTACTCTCTTCAGCCTGCCACCTCTCCTCCCAGTCATTTTGTGCTTTCCTGCACTCTGACATTATTTGCCTCCACGCATTCGTCTGTGCTCTGTCAGTGTGGGAGGACAGCATGAGCTCGGAGAACATTTCATCTTGAGTGCGGTTTTTTTTCTTTCTAAGCTTCACTAGCCTCTGGGAAGGAGAAGATCCTGTGATCATTGAAACACATGCAGCTGGTGGAGAAAAAAAAAGGGACAGCGGTATTTAAAAAGACACATTTTATAAAACAGTGGCTACACTCTTTCAGGGTAAACCTTGAAAGTTAACATTACATACATAGCACATGTGCTTTCGTTACAAGGTCGCATTTTGCCTCCTCCCACCGCGTGAACGGATTTTGGTTGAATGCCAGCAAACATACACTGCAATGCTTTGTTCTACAGTGATTCCCCAGTACGTGTTGCTGGCCTGGAGTGGTAAAGTGTCCTACCATGAAGGACGAAATAAGGCTGCCCTCCCCAGAAACCTTTTGCAAAGGCAGAACCGCAAATGCCAGGGCAAAGTAATCCTTTCACATGCTTGCTTTTAAACCATGTATAGCATTTTAAAAGGTACACTCACCAGAGGTCCCTTCTCCGCCTGCTGAGTCCAGGAGGCAGCCTTGGGTGGGTTCGGGGGGTACTGGCTCCAGGTCTAGGGTGAGAAACAGTTCCTGGCTGTCGGGAAAACCGGTTTCTCCGCTTGCTTGCTGTGAGCTATCTACAACCTCCTCATCATCATCTTCTTCGTCCCCAAAACCTACTTCTGTATTGCCTCCATCTCCATTGAAGGAGTCAAACAACACGGCTGGGGTAGTGGTGGCTGAACCCCCTAAAATGGCATGCAGCTCATCATAGAAGCGGCATGTTTGGGGCTCTGACCCAGAGCGGCCGTTCGCCTCTCTGGTTTTCTGGTAGGCTTGCCTCAGCTCCTTCAGTTTCACGCGGCACTGCTTCGGGTCCCTGTTATGGCCTCTGTCCTTCATGCCCTGGGAGATTTTCAGAAAGGTTTTGGCATTTCGAAAACTGGAACGGAGTTCTGATAGCACGGATTCCTCTCCCCAAACAGCGATCAGATCCCGTACCTCCCGTTCAGTCCATGCTGGAGCTCTTTTGCGATTCTGGGACTCCATCATGGTCACCTCTGCTGATGAGCTCTGCATGGTCACCTGCAGCTTGCCACGCTGGCCAAACAGGAAATGAGATTCAAAAGTTCGCGGTTCTTTTCCTGTCTACCTGGCCAGTGCATCTGAGTTGAGAGCGCTGTCCAGAGCGGTCAGAATGGAGCACTCTGGGATAGCTCCCGGAGGCCAATACCATCGAATTGTGTCCACAGTACCCCAAATTCGAGCCGGCAACGTCGATTTAAGCGCTAATCCACTTGTCAGGGGTGGAGTAAGGAAATCGATTTTAAGAGCCCTTTAAGTCGAAATAAAGGGCTTCATTGTGTGGACGGGTGCAGGTTTAAATCGATTTAACGCTGCTAAATTCGATCTAAAGTCCTAGTGTAGACCAGGGCTAAGGTGCCACAAGTACTCCTTTTCTTTTTACTCTTCTGTAGTGTCTGATCAGCCACAGGGCACTGAAGAATTTCTGTTTTAAGGAAACAGAAACTGAATTGCAGAGAAGTGGCTTACATAGGGTCACAAAGCAAGTCAGTCAGTACCAAGGTTGAGAACAGAATTCAGATCTCCTGAGTGCCAGCCTCTAAATAAATATACACTACAGAAAAACAAAACAAAAAACCTGCAACCACTAATTTATAGTTTGCCTTTGCTCTTTTTAAAACTGAAAAGGAGTCAAACTGATTGTTTCTAAATGTCATAACTCAGAAATAAACCTTCTAAATTGCTGCTCTGCAATCTAAAATTCCTATTTTACTTGTATAAACTACTCAATTAAAAATAGATTTTTAGGGAATGATTGGATAATTCAGGCACTGGATGACAGAATTTGAGCCTTTCGCTCTAGGTCAGTGTTTCGAATATTGCTAAGTGGAGGAACAAGCAAATGTGGATTACCTTCTGATACGTATTTAGTGCCTTATGGAAAAGGCTTAGAAAAACTTACCAGACGCTTGCTAGAGAGAGACAAGTACAAAAAGGAGTAAGAGGCAACAGCTCCAGGTCTTCAGTTGTTGCTCACAGCTTTCCCAAGTAGCAACCGAAAAGTGAAATTGTTATGGTTCTTGTTCGTTTCACCCAGGGATTCTAAACAACAACAGTGTATCTTGACAGCACTCCCAAATGAACAAGACTCTGGACAGTCCCACTGTTACTATTCAGAACCCCTAGGTGAAACTAACAAGAATCAGGACAATTTCACTTTTCTGTTTCCATACCGGAGGCACTGGAGTCATCTGTTTGTAGATGCAGCAAGATGGCACTGCATCAAGCTACACTCAGTTCACATTGAGAAGGTATTCCTCTTAATCATGAGGCCTGGAGCCTTAGCTGTCTTTGTTCAAATAGAAAAATTAAATTCTGCCCTAACTTATCGTTTTTCCCCCGGCAGTTCCCAGGGAAGTTCACTATTAGCCAGCAGCAAGTAGGGGAGTGTTGGTAAAATAGATTGGTAATCTCAATTTTTCCCCACCATAATTATGTGATTTTTGGCCTGGCTCCCACGGGGCAGGTCTGTACCTGGCAAACACAACTGTAGGGGCATCGAGTGAAGCCTTTATTGCAGGTGCCACTGAGCAGCCTGGCTGATGGGCCAGAGAGAAGGTCCTTCCTCAATCCTGGGCAGAGCTCGGGTGACAGCGGTGGCGGGGAGCGGCACTGACCCATGCAGAGAACGAGGGGACCCCACCCCTCCCCACGGCTTGAACTTGCCCGGGACTCAAAACCAGTTGGGGGGGGAGGGGGGGGATTTGTTCTCAGTTGAGTCAAAGGCTCCAAAAACCCCCCAGAGGCTGGAGCCCAACAGCCCGCCCCGCAAAGTGAGACCCCCTCCCCCCAGCTGAAACCCCTGGCTGAAGCCCCCCAGAGGGAAGATCCCCGGCTCCTTCTCCCGGGGTGAACCCCCAGAACCTCCCGCCCCCAGAACCAGGAGCCCCCGGCGTGAACCCTCCGCAAATCCCCCGAGCGCCCCCCATCCCCAGCGCGGCTCCGCCAGGAGCCGCTGAGGGGGCGCGGGGAGAGGATACGCTGCAGGCAGAAGGGCCCCTCGGCTCCGGCCGACGCCTCCCCCTCCATCGCCGGCTCTCCGGGTCGCTTGTTTACCCGCCGCTCTCGCCGTTGCTAGGGTCCCCCGGAGAACCTCTCGCGAGAACAGCTCGCTCCTTCCCTCCACCTGGCTCTATCCCGGCTTCACGGGAGAGCGCGCGCGGCTGGGGGGGGTTTGGTAAGGCCAGGAGTGGGGACGGCCGGACGCGTCCCGGTCGCCATAGCAATCGTCACTCCTTGGTTACGGAAAGGTCCAATGGCGCTTCAGTAGGGCGCTACCGAGGGACTAACTGGCCAATCGGTGCAAAGCAGAGGGGCAAAGTCCCGCCTTCTGGCCCAGGCTCCCCCACACTGGGCAGAGAAGGGGGCTCCGATGCGGCGGTACAGCCCCTCCCGTGAGCCCCCTCCCACCCCCCCCCACACACACGGGGCTGGGCCTGCGGCACAGATGCGGCCCTCAGTCCCCCTCTCTGGGGGCGGGGCATAAGGCAGGACCCCCACCCCCGCAGGGTGACCCAGTGCCCCCGGGCTTGCCCTGGGATCCGAGCTGCTGGGGAGAGCAGCACTAAGCCACGTGCAGCCTGCCAGGTGTCCTGCCCTAGAAACCCCAGGAGCCATGGTGCACGCTATTGAGCACCATCTGCTGTCACCTTCTCTGGTCACCGACAATATGTCTGTCCACTAGGGCTGTCGAGCAATTAAAATAATTAATCGTGCTGTTAAAGAATAATGGAATACCATTTATTTAAATATTTTTGGATGTTTACCATATTTTCGAACATATTGATTTCAATTTCCACACAGAATACAAAATGCACAGTGCTCACTTTGTATTTTCTTTTTATTCTAAATACTTGCACTGTAAAAACAAAAGAGATAGTATTTTTTCAATTCACTTGATACATGTACCGTAGTGCAATCTCTTCATCATGGAAGTTGAACTTACAAATGAATCTTTAGCGCGTCTGGCTCGTAAATACCTTGCAATGCCAGCTACAACAGTGCCATGCGAACACCTGTTCTCTCTTTCAGATGACATTGTAAACAAGAAGCAGGCAGCATTGTCTCCTGCACATGTAAACAAATGTTTGAGCAATTGGCTGAACAAGAAGTAGGACTGAGTGGACTTGTAGGCTCTAAAGTTTTACATTATTTTGTTTTTGAGTGAAGTTATGTAACAAAAAAACCTACATGTGTAAGTTGCACTTTCAGGATACAAAGATTGCACTACGGTACTTGTATGAGGTGAATTGAAAAATACTATTTCTTCTATAATTTTTACAGTGAAAATATTTGTAATAAAAATAATATAAAGTGAGCACTGTACACTGGTATTCTGTATTGTAATTGAAATAAATATATTTGAAAATGTAGAAACTTCCAAAATATTTAATAAATTTCAATTGGTATTATATTGTTTAACAGTTTTATTAAAACTGATTAATCATGATTAATTTTTTTGAGTTAACAGCCGTTAACTCACGTGATTAACTCAAAAAAATTAATCATGATTAATCGACAACAGCCCTAATACACACACACACACACACACACACCCCTCCCTTCCTCCCTCTTGTAACATCCTGGTTTTGCTGGACTGTGCCCGCATTCCAGCTATTTCTGTTTAAGTCAGAGCTTCCAAAACTCTGCCAAAATAGGGAAATGTTATTTATAAAATGGACTTTTATGAGAGAATTTTCAAGTAAAGTAAAGTTTGGGTCTATAACAAAGGTTTGTTCCAATTCCAGAGATTCCTAGTCAAGAGGAAATACAATGTTGCTAACTCATCTAAAATCTAGATTTTTTTTTCTTAAAATCCCAGCTCAGTGAAGTGATGTGATTACATGAGACCCTCAGCTTTCATTTTAAAAACTAGTTTTTAGTCCTGATGGTTTCAGAGCAAAGTTTGATAATGTGTATCCTAATGGCTCAAGAACCAAAAGGCAAAAAGAACCCTGAATGTATTTAAAAAAAAACACCATGATTTTTAAAAAGAAAAGGAGTACTTGTGGCACCTTAGAGACTAACAAATTTAGTAGCTCACGAAAGCTTATGCTCAAATAAATTTGTTACTCTAAGGTGCCACAAGCACTCCTTTTCTTTTTGTGGATACAGACTAACACGGCTGCTACTCTGAAACCCATGATTTTTAAGTGAACCTCAGATTTTTAGGGTTGACTCTAGGGTGACCAGATGTCCCGATTTTATAGGGAGTGTCCAGATATTTGGGGCTTTTTCTTACATAGGTGCCTGTTACCCACTACCCTCTGTCCCAATTTTTCACACTTGCTATCTGGTCACACTAGTTGACTCATGGTTTTTGAATCGTTGGGGTTGGCACTACTGAAATAGTTCATGGTATAATTATGTGCAATAAATAATATTTTGAATTTTTATAGCACTTTTCATCTCAAGGACTTTATAGATACGGTATTATACCCATTTTAAGTAAACTGAGCCACTTTGCCACAGACTTTCTGTGTAACTTTGGGCAAGTCATGTAACTTGTATAAGGTCTCACAGTGAGTCACTGACAGACCCAAAAGTAGAGCCCATGAGTTACTCTGAATTCTAAATATGTTTTATACTAACTTGAGATATTTTTGGTGACCTTCTATGCAGGTAATATGACAATGTGTGTGAAAGAATAAAATGAGTAGAAAGGAAAGTAAACTATCAATGTGTAAGCCTTTTAGACTGGTGTTAATTATCCCTTTAGAGAACGTAAGATCTTTTTGAAGCAGAAACAGATGTCCTGGAGCAGATGTTGCACCATAGCATATCCTTGAAGGAATTAGTTGTTCAAATTATGTTTCTATGGTATGCTTTTTCTCTGTAGTTTGTTTAAAAATATGGGCAAAGATTTTGAGGTCATAGTATATAATGTACTACATTCTTAAGGTTATAGCATATTATATATTAATGCTCTTGAGATGCCTTAGCTCAGGTTCTTTGGAATCGGTAGAAGACTTTTTCCATTGACCTCGGTGGGTTTTGGAATAGCCCATAGGGCCCAGTCCTAAATTCTCATCTTCTCACAATGGGGAACTCAGGGTTGGTTGAGCGAGAGAGGTTATTTGCATTTGTGTACAACAACTGGAAAAGAAATTCTTTGAAAGGGTTCAGGAAGGAGAACTGCCAGCAGTCAGACTCAAAGGAGATGTACTGATTGTGCTGGCCAGATGTGAGAGTATCTCAGGCAGTTAAGCGTACAAAGAGAGGCTCACACAAGTTAGAGATGGAAAACCATGCATTCGATCATCAAATCCAGTCCTGCAAATGCAGGATCTAATCAGAATGAGGACTTATTGCATGGGAGCCATAAGATGCTGCAAACAGAATGCTCACAGTGGGTTGGCTGTCCTTTTCATTTGTAGAGGCAGAAGTTTGAGGGAACTGATCAGATTTGCCGTTCCAGTGTCTCCAAATTGTAGTGAGACAGGGGTTGAGAGATTTGACAGGATGTGTGAGACGCACGATGGTCTGTGTAGTGGAAGTGTGTGTTATGGTGCTATATTTTCTTTAACAGTAGTGAGAGTGTGTTTGTAATGCTTTACTAATTCTCTGTGTCATGGCCTCTTGGCTAAGAAGACTTCTCTATAAGTAAGGGCTGGAAATTGCAGGGTGTTAAGTGTGTGAATTCAGACTGTGTTGTTGCTTTCTTCTTGTGTTGCAGCAGAAAAGGTTTTTTTATTTCTTCCCTGAGGAGGAAATGATCTGCCTCGAATATGGATGAGGATGCAATCCTGGGCTGTTTGAGTGAAGCAGCACCTGAAGGAATAAAAGGTACACAGTGTTGCCAAATGGAAGAATTCAAAAATCATGAGCCAGAACCCCCAAAATTATGATTGGCTTAAGATATTTTTTAAATGTGAGGTTCTTTTTATTTGCCTTTTGGTTTCTGAGTTTTTAGGGTGTACTTGCTGCATGCTTTCTAGCTTTTCTTCATGACGAGGAGGGTGAACAACTTTTCTTTTTCTTTTTTTTTTTTTTAATTTAGTGAAAGCTGCAATTCTCCTAGAAATTCTTGATTTCAGCAATTGGGACATTCAAAAAAACATTATAAATCATAGACACGGTGGGTGAGATAATATCGTTTATTGGACCAAGCTCTGTGTCAGCTTGACTCTCTCTCACCAAGAAAAGGTGGTTCAGTGAAAGATATTCCGTCACCCACCGTGTCTCTAATATCCTGGGACAACACTGTATGCTATAAATCATGACAGCTGGCAACAGGTGAGTGAGTATGCACATATGTAAAGGTCATAGAGATGCAGCTACTTTTGCTCACATAAATTAATATTGCTTTTTTGGGGGGGGTCCCAGAAGGTCTCTTTATTTGCTGCTGCTGTAGTGCTTTCAATGCTTAGAATATTGAAGACTAGTTGACTAATTCTTAGTGATCTTTTACTGACAAACTGAGGTTGAACAAATCCAGTTCCCATCCATATCCTACCCTCGCTCTTCCACCCGAACTGGAGCTCCACCTACCTCCTCATTCCTGCCAATTCCTTCTCTCCTCCACTTTCACCACCCTCGCCTCCCATAAGACCCACCCTTCCCAATGAGCATCAGAAGAATTCCACTGTATATGAGAGGAAAGCGTCTTGCTTTCTACCTACCTTCATCCCCTTCACAGTTGATCCTGTCTCCCCCCCCCCCAGGGCATTAGGTTCCACTCCCAGGCTCTCTCCTACACTGTCACCAGTGTAATCTCCCTCTACTCATTCTTATTTTAGGGGATGGGTCAGGAATTGGCAGCCATCTGGAAGAGGCTGTCATTTGAGGAGGAAACTGTGTGGGAGGTAGATTATGGTAGGAAGGAAGCCAAGTGGGTTAGGATTGGGCCCTCCCGGGAGTTCTAACCTGTTCTTTAGCCAATAGCTAGAATGTGCCTGACAGAGGTGGAGCAGCTTTGTGATTCATCTCAGTATTTTTAGATTTAATACTCTTCTGAACACTGTACATGATCTGGTCAGTGAGGTGAATTTACTGCTATATATTGGATTATAAAACTTTCCTGTAGAACATATTGATCTAGCTCAGTGGCTCTCAAACGATGGGGTGGGCCTCCCAAGTCTGACATGTGGAAATGTGTCAAGGGAGGCACGAGCTGTGTGTGGATGTGTTTGTTTGTTTTTGTTTTTTAAAAGAGCTCTGGCTATCAGCCCCAAATGGCTGGGGCTTGTGCAGAAGGGCCGTGCGCACCTGTGAGGCAGGGATAAAGGAGACAACTGCAGCCCCGCTGCTCGGGCTCTTCTTTCCCCCACTCCTAATCCCTCACCTGGAGTTGGCGGGGCTCTGGCTGTCAGTCCCAAAATGGCAGCAGCAGCGATGAAGTAAGGGTGGTAATGGGGAGCTAAGTCTGCTGTGAAAAGTGATATTGATGATCACTTTTCATATTGTCACCCTTACTTCTGTGCTGGTGTGGTGCTGCCTTCAGAGACGGCCGGCCAGCAGCCACTGCTCTCCACCCTGGTGGTGGTATATATACTTGATGAAGGAGCCGGGGAGGAGAAGGATGTAAATGACTACAGATGCAAAGAAGGGAGGCCTGATCAAATAAGTTTGAGAACCACTGATCTAGCCTAATAGGGGGTTGTGGGAAAGACCAGCAGGAAAGAAACACAATAGCTGTACACAAGCAAACTTCCCAAGAAACCATGTGAGGGGGCACTGACAGGACAATAGCCTACTTCTCGGCTCCAAGCCAAAGTGAGACAGCTAGGCTGGGAACCCTCTTAGGACAGGAAGAGATAGGTAGGTAGGGTGTGTCTGCGTGCCTGAGCCTGTTCAGGGGACTCTGGGAAGAGAGTTTAAAGAAGCTGTGTTTTCTCCAGTATCTAGAGTATGGTAGCCTTAGGGAGAGACAAACATGCATATAGACTAGTGTTTTATTTAAGATCTGTTCTCCCTTAAATGCTGTACTTCTAAATAAGTGTTTTAAGAAGGCTGTCTGATCACTCGTTACCACGGTCATTGCTCCCCCAGGGAACAAAACCACAGGCCCTGAAGATAAATCGGGCCTGCTGAGGTGATCACAGTTGACCCCAAGAGTCCAGTGCTTAGTATGACAGTGGGAGAATTGTGTGACTCCATGCCTATGGAGAGGGGATGGCCCAGACAGGTGCACTCGGAGAAACCAGGAGGGGTCAGAGGTACAGTTAGCCTGTTAACTGTGACAGCCTCTCACCTGAACATCACAGCAAAACTCATCCCAACAGTGGCCATTTCCATCCCCCCGGAAACTTTCTAGTCCCCAAAGTATTGAAGAAATGGTGCCCGAGTCCCTTCTCACTTCCACTAGTATGCATCAGGAGTAACTCCACTGCAGCCAGGGAGTTGTACTTGTGTAGCTAGCTGGCATTTTACATCCCTGGACACAGAAGAAGATGGGTAGATTGTTACTTCTAGGGAAAAAAAAGAGAACCAGGAGGAATTTCACAGTGCTAGAAGTATCCAGCCTTCTGTTCTCAGCACTGAAAATGATCACGACGTCCTCACATTTGGTGTGTGCAAACAGAAAAATCCAATCCAGTAATATATGTGGTGGTCTAAGAGCTAGTTTCACAAAGCCAAATCACCTGGAACAAACAATTTAAATAGAAAAACTTTATGATAATTAAGAACACGTTACTAGATGCCCCAAAAGCCACAATCAAGAAAAAAGGCTACGCTGGTTAAACAAACAACCTGGCTTAGAGGGGAAATGAAGGCAGCTATAAAATAAGAAAACTGTATAAAATGGGAAAAAAGGGAAAGTTGACAGCAATTAATATATATTAGAAGCTATGAATTGTAGAAAATTGATAAAGGAAGCAAAATGACACAAGGACAAATTTGTGATCAACAGAATTAAGGATAATCAGAAGGAGGTTTTTAGTAGTAACAAATGGAATGCTAACAATGATATTGGTCCGTTACTAGATGGCAATGGTAGAATTGTCCATAATAACACAGAGAAGGCAAAAGTTTGATAAATATTTGTTCCATATTTAGGAAAAAAGGATTGTGATGTATTTGACTACATACCTTGCATGACAATAGTAATGGAGAATGTTAAACAGTAGATACAAAAGTTAGACCTTTTAAAATCAGCAGGTGCAGATAACTTGTACTCAAATGTTTTGAAAAAGCTGACCAAAAATTTGGGGAGTGATATATAATGAACAGGATAGGTCATTAATACAGAGCGATCTGGATCACTTGGTAAGCTAGATGCGAGCAAACAATATGCATTTTAATACAGCCAGATGTAAGATCATCAATCTACAAACAAAGAATGCAGACCATGCTTACAGGATGGTGGACTTCATCCTGAGAAGCAGTGACTCTGAAAAAGACCTGGGAGTCATGGTGGATAATTAACTGAGTTCCCAGCATGACACTGTGGTCAAGGGTTAATGTGATCCTTGAAGGTACAAAGAGCAGAATCATAAGTGGGAGTAGAGAGCTTATTTTACGTTTGTATTTGTCATGACATGATCGCTACTGGATGCAGTTTTGGTATCCATAATTTAAGAACAGGTTTCAGAGTAACAGCCGTGTTAGTCTGTATTCGCAAAAAGAAAAGGAGTACTTGTGGCACCTTAGAGAATTGGTTAGTCTCTAAGGTGCCACAAGTACTCCTTTTCTTTTTGCATAATTTAAGAAGGAAGTTGAAAAATTGGAGAGTTCAGAGAAAAGCCACAAGAGTGAGTAAAGTATTAGAGAACATGCCTTATAGTGAAAATCTTGAATAGCCCACTTTGTTTAGCTTAACAAAAAGAAGGTTAAGGAGAAACTTGATCAGAGTTCATAAGTACCTACATTGGGAATAGACATTTGATAAATAAAGGACTCTTCAATCTAGCAAACAAAGGTCAAACAAA
The DNA here is from genome assembly GCF_965140235.1 of Caretta caretta. Taxonomy (NCBI): domain Eukaryota; kingdom Metazoa; phylum Chordata; order Testudines; family Cheloniidae; genus Caretta; species Caretta caretta. Next base: position 67,530,906 of record NC_134216.1, on the reverse strand, counting down.
ATCCAAGGGATGGAAGTTAAAGCTGGTCAAATTCAGACAAGAAAAAAGGTGCAGGGTTTTTATTTTTATTATTTTATTTATTTTAAACAGTCAAGACAACTCTCTAAGAGTTTTGGTGGATTATCCATCACTGGAAACTTTTTTTTTTTTTAATCAAGATTGGATGTGTCAAGGCTTCAGGGTAACTGCATCTGTGTCCCCTTCCCTCTGTGGTCTACTCCAGGAGTTCCCAATTAGATGTCAGGTCTTCTCTTGACACCTGTCTCTTGCCCTCCTCCCTCCTGACTAGGGTTCTGAGGATCCACTGCTCCCTGCTTTACAGTGTGATATTCCCAGCAAGTCAGTCTAAAGGTCAGCACCTGTGTTTTGGTTTCTCTCCAAGGACGATGAGTAGTGTGTTACTAGCAGTTACAAGTTACCGTACAGCTTTCTAAGCAACCACATTTATTCTTAAGTTAAAAGCATTACAGAGGAAAACTTATAAAAACAATAAACAAATTTAAACACTAAACTTACCAGGAGTCACACATCAGTCTTATGGGGCCCTAATGGACCAAAGTCTTTCCAACCCTTCCCCAAGGTGGGGGCTCCCCTTGGACAGAAGGTCACGTCTGTTTGATGGATCATAATGAAGGCCATGAGTCTGTTCAAGTTCATCTTTTTATACCAACAGTCCTTTCTTTGTTTTCTAGTCTCTGGAAAACCCAGCCTAACCCAATATATGCAAACCACCCTGTCAAGGCTGAATCCCCACTCTGGCACTTCAAGTACAGAAGTTGGGTGGGGGGGGCTGCAAGGATTTTAAAAATTAATACTTGCCACTCCAGGCTTGTATTACACTCCCAAGGTTACAGCTTTAAAACCCCCCTAGAGCCCAGGAAGGAAAACTTGGGAATTCTTCCCTGTGGGGTACCCTCAAGCCCTTTCAGCCCCCTCCAGAGAAGAGTTGAGAAAGAAAACAAAGGAAATTAGCTGTTGCCACCAGCTAATCAAACAACATATGTACAAACCTCTTAGGACACCAAAAATCCAATTCTGTTCTTAAGGTAAAGTTTTATTTAAAAACAAAATGAAAGAAAATACATCTGGAACTTAGGCTTTCGCTAGATTTTTTTTAGAGGAGCAATTCCAAAATTAAGCATTAAGCAAAAATAGCTTTCTTGGGGGTTCAGCTTAAAGGTTACAATCAAACAAAAGCATCTGGGGTTAGCACAGAAGAGTCCACAAACCAAGAAATAAACAGAAATATACCTAATTGAGTCTTTCTAAACATTCCTAATCTATTTACACATTTGGGAGTTCCAAATAAGTAATTCTAGGTATGATCTGATGATTTTTTTGATCATACCTGGCTTTCCCGGAGAACATGACAGAGAAGTTTTTCCCCGATTTTAAAATGTTCTAGCCCTCCCTTTGGCTCTTTTGGTCAGGTGTCCACTCTTTTTTTAAACTTGGGGGATTTTTAACTCTTTACAGGTAAAGCAAGCAGCTACCAAGAGGGACTTCATAGCTAACTGGCTGGCTGGATCCATAAAAGGGAGCTCCCCCCTTCATTTATCACTCCCCCACCCCCCCCCAGGAGGAGGAACTTCTGGAGTCATTTACAATCTCAGGAGTAATCACCCCTGCAGTTCCCGTAGAAGCTGTGGTGACTCTCCACTATGGAGTAGGACACAGTCCAACATAAACCATTCAAAATTTAATGTAATGGCCCCCCAAAATAGTACATGACATTACAATATTTGCCACAAAATGCTCTTCTAAAATATATACTCTAGTTCAAACAGGAATTAGTTCAGGAAAGACTTGTGATCTCTTCTCTGCAAGAGGTCAGACTAGATCACAAGTGGTCCCCTCAGGACTTGCAATCTATTTTAAAAAAAAGATAATTGAGAGCATAATCAGGTCCACTGTATGGAGATTAACTGGTATTCTAAAGGTTAATTTAAAAAAAAATTCAGTATTTATTTTAAAGTTTGTTCAGTGTCTGTCTGTTTGTTATTCTTTAACATATTGCCTCTATATAAATCTATGGTATGCCCATATCTTGAATACTGCATGCAGATGTGGTTGCCCCATCTCAAAAAAGATATATTGGAACTGGAAAAGGTTCAGAAAAGGGCAACGAAAATGATTGGGGTATGGAACAGCTTCCATACGAGGAGAGATTAATAAGTCTGGGACTTTTCAGTTTGGAAAAGAGATGACTAAGGGGGAATATGATTGAGGTCTATAAAATCATGACTGGTGTGGATAAAGTAAATAGGGAAGTGTTATTTACTCTCTCATAACACAAGAACTAGGGGTCACCAAATGAAATTAATAGGCAGCAGGCTTAAAACAAACACAAGGAAGTATTTCTTCACACAACGCACAGTCAACCTGTGGAACTCTTTGCCTGAGGATGTTGTGAAGACCAAGACGACAACAGGGTTCAAAAAAGGAACTAAATAAATTCATGGAGGATAGGTCCATCAGTGGCTATTAGCCAGGATGGGCAGGGACGGTGTCCCTAGCCTCTGTTTGCCAGAAGCTGGGGATGGGAGACAGGGAATGGATCACTTGATGATTACCTGTTCATTCCCTCTAAGGCACCTGGCATTGGCCACTATTGTAAGACAGGATACTGAGCTAGATGGACCTTTGGTTTGACCCAGTATGGCCATTCTTATGTTGCTAGCAACCGGTGTTAATCTTTGTTTGGAAATAGCTAGGAGGCTTTGCTTGGCAGTTTTATGATGTGAGCTGATTAGGACATCAAGCTCCTGTTACATGAATGACTTGATTTCACAATAATCTTTCATCAACACACATCACAAACCATCATGCCTTTTCTATACCAACCTGAGAACTCCCCATGCAAATACTACATTTGATTATTGCAATACTGAATTCCAAACACTAACGGAATTTAGAATAAATTAGGAGACCGATTCACCCTGGTTCTCAACAGCATAACAGTTATAACTGAATTATTAATGATTACTTTGTCCCTGGGTAAAATCACAAACGTTGTTACTCTATCCTCTTACCGCTCTTGAGAAATGGAAGCTTCATAGTTTCAGCAGTCAGTTAAACAGCCTGACGTAGTATTTGCCCTCTGGGAGGGGAAGCTAAATACTACAGCCGTTCAGTATGCTCACTAGAGGAGCATGGGACTTTGCTTCCACTCTCAGAAAAGGGCCCAATCCCATTTCCAATGAAGTCAATGAGACTCTTACCATTGATTTCCCTGGGCACAGAAACAAGTCCAAAGCATCCACCCATACTACTTTCATAGACTGTCACTCCACCTCAGGTAAATTCCTAGAAGGCGCATCCTGTGCATTCCATTGCAACAGACATGCAGCCAATATAGCATTCTCTGCCTCGCTAACTTAAACACATGTGTTTCCTCAACATCGGGACACATTCAGAAAGTCACACTGCTTTCTTTTTGAACAAGCACAAAAGCATGGATAGTACAGTATACAGAGAGCATCATGGGACTGGAAGAGCTATCATCTACATAGCCGTAGCTGGAGTGTAGAACCATGACTGGAAGTAAGGATGAGTTGGCAGCCATCTTAGATGAAGCAACTGACACCAATTGTATTTTCTGTGCATCACCATTGGGCACCTGCCTGTACGACAACAGGATAGCATGTTGAATTTGGCTAACAGTTATTCACTGAAGCATATCAAGAGAACGTGAAAGATCCAGATTCTGAAGCATGAAGAGCTTTACTGTCTAGCTCATGGCACTGTATGCATAGAGATAATATGGGAAAACAATTCTCTACAGGGAGAAATCAAAAGTGAGCGATGTACAAATATCACATCATCATTTAAGTATAATCCACAGACAGAGTGTGATACCTTTCCACCCTGGATGAATTTGGTCCCTCATATTTTGGAACATCACAGAGGATACAAAGCATTTCAGACAGCATTTATTTTAAGACGGCTAAACAAGGCATCTAATGAAGTCATCAGGTTTTTTTCCCTACATATGTGAATATTGCAAACAGTACAACTTTTGTTCATGAAAAGTAACATTTTTGGCATGATTTGGGAAGCCTGAGTACTTCCATTTCTGCACCTAATAAGAATAGCAGCTGCCAATACACTTTCTATCCAGTTACACAAGGAGGGGAGGGAACATTCAACCAATGCAAATACAGAAAACATCAGTTAGAGTGATCATTTTGTCCTGTTGGATCATTAATACAAATCACAAGCCTGAGCAATGATTTTATTTTGACAAAAATAATCTAAAATACAGAAATATGAGCAATTCATTAATCATTTCCAGAACTGATGCAACAACAATACTGATTGATTGTATCTCTATGTACTTTACTTGTTCCCTTTAACTGGTTACTTAGTGATTCGCCACATGAAGATTCCAGCACAGATTATTAAACATAACCCACATTGTCTTTTCTTTACCCCTCAGTAGAGCATAAAACATTTTGGTCTTTATTCCATTTTCATACCTTTTTATGGCTGTTGCCCTTATGACTGTGTTATGTATTTTACATACATCTCTTCTTGAAATGAAGATAGGGTTCCAGACTGAATCTTCCAAAAAAGACTTGTTTCCACATGAATCAGTACACCTGCGAATTCTTATTTCTGTAGACAGCTTTTTACTGAGTGCATTAACAAAGCGCCTTGAACACCAGCCATAATTCAGTCAGTTAGTGCCAGACCCAAGTGTGGGTGGGTTTTTTTTATTATTTATTTTAATGAATGTTTTTATCTTGGCTCTTTTGACTAGAAAGCACTGAATGTGTGTATATGAATGTAAATCTTTCCTGTGACAAGGACAGGTGCACCTAATAACCAATATTCTGTTCAAGGACATCCATGCTGTGTGTCTACACATTGGACTGTGAGAGAGATTTGGCCCCATATGTGTACACATTTTAAATCTGGGCATGAGAATTCAAAATATTTCAATCATAACAGTAGAATGGATTAGTTATGGTGTGACTCCACAGTGTTGAACTTTATGGCCTTCTACAAGAATGAGTTGTTTTCCAGTTGTAGGTGGCACACAAATGCTATTCTGATGCATGATAGACTCTGACATGGTCATATCTCTCTTTTTTATCTATGCCGATGCTGCTATTTCTGGTGCCCCAAAAGCTGCAGCCTCCACATCTTCTGCTGTTGCAAATTCAGGGGAATTAGACCGACTGATGTAGTCCGTTATCTCCTCATGCCAAACTGTGGGTAGCTCTACATGGCTGGCAAGAATTAATGAGGGTGGGAGAGAGAAGAGTTTTGACTTAGAGTCACTTTTGCTTACACAAGTGTCACAGACCCATGCCCTGTACAAAACTAGTTTTGTGAACATCATTATATTTTACAGAGCTAGTAACCAGTAGAGATTGTTTCTGATTAGAGGCTAGTCTCCTACATCTTTGTTTTTCCTCCTTATGCTATTAAATTTCTTTAACAGACAGATCATAGTGTCATGAGAAACCTACTAAAGAAAAAATAGCTCAACCAACACTCTTATTAGAAGTGAAAGAAAATATTTATTTATAAGGATGTTCACAGGTTACAAAAAGGAAAACCACACATTCATAATGCTAAACAACACAAAGAAGGGGCAATACTGCATTTTAATATATATCCTTATTGCTGCTTAAGTAACACACAAGCATTAAGATTCTTTCAGATGACACAGAGGGAAAAGACAGTTAACAGAAATGTGGATTAGTTCTTATTTATCTCACATTAATGCCTCCGTGCATCTACCAGCCAGATGAAGTACCTTCACTTTGGAACTCCCATCCACACACTGAATATCGCATTCTAGAATAATTTGGACTGGTTTCCTGTTTTTCTGCCACTTTTTAGATATTTACAGCCCAATCCCTGTGTTCCCCATCCTTGGCAATTTTAAGAGGCATATAACTATAGATGCAAAGGCAAAAAAAAAAAAAATGGCTGCTTAGCTAAACCATTTGAAGTTATCTTCTCTCTACACCCACTCCTTCTCCTTCCATAATCCACACCCCATCTAGATCCTCTCTCTTCCCTTGATATCATTTCTTTTTTTCCCCCCCTCTCCCAACCCACATCCTGTTTTGCTTGCTGATCACTTTGACTGGAATGAACACTTTCCCCCCTATACTTTCCAACCTGACTAGGATGGATTTTTTTTAAAAAAATCCATGTTTATTTAATTGAAACATATTTTTTTTTACAGGTTTATTTTTTTAACTTTAAAATAGGTTATCGATGTTAAGGCCTACACTTATTATAAGGCCTACACTCTTTGAATTTAAATACAAGTAGAACATAGTTGTTGCCAGTGTTTAAAGAAAGTCAAACCACTAAACTGATGGAAGTCACTGGCTAAATACCTGGGACCAGAGTCAACTGAAGTGCTAAAACAGCTTTTGACAGCAGTAGCCTTCTCTGTAGGTGCAGAGAATATTTTCTTCATTTCAGTTTATTCAATTAGTTCAGTTCAATGACACGCTCATTCAAAGTTAAAAATCAACTGGGGATTGAAAAAGCAGGATAGCTTGTTTTCCTCTTACAAAACTAGCTGTGAGAGGATGAGAGCTACTAGTTCTAAGGTGATAAATAACAGTCAGCATGGATTTGTTGCTCTTCTCTGGACTTTCTACAAAATGGGAAATGACTGCCTAGAAAGGAGTACTGTGGAAAGGGATCTGGGGGTCATAGTGGACCACAAGCTAAATATGAATCAACAGTGTAACACTGTTGCCAAAAAAAAAGGGGGGAAAAAAAAGCAAACATCATTCTGGGATGTATTAGCAGGAGTGTTGTGAGCAAGACACGAGAAGTAATTCTTCTGCTCTACTCCATGCTGATTAGGCCTCAACTGGAGTATTGTGTCCTGTTCTGAGTGCCACATTTCAGGAAAGATGTGGAGAAATTGGAGAAAGTCCAGCAAAGAGCAACAAAAATGATTAAAGGTCTCAAAAACGTGATCTGTGAGGGAAGATTGGAAAAAATTGGGTTTGTTTAGTCTGGAAAAGAGAAGACTGAGAGGGGACGTGATAACAGTTTTCAAGTACATAAAAGGTTGTTACAAGGAGGAGAGAGAGAAAAATTGTTCTTCCTAACCTCTGAGGAAAGGACAAGAAGCAATGGGCTTAAATTGCAGCAAGGGCAGTTTAGGTTGGACATTAGGAAAAGCTTCCTAACTGTCAGAGTGGTTAAGCACTGGAATAAATTGCCTAGAGAGATTGTGGAATCTCCATCGTTGGAGACTTTTAAAAACAGGTTAGATAAACATCTGTCAGGGATGGTCTGGATAATACTTAGTCCTGCGATGAGTGCAGGGGACTGGACTAGATGACCTCTCAAAGTCCTTTCTAGTCCTATGATTCTAAAATACTGAAAGACATAGTGACCAGAAATAATCAGTTCAGTTTGCTAGCTACAGATAATACTTAATTTGTTTAATTAATCAATTGGTTTTAAATGCAAAACATGTTATGATTTTTAATAAACTTATTTCTTATTTCCAGCACATAAAGTAGTTTTTATTTTTTGTACAGTTTAACTGAATTTGAATTTCCATTCAAATGGAGCTTGATACAAATAAAAAATGTATCATTCACCATTTCCTAGAATAATAAATACATTTATTCAGATTCTTATTTTATCTGTTAAACTCTGTATTTGTTTAAATGTGTATAGACATAAAAAAAGCATCACATTTAGTGAAAGACTATTATTTAGTTGGAAATCAACATGTTTTAATGGATACCATCCAATGAGAATCAACCTTTCTTTAGGAAAATAACTAAACGACACAAATGCAAAGCACAATTACAATCAAGCTTTCCTGCTTGCTGCGTTAAATCAGTGAGTTATATTACTTTGACTTAAATCAATTCCTCTTGATCCTGACACACCTATTCTTAGATCCCACTAGTTCCTCCACAGGGTCTTAGCAGGTCTGGCAACAGCTGATAGAACAGACATTTCTTCAAAGTTTATCTGTTCTGAGGCACACCTAGAAGCACCCTAGAATGTATGGTGTCTCCCTGGTCCTAGGAAAATAGATGAAAGAGTGAACCAATCCAAAAGACACGGCTGAGCCTTCAGGGAACCAGTGGTGAGGTTTTGTGGCTTATTGATTAAGGCAGGAGGGCCAGTTGGGAGCACAAATGATTTTTTATTAAGTATTTATTTGAGATTCAGGATTATCATGCTGACTGAGGTTCAGGATGGAATTTCTTTTGCCTGTTCTTAGTGCAGTGCCAGTTTGTCAGATAAATTATGCTAAAATATAAGTGATATGGGACTGGATCCTCAATTTATGTAAATCATCTTAACTCAATTGATGTCACTAAGAGCTACAAAAATGTACGCCAGCTGAGCATCTGGCCAATGGTGTATAAAGGAAGTCAGACTACAGAGTGCAAAGTACATATAGCAGTCTTCCTGATTCTTGTTGTTAATAAACTGTAGCTTTTAGAGTAGTGATTCTGAAAAATCCTACATTTTGTATCGTGCATAACCATTTTAAAAAGCCCTTTTCATGTAACCCTTTGATGCATCCTATTGATTATAGTTTGTGTGGGTGGATGAAACACTGTGGTTTTTGTTTTCATGTATCTCCGATGACAGCTACAATACAATATATTGCTATTGTATGCTTAAATGTCAAACCTCTGCAATGTGGCTTCATTATATTTTCTGTTTAAATATCAAAGTGTCACAGACAGTGGAAATCTGAAAATGTTAAAGTTTAAGCTCCTCTGCTTTGGTTTCCTATCCTTTGCAATTTACAGTGTGGTCATCATTTTGGACTCTGAAGCTATTCTATTCAGTGGCACAATTTGGTACAGTAAATGTTAGAGATTCAGCTTTTCTTAATCATTATCTAAATCTTAGTAACTTGCTCTTGCTCTTTAACTGCACTCTACTTCAGTGGGTGTTAAACATGTTAAAAGGCTGTGCAATCAAGCCCCAAATGTTTAGATAGCAGCATATATTTTGAAACAAAAATCAAGCTGTGCAAAAGAGAGTTTTCCCCTGACATTTTAGAAGTGCTTGCAATTTATCATTGCTCTGTAGAAAGAATTAGTTTACTGAATTAAGTTAAATTCTTCTTTAATATATTTTGAACAAGATTTCTGACTGTATATTGACATAAGTCCTGTATTGCCACTGACCAGAAATTGCTGCCATGACTGCTGTCTATCCATCCTCTAATCTACAGAGGATCTCAAAGTCTCCTGAGCTATGTAATTATGGAGGCTGATTCCTATTTGAAGGGGATTCTTCCATTCAGAAGTGATCGATTATGCCAATTTTGACCATAGATGGCTGCATAAACTTCTGTGTTTCCAAAGGGCAGAATCATATGCTCCACAGTGGCTTTAGATTTATATCCTTACAGTGTACTCTCTGGTTCCAGGGAATCCAAACCCTAGAGGTCCCACTGGTGGGGGCATACTAGGTTGGACAAAAAGGGGAAGAAGGCTGTGCAGTCAATATACACCCCTTTCACAGTTCCCCAGGCCAGATCTGCTTTTTTCGCCCCTCCCTCTCCTTGTTTCTCATGGCAAAGAGCATTTGGGCCTTTATCAGCTGGAGCTTCAGACAAAAATCTGACAAAAGATGGTCATAGACCCTACTTGCACAGAAAGTCAAATTTATTATCTTTAAAACTATTTGCACATAATTGCTTGCAGACAACAATGTCTTTGCTTATTACGGTTGGGTTCTATTCAGCACACGAAAGGTGGGTAAGTCTCCTTCAGACTGAGATATGATTGGCTGGGGGGAAAATAGATGGAGTTTCCGCCACAGGTCAGTGATACCTCCATTGCTGTTGTAGAGGGATTCAGGGGATCTCTTCCCATCCTTTCTTTCCCCCCTTCTTCCCAACCTCCCAGTTACCACTGCAAGCATTACACCCTCTGGCTAAATAAACCCCAATTCCTCTATCTGACAGAGTTCAATTTCAGAACTGTCATTCAGGGAGATTTGCTTGAGGCCATGCAGCACCTTTAAATATTTTTTTCCTTTTTGATTGACTGCCCATCATCCAGGGGAGATGCTGTTTGTCAGGAGAGGCTCTGAGTATGATCTGTGCGCTTGCTGGTGTCTTTACCTGCAGCCTAATTACCATCCATATTCTTCTAAGTTAGGATGTTTAGGCTACAAACCAGCAATATTTCTTCATCTTTAGATAACGAACAAGAAAAAAAGTTAGATATGGCTCGAGTGTACTACATGCCAAATATAGTATCACCTTGATCGATAGTCCTTCAGCCCTTGTATAGATTGTGCCAATCACAACACATCTTCCATTCTTTTTGTATCCTCTCCTTCCTTCTCCATGTGTGGCCATGTCTTTTCACAATTAAAATCTTCCCATCTCTATGGAGGTCAGCTGAGTGGTCGTTTCAATTCCATTGGGTACCACTCAGTGACAGCTGCAGTCCATCGATTGTCATTGAGCCTCACTATATGCCCGGCCCATCACACTTTACTATGCCTGCTCTCAACAATGACGTCCTTCACGCCACTCTGCTGTCTGAGTAGAATATAATATACTAGGCTGTATATATTATAGTATATGACTGCAGGAAACCAAAGGATTTAAATATCATCCTCTGCCCACTGTCGAATGATTTCAGATTCTAATTAAATGCTCAGTTGAGGAAAAAAATCATTACCAGAAAAATAAATGGAGCACCTTGTGCGGAAAAGTATACCTTTTAATAATCACTATTGCACCCATACTGTAAAGTATGAGAAGACTACAGACATTGGTTGTGTTGTAATTAATGCCAAGCAAACTCTCCATAGCCAAGAGTTTAGCCAATGAATTTACCTTGTAAAGTATGTACAGGCCCAATTAAGTGCTACTGAAGTTAATGGGAGTTTTGTCATTGACTTCAATGGGAGCAGGATCATCCCTATAGGCTCAGTCCAATTCTCATAGATCCAGCTGGGATGGAAGTCAATTATCCATAACAGTTGAATGGAAACAACCTGAAACCCCCTCAGTGACTAATTGGAGTGTGATGCCAGTGGAGAAAATGATACTAAAGAATTACCCTTTGAATAAATATACAGGATCAGATCACCACACATTCCCTTTGTGGCGTGGTGCCGAGCACCCATATCCTACAGGGGAGGAGATGGTTGGGGATAGAGTATGCAGAAAGGTACCTATGCAAGATGTGCTCTGTAGCCACTACTGTCCCCTCTGCAACATTCCTGCAGAGCTGGTGGACTGAAGAGCCATGTGGTTATGGACCGTACTTCTGCATATTCTGAGCCTTTGCACACTTTGGAGGTAATGGTCCTTCATGCCCCACCTCCCTCCCCCAAACACAAACTGCCAGAGTTCCCATGGGGTGAGGAAGAGGAGGAGGATAGATCCAAGGCATGGCTTTCTGATTAATTCATTCCTTTCTGTGGCTTTTAAGACAGAAGGGGAACATAAAGATTTTCATTTCCTTTCTCTCTCAGAAAACTTTTTTTCTTTTTATTATTAAAAGGACAACTCCGCTAATTTTTATTCCCTGACTGACCAAGTACAACTCATGGGCCACTAACCCACACTCTTAGTGATTGGCTAAGTACCTCATCAAGTGTTATTACTGCTGTAACATAATCTCTACCTTTTTAATACCAATATACCTATGTGCTGTCCTTTAAAATATATATTGACTTGCATAACCAAACTGATATTTAATTATGTATATGTATATTACTTGTGAAACCAGAGATACCAATTAAGAGACCTTAAACTTTTCACATTAATGATGTTGTACACATTCTGTCATTTCTTTCTTTCTTTTCTTTTTTTTTTTAAATCACTGGGAACCAAACAAATATTTGAATAAGACCTAGCATGAGTAGCCAGTCACAGCAGGAGAAGGACTGAAGAACCAGTCACCTTTGTTCAGCTAAACTTTAGCTGAACACAATAGCAGTCCTAAGTAACACATACTATATTTGAGATATTTGTAAATAAGCACTGAGTACAAAGGAAATAAGTTCAGTTTCTTCAGGAACTACATGGCTGCACTTCTTATTATGTATGCAGCCCCTAATGCTGGAAAGTTAAACCACAGCTTTCCATAACTGCAGATTACAGAAAAAAACAGTTTGTTTGCCATCCTCAATGTAAATATGGTGCAATACTGCAATTGAACTGAACACCAAAAGAGAATAGAAGTAAAGTAGAAATATAACAGTAAATATTCTCAAATGTATGTAATGGAAGATATTTTAAAGTTTTCCCCCAAATGCATGTGTATGAGAGTGAATGCCAATACATACATGACACTAGCATACAACCATTTGAGTTATTTGTAGTGTTTTATTAAGGTGTACTTTGTATGTCAAAGTGATCATGTGGTTTCAAACTACACTTTGGACCCTTTCATCCCCGCTCAAGCATATCCCTTAGGTGACAGGCCTGGCTTCCCCGCACCTCATGTGGTTCAGCCACTCTGGGGTGGGTATCTGGGCACCAGCCTCCCCCTGTTTCCCAACCAGCACTGTTGTATGGAGATGCAGGTGACAATGCAGGACAGCTCCATCATCTGATAAATGGGATGTTTTTCTTCTCCCTTGCCCACTTCGTGTAGTCCAAGTCCTTCCCGCTAAAGGGAACAATTGCCTGACAGATTGGCAGGGTGAACATGGTACATGCTAAGATGCCTGTGTGTCTGCAGAATGCCTGGTGTCACGCCAAGCCTGCAACCTTGGTCCTTCCTGGCCCCCTTTCTCCAGTTCCAGTCACCATACTAGAGAACTTTGCTGAGTTTTTGTTCACGCTTTGGCCCCCACCTGCAGGTTTCTCAGTGATCTGGCCAAGTGTAGTCACTCAAGCGGGTATTTGGTCAGGTCATGTATGTCACACATGCTTTACTTCTTTACCAATGGAAGATTCTCTCATGAATAATTCAGAAAGGAACAAACTTGTTCATTGAATCAATTTTTTTTTCCAAACACTGAATGAGCCTTAGGAGACCTGCTGACCACCGAATTAACAATTTAAAAACCTATTGTGTACCATGCTGGCACACCCTTCTCTGTCACTGTTAGAAGAAGGAAAACAGACTTTTGGGTCCGAACCTGCTCCCTTGGAAATTAATGGGAATTTTGACTTTAGATCCAGTGCTGCTCCCACTAATCACTGGCATGTTAGAATTCTCTTCCCATTAATTCTCGGTCACTGAGCACACATTATTTTACTAGCGTTCAGAAAATATCAGCATTTTTTTTTCTTAAACAGCCACAGGGCATTGTATGAAATGAGTATAAGTAGATAAATTACAAACTTCTTGAGAAATCCAGACACAAACAGGCTTTCTAACTGGTTGCTAATGATGTTATTTTTACCCATGTCAATAACGCCTAGTAAATGCATGAATCAGTCTGTTTTCGCATTACGTATGCATGAAATTCTATTTTATAGCAATTCTAGACAATTCAAGGGATCCATTCCATTACATATGTATGATGTTCCAAAAGTTCTCCTGGTTGAATTAAATAAATAGTTCTAGTTCCAATTTCAGCAATTAAGTTACACAGAACAACACGATTTGTATTAAAACTTGATTTAGAATGTTGAAGCTGTCCAGAAATCTTAATAGATGACTATTCTTAAGGTCCAATCCTTCATTTCTTGCTGTCCCAAAATGCCCTGGAAGGAATGCATGGGGTGAGCCCTAAATGTTGTATGCTAAAGGATTATTTCAATTCTTTTTGTAGTGACCCAGCCACTCCTGGTTTTTATTCAGGCCTAATTTGATGGCGTCAAGTTTGCAAATTAATTTCAGCTCTGCAGTTTCTTGTTGAAGTCTGTTTGTTTGTTTTTTGTTTTTGTTGAAGAATAGCCACTTTTAAGTCTGTTATTGAGTGTCCAGGGAGATTGAAGTGTTCTCCTACTGGTTTTTGAATGTTACAGTTCTTGATGTCTGATTTGTGTCCATTTATTCTTTTGCATATAGACTGTCCGGTTTGGCCAATGTACATGGCAGAGAGGCATTGCACAGTCTCCTTGTTTTTGCTGATACAGACTAACACAGCTACCCCTCTGAAACCTGTCACCATGCAAGGTAATGAAAGGGAGTATATCCAGCACCCTCTTAAGGAATGGAACAGGCATGATGGCTTTGAACCCCCACCCCTATTCAAGCTAAACAGGATAGGTTGGCTCACAGTCCTTGTTCAGTTACAGTCTCATCCTCAAATGTTGTTTTGCTTATATGTAGACTGCAGGATTTAGCCATATGGATCCCTTCTAACCTTAAGTTTCCTATGATTCCATGATTATCTTTTAAGTAGCAAGGGCCATAAATGGGACACTTTTTTATTATCTTGTCCAAACTGTCCTTTGTTAATTAGGCATTATTTTTAAAAATCCTCATTTGCATAAGGAATCTGTACTGCAGCTGTGTTGATTTATAAATAGCATATCAGCAATTCCTCCATCAGGGGCATGCATGTAGGCACACTGAAATCAATGGAAAGATTCCTGTTGATTTCAATAGTCTTAGGATCAGTTCTCTGTTGAAGCTAGCTGCTTCTGCCCAAGTAGAGAACATTTACAAGGACCAGACATCATTGTAGCAATATATTAAAGGAGGAAGTCAAACATTTCCGGTGCTTCTTCCTTTTGATTTTTGTCTTCCTTGCTGTGTGACACTGTCATTTTAGCATGTCTTTCCATCTTCTAGCAATATCAACATTTCCTTAAAGATGATCTGCAAAAGACTTTTTTAAAAATGGGATTTCCCCGTCCCCCTGTTTCAATATAAAATGACTTTTGAATTGTTGGGTTTTTGTTTTGTTTTGTTCTCTGGGGTGTATTTTATCCTTAGAAAAGTCAAATTAATGTTTTCAAAAGGACCTCTGTATGTACCTATTTTCTGAACAATGGGACTGAGTATGATCAAAGAAAAGCTAGTGGACATGATTCTTAGGAGTGTTAGCATGTTCAAAAGGGGATGCTGAACATTAGCAAGAGCACCCATAACACAGAACATAAAAATGGCCATGGTGTGTCAGACCAGTGGTCCATCTTCCAATAGTGGCCAGTGCTAGATGCTTCTGAGAAAATGAACAGAACAGAGCAATTACTGAGGGATCTAGCCCTTGTCATCCAGTCCTAGCTTCTGGCACTCAGAGGTTTAGGGACACCTGGAGCATGGGGCTGTATCCCTGACCATCTTAGCTAATAGCCATCGATGGACCTATCCTCCATGAATGTATCTAAATTCTTTTTTTGGAAAGGACTGGCATATGGTGGAGAGTGACTAATGTATTACCAGGTGTGACGGTGCTGGGCCAGGACTCTGGTCACTTAAATGCCAATTAATTCCCTCCATGATGGACCTGCTGGGGCCTAATTAGTGCATTATAATGGGCTGGGGGTGGATTAATGAGCAAATTGGCCCAGTAACACAGTAAGTAGAAGAAGGCCTAGAAAGGAAGTGCTGGAAAGAGAGAAGCAGGCTAGCAAAGCCAGAACCATGAAGGACTGCTGGATAGAGAGCTTTTTTCCTCTCCTCTCCAGGGAACTGAGCAGAAACTGAAACTGTGAGTAATATGGTGTATGGATCGGTAATTTGGTGGGAAGAGCAAATGTAAATCAACACTAGTGCAGTTTAACAATGGAAGGTGTCTGAGTCTGCATAGACAGAGCAGATGACAGGAGCACCCTGTCGCACCAGGATACTGCCAGAACAGTGTTTTTTTTTTGTTTATCATGGAAAAAAGAAACACAGAAAACAAAGGTCAACTTTCTACAACATTTCATCCAATCTACCCAAACCGAAGGGTCACGCATATCAATTTCACCCCTCAGAGTGCTGTAGTTTCTGTGGAAAAAAGAGTAAGAAAGAAATGTCAGACATTAGAAAAATGTTAGTCACACGGTCCTTTTAAAGACACTCATAGCAAACCTCAGATGTTCTCCCTCTCTTTCCCCACCCCCAACTGCTATGGAAAAAATAAGTAATGCATAAACTACAATACACATTTAAAACTGATACTCTAACGCAAAAGACTATTTTTGTTGGCCATTCTTGCCTCTGTAAAAATGGAAATCCTGATTTAACTTTATATGTGGTGACTCTATTTCCCCACCACCACCACCAATACTGCAGTGCCACAAGAGGTCTAGGAGTAGAGTTAGTGGTGCAAGTTGGGGTCATGTGGTCTAGGGGTTCCTCAGGCAGAGTTCCCCAATAAGAGCTGATTTTAATAATCAAAGTGCCCATGTGCATAATGCGATTTTCTTGAAAATTGGTACTCTGCAACAGGGGCTGTGATATACTTTAGGAGAGTGGGAGGAGAACATCCACTGAGTTGAATGGGTTAGTTCACACCTCTGAGATACTGTGTCAGGGGTATTCCATGGGATAGGACCTCCATGAGAGACTCGTCTGAGAGCATCCCATTGTGCTACTGGGCCACTTCACCCTTCTGTAATCCTCCTGCGTCCCTTTCATGACCACCCCTTCCTCCAAAACCAAGGGAAATTCACTGCCTGGAAGACTTTGCCCTGAAGCTGTCTCTTTGCCCTCTTTGACTGATGCCCCTGACAGACACATTAGCGCTCTATCCTGCCAGGTGATAGGAGCGCTGTGGGGACACAGCACACAGGAATAGCAGGAAACTCTCCGGCTGGGTCCTCCCTAAAGCAAAAGTTATATTTAGGGTGGACTTAAAGAACACCAGTTGGCTACAAGTGGCTTATACTTGACCACTTCATCGGCTGTGCGCAAGCTAACTTAAGGCATGTCTACGGCTATAGTGGCACACCGGTGCCGCTGTAGCATCATAGTGTAGATGCTTCCTACATCGACAGAAGAGGTTTTTCCACTGATGTAGTTAATCTACCTCTCCAAGAGGCAGTAGCTAGGTCGATGGAAAAATCCTTCTGACAACCCCAGTTTAGATCTGGATAGGTCAGGTTGTCCTAACTACAGCACTTGGGGCATGCAGTTTTTCACACCCCTGAGCAACATAACTAGGTCAACCTAAATTTTAAGTGCAACCTAAATTTTCATGGAGATCCTATCCCATGTCTTTACTCTCCCCAGCCCTGAACTGCACTGTCAGGAGTGCTACCAGACAGCTATACATCCCCCACAGCTACAATAGACTATTGCGCTCTTCTACTTGCACAACAGACATAACTCAACACAGAACTGAGGGGTTCCTGATTCTTTTGGATGCAGACACACCTCTCCTCTTATTTCAGAATGAGCTGTGGCAACCTCCTACAATTAATCTTTACCCTAGCCGATACAGCTGTCCCTAACATGGTGAAGGGCATTTGGAGTGGTGTGGAGACAAATTCTTACACCCCCATGACCCCCCCCCCCACTGGGGTTTCCTTGGGAAGGCAGATCAGCACTGCATGTTGCTAACACTGTTACAAGCATCACAAAGCATTTTGGGGAGGGTCAAAAGTGTGATTCCTTTGCAGGCTGCAAGAGGCCAAAGGAGGAAGTGAGCAAAGAATGGGTTAACTCAACACTGCAGCTAGCAAGCTCAGTCCGACAACAAGATGCTGGGCGCAGTTCAGGGTCACGATGCTAGACCGAACGTCTGCAGATGCATTTATCTCTCACCCAGCCACAGCCAGCCATTAGAAAAGAAAAAGTACACTGAACCAGGGCTGCAGAGATGGAAAACACAGGCAAGACTATGAGGAGGGGAGCAAAGCTTCACGTCCCTGGAGCTGGTGTGTTTTTTAAAAAAGCAAAGATGACCACAGAAAGCCGGTTTAGACTGGTACAAAGAACACCAAAAACAAAGGTGGTGGAATAGAACACCCCCAAAGGAACCCAGGACTTAAAACCCTCCTGAGCGCTGGAGCAATTTGGAGATCAACAGCAGACCCTAAACAACCTGTGCGCACAGGACAGAACTCCCATCCACCCTTCCCCCTCTTTTTCTTACTTTACACCCAGGCCTGGTCAGCCTCAGGTAGTGAGTGTATGAGTATGAAAGTGGGTTAGGCTGTGGGGCACTATCGCCTTCTTCCTTCCTCTAAGTAACCTGGGGAACACCCATCACTCTCCACTGTTACTTTATTATTTTATCAATAAAGCTTTAAAACTAAGTTACTGGTGTGCTCTGTCATCTCCTCCCTAAAGATCCTGCAGCCTCAGCCTGATCACCTGATGCCCCAGGCGGATTGGTAACATAAATCTGTCACAAAATGACAGAACACAATTCCATGGAATATATCACTCCCCATAAAATGGTTCATTTACATAATCCTTCTTCATGGCTGTCTTATCATAGGGAGCCCTGCCTGATACAGATCTAAAATATATTCCCAGTGACTCTTGCCAGCTATACTGGGCAGAGTTAAGATTGCAGCATGGTGGGGCTGGTGTGTACCGTAACTCTGTGTTGTTAAAGCTTTTGGAAAGAGAATTAATTATATACAGTGATAGTTAAAGAAGAATAGGAAGAGAGAACATCAGTTTTAGTATTGAAAAACAGATCAGGAGAAGAAACAATGATTTCTTATTATTCTTTTCAAAGGCAAATGGCTTTTGAAAAGTCATGAAAGAGGAACCTTAAGGATATTTTTGACAGCATATAATTAACTGTAAAGGATTTCACAGGGCCATCTCTACAGATTGTAAATGCTCTAGGTAACATTTCTAATGGCTTTTTTGTATTCAAGTGCTGTAGATGAAATAAAATGCAATAGCAGATTATTTAAACTACTTTTCTGTGTCCCCTCTATCTCTGAATAGGTTCCAAGATTTTTGTTTCTTAAACTAAAATTTCTCACACAGCATACTTTGCAAGAGGTTTTTAAACAGTTTTCCTCTTCCTGTTAGGAAAATGACAATGGTGACATCTACTGTTCAAAGAAAAAGAACTGCTTAAGTAAGTGCTAACCTCAAATGACTTCTCCTTTGTACTTAAGTTATTAACAATTGTATGCACTGTAACAATCTGAAAACAAACAGGGCATAGTAATAAACTAAAGGATTTAACTAATGCTGAGATATTTTAGCCCGAGTGAATTTTAGGTGCAAACACATTTATGGAAGGTTATACTCAGCTAATCTAATATGTTACAATAACAAAGATACATTCAAATTGTAAACATTCATTGCAGGTGAACATTTTCTTTCTCTTGGGAGACCTCTAAGGACACTTAAACACTAATTTCCTTCTAGATTTTAGGGTTTTTTTTTTCCCTGATTAGGTTTTAAACTGCTCCTTTCATCCAATTTAGTACAGAAATCTTGCTTCTCATGCCAAGAGACTTGATGACCAGATAGGAAATATGTTTTATTTCCTGAAACAGAAAAGGAAGAAACTGATGCAACTCACCCCACCCAAAAAAAAAGATTGCAAATGAAGATTATAAATGTGTTCATGACTCTGCTGTGGTATCACTGTCATTAATGACATTTAAGTGGAAATTGTGAATCCCTTATTGTGTACGTTTTCTTAACCATCTTATGGTGAGGATAAACTGAAGCAGCAGGCCAAAGAGAACACAAGAAGGGAATGGCAAATAACAGTATTGGTAGAGCTAATGGGTATGTATGCATTGTGGAGGTTAAAGAACATGCCACATTTTAATGCCACCCACAATATTGAGCATATCATTTTACTTATTTTGTCCATTTCATTCCTCAAAGTTTTCTTCCAAATAACAATAACCATAAATCTGCTAGTTTCTCAGTTTTTTTGAGATCATCAAATAGAAGAGTTTGTATGTGGTGAATACATGATTCTGTCCCTCACTGTCCTTTTTATTCTTTGCTTTCTGGGTTTGGGGTGTTTTATTTTATTGTTGGAGGGTAGAAGTGGTGAAAATGGATTGTTCAAATTCTTTGTTTTTTATTGATAGTTAATTGCTTTTTGAGATGCCATTTTGAAGCTATGAGCAATTTATTAACTGGCAGTAACAGTTATTTTCACGAGTATTTCTCAGGAATTGCTGCCAAATTACACATCAAAGAAAGGCAGTTACCATGCTGAGATAGCACCCTGTGAATGGTCTTCTGTGATGGGCAGACTGTTTTTCTCTTCTAATTCAACCCATATCCCTGTGAAAAGTTATGGGCCTGGTTTTCCTCTCATGCACAGCTATGTAAATTGGGAGCAACTTTATTGTATCCAGATATAAAGTGTATTTACTATTTTAAAGAAACAAGAAAGTAAGGACTCAATTGTCGATTTAACCCATGGTCCATGCTGGAGGAAGATGGGAGTGAGCCATGCTAAAGCTCCAGAGGTGATTCTGGCAATTAGAGGCCAGCAAGCCTAACTTTAGTACTGGGAAAATTGGTAGAAACTGTAGTAAAGAACAGCATTCATACACATAGATTAAACATGATTTGTTGGGCAAGAGTCAACAAGGCTTTTGTAAGGGGTACTCACCACTCTATTAGAATTCTCTGAGGGCCTCAACAAGCATGTGGATAAGGGTGATGCAGTCAATATAGTTAAGATCCAAAAGCTCTTAATGAAACTAAGTAGTCATGGGATAATAAGGAAGGTTGTCCTCTCATGGATGAGTAACTGGTTAACAAAGAAACAAAGGGTAGGATAAATGGTCAGTTTTCACAATGGAGAGAGGTAAATCGTGGTGCTGTTCAAAATATTCAGTAATGATCAGGAAAAGGGAGCAAACAGTGAGGTGGCAAAGCTTGCAGATGATACAAAATTACTCAAGATAGTCAAGTCCAAAGCTGACTGTGAAGAGTTGTAGGGAGATCTCACAAAACCAGGTGAGTGGGCACCAAAATGGCAGATGAAATTGAATATTGGGGGGAGAAATAATCCCAAGTACCCATATGTAACGATGGGGTCTAAATTAGCTGTTACTACTCAAGAAAGAGATCTTGGAGTCCTCATGGATAATCCTCTTAAAAACTTCTACACAATGCACAGCAATGATCAAAAAAGCTAACACTATGTTAGGAACTATTAGGAAAAAGAGAGAAAATATCACAATGCCTCTATGTAAATCTATGGGGCTCCTACCCTTGAATACAGTGTCCCATTCTGGTCACCCCATCTCAAAAAAAGGATACAGTGGAACTGGACAACGGTACAGAAGAGGGCAACAAAGATGATCAAGCTTCTATACAAGGAGAGACTACAAAGTTTGGGGCTTTTCAGTTTTAGAGAATAGATGACTGAGGGTGGATATGATAATGGTCTAAAAAATCATGAATTGTGTTGGAAAAAGTGTATGCAGAAATGTTATTTACTCTTTCCTACAATATAAAAACCAGGCATCGCCTGATGAAATTAATAGGCAACAGGCTTAATGCAAACAAGATCAAATACTTCTTCACCCAGTGCACAATTAACCTGTGGAACTCTTTGCCGTGGTATGTTGTAAAGACCAAAACTATAACTGGATGCAAAAAATAATTCTATAAATTCATAGAGGATAGGTCTATCAATGGCTATTAGCCAAGATGGTTAGGGAAGCAACCTCATGCCTGGGGCAAACCTAAACCTCTGATTGCCAGAAGCCAGTAGCAGAAGCCAGAGGTGAATATTTCCACACTTGCCTTGTTCTGTACGCTCCCCCTGAAGTGCTGGTGCTGGCCACTGCTGCAGACAAGATACAGAGCTAGATGGACCATTGGCCTGACCCAGTATGGCCATTCTCATGTTCTTAAGGTGGGAGCCTCAGGAGGAATTCTAGCTGACACAGCACTATTATTAATTTATATGGCAATATAGCTTAGAGGCCCCAACACCATTGTGCCAGCCACTGTACAAACATAATAGAGATGGTCCCTGCCCCAGAGAGCTTACAGTCTATGTGTAAGCGGAGGCGGCAGCAGCTCCACCAGCCTTTGTAAGGGAGCAGTATACCTGACTTATTTTGCTGTTTGCTACAGAAGGGGTGGCAGAGCTTCACCTCAGGCCTCCCCCAACCCTTTTCAGGAGACTGACTCAGTGCTAGCTGGAAGCACCGCCTCTGCTCCACAATGAGATTTGTGCCCAGCCCCTACACAAGGAAAGGAGAAGTATTTATATTATAGTAGCAACCCCAGGCCCCTAACTGGAAATTAAGCCTCATTGTAGGGGGAGGTGTAGACACTGAAAAGACCATTCCAGTCCTGAAGGTCAGACACTCTAAAAACCTAAATAGACAAACTAAGGATGAGGATACGACATACAAGCAAATGAACCTGGTGAAGAATTGGCCCACCTTTGTTAGTTACAGGGATTGGGGTTTGGAGGTGCGGGTTTAATCAGGGGCAGAGAGAGGAAAGAAGGGGAAGAGGAATAGTCGCAGCTTGTCACCCATCTAGTCATGATCAGGCTGGGTTTGTGGGCACCATGGGAGATATGAATCTTAAGGAGGAATTTGAAGGAAGATAAGGTAGTGACTGACTGGATTTTCTGAGGGAGATTTTCCTGTTCATACGGGGCAGTGTGATATATGGCATGGAGTTGCATAGCTTCTGTCCTCTTCTCCCCATTCCCACTTTTGCACCCATGGAGAGCCATCCACAATCTAGCCCTCCAATCACTGTCACAATGATATTGGGATAATGACCTCGTTCCATCTATCATGCATACATGAACTTGTCCATTACTGTCTGAACATCAGTGTATATAGGATCCACTCATCCCCTTTGCTTTTGTGGGTGAAGTGGATCCAGACATGATGGAGCCTGGAAGTGGGGAGTTCTAGCTTTGTGTTTTCATCTGGGCTACCACGGGAGCCTGAAGGAGCTCCTCTGTGGAGATTCACAGATTTGGTGGCTCTGTGGAGTTTTGAGGGCAGGGCCTGTCTACAGCATTCACACTTCCAGTGTCAAGGAACTCCCGTGGATGCCTGAGTTAACAATGCCAGATGTTGCACCTGCAGCTCCCTCAGAGGAAACGTTTTGCTCAGGAATAGGGTGGCTGTCTTCTCCCCACTAAGAGCATGACTCCTGAAGGGAGATAGAAGGAGCGGAGAGACAGCATAGAGAACCCAATCTTCTGTGGGATCTCCAGATTTCATCAGAGTGGAAGGCTGCATGGCCCTGCCCCAGACGCCTCCCTTTTAGGGCATTTCAGAAGGAAGTTTCTTCTTACCTCTACTCCCTTCCCCTGGATAGTTCCATGGGAGGTTGAATTTGGACTTCAAATACCAACAGAGAAGGAGCAAGTCCTTAGTCTGCTCACAATAACATTCACACACAGGAGCAGTTAGGCTGGCACAGGAAGCTGAATAGTCTGGGTACTTATGTGTCCCACAGCAGGAAACAGATGTGCTACCACCAGGAAACAAGATGACAACTAGTGTGATTGTAAAATCATTGCAACAGATAGGGCCTGATCTGAGGGAACCCCTGCTCTTCATATCATAATATTAAAATAAAAGCAATAGTTGAATAAATACAGTACAGGAAGAAAGACAGAGACAGGTGCATTTCTCTCCCCCACCCCATATTTTAACAAATATCACTCAAACTCTCATCACACACCACAGTATCTTAAAAAGGCTGACCAATTGTTATGGGAGAATGACTACACGAGGAAAATATTGGTACAGATCCTGAGTTGCTGTAAATCAGGGTAGCTCCTCTGAATTCAGGACTCCTACAATTTACATAGGCGCTTTCCAATTTCACTGACATTTGGTGAAGAAGCAGATAATTCAAGGCAGTGATATAATCCCACTATAGTTTTTAGTGTGGGGGGTAATGAACATCTTTTAGTACTTAAAGATGCTGTGCAAACCTGCAGGGCATGTGTGAATGCCAAGGTTTTTATGAAAAGGGTGGTTTTACTGCTAACAGACTTTAAAAAAATCCCTGCAGTTTATATTAATAAAACTGGATGTTATTGCATGTCAGAAGTTACTGTGATTTATAAAGTACTTCCTACCCAGTGTGTACTGAAAACACTTGGCTCTCAGTTCCAGTAACTAACAGCAGGTGATAATCGCTTTATCTCAATAGCCAACTTGACCTGGAACCTTCTATCATTTCTGGTGATTTTAGCACTGCATTCAGCTTTCATCTTTGCTTAGGATAGCTTTGACATTTTTTTCCAGTTTGGACCCCCGAAAAAGTAATTCTTACAACAACAAAAAATTGCATTCTTGCATCATCATTGTAGAATATTGCAATGTTTTGTATTGTTTTGCATAAAGGGTTGGTTTGGAGATTCAACCTGTTGTTCTCCTTTCTAGAATTTGACACACACCTTGAGGCAAAATACCAAAAATGTAGCAAAAGAGAAAGGAGGGAAAAGCATAGAAGGAGGGAAGATCAGTCTGAAATAGAAGAGTAGGCTGTGTTCCATGGGCCAGAACTAGTGCACTCGCTCTAACCGTGCTTCACATCCAAACAGGTCATAGTGCTAAGAAAGAGTGTTGATGAAAAAGAAAAGAATATGATTGGCTGGGAGTACTGAGCCTCATTCTAGGACACCTTTCACATTCTGAACAAGGTCATGTTTTTAGATGGTCGTATACATTGGGTCAGGTCTCCACTATACTGTGGCACCTTTGTGCCAATCTCTTTGGTCAAATAGGCTGTGTGCCCAATGGATCTCGTCAACCAAGGATTCCCCCAATGTGGAAGAGATTGCAGGTGCAATAGGGCTGCTGGAGTTGCTCTTATGTCACCACTATCCCCCTGGCCCTGGCTGTAGAAGTGTGGCTGGAGTTGCTACATCACAGCAAACCCTAGCTGCTGGTATGGCCTCTTGGTGCCATGGGCAGCAGGCATAACTTGTGGTAGCCCTAAATGCAAAAGTAGAGGGCTATTGCTCTGGGCTTCACCAGCTGAGCAGGAAGGCAGACAGGATCTGGATAGCGATCACTGGGTAACAAGAGGAACCCACATCATCCCAGGAAACAAACATCAGAAATATCCGTGCTATTAGGATGCGTCAAGGCAATCCTTCACATCATTCACATTGCTCTTGCTCTGGCTAGCTGCAGGAGAAGTGTTGCCAAAAAGGAACGTACACCAGATAAGGGGCCACTGCAGCATTCTTTGTCTGAAACAGGGTACACGTCCGATAAAATGGGAAACACGCTTCAGGAAACACCGATTACCTGCATATATCACGCTGAACCTGGGCACACAGGCACCCACCGTATGGTAAATTCTAGACTGTTTTGCATGTGGAACATTAATGAGGGGAGAGTGTCCTTCATATCCTATCCTTCCCTTATTTACTGACACTTCCAGAGAACAACAACTTGGGTGCTACTTGCAGACAATGCTACTCAGCATTCCCCTGCCTGCCAGAAATCATTCTACACCATGTTCAATGAGTCACCAGCCAAATTTACACTCAGGTTGTGTCATAAATATAAAGGGAAGGGTAAACCCCTTTAAAATCCCTCCTGGCCAGAGGAAAACTCCTCTCACCTTTAAAGGGTTAAGAAGCTAAAGGTAACCTCGCTGGCACCTGACCAAAATGACCAATGAGGAGACAAGATACTTTCAAAAGCTGGGAGGAGGGAGAGAAACAAAGGGTCTCTGTCTGTCTATATGCTGCTTTTGTCGGGGATAGACCAGGAATGGAGTCTTAGAACTTTTAGTAAGTAATCTAGCTAGGTATGTGTTAGATTATGATTTCTTTAAATGGCTGAGAAAAGAATTGTGCTGAATAGAATAACTATTTCTGTCTGTGTATCTTTTTTGTAACTTAAGGTTTTGCCTAGAGGGATTTTCTATGTTTTGAATCTAATTACCCTGTAAGGTATCTACCATCCTGATTTTACAGAGGGGATTTCTTTACTTCTATTTACTCCTATTTCTATTAAAAGTCTTCTTGTAAGAAAACTGAATGCTTTTTCATCATTCTCAGATCTAAGGGTTTGGGTCTGTGGTCACCTATGCAAATTGGTGAGGTTTTTTATCCAACATTTCCCAGGAAAGGGGGGGTGCAAGTGTTGGGAGGATTGTTCATTGTTCTTAAGATCCAAGGGTCTGGGCCTGTAGTCACCTAGGCAAATTGGTGAGGCTTTTTACCAAACCTTGTCCAGGAAGTGGGGTGCAAGGTTTTGGGAAGTATTTGGGGGGAAAGACGTTTCCAAACAGCTCTTCCCCAGTAACCAGTATTTGTTTGGTGGTGGTAGCGGCCAATCCAAGGACAAAGGGTGGAATATTTTGTACCTTGGGGAAGTTTTGACCTAAGCTGGTAAAGATAAGCTTAGGAGGTTTTTCATGCAGGTCCCCACATCTGTACCCTAGCGTTCAGAGTGGGGGAGGAACCTTGACAGGTTGTTTAAAAGGATTGTGCCCACATCACAGCGGAAATAAAGGAGGGTATGAAGGAAGCCATGGTCAGGCAAGGAGGACTGATGGTCTGAAAGATAAAAAGGTGTAACAAGATCCAATGCCTGGAAGTTGAAGCTAAACAAATTCAGACTAGAAATAAGGAGTACAATTTTTAACAGGGAGGGGGATTAATCATTGAAAAGATTTAGCAGGAATCATGATGGATTCTCCATCACAGGCAACTTTTAAGATTGGAATTTTTTAAAGATATGCTCTTGTTCAAATGGAATTATTTTTGTGGAGAGCCTATGCCCTGTATATGGAGGAGACCAGACTAGATTATCACAATTGTCCCTTCTGGCCTTTTGCATCTATGACTCTCCTGGCCACACGGATGTACCAGAAATTTGCTTATTTCAGCAGCAAGAACAGGTGATGCAGCCCCAATGCAGAAACCCAGAACTCAGACCCCTCTGTCTTCTCCTGACTTGTTTTGGCTGGCCGGTTGCATACACTGCAGCTCCTCCTTAGCCTTCCCTCCTTCCTCTTCCCCCCCGCCAACACTTCTCTGTTCTCTCACTGAATCTGGCTGTCTCTTTACACTGTCTCTATTTGGGGACTCTTTTAGACATACAGAGATTGTGTGTTATGCAGAGCAAGTATAGAGTGCCTGGCCTGAGGGGCTTAATTTGTGCCGGCAGATGTAATCCTACTCCTGACATGGCTAAATCAGAAGCACCTCGGTGACCCCATGGTTCTTGAGCATTATTGAAATAGCTGACTGAGCTAGTAGCTCCTTAAACATGGCCCAAATTGCCACAGAGCATTTGGGGAACTTAGGCACAACTAACAAGCTGAGCACCAGCTGGAATGCTCGACAGGCCCACCCAAGCACTTGAAGATACTGGTTCTAATCCTTCTGTGGCTAACTTTCCACTTTGGTAATGGGAGGCTAGATATTTACCAGCCTCACAGGCATGTGACCAGGATGGTGATAGTGACTGTGAAATGCTCAGGGATATTAGAGAGGCTGTTACAAATAGACAGCTCCATAATAATGGGGGATTTGAACTATCCCCATATTGACACCGTACATGTCACCTCAGGATGGGATGCAGAGATAACGTTTCTTGATACCTTAAATGACTGCTTCTTGGAACAGCCAGTCCTGGAACCCACAAGGAAAGAGGCAATTCTTGATTTAGTCCTAAGTGGAGCACAGGATCTGGTTCAAGAGGTGAATATAGCTGAACTGTTTGGTAATAGTGACCATAACATAATTAAAGTTAACAGCTGATGGTGTGGGGGGAGTGGCAGACACCAAAGCAGCCCACCACAGTAGCATTTCATTTCACTAAGGGGAGCGACTCAAAAATGAGGGACCAAGTATCGGAGGGGTAGCCATGTTAGTCTGGATCTGTAAAAGCAGCAAAAAGTCCTTGGCACCTTGTAGATTAACAGACGTATTGGAGCATATAGCTTTCGTGGGTAAAAACCAACTTCGTTGGATGCATATGGCATCTGATGAAGTGGGTATTCACCCACGAAAGCTTATGCTCCAATACGTCTGTTAGTCTGTAAGGTGCGACAGGACTCTTTGCCAAAAATGAGGGAGTTAGTTAAACAGAAATTAAAAGGTACAGTGCCAAAAGAGAAATCCCTGCAAGCTGCATGGAAACTTTTAAAGACACCATAATAGAGGCTCAAACTAAAAGTATGCCCCAAATTTAAAAAGTGCCACGGTGGCTAAACAACAAAGTAAAAGAAGCGGGCAGAGGCAAAAAAGCATCCTTCAAAAAGTGGAAGTTAAATCTTATTGAGGAAAATAGAAAGGAGCATAAACACTGGCAAGTGAAGTGTAAAAATATCATTAGGAAGGCCAAAAAAAGAATTTGAAAACAGCTGGCCAAAGACTCAAAGTAACAGCAAAAAAATTTTTTAAGTACGTCAGAAGCAGGAAGCCTGCTAAACAACCAGCAGGGCCATTGGACGATTGAGATGCTAAAGGAGCATTCAAGGAAGAATAAGGCCATTTAGGGGAAACTAAATGAATTCTTTGCATCCGTCTTCATGGCTGAGGATGTGATGGAGATTTCCAAAACAGACCCATTCTTTTTAGGTGACAAATCTGAGGAAATGTCCCAGATTGAGATGTCATTAGAGGAGGTTTTGGAACAAATTAATAACTTAAAAAGTACTAAGTCACCAGGACTAGATGGTATTCACACAAGAGTTCTGAAGGAACTGAAATGAGAAATTGCAGAACTACTAACTGTGGTATGTAACCCATCATTTAAATCAGCTTCTGTACCAGATGACTGGAGGATGGCTAATGGGATGCCAATTTTTAAAAAAGATTCCAGTGTCGATCCCAGCAATTACAGGTCAGTAAGCCTAACTTCAGTACCCTGCAAATTAGTTGAAACTATATTAAAGAACAGAATGATCAGACACATAGATGAACACGATTTGTTGGGGAAGAATCAATATGGTTTTTGTAGAGGGAAATCATACCTCACCAATCTACTAGAATTCTTTGACGGGGTCAACAAGCATGTGGACAAGGATGATCCAGTGGATATTGCGTTCTTAGATTTTCAGAAAGCCTTTGACAAAGTCCCTCACCAAAAGCTCTTAAGCAAAGCAAACCATCATGGGATAAGAGGGAAGGCCCTCTCATGCATCAGTAACTCATTAAAAGATAGGAAACAAGGGGTAGGAATAAATGCTCAGTTTTCAAAATGGAGAGAGGTAAATAGCGGTGTCCCCTAGAGGTCTGTACTGGAACCCGTCACTGGTCCCTCTAAGCTATGTGCGTGTGCGCGTGCGCACAGATCCTAAACCCTGCGCACACAGCAAAACACCACACACACAAAAATTTGCACAGAAACACAACAATTTGCACAGAAGAAATTTTTTTGCGCACACGGCCTGTCAAAAATTAGAGGGAACACTGGAACCAATACTGTTCAACATATTCATAAATGATCTAGAAAAGCGGGTAAACAGTGAGGTGGCAAAATTTTCAGATGACACAAAACTACGCAAGCTAGTTAACTCCTAAGCAGATTGTGAGGAGCTACAAAGGGATCTCACAAAACTGGGTGACTGGGCAATAAAATGGCAGATGAAATTCAGTGTTGATAAATGCAAAGTAATGCACATTGAAAAACATAATCCCAACTATACATATAAAATGATGGGGTCTAAATTAGCTGTTCCCACTCAAGAAAGAGATTTTGGAGTCATTGTGGATAGTTCTCTGAAAACATCTGCTCAGTGTGCAGTGGCAGTCAGAAAAGCTAACTATGTTAGGAATCATTAAGAAAGGGATAGATAATAAGAGAGAAAATATCGTATTGCCTCTATATAAATCCATGATATGGCCACATCTTGAATACTGCATGCATATGTAGTCACCCCATCTCAAAAAAGATATATTGGACTTGGCAAAGGTTCAGAAAAGGGCAACAAAAATGATTACAGGGAGGGAACAGCTTCCATATGAGGAGATTAATAAGACTAGGATTTTTCATCTTGGAAAAGAGACGACAAAGTGGGGATATGATACAGGTCTATAAAATCATGACTGGTGTGGAGAAAGTAAATAAGGAAGTGTCATTTATTCCTCATAACACAAAAACTTGGAGTCACCTAATGAAATTAGTAGGCAACAGGTTTAAAACAAAAGGAAGTAGTTCTTCACACAACACACAGTCAACCTGTGGAACTCTTTGCCAGAGGATGTTGTGAAGGCCAGGACTATAACGGGATTCAAAAAAGAACTTGATATGTTCATGGAGGATAGGTCCATCACTGGCTATTAGCCAAGATGGGCAGGGATGCAAAACCATGCTCTGAAGTGTCCCTAGCCTTTGTTTGCTAGAAGCTGGGAATGGGTGACAAGGTGTGGATCACTTGATGATTACCTGTTCTATTCATTCCCTCTAAAGCACCTGGCATGGGCCACGGTTGGAAGACAGGATACTGAGCTAGATGGAGCATTGGTCTGACCAGTATGGCTGTTCTTATGTGATAGTACCAAATTAACAAATGCTTGTAAAGTGTTTGAGATCCCTGGATGAAGGAGCAATCCATGTAGAAAGTATAGAGGTGTAAGATACAGTTACACTATATATTAGTCATACTGTACAATGCTATATCCCAGCTGGCATTATTCACATTGGAAATAGGTCAGAAGTCAGCACAGAGGGTAAAATACTGTATTCTAGGGCCTAAAATACCCAGGAAAATTTGGCCCAGATCTTCAAAAGTATTGAGGCGCCTATCTCCCATTGAAATCAATGGGAATTAGGTTCAGACGGCAGTTAGGTGCCTGCATATCTTTTGAGGATCTGAGCCATTTGTATCTTCATCCATTGCGAATGTGAGATAGCAAAGCTGGGTAGCTCAGGGCTAGAGTAGAATTATGGAAAACACTATTCTTCAGAACTTCTGTAGCAACCACAGGAGCCAAATACAGAGTAATTTAAAGCAAGCCTTCCTCTAAAACATGAACGAGGAGTGACCACAGATGCTTATTGGAGATGTAATTGTCCTTGTCAGCAAAGCTCGTTATCCATATAGAAACATATGTGCTGCTTTTCAGCATAAAAGTGCATTTTTCAAGAGACAGTTTGAAATCTGAATCCCTTTAGTGTCAAATTAGAGAAGGCTGGCCTAGTTTTTAACTACACTAGTCAGTTACTGCATATCTATTGTATTGTGCGGAGCAATGAGGATCACACTACTTTCCAAAGCAAAGGAGACAACGTTGTGAAATTCAGTATGCAACCGTGATCCCGATAGAAATGTCAGCACTTGACATGACTTAATGCGTTCTTAGTGTGGCAAATAGGAGTCCTTACAGTGATTTCAACGGGCTTTTTTGATCAGGCCCCTAGAAAAGGATGTAATTGTGGAATAACTAAATGACAACTTTGTAGCATCTCAGCAAATGTTGCCTTTTTAATAGTTTCCTCTGTATTATTAATGTAAAGGCTCACATATATAAAAATAAGCAGCCTGGTTCTCTGTTGTCCTTCACCTTTAGTCATTTACAAGAGCAGAAGCAGGTTATGACGCTACCAGCTCGCTACATTCATTCTTCACTGGTATAAGTAGCTGTACAAGACCCAAGAGGAAGAAATGATTTCCTCTGTGCATTCTGGCATGGTGTGTCAGGAAAACAGGGAGTAGTCAGCTATTTCCCTAATGACATTCGCCAAATAAATGAATTTCCACCCACACTTGATGTGAAGCATAACCTTTTACTTAGTGATGATAGAGACCGATGTGCTTCAAAGAATGGATGTGTTTAATGTTGGGAGTGGGCATAAAAAGAAGAGCCTTTGAAGTATGAATAGAAAGATAATGGGTTGGGCATGGAATGAGAAGGGGGAGTATCCTGACAAGCAGAACAGGTTGGGTGAAAAGAGGGAGGGTGAAATTTTTTTAAAGCTATACTTTCAACGTTAACTCAGTACCTGCTCATGTCTCTCCTTGCTGCCTGTTCAGATTTTAAAATATTCATTTATCAGATTTCTAATTAATGGATGTGTACTCTAGTTAGTTAAGTGAGTAGATGTGGGTGGGTGGGTGTGATTTATGCCATAGTGGAGTTGCTAGGAAAGTTATTAATTGGGCAAGGTGATTGTCAGGATCCAATGATACCCTCCCCACTCTCATGAGCAGAGGTCAACTGAATCAAGTTGGGTCAGGAACCAGCGAGTAATTCCACCTCAAAAGCATATTCCTCCTTTCTGCCCCAGCCCAACTCTCCTGCAGTCCCTCTGTGCTTATAAAGGCAACAAGACCGGCAGGGGCCAGCAGCTCTCCAAGGCATTGTCCCCGTCCTGTACCCTGTGGAAAATTCCAGGCCAAGTTAACAATAACCCTGTGTCAGTATTACCTTACATAACCTCCGCAGCACTGAAGGTGCTTGGAAGCAATGGTTGACATGGGATAGAGTGAGATATGCAGGAGAGCTTGGAGTCAGTATGGAAGAGCATTGCCTCACCGTAGCTAATCCAGCTCTGTGGCAACATCCCTGACATTCAGGGGTTTATATCCCCCACAACACAGACTGAAGACGAAACTCCACAAGTACAAACTTTTGGGGCTTCTTTTTTTCCTAGAGCTGAAGAGTGTGCCTAAGGGAGACTGGAACTTAAATGAGGGCCAAGCACTCCCTTCTGTTAGCTTTTCCCTGCAAATGGGATGGGAGACTTTGCGGGCATTTACTCAGTTTCATTAAGCCTCTTCTGTTGAGGTGAACAGAGGCAGAAGGAACAGACACGGAGGGACTCTGTGCAGAGAGCCTGCCACTTAGCCCACAGTGGCACATGACTGACAGGAACTGTGTTCCCTTGGACTCCCCCAGTGTCCTCTTCCCTCAGTCCATCCTCAAGGGGAGCAGGTAAATGAATGTTGACAGTGACAGCATTAATTCACTCACTGCTTTCCCAGGGGGTAGGTGGGAAATGGGGAACGGCTACTGCAGGTACTAACCAACCCTGCCTGCTGTCTCTCCACCTCTTCCTTTTATCTTTGATCAAGAATGTGGAAGCTCAGGAAGGATTTAATAATGTAAAATACATTTTAAGGTTTTTAGGTGTACACACCCAAAAGCCTCAGAGCACTTTAACAAACGCAGCATTTCCAACTCTCACAACTTCTGCTGTTTGGTGGTTTCTGTAATTACATGACTCCAGGAGCTGAGGTTTTATGAAGAATCTCAGCTTTCATTTAAAAAAAAAAAGTTTTGGAGGAAAGCTCAAAAACCTAACCTTAAGAAAGATAACCCAAATTGTAATTTGTGTGTGTGTGTGTTAAATCTCCATGATTTTTATGCTAATCTAATGCAGTGTGAATACTTGGGTTCAGGCACACTGGAAACAACAGAATTATATGGTTAAAGTCTTTAAACCTGCCCACCCTCCCCAGAATACCCCCAAAAGAAACTGATCCTACAGTTGGCTTGTATGCGGATTGTTACACACTTGAGGACCCTACACAGCTCTCCTTGCACCCTCTGCAAGTAAGGTTGACAAAGCTTCAGAGTAAGCAACACACAGGGCCCCATCTGCAGTTCTTACTCAGACAAGACTCCCTTTCAGAATCAATGGAAGTTTTGCTTCAGTGGAATCGGATCGTCAGTTAAAATCGTCTCTCAGAACTCCAGTGTCAGCTGCCCGATCTATTGTTTTCTAATATGAAAAACAGGAGAGTGTGTGTGGTATTGAACACTACCTTGTTACCAACCAGATCAATACTGCATATCAAAAGTGCCTAATGAATCTGGCCCACTTTTACCATATATGAAAGAAAATACTCTTAGAAATCCCTGAGTCATTATTCAGTGGGCAGCTTAGATCTTGTTCAGTGTGAACTTCATGCATGGTGCTATTCTAGTCTACACAGGTTTTTATGCCACGCTCATCACCAGAGCATCTGAGCATCAGTGCTTGTTTCCTTCATGTATATTTTTATCCGCTCTCTTACCCAGAATTGCAGTACTGCCCAACACAAGTATTCACAAGTCAGGTCCCCCCAAAATCACAACATTTTAAACAATACGTTTTGGGGTTATTTTTCTTCTGGTGTTCAAACCCTTAAGGGTCACAATTTCAAGCTTTTCCATCCACTATGAGGGCAAAAACTTACTTTCCCTCCTGCACGCTCAAATAATAGCTGAGATTCATAACTCCAGGGCTAGGGTTTGAAGAAAAGCCCTAAATGTCAGAAGACTAGTACTAAAATCACAAGAGCTGGCAACACTGTAACACATACAAGAATAAATATAAAACCAAGACCAAAAAAGAGAGCAATAAACAACTATTCTATTTTCACTGGTTGTGGGTAGCCATGTCTCAGTCTTTATAAGTCTGACCACTCAAGCTGTTGACCTGTAGCCAAATTCACTCCATGGAAGTCTAGAATGAATCTGGACCGACTGAAATCAATAGGAACTTTACTATAAACTTCAATGAGAGCAGAGCCAGGCCTGTGGGAGTCCAGTATTGGTGACTCCAAGCCAATCTGTGTTTTTTTGCTTGTGGGAAGTCCTTCCTGTCTCCTCTGGCTAGCAGAACTGATGTAGGGTCTCACGGATAGCAGACTTTTCAAACTTACTACACTGGCATGACTACACTAATAGCTTTGTAAGGTCCCTATCCTGAACTGAGAACAGTGCAGAGTGGACTCCTGCAAAGCCTCATAAAAGCCAGTGCAGAGGGACAGGAACAAGTTGCAGGCTTGAAGCCTCAGAGGAGGAACTGATCAAGAAGATACCCTAGATAGGGGAAAGAATCAGGCTTTACTGCTCCTTAGAATACTCCATGTTCTCCCCCAACCTTCCACACCCTGAGCATTGAAAGAGGCACCAGAGTTAAAACAGTGGTAAGACACCCAACCAAATAGATATACAGAGTGAATGCAGAAATCCCAGGTTCAATTTGCCCACTGATTTGGTCTGGGTGCTTGCTCCTACCTGCAGTTTAGACAAACAAATCAAACTAAATACATATTTGATTAACGTGGGGATGTGGGAGAGAAAGAAAACACACACATCTTGGGCCTGCTGCGGATTGCTCTGTGGGATGAATGGCTTTGCCACCCACATGAGTGATTAATAACATTTTGATTTTTCCTGGTATTATGTTTTTCTAAGGCTCAAAAAAGGGAATGGAACTTTTTTTTAAAAAAACCAATACAGCCCTTCAAACCTCCTTTGTGCATCATATTGAAACCAAAAAAAGGCACAAGACTACTTTTAAAAGGAAATCCTCCGCAGGTCACCTTTACTGGACTTAGACCATGGATTCCAACTACTGTAGCACTGTCAGCCCCAAACATTCAAAAATCATGAGTCAGGCCCCTAGAATTGTGAGATTGTCTTAAAAATCACGAGATTGAGAGAGAGAAGGGTACTCTTCCCTCCCCCCCCCCCACTTTCTGATTTTTGAGCCTTTATGATACACATGGATCACATTGTCAGGTTTTTCTGTAAACATGAGTACGAGAAATTTACATTTTTAAACAAATGAAAGCTGAGATTCTCACATAACCTCTTGCCTCCATGAGCTAAAGTGTTAAGAAAAAAAAATTGTGAGATTTTCTGTTAAAAAAAAATCACGAGAGTTGGCAACAGTGTAAAGTTATCATGGTAACTGCTTTCCGTTACAAATCCAGCTGGTCTTGCATAGTAGCAGCCTGTGATACTTTGCCCCTCTCATCACCCAGTGTGCTGTCAGTGGGTAATATTTTATCATTTGGTTAGTTTGCAAGATCCTAGAGGGCAGGACTTACATCCTTAATATTCAGTAAAGCGCACTGTTGATGCAGTAAATAATGTGCCAGAAATAACAACAACCAAGAGCCTATTGCCCATAAAGGAAGAAGTATTTCTGTTCTAAACCTCCTGTATCAGCATTAATATTGTGGAAGCAGCATGGTCTGGATGATAAAGCACTGGGCAGATCTGGGAGATATCTGGGTTCTATTCCCACCTTTGCTACTAAACTGCTATCTGACCTTGCACAAGTCACTTTACTTCTGTTTCCCTTCCAACAGTCTATCTGTCTTGCCTATTTAGACTGTAAACTCTTCAGAACAGGGACTATCTCCTGCCATGAGTCTGTAGAGTACTTTCCACAGTGGGGCCAAAATCTCAGCTGGGACCTCTAGATGCTACTGTAATAATAATAATTATTATTATTATAATTTTGTACTAGGAGGATTCTATTCGCAATATTGGATTAGTCATTGCCTCGATCATTTTCACAAATATGCAGTTTGTCCAACCTGCCCAGATTTCAGTAGTAGGGCATTCACCTTCCCCCACAGCTGGATGACATTCCAGTCCAATTATAGTCCAGGTAGAAAGTCACACGGATCCTAAACAAAGTCATAAATCTTCTGAAATCCCACGCTTGGTTGATCACCTATGTGGAAAGTTAGCTCAGAGCACTTGGAATATTTGGCGTGCCCACTGAGCATTGAAGGTCTCTGTGATAAAGAGAAGATTTATCAGGATGACAACAAATAAATTTGGTTTGCTGGCCAGACATTCGTAGCTCAGGGCTGTACATAGTCAGTGGCTATCAACCTTATTAGTGATATTATGGTAGAGCTGGAGGACACCAGTTGAAATCAGTGCCCCATTGTGCTAGGTATGGTACCTTACATATACTAAGAGAGTTTCTGCTAACAGACGAGGGATAAAGTGTGGGAGGAGAAACAGAGGAGAAGTTGGTTGCCCAGCGTCATGCAATGGCTCAGGAGCAGAGCTGGGAATAGAATCCAGATCTCCTGATTTTTAGGCCAGTGACCTATTCACTGGATCACACTACCTCTCAACGCTATGTTCCACTTAAGCCCTGAGTCAAACATTATATTAGGCCAGTAAAAATTGTGATGGAGATGACTTCAAATTTTATCCAACCTACTTTATCTCTTATTGATTCTTAATAATAATAATTGTAGGGTTGGAAGAGACCTCAAGAGGTGATCAAATCCAGCCCTGCACTGAGGCAGGACCAAATAAACCTAGACCATCCCTGGCAGGGGTTTGTCCAATCTGTTCTTAAAAACCTCCAATGGAGTGGGGGGGGGTTCCACAACCTCCTTTGGAAACCAATTCCAGAGCTTAAATACCCTTATAGTTAGAAAGTTTTAATCTCCCTTGCTGCAGATTAAGCCCATTACTTCTTGTCCTACCTACAGTGGTCATGGAGAACAATTGATCATGGTCCTCTTTATAAAAGCCCTTAACATTTTGGAAGACTGTTATCAGGTTACCCCCCCTTAGTCGTCTTCTCTCAAGTTTTTTTAACCTTTCCTCATAGGTCAGGTTATCTAAACATTTGATCATTTTTGTTGCTCTCCTCTGGGCTCTCTTCAATTTGTCCACATTTTTCCTAAGGTATGGTGGCCAATTTTGGATACAGTACTCCAGCAGAGGCCTCACCCCTGCCAAATAGACAATTACCTCTTGTTTCTTTCTTACAACACTTCTGTTAATACACCCCAAAAGATATTAGCCTCTTTTGCAACTGCATCACATTCTTGCTGAAGTCTGGACTGAGTTACTCCAGCAATGAAACACTGTCATTTGGCAATAATGTCATGTTGCTTTTGCAGAGGAGGTACATCTCCTGCCAGAGGGGCAAGATGAGGCTGGTTGTTTTCAGACACACTTATTTAGCATCTATAACGTGGGGAAATTGGCTCATTGACATGAAAGTGATGATACAGCTAGATTAACAGACATGGGCACAAACCATGAGATCGCTTCTTTGCTTATAGGTTTTTAGGTTGGGGGCAGGACTCCTGGTTGGGAATATTCAACCATCAGAGGAAAGCATTATAATAAACCTCCACCCTCTTTCACTCTGGGCCAAGCTCAAGACCATCTCATTACAAACATTTGCTGGACAGCCTGATTTGCTATCAAATGGATACTACGGACATGCAAATACATTCTGAGACCTATTCGTACCCTGGTGATAATTTCTGCTGAAGAAAGTCTTTACAGGGAAAAATCAAAGTTACTAGTATCTGTTCCTTTCCCACAACCCCCACCCCCACCCCCCACTACTCTTGCTAAGCTATTGTGAAAATTTAAATTTAGTAAGAGATAAACCTCAAAGGTTATCAATTTTGGATGTGCTAAGAAAGAGAGAGATTGTTCCTTCTTCCCGCCCCATCCCCCTGGCAAGAGTACAGCACAGAAATGGCATCGTTCTGTGATTCAACTCAGACAACGTGATTTAACTCAGACACCTCCAGGGCAGGGATCACAAAATGCGTAACACAATATGTTCATAACAACTTAACTAGATGCTAAATATTATGAGACACAGCCAGCCTTGCCTTGAGTAAAATCACATAGAAAGGGAGGATTGCCTCAGAACATGCAGGGCTTCTCTTGCCTGGAAGTGGTGTTACATTCTTCCCTCTGTGAGGCCAGGCTGGAGTTGAGAGGGAACTGGCAGGGCTTGTAGCCTGTCAAACATGTGGATGCAGAGGATGTGGTGGAAGAAGCAGATCCCAAACCACACAGACCTTGGGCCACCTGTCCACAGCGGGCACCATAGCTGGCTCACTTGCTTTGATGTTACTAGGAGGGCTTGTGTACTTCTTGGATGACATTCTGAGGCCGTGTCATGGAAGTCTAATGCTGCCTTTGGCAATATTATAAACTGGCTTTTCCAGTGTAACGTGTGTGCTGCTGGGGGAGTTTGGGAATGGAGCACTGCTCTGCGTGGCTGAGCCTTCCCAGTTAGAACCTGGGCATGACCCAGGGATCTCCTACCTGGGCAGCTGACTGCAGTGTCAGTCTTGCAGGGTGGTTAATCTGCTTTCACCCACACAAGGCGTCTTCAGACTCATTTTGTAGGAAGTTACTGGAGAAGTCTTTCCACTCCATTATAAACCTGAGAGGATAATATGATCCTGTGGGTCTGCTAGGTTCTTCTGGGCATATCCTATCTAATCAATTCCCTGCCATTGCTGGGGCCTCAGGTATTGGTGGTGATACATCAATCTCTCCTGTTCTCTGCCTTGGCGCATGACCATTTAGTCTCCCAAGGAATTAAATGCTTTAGCGTAACTGAAGTTAATGGGGTCAATATAACTGGATGAAATTAATGCCCTATGTTATACAAGAAGGTAGACTAGATGTTCTAATGGTCCCTTCTGATCTTAAACTCTATGAATCTATGAAAGTACACGTGGCCCTCTGTGTGTTCGCATATCTTATGTAAACAGTAGAATTAGTGTAGATTTTCTACTGTTGAACTCATATTCTAAGAGGGGTAGAGAGTGAACTGTGGGGCCAGTAAAATCCTGAACCTTATTCGCCTTTCATTAAGTGCCTGATCTGCAGTGATGAAGTAAATGGAGGTTTTATGACTGACCTAACATAAAAACACCACAAAGGAATAGTGCTGCACTCAAAATGAAACAGTTAAATTAGGAAAATTGAAATTGCTCCATTCAAAATAAATGTCAAATCTATTTGGCTTTTTTCCCTGCTAAGTAATGCAATGTAACTCCCGAGTTACACATTCCTAATGGCCAAAAGGTGGTACTGGCCATAGTTTGCCAGTAATGTCAGATAGAACTAGTCAAAACTTTTTGAACTTTAATTTTTAGATTGAAATTTTCATTAGAGACTGGTATTTCAGCACTGTGACCTACCAGGGTACAGTCCAGACTAATGAGCAGCTGTGTTACCCCCTGCCTGCAACTTTGGGTGCCTTACAATGCCTTGCTGAAGTAACTCCCACCTGAGCTGCTCACAAACAGCCTTCCAGCAGGCAAGCCACATCCTGAGTGTCTCTGTGTAACTGTAGCCTGCCCACCATTCTTGGATTACACTCTGGCTCTCGCCAGCCTTGGTTATACTGCAGGGTGACTCCAACACATCCCAGTCTTAGATTTTTCCCCCCAGACATGAATGTCCTATACTGCCCAGCCCTCTCCTGGACAATACAAGTTGTATTAAGTCTTATTTCTTTAAAAGAATAGTATGAACACAGCTTGTTACCACACATGGAGTTTCCCAGATGCTTCAATTCAAACACACTGGATTAGATAAAATCTCCCTCTTTGTAGTTAATAAACTTGTTTGATGGTTTTAAGTGAGTACCAGTAATGAGACAGAAAAGTCAGAAATGAATTCAAGAAACATAAAGATAAGACATTTACTAACACCTCGCTTAACAAACTATATCAGATTCAGGCAACATTTTTCACCACATGCTTTTAGCAGTCTTACTGACCAAACCCTGTAGGTCAGGACCCCTTCTCCCAAAATCCAACAAATCTTTTCTTTGTCATTTCGGGTGCCGTGAATGTGATGGGAAGGGAGAGAGGGAGGGAAGGGTCTCTTAGGGTGTTTGTCCCTCCTTTTCATAGTTTGTCCCCTTCTTGAAAAACATTTCTAGCTGAGATTCAGGAGATAAAGAGTCTATGTGGAAAGATGTTCCCTGCTGCTTTTTATCACCTGTTTGAGCTTCCTTTGTTTCCCATCCTGCTTGATGACTCTGTTTACTGCTTAAATGCAAATTAAGCAGAGCACACATTTCTTTATTCAGGGTCGACCTGTTTGCCAAGTGCTGTTTGGGCAGGGCTGTGGGGTTTGGAACATGTGTTAATAACATCATACAGGGAAATCTTATAACTTCACTTACAGTGTTGCCACACACATTTTATCAGGAAAAACAATGTTCAGCCAACTATGAGTTTTCAAATGATACTTTGCAAGGCATATTTTGTTCAGATATTATTATAATAGTGTGTAGGGTGTGAATACAGGTGTATATTCTGTCACAAGCACATACACCATCTTCCCTCCCCCCTGAAATAGGTTGATAAGCTTTTTTTTTCATGGTTTTTGACAAGCTGGTTGAAATTTTTTAGGTTTTGAAAAATGTCTATGAAATTCAATTTTGGTTAGTGATTTTTGAAATTGAAAAAGGTTTTTAAAAAAAGAGCAGATGTTATTACTCTCTCGATGAGAGTAGCTAGCAATGTTCAGAAGTGCATCTTAAAGTCAGTTTATCTAATTACTTGAAAATGACGGGTTTGGAAATGTAGTAGCAGTTGCAATGGCGACCAGACGCGTGTGTGTGTGTGTGTGTGTGTGTGTGTAGTTAGTTTTAGTTATATAAAATACAGATAATACAAGAAGTCAAAATACATGGGGCTACTTTACAGTGGTCCTGGAAGACAATGGATTGCCTTATAAATGTTACAACATGGTTCACATGAAAACTGATGGTAAGGGCTATTGTTGGCAGTCTTTGCAGAAAAGTCAATGATCCTCAATTCAGCAAAGTACTTTAGCAGGTGCTTAACGTAAAGTACATGAGTAGTCTCATTGGAGTCAAAGGGACTGACTATTCATGAGCGTGAAGGTACTTAATTGTATGTGTAGCTTGCTGCTTAGGGGATTTAATGAGCAAGAAAACTGAATTACCTTCTTGTCCTTAAAAGGAGCCACAAAAGGTTAGCTTTAAGAAATCACCTGTACTAGAAAAATATGGTTTGTAATATTACACACAAGAAATCCCAGCTTTCAACTGTTAGAACATATCTTACCCTGAGAAGCTCAATGGAGATCAGACCTTAAAACTGCTACAGCTCCAGGACTGAATATAACAAATATAATTATTAGTCCCTGCTCTTGCCTGATCCCAGGTGCCACCTGTGAAAGAAGGGAAAGGTAATGTTGGGTTTTTGTTTGTTTTTGTTTTTAAAGGGATGGCTATGTAGAAACATTGACAAGCTGAGACTGTCACATGATGTCCCCACAGACCTAGGTCTGTGGGTAAAGTGTAGGTGAGAAAATAAATATGCTTCTTTCATGCTTAACACACCCACATACGGTCAAACAAAGGTATACTTAAGAAAACAAAAAGCAAGCTACCAGTGCACATTGGTGACGTGTCACTCATTAAATATAATGTAACAGCTAATGTATCATGTTTCAGATTTCTATTGAATTTCCTTGATTATACATGGAATTAAATATATATTGCCATAACTATATATATACATGAAAAATGATGTTTACTTATGTGTGTATATATATAATCTTGTGTGTGTGTGTGGATATATGGATTTTATTGAAGTAGCAAGTTTCAAAATGAACTGCCCAGGCATATGACCAACTAACTAGATTTCTAGCTGTGCTTTCTAAGCTAACATTAAGTACAATGGTTTGGAGCATAAAATAATTGCTTGTAAGGGCGAGGAATTATTTATTATTGGAATTGCAGTAACACTTAGGAGACTCCAGTCATGGACCAGGATCCTATTGTGCTACACACTGTACAAACACAAAAGAAAAAGACAGTCCCTGGTGCAAAGAGCTTACAATCTAAGTACACGACAAGAGACAACAGACAGAGATGAGGGGAGTACAAGGAAACAATAAGGCAATATATATCAGCATAGACAATATTGGTTTGGATACATTTCTCCATACAGCATACTAAAAAATTGGTGTAGTGCATTGTTAGGAATTTCTTTGTCTGTGAAGCATTAGGCACTGGCTACTGTCGGAGGCAAGATGCTAGACTAGATAGACCAGTGGTCTGATCCAGCATGTTTCAGAGTAACAGCCGTGTTAGTCTGTATTCGCAAAAAGAAAAGGAGTACGTGTGGCACCTTAGAGACTAACCAATTTATTTGAGCATAAGCTTTCGTGAGCTACAGCTCACTTCATTGGATGCATCCGACGAAGTGAGCTGTAGCTCACGAAAGCTTATGCTCAAATAAATTGGTTAGTCTCTAAGTGCCACAAGTACCCCTTTTCTTTGATCCAGCATGGCCAATCATATGGCTAACACGTCTGAAGATAGGCATCTTTGTATCAGTAGCCTTTTTTTCAAAGGGCTGAGCATGCGCACCTCCCATTGCTAACCTTAGGCACTTAAGTTTGAAAATTTTGGCCTATATTTCTATATCTGCTACTATGGTAACTGAGCCATGTCTGCTTCTCATCTGAGAAGTTGTAGGCCTAGAGCTTTGGGCAGCACATAAAGGGTAGTGTGGAAAGGTAGCGATGGCATTCCCCCAATTCTTGGAGCAGCCCTATGCTGGGCTGGCTCTTCAGAACAGCTTCCCCTATAATAACATAAAGATTGAAGATGCTTTAACTTAAAGCTGCCTGCCATTGCTGCCAATGGCATAAGGGCTGTTATGGTGGCCAAGGGTCACAAGTTAACAAGGAAGCCTTGCCCATGTCTCCTTGCCAGCAGGACTGGAAGGAGTTACTCTGACTCTATTCCCCTCTACTGGGGTGAAACTCCTGAGGCTTGTGACACCGGCTTTATGCCTATGGTGTAGTGCAAATTGCAACAACATAAAATGAAGGCAGTAATGTAAACATTATACAGAATTGCTCTCTGTTTATCCCAGGGTCATGGTGTGTTTCCTAATAAGTTAGTTGAACTCAAAGTAATTAATTGAAGTGGAGCCCATGTCTATGTGTTTGTGCCCACAGTAATTAACTGAAGTGAAACACTTGTATTACTAATCTTGCACACTGTGTTTAAGATAGAAATGAAGATGGCTATCAAATTGAATTATTTCTTTATTAGCAAGGCTCAGGGACATTTTTACAGCTATGTAATTAATTTTCATTGTGTATATGAGTGTCTCCTATTATAGGTTTAAGTGAGATATTATATCAGTGTTCTGGGAGGAAGGAAATAACTATTAATATATGAGAAAGTACACAAAGAGTAAAGATTTAGTGATCTGATTTTCTTTAATGTTTTCTTTGATTTTTTCCAAGGTGATACAAAGAGAAAAATCCTTCGTGAGTATGTCTTTCTTCACTAAATAAGAGATCTTTGTACATTAATATGTTAACCAGACTGTACTTCACACTCTTTGGCATACATTCAACAAGGTAAACAGGACAGGAAATTTCACTGGAGGAACTTCAACTTTTGCATTTCACGTTTTTTTCAATTGGAAAAGTAACTTAAACTTTGTATCAGCATTTTTTGCAATTAATTTCCCTGCTTTTTTTTTTAAGGACAAGGTTAACAATCCCTGATAACTGTGTTTGGGATTTAATGCAGCACATCTATTTAAACATAGTAAGGCCACAGTTGGCAATAAGGCCCCAGTTCTGCATACATTTCATTGGCTTCCATGAGATTATTCCTATGAGTAAAGTTAGGCATGTTTGTAAATGCTTGCAGGATCAGTGTCAAAGGCTCAGATATTTAAACGTATTTAGGCATTGTCCCGCTCAGCGTTGAAATACCGAACTAGCTTAGGAACCTAAGTTTCATTGAAAGTTAATGGCATTTAGGTTCCTAAGTGCCTATGTCACTTTTGAGAATGAAGTTAGGCTCCTACGTCTGTTAGGCATTCCAATGCTGAGCAGAGAAATGCCTAAATACCTTTGAAGGTGCTTATGGTGATATGACCCATTAGTTTCTGATTCTGAATAGTGTCCAGTACCTACACCTCTTATTGAACCTCCTAGGATCAGGCCCTAAGGTAATAAAAGTGCTACTATGAAAGGCCACTGGC
Organism: Caretta caretta; assembly: GCF_965140235.1. Taxonomy (NCBI): domain Eukaryota; kingdom Metazoa; phylum Chordata; order Testudines; family Cheloniidae; genus Caretta; species Caretta caretta. The sequence continues at coordinate 67,486,630 of NC_134216.1, read as the reverse complement.
ATGTGCAGGGCATCTCTATTGGTCGCATACTCAGAAGTGTTAAGCATTGGCCTGACTCTGCTCCTGTTGAAGTCAGTTAGGCTAATGCTGAGCACATTTGACAATCCCACCCTAAATGTGGGCAAATACTCTGACTTGATGTAATTTTCTGGTGCTCGGACACCATAGCCAATTTTCTGTTATCTGAAGCTTTAAATTACTAGCCAAGTCATTATTGTTTTCAGATTTGGTTCTGGACTTACTCCGCAGTACTGACTACTTATATGAGGACTATTTACCAAGTCTGAAAATTCATCTTTGAGTTACCTGTGCAAGGAGGTAGTGTAGCTATATATGTACCATATTTGAATGAAGAAAAGAGAGATATTCCACTCTAGCTAAATTTAAAAAGAAAATGGCTGAAGGGGGGCTGTTCAAAGTTTCAACAACAATAACCTTAGTCTAGAGCAGTGGTTCTTAACCTGGGAAGTGACCTACTTCAAAGATTTTTGATAAGGGGTGCAAGAACATATTTTGAGAGCCAAAGGGGTGCAGGCCGCAGTAAAGGTTAAGAACCACTGGTCCAGAGAGATCAATCATAAAAAAATTCAACCTAAAGAGTAAATTTCTGAAAGTCACTGATACCAAACAATTATCTTCTTTGCAACCCTTTCTGTAGCCTTCACAACCAAGTGCATATCTCTAGATAACTGCTATATAAGACTTCTTTCATGTTTTTTTTCCCCTCCCTAATTCAATTTGATGTGATTTGGAATTACTGCAAGAGGAGATATGGCTAGGTACATTTTTAAATCAGGGGTTGTCTTTCTGGTTCAGAGTTAACATAGATTCCAAGGCCGGAAGGGAGCACTGTGATCATCCAAGTTAAGATCTGGCAAACGGTTTAGCTTGTCGGGTGAATTGTTGTCCTACTATTTTTTTAAAATGAGGGGAAAAAGACAATGATCTCAACCTATTGGAAGAGCATCTCTATAAATATACTTAGTATCTATGAGGCATACTGCAATGTATTCTCAGTGAGGATATTTACAATCACTAATATTCACTGCCCGGCTAATTTTGGTCCGTTTACGTTTATTATCCCATCCTTGATTTCATTAGGTAGTGTGCAACCTTTAAATATTCTGAGGGGGATTTTAAAACACCTGAATATGTTCACAGAGAGGTAGTCATAGGACAGAGAGTAGGTCTCATAGCTTTCTTCTGTTCTTGTCTCTGCCATTACAATGTTCTGGCTCCTTGGAGAAGCCATTTAACCTCTCTGCCCCTCTTTCCCCAGTTGTAAAATGGGGCTAATATTTCCTTGTCTCTTCAGAGCTTAGTAGTGCTTTGAGGTTCTCCGAAGGGCCTGTAGTAGTATAAAGCATTAATCTTTATATGCAGCATGAATATGATTGAGAAGCAGTATGGCTAATGGCTTGAGGACTGGACCCATGGAGCTCCTCAGTTCTAATTGCTGCTCTGCCTATGACTGTTTGATTACGGGCAAGACCTGTGTCTGCTGCTCCTCCCATTTGTAAAACAGGGATAATCCTTCAATATTCCACAAGATTATTAGTTAATAGCTATATACTAGACTATTAGTTAATATCTGTAAAGGGCTTCAATGTAAAATGCTAAAATAACTGCTAAGTATTATAAACAAACATGATACATAATTAAAGCTGCACTGTGCCCTTTCCTTTTGCACAGAAAACATTTACTCTGTATTCCAGCCTTCACTGCACGAGTGAAATACCACCTAAAAGCGACAAACTATGCTATGTTTCTAATTGCAGCCCAGCTTCTGATCAGTTGTGTATTTCTAAAAGAGAACTGTGGCTTTGTGTGTATTCTGTGTTACGTTATTATTCAGTAAGTCCTAAACCACAAAGAGCTCCTAGGGGAAGAGTCATGGTAGCATTAAACATGAGAGACGCAGGGGCTGGCTCACTAGCAGTCACAGGCAGGGTGCTTTTGTGTTTTTATTTTGCTTGTTGGTGGTGGTAGTTGTGGGGGGGCATGTGTGATAGAAAACAGTTTGAGATACAGTTGCATGGAAAAAAAAAATAAAGAAGCGACTGACCGCAGACTGAAGCTGTGCAGCAGAATGGAGGTTTTTAACGGCTCCCCTCCGACTTCAAACATCTCCCCAGTGTGCAAAGAGCAGCCACAATGTAAACTTATCAGTCTGATAATCATCTAGAATGAGAGGGTCTGGTGCAGGCTCCTCTCCTTCCGAGAGCCCCCCTTGCCTCAGAGCAGTGGCATGCACAGAAGCAACTCATCTTCCCATCTGCCCTTTTACAGGAACTTTTTTCCCCAACATGTCTTACTGGGACTGGCCCTTTAAATTAAGGCTACAGCTGCTTGGCAAGAAGAGAGACCGTTTTGCAACTTGCTGCTGTTTCCCACATCTCCCTCACTTTCAGCTAATAAATATTCTGAGAGAGGCTGTGTGGTCCAGGGGAAAGGGCACTCAGCTGGGGGTCAGCATTCTGTCCTCAGCTCAGCCACTGACCTTGGGCGAGTCACTTCACCTCGGTTTCCTCTCCCATCCTTTGTCTCTTTTCTCTTCGGGGCAGAGGCTGTCTATTCACAGCCGGAGCCTCCTGGTCATCAGAGGACACCTGGGGGTCATAACACCCACCTCTCCAAGGAAGCCTTCTTGCCCTATCACATCTATCCAGAGGTGGAAGATTATGGAGGGATTTCACAGGGGTCTGATTTTTCTGTGCCTATCCCTCCCCTCCAGCATTTCAGCATGTCTGGACAGACTAGCACCTTGCGGTTCCATCCATCCTTCGCGGCCACTGGGGAAGAAAGAAGGAAATATTTATTACGAGTGAAAGGAGAAAAGCAGAATGGCCACACCAGCATTCCCCTGCCACTTCCTCCTTAATTTTAGGAGGTGCCTATGCAGCTTTCCGACCTCCTTTGTCCCCTTCTTCTGAAGAAGGAGAGTTTCAGATTGCAGGTGCTTCCTTGAGCAGGAAAGGGGTTGGTGCAAATTGTGACATAGAAAATATGAGCAGCAAGCTGCCTCATCCACACTGAAAAAAGGGGAAAAAAAGGGCATTTCCACACTGTGGGCTGTGCTGAAGTTATGTAGCCCTATTCTGATGTTAGAATGGAAGGGGAGGAAAGGGCCATACAGAATCCTAGAAATCCAGGGCTAGAAGGGACCCCAAGAGGTCTTCTAGTCCAGGCCCCTGAGGTGAGTCAGGACCAAGTAAATTCTCAATCCTTTCTCATTTGCGAACCCCTAAACTATTTCAAATGGAGATTCAGACCCCTTTGGAAATCTATTGTCTGCATATATAGTTGAATTCTATACAGTCAGTTTTCAGTCTAAGTCTTTCATGGACCTCTTAGATGTAGTCTGCAGACCCCGGGAGTCTGTGGACCACAGATTAAGTACCACTGACCTAGACTATCCCTGGAAGGTGTTTGTCCAACCTGTTCTTAACAACCTCTGATGATGGGGATTCCACAACCTTCCTTGGAAGCTGATTCTAGAGTTTAACTACCCTGATAGTTAGAAAGTTTTCCCTAATATCTAACCTAAATTTCCCTTGCTGCACGTTAAGCCCATTATTTCTTGACCTACCTTAAGTGGCCATGGAGAACAGTTAGTCACTGTCCTCTCTATAACAAAAAGAAAAGGAGGACTTGTGGCACCTTAGAGACTAACCAATTTATTTGAGCATAAGCTTTCAGGAGCTACAGCTCACTGCATCCGATGAAGTGAGCTGTAGCTCACGAAAGCTGATGCTCAAATAAATTGGTTAGTCTCTAAGGTTCCACAAGTCCTCCTTTTCTTTTTGTGAATACAGACTAACACGGCTGTTGCTCTGAAACCTCTCTATAACAGCCCTTCACGTATTTGAAGACTGTTGTCAGGTCCCTTCTCAGTCTTTTTTTCCTCAACACTGAACATGCCCTGTTTTTTTAATCTTTCCTGACACAACAGATTTTCTAGCTCTTTTATCATTTTGTAGCTCTCCTCTGGACCCTCTCCAATTTGTCCCCGTCTTTCCTGAAGTGTGGTGCCCAAAATTGGACACATTACTCCAGCAGAGGCCTGACCAGTACTGAGCAGAGTGGGACAGTTAGCTCCCATGTCTTACATATGAAACTCCTGTTTAATGTACCCCAGAATTATATTAGTCTTTTTTGTAACTGCGTCACATTTAACTCATGTTCAGTTTGTGAGCCTTCTCAGCAGTACTAGCCAGTTATTCTTCATTTTGTAGTTGTGCATTCGGTTTTTCCCTTCCTAAGTGAAGTATTTTGCACTTGTCTTTATAGCCTTATATGTAATGGTGAAGCCAGTGTGTTCTGGATATTTTTCAGATGTCTTTTTGCACTCTGATTAAAATGTCTCTCTGCAAAACTTCCAACTTGGCAGGGATTTAGGATAAAATTTTCAGACGTACCAAAGTAACGTAGGAGCCTAAATCACATTTTCAAAAGTGTCTTAAGCACTTTGGGGCCCAGATTTTCAAGGGTATTTAGGTACCTGACTATGCAGATAGGTGCCGAGTGGGTTTTTCAAAAGCTACTGAGCATGTGGGATACTTTTGAAAATTCCACTGGAAGCCTATCTGCGGTCTTGGGTGTCTACATACCTTTGAAAATCTGGCCCCCAAAGTGCTTCAAACACGTTTGAAAATTGGACTTAGGCATCTATGTGACTGGCTTTTTTGGAAATTTTACCCTAAGTTTCACTTTCAAAAGTGTCTTAAGCACTTTGGGGGCCAAAGGTATGTAGATGCTTTTGAAAAACCCACTAGGCACCTAACTGCATATTCAGACATACCTTTGAAAATCCAGCCCTTGATCTTCTAAGAGGACGCATGCTTGAGATGTATATGAAGAAACCTGGTCCATTATAGATCTTATGAAACTGTTGCATTGAATGAACTCAGAAAATTACTTTATGTAACTCTAACAAAGGAGTGGGGTGTAATTCTCTATATATACACATGTACATCTGTGCACATTGCTGGATAATATCCATACATCATAATCAACAAAACTGCATTTATTTCAGAGATTACCAGGATTGTGCATGGGTAGCATTTTATAACACCCTATATAGCAGGGAATTCCACAGTTTCAAAAATAGCTGGTTCCCTAATTTGTGTCTTTTTAAAAAAAAAAATACATCACTTGTGCATTATATTTTATTGATGTTACTGTAAATACATATTTGTTTGCATTCCTAATTGGGAAAGCACAGATGGCAGTGGCTTCTGTTAAAATGATATGCTCTTTAAAATAGCTGGCAACATTACAGAAAAGTATAGTCATTAAAATGACTGTCTGTGCGCCTTGTATGGAGCAGGAGTTTCAGTCTCTGGAACAGGATGCTGTCTTATTTGAAGGAAGTAGGCCTTGATTTAACCCTTGTTCATAATAGTACTTGAGACAGTGGACTAAATTCTGAGCTAGTATGAATGGGCAGAACCTCACTGACGGTGCTTTGTTTGTCTGAATGGAAGACAAGTGTCCAGGAAGGACTGAACGCTTGTCTTCACATACAGCACTGTAGCTTTAGTAAAAGACACCACTGTGCAGATGGGAGAGCTTCTCCTGACGTCATAGTTAATCCACCTCCCCAAGAGGCGGGACCTATGTCAACGGGAAAAGCTCTCCTGTCGACATATTGCTATCTGCCCACGGGGTCAGGTCTGTATAACTACATCGCTCAGGGGTGTAGATTTTTCACACCCCAAGTAATGTAGTCATACCAATATAAGTTTGTAGTGTAGACCTGGCCTTAGCCAGACTTGCATGCATATTGTACATAACTAGGGTTCTGGAGTTGATTATTTTTTTATTTAAATATGCCTGGGTACTTTGTTCCTTACATACAGAACAAAGTAACAAAGTATGGTAGTGTCTTGTCCCCCCAAATGGTTACATCATAGTCATAATGAGGAAAAGGTAAAAGGAGTTTCAGTCCAGGAGATCCTCTAAGCTTGGCCATTGGAATATCCCATTGTGTCTCTAAAATTGGAAAATCAAGTGTGTAATCATGATAATTCATCATCTTCTGAACAGAAGGGAAGAAAAATCATTAAAAACGATCAAAATCAGGCTGTCACGAGTGACTGTAGCACAGATGAGCAGCATTGTACAGAGCACCTGTACTCTACTCACATAGGTGCAGATCCTCAAAGGGATTTAGGCACTTAACTCCCATTGAAGTCAATGGCAGTTAATCACCTAAGCACCTTTGAGGACCAGGGCTGTAGTTGTTTCTTCTTACACCGACAACAAAATGGGGAAAATCCCTTTCTCTCTATTAAAATAAAAGACCAGAGAGAGGCAATGTCTGCAGGGAGAGGCCTCTGAATCTGAGAAATTCCACAGGGTATCATACACATCACAATGCTTGCATTCCCCACTGTAGTTTCCTGTCCCCAAGCCTTGCTTGAATTGATGCATTTTATGATTGCCTCCACTGTACATTTCCTGGAGCAGATTTCAACATCCAACTCTGAACACCAATTCTGACAGACATTCAACCACTATAAGAGGGTTCATATTTCAACAGCCTTCATCAGAGACAGGGACTGTATGATTTTTTTCAGAGGAACAGCCGTGTTAGTCTGTATTCGCAAAAAGAAAAGGAGTACTTGTGGCACCTTAGAGACTAACCAATTTATTTGAGCATGAGCTTTCGTGAGCTACAGCTCACTTCATCAGATGTTTACCGTGGAAACTGCAGCAGACTTTATATACACACAGAAATCATGAAACAATACCTCCTCCCACCCCACTGTCCTGCTGGTAATAGCTTATCTAAAGTGATCAACAGGTGGGCCATTTCCAGCACAAATCCAGGTTTTCTCACCCTCCACCCCCCCCACACAAATTCACTCTCCTGCTGGTGCTAGCCCATCCAAAGTGACAACTCTTTACATAATCAAGTCGGGCTATTTCCTGCATAGATCAAGGTTTTCTCACATCCCCCCCACCCCCATACACACACAAACTCACTCTTCTGCTGGTAATAGCTCATCTAAACTGACCATTCTCCAGGTTTAAATCCAAGTTAAACCAGAACATCGGGGGGGGGGGTAGGAAAAAACAAGAGGAAACAGGCCTGTTTCCTCTTGTTTTTTCCTACCCCCCCCCCCCCCCGATGTTCTGGTTTAACTTGGATTTAAACCTGGAGAATGGTCAGTTTAGATGAGCTATTACCAGCAGAAGAGTGAGTTTGTGTGTGTATGGGGGTGGGGGGGATGTGAGAAAACCTTGATCTATGCAGGAAATAGCCCGACTTGATTATGTAAAGAGTTGTCACTTTGGATGGGCTAGCACCAGCAGGAGAGTGAATTTGTGTGGGGGGGGTGGAGGGTGAGAAAACCTGGATTTGTGCTGGAAATGGCCCACCTGTTGATCACTTTAGATAAGCTATTACCAGCAGGACAGTGGGGTGGGAGGAGGTATTGTTTCATGATTTCTGTGTGTATATAAAGTCTGCTGCAGTTTCCACGGTAAACATCTGATGAAGTGAGCTGTAGCTCACGAAAGCTCATGCTCAAATAAATTGGTTAGTCTCTAAGGTGCCACAAGTACTCCTTTTCTTTGTATGATTTTTGTGCTCTTAAAGGCCCTGATTCAGTACAGTACTTAAGCACATGCCTCACTATCAAGCAGGTGATTAACCCTGTGGTCCTCAATAGGACTACTCAATGCTTAACTATAGGCGAGCGCTTAAGTACTGCGCTGTACCCATCTGCAAAGCCACTTCATTATCCATCTTCAAATCCCTCCTCAAACTCTCCTTTGCTATGATACCTACAAAAATCTTGCAACTGTTAGATTGCTGGTGAGCTCAGCCTATCATACTGATCAATATTATCTCATGATTTATTTGTGCTCCCCTATCACTCTATAGCAATCTGTTGTCACCAGTCTTACACTTAGATAGTAAGCCTCCTGGGGCAGGGACTGTCTTTTTTTTTTTTCTGTGTTTGCACAGCACCTAGCGTCTTAGGGTCCTGGTTCAGGACTAAAGGCTCCTAGGTGCTATGGTGTTACAAATAATTCATAATAATAATGAGTCAGGGTCCCTGACTTCCGCCTCTGGGGAATTTTTGAGAAGGAGCGAGGAGCGAGTGAGTGTGCACTCACACTTACGCTTGTACGGTTTTTTTGTCTTAAGATCATCTCCTAGTGTTTTTGCAGGACGCGTGTGTGACTAGCAATGATAACACTGAAGGGACAGAAAAAACTAGACTGGTGGGTTTGCAGTATACCCTGCTCCCCCAAGGACTAGGCTGCCAAGGCAGTACAAGCCAAATTCAGTGTTGCCAACTCTTGTGATTTTTGTCAAAAGTCTCACACTATGTAAGTGTTCACAAGGTTTGGAATGTAACTCATTGACAGCAGACTATGGGTTGGATATACACCAAAAAGGTCTATTTTCCTCCTCTATTTCTGGTTCAAATATGGCTAATGTTTCAGGAGAATAACTAAGACTGGAAGGATGATACTTTAATAATCCTAGCTCAGATTCCTCTTTCCTTTCTCCCTCACAGCAAGCAGTGTTCTTTCATGCCAAAACCAAGGAGTGCAGCGAAGTACCGCAGGCCACTTTGAAAATATGTCTCCAAGCTTGTACAGCAAGAGGGAGAGACCAGGCTGGGGGGAAGGCATGCAAACCATGCCACCCCCCTTCCTCCCCACTAACTGCACTACTCCCACCATGTTGTATTTCCTCTAATGGAAAAAATTGCTATAGAAGAATTTCTAATAACGGGGTTTCTCTTCAGGGGTTAGCAGCAGTGTTGAATGTGTGGGAGGGGGCACCGTGGTTGTAAACAAGACTCATTGTTTCACATAAAGTCTGATTTGTTAACAAGTGTTTACTGTCTGTGGCTGGATTCAAGAACAGGGAGGGGGAACAGGCAAGTGAACACTGGTGAAAAAAGCACTTCCTCAGAGCTTATAGTTAATGCTGTAAAGAAAAGAAAAGAACTATGCTCACTCAATGGGAATCTTTCCATCGGACTTTGGATCCGGCCCTTTTAGTCTCATGGAAGGCGAATAGTCAAATAATTAAAAAGGAGGCAAAGAAGCATTCACGGTCACATCTGCTTTTATTTTGTAATGACAGTGTTAAATTTCGCCTTGGGCAATAGCTGAGGCTTGTCGATAAGGCATAGGAATGAAACTGTAGAGCCCCCAGATATGGAAAACTTGGCTATCTGAATTTTTCAGTATAGCCAACTAACCGCTTGCAAATTAGGAGCTCTGTAGCCTCCTTAATAAAACGGCCTTTAAACATGAGCAGGTTCCTCTTGAGCAGAGGGCTTAAATTCTCAAAGAGTATTTCCCTGGAGCCCCCTCTGGGAGGCGATGGGGCTTGGGGCATCAGTCCCGTGGGTTTAAAAATATTTACCAGAGCTCCACTCCACACAGCTTCAGCTGAATTTAAGCCTTGGCTAATATGATAAGCAGCTTCCTTCAATGCTCACCTGGCAACTCAAAGACAGGAATGCAGTATAACCTATAACATCACTTATGCAATATTACTCCAGGGTTGAACTTTGTACACTGGTATATAGTCTGTGTACAATCACTTACCCATACGGAAAAGGCCCGGGATGTGTAAAACAAAGACTCATTGGAAGACACTTTGTGCTTCTAGAGTGTCTCATAATGAGTGTATTCACATCCATTTATTTCTAACCGGTACTGCCACATTACTTCAACAAAATAAAATCTGAGGCCATCATCTTTATACATCATTAAGAGCTCTAAACCAAAATACTTTAGTTTTGGCTTTGCAGTTCACCTCAGAACGAAGGGAGCTGTGCCCAGGACCATAGGATTTACCATACTGCATCAGATACTAGTCCATCTAGACAAGAAAGTACCAATGGCTCGATTTCTGAAACATAATTGATGTTCCCAGCTGAATCAGCACAGCAGCACAGAGCGCGGACACAAATTAAAACAGGTTTGCAAATATTCCAAGGTGATCATTAAAATCTCTAACAAGGGGGGTAGTGGGTGGGAGTGGGTGTGGACGTGGAAAATTCGCTCTCTTCTCTCCACCTTGCATCACATTTTTTTAATTGATTTAGCTTTGTTAGCCGCTGCTACCCTTTCCCCTTCCAGGGTAATCAGCTGGCACAAATCACAACTGAAGTTCCATCAGTGTGTAAATTAAACACCAGGTGCAATTCCAGGTGGTGAGGAGAGAGAAAAAAAACAGCAAAATTAAATGAAACCAGATTAACTCTTCAGTGATGTTAGCAAGTTTCCAAAGTACATGCATGTGTTCTCTGTATCTTAGGGCATGTCTACACTACAAACTTAAGTCGACTTCAAGTAAGTCAACATCCAGCCACAGTAATTAAGTTGGTAGTGCGTGTCCACACCACACTTCTTGTGTTAGTGGAGTGCATCCTCACTAGCAGCACTTGCATCAACGCAGAGAGCAGTGCACCATAGGTAGCTATCCCACAGTGCAACTCGCCACAGGGGGTTTTGAGAAGGGCTTGCATTGCCTCATAGGTCCAAAACATTCTCTCACGGGAGGACTGGGTACATGGCTTCAACATTCCATGATGCAATTTTCTCCCTCCCTCCCCTGATTTCAACTGCAACCCATAATATTTCACACTTTTTTTAAAAGGCTGGCGTAGCCCATGTCCCGAGAAGTATGGACCCCACTCAGCTGTGCACTATTGTTGTGAGCATTACAAACATCATGCCCCTTATCCTGCGGTATTTCCAGTCACGCAGCAGCTGAACACGGTGGAGCACCATTTCTGGTCCCGAGAAACAAGCACAGATTGGTGGGATCACATTGTTATGCAGGTATGGGATGATGATCAGTGGCTGCAGAACTTTTGTCATGCACAAGGCCACTTTCCAGGAACTGTGTGTGGCTCTCTCCCCAGCCCTGCAGTGCAGCCACACTGAAATAAAACCTGCTCTGACAGTGGAGAAGCAAGAGGCGATCGCTGTGTGGAAGCTTGCAACACCAGACTGCTACCGGTCAGTGGGGAATCAATTTGGAGTTGGTAAATCCCGTGTGGAGGTTGTTGTGATTCAAGTGTGCAGGGCAATTAATCACCTTTTGCTAAGAAGGGTTGTGACTCTGGGCAGCGTGTTTGCGATACTGGATGATTTTTCCATGATGGGGTTCCCTGACTGGGGTGGGGCAATAGATGGCATGCATATCCCAATCTTGGCACCAGACTACCTTTCCAAAGAGTACATAAACAGAAAGGGATACTTTTCAATGATGTTGCAAGCCCTGGTGAATCACTGGGGCCATACTACCGACATCAACATGTGATGGTCAGGGAATGTGCATCACGCACACATTTTTAAGAACACAGGTCTGTTCAGAAAGCTGGAAGCAGGGACTTTCTTTCCCGAATGCAAAATAACAATGGGTGACATTGAAATGCCAATAGTGCGCCTCGGAGACCCAGCCTACCCCTTATTCCCATGGCTCATGAAGCCGGACACTGGACACCTGGATAGCAGCAAAGATTGGTTCAACAATAGGCTCAGCAAGTGAAGAATGGTGGTTGAATGTGCCTTTGGCCATTTAAAGTGTCGCTGGCGCAGTTTGCTTACTAGCTTAGACTTCAGTGAAAGCAATATCCCCATGGGTATAGCTGCCTGCTGTGTACCTCATAATATCTGTGAGGCAAAGGGAGAGACGTTTCCACAGCGGTGGGGCATGGAGGCAGATCGGTTGTTTGCTAATTTTGAGCAGCCGCATACCAGGGCTATAAGAAGAGCTCAACGTGGAGCATTGACTCTCAGGGAGGCTTTTGAAAACCCGTTTCAGTAATGACCCACAGTAATGTGCGCTGCTTCTCTGTATTGGGCCTTCCCATAGTGTGAACCTAGCTCTGACTGCTGGGTTTTTCTTTCCAGCACATCCCCTCTGTTGCCTCAGTTTCCCGGTCTCCTCTCCTCCCTCCCCCCCAGATAAAGATAATTTCATTCACAAGACATGGACTTTTATTGCACAAACATACTGAAACTTAAAGATCGCAAAAAGAATTTAACCTTGGACACAAGGTGGAATAAAATTAGGGAGGTAAAAACACATTCATCTTGTCTTTAAAAGCACAGTGGCCTTGCCAGTCACACATCATCGTATGTGCAACTTTTATTCTTAGGACCCTCCCCTGGGGTTGAGTGGAAGGGATATTGCATTTCCCCCCGTCACTTCCTGGAACATTTGAGAGCGGGAGAGGGGGAATATGTTGATGCTGGAATGCCGTTCTGCAGGGGCTGCAGAGGGAGCCTCGCCTCCAGGTGTTTCTGTTGAAGGTCAGCCAGACGCCTCAACACGTCTGTTTGTCCCTTCAGAATCTCCAGCATCTTCTGCTGCGTGCTATGTTCACTCCACACTCTCTGGTCAGTGTCTGCTGTCCCAGAGGCGTTTATAATCTCATGAAACATGTCCTCATGCATTCTCTTTCACCTTCATCTTATCTGGGAGAACCTCTCCGCCAGTGTCAAGGAAGAGCTGAAGACCACACTTTCAGCTGTAAGCCATGGAAAGCACAAAGCAAGCTTGTCAGTGGAGAGCCAGGGCCTAAGGCAGAGTTGCCATATAGAAATCATTCCCTTATTTTACGGAAGTTTAAGGCAGAACATTTTCATTGAACCAGTTTACTGTCCCAGCCATTGTGAGTACAGCCCTGGGCCCTGGGTGCTGGACCTTTCAGCAGCACTGGGTGGGCAATCCACAGCAGGACCAGAGGTGGGCAAGGGGCCATGCCACCTTCCCTTTGTAACATGGACATTATCTGGAGATCGGAGACCAGTGTTGACCCTCCCAAACTGCAAGCCTTGGCAGAGGAAGCACCCTGGGGTGCTTGTGGCAGAGAGTGGGCACCACAAAAATTCGCTTCCCTCCTCACCCACTATAGTGCTGCTGCTGCTAGCCATCGCCCAAGGCTTGCAGTTACTAAGGTCACCGCTGCCCCCTGCCCCTCAAACCACAGCCATGTTTTGGAAACTGGGTGAAGGGGCAGAAAATCGCAATGGGTAAGGGGGAGCACAGGCACTGGTGTTTGTGATTCAAGCAGTTGAAATGAAAAGTATCATCGTCTCCCTTGGTGACCCTCACTGACCTCGATCTCCTGAGGGTAACAGAGGTGGCAAGGAAACAGACTCTGCAAGCACCCAGGTATAGACCAGGTCCTATGCTGCCATGATGCGATGATGCCGGACGAATTAATACAGGAGTGGCACAGGAAAATGCCCTGCCATGATGGAAGAAAAAAGGCAGCCCTCCCCAGAAACCTTCTGCACCAGATTGCAGAGTACCTCCTCAAAAGTTTCCTGGAGATCTCTCTGGAGAATTCCCAGGCCATCCCTGTGTGCATAAACAGTCTTTTTTGTGGGCACCTCTGCCTAGCTGGTGTGGCCCTTTGGAAGCAGATAACCACTGTACCTCACCTTGTTAATTTTAATTAAAAATAAAATGTAAGAATGTGTGACCCCAAAATATTACTTGGAATTGAATACTCACCAGAAGTTCCTTCAACGGCATCACGCTTGGCTATGATGCTGTTCTTCAATTGGCTGGACTGCTCCGGGGTTACAAACAGCTCCTGGCTCTCCGGGAGAATGGATCCTCCGCTGGCCTGTCTCCCATTCTCCTCCTTCTCTTCCTAGTCCGAGACCTTGTCCTTAGTGTTGCCTGCACTGGCCCAGGACTCTGGCTCTTCAGAGGTATCCACGCTGCTCTTGGGGGTCCTGCTGGGGTCGTCCCTGAGAATCACATGTAGCTCCTTGTAGAAGTGGCGTGTGTGCTGTGCTGCACCAGAGTGACTGTTCGCCTCCCTTGCCTTCTGGGACGCCTGCCACAGGTCCCTGATTTTCACACAGCACTGCTGCATGTCCCTGGTGCAGCCCTTCTCCCCCAGGCCCTGCGCGATCTGCTCAGAGACGTCTACGTTTCTGTGGCTGGATCGGAGCTATGCCTGTACAACCTCTTTTCCTCACAGACCCAGAATATCCACCACCTCCCACGTACTCCAGGCTGGAGCGCGCTTGGAGCATGGAGCCACCATGATCAACTGGGCAGACGAACTCTCCATGGCGAAAATACAGGAAATGGACATTCAAAAGTCCCCAGTCCTTTCACAGGGGAGGGGCTGTTTCCTGTGTACCTGACTGCTGTGCAGCAGAGATGAAAATGTTCACCAGAGTGGTCACAGCGGAGTATTGTGGGTCACCTCCTGGAGGCCAGTTAAGTCGATGTAAGCAACACAGTGTCTCCACTGCATCTACATCAACCTAACAACATCGAATTAAGCACTACGCCTCTGGCGGAGATGGAGTAATTAAATCGATGTAGCAGCTGAGTTACATCGACAGAAGGGACCTGGTAATGTAGGCACGTTCATTATTAGGTTGACATAAGGCAGCTTACATTGACCTAACCGTGTAGTATAGACCAGACTGTCTGTGATGAGAAGGGAATGCGGGACAGACCTATTACAGAAGAACATAACAAAATTTCCAACTCTGCATAACTGTGGGACGTGTTCTTTAAAAACCTACAAAATCTTATCAAATTTAAAGACTTTCTTTTTGTTTGGAATGGAAGGTCAGATTCTCTGCACAGGCTCCAACAGCACAAAAGAACTAGGATCTGGTCACAGCTTCCTGGTCGAGAAATTCCTCAGCAGGAGGGAAAGAGACCCATCCACGGACATACACATGGCAGAACCAGTTTCTATGCCAATCGCTGCCCCCTTAATGTAGGGGGCAAGCTAGGGGCAGAGCAAAGCACAGCCAATTCTGACAAGTCATAACTGTCATGGGGTTCCCTAGTGAGAGCAGCTAGTTGTCACAAATTAGAGCGGCCCCAAGGCTGCTCTAATTTACATCAGTTCAGGGGCAATTTGAGAATCAGGACCAGAATCAGGGAGCCTTAACCAGTTCTCTGACAGCTCTTCCCCCTTTTATGGATCTCTGAGCAAGAAAGAAGCTAAACCTAAGCATGTATTTTCTAACTACTTGTCACCTTGTAGCAATCAGAATCATAGAATATCAGGGTTGGAAGGATCCTCAGGAGGTCATCTCATTCAACCCCCTGCTCAAAGCAGGACCAATCCCCAACTAAATCATCCCAGCCAGGGCTTTGTCAAGCCTGGCCTTAAAAACCTCAAAGGAAGGAGATTCCACCACCTCCCTAGGTAACACATTCCAGTGCTTCACCACCCTCTTAGTGAAAAAGTTTTTTCTAATATCCAACCTAAACCTCCCCCACTGCAACTTGAGACCATTACTCCTTGTTCTGTCATCTGCTACCACTGAGAACAGTCTAGATCCATCCTCTTTGGACCCCCCTTTGTCTGGAGAAGTGTGTCTTTATTTGAATCCCCAGATGATGCTCTGCAACTGACCAGCTTTTACTCTCTTCCTGAGTTCTTCCACCGTTCTTCTCTCTTCCCCCAGCCCTCACACATACCTTTGTGTCTTGGGCTGCACTTCAGAGTAGAACCTACGTGAGTCTCTTTCCCTCACACTATCATAACAACAAACGAAATGTCAACTTTAAAAGGAGCACATGGTGTTTGAGTGAGATGAGTGAAACATATTGCTGTACTCTGCTACGCAGGCCTTCATCAGCTGTTGTTGCTCTTTGCTTATCTGTACATGCTCTACTTCTTTTCACTATTCATAAAATGTGCATGTTCCTTTCAAGCTTTGCCTACATTCAGAACTGCAGAGTTACAAATTGCCCCAGCAGAACTGAACTGGTGACTGGTGAAGTGCTCCCAAACCGCCCACCCTGCTTCAGATGCAGACAACGGACCACACCTGTCCAGCGTGCGGTCTGCAAGCATTGCAGGGCCTGTAGAGTCTTACACATATTCCAGCACTTCTCTCTAGAGCAGGTGCACCAAGTCTGTGGCCCACGGGGTGTATCTGGATCTGCTCACACTGTTTGGTTTGGTCCAATGGATTTTTCAGAAAGGTTCAGTCCTGCACAAGAACTTATATATGTTGAGGGGCAGAGCCTATTACCTGCTGCAGCCTGATGCATACAGATGCCATGGGGGTGGTCATCAAGCTATTGGCAGACAGACAGACTTATATTATTCCACGGTGCTCGTGCTTGAAGATTTAGGAAGCTTGAATCTGTTTGTTTTCCTCCTAGAAACATTATTAACAATGCTGGATTTAACTTATTTCTCTGTGTCTGTTTCTGCTGCTCTGTGGTTTGTATGAGGAGGGAAAATGGAGAACTCAAGAAACAAAACCAGCCGATTAGTTGCTCACCTGAACTCAAACTTGCCTTGAACAGGTTATTGGGACTGGGCAGAGCCGAGAGCAGCTGACTGCTTCAGATGCTGTCGGACTGGCCAGCAGCTGGTAGAGGAATAGCTTGATAGGTGACAGTGACAGTGCTCTGAGCTGTCACCAATGCAATGGCGGGACCACAGCGGGAACTTGAGTGAGAGAACTGATTGCCCCATTACAGCTGCAACACTTGTGTTTCCTGGCCCCTTTGGCTCTGTAAAGGCACTGAGTGATGCCCGACAGCTTGCAACAGTGGTGAACCTTGACATGTTCCCTATTGCAAGGAGGTTTGTGCATAGATGCAAGATGTGCAAGAGGTATGTAAGGGGCTTGCAGTGCCAAAATACTATCGGTTTTGGACAAGGCTTTAGAATGGATGGGGCTTAATTCAAACACCCTCCTTCACCTAGCTGTGTTTAAATGAACTGATCTCAAAAGAAGCTAGCACAATCAGGTGCTAAAGTCCTATAGACTCCTTTGAAAACGTAAACCTAAATGTCTAACAAGCATGTTTAATTCCTTGTAAGCAATGCATTCTCTTTTTTCTTTCTGTTTCTCACTCCTCATTTTCACCTTGTTTCTCTCTCTCACTTGCTGACCTGCCATCCTCATTGATAATCCACTCCTTTCTCCTCCTGAAACACAAATGTTCAGGTTTCAGAGTAACAGCCGAGTTAGTCTGTATTCGCAAAAAGAAAAGGAGGACTTGTGGCACCTCACTTGTGGCATCGGATGAAGTGAGCTGTAGCTCACGAAAGCTTATGCTCAAATAAATCTCTAAGGTGCCACAAGTACTCCTTTTCTTTTTACAAATGTTCAGAAAGCAGTTCATGCATCCCCTTAGGTCCTGCTCCTTGAGGAATTCTGCAATTGAGTCTAAGGTACTCAGGTTACTGTCCCTCCTGATGGAGTTCTCAAAGCAACATGTGTTAGAGTTTAAAGTCTATGCACGAAGCCACTGCTTAAGAGGGTTTGGTGTTTTTTTGCTAACCACAAATGCAACGGGAAAGAAACTAATTGGATACAGTTAGCATTGCAAGCTAACAGGTGTGAAATAACATATGTGGGAGATCAACATCCTCTTTACCATAGCAGCTTTGTGGTGGTGTCAGAAATACTAGACACTAACTTAATTTTTACCCTTTGTGCTCTCACAAAAGGCCTTCACACATATTCACTGCAGCCTCCTTTCCAGCCCCCACCCTGCACGACTTAAACAATGCTAAACTGAACAAAAGTTAAACGGTTAAGAGTTAGAGGCACAGTCCAATCCTGTAATTCATATAAAAATTGCTCCAAGGTTTGTTTTAAAATGCATCTTTCAATCATTTGAGGGTGGTGAGGGAAACCTGCAAATTCTAACATATTAGTTCAAAATGCTAATGACTCAGCTGGTCAAAATTTTACATAATATATCATCCTCTTATTCCTTATGTGATCACCTGCTACTTCATGCATCAGGAGTCATGTACATTTCACTTTTATATCTCCCTAGTACAAAATGCAGCGGCCAGGGAGCTCCAGGTTTTGCTCATTTTCATGATTTTTATTGCAAGTCTCGCAATAGTAGCTGTTTTTTCTTAAAACCTCGGCTCCTGAAGTCATGTGAATATGGGAACATTTCTCTGTTCATTTAAATAAAAAGTAAGTTTGCAGAGAAAATCTGAAAATGTGACCTTAGCTTACATCTAAAACCAGAAGGCCAACTATTTTGCCTTAAAAATCAGGTTTGGTTTTTTGGTTTTTGTTTTTTTATCTCATGGTTTTTGGGGTCTGACTCGTGATTTCTGAATGTCTGTGGTTGGCAGTGCTGAGTGCTGCTAATCCAAACAAAAGAAACCCACTTTATTGACTTGCATGGAGCCCATTTTGAGCATCACACAGACCAAGCATCCGTGGTAAGGTAGCTGTCAGGTTATATTTCCACAAAGAAAGAGTAGAACATTTACTTTTAGTCTAAACTCTCTCTCATTGTTCATTAAAGAAAACAAGAAAGAACAAAGGTGAAGTCTCTACCACCCAATTAGCATACAGCTCTTCTTTCTCTCTGAGCATGAGGCCTGGTCTACACTACAGAGTTAGGTCGAAGGAAGCAGCCTTAAGTCAACGTGTTAATGTATGTGTCTACACTACCGGGTCCTTTACATCAACCTAAGTCGCCTCTGATGTCGACTTCTGTAATCCACCTCTGAGAGAAGCATAGCGCTTAGTTCGATTTTCATGGGCTGACTCTGCTCAGTGCAGATGCAGCGTTGTGTAATTCGATTTAATTTGCCGCCAGGTGGTGTCCCACAATGCTCATCTGTGACCCCTCTGGAGATCATTCTCAACTCTGCTGCACTGCAGCCAGGTACACAGGAAACAGCCCCTCCCCTGCTCAAGCCCTGGGAACTTTTGATTTCCCATTTCCTGTTTGATCAGCATTGGGAGTGTGCCATCTTGAGCACAGCTGATCATGGAGACTACGGCTCCAGGCTCCAGGCTCCAGCCTGGTCTGCACGGGAGGCGGTGGATCTCATCGCTGTGTGGGGAGACGAGTCTGTACAGGCAGAGCTCCGATCCAGCAGAAGGAAGGCTGACATCCATGCAAAGATCGCTCGTGGAATGGGGGAGAAGGGCTACATGAGGGACCAGAAGGCGTATCAGAAGGAAAAGGAGGCGAGCAGTCGTTCTGGTGCTGAACCCCACACATGTCAGTTCTACAACGAGCTGCATGCGATTCTCAGGGGGTGACCCTACCAGCACCCCCACAAGCAACATGGACACCTCACAGGCGTGTGAGTCTAGGGACAACAAGGAGGATGATATGGTGGGTGAGGAAGAGGAGGAGAATGTGAGACAGGCGAGTGGTGGATCTGTTCTCCCCAAGAGCCAGGAAATATTTTTAACCCTGGAGCCCTGTGGGTTGCAGGACATCACAGTGGCTGACTGAGATGCCAGAGAAGGCACCTCTGGTGAGTATACAGTTACAGTGAAAGTCCAGTTAAACTTTAACGGGTGCACACATTCGGTGGTACTGCATGTTTACTGTGAAGAAAAAGCGAGGTGCTGTGGTTCTCTGCTTACAAGAGGCTGCTCCAGCTATGCAGAGGGTGGCCCCCGGAAAAAACTGTTTATGTGGACTGGGATAGCCTGGGAATCCCCCATCGATATCTCTAGGAAACTTTCATGGAGGTACTCTGCAATCCTTTGCAGAAGGTTTCTGGGCAGGGCAGTCTTATTTCTTCCACCATGGTGGTACACTTTCCCACACAACTCCTGAATTAATTCTGCTGGCATCAATGCAGTACACAGCATGGCAGCATAAGGACCGGGTCTATACCCAGACACTTGCAGCATCTCCTTCCTTTCCGCCTCTGTTACCCTCAGGAGACTGATATCACATAGGGTGGCCGAGGGGAAACAGGGGAAGTTCTCATTAAAAGTGCTCTAACATGGGGAAAAAAGGGCAAGTCGGCCCACCCCGCCCTGCCACATTCCAGATTGCCAAACCACACGACTGCTAATGTGCCTTTACTGTGCTTGGCATGGTCGGCAAGTAGTTTAAAGTGGCTGATAGGGGACTGGGGCCCCACATGAGAGATTCCGCACATTCTCTCACACCCCATTCACAAACAGCTTCCTGTGGTGCTATGAGGATGGGCCATTGTTCGACTAGCTACCTCTGCTCCCGACATAAGCCTGCCATAAACTTCATTAAAAGTGTGGTCACCCATGACCTGGGGGACCTACTCACCATGGCTGGAGCAGCAAAACGGCACAGTGAACGGTTATGGATTCTGATTATGTTATGGCTGCACCGAGTGTAATAAGCTGTTTTATTTTTATGAAAATGGCCTTGCTATGGAAACTTTTGATTCATGTACAATGGCTCCTTTATTTTTTCCCCTGACTGACAGCTGGAAATGTGTCCTTCAGCCGGTCATCAACACCTGAAAGCAGACTTTCGGTGATTAGAAGGAGGAGAAAGAGAACGCGGGAGGATATGTTGACCAAGAGAATGAACACCTCAGGGACAGCTGACACAGAGCTGAGACAATGGAGGATTTCACTGTCCGAAAAGTTAGACATGGACAGACACGGAGAGCAGGAAAGCTTCTAATGAGTGAGAGCGTGTGGTGCAGGATGAGGTGCTTCAGATTATGAGGGACCAAACAGACATGTTGAGGCATCTGGTTGAACTGCAGGAAGAGAAGCAGGAGGGTAGAGTCCCTCTGCAGACACTGGTGGACAGCCAGCCAGCAACGCCTGGCACAGAATCACCCTCCCCCAAGCAGTCCATGACGTGTGGGCAAAAAGTCCATTATCCCTTTCACTTAACTCGGTGGGGTGGGGGGGGGGGTACAAGGAATAGAAGGCGCCCATTCACAGACTTCTGATGGTTTGGAATGCAGTGTTATGTTACACAGCTGAAAATAGAACAGGAGTACTTGTGGCACCTTAGAGACGAACAAATTTATTTGAGCATAAGCTTTCGTAAGCTCCCGTTTTACAATCCCCTTTCCCCAAGGTTACCTTTTCTTTCTGTTCTTCCTCTTTACTTAAGTTTGTTAAATAAAGTAAATGGATTTGAGAAATAAATGTTCTTTATTGAGTAGAAGCAGTGGGCTTGGGTGGGGGGTTGGCTTTAACAGGGACAGTGATACAAGCCAGGTGAAGGTTTGGGAAAGCACATTGCAGACAAGCAGCTCACATTACTGTGACTCATTATTGAAACAACTTTTCAAAGCCTCGAGGAGACGCAGCACCCCTTGCTGTGCTCTTCTTCTTGCCCTGGTGTGTGGCTGCTCAAAAATGGCTGCCATGTGATCTATCTCAACTGCCCACCCCTGTGGAAAATTTCCCCGCTTTTTTTCACAGATATTATGGAGCACACAGCAGTCAGCTATAACCATGGGGATGTTCTCCTCACTAAGGTCCAACCTTGTTAGTAGACTTCTCCAGCGCCCTTTCAAAAGACCAAAGGCACATTCAACCACCATTTTGCACTTCCTGAGCCTATAATTGAACTGTTCCTTACTGCTGTCCAGATGGCCAGTGTATGGCTTCATCAGCCATGGGAGCAAGGGGTAGGCTGGGTCCCCCAGGATAATTATAGGCATCTCAATATCGTCAATGATAATTTTGTGGTCTGGAAAGAAAGTCCCAGATTGCAGCTTTTTGAACAGACCCAAGATGCACACGTCTTGAACCTTTCCCGACCATCCTAAGTTGATGTCGGTGAAACACCCCCTGTGATCCATCAACGCTTGAAACACCACGATAAGGGAACCCCATCATGGCAAAACCATCCACTATGTCCTGCACATTTCCCAGACTCACTACCTTTTGTAGCAGAAGTTGATTAATGGCCCTCCACACTTGGAGCACAGTAGTTCCTACGGTTGATTTACCTACTCCAAATTGATTCTCCACTGACCGGTAACTGTCTGGCATTGCAAGCTTCCAAATAGCGAGCGCCACTCGCTTCTCCGCTGTCCGAGCAGCTCTTATTTTTATGTTGCTGAACTGCAGCGCAGGGGAAAGCTCTGCACAACATTTCTGGAAGGTGGCCTTCTGCATTCAAAAGTTCTGCAGCCACTGCTCGTCATCCCATACCTGCAAAACGATGCGGTCCCACCAGTCAGTGCTTATTTCACGGGACCAGAAATGGCGCTCAGTAGAATGTAGCTGCTCTGTGACTGCCAGCAGCAACTGTGAATTGTTTTTTTCAATGGCTTGCCGCAGTGCTGCTTGCAGGACATCGCTGTGTTCCGTGCGGCGGGCCCTATTTTGGCTCTGGAAATACTGCAGGAGACAGCAAGAGGTGTTTGAGATGCTCACAGCAAGAGTGCACAGCTGAGCAGGCGCCATGCTTCTGGGGATATGGTGTACATGCAGCGGTTTTAAGATGCGAAAACCACTGGGTTGTTTGCAGTGGATATGAGGGAGGGAGCACAGTGCATCATGGGATGCCAACGCAATGGTCCCATTCTCCCCTGCGACAATGGTTTGGTCCCATGCACAAACTTCCCAAAACACACTGCGGCAAGTTGCACCTTGGGATAGCTACCAATGATGCACTGCTTTGTGCATCAATGCAGGCGCTGCTAGTGAGGACGCGCTCCATGGAGACAATGAGCATGGTGTGGCCACGCACAATTGACTTCATTGATTCGGGGGCTCGAGGTCGAATTAGATAAACAACTTTTTGTAGTGTAGACAAGCCCTCAGATTTTTTTGGGCTGTCAGTGACTGAACCCCAAACCTAACACATGAGAAGCATTAGCCTACACCATAACTGTATACTATGGCAGCCAGGCATACCTGGTGTGGACGGAGCATATATTGGCAAAACTAGACTTCTGGTAGGACAGATTATTTTGCTATACCAGCAACAATGCAGTTTTGCTGGTATAATTGCATCTACTTAAGGGGCTTTTGCTAGCAGTGCTGCATCAGTCAGGTATCACACCTCGTCGTGCCCCTGACTGACATATCTATGCCAGGAAAAGTCTGTAGTGTAGATGTGTCCTAACTCCTATAGCTGGAAGCGGTAGCAAACACAAACCTCTTTTGCGAACCAGTTGCTAAAAGGGGATGCAAACCCATCTTTCTTAGTGTTACAAGGGCTGGGTATGAAAAGCAATATCTGTGTGTGTGTGTGTCTGTGTGTGTGTGTGTGGTTAGTATATCTAAACATCAGCATCTAGTGGTATATAGGAACAATATCATCTGTTGCGTTGTTCATAAACTTGTAGGTTCAATAAAAGAAAAGGAGGACTTGTGGCACCTTAGACACGAACCAATTTATTTGAGCATAAGTTTTCGGGAGCTACAGCATGCTCAAATAAATTGGTTAGTCTCTAAGGTGCCACGAGTCCTCCTTTTCTTTTTGCGAATACAGACTAACACGGCTGCTACTCTGGAACCCAAAGGTTCAATAAAGTTATTGTTATACACAGCAAATGGCCTTCTGAATGCAACTCTTAATATCTAGTTTCTCATTGTATTACCTGTTGTCTCCCATCCTATGTTCTTTCCCCTTACGCACTTCCCATTCTGGTTCCTTGCTGTTGCCCCTTCCTGCGTTGGTTTATCTCACTCTTGCTTGGAGCCAGGAGGGGCATTTTTTGAAGGGGAGCGGAACTTAGGAAGTGGAGGGGGCAGAGTTAAAACTCCCTCTCCATTTCCCACTGCACAGCTCTAAACTCCTCTCCTTCCCACCCTCCTTCCTTTTTACGCTCTCCAGTAGCTCCACCCCTTGTCTGCAGAAGTGCAGGGATTCAACTGCAGCAAGTTAGGCTGTTGCCTGTTGTTAATTATCCTAGTCTACGATTAAATGCCTCTGGTGTATATCCCAGTCCAATTCACTTTCTGAACAAACCTGGACTCTTAAAATGTCAGAGGTGGGGTTTAGGTGTCTTAAAATGTCAGAGGTGGGGTTTAGGTGTCAGAGGTGGGGTTTAGGTGTCTTAAAATGTCAGAGGTGGGGTTGAGGTGAGTTTTACAGCTGCAGTTCATACCATTTTTTGCAATGTTATAATTTTTATGGAAAGCAAAGCTGGGAATGGGATTTCATTAAAATGGCGCTTCTTTCATATCGGCTAGAAGAAAAAATTGAAGTAATCTTTACTTAGATACTGTAAAGGTATTAAAACAACCTTCCTCAGGTCTTTGAAATCTTATTACTTCTGCATCCAGTTAGAACTTCAAGATGAGCCAAGTGCAATTTTATAGCCCTGATTTTTTTTTTGATCCTTTGAAACAATACCAGCCTCTCTTTGGTAAATGATTTAAATGATGGCAGTTTTTGTTGTTGTTGTTTTTAATGAAAGGACCACATTAATTCTGCAGCCATGCACCCAGTGTAAATCTATTCTTATGATTGTTAGCCTGCGGCAAAGTATACTCGGGTAGTTCCACCAGGATAATGCACTAAAAAAAGTGATGCCTGCATGTAATTAATGCAATGACAATAGAAGTCTGTCTGTGTAGCGTTTCCTTCCCCTCCTTTGTGCTGTCAATGTCTAAGGACCACACTGTGTCCTTTTCTGATATTAATTCTAGTTACAACGGTGGTTTTTTGAAGAGTTATTGCCGCAAATATTATGGACAAACTTTGTAGATATAAGATTTTATTCATCCTCTGGCACTGCAGATAATGAAGTTTTATCAACTCCCTTTTATTACAGTGATCTAAAAAAATGTATCCTGTAATAGGATCATAAACATTTAATGAAACTCAGTGCTGTATTGAATTTAAAGAAAGGAGGGAAAAAAGAGATTTTTAGGGTGGACAAGTAGGTCACAGAAAACAGAAATCAAAGTAACTCATGCACCATGAGTTCAGAACCCCAGAGTACAATATCATATGCTAATTTATGACAGGACATCACGATTTATTGCATCCAGTCCCTCACTTTATTACTTAGTTATTCACAAGCCATAAACCGTATTAAGGATCTGGCTTAAAATGATGAAGGAAGTGCAAGGAGTTAAAAGTAGAACTTCAAGGGAGTCTTTTCTACTTTTCGCACACGTCCGTGAATCCCGTGAGCGTCAACAAGTGGTTTACCTCCCTAGAGAGCAAAACTAGAGCCCTTAAATCATTGCTTTCCCGAGTGTGCCTACTGCAGAGGTGGTTGAACATGAGATGATTCCACAGACAGCATCAATTGCTGTAGTGCCTTGGCATGTAAAATATGAACCCTTGAGTTTCCGACAAATGTTGAAATCAGTCTCCATAATTTTGCTACATGTGCTTGGTTACTATAATGCAAAACTAAGGCCCCAATTCAGCAAAGACTTTAGCCCATGCTTAGCTATACAGGCTGGGAGTGGCCCTGCTGATGCTCCCACTGCATAAAGTATAGCATGCTTATTAGTCTTGGCAGGATGAGGGGGGTGGGGGTTTGTGTACCCAGATTAACGAAAAATACACATGTAATGCACAAAAGCTACTTTCCCCCCACATCTCTCTCCTCTTTTCTCTTCAGATGCTGGATTGACTTCAAGTCCTGAATTGACATCAAAGGAAGCAGTTGTCTTTTGCATATCCACAGAACAACTACAACTTAAGCAGTAAGAAAAGGAGTACTTGTGGCACCTTAGAGACTAACCAATTTATTTGAGCATGAGCTTTCGTGAGCTACAGCTCACTTCATCAGATGCATACCGTCTGATGAAGTGAGCTGTAGCTCACGAAAGCTCATGCTCAAATAAATTGGTTAGTCTCTAAGGTGCCACAAGTACTCCTTTTCTTTTTGCGAATACAGACTAACACGGCTGTTCCTCTGAAACTTAAGCAGTGTGGCTAGTTCAGGATTTGCTATTCTGTCCAGCCAACGTGTTTCAGTGGCGACCTGGTGGAACCACCTCCATGAGAGAAAGGATGGTTTGGCCTCCATTATTGTACAGGTGCCAAATCAGCAAAGCACCTTTGTGCATGCTTAAGTCCCATTGGCTTCACTGAGGCTTTAGCATGTGCTTAAAGTACTGTCGTGAAGAGGGCTGTTTGCCTGAATCAGCGCCTCAGGCCGTGACCTCTCTGAAGAGACTTGAAACTAATGTCCGGTAGTGAGGATTTGGGCTGTAAGGCCTCACTGGGTCTCTGCATCTCAGTGCCATGTTAAATTTTTGTGGGCTCTGGCATCTAAAGGAATCCAGACCACAAGGTCTGAATGCTCTGAAAAGAGTTGTAGGGTCATTGAAGTAAATGGAGCTGCACCCATCTAGGTAGATGAAGATCTGTCCCTACAGTTCTTTTATTTAGTCTGCAGAAGAGTGAGGGAGGATTTGATAGCAGGCTTCAACTACGTGAAGGGGGTTCCAAAGAGGAGGGAGCTCGGCTGTTCTCAGTGGTGGCAGATGACAGAACAAGAAGCAATGGTCTCAAGTTGCAATGAGGGAGGTCTAGGTTGGATATTAGGAAAAACTGTTTCACTAGGAGGGTGGTGAAGCACTGGAATGGGTTACCTAGGGAGGTGGTGGAATCTCCATCCTTAGATGTTTTTAAGGCCTGGCTTGACAAAGCCCTGGCTGGGATGATTTAGTTGGGGTTGGTTCTGCTTTGAGCAGTGGATTGGACTAGATGATCTCCCGAGATCTCTTCCAGCCCTAATCATCTATGATTCTATTAATGCTACGGAGAGCTAGAGGCCAGAGTAATTCATGGGGGAAGAGTGCCAAGGTCTCTGAAGGCCTGGCAATGGGATAGGCCTCCTTCACTGAATTGATCTAAGCACTGGGTTTCATTTAGACCTATTCTTATTTTGCCTTCATGGAATCCATACATTTAACCTCCATATTCTTAAGTTTTGTCCATCACTGTTTAAAATTCTGTGTATAGTATAATATCCTCATTACCTCCCTTCCTGTTCAGAAAAGCACCTAAGCACGTGCTTAAATGCCCACCAACTTCAATGGGACTTAAGCATGTCTTTAAAGTTAAGCATATTTTTAAGTGCTTTGCTGAATTCAGGCCCTAATCTTTATAATTGTTGCGATGCTCTGGAGTTTATAACCTTTGTTGATTAGTCTAGTCTACGGATATCTTTACTGTATTGTTTCATCACATACTTTAAAAAAGAAAGTTTGCATGGGGTGTTAATTACTTTGCTACCATAAAAGGCATGAATTACTGTCTAACTGACTTTCCCCGGTGCATTTCAAAGAGCAGATGTATATTATTATTGCACATCAGTTACACTGAGTCTGTGCAGTTCCAATAGGAAAAACTGATAACAGACATCTAAATTACCTGACTCTCACCACAGAAAAAGAAAAGATAAAGTGTAGTGGAAAGTGTTTTGTTTTTCTTAAAAATAATTACATGCCTCCCCCCTACTCTAAACCTTTCAGTGGGGAAAGTTTTTTTAGACTGGAGAATACAGCAACCAGCCCACACAAGACATAATTCTGCTTTGCTCACAAAAGAAGCATGTACACAGTTATTGTAAATGCAATTTCTTATCAGAGGGTTTTATAAGGATAAACTCATGAATATGCTCAGATACTATGGTGATGGAGGGTGGGCCATGTAATACCCTGGATTGACTGGTCTTTAATTGACAAAAGGCCAAGTAAAGACAAATGGTGCAGTCATCGGTTGCTGAATTAATATAAGGTAAAATATTGGCCGCAGTGAAGTCAAAGGCAGAACTCCCATTAACTTCAATGTGTGGCCACGATTTCATCTATATATATTACGGCCCAGATCTTCAAAGGTATTTAGGCCACCTATCTCTAGTGGGTGATATTCACCCATATCTGACCTCTGACCTTTTCCCTTTTCTTTCAACAAGTTTACAGCCTTTGGACTTCTGCAAGGTAAAACTGCAAAGATTTGAACCAGGACTCCTGTGCATCTCATGCAAAAAATTACAGGAGCATTTACTATATTCTTTACAAATTTCTAGTGACTTGTCTAACAGAAGGGGAAATCTCAAAACCACATAGAATAATTTGCTATCCTGCCTTGAAAAATGCACACTTTGCAGAAAAGCCTAAAAGGGCCTGTCAATAATTCTCCATGGCAAGACTCTTGGTAAAACATAAGGTACAGCACACATCTGAGCTATTGTAATTATGACCTTCACCGTGCCATAGGAAGCTTGGGACATAATATATCCTCGTGGGCATATTATGGGCCAAGGCCATGTGTCGTGTTCGTTTTCACCACTGGCAAATACACAAGAGGCCATAAAATTCTATAGTTCCTACTGCTGTCTCTTGATAGAGACAAAAGCAAAGCTGTTACATGATCCTTGGGTTATATTTGATATACAATATTGCAGGCAAATTGCCTGATGTAGTCTATGATTTTGGCCTTCCAACAGAGCTATAAATGTGCTTTAGCTAATATTAGTCCCACTGGTAATGTAACAATGGTAAAGAATCATGGAAAATTGCTTTCTTCTAACATTAAACAAAGGACTTTATTAGAATAAGGGAAACAAAATTCTCCCTAAAGCTACTTTGTGTCTTTCTCTCTCTCTGATTCACTATTGATCTTTTGTCTAGAACGGGGTGGCCAAATTTACTGACCTTCTGAGCTGCATACGACAATCTTCAGAAGTTCAAGAGCTGGAGCACACCTGCTGGGAGCCAGGGCTCAGGGTTTCAGCCCCATGCCTGCTAAAGCCCCAGTCCCCAGCAGGTGCACCCTGCAGGGCTGAAGCCCAGGACTCTCCTTCCCACTGGACAGAAGCTCCTACCACACTGTAAGGCAGAGGTCTCAACCTCCCCCACCCCAAGTCTGGTAGGTGGAGAATGGAGGGAGGTGAGGGGGGGCTTGTGAACCACACTTTAATGGTAAAAGAGCCACATGTGTCTCACAAGCCACAGTTTGAACACCCCAGTCTAGAAGCTTCTCTAGTTTCCACCTGATCCCCTTGCTTCCTGCTATGCATTTAAAGAAAAAGTAAAAATTTAGGACTGGTTGAAAATATTCCACCAAAACTTCTTTTTCAAAGGAAAACTAGGGTTTCAATGAAATTTTTCCCCAAAATTAGCAACTGTTTCCCCAAAACATATTGATTTTTCATTAGAAAACCAAAAACGTGTTGCTTTAAAAATAAAAGAGATTTGTTTGTTTTTTTGTCAGTTTTTGGCTGAAAATCTTCTGGTTTTGGTTGGCAAAACAAACAAAATGGGGTGGCTGTTTTTTGATGAAAAATCAGAATTTTCCATTGAAAATACAGATGAAAATTATTGGTTTTTTGTTTGTATCTGTTTCCCATCCCATTCACTGCTCAGCTGTCGAATTACTTACCCTCTGTTGAGGTTCCTTCCCCACTCTGAACTCTAGGGTACAGATGTGGGGACCTGCATGACAAACCCTCTAAGCTTATTTTTACCAGCTTAGGTTAAAACTTCCCCAAGGTACAAACTATTTTGCCTTTTGCCCTTGGACTTTATTGCTGCCACCACCAAGTGTCTAACAAATATATAACAGGGAAAGAGCCCATTTGGAAATGTCTTTCCCCCCAACATCCTCCCAAACCCTACACCCCCTTTCCTGGGGAAGGCTTCATAAAAATCCTCACCAATTTGCATAGGTGAACAGAGACCCAAACCCTTGGATCTTAAGAACAATGAAAAAGCAATCAGGTTCTTAAAAGAAGAATTTTAATTGAAGAAAAAGTAAAAGAATCACCTCTGTAAAATCAGGATGGTAAATACCTTACAGGGTAATCAGATTCAAAACATAGAGAATCCCTCTAGGCAAAACCTTAAGTTACAAAAAGACACAAAAACAGGAATATACATTCCATTCAGCACAACTTATTTTCTCAGCCATTTAAACAAAACAGAATCTAACGCATATCTAGCTAGATTACTTACTAAGTTCTAAGACTCCATTCCTTTTCTGTTCCTGGCAAAAACAACACACAGACAGAGAGAACTTTTGTTTCTCCCCCCCATCCCCTTTCAGCTTTGAAAGTATCTTGTCTCTTCACTGGTCATTTTGGTCAGGTGCCAGCGAGGTTATCCTAGCTTCTTAACCGTTTACAGGTGAAAGGGTTATATTTATGACACCCTCACATATGTGAAGACGTATTCCTTTGTTCCGGTGGAGGGGAGCTAAGGAGTGAGGTCTGCATTTGCCTGCGAAAATAAGAGACAGAGAGGGAGATTTTCCTCGGAAGAAATGGCACTAAGGTTGCCTCACTGCCATTTCTCCCTTAGAAAATTTCCCCCTGGGAATCTTCTGTCACCTACATCTATGCAGAGATAGGTTTCTAACTGTTCATTGGGCACTGATGTAGGAGGGGAGTGCAGTTCTGGAATCTCCCCCACCTCTGAGGCAGAATTTCAGTCAAAATGAGACTCACAGGCAATGGAGAAACCCACAGGAAAGGAGGATTTTTCCCTAAAACTTATCTTTGTTTTGAAAAAATGACACTATTTAATGTTATTAATTAATTTTAATTTTATTTATTAATTTTAATTTTATTTATTTAATTAATTTACTATATGTTACATGCCAACGTGGTACCACCCTTGAACACACAAAAGTCCCATATCACAGCAGGGCTAGAGCTCCTCCCTCCTAAGATCGGGGTCCCATCGTGGAAGGCACTGTACGAATGCATCATAAGAGAGAATCTCTGACCCAAAGAATGCACAGACTCAATACAACTTTGAGTTAAATAAGGGCTACGTACCTGTATGGGCTGCAGGATCTAGCCCTTAGAGTTACTTTATATGTAAGTTCTGTTTTTCTTTTTTCTTTTTTCAATATGGATGCAAACTTCATCGATTTTAGTGTGACCTCCTGTGCCAGAGAATTCCATCCAGTTACTCCTGTATTGAAACCAGCTTATTACAATAGCAACGAGGTAGTTCAATGTTTTAGGGTAAATAGTTTTAAAATATATGATGTATGTAAGATGAAACTAGATTCTTTTTTAAATGAACACCTTTCTATCTGTTGACCTAACCTCTATGGACCAGATCCTCCGCTAGTGTAAACTGGCATAGCTGGGGTTTTTTTTTCATTTCTCTATTTCCAAGCTAAGGGTAATGACAAATATATTAAATCTCTCACTAGCCCTCATTTTCTTCAATTATATGTTTGGTGCAATATAGACTGAAAAGAATGATGTGTTACTGAGAGCAGAGTTATGTAATCTTTGTATCTGTCTGATCTGAAAATATCATAATTCATGGGTATTATAGGTTTTCATTTTTTTCTGTTTTGTGAGTGAGTGTCTGGAACCAGGTGAACATCAAGTATTGTTGTACAAGAGGATAATTTAAAAATCTCATGTTGTCTGGAGGTGTGAGTGAATGAATTATCAAAGCCAACTCTCAAAATATACATCTGCAAGTGTTCCAGTCCCACACATACATCTGCAAGTGTTACAGTCCCACACATTTTAGAACGTAAACCGTAGTAGTTTTAAGAGAAATGACTCCTGTTATTTTCCTCCAAGGAACGCAATACATAGTACTGCCATACTTGTGGGTTATGTCTACACTGCAGTAACATACTCACAGCTGGCCTGTGTCAGCTGGCTGGGGCTAGAAGCCTATAAATTTGCAGGTGGGAGGGTCCCAGAGCCTGGACTTCAGCCTGAGCCCAAACATCTACACTGTAATTGTATAGCCCCACAGCCTGAACCCTGTGACCCCAAGTCAGCTGACCTGGGCCAGCTGCGGGTGGGTTATTGCAGCGTAGACGTACCGATGATGTCTGAGCTCCACATTTCTATTATTTCTGAATGGGCAGAGAGTTTTCACAATAGAACTCCAATTTCACAAGGCCTTTGATAGGTCATTTTTTTCAGCTAGCCTCCTTTTTTTTTTTTAACCAAATTCTGAAAAAAATTGATTTGATGAAAGAGTGAAAATATTCTATGAGTTATAAATATTCCTAAAGGACACAATTGTGACCTTTGCGACCCAGAACATATCATGTTCTCCTCCTTCAAATCGCTTCTTCAAACTCTCTTTTGCCATGATGCCTATGAAGACCTACACAACAGTTAGGCAGCAGGTGTGCTGAGACCACTGCCTGGCATGATGTGCAGGATTGTCTCATTGTTTTCTTGCGCGTCCTCATTTGTCTGTATCCACTTATCATCTCTTGCATTATATTTAGATTGCGAGGTCTTTGGGGTGGGGGCTGCGTTTTGTTCTCTGTTTGTACAGCACCTAGCACAATGGGGTCCTGGTCCAGGACTGGGGCTCCTAGGTGCTAGTGCAATACAAATAATAAATAATTATTTATTTGGGTATCAGCAGGAGGGCAATTTCTGTGGGACTACTCCCACTCAGGTGGGTGGCACCTTGCATCTGCCTCTCCCATCCCCCCATTTTGATGCCCAGCACATAGGAGCCAGCATGAAATCGCAAGCAATCTGTGCTAGGTAAAAAGCAGGAGCCACGAGGAACCAAACTCTGACTCTGACTCCTGGTCCGCTCTCGGGGCAGTGCAACAATGTCACTTTTGTGTCCAAAATAAAAGCTTGCCTTGTTGGAAGGATGTTCCAGTTAGGACACCTTGAGCCAGGGTTTAGCGTGCTGGCTTTTCATGTGTGTTAATTGCAGGTTTAGGCCGGATTTAGCGAAACACTTAAATAAGGGTTTAAGTGCTTTGCTGGATCAGGTCATTAAAGTGAAAAATTAGAGAAAAATGTCTATGTGCCCCACGATTAGGAGGAATGCCACATGACAAAGAATTTAGATAATTTGCTGGTCAGTCTAATACCAAAGGTGACCAATGTAGTTTCACACTAGAAAAGTAAGTGTTGAGGCAATTATGGAAGCATTGGTCATGAGTGACTCCATAATAGGGAAGCTTGCATGGAAAATGCGGTTAAAATTGGGACTTATTCCGTTGATTAAGGAAAATAAAATATTTCTTCCCCAAACTCGGACCATTTAAGGAAGATATCAGATTGAATTTTTATGTAAGTTTTAAGATATTCCACTGAATGTGTGAAAAATTAGAAACACATCACAGTGACTACATCTTGACATTTTAAAAATGTTTTAATATCTTCGGGTCCCTCTCATTTAATATTGAAGACATGTGTAAAACCTGGACTTTCTGCCTACATGCAGAGGGTGTACATAATAAATTTTTATCCAGTAAAGGAATTTTCACCATATTGTTTCCCTCTACATCAGTGGTTCTCAACTGTGGTCCACCGTTTGTTCAGGGAAAGCCCCTGGCGGGCCGAGCCGGTTTGTTTACCTGCCGTGTCTGCAGGTTTGGCTGATCGCGGCTCCCACTGGCCGCGGTTTGCTGCTTCAGGCCAATGGGGGCTGCAGGAAGGGTGGCCAGCACATCCCTGGGCCCGCGCCGCTTCCCGCACCCCCCATTGGCCTGGAGCGGTGAACCGCGACTAGTGGGAGTCGTGATCGGCCGAACCTGCGAACATGGCAGGTAAACAAACTGACCCGGTGCGCCAGGGGCTTTCCCTGAACAAATGGTGGACCACAGTTGAGAACCGCTGCTCTACATCATAATCAACATTTAATATTTTCATTTAAGAATATTTTCATTGCCAAGTATATATGTCATCCAATGGATGCTCCAGAATCTTAGCCTTATTCAGGCCCAGTACAAGTCAGACTTGGAATATTGTATGTGCCTGATGGTATGTGGATTTGGATACCACAAAGCAGGGCACATAACAGCTTATATGGCTGCAGACATATTATCGCGATATTAGTCTAAGAAGCTGAAATAATTGCTTGGTAAGATACCGACTAGACCTCACTTTCACTGTGCCTTTGCAGAGGTCTTAAAAGGATTCAGTCTGGTCAATATTTTAAAATGTCAAATATTAAGTCAACACCATCCGCTTCCTATATATCTGGGAATTGAGCTCAGTTTGTGCAAGTGTGGCTCTGTGCTATGACTTGCACCCAGACCAGTGGCCTGAGTCCTGTAGTTGCCAGGAGCTCAGTTTTCAAAAATGCCCCATAAAATTCCACATATGCCCATTTACACACACCTAACCCATGTTTGTGCACAGGCATTGAGGACCCGAGCACCTAACCACTCATTTACAGGCACAACTGCGGATTTTGCATCTGCAAATGCCACGTTTGTGCAATTTTGTGGATTGGTTTTTCAGAAGTCCCTTTTGAAAATGAAATCCTCCAAGTTAAACAAGGAGATGTTCATCAATATGAAACCAAAATAACCAAGAACCAAAGGGAGAGATCTCCAAAAACAAGCAAAGAAATTCCTCATACTGAAAGCAATCCAATAGACAAAAACCCACAGCATGTGTGTGGGCATGTACTAAGCTGGGGACTTACTCATATTCTAATCATAACCCATGATCTCCTAAGGTACATATGGAAAATCCCAGGCCACTCTACAGAATGCGTCATATTTTTTAACATAAAAGCAATTTATAGCAGAAAGCCTACAAAGTGACAGATTTTTTTATATGCCTGAAATCATGACTACCTTCAAGCACTGAAAATCAATAAATGATGTGTAGGGTGTGCAGGGTGGCCTAATATTAATTTAATAATAATACTGTGAAGAGGAAGAGATTTTATTTGTCTCAATCAAACATGGTGGCCCTTGCCTTTGTGAAATGACCTAGGACAGGAATTCATGTCTCAACATTCTGCCGCTGTTTAACCAATACTTTGTACATGGTTACACATTTTCCTCTCAGTGTAAACTCAAAATCAAGCAACCCTAGAAAAATCAAGTTTGTTACAGTAAGGCATGTTGCTGTAGATTGTCAGGTGGTGTAAACTGTCATAGCTCCACTGAAGTTCCTGCTAGACCTGCCCCCTGGTGTACTGTCAAACCCAACTACTACCTTTCCCCATCTGTGCACTCTGCCGATTTGGCTTCTGTGGTGAAGGCAAATAACGTTCATATAGCCACACCCAGAATGGGCACAGGGGATCGTCTTTCTACCGTAGGCGCGATACCTCTTCCAGCTCAGCCCATGCCAAGAACTGCCTAATGAGTGGCAGAAACCAAATTAAAATAAAATATTTGTACTAGCTCCATTCAAGTCAGTGGAACTCTGCTGATTTACCTCATCTGAGAATCTGGGTGAAATCCTCACACCACCCCTGGCTCCTTTACACTGGGTAAAAGGGCCTGAGGGGTCTAAAGGGGCACTAAAAGCACTGTATCTGGTCTTGGGAGGATTCTTCTCACCCAGGCAATGCAGAAGACAGTCAGGCTGTCTTCCCAGGAGTCCGTCCCAAGCTCTGGCATAAGGGGTGTCATCAGGAGGGGCATGATGGGGAGCAGGAGACAGCAGGCAGTACTGAGGAGATTCTGGGCAATGCTGCAGCCCATAGGATAGTCCAGAGAAGCTGCTATAAGTTAGACAGGTCCCCAGAGCTCTCTAAGGGTAGGTCCATGCTGTGTATGGGACCTGGGCTTGCGGACTCAGTGTTTCCAAGCCCGCGTTTGAGAGTCCACACTGCATTGTAAACCTCGATTTGCAATTGCTGGCCCTGGCTCTCACAGCTGTGCTTACATGTCCATACTGCGCTACACAGACCTTCTGAGTCAGGTTTGAGGATTGACCTGCATCCGCACTGCAAAATGAGAGGGCTTGGATCTAAGTCACAGCAGGACTCTGGCTGTGACCCATCCCCAGCAGGATCTTAGGACCTGGGTCCTGAGGGCTTGCTGGCCCAAGTCAGACTCATTTGTGTGTGTACCAAAGGCGGGCTTGGGCTCAAACCTGAGTCAGAGCCTGGGCTTGTCATGCAGTATATCCATACTCCAATGGCTGCTCCAGTCCCCAGAGCAGCCCAAGACTGGGAGGACACAAAGGTGGTTTAAAGCTACCATAATCCCCCCAACCCCTGGGCTTGGTATTATTATAAAGCTGAACCATTGGTCTGTTGCCGCGGTGTTCGTAGTTGTCCAATTCAACCATATACTTTTTTTTTTAAAGTGAGCAAAACCAAAATACACCTGGAACTTTTGTTGTGATAAGTGGTGCAGCACCAGATCTCACCCTCTGCCTTCTGGGTCAGATTTTATAATACTTATGGGTGCATTTATAAATATCTTATAAGGGTTAATAAATGACTTATAGCTACTGTAAGTATATTACAGTCATGTACATTACATGTTATAGACGATTAGAAGCACATTAGTAGAGAATTATCAGCCATGGTTATAAACAACCTATTGACCTGCTGGATTCTATAATACTTCATTAACCAGTTATTAAAATATCTAGTAATAATTTATTAGCCCTTTATAAACTAATTATAAATGTTCCCTTAATATAAAGCGTGACTGCGTTTTGATTAGATCTACAAATTAAAATGGAAAGCCATTTGCGAATATTAAAAAAAGGTAACAGCATGAGTTTAAATAGGAACCATAGATCTGAATAAATGTTTAGTTAAAAATAATACAACTGAAAAAGTAAAGCCCCGCTCTCCTAGGTAAGAACTTTATGCGCAGATCTGAACATGAGAGACAGACAGGGAGAGAATGATTACTTGAACTTCTTTTTTCTTCAGTAGCTGAGTCAAATTAGATAGTAGGCAGGAATGAAAGAGGACAGAATGTTAATACGTACGGGGTAACATTTTGTTGCTGCCCAGTATAACAATTTAAGATGCGCTATACTGCCTGGCAACTGTGATAAGAAACAGGACAGCATTTTAAAGATGCCCTGCTTTAAATTTTGAATAATGTACTATCAGGCTGTTTTAAAATAGCTAAAGTGCACACCAATCACACAAGCTTAAAAGGGTGTACTGGTTACATAAAATATAATGCAGTACTGTTCAGCAAAGTGACATGTTCCAGATAGACTATAAAGCACAATATGAAATCAGTAACATATAACAGTGTTGGGAAATGTTTCGAAGACCCACCAGGCCCAAGAAATAACAAAAAGAGCTACAGTCGGATGATACATGACATGTGCAGGAAATAAGAAAATTAGATTCAGGTGGAGGGGGGAAAGAGGGGAATGGAAGTTATGCATGAGGGAATAAATATAATCTGAAGCACAGATATTCAGCGGGAGGGAGCTACTTAGGAAGCAACAATGCCAAAAAGATACCTAAGTGGACAGCAAATCAGATATGTACTTGCAGTGTAATTGCAGAATACATAGATAAATGCCAATGTAATTTTGGACTGTGACTCACATCATAGAACTGGGAGAGAATGGTTCTCTGTACTGCATTGGTGAGAGGGCACCCAATGTACGGCAAGCTCTTTGGGGAGCCTTGACAGTAAGCTGTCCACAACTGGAGGGAATTCACAGAAGAGTAACCAGAACGATGATTGGTCTGGAGAGATTGCCTGTGAGGGCAGAGTGATATTGGGAAATATGTTCAGCTGGGCTAGTTACTATTGAAGGCAGATAAGTTTTTGATGTGTGTAAGTGTAACAGACCCTGCTTGGGGTAATGGGATCAAACTGAACAAATGCAAGTTTTTGTGCTGAAAAATCATGAGGTAAGTTTGACTGGAATCACCTCCCAAGGGAAGCAATAGAAGCCCCATAATATGTCATCTAAAATGGGTGTGTGAGGAGACATGCTTTCAAGAATACAGTGTAAGGAATGAATCCAAGGACCAGTCATCTGCATGATTGTGCCTCGCGCAATTCCAGTCCAAGTCAACAGGAGTTGTGTGCATACATCTAATAAGATGACTGGGCCTGTGCATTGTGAAGAAGAAGGGGACAATAAGAGCAATAGGGCTTTCCCATCTCTAATTTCTATGGTCCTACTGTAAAGCATGAATAATTAGTTAACAGCACTGTAGATGGCCACTGGGTGGCATCTTTGCTCTATCAAAAGGCTGTTGGAGCACCACTTATCTAGAGTTAAGAAACTTACTCTTAAAGGCTATCAGACATGATTCAGCTCCCACTGAAGATAGTGAAGCGTTTCCCATAAGAAACTATGGGGCTAGGCCCATAGTTCTGAAGATCGTTTTTTGGCTAGCCCTGCTCGTTACAAGAGCCATGCAATCACAGATATGAGAATTGTTGTTATTATTACAACTTTAAAACAGGATAGGCATGTTATTTTATGTGGGGGAGCTTGCTGCCAGCCGGAATGGTCAACCAGATGCCAAGTCCCGACTCAGGGAAGATGGCTGTGTCCATTTTAATATAAAATAATAAACAAGGCATAGCCTCAGGGTGATATTTTAAAAAACCACCTCATTGATGGCTAAACTGCTCCCATTGAAGTCCCCAGTAAATCTCAAAATTACTTCCATGGAAACAAAGTTAAGCCAAAGATGCATGCTTTTGAAAATCTGTATCTGGTGGCTCGCTATATAGAAGAAGTCAGGATGCCACAATCTAAAGTAAACAAGAGCCCTGAGAATCTTGAAGTGAAAATATCTTGTGCAAAATTTCA
Organism: Caretta caretta; assembly: GCF_965140235.1. Classification (NCBI taxonomy): domain Eukaryota; kingdom Metazoa; phylum Chordata; order Testudines; family Cheloniidae; genus Caretta; species Caretta caretta. The sequence continues at coordinate 67,448,492 of NC_134216.1, read as the reverse complement.
TAGGACACCATATATGATAACTTCACTGGAGGCATGTGATTCTGTTGTTGTCCTGTCAAGTTAACTCAGTATAAGATGGGAATCAGTTTAAAACCAGATCAGCTGAATGTACCTGCAGCTACTTTGTCTGCAAAATTGGACAACTGTTCTGGAAAGGTTCTGTAGCATTTCAGAGAACATTACAATTTTAATTTTTTTTTTAAATCATCCTATAGAATTTAATATACAATCATCACTGCTAGAAAATGCTACAGAAGAGTTAAAAATACCCCAAAGATTTCATTTCTATTTAGATGTGTAAGTTGTAAGACTGCTTTTCTACAGGGTTTCAGCCCTAATAAACTCCGTTCGGCTTATCCGTATGGGAAACTCTTGTGTAAGGTGAATACTCTTCAGCAATGGATGGATGTTATTGGAATGCCCAATGGCTGAAGCAGGCTAAGGGTAGCCCAGAGCTGTTATCAAGTGGTGCGTGAGTGGTCAGGTAGCCAGGAGATTAATTGGTATTAGAGGCAGTTCAAGGCAATGGTCAGCATTCTCAGAGGAGGTCAGTAGCTAAGAGATTCAATACAAGGAGCTGAATGGGCAGGTTAGGGGGCTGAGGCAGCAAGGCATGGTCAGGCAAGGCAGCAACCAGCAGGCAATGGCAACTTCCTTTTCCTGTTGGGGTCTTTACAGAGTCCAGTTATCCAATGGGAATGCTGCTTGTCCAGCCAATCAGTGACTTGGGCTGTGGCTGCTGTGAAGCTATAGTCCCTGCTGGTCAGGGGTGGTGAGTCTGCATTGCCATGGAATGGTGGCTAAGGGTGATGCCTTGGGGCCTGAGTTTGATATTGAGGTCCTGATAGCCATAAACTGAGACAGGCAACCCAAAGAGGAATTTCAAATAAATGGCCTTCCAAGCACAATGAAGGTCATTTACAAAGGCACAAGTCTTTTTATTTAGGTTCTGATTCATTACCGATTGAAGTCAACAGGAAACTTTTGACCTTAATGGACTCTAAATTAGGTCCTTAAGGATCAATTCTACTGCTGCTGAAATCACTGGTAAAGTTCCTGTTAATTTTAGTGTTGCAGGATCAGGATCTTGCATAGAAAAATTGATTTCTGAAGTGTTGAAATTGCACTTAATCAATGACCCTACAAGTCTAGGAAAGATGGACAAGATCTTGGTTAGGAAAATCACCACTACTGTCAATACACAGAAACTACTTGCAATTCCAGACATCAAAGACCATGATAGGATTTTGGCAGAAGTCAGGAAGAAAAGATTTGTTTTAGAATAATAGAGATGGACTTATGCTCTTCTCTGATTTGTCCTCAAAGGAAAGCTAAAATAAGGAATTTCTGCCTTTAGAAAAATAAATGATTACAACAATGAGATTTAAAGTGCTCTTTTCCCGGAAAATTGTCTGTGGGTAAGGTCTGGATGTAGGCAAATTTTATTTCTTTTCTGAAATAATAATAATTGTAAAAAATCCTCTGAAAAAATAAACTAATCCTTCTCACAGTATGATTCAGACTCGTAACAAAAGCTCTGAACCATTCCACCAACTGCATTGTTACAGAGAGCTAGCTGAATGGTTCACAAAATTAACATGCAGCTTTAAAAGGCTGTGGTCAAATATACTTTAATGTATTATCTGCAGAAGTGTCAAAAGCGGTTAATAAATGTTTAATTTTCAGGATCTGAATTGTTGCCTATGGTTAATTAGCATTAATGTGGCTTCACTTAAAAATGGATGATTGGTGCATTTAATTTAAGGTGAGCGTATCTTCACAATCAAATGCCAGAACACTTTTGCGGTGACACTTTTTTACTGGCATGAAATATTCATGCAAAAGAATACTTTAAAAAAAAGTCTATCTTGGTACTTGTATGGGCTCCCTTTACTTTATTATCTGAGCATCTCACATTCTTTCATGTGTTTAATTATCCTCAACATCTTTCCACTGTGGCAGGGAAAGGGTATCATCCCCCTTTTATAACTGAGGAACTGAGCCACAAAATGACTTTTCCAAGGTCACACAGGAAGTCTGTGGCAGAACAGAGAATCTAATGAATCTAAGTCTTGCAAGTCCCAAAGTTACACTCTGACTATTGGACCATCCTTCCTCTCCTACATGAGGTGGTGTCATGATTGTCAGCTTTTGAGTCAACAGTGACATATGCCTGTTTCTCAGAAGGGAGTGTTTTCTTTCCGTTAATTTTATGTTCTGAATGAGTTTGTCCTGAAACACTGAGAATCATAGAATCATAGAATCATAGAATATCAGGGTTGGAAGGGACCCCAGAAGGTCATCTAGTCCAAACCCCTGCTCGAAGCAGGACCAATTCCCAGTTAAATCATCCCAGCCAGGGCTTTGTCAAGCCTGACCTTAAAAACCTCTAAGGAAGGAGATTCTACCACCTCCCTAGGTAACGCATTCCAGTGTTTCACCACCCTCATAGTGAAAAAGTTTTTCCTAATATCCAATCTAAACCTCCCCCACTGCAACTTGAGACCATTACTCCTCGTTCTGTCATCTGCTACCATTGAGAACAGTCTAGAGCCATCCTCTTTGGAACCCCCTTTCAGGTAGTTGGAAGCAGCTATCAAATCCCCCCTCATTCTTCTCTTCTGCAGACTAAACAATCCCAGCTCCCTCAGCCTCTCCTCATAAGTCATGTGTTCTAGACCCCTAATCATTTTTGTTGCCCTTCGCTGGACTTTCTCCAATTTATCCACATCCTTCTTGTAGTGTGGGGCCCAAAACTGGACACAGTACTCCAGATGAGGCCTCACCAATGTCGAATAGAGGGGGACGATCACGTCCCTCGATCTGCTCGCTATGCCCCTACTTATACATCCCAAAATGCCATTGGCCTTCTTGGCAACAAGGGCACACTGCTGACTCATATCCAGCTTCTCATCCACTGTCACTCCTAGGTCCTTTTCCGCAGAACTGCTGCCTAGCCATTCGGCCCCTAGTCTGTCGCGGTGCATTGGATTCTTCCGTCCTAAGTGCAGGACCCTGCACTTATCCTTATTGAACCTCATCAGATTTCTTTTGGCCCAATCCTCCAATTTGTCTAGGTCCCTCTGTATCCTATCCCTGCCCTCCAGCGTATCTACCACTCCTCCCAGTTTAGTATCATCCGCAAATTTGCTGAGAGTGCAATCTACACCATCCTCCAGATCATTTATGAGGATATTGAACAAAACCGGCCCCAGGACCGACCCCTGGGGCACTCCACTTGACACCGGCTACCAACTAGACATGGAGCCATTGATCACTACCCGTTGAGCCCAACAATCTAGCCAGCTTTCTACCCACCTTATAGTGCATTCATCCAGCCCATACTTCCTTAACTTGCTGACAAGAATACTGTGGGAGACCGTGTCAAAAGCTTTGCTAAAGTCAAGAAACAATACATCCACTGCTTTCCCTTCATCCACAGAACCAGTAATCTCATCATAAAAGGTGATTAGATTAGTCAGGCATGACCTTCCCTTGGTGAATCCATGCTGGCTGTTCCTGATCACTTTCCTCTCATGCAAGTGCTTCAGGATTGATTCTTTGAGGACCTGCTCCATGATTTTTCCAGGAACTGAGGTGAGGCTGACTGGCCTGTAGTTCCCAGGATACTCCTTCTTCCCTTTTTTAAAGATTGGCACTACATTAGCCTTTTTCCAGTCATCCGGGACTGCCCCGGTTCGCCACGAGTTTTCAAAGATAATGGCCAATGGCTCTGCAATCACAGCCGCCAATTCCTTCAGCACTCTCGGATGCAACTCGTCCGGCCCCATGGACTTGTGCACGTCCAGCTTTTCTGAATAGTCCCTAACCACCTCTATCTCCAGAGAGGGCTGGCCATCTCTTCCCCATTTTGTGATGCCCAGCGCAGCAGTCTGGGAGCTGACCTTGTTAGTGAAGACAGAGGCAAAAAAAGCATTGAGTACATTAGCTTTTTCCACATCCTCTGTCACTAGGTTGCCTCCCTCATTCAGTAAGGGGCCCACACTTTCCTTGGCTTTCTTCTTGTTGCCAACATACCTGAAGAAACCCTTCTTGTTACTCTTGACATCTCTTGCTAGCTGCAGCTCCAGGTGCGATTTGGCCCTCCTGATATCATTCCTACATGCCCGAGCAATATTTTTATACTCTTCCCTGGTCATATGTCCAACCTTCCACTTCTTGTAAGCTTCTTTTTTATGTTTAAGATCCGCTAGGATTTTACCATTAAGCCAAGCTCGTCGCCTGCCATATTTACTATTCTTTCGACTCATCGGGATGGTTTGTCCCTGTAACCTCAACAGGGATTCCTTGAAATACAGTCAGCTCTCCTGGACTCCTTTCCCCTTCATGTTAGTCCCCCAGGGGATCCTGGCCATCCGTTCCCTGAGGGAGTCGAAGTCTGCTTTCGTGAAGTCCAGGGTCCGTATCCTGCTGCTTACCTTTCTTCCCTGCATCAGGATCCTGAACTCAACCAACTCATGGTCACTGCCTCCCAGATTCCCATCCACTTTTGCTTCCCCTACTAATTCTTCCCGGTTTGTGAGCAGCAGGTCAAGAAAAGCTCCCCCCCTAGTTGGCTCCTCCAGCACTTGCGCCAGGAAATTGTCCCCTACGCTTTCCAAAAACTTCCTGGATTGTCTATGCACTGCTGTATTGCTCTCCCAGCAGATATCAGGAAAATTAAAGTCACCCATGAGAATCAGGGCATGCGATCTAGTAGCTTCCGTGAGCTGCCGGAAGAAAGCCTCATCTACCTCATCCCCCTGGTCCGGTGGTCTATAGCAGACTCCCACCACTACATCACTCTTGTTGCACACACTTCTAAACTTAATCCAGAGACACTCAGGTTTTTCTACAGTTTCGTACCGGAGCTCTGAGCAGTCATACTGCTCCCTTACATACAGTGCTACTCCCCCACCTTTTCTGCCCTGCCTGTCCTTCCTGAACAGTTTATAACCATCCATGACAGTACTCCAGTCATGTGAATTATCCCACCAAGTCTCTGTTATTCCAATCACGTCATAGTTCCTTGACATCACCAGGACCTCCAGTTCTCCCTGCTTGTTTCCAAGGCTTTGTGCATTCGTATATAAGCACTTGAGATAACCTGTTGATCGCCCCTCATTCCCAGTATGAGGCAGGAGCCCTCCCCTCACAGACATTCCTGCCTGTGCTTCCTCCCGGTATCCCGCTTTCCCACTTACCTCAGGGCTTTGGTCTCCTTCCCCCGGTGAACCTAGTTTAAAGCCCTCCTCACTAGGTTAGCCAGCCTGCTGGCAAAGATGCTCTTCCCTCTCTTCGTAAGATGGAGCCCATCTCTGCCCAGCACTCCTCCTTCATGGAACACCATCCCATGGTCAAAGAATCCAAAGCCTTCTCTCCGACACCACCTGCGTAGCCATTCGTTGACTTCCACGATTCGACGGTCCCTACCCAGGCCTTTTCCTTCCACTTGTGCCTCCAACTCCTTTATCCTTCTTCCCAGAGCCACGTAGTCCGCAGTGATCTGCTCAAGGTCATTCTTGGCAGTATCATTGGTGCCCACGTGGAGAAGCAGGAAGGGGTAGCGATCTGAGGGCTTGATGAGTCTCGGCAGTCTCTCCGTCACATCGCGAATCCTAGCCCCTGGCAAGCAGCAGACTTCTCGGTTTTCCCGGTCAGGGCGGCAGATAGATGACTCAGTCCCCTGGAGGAGAGAGTCCCCGACCACCACCACCCGCCTTCTCCTCTTGGGAGTGGTGATCGTGGAACCCCCAACCTCAGGACATCGCATCTCATGCCTTCCAACCAGCGGAGTCTCCTTCTGCTTTCTCGCCCCAGACATATCATCTGGTCCACTCTCCGCAACGGTACCTGTGGAGAGAACATGAAAGCGGTTAGTTACCTGTGTCTGTGTTACTGGAACCCGGACATTCCGCTTACCTCTTCTGGAGGTCACATGTTGCCAAGCTTCTTCACTGGCCTCTTGGCTCCTCTGTGCAACCTGCTCTATATCTTTAGAGCTTTGTGCCCCTAGAAGCATATCCTGAGCAAGTGTCATTATCCTTCCCTTTGAGCAAAAGAATGGCTTTGATAGCATCTACGCTCATTCAACTTTTCACTGAAAACCCTTTTCATCACACCAAACACTCGTTACACTGCACCATTTGCTTCAGGTAAACAGAGTAAATTTTATTCTCTAGAGCAATACATCTTGACCAAATGTTTTTGTCAACATAAAAAGAAACATTTTGAATGATGAAATAAAAAATCAGGACATTTCAGGTATCCTGAAAGATGCTCCAGGAACACCAGGATATTGTCTGAAGAAGTGGGACTGTCCAAGTAAAACTGGAAGGCATGGTCACTTGAACTTAGTTCTTCAGGGTTGTAATGGGCCTTTTGGGTTAGAGCCAATGAGAAATTTAACTTTGCTTCCTAAACTTTTCCCCACTTTTAGAGCAGAACTCAAATTGCAATTCTTTTTGCAGGTCAGAAAAGTTTGTACAGCAGGTGGTCTTATCAATTCTGGTTTCCAGGCAGGATCAGGACCAAAAGTGCTGAAAAACCATAAATGTGGTCATTCTTGCAGTATTTCTCTCTGCAGCCAGAAGAGTAAGTGCCAGATTTCTTGCAAGAAAGTCAATTCTCATTGTCTTAAGAACCCAATTTGGTAGACTTGAGAAGTTCAGAAAGGCTTTGTGACTTTGGATGCTTATCTGAACCAGATCTGAACTCCTTTTCAGGTTCACCCAGAAGTCATCCTGTCAATAGAAGAGGAGTTCACCTTAAACAGAATTTTCAGATGAGACAAAGTTGTGATTCAGTTCAGTTTCCATTAAACATTTCCATTGTACTTTCTGCAAGAGTATACATGTTGACATCTATGATTTGGCCAAATTCCAGGTTGGGTAATAATTGTCCGCCTACCAAAAAATGCCTCCTGGAACTCTAAATGGAGTTTGTGCTCTTTCATATCAGATACTGTGTGATCTGTTGTGCTACCCTTTTGGGAACAGTAAAATGCCAACTATGTTTCACCCTTATGATAGTAACATATCAAGGGTAAAGTGATCTTTATATTTAATTATTTGTATTAAGGTAGTGCCTGGAGGCTCCAGTCATGAACCAGAAGCACGTTGTGCTAGGTGCTGTACAAACAAAAAGATGTTCCCTGCCCCAAAGTGTTGTATCTATAACTAGTACAGTAGTTTAAATTTGTAAAACACATTGGGATCATTTTACATGAAAGATGCTCTATGCATGTAAGTTTATATATTGATAGTAGAACATCAAATATGTAGGTTTTTATTATTGATAGTGAAACATAAAATACATCACCCTAGGGACAGCATCTCTGACAAAGCAATTTGATTGGGCACTGAGGTACAAGGAAAAAGGCATTTCAGTGTGCATATGTATATTTATGTGCTTTATCTTGTCCACTTGACAAGCAATAATGCATTTTCTGTGTCTTACACAGAGGATGTTGAATTCAGGTGAGGAAAATGCAGCAGAAGCCGGTGTACTTTTAAGAACCAAATATTGAGTCTCCATGAATAAACCTTTAACTGCAAAGAGACGAGAAGAAAAATACAGAAACCACAGGATATGCTAGCAGAGTGTTTTACAAAGTTCCCCACAAAGCGTCCATTGCCCTTGAAAGCCTAACTACCTCTAGTGTGGGGAGCTGAGGAACTATTCACAAATTAAGGATTCAGATTCCATAATCTACCTTTTCCCCAGTTCTACATACAGTGTATGCCTGTACAACAGTAACAAACACAGATCTGCAGCTTCTGAGTTCTTTGAGCTATTATGAGCATTGTGCTTCACCATAAATTAAATATGTTGGTCTGGAAAATATCAACTGTTTTTAATAGGCATTAATCTATCGGGTTTTATTTCCGTGACTACAACGAGTACAGTATGTTGTGCCTCTCTCAGAATTAACAGGGTATAGCTTGCAGATATGCCAGGATGATCATTATTTTCTTTATAGGTCTCTTTATTGATGCTGGTGCATATAAATAAAAACCAGTGCCTTTGTGTTGTAAGAAGAGAGGAGTGCGGAATAAATAGATTAGTGTTTATGTAGTTTTAGGTAGTCTTTGCAGAATTAGGTAAATAATAGTCTATGTATGTTCTCTTGAAAATATATTAGGACTTGAAGCAATTTGTCTTCAAAGTAGCCCTTGTGTGACTAGATGATTGATGATTCAGTCCAATAGTAGGTAAGGGAGGCAGTATGTCTCAGTGGATTGAGCACTGGACTGGGTTCTATGTTTAGGCACCACTGGCCTGCTTGGTGACCTTGGACAGGTTACTTTCCCTCCGTGTCTCGGGTTCCCCTTTCTAAGTGCTTTTCATCAATGGATCTCAGAGCACTTTGATAGGAGCTTGGTATTACTATAAAGCCGATCCATTGGTCTGTTGTTGCATGTTTGTAGTTGTCCAATTCAACCGCATACTTTTATTTTTCAAAGTGAGCAAAACCAAAATACACCTGGACCTTTTGTTGTGATAAGTGGTTGCTTGGAGGGCTAATACCTATTACACTGAATTTGAGGGCTGACATAAATTCTAATATAGATATTTTACTTATTGTTTTGAAGAGTGACTCCAAGAACTCCTTGACCTTACATAGCTGCATAGCAAAGGAGCATTTGGGGATTTATCTGAAAGTATTTTGACAGATGTTCGGAATGATTTTGTGAGTGTTGCTGTATATATATATAAAGGTGAAATCGTCTCTTCTATTCAGGTTCTTATGCCGGGCCTATCAATGGAATATTAAGTGCATTCCTGAAATGCCTTAATGAACTCATCCTCACAACAATCCTGTGTAATGGAGAAATACTATTATCCCCATTTGAAAGACGATGAAGAACTCAGGCACAGATGTAGTAAGTGCCCGTGGTCTCACAGGGAATCTGTGGCAGAGATGGAAAATTAACTCAGATCTCCTGAGTCCCAGTTTCGTGCCTTAACCAAAAGATCATTCCAACTGCTCCACTCAGTAATATTTATAAGTGCTTGGTGTAGAATATTATGGAAACTCCAGTCTCAGCTCCTAAATTAAGGCTGAGTTGAGGTTTGCATTTAGAGCATGGATTCAGCCTGTGATGCCAGGCAATAACTATAGGATTATGACTTGAAAGATTTTAGTGTTCATGGTCCCAGATTAGATTAAACTGATTTTAAAGACACATTATTCTTTTTTTACTTTTACTTTTGACATTCTTTACTTGTTCAAAAGACCCTTAATGTTTGAGAAGTTCCAGGGCACCAAAAGCAAAAATAAGAAAAAATTTAAAATGATTAAATAAAAGGCCCTAATTTTCATCAAAATTTCAACAACAAAATTATGACGAATTTTTCACTTATATTTATTTCATGCCCTGCAGAGCTGATCAAAGTTTTTGAAATGCTAATAAAATTTCTAATTTAGAAACTGAGAAAAAATTAATTCCCAACCCACCTCACCTGTTTTTTGACCCACTCTAAAGTATAAAGCTTCTCCATCTGGAGAAGCAGCGTAGGGCTTGTCCACAAACGGAAACCGACCAGCAGACCTATAGTGGTATAATTATCCAGCTGTAGCTATGCTGGAATCTCTCTCTCCCCATGTGGACACTCTATTCCAGGATAAAAGTGATTTTGTAAGTCACTTTATAAGATCAGCTCTTTATAAATCACTTTTATTCTGGAATAGAGTGTCCACATGGGGAGAGAGAGATTCCAGCATAGCTATAGCGGGATAATTATACCCATGTAGACAATTTCCCTTTGTAGACAAGACAAGTCTGTAGGTGTGGCAGTCAGAAGATCTGCTTTCTAGTCTCATCTCCTGACACTCAACATGGCCTTGGGCTAGTCACTTAATCGCTCTATCTTTTCCTACATAAAAAGAACAGTAAAACTTACCTACTTCACAGGTGTTTTGCAATGATTAATTAGTTAATATTTGTAAAATGCTTTGGAGGTGTAAAGAGCTATATATAGACGTTAGCCTTAGTGCCTTTGATTTCTGTAATCGCTTCTCTGAAGTATTGTCAATAACTTATCTTGATTCAGAGAGCTAGACAACAAGGTGCTTTACAGGGTAATAGTGATTTTTTGTAATACTATCATTTTAAAAAGTGGAGCTTGATTTGGTGTGGGATAGTTGTGCTATCAAATCTGGGTGACTAGGATTGAGAATGGAAATACCAACTCAACATGAACTACTGAGTTTTAGGCACCAGAGAATCCCAAAATGCAACATGAAAGAGTGATAGCTTTTGGCTGTCTTAGTAAGATAACAGCAGCCCTCTGTTAACACAGGCGGAGTGAAAATCCATATGTTGCAACCAGAAAATGTAATTCAATTATAAAGAAAAGAAAATCCAAAATATCTTGCGTAGACTGTCAGTCCTTCATCAGTTGAGACTGAGACGATCACAACACATCTTCCAATCTTCTCTCTCTCTGGCCATCCTTCGCCATGCGATCACAACACATCTTCCAATCTTCTCTCTCTCTGGCCATCCTTCGCCATGCTTGTCCATATCTCCTCATTGGGAAGTCATCCCACCTCTTTGGAGGCCAACCACGTGGCCATTTCTGTTCTCGCGGATACCACTCAGAAATAGCTCAGGTCCAGCTGCTGTCACTGAGTCAGGCCACATGTCCCACCCACTGCATTGAGCCTACTTTCAACAACAAAGTCTCACACTCCAGACTGCTGCCTAATTATTTCACTGGGGATGTGATCACGGAGCGAAATGCTCAAAAATGTTCATTCCATCACCCTCTGTGCGACAGACAGTTGATGTTCTTCAATCTTTGTCAGCAACCATGTTTTGCTGCCATATAACATCACTGGAAGCACGGTCGAGTTAAAAAGATTTGCCCGAGTTGTTTTGCTGATCTTTCCTTGGAGGATGTCCTTGATGTCATTGAATGTGCACCATCCATCCAGATTTTTTTCTGGGCAACAGTTCGCCTTTCTGATCGTGGTGCATGTTGACTTCCTGGCCCAAATAATCTTAGGAAAGAATTATTTCTGATGTTATATTAAAAGATGTATCTACACATAATTTGAAAGAAATTTTATGAGAAGCTCTTCATTATATTTAAATAAGCTGCTTCTCCCTCTCACTGTACAGAAGATAAGAGCTGAACGTTTTCTGAATTGCCTTAGAATAGTGTATGGTATTATTTCATCAAGCATCAAATGCCTTTATATTCTCTGATTTAGTTTTTCATAACACACACACAATGTATTTTCACCCCTAAAGTGAAATCCTAGCCCCACTAAAATCAATGGGAGGTTTGCTATTTACTTCAACAGGGCCAACATGTTACCCCTAGTGTTAAATTCTGTTCCCTTCCCTGAGTCCCGCCATTGGAGTCAATGGGCCATATTCCGATATTACAGTAGCAGTACCATAGGTTTCAGAGTAGCAGCCGTGTTAGTCTGTATCCGCAAAAAGAACAGGAGGACTTGGGGCACCGTAGAGGCTAACACATTTATTTGAGCATAAGCTTTCGTGAGCTACAGCTCACTTCATCGGATGTAGCTCACGAAAGCTTATGCTCAAATAAATTTTGAAAAAGCATTTTCTTTTTAGTAGTACCATTATAACTCTCTGATTTACACCAGTGTCAATGAGAGCAGAATCTGGTCCAATGAGAATACATGTATAAGGCAAACAGAATTTGATCCTTAAAATGAAAACATTATTTAATTTGCATTTTTATTTTATTGCTTATAATTAATGTATCTCTATATGCATTATAGGCTGCACTGATAGCACCGCCGACAATTGCCCATCACTTCCCATTATAGTACCCTGTTTCCAGTTGCTTATACTTTGCTTTCAGCCCCATTTGGGCTGAAATTTTCCATGCCAGGTGTCTGCCTCAGACTGATTTTTGTTCAAAGTTTCAAAGAATGAAATTTGGGGATAATATGTTGTTTTGCTCATATTGGAAACAATTCGTATGACTGTTTCGTTGAGAAGCACGAGTGGGGACTTGAAATTTGGCACGGGAAGTCTCCCTGGTGTCCAGAATATGCCGTTTGCTGTCCTTATGAAAAGATGCCCAAGTTTGGCCAAGTTATAAGTCTCTGAAAAAGTCTCTGTTCACTCATGCTCAGTACACATTTGTTTGACAGCTAAATTCTCTGAAGATTTCATCTGCACAGAGCATGCTTCAGCCAAGAACGACAGGTTGAGCAAGACTTCTCTGCAACTGCTGCTCCTGGCTGCTGGGGGGCCCGGCACCAAAACTGACCACAGGGAGAGTATCTGTACTGTGCTCTCAGAACTCCACCAGCTTTTGCCTAGGCAATGTGGTGGAAGACGTTTGCCTGACCACAATGCAGAGGGCACAAGAGCTGCACCTGTGGGAGGAGGGGGAGGCAGCAGAGGGAGTAGATTGTGATCAGGACCCAGGTTAGGAAACTGAGGTGTGACGGGACTGAGATTGGCTGGACAAGGAGACTGGAAGGTAGGGTGGGGAACGGGTTGGGACACTGCGATCGGATAAGGAGCCCAAGTAGGGGAAGACTGGGACTGGGACAGGGGGTCAGGAGGTGGGGGTAAGGGGAGCCTGGGACCCAGTCCAGAACCATGGAGGAGATAACGGGGACTGGGCCAAAGACACAGCAGGGGAAGGGTGGAAAACAGAGGACTGTGCCAGGGCAGGCTGGAGGGGGAAAGGGTCAGGCTTGAGGGATATGGGCACAGGGATCTGTGACTGCTAGCGAACAGTCCCCTCCAGAACCTGGAATGGAACCCAAGCTTCCTGAGTCCATAAACACGCATTCCGGAAACATACAGCAGTGTGTGTGTGTGTGTGTGCATTTTATATATGCACACACAGAGGGAGATACATACACACACACACACACACACATAAATAAATAAAATATTTCCAAAATAAAACACTCTCCTGCACACACTTCATCTCGTGGGGAGCGGAAGAGAGATCACGTGACAGATGGTAGTCCCATTGCCGAATTCTCCGCTGGAAAACACACAGATAATACTACGGTGCTGAGCACAGTCTGAGAACCTAAATAGAATGGACTAGAGCAAGGTTGGCCTCCCCTGGAATAGAGTCTCACATTGCTCTGCAAATGTGTGAAATATCTGTGAAACCCTCTGGCAAAATCCTCCTCTGGTGTACATAAGGTCTGACAACCAACTCCTATAGCAGCTACTCTGTTAGCTCAAGTGGCCGAGGGTGCACGGGCCACCTGTATTCTGGCATTTCCAAGACGCTGAGTGTTTAACTTTGCAAATTTAATGTTCTTTTAATGCAGTTTTGTGTGTAATACAATATATATAATACAGTGTAGATGGCATATAAACAATAGCTCAGAAAGTAAGTGTGAATTGCCTCCTTTCATCTCACTGGACCATTAACCCTGACACTTGATGATGATATTTCAAAGTCCATCATCAAATTAACTAATTCAGTATTGATCAAAGCATGAAAGAACAAAAGGAATGATCATGTTGGGCCTGACCCAAAATCCATTAAAGTCAGTGGAAAGACTCCCATTGTCTTCAGTGGGCTTTGGATCAGGCTCCATATCAAGTCCAGGGTGAGTGGCATCAAATTTTCACATATTATTTTAGCTTCACATGATGGTAGTACCAATTCCCCAGCTAAACCGACTCCTTCATATATGACCTGAGGATGCTAAATAAATAATGTATCTCACACTTATAATGAATGTCCAATTAAATAAAAATAATGGATTTGAAGCATTTCTCTCCTCTTTGTTTCCTTTTGTCTTTTCCCCATGCATTCTCATGTAGACTGTAATGGGGGCAAAGCCAATAGACCAAATAGTTACAAAATTAAAAATCCAATCTAGGACAGTACATTGAAATTGCACGGGATTATGGGCACCAGAGATTGTTCAGTTTAGATTTGCCTTCATTATCCTTACACCCCTATAGGCACAGTGCTATCTCGGCACGGATTGGCTGAGGTTTTCACAGCAGTTTAGGGGATTGAGACACATAACTCACACTCATTTCAACGGCAGCTTTCAGAGTCGCACCCGTGTTAGTCTGTATTCGCAAAAAGAAAAGGAGGACTCGTGGCACCTTAGAGGCGAACCCATTTATTTGAGCATCAGCTTTCGTGGGCTACAGCCCACTTCATCCGATGCTGCAGCTCAGGAAAGCTGATGCTCAAACAAATGGGTTCCTCTCTTAAGGTGCCACGAGTCTTCATTTCAATGGAAGTTATGCCCCTAAATCCAACATCTGAATCTATACCCCGGAAAGGCTCGTGGTCGTCCTTTCTCGCGCCCAAAACACAGTCTTATTCTCCTTTTCTTTTTGCGAATACAGACGAACACGGCTGTTCCTCTGAAACCAGTCTTATTCCCGCTGCTGCGCCTGTGATGGCACAGGGGCAGAGTCTTGAGAAAGAAAAAAGAAAAGGAGGACTTGTGGCACCTTAGAGACTAACCAATTTATTTGAGCATGAGCTTTCGTGAGCTACAGCTCACTTCGTGAGCTGTAGCTCACGAAAGCTCATGCTCAAATAAATTGGTTAGTCTCTAAGGTGCCACAAGTCCTCCTTTTCTTTTTGCGAATACAGACGAACACGGCTGTTCCTCTGAAACTTGAGAAAGAAAGTTCAGAAACAGAACTGCTGAATCATGAATCCGAGAGCAGCACCGTGAGGTCACCCCGGGCGGCGGCTCCGCTCCTGCCTCTGGCTCTCGCCGCAGAGGGAGCGGAAGGGCTCTGCCCGCCGGCCATCCGGGGGGGGGGGCCCCCCTCTGGCGCGGCGAAGCCCCCTCCCCCGCCCCTTCGCCGGGAGGGCGCGCGCCGGCGAGCCGCCGGAGCAGCGCTCGCGCTGTAATCGATTGCCGAGCGCGCTGAGCAGCCCAGCCGGCGCGGAGGCGCACTCCCGGCGGCCTCCCCGGCGCAGGGCGGGGGCCTCTGAGAGAGGCCGCCTGGGCGAGATGCGCGGCGGGGGCGGGGGCGCGCGCGCGAGGGTGCCTCTGCCGGATCGGTTTCTCGGGGTTTGACCAGCTGTCCCGGGCCGGCCCTGCGCTCTGAAGATGGAGGAAGTCAAAGCAGGATTCCCCTTAGCGACAGACCCGCCGCTTGCGGTTCCCGCAGCCCGCTGCGGCGCCCCCACGCACAAGCACTAGGCACAGAGAGCAAGGGCGAGGAGGCGCTAATAAAAAACACCACACACAAGGGGTGATGGAAGTGAGGTACTGCATGCGCTGCTGAGGTAAATCTTCGCTTGGCATTTTGGTTTCCAGGGGCGGGGGGGGGGGGGGGGGGTTATTTGTGTGATGATGGCTCACAGAAATCTCTCTCTGTGTGTCTGTGTGTGTGTGTGTGTGTGTGTGTGTGTGAACGTCTCTGCTTTTGCCAAGGGCTGGGGGGGCTGTCTCAAAGTAAAGTCTAATGGTGGGGGCATCCCTCGCGCTGTGATGCGATCAAATGACTTGTTGCTGTTACCCAGTAACAACAATAATACGAATTAATGCTAATCAATCGGTCTGCGTACGTGTGGTTGGAGGAGGGGGAAGATTAATATTATTTGCCAGCATAGTGACTGGCTCTACGGGGTAGGACTGGCAAAGCCTTTTGGGGTGCTGCTTTTTTCTTTTTCTTTTTCTTTTTCTTTTTTTACAATTAAAATGCTCTTTTCTGGGCTGTGAATCGATTAATCAGTTCTCCGCTCTGGAAACTGACAACAAGGGTTTGAATTGCAATTTGCAGCAGCTTCCTATTCTAGCTGCAGCTACCTGGGAGAAAGTGCTCTACATCCCTTTTTAGTGTTATTTTTGGTATTATTCCTGGCATGACAGACACGATATTGAATAAGGCAGGACTTAAATTACTTTGACAGGTTGTGCTCTGGGCGGGGATTGACAGAGATGAAATTAAGATCTCTTCATTTTGCCAGGGGCCAAAAACAATCCTGTGAAGTTGGCCTAGGTTTATTGCTCTGTGTGGGTGGTTTTTTTTTTTTTAAACTTCTCTGTTCCTCCCCCCCCCCTTCTCCAAGTCCCCCCTTTCTTCCTCTCCTCCAGTTTTCTTGTCGATTCTTAAGGAACCGGTGGATCAAGTTTTTCTCTCTCCTGGTTAATCGCATTGCTGTAGCACTGGCTGACCTCTCTCCCCTTCTCCCTCCCTCCCTCTCTCTTTTTGTTCTTCATCTTTCCTGAAAGTATGTGCCATTCCTGAGTGAGTTTCTCAACAAGACCATCCCAAGGGAGGGAGTCCTCGCTCATTTTTTTTGTTTCTGTTCAGTTTCCCCACCGATCCGTTCGCTCTGAATGTTCTACTTGTAAGTTTCAGGGGACAGACGGGGCGGGGGAGAGGGGATTTTAATTTATTTTTTGTTAACTTTTCCCATCTCGCTATATCTTCAATACGATCATAACTATCTCTCCATTGGTGGTGGGTAGGAGGGGGTTAGCAGCTGGGGATTTGCCATTACAACTGGACATTGTGATCAAACTCTCTTTTTTTCTTTATTTCAAAGAATCAAAGAACATTTTCTTTTATGTATATTTCATTCCTTCCCCCTCCACCCTTCCCGTCCTTTCCTTTCTTTCCTTCCATTTCATTGGCTAGGATGATCTCCTTTCCCTGTTGCTTCTGACGTGTTCTCCTCCCCCCTCCCCCTCATCTACCTGTACTAGGGGAAAGATAAGGTAACATTAAAAGGGCTTGAGGGAGCTGCTTGTCTGTTTTTTTTTTTAAAGTGGTCTCTAAAAGTTGTTACAATCGTGTACAAATCAGTAATGGAAAGAGTTTGATGGCAGCTCTTCAGTTTGAAATGTATGTGTTATGTGTACTGAGTGCCTTGGGAATTTGATCTGCCTTATACCAGAGAGGAACACAGAGGAAAGTTGTTTTTTTTAGGGGCCGTGGGGTAGGGGAGAGGGAAGTGGTTTTGGAGACAAGAAGTGAAGCTGCCTGTTTTCCAGTAAGTAATGGAGAAATTCCAGGAGCCAGGGCTAAATATACTTGGCGATCAATACAGAAATGGCTCATGTGAATAATTTAGCTGCTTGGTGCAGTGAGAGTTTTGAAACTAAAGGCAAAAAAGGGGCTGTAGATGGAGAGAGGAAATAAAATTCTCCTCTGATCATGTCAGTTTCTTAACTTTTCCACTTAAAATAATATAGTTACGATTATTGATTCCTTCCCCCCCTCCCTTTTAATCAAATGAAAGCTTGGGGGTGTCATCCAATACAGTTACTTGAGTTTCTGGAAAGTAATAGCTTGTTCTATGTCAGCAAAGTGCTTCCAGAAACTTTGAGATTGGCACACACCACAAAATGCATGGTCTAGAAATATTAAATATGACATGCAGCCCATAGTATGATAGGTATGGTTACAATGAACAGGTGCATGCACAGGTGTCTGGGTGTGTGAGTGAGGGTGTTCGATGGCCAATTGAAGACAAAAGGCTGTAATAACTCTGAAAGGAATATGGACACTGAAGGGTTTTATTTTAGTCAGAACATGATAGCCATCATGGAATAAGTATGGAAGGGGCAATCTTTGTAGTATCAACATCTTAGAAGCCTGCTGTGGATGTGAGAACTGATAATTGATAAAGCATTAAAATCCCAGTGAAAACATACCTGGTCCAACTGGATCCTCCAAAAAAAAATTATGAAAGCAGGTGGAACTGTAATTAAAAATTAAATTATAGTCTCAACATAGCTCATCAAGATGCAGACTTACCTTTTCTACCCCCGTCTGCAGCAGCTTTAGATCATTTGCCAAAAGAGTTCAAAAACTTACCAGTGCACGGTGCACCACTTCATTTGCATGTTTCTTAGGTGCTGGTTGCAGCGGCAGTAGCAAAAGAGGCAACTACTAATGGCTTTAAATAAGTGTAAGCATTTAATGGCTGATACTTGCAGGCATCTTTGAGGCTGTATTCTTTTGCCTTGTAGCACTGCACTTTGACTATGGAAGCAGAGGCTACTGATGGATATATAACATGTAAGTACTTTTATTTAACTTTGTTGGTTTACTTGTGAAGTCTCCTTTGCTTTCCTTTTCACAATATCTCTGTAGAAAGTGTTACCCCCCCCCCCCGAAACTCTTAACTTTCATTTGTGCTGTTATTAACCTCCATATTGTAAGAGAACAGTGGAGAGATACCATTTAACACTAAACTTGAGTGGTTATTTAAAAAAAACAACACTATCTTATAAGCTTAAATATTTGCTTAAATATTTTCATAAGAGAGCAATGTTTATTTTATATAAAACATAAATGAGAAACAGGACAGAAACTAAATCATTTTTTACTGTGAGGCTTTTTAGTACTATACATTGCTCCCTTCTTGTCCATTAAGGGAAAATACTTTACTTTGTTGAACTATTATAGCTTAATGGCCAGCTACATGAAAACCATGAATCAAAATTGGAGTGGAAGGTCCTTACAGAAGAATGATACTCCACTCTGCTCCAGTTCAGTCTCTAGTCTGTTAGCACCAAAGTATGTAGAAATGGGCAAGTAATTCTAAGTTCTGTTCATGCAAAACAGCCAGAGCAAGATTTTCACGTGTACTTTTTATAATCTGTGGGGATTAGAGGATACTTTTTGATTCTCAAAAATAATAATTCATGTTTATGGTCACTAGGAAGCCAATTTTAGTTGACCGTGGAGGAATCTATTAAAATTGGAAGGCGGGTGGGTAGAAAAGAAGTTAGCAAGTCTGAATGCTGTATAATTGAATAATTTTATGGAGCCATGGGACAGAAACCTAAGTGTTTTATTTTGTGAAAACAGGTGACAATGAGCTTTCGCCCGAAAGGGAGCACTCCAACATGGCTATTGACCTCACTTCAAGCACACCCAATGGGCAGCATATCTCACCGAGTCACATGACAAGCAGTAAGCCTTCTTTTTGTGTATTTCTCTCTAGCAGCATATTTGGACTAGTTTAGTCTGTGGGGTCTTCATCTTGTTCACTCGACCAAGCCACTGCCGTAGATTTTGCTAACAAAAGAAGAAAAGGACGGGACAGATTTGGTTTTGTTCATGTTAGTGTCTCTTCTAAACATGAGTCTGATTACTAGTCTGAAGTATCCCAAGGTGGCCTTTGAGAGCTGGTCCTTACCTGTACCAGGTAGGAAATGCTAGGTTTTACTAGTCTTTGTTTTGCTTTGACAGGTTTTGAGATCCAAACAGCTTTTTAGCAGGATTCCAAAAAGCAGTCTGAAATGGCTTTATCTAGAAAGCCAACAAGCTTTTATTTCCAAAAGGCTTGACTCAAGCAAAATCTAAAGTTACACTATGCGGGCTTGATGGCAGGATATATTTTACTGTTCTGAATGGAAACTTCAGCATCCTGTTCGTTACCTTAGCTTTGCTTTGAACATTTCAGAAAATGGCCAGTATAAATTGGTAATTTATGGAACGCTCTCACCAGTGGAGTCTTTAACAAATTGAAAGGGTTTTGTTTTAGAATGGCAAAAGAGAAACTGAGAAAGTGCAGAGGGATCTGTGAGTCTAACACTGAGAGTCAGGTGTACTTAATATTTTTGATGATGGATTTTTTTTCACCCTTAAATGAAATAACACCTTTCAGCTATATTTTGGAGCCTATACATACTTTTATCTGAAGAACATAGATTGTCTCACGGTTGATTACAATGTTTTATCAAGATACTTATCACAAAGTGCTTTATTATTTGTATTCAAAAGTAATTTAAAATGTATAGTTTCCAATATACTTTTTTGATACTCATTTTTTTTCTCTCTCTCTTCCTCTTGTGTGTGTGAATATATACAGTAAAAAAAAAAAAGTTATACATTTCTCCAAATATTCTGGAAGAAAAATAAGGCATTAAGAATTAGTTTGTTTGTAATCATAAGAGTATTATCTTCAAAGCCTTTTTCACTGGGAGGAAAATGTTACTTGTCCTTAACAATTTCTCTTTGTCTCCTGCAAATTACGAGTAAAATACAGATTTTATGAGCCTTTAAACCTGAGGGTTCTTATGAAGATCTCCAATTATATACATGTTGCTGGAGAATGTGATTGCTAACACTCTGGGCTGAACTTTATGTGACACCCTGTCCTAATTGAGCAGCTTTAGACAATTCCAATCCTGCTGCATTGGGATTCTGATTTTTTTTTTTTAATGATCTTATCAACGTTTTACTACTCTCTTTGTTTACATTTTTATTAATGGGAAGGCTTCATCAGAGATAAGATTTAAACCAGTGGGTTTTTTTCGTTATCATATAGACTAAAAAACAGGGTCTAATTAAGGAGTAAAGCTGTCTGCTGAGATCATGTGAAAATATTTTAGCATCTAATTTCACTGTGCAACGATTTGCAATGATTCTTCTTGTTTAATCTCATTCATGCCTGCAACATGCATGTTCCGAGTTCAGCATATGCACATGGCTACTGGTGTTGGTGAAAATTCCTGAATATTTATTCTTGCATGTGCGTCAGTAACTTCCACTATTGTTGGCCTGTTTTAAAGATATGTTGGTGTGGACAAATGTAGGGCTCTATCCAGTGTTCTGGAGGCAGGCAAAATTTGATTTTGGATGCAGGGCTTTTGCCTGTGTGATTGGAACCTTGGAATATGACCCCCTTTTTTTCATATAGAATTCTTCTTCTTTTCATTACAAAACTACATTTTCTTCTGATCAAACATCAAATGTTTTCGAGCGAGGAGCTTTATCCCATGTCAAAAAAATCAAAGATGTTGATTAGAAGCTGTCAGGCTTTTGTTGCAGTTGGATTGGTTAACTTACACGTAGGGCCAAGTCTTCAACCCAGTGGATACAGGCCAAATAACGAGGCTGTGCATTGGGGTCCACCATATGTTCCACAGCCAGAGCGCTTTAGTAGCCCGTGGGCCTCTACATTTTCCCTCTGCAGGGAGGAGGATGGCTATTGGAAACTGCTAAGTTGTGGATTTTCTTGCCTCTCAAAATTCCTGCTGCTGGGATGCAAGCAGATCCCATGAAGGTGGGCTTCATAGTAGGGAGGGAAGGAGGATGGGTACTCTGTGTGCACAGACCTTGGGTCTGAGTAGAAGTCACTGGAAAGACCTTGGTACACTGCTGGCGTGCCTGTTTATCTTGGTACAAAGTGTGTGTAATTCTGATTTGGTAGTTCTTTGCACTACTTTTGCACTGGTGTAAGTGGCGACACAACTGTACGGGGCAGTGCTGTATTGGGGCTGTTGCCTTCAGTGGGAGGTGGATTGGGCCCCCAAATCTTTCACTCCCAGACTTACCCACTGATCCCCCAAAGAAGGGGAACCTGCATTAGTTCTTCTGGGTCCGAGCGGTGAAGGTCAGGATTAGGTCCTCAGTCCTGTGTTTGATTGGATCATTTTGAGCCACAGCTCTTATTTCAGCTATGCCCAGTTTAAACGGAGATTAAAGGCAAGGCATGACAAGGCAATCTTCTTGGATATTTTATGTACAGTAAAGAGTGCATAGAGCAGACAGGAGAGTGCAAGACTTCTGAAACAATTAAGCACTTCTCACTCAACAGTAGTAAAATGCTTGGTGAAGAGTTCTTCATATTTATTAGCCTGTGGCAATTCCATGTTAGTAAGACTTTTGGCCAGGCCACTGATGTTGTCAGCTTCTGTTCCAAAAGGTTGCAGGTTAAATATTTTGGCTCATGTTGAAGAGAGTCTATTGCTTCCTTAACATAGTATCACTTTACAATATCAAAGTTATATGCATAGGTTATAGATGGGGCAGAGACCCACTATTCTTCCAAATGAGATGATGCTAAAAGATAAATCAGAGTAGATTGCCTATCATAGCTAACTAATGATGTTACGTATACCTTACAATATGCATCTCCCTTTAGCAAAGTACTAGATAGATATTGGCAAATACTCAAATAATTCTAAGTAACTTATTGTAACTAAATTGTAAGTCGCCAGTTGATCAGCAGACTGTTTCCCTCCATCTCCAGTTCAAGAAATACTGTATCCAGTAGCATGCTTACATTGAACTACGTGTTTACATTGGCCCAAATCTGGAAGTCCTAGTTCACTGGCTACTCAGTCTTTACTTGGGTAAACTCTCACAAGTGCTCTGATCATGCATGAACTTGGTGTGGATGAATGCCGGTGCTTGACAGAGCCCCACTGACTGACCTCAATACCACCCGTCCAAAGTTCATTGTAGAACAGGGACCAAAAGCCCTAATCCAAAGCCCATTTAAGTCAGTGGAAGTCTTTCCGTTGACTTCGGCAAACTTTGAATTGGAAATAAAATGGGCAGGGACTTGTCAAAACTGAACAAGATTCTCGGGAGAGGGACCAGCGTACTAATGTGAAAGCAGATGAAGCAGACAAATACAGCAATTTTTAAAAGAAACAAAACAATTCCGATGTTTTCCCACACTACATTCTTGCTATAGAATTTGCCTGAGAGGAAACACTTTTTCCAGGTTACAATGGACTCAGAAAAAGTCCACTGTAATACAAGGTCTCAGTTGTTTGTTTAGCTGACTTGACGACCACTCTGTGTAACATGAAGGATATTTCGCTAAATCCATTGTCTGATACTGTATGGAAAATTAATAATGGCAGCTATTGGCATCTGACCATGCCAGAGGAAAGTTCCACTTAAATTAGAGAGTTAAATGGTGCTACAATGGGTGTTACAGATGGCTTTCTTATTTCCAGGTCTAGATTAAAATACGCCTTAAAATAGACAGAGTAAGAACAAGAATAAGTACTAAAATCCAACAGTTTTGCTATTTGAAAGTGAATGCACTTTAAAAAATGTTTGTATAACAATGCAGGAAAAGTATTAAAGAATAAGAAGTAATTTGATAAGAAAATAATTATGGTTGCCTGAGTCAGTTGCTGAACATAATGACTCTAGGAGAGTCCTTGGCTTTGGGAAATAATAACAGTAGCTGACTAGAAAGCTTTTGGGATGATTGTACCAAGTGAAAGGAATTTAAAAAGAGTGTTAAGTTAGACTCTGTTATAGAGAACTCAGACGAGACATTATTCTAAAATAACCTATATTATAGTCCAACCAATCGAAGACTATTTTGCACCATCAGTTGTGTCCCTTTTTTGTAACCTTAAAGCTCAAAATCTTGCTTGGTAGCTTTAATTTTCCTTCTGAACTGGAAATTTTAGTACAACGCTTGTGTCACCTCAGTCATTTTCCCTGAGCAAAATGTTGCATTTACTGTAGGTGTATCAACTTCACTTCCCACTCACAATTGTTTGAATAAATAAACACATCCATGGATCCTATCTTGTGCAATGAAACTTCCTGAAATTAAATCAGCTTTGATTTCATCATGATACAACCTTGGAACTTTTATTTATTTAGTCTTTTGTAGGTAATGCGCACAGCCATTAAGTTCTACAGGATGGCCAATGCTGAACAACATAAAGCAGTAGTTCTGGTTTCACAGGATGTCGGCCAATGAAGTTTCTAGGCAAAGCTGATTTTAGAGAGAGGAAGGTTTTGGTTTTGTTGTTGTTTTAAAGACATTTTGGAAAAAAATTAACCATCCTCATTTTTAAAAACATTTGCACCACCCAGATCCCTCATCCAATTAACCTCAAACTTCTCAAGAAATATTCTCCCTGGCAGAAAAACAGATGTGAAATTTTAGGCAAACTGACGAGAAATTTTAGGCGAACCAGTTGAATGTTGGTGCGGTTAGAGGGGGGGAAAAGCTCATGCTTTAGACATAAAGCTAGGCTTTGTCTACAAACAAAAGTTGTACTGCTTTAGTACTGATAGTTAAAGTTGTCGAAAACCTTGCCCCCCTCTCTGGACACGGTTATCCTGGTATGAAAGTGCTTCTATAAGAAGGCAAATAAGCTATAATGGTATAAGGCATCTTTATACTGGTGTAACTTAATCCATAGTAGAGGTTGTACTGGTAAAAACTATTTTGTTTAAAAAAAAAAATCACACTCCTAATCAAAATGGTCATACTGTACTGTGTAGAGCGGACCTTAGTCACACCCTGAACTATCCTGAGCGAGTGTGGTCTGTAACTAGCAGGCAGGTGAACCTAGCTTCACCTATGTATACTCTTTCCCAATATCACTCCCTACCGTATCACATACTTGGCAGTAAAAGCATTCCTCCCTTTTGGTGAGTGTTATAGTGAGGGTGGAGTGGAATTATCAGCTAATCTTGTTTAAATACTATTTTATTCACACCAGTGGACTCTTTTGAGAAGTCACCTACCCCAGCTTTGTTACCGGACACGCCCTCCTTCTGGAGCTTCTGTAACGTCCTTTGACTGTCATCTTCAGTTAGCTCTCCAGCACACACCCTGTTACAGCACTCAAAGTTCTTGAGAGCTGTAGTCAGCAGGTTTTAATACTTCATTCTGGTTTCTTGTCAGACAGTCATGAGAGGAAAACCCCTCAATTTCTGTGGAATATAGTAGTTGTCTGGTGTTTCTCAAAACCGGATTAATAGAAATTCAGTAGGCAGCATTTCATTTTTCCCAGAGACAAACTTGGGGCAAGACCCAGCTCCCACTGGAGTAAATAGGAGCCTTTCCATGGACTTGAATGGGGACTGGATCAAGCGCCGGCTTCCTAATCCTGCGAGAGGTGCTGAGCTCCCTCTACTTCCATAAGTCAATGGAAAGTTCTGTGCTGAGCATCTTGCAGGATTGGGCCTTATAGATGCAGGACTGGAGTTCTCTGCATTGGCCATCGCTTTCGGTGCAGTGGTTAAAACAGATTGAAACAGTAGAGGGAGCTGCGCTCTCTCTCTCTCTCTCTCTCTCTCTCTCTCTCTGTCTCTTCCAGCTAAGGAGGAAGGGGAACTTTGAGGGCAGGGCGCTTATATAAGCCAAGGAGAGCAGGGGAGCCCCCAATGCTTTTAATTAAGGGGGGGAAAGAAGGGCTCTACTGCCTCCTACTTCCTCTCACCTTACATGGTTTTAGTGTGTGGAGGCTCAGGGAGTGGTTTAATTGGCTAGGTTATTCCATACCATTAAAAGAAACACGGTATAGGGTAGCTAGTAGGATCAGGGTGGTTTTTTTTCCCAATATGGAACTACCCGGTCTGGTCCAACTCAACTGTAACCATAGAACTGGTGTCTTAGGAAAACATGCCGA
Source organism: Caretta caretta (assembly GCF_965140235.1). Lineage (NCBI taxonomy): Eukaryota > Metazoa > Chordata > Testudines > Cheloniidae > Caretta > Caretta caretta. The sequence continues at coordinate 67,423,393 of NC_134216.1, read as the reverse complement.
AATACTTTCCCCATTCCCTTCTGTTCCGGCAAGGTGCCATGCTTATTGCTGGCCTCTTATGCTGAGCATGCTCCATGTTGTCTCTCTTTCACTGGGGCAGAGAAGGTTTCCCTCTACCACCATCAGTTTGGAAGCTGAAAATCAGTCTCTCTATGGCCCTACCCATGAGGTTTTTGAACAGAAGTAGAATCCCCAAATGCTATCACAACTCACTGAGAGGCTGTGTGGGTTGGTGGATCTGGGAGTCTGGAGACCTAGTTTTGTTCTCTGCTCTCCCAGTGATCAGTGTGTAGGCAAGTCACTTCGTGTCTCTGTGTCACTGCTTTTCCTTGTACTGAATTGTGAAGAATATAAACTGTTCCGGAGACAGCCTCTGCCTCATGTTGTGTGTCTTAGGCTTGGTGTACACACAGATACTGTCCTAGCATAATTATTTCTAATCTTTTTTATGAGTACGTACCACCATGAGTGTGGATGTAGTTATACTGATATAAAGGTGCCTTATACCAGGCTATCTTCTTTCCCATCCCACACAGGAATAGATATACTGGTTATAAAGTATCTTTATACTGATAACTGTCTCCACTCTCGAGAGGTTGTATCACTTTAACTATACCGGTGTAGTTACATTGGTACAACTTTTCTATGTACACAAGCCCTTATTTTCAGTGCCCAGCACCACGGTGCCCAGATCTGTATTGATGCCTCTGTAACACAAATACATTGTAATGACGGCGTACACAGTAAAATAGATTTTAAAAAAAATTCTTTAAAAGTTTTTGGTTCATTTTCTATCTTGGTGTGCACCGTTGGGTGCATTTTTAAAGGGCATTTCAAAAATCTTATGGAAATTTAGCACTTTTTTTTTTAAACTGCATTTCACTTTCCCCACCCTTCTTTTTTGTTTGTTTGTTTGTTTTTTTAAATTCCATTATGCGCTTGATCCCATTTGGATGCCACAGAACTGAACCCCGAGAGCAGTGAATTTGGTCTGTTTCATACCTAGATCTGCCTTTTTCAGTAATTAGCATTCTGTAGCTCCCATAGTTCTTAAGCTCTATAGGAGCCCAGGTCTTCCCTCTGATGCACAGATGTAGTTATCTCTCTTTGAAACTAAATTTGCCAAACAAGTTATCTTCTGTTGCTCTTAGCAATTTGGTAAATATGCGTAGCTCTTTATCATGCCAAATTGCTCGCTCTGCTTATAGGTTTGGAGGGGATGAAATGCGTGCAGATACCAGGAAGTAGTAAAATAAAAGGGAGAGTGGTACTTAAGTGACGACATTGTCCACAGGAGCATGCACAGAGATTTCTGCATGCGTTGTGCATATTTTTGGCTCTGTTTTACATGGGGGGAGGCATAGTGATGTGTAATAGGAAGTAGAAGGTGCCCTGCTACTCTATGCAGTAGCATCTCCTGCTTGCCTGTGGAAAATGCTGAAGAATTTTCCACGGATGTTGATGCTAACATCACTGAAACCTGACCCTGCACCTTATATCCCATTACCAGAGGGGTGTGTGGTATGACTCTGGGGACAGTGGAAAAAGGTTTCCTAAGTGGCACCACACAAGGATGTAGTGGGATGGGCTAGGAAGTAGCACAAAGGGCAAGAGCCCTTTTAGTTGGCTATCCTTTTTGTGCAGAGGACTTGAGATCTGCTGGCTTCTCAAGACAGCCAGTGCTTTAGAGGATCATGGACCCTGGTCACTCTACAGGGATTGCAAATATGCCCTCTAATGACACGATTCCATGAAAACTCTGTGGGCAAGATCCTTACTTGACTTGTACCAGTGAACATCTGGCCCAGTAACTTTTTAAATTCAGGAGTGTATCTTTTCTCCCAAGCAGGGATTGTCCTGGTGCACAGTTTATCTCCAGCTAATGGATGATTTAGGAAAATTGTTATGGAGGAGATGTTGTTGTTTTTTAAAATTAAAAAATACACTCTACTAAACGTAAACATTTTGTGGGGTGGAATGTACCTTTTTTCTCCATTCCAACCCCGTCCACTTGGACAAAATAGGTTTCTTCCTCGGAATCCATATGTCCTGGGCATCCACATGGGCGCTGTGATCTCTCTGTTCAGCTTCCAGGAAATATAACTCCATTGAAAGTACATTGATACCACTTCTACCCCAGGAATCCACCCTCTGTGCTGAAGGCCATGGTAACCATTTTCATGGCTCCTATTTGATTTAATGAGTTTAGATCCTTGATCCCATGGAGGGCTGTCTGTGGTGTCCAGAGTAGAGAGGGGATATGGCCTACATGTCTCTTTTCTTGTTTTATGGCCAGTTTGTGGGAGTTCATGCAGCCTTGAAATTCTGGTAGCATGAATTATACACCAGCATCTGTCCAAAGGCTGACAGATTAGTAACCTGATGGTAGCCTTTGAATTCCCTTCTTTGAAGTTGAAAGAATTTACCACTCTTTTTGTATGACTATATTACAGCAAACCTGTTTACATGAAACGTGGTTATTCTCTTGGATGGTTCAGAAATTTCCAGGGAAAGTTACATAAGATTGAAGTAATTAGTGTAGCAGTTATTTGATAACTAGGAGGAAGAAGTTGCAGAGAGAAGATTAGGATAGTTTGGGGGTTTTTTCCTCTGAAATTCATCTCATGATTGTATGTGAAACTCATATTATAGTTTATTTCAGTCCTGCATCAATCTGTGTATTTAGTCATGTTCTTATAATGCCACCAAACAAATCAGTAAGGAATGCTAGTTATCAATTCTACATTTTCATTTTTCTTACTGCTTATTGCTACTTTTTCTTGGATATGTCCTGCAATGTATAATTCATACATGCAGCATTTTGATAACAAGGAGTCTCTTCTGGGAACTCTGTTGGGGGCTGGGGGGCTGGAGGAGGAACTTGTCTACACATGGAATTATTCTGGAATAGCTCTTATTCTGGAATCCACTTTGACAGTTAAACAGGAACAAGACACTCTTATTCTGGAATAAGAGCAACCACACATGGAATTATTCAGGCATAGCTATTAGACCTTAAATTAACTCCGATTAAGCTAGGGTGTCAACTTTCGTGTGTAAGCAAGCCCTGTATGTATATTTGTCTAATAGTTGTATGGTTTAAATTCTCAAAGTTAGGACCAAATCCTGACGTGTTCTGTGTGGGCAGATCCCAGCATGCCCACAAGCACCCCTGAGGTCAGTGCATCTCTGCATGGGTCATGTGGGGAAACTGAGGCACAGAGCTGAAATGACTTGCCCAAGGTCACCCAGAAAGGTACTGGACTAGAACCCAGCAGGCAAGTGGGGCAGAACTGGAAATGGAACAATTCTCCTGAGTTCAGCCCAGTGCTCTGTCTACTTGGCCACTCTGCTTTGAAGAGAAACCAGAGCATGTAACACCCAACACTATAGTATTTGTATGCTACCCAGATAAATTAAATTTGCATGGCTAGGTTCCTAGTGGACTTTATCATTTGTTGATTTATATATCTAAATAAAAATGCAATGTACCCTCGCATATCTTAGGCTTTGAGGCTAACTTAGACATGACGGGGATATGAGAACATTGTTACAACCATGCGTCTGGGGGCGTTAAGTGGCTTGTGGACATGACAGACTTCTGAGAAATGTATGTAATGTTGTTCAGAGCTTTTCTTTCATTTATACTTGGTCAGTCACACAAGAATTTATTTATTTTTCATTTCTACAAAACCCCTATGCAAAACCTCAGAGCTACATGTTTAAATATCACACACAGAAAACTACGTTGAAAGAATGTACAGGTTGCAAAGTCAAGCACGCCAAAGCTAGGAAATGGCAGAATTAAGATCGCCTGGGAAACTCAAAGGGCTAAAGTTTGGCAAAGGCATAAGCAACTAAAAAAAGCATCTGATAATGAGAAGTGTCAGGCAATCTTCATTATAAGTGGGGCTACCAGCACTACCCAATTCTTTTATGTATATAATATTAAAGACCAAGTTTTAGTGATTGTATTTTTAAACATTTGCAGTCTGGTTAAAAGACAGTTATGCAAAACAGCTTTTATGGTAGGGTTATGGCGTCGAAGATGATTCAGCCAATTGTCATAACGTGAGTTGTGTTCACTTACATACTATAATTATATAAAAATGTGGTAAAACTTGTTTGAGTTTATTCCTCACACTTTAAAGTTGTCATTTGCATGAGTCTGGTATCATGGTTATTTAAATATAGCTTTTGACTAATCGCTCTTACGTATAAAAAATTAATAGATGATAGTGAGATTTTTTGCTGTAATTAATAAATATAAATATGTATGCTAATACAAAACCAAAACAAATGGATTGAAGGAAATAATCCATAAATACTCTTACATGTATTCTAGACCATGCTTAACAAATTTTATATAGAGATCACCGTACCTGCCGGTCAAATGCAGCCACTTCTGGAGTGAAACAGAACAGCTATTTAACAGCACAGAGCAATGTCCTACAATATCTGAGGCAAGAAATTGATCATAATTGTCTCTAATTAAAAGTACAAAGGATAGGCAGATTGTAATTATCCGAGGATCACTAGTGATCACAGACGGAGAGCGCTGATCTTACGTCCCCGCCAAAAGATAGCACCTCCAGTTTCGAAGTGCTTTCCTAACACCAGGCTGGAGCATTATTAGTTCAGTAGTGCTGACTCACATGGGTGTGTATCGCTTCTGAATGATCAGCCCCACTTCCTGTAAAATGTAGGTATTCCTTTATAAATCTCCCAACTAAGTGTTGGCCAAGCCCAACATACCCTGCTTCCTCTGTAGGAAACAACAGGACCCCAAGACCATTGATATGGCTGCAGCTGTATTGCCTACAGAAATAATAGTGCCAAAATAATACGAATTAGAAAATAAAACACCATCCAGATAGTTATCTTACAGTTTTGTGTATGCCATCGCCATAGTTCTGAGTACCTTCCATGTAAAATCAACAATAGCAAAATCCCTAGAGGATTTCATGGAGTCTCTGGCTCTTCTCCCTTTATGGGGTCAGAACTCTGCTTGGGGTGGGTGTGGGGTTTTGTTTGCTTGCTTTACAGAGTTTGGAGAAGTTTGGGAACACAAGGAGTGCTAGAATTGTGAGTGTCACTTATGGTGGAAGGGCTTTCTTCAAAGAGGAAGGCTTGGCAGTGTTTTCTAAAGATGTTCAGTTTTGGGATTAGTCTAATCTCCTCTGGACGACTTTTCCATAGTTGGCTCCCCTTGTAAGAGAATACTTTGTTCCCAACTCTCTCATGGTTTTTCCTGGGCTTTGTTATCTGTGTTGTCCCAGAGGAGCACAGTTGTCATGGTGGTTCACAGATCAAAATTTGGGTTTTGATGTAGCTGGGGTGTGATCATTAATGGTTTTGAAAATTAGGATTTGAGCATAAACCTGATGTGCTCGCGCTCACATGAGTGATGGAGAAGGTAGGCAACTGTGTTCTGTGCCAGCAGGAGCCTGTGCAACATCTTCCCATTCATCTTTAGATACAGTGAGTTACAGTGATCCAGCCTGGAGGTGATAAATCCGCAGCCAGGTCCTCATGCATGAGAAAGGGATGAAATTTCCTAGCAAGCTGGAGGTGAAATTATAATTATAATATGTTTATAAATTATAACGTATAATATAAACCGTTTAATCCACTATATACAATTTTGTAACCCTTTCACTACCCTTTCAGGTAGTGAAAATCTTCTGTTTGTTATTGGCTGGAGTTCCAAAACTTTTTTTTGTCAACATGTGCGCATGCTGTGAAAAACAATTGTGTGTGGATGAGGCAATTATTAATTCTCTTCTATTACCTCTCCAACAAAACCACAACTAATTAACTAAAATGAATTGCAAATAAAGCTTATAGGTGAGGAGAATAATTGTAGCAGTAATTTTGTAACGACTGTGCATTTAATTTAAAAATGGAGATTCAAAAGCCACTGTTGGAGCGAAGTATTCTGAAATGAAATGCGAAGCTTTGTGTGTTTGTTGACTCCTTAATTAGCTGTAGGCCAGGCCTTTTTTTTTCTTTCCCCAAAAACACTCGGCATTGTCCTAATTGTGCTCCCATTGAAATTGAGACGAGCAAGGCCAAAGCTGAAAGCATCTGGAATTACTACCCCAAAAGCCACTACTTGTGTTTGAGGTTGTGCCAAGGGACACTACTCCAGTGGCAATATGTCATAACATTGGTAAGCTCTGAGGTATGGGAATATGGGGCCGTCAAAACTGAATGGTGACTTTCATAATAATAATAATAATGAAAAAGGCAGAAATAGGCAGTAATATTCCATGCCGTTTCACCACATTTGATCTGCCATAAGGATTATTTACTGTAGAATAATTTGCACTCACTCTTCCCTGTGTACTATCTGGAATTTCAATAACAAAGGAATTGTTAAGACGTGGCAGATACCAGGGATTTAAAAAAAGTTGTTTTATATCAAAATGTCAATGGGCAATATATTTTGACATCTACAGTTGTCAAATCCTCCTTTGTTCCCGTTCTCTTGCACATATGACCTCCTAGCTTTCTTTTCACCTCACTTGGGTCAAATTGTAAGCAGCACTGTCCATTATTTTTTTAGCTCATAAATTGACCTACCCTGCTAGAGGTCCTATATAGTTTAAGTTGAGTTTCTTTTAAGAAACTTATTTGAACAATAAACAAAGAAGCAAATATAAGGTGTGGTATAGCTTTTATTGTCATACTTTACAGTAAACTCCGTGGTTCATAAGCAGTCACTGCTTGTCTGAAAGGTGAATTGCAAAATGGAAAACACGGAGTTAAACTCCAATTATTACGCTGAATGTTCTAACTAACCAGGTTGTAAGAGGACATTCAGCATAGAAATAAGTTTGATTTCCTTACATGAACTCCTCTTGGTTTTTCCTTGTTCACTGAAAAGAAACCATCTTTTTGGTGACGTCCCTATTTCTAGAACCCAAGTACTTTCGTGAATAGATTGTGTAAGTCAATATTGGGCCAATCCCAAGTACTCAAAAATCATGAATGAGGCATCAAATCATGATGGGCTTAAAAATCATGAGATTTTAAAAATTAATATATTTTGGGGTTCTGTTTATTCACTTTCTGGTTTCTGAGCCATTAGGGTACACTAAGGTCATGTTTCCAAAATTTTCTTTGCAAAGAGGGGAGAGAGAAAATACTTTATTTTAAAAGGAAATCTGAGATTTCTTGTTCTTATTGGACTCAAGAATCTGGAGCTTTAAGAAAAATATCAAATGAAATGATAATAGCAATAAAATAGCAAGGTGGCAACTCTGGTAATTTTTAATGGAATTAGTTTGAAATTATTCATAAATTTCTTCTCTGACTAATTCTTGGTCTGCAGATTATAAGAAATTCATTGTTAAAATCTACAATCTGTGCTCAGTTATTTAGTTTTGCAAATCTATGTGAAGTTGTTTTCTTACACCATAATAAAGCCTCAACTTAAATGTATACACCAAATTGAAAAACATAGGAACAGAACTAAAAAAGTGCCACCATGGCTAAACAACAAAGTAAAAGAAGCAGTGAGAGGTTAAAAGACATCCTTTAAAAAGTGGAAGTTAAATCCTAGTGAGGAAAATAGAAAGGAGAATAAACTCTGGCAAGTGAAGTGTAAAAATTATAATTGGGAAGGCCAAAAAAGAATTTGAAGAACAACTAGCCAAAGATGCAAAATTAAGAGCAAAAAAAATTTTTTTTAAGTACATCAGAAGCAGGAAGCCTGTTAAAAAACAGTAAGGCCACTGGACGATCGAGATGCTAAAGGAGCACTCGAAGACGATAAAGCCATTGCAGAGAAACTGAATGAATTCTTTGCTTTGGTCTTCATGGCTGAGGACGTGAGGGAGATTCCTAAACCTGAGCCATTCTTTTTAGTTGACAAATCTGAGGAAGTGTCCCAGACTGAGGTGTCATTAGAGGAGGTTTTGGAACAAATTGATAAATAAAACAGCAATAAGTCACCAGGATCAAATGGTACTACTCAGCCAAGGGTTCTGAAAGCACTCAAATGTGAAATTGCAGAACTACTAACTGTAGTTTGTCACTCATCATTTAAATCCACTTCTGTACCAAATGACCGGAGGTTAGCTAATGTGACGCCAATTTTTAAAACAGGCTCTAGAAGTGATCCCGGCAATTACAGGCCAGTAAGCCTGACTTCAGTACCAGGCAAATTGGTTTATCCTAAAGAACAGAATTGTCAGACACGTAGATGAACATAATTTGTTGGGGAAGAGTCAACATGGTTTTTGTAAAGGGAAATCATACCTCAGCAATCTTACTAGAATTCTTTGAGGGGGTCAACAGACATGTGGATAAGGGGGATCCAGTGGATATAGTGCACTTAGAATTTCTGAAAACTTTTGACAAGCTCCCTCACCAAAGGCTCTTAAGCAAAGTAAGCAGTCATGGGATAAAAGGGAAGGTCCTCTCAAGGATTAGCAACTGGTTAAAAAATAGGAAACAAAGGGTAGGATTAAATGGTCAATTTTCAGAATAGAGAAGAAAATAATATTGTCCCCCAGAGATCTGTACTATTCAACATACTTCAATGTATTCATAAATGATCTGCAAAAAGGGGTAAACAGTGAGGTGGCAAAAATTGAAGATGATACAAAACTACTCAACCTCGTTAAGTCCAAAGCAGACTGCAAAGAGCTTCAAAAGGATCTCACAAAACTGGGTGATTGGGCAACAAAATGGCAGATGAAATTCAGTGTTGATAAATGCAAAGTAATGCACATTGGAATGCTTAATCCCAACTATACATATAAAATGATGGAGTCTAAATTAGCTGTTACCACTCGAGAGAGATTTTGGTGTCATTGTGGATAGTTCTCTGAAAACATCCACTCATTGTGCAGTGGCGGTCAAAAAGTGAACAGATTGTTGGGAATCATTAGGAAAGGGATAGATAATAAGAGAGAAAATATCATATTGCCTCTGTATAAATCCATAGTATGCCTATGGCAAAGGTTCAGAAAAGGGCAAGAAAAAAATGGTTAGGGGTATGGAACAGCTTCCATATGAGGAGAAATTAATAAGACTGGGACTTTTCAGCTTGGAAAAGAGGCAACTAAGGAGGGATACGATAGAGGTCTATAAAATCATGACCGGTGTGGAGAAAGTAAATAAGGAACTGTTACCTACTACTTCTCATAACACAAAAACTAGGGGTCTCCAAATGAAATTAATAGGCAGCAGGTTTAAAACAAATGAAAAGAAGTATTTTTTTTCACACAATGCACAGTCAACCAGTGGATCTCTTTGTCAGAGGATGTTGTGAAGGCCAGGACCATAACAGGGTTCAAAAGAGAACTAGACAAATTCATGGAGGATAGGTCAATCAATGGCTATTAGCCAGGATGGGCAGGGACAGTGTCCCTTGCCTCTGTTTGCCAGAAGCTGGGAATGGGCGACTCGGGATGGATCACTTGATAATTACCTGTTCTGTTCATCCCCTCTGGGGAACCTGGCATTGGCCACTATTGGAAGACAGGATACTGGACTAGGTGGACCTTTGGTCTGACCCAGTATGGATGTTCTTATGTTCTTTTCCTGACTGGATGACTTATGTAGCTAATCAACATAAGGTAGAGTGCAAACTATAAAATCTGAGATTCATTTTTTGGAAAATACAGAGTTTTAAAACGAGCATTTTGATGATAGTTTGAGCACTCATATGTTGTCAAAATGTCAAATTGACACAGTTGTGGTGTTGGATCTGAATGCATTGTAGGGTTTGGACAAATATTAATTGTTTTTAACTGCTCCTTCAACTACAGGTAACTCCATGGTGTGCCATGTATTGTGGTGCCTATCACAGAATGATAGAATTTGTTTCTGAAGGCTTCTGCACAAAGCAAGCACTTGTGTATGCTAAACAGCTGTGTTCCATCCCTAATGACTTATTTGTGTGTGTATTATATATGTGTAATGTATATAAGATAGGAAGGATTAGATTTGTGTTGGTAAATGTTGATAAATATTGATTTCACTGTACAGAAACTGATGAGAGAATATTTCCATTGATGATGATGATTTACAGATAGGCAGAGTAAGAAAAATTCTTACTTGAAACTTATAGTTTGATTTTAGGGATATTTGCTTTATATATTTTGACATGTGACATTAACAATTTATGTTTTAATGGTTGCAAAGCTTTAAATTTTTGAATTTCAGTTTCTCCTGTCAGTAAATAATTGTCTGATTTCCCAAAATGCTTAAAAATAAACAGGTTTCAGAGTAACAGCCGTGTTAGTCTGTATTCGCAAAAAGAAAAGGAGTACTTGTGGCACCTTAGAGACTAACCAATTTTTTTGAGCATAAGCTTTCGTGAGCTACAGCTCACTTCATCAGATGCATACTGTGGAAAGTGTAGAAGATCTTTTATACACACAAAGCATGAAAAAATACCTCCCCCCACCCCACTCTTCTGCTGGTAATAGCTTATCTAAAGTGATCACTCTCCTTACAACGTGTATGATAATCAAGTTGGGCCATTTCCAGCACAAATCCAGGTTTTCTCACCCTCCCCCCCACACACAAACCCACTCTCCTGCTGGTAATAGCTTATCTAAAGTGACCACTCTCCTTACAATGTGTATGATAATCAAGGTGGGCCATTTCCATCATACACATTGTAAGGAGAGTGGTCACTTTAGATAAGCTATTACCAGCAGGAGAGTGGGGTGGGGGGAGGTATTTTTTCGTGCTTTGTGTGTATAAAAAGATCTTCTACACTTTCCACAGTATGCATCCAATGAAGTGAGCTGTAGCTCACGAAAGCTTATGCTCAAATAAATTGGTTAGTCTCTAAGGTGCCACAAGTACTCCTAAAAATAAACATTTATATTATCCATAGAAATGATATATATATATCCATAAAAAAATCAAATTCTGCCAAGCCTAAACATATACTAGTACGTGTTCAATTTAGGCCCCAAGTTTTGAAAATATAGCCCATTCTGGTCCTGATTTAGCAAAGCACTTAAACATGTACTTAACTCCCATTGACTTTTGAGAGACTTAAACACCCACTTAATCAGAACCGCTATACTGTATCCACTTAGCTCGTTGTGTGGTGGCAATCAACACACACTGCCCCAGCAGTGCAAGTTTTAGTACAAAGATTTGTGGGTCCCGTCGAAATTAAGGCTAATTTTGCTTTGACTCATAGTATGGGTTGTTTCTTGATCTGAAACGCCCACTGAATTCTATTAAAAACCCCAATATAATTATATGTATAAAGTTTAAAGAATTTAACTAGCTTGGCAGCAGGCTGTTTACATCAAATCTGTTCAATACACTTTTGAGATTGAAGAAACGAAAATATGCATCTGAGAGCACCTCACTGGAATGCAAATGTCAGCACTGATAGATATCTACAGTAGCAAATTTGTGTAGGAGTAATAATTTAGTAATAAAATAGGTCAAATTAATTCTTATGCTGAAGGGGATCCCTGACAATAACCATTTTGTCATTTTATGCCTGACAGTTTGCTGTGAACTATATGAATAGGTGGAGCTGAGACATAATACATCTCCAATTGTAAACAAGATTGCATTAAGAACTACTGAGTAAGATACATGTTGGCTGACTTGAAGCTGAGAGGTCTTTTGAATATTAATGCGTGCATGTGTGTTGAGGTTTTGGTTTTGATTCTTGGATATCATCTCTTGTCCTACTGCAGCTCTGAAGATCTCCCCCCCACCCCCAACTTTCCTCAATTTACATCCATATTTTTCCAAACCTCACTTTGCAGCCACCGCTAAGTGAAGTCAATTGAAAGAGCTGCAGATCAGGCATGTTATTTGGTTATATTTTCTGTACTCCATCAGTTATGGCACTTTATAAAGACACTTTCTTTGGGGGTTTTTAATATATATATATATATATATATATATATATATATATATATATATATATATATATATACACACTATACTAAGTAGCTTACAGTATTTGAGAAGTTGTTATTTTTTATTGCATTTGTGCCTAATTGCCTTTCTGGGTGAAAGTCACCTGACCAAATTAAATCGTTGACACTTCTTTATATATTTCTTCAACAGGAATAGTTGTTGGATGCTGATGACATTCTGTGTGGCTGGGTAGCATCTTTATCAGTAACTTGGGACTGTACATTTCCTCCAAGCCCATTAAAGTCAATGGGAGTCTTTGGATCAGGCCCTTAACGTGCAGGGAAATCATATGCAGTGGTAACACTCGATGGAGGAAATATCTGACCATTACATTGCACAGCGTACTTTCTGTGAACTTTGATACAGCGAAACTTTGTCTACAGGAGAGAGGGAGTAGCAAAACTCACATTCGAACTTTTCTGAAGAGTTTGTTCTGAGCCTGTCTAAAGCCTGAGTTACACTGCAAATATTACTTATTGCGTACAGTTGGTATCCGCATTGGGTGTAGCTGAAGTGATGTTGGACAGGATTTAACTGCAAATGTATACCAGGGCAGCTAGGTGTTGAGCAGCATTTCCGAAAATTTTCTTCTGTGTAGGTTTGAACCCATGCCTTCTGTAATGGTGCTGGTCATGTTTTGTCCTGGTCTAATGCTTGTAGTTCCTGGAGAGGAGAGAGGCACCACCGGGCTAAGAGAACCACCAATTGAAACACTGGGAACTGATGCCCCATGGGATACGTAGCTATAGAATGTTTGTAGTAAAACCATGGGCTGCATCTGCTGCTGACACCTGTTGCTTATCGTGGATAGCCCAGATCAGGTGTTGAGGACGGATTCAAAGTGTAGATCCAGATCTGACCCTTCCCAAAGCTCAAGGGATCGGTCAAGCTACTGTAAAAAAAACAAAAAAAAATTCAGGTCCATTTTTACTTTATATAAAGTTCAGATGGTTTGGAGGCTAGATCCAAAGTCCATAGAAGTCAATGGGAGACTTTCCCCTGACTTCAGTGGGCTTTAAATCTGGTCCTAAGTGCTTTGCGACGTGCCAAACACCCCATGCAGTTCTGCTTTTAAAAAAGTTGTTCTGTGGACCAAAAAAATAAACCCCTTTTTTATAAGACCTTTGTTGTTAAGTTGGTAAAATGTATGTTTGTACAGCTCCATGACTAGGTCTCCTAGGTACTACTGCAATACACACAATAAATACATAATAAATTACTCTCATCCCAATCAACTTGTAATTTATGTGTGGGTCATTATCTTAAGGACAGCAGATTTATTTACTTTAATGAGCTTTCAAAAAAGGGTCCATCTAATGAAGTTGACAGAAGGTATGTATTGGGCCTGTTATGAACTATGCCTTCTACTAGCATTTATTTTTAAGTAGCTCCTTGTAATGTGGTCGGAGCAGAAGATATAGAAAACTGGCCATTTCCCGGCAGATAGCGATATGTTTCTACTCCATCACAATGCTCTACGCACTGTGATACGTTTATAATTATTATCCTAAGATTGATGTTTTTTGGGGGGGAGTGTAAATTTGTGCAGCAGTAATCCATTAAGAAATCAATAATCATTTCATCCTGAAATGCAGTTTCTGCACAGCATTATAAATGCACACTGAAGGCTTGATACTATGTATGCCTTTCTTTTTTCCTGAAGTTCTGTTTCAATGTCCTTGGCTCTATTGGAGAAATGATAAATGACAGGATTTGGTTTTCCTGTTTAAGAGGCAGAAAAGGTCTGGTGCTTTGAGCACAGGACTGAGAGCTAGAAACTTCTGAATTCTAATCATTGCTCTTACGTCCGCTCCTTCTCTGGTCTTGGACGATTCGCTCACCTCTCTTCCTCTGTTTCCTCATTGTTAAAATGAGAGTGGTGACAATCAATACATTGTTTGTAAAGAACTTTGGAGATGAAGTATTGTATAAGTGCTAAGTATTCTTTCCAGATTTCCTCTTCCAAATCCTCAACTTCACTCAGTATCATTTCTCCACATAACCTCACAAAGATCTAAATACGGAAGTCTAATACATCTCCCCCCCCCCCCCCCCAAATTCCCGTCTTCTCTCTGAATTTCCCTAGATGTGCAACTGTCCTTCAGAACCTCCACTGAGAGTCATCCCCTGCCTAGAGATCTGGAAACCAGTATCATCCTAAAGTAAAGGAATGGGGGGGGGGGGTGTGTGAGAGAGACTGACTGACTAACATGCATTTCTCATGTGGAAGCTTAGATTATTACCACTAAGTCACTGGGCTAGTCTGGTTTTGATATTTCCAAAATAGTTTTGGGGAGGAGAGGATGAGGTCAGGCAAGTATTAACTATATGGGCCTTATCCAAAGTCTACTGAAATCAGTCGAAAGACTCCCCTTGACTTCAGTGAGCTTTTGCTTAGGCCCAGAAGTATGAAGTGGTGTTGGGATTAAGTTTCCATCTTTGTTTTTCATTTCTGGGCTGTCCTATGGGAATAGTCCTGTATTTTCACTAGAGCTGGTTGAAAAACAGGTCAAAATTTTCATGAAAATAGTGAGAACCTTTTTTTTGTTTTAATTTCAATTTTTTTTTCCAGCTGGTCAAAAAATGGGACATCTTCACAAACATGTGGACCCTTTTATTTCAGTGATATTACTCAACTGGCTCTAAACTTCACCCCAGATTTCTCCACCTGCCTCCATAAAAGGCCCCATGTCATGGTGACCTTGCTACTGACTTGAGATGGCTAGAAGTGTCAACGTCCTCCTATTCCTCTAGGGAATCCATCATGTAGAAGAGCATTGCATAGACATTCAACAGCGAGGTTGTACAAGCCTTTTCAGTTTTTCAAGGGAACGTTAGGCATTTCATTGCTTTTGTGCTTCACACAACTTTCCTTCTAGGATTTGGTAATCTCAAGGCATAGTTAAGCCATCTGGCAAGGCACAGAGAGAAAACGTCTTTAAGGCCTTGATCTTGCAAATGTTTAAGCAGGTGCTTAGCTTGGGTTATATGAATTTGAATACTCACATGACTAAAATTATTTATGTAGTTCAGTTTTTTCAGGGTGGAATTTTGAGTGAAGTAAAAGAAGAAATGGTGATGAGAAGAAACTGGATATATTGAAGCTGAACATAAGTTCTCAAGTGCCTACTTATTCTAAAATTACTTTAGGCCCCTTTCATGGTAGATTTGCCCATTTGTATCCAGCTTTTGCAGCCAATAAGAGGAGAGCTTTTGTGTGTGACTTGATTGTTGAACAGCTTGAGTTTACTGGTTTACAGCAAAACACACAGAGTTTTGGTACTCGTGGGAAAAGGCCTGTCAAGGAAGAACAATTGGTCCTACCTACTGTCTTTTGTAGGTTTCTATTCAGGGCTCATTCATGCTAGTGACCTTTGCTGTCTATTGAATCTTACCTGATCTTTTTAGACTTCTGCCTGCTCCATCAAATGTAAGTCTCTCCCTTTTTCTCCCTCAGTTAAGAGAACTTCCTCATTAACCTGAAACGTTCCCCTTTCCCAGGTGTGGGAAGCCAGAGAGTAGCAGTGAGCTATCTCTCTGTCTGCCAGCTCTGATGTAAAGAGGCTCTTGAACTAAAGACATTGAAACAATCATCATCATCTCACCCTCACCCCTATCAATTTGTCTCCTGCACCAGCAGGCTTGTCATTCTTGAAACATCACCTTTCTCCCTCTGGAAGACTTGTGACATGGAAGCAGCTATATTGATAGGTGGTGGTTCTGCAATGATTCGCTCAAACAGATGCAAATGACATGTGGCTTTTCAGCGAAATAGGAAGATTTTGGGTTTTACCCATGACCACTTTTTTCCAGCGGTTTGTAGAATGGCAGTGCTAGCGACCCGAGATCAGCTCACAGGATGCTGCGTCTAACAGATAGGGCTTTATTAACTCTCAGTTGTTTGCCTTTGCTTCAGAACTCTCTGGTTTGAGTTACCTGTGAAAGATTATTTTCCAGTGTGGTTTTCAAAGACAAACCTTGTTGTTTTTAAAAAGTTAAAGTATTAAAAGCTCACCGTTATTTATATAACGTTCAGCAGACTCTGTGTGTGTCTGTCTGTCTCCAGTGATCAATTTCCAGCTGCTACTGGAAGAGAAAGTACCACATACCTGTTCTAGGCACAAAAAGTACGCTGTAAAGACCAACGTGAATTCCTCCCTGGAAATGCTTTAACAAAGGGCCTGATTAACAGATAACTCGTTAATTTAACATTGATTGAGGGGATAACTGACTTTCTACAATGTGCTTTTTAATTACTTATCTCTGAAGTTTGTGTAGAGTAAATTTAGAACTTTCTTTCTAAGGTCTCGTGAGGCCACTGGTGAAACGAGTTTCATGTCAAACTGTCTGACCTACTAAAGCAGCTTTGTGCTCATAGGTCATGATCGAAATCCCATGGAAGTCAGTGGAAAGACTCCTTTTGACTTCAGTGGGCTTTGGATCAGGCCTTTTATCCCAAAGAGCTCCAAGCTCATTTTAAAGGTGAGCAAGAATTATTCTCCCCATCTTACACAGGGGGAATCAAAGCAGAGAGAGTGGTACCAGACAGATGGTCAAAAAGTGGCCACTGACTTTTTCGGTGCCTGACGTCAGACATCCTGGGCCTGGTTTTTAGAGGTGACCTAGATAGAGCTGGGTAACATTTTTCAGACAAGTATTTTATTCGCCAAGAACTGCAGTTTTGAGGTAACAAAATGAGCGAATTTCAGTCAAATTTGGGGAATAGTTTGCCCAGATATAATTTTGTTTTTAAAGGCAGCATAGATACTTTCACCACTTTCTAAATGAGACATTTTGACTTTTCGTTTTGTTTTGAAAATTTGGAAATTTTAAGAAAACAAAAAGAAGTTTAAAAAAACCTTCAACTAAATAATGTGTGGGGGGAAATCTCTCTTTCAGGTCAAATGAAAAGTTTCATTCAACCCAGGAAAAAATTTTTTTGGTGAGGGGGAAAATGGAAAAATTTCCAGTCTTGGTTGACCTGAAATGAATTTTTTAGTATAGTCACAGAACCAAAAAGTCAAGTATTCTCTCAGCTCTAGAGGTGGATTCTCAGCCCCTCTGAAATTCAGACTGTGTGTGTGAGAGAGAGAAACTGGGCACACACAATCACAGGCCCCTTCTGAAAATTGGGCCTTAGTGACTCACCAAGGACACATTGTGAGTCAATGACAGAGCTAAGAATAGAAGCTGGATTTACTGATTTCCAGCCACAACCTCATTCCACCAGACCAAACCAATTGTAATAAATCTCACCCTGGCCGGTTCACACCATTCATATTTTATCGGATAAAGAAAAAATGAAGACAAAATTCTTGAGCAGGTGTTCCTCCCATTCAGTGGGAGCTGTGCACAATGACACTATTATGCGTTTTTAAGCTGAGAGAGATACTTGGATGTTTCAAACTGTGTTGATGCTTTACCAGATGGTTCAAGACTCTGAAAGAAATATCTCCTTGGCTCTTCTCAGCTGTGAAGTTCAACAGTGACAGTTAAAGCCCACGCGTTGGCTTATATTTAAATTTTTAGAAGGATTAAAGCTCCTCGGACCGGGTCTTCCCCTGCCTGTGTTCTGCCCCTTGCCCGGTTTGGATGCTACTGTAATAGAAATAATGATGCTCTTAAAGCAGGTTTAGAAATGAGGGAGTGGGTTGGCTAGGTGCATACTACAGCTGTATGCCAAACCCAGCAAAGCGTAGCTGAGATGAGTGCGCTGTTCATTGGTGCAATTAATGCATGGCTGTGACTGCTGCTACTGCTTTGGTTTATTGCACCCAGCCATTGTGCTCACAGCTAATCTATGCCAAAACCAACTATTATTTTGATAGCTGTCCCCTACCTCTTCCTCCCCTTACTTTGTTCTTTAGGCCCTGGTCCCACAAACGCTAATACATTTGCTTAACTTAATGCAATGAGGGCTCAATGCTTCAGGATGCCAGACACTCTGACCATGATCCAGCAAACACTGGGGTTGAGAATCCTCAATCCCAGGAGGAGGTGGAATTAAGGTGACTCAAAGCCATCTTTGCACCCCACCAATCCTGGACTGTTCTGGAGGCTGAAGAGGTCACCAGCACAATCTAAACAGCCCTGGGGTGCCGTCTAAATTACAGCCGGTCCCCCCTCCCCAGACTGCCAGTACTGTGGGCTGCAGCCCAAGCCTCAACATGCCTACCCCACTTCAGGCATGTCCCCTGTGTTAGGGAGTCCTCAGAAAGCAGCCCTATGGCTGTCGTCCACAGTTCCTGGGCTGAGGGAATCCTCCCCCAGCTGAAACCAGGCCATTCAGGGCCTCTTCAGACCGCTCCCACCCTTTCACCGGGAGCAGGAGTGAGCATTTCACCCTCAAACTCCTGCATAAACATTGGCAGGATTGGAGCCTTCAGATGATAAACTCTTCAAGGGAAAGAGTGTCATTGGCGGAGCTCGCGCAGGTCTTCGACTGAGTCCGACAGCATTTCTATCTCTGTCCAGAGCACAAGAACTTTTGAATGCTGCATCCAAACAATGCCAGCGTTTCAGAGAATGTTCTGAGCGTCGGTGGCCAAAGCTCTGTTGATTTCTGGGGTAAATCAGGAAACCAAAAGGGGGAGGAGGGGGGATGCATGAAGCCCCCGTCAGCTTGTTAGCAGTGCCACCGCCTCAAGCACCTGCACAATTGTCTATAGATCCAACAGTTGGTGGCACCCACTAACACCTTCCAACATAATAGTACCCTGCTCATCTCTTCCTATCCTTCCCGTAGGCTCTGACATGTTAAAGCTATTAAATGGCTGATCTCCCAGGCAGAAAGAAGAATGATTGTGGGGAGGATTGGGGGCATGCACACAGCCTTGCATTGGGAGTGGGGGGAGAATCGAGGACTCTGATTTAAAGGAAGGGGGCTATGGGGCACACAGAACTTCTGGTGGGAGAACAATATGGGGGAAAGGGTCACACAGAGTCCCTAGCATGGGGGAGGAGGGAATGGGCGAATGGAGGAGGTGAGGACAGTTAACGTCCCTGAAATAGAAGAGGGTGGGGTGGCCCCAGTGGTGTAGTGGTTTCAAAAAAAAAAAGGGGGGGGATAATCTGACCTAAATTGAATTTAGTATTCCCCAGATGAGAAATGGGTAAAACCCATTCACCTGTCCCTCCACTACTGGGTGGCTCATAAGGAGGTTGGGGGTAAATGCTGGGATGCTAAGAGCCTCTGCCGCGTGAAATAAACTCTACCAACAAAGTGTGCGCCCCCTAGTTTGTCATATGTTTGTATAGTGCCTCTGCCCCCTGGTCGAGATTGTTAGACAATATAAATAACAATCAAAAAAGCTTGCCGGTGGCTCTCAAACCATTTACTCTTGCAGGAGGAGGCAGTTACACAAGCTACGCCCTATTGCAGAAAACGGATTTGAGCTCAATATTATAGGAGTAAAAAAAAGACCTTCTTTGTAACACTTGTTTAAATTACGGCATTAATAAGCACATTATACCAACCAATTTATCTTGCAGTTCTGCTGGCTCTCATTCGAGATTTCCCTTTTGTTCTTTTCATTGGAATATATTCTGCCCTCAGTTATACCCTTACTTTTCCATTAAAGTAAGCGGGTAACTGAGGGCAGAATTTGGCGCTCTCCTCCCCTTTCTATCCTAAGGGGGGGAGAGAACATATCTATGCACTTTTTTTTTTTTAACTGTTAAATTGGTACCTTCTGTCACATTGTGCCCCAGATGGTATTTTCCAGTTGAATATGATTGTTACACAATGTTAAGTAATGTGGTGATTGGGTTGGGTTTTCTAAGCAAGAAGTATTCCCTTGGCTTGTCACAAGAAAGCTGACACATGCTCCTGCTTCACTCAGGGAGCTTCTGCATCTGTTGACACTTCAGACATAATCAGTTTAGATTTCAGCAGCTGATTAGTGTACGCTGCCTCTCAGTTTGGTTAGAGGTAAGCACTAATTAGTTCTCTACACAAAAAACCTGGGAGTCTTAGTTGATCTTGAAGACCTTTTTGTTCCAGTCCAGTAACGTTACAGACGGTTGTATCAGCATTCATGGTGTGCTTTTATTTCCCTTACCTCCAAATGCCTCACTGCACAATTAATTACATATCTGCAGCTAGGCATTAGGTGTGCAGCAGTAGGCCGCATACGGTCATGAACATTTCATTAGTGCCAGTTAATTTATGTCTGATTATGAAAGCAAGAGAAGGAATGCTGGGCAGGACTCCAGGATTATCCTCCATGACTTTTCAAATAGTTTCACAGGGACTCTTAACTTCCACCTGACCATGCACTGGAAAGGGGAAGGCCAGCTTGCAGTACCCACTGGTGCACGGTCAAAGTACTAATTTGCTTAAAATAGGAACCCAGTTCCTTCTGATCTAACAGAGGGGGAATAAGAGAGAGTAACAGAAACGGACTTTTCTAGTGACTGTCTGATAGTGACAGCAACAATTTTTACCAGGAAGTTTTATGCCTTTCTGAGTATCACTAGCTGGTTACCAAAACATGCCCTTCCCCATAAACTAAACTGTATGTACTTCCTCTTAGCTAGTACTGTTTAATGGGAACTTGTGTTCAATTGATATAAAAGCCCATGCAAAGGCTTAATTTAATAAATACACGCTTAGCACTTGCAGAGATGGCAAATAATCTATTGGCATTTCTCAGAACAAGGACAACTTTTTCCACCTGAGCGTGGGTGGATTTGGAGATACAGTATTTGCATCCCTGCTGGGATCCCTGAGGACTTCTCTCCCCATCTTTTCAAAGCCATACGTCAAGTCCTGTGTCAAGCTCTGTCTACATCGAACGAGTCAGTATCAGTCTAAGGGCCAGTGTTATCTGTGCAGCTACACAAGGCCCTGATTTTACCAGTTCCTTGAACCCCGTGAATGACATTCTAGCAGGAGCGTGGTCCCTGTTCCTTGTCCATGCCCCCATTCTGCTCAGAAGGAAAGAGCAACTATCATATTCATTACCATAAATGCCCTACTCATCTACTTGATTGGAACGCTGCATGACAGTTCTCCTTCCTGGTTGTCTGGTCCACGAAAACCAGAGGCTGCAGAGCCTCACAGGCAGGTGTGTCTGTGTAGGGTAGGTGTGTGTGGGGGGGGGAGGGAGAGGGGTCAGCATAACTAGAACAGAAAGACAGAGAGGAAGCAGTTGATGGTGATACCTGGGGGCATCGCTATAAATTGGGAGTGAGCTACATTAAGGAACTTCATATAATGTAGTGTACCTAGGGCTGGCCTGGCCTCTAGATATTGTGGGTCATGTCACTTGGTACTGTGCCACAAGGCGAGATGGTAGAAGCATGCAGTGCAGGAAGTCTGATTCAGGCCTTCTTCTCCCCTTAGCTCACTTAAGTGAGCGGGGGAGGACTAAAGGAGTCTCTCAAAGCTCCTGCCATGGGAGGCTGGATGGGCTCCCGCCTTTTTGTTGCTTGTCAGTGTCAGTCCTTTATAAGCCTTACTGAACAGCGTGAGACATACCCTTGCTTCTGCAGTATTTTGTTTCATTGTCCAAATCCAGGGACATCCACTCCACAAACGAAACACACTCTGAAAGCATAATTAGTGAATTTAAGTAAATGTAAAAATCCACCAGTGTTCATACGAAAGACATTTCTTTTTGTCTTTTTACATATATGGTTTTAAGCCTGATAGTTTCCATGGTAATTCACCAGATGAAAATTGTTTGGTTTATACCCCCTCACAATTACAAATGTGTAAGTCCTACTTTCGTGATGTCTCGTATATAACGTACACCCACACGCTCAGAAATTACAGTGATGAGTGCCCTACATACCTAAAAAAGGTTAGATTGAAAGGATAGGTCTGAGGATTTAGTGTCTATCACTTCTGTCACATGGCCAGAGATGCACATTCTGAATACCTAACCGAAGGGCTAAATCCTGCTTCTGCTGAAATTGGTGGGAATTTTTGCCATCACTGAGAGCAAGATCAGGCCCTGCCTCAGAACTGCAAATACGCCCAATACTTGACTTTAGGAAGGTAAGTAGTCGTATAGATCAGGGTTCAAGTTTGCACTTTGGACACCATAAATCATAGGTCTGATTCTGCATATAGTAAATAAAATTCCAGTGAACACTCTGATCTTGCCAAAACCAGAAATAATTTGCTATAAAGTCCTGTACTGTAGACTAGGTATATAATTTCTAGTCAATATGAATTTTATTTTAGTGAGTGGGCCCTAGTCACTCCCCTTTCAAAGTATCATTCCAATATGTACAGAAGGCTCCCATGCTGCTGAGGGTGCAGGGAAGTTAAGAGGATAATGGAATTAGAAAACTGCACTTGGTTTATTGGATAATTAATTTATGGGACAGTGTGTTTATTTTTTGGATATAAAATATATGTATGTAATTATAAATTACTCTATGTATGTATGTGGAGGAGTGGGATAATTTTATGTAATGCATAGTTCCAGGGACTATTCACTTGTACACATTTTTGTAGGCTCAGAGCCAAAATAAATTGAAACCATTTATTGAGCCAGATCATAAGCTGGTGGTAACTGGGGTAGCTCCATTGAAATGGGTGTAGCAATGCTGATTTACATCTGCTGAGAATTTGGCCCATTAAGTTTCAGTCACTTTTAATTAACTCCTTGGATGTTTTATTAAAAGATCTGCTCTAGGAATTCGTTTGGGGCAGTTCTATGGTCCATGTTATATAGGAGGTCAGACTCGATGATCAAAATGGTCCCTTCTGGCCTTGAAAACTGTGTAAATTCCAGTACCATGAATAACAATTGTTTTCCTTTCTTCAGTAATAAAGAATAACATTCTTTTTCTTCATGTGATGTTTAGAATGTTTGAAATAAGGAACTGATTCAAGCAATGAAAATATGATTTTTTTCAAACTGCTGTTGAATAATCTCTTCTATCCTGTACTCCTGTAATATTAAATAGGATGGTGTAATGTCTAGTATGTATTACATGTGACAGATGCATTTTGGATATTAAACCAGGCAAGAGATTAATTGGAGATTTTGGACTATAATCTATTGCTCAGTGTTTGGTTGGAATGATTTAATCCTAGGATTTTGGAGACTGCTAAATGTGTGTGTGTGTGTGTGTGTGTGTGTGTGTGTGTGTGTGTTAACTCTGAGGAATACATTTTTCAAAGGAGTGTTCACTAATCCTGTTAACAAATAATGGGATTTGTGCATGTACCTCCCATGTACTGCTTTGAAAACATACCCTCAAGTGTCAGAAGTTTTCCGGAAACATGTTAAAGATGTGCTAATTCTTTAAAAGAAAAGGAGTACTTGTGGCACCTTAGAGACTAACAAATTTATTTAAAGGCTCTGAATAGCAACTTCCTGATGCTATAAATTGCAGAGGCACTTATAGTCTGCTCTGGAAACCACTTCAGAATTTTGTTTATATTAACAGGCTAACTAAAAATTGTCCTGGGTTCTGAAGTTTAAATTAAAACCCACTTCCAGGATGTCTGATTTGAAAAGAGAATAGGAATAAACCTGTATTGTGAGCTTGTTAACTTCAATAGAAAAGCAATTCAGAGCATCATTAACTTGAGACCAGGTGAGTCTTGTTCAAACAGAGTGACAGTTGGTATCCCGCAAACCTCTGAAACGCAATTCTTCAGCAAGATGTTTTTTTGTAAGATGGCCCTAGATTAGGGTCACTGCAGATGGGTAGCTGCTTGCGCTGGAGTCAGATCTCAGATTATTATAGCTCGATAACTCCTATTTGGTGTAAAGAAGAGGGAATTGATCTTTCATACCTGTACCCATGTAAGTAACCCCCTAATCCAGTGATACTCAAACCTCAGTGGTTCAGGAGCCAAATTAGCAATCAGCGTTACCTGAAAGAGCCCCAGTAGTGTGAATTCATTGTTTCATTTGTTATAGAACTAGATGGTCAATCATTTTGCTGTGAGAATAATATATAAACTAAATATTTCCCATCATACTGCTTAAATAGGACTAAGTATTATTATTTTATTAACTACAATTGGTTAATAACATAGTAAAAGCCTCCTGATTGGTGGTTGTTTAAATCACACAGTGTTTTAATCGCATGTGCTGAAAAGAGCTGTAGGAGACACGTTAAAGATCCACTTGCGGCTCTCACGACATCTCCACTGAATAAAGTCACTTGGCAAAATGCAGTGGCACTATACAGGAGCTCAAAACTGTACTTCTATATAAGGTCATTTGGGGAGGTCAAAGGCTTACTAGGTTGTAGCGTGGATGTAAGAAGTGCTGTATAAGAAGAACTATGTAATAGGTCTTGCTCTCTGCTGCACTGCACTTTGTATAGTCCTCTGCATGCATCCAACTCAGGATGGTGGCATTTTACACCCACTGAGCATTGGGTGTAAACTGTGCAAGACAACAGAGTACCAGGCTCAATACGTTTTAGGGACAGGAAAAAGCCATCTGGACTTCCTTGCTGTCAGCTTCTTATTTTTACTCCAGACACTTCAACCTCTCCTTTGCTGGAAACATGTCTACAGGAGAGCGAGTTTCGATGAACTCACTGAAAAGCTTTACTTCAGTTTCCTTCCCCTGGTCACTTCTCCTAGTGTAAGAGAGATTTGCCTGAGCTGCTGTTTACTCGTAGTTTCCTAATTTTGTAGGCTGGCCTTTAGTTTGGGAGACAGTTGCTGGTATTAAATGTATCTATCCTTTTTTACACTATTGAAAACTTCTGTTAGGTCACCTTGGAATCTCCTCTTTTCCACTGGGAAATAATTCCAGGTCTTTTAATCTTTCTCCATGATTGGGATTCTTGAAATCTGGTATCCTCCTCATTGTCCTACATAGCATCCTCCAAGACAAATATGTTCTTCCTGTGAGGCGGTTAAGATTGCATGTGGCAATCAAGATGGGGATCTAGGAAGTGCCTTTGGTCCCAATTCAGCTGAACAGTTACGCACAATGCTTAATTTTAAGTAATTCCATTCCTATTTAGCAAAGCACATAAGAACATGCTTAAGTCCCCTTTGGCTTTAATGGGATTTAAGCATGTGCTTAAAATTAAGCTGGTGTTTAAGTGCTTTGCTGAATGGAGCTTTATATACAGTAACTATCTCTACTTCGTATTCTGATGATCTAACCAAACACCCTGCTTGCCTTTTTACTGCCTCTTTGTAGTAGGCTGGTGGCTTTAATTAACTTTCTGCCTTGACCTCATTTTCCTGAAAGTGTGCTGGAGTATGGATTGATTGTAAGTTTGGGTTCTAGAGAAAAGAAAAACCGTCACAATGCTTAGTCACACATAGCCATTAAATGTCATTTGTTGTATTTCCTAAATGATCCAACTCTTTTTCAGTTTGATTGCATTGTTTTCCCTGCTAACAGTTGTAATGTCATATATGAACTCTGGAGATCTTGTTACTTTCTAATACGAGTGGGGGGAACGAAAACTCCTTTTATCTGTGTTAAACTCGGAGCCAAATAACAAGGGCTTGTCCAAATAAATGCATAGAGACCTATATTCAGACTTACTGAAACTGACTGCCAAGGTGCTCCACTTCTCGTCCCTTTCCAACGTGAAAAATGTTGACTTCTGGCTCTCTTTCAGCTCCTGCTGCTTCCCCTGTTTACTATGCATGCTTCTACTTTAGAGCCTATTCCAAAACTCATCACCTTTGCTGTAAATCTCTGATGCAGAATCTTGAGCAATGCTTTTCTTTAAAATCTAAGTACACAACATCCCCTGGATTTCCCTTATCTCTCATGGCAGTAATATCCTCCAAGAATTCCAGAAGGTTAGTTAAGCATGACCCCTTGTGCCTTGATCAAACTGATTTTCCACAGTTCTCCAAGCACATTGCTCTTAAGAGACTGCAGTTTCCAAAACTTTCTCCCCACAATGGATTTTAAACATGCTTGTTACTAACTTTATGGTTTAAATGTTGAACCTGTTGGGGAGGGGGGAGGAATAAGTAAAATGAGGGTTTTTTTTCTAATGTAGTTCACTAAAGCTGAAAGTCTGTATGCAGTGATTGTGTTGCAGGGGTAGCTTGAAGCATAGCATCACACTTGAGATGCAAGAGTTACAGCTGAGAAGACACTTTTAATATGAAGCTCTGTCTTTTTCGAGCGCTGTGGTTGACATGGATGAAATGACTTATGAAATGACTTTTGGTCTGCTCCTCCGGAGGGATGTAAGATCATGACATTCCTTGGGGTTTTGTGAATGATACCGTCCAAAACAGCGCCCTAGGCCGATTTTCTGGTTTGCAGAGAGAGCACTTTAGAGCAAGCTTGATCGTGAGCCAAAGTTTCGGAAACCTTAAAGTTGTGGTTAGCAGACAGCCACTTTAGGAAATTAGGTCACCATTACCTCACCCTTAGTTTTTATCCAGTAGTCTATCTGCCACACTGTTGACTTCTTATTAATCACACCCAAGTTGGGTTGTATGGGAAGATGTCAGGAGTAAAAGGAATAAGAGGCGTTGACTCTTTAGGGAGCTGTTGGAGGCATGCGGGATGGGGGAAGACAGGATTTTTGGAGGAGCTGCTGGGAGTGCAAACAGCCACGTGGTTGCGTTAGGCGGGTGATTGGGCCCTTTGGGGGAAAGGAAGGCTGTAGTGTAAACTGGTTTTTGACACTTGTGGGAGTTGGTTGGGTGGCTTCTACAGTTCACAGTGTGGGGCAGTTCTCTTTGGACTGGAGGGGATGGCACTTGGGAGGGGGCGGGTCTCATTTTGTCAGGGAGAGTGAGTTGCGAGAGATGTTTCGCCCGTGTTAGCGGGTTATTTGCCTCTGCACTTTCCGATGTTGCTGTCTTCACTGCAGCAGAAATGTTTCTAGTGTGGGTGGGGGTGGTCTATAAAAACAAACGCCTTGAAACTATAAACCTATTTATATATGCAAATGAATTCTGATTTCCTTCTTTTAAAAGGCTATTATCCGAGTATGGGAATAGAGCTGCCAGCTCTATTCCCATCTGTTCTGCTGTAGGTGGCTGTTTTAAGGTGTGACCGTATCAAAGCTGCCATCTAAAAACAAAGTAAACTCAGGACAAGCTTGTTCTAGCCAAGGTTCCTGTCCCAAGACCATGGCAATAGGAAACGATCGATACATTCTTCTTCAAGTGCGGTTATATCAGAAAAAGTGACTATGTAGAAATAACCTCTTCTTACTTAACAGTCTGCTCCTTTTGCTTTCTGAGCCCTATTCACTTTACTCATAAAAAAGAGAGCTTTTTACTTTAGGTAGAGTATTATCAGAGCTAATGCAGCTATAGATGCTGGAGTGAACTCAAGCATTAGAAGTGTATACGTTATTTTCTTGTCTGGGCACCATGGACAATATTGTTTAAGTTCCAGCTGCAGAATATTTATGACTGGAGGTGGTCCATATGCCAGAGACAATCCGGTTTGAATCTCCAATTCTAGGATAGGCTTCCAGGCCCAGAAGTAATGTGTGAGCTGGGTACTTTTGCTGCCGAAGTCCTTTGGGAAGGAACAACCGATGCAGAATCACCCAGTGCTATTTTTTAGTCACTTTTCAGGGTATAACTGCATTTTGGGCAACCTGCAATGATCACACATACTAACCCAGATTGGTAAAAATGCTTTTAAGGGGCAGATTGTATATTTCTTGCTCATGCTGAGTAGCATCTTACTACTCAAAAAGCTCACTCTGCTGAGTGCAAGCGCGAATGGAGTAAGGAACTCCTCAATGTAGGAAAGCGGTAAGAATCTCACCCTAAATTAGCACCAACCTCTGCGGTTACATTTTAGTTTATAATGAAAAGTTTTCCTCCCTAGTGCATTTTGGTGTCTGAACATTGCCTGTCTGTTTAATTGTATATTACAGGACAGGGACCATATTTTGCTTTCTCCTGTATACTGTTGAATATATGGTCAGTGCTTAACAAACAGTAAAGCAGCCTTCCCTTTTTTACTGTGTTGCCTACAACACATTGAGTTTACAGACTTCACTCTCTTCATGCGGAAATTTTAAGGTGGGACTGAATTTCCTTGTTTAATATACATTGGATTGGGAGAAAATTATTTATACTGTGTATATCACTTTAAAACCTCAGAATAAGTGATTCGCTCCTCCAGACACAATTTCTAAAGATTTTTAAATAATGTGTAACTCGACTCAGAAAGCAAAGAGTGAGGGTAAAGGCTTTGAAGGAGTTTCTGTGTGTAACCTTACTGGGAATTTAATGAGCTAAGTACAGCGTTGTCAGTACAAGCTGTAAGCTGAGAACTCCTCCGTCTCAGGAGATCCTTGCGGATATGCCCTTGGGAGGGTTTTCGACTGCTAGAAAATGTGGAAAAACAAGAAGGTTGCACTGCAGGGATGGATATAATATGGGGAGGGGTTGGGAGAAAAAATAAACACTCTGCCCCTCTTCATTATGAGAGTAAAATGACACTTTTGGCTTGAGGCCAGTGAAACCTGGGAGATCTGGGATGGTGCAGACAGGACTAGCGACAAGTTTGTTAAGGAATGGATTGGATGCCTACAGTTTGCCTCAGCTCTGTGGTTTTTGTTCTGAATGCACAGTGTTAACTCTTAGCTCCCCGCCACTCGTAAGGAACAGAAATGAGATGCAGGCACTCAAGGTGGAAATTAAAGACAAAAAGTTGCTGGGTAGAAGTTTTAGAAAAGAAATGAATGTGGCCACTTCTCCTTAGATGACATTCAGGATTCTCAAGGAGCATTCTCTGTGTTGCAGTCATCCCATTTTATGCACCCAGTGAGAACTCCGCTCTGCTGGGGTTGTGAGGCAGAGACTTCCTAACCCTTGAAAAAGCATTTACAAAAATAGGTTAATTAAAAAAAAAAAAAAAAAAAAAACCCCTGGAAATTAAAATTTCACAGTCAACAAATCTGAGAGATGGCCAGTTTTAATCTCAGGTTTCAGAGAGCAGTTGTGTTAGACTGTATCCGCAAAAAGAACAGGAGTACTTGTGGCACCTTAGAGACTAACAAATTGATTTGAGCATAAGCTTTCGTGAGCTACAGCTCACTTCATCGGATGCATGCAGTGGACACCTGATGAAGTGAGCTGTAGCTCACGAAAGCTTATGCTCAAATCAATTTGTTAGTCTCTAAGGTGCCACAAGTACTCCTGTTCTTTTGCAGTTTTAATCTGAAATTTTAGCATGTCCCCTCAAGTGTCTCAGCCCGCCAAACATACAGCTAGGGTGATGTTCTCTCTAGAAACGTGGAGAGAGCCATTGGTATAGAAAGCCCGGATGTGTCAAAAACTCCCACTGGCATGTCACACCTATGGAAGTCCACAGTTTTCTCAGCTCTCTCAGAAAAGATTGGCTGACAGTGTTCGTCTTTGAAAACAGAGCCGTGGGTGCCACATTTTCCAAAGAGCTCCCTGCCACATAGATGCTATTTAATCACCGGACAAGGGGGCCAGGTTTCCCAGCGTTTTAAGCATCTGGAAACTGCCATTGAAAGCAATGGGGGTGACAGCCGCAGGCTGAGGGATGCTTTTGGACATCTGGCTCTTAGTGTGTTCAGCTTGTTGCATACATGGACTAAGTTCTGCTTTTGGATGGGCATGGGCCATTTCTGTTTTTTCAGGGGAACACGTGCACAAGTATCAATCAGACGGCAAACCTTAACCTGTGGATAGACTCATGGTTGAGTGGATCCCTTTTCAGAATGAGGCCTGGGCAAAGCCATTTGCGTTTCTTTGATTCGGAACAAATTAAGGACCCGATTCTGCAAAGATTTACACCGATGTATAACTGTAAGGTCCTGATTCAGCAAGCCCTTAAACATGTGTGTAACTTTAAGCAAGTGCTTGAATGCTTTGCTGAATAGGGATGACTTAAGCACACGCATAAGTGCTTTCCTGAGTCAGGGTCTAAATCTGGGTTGACAACCCTCCCGGTTTTGCTGGGAATCTCCAGGAATCGGGATCTATCTCCCAGAGGCTACTGAAGCCAAATCAGGCGATTTTATTTTGCTAAAGGTCTGGTGGCACAGCGGGGCTAAGGCAGGCTCCCTGCCTGACCTGGCCCCTCCCGGAAGTGGCCGACACGTCCCTGAGGTCCGTGGCGAGGCACAGGGTCTCTGTGCGCTGTCCGCGCCCCAAGCGCCAACTCAACAGCTCCCATTGGCCATGAACTGCGGCCAATGGGAGCTGCGGGGGCAATGCCTGCAGGCAGGGGCAGCGGACGGAGCCCCTGCCACTCCCAGAGGGGCTGCAGGGATGTGCTGGCCGCTTCCAGGAGCGTTGCATGGAGGGGGCAGCGCGGAGTCACCTGGCTCCACTTACCTCAGGCAGCTCCTGGACAGCAGCGCAGCAGGGCTAAGGCAGGCTCTGCTCTGGCAGCTCCCATTGGCCGTAGTTCCCGGCCAATGGGAGCTGCAGAGTCGCCACTCGGGGCACAGGCAACGCGCAGAGACTCCTGCCTCCCCCCAGGGGCCTCAGGGAGGTGCTAGCCGCTTCTGGGAGCGGTGCCGGGCCAGGGCAGGCAGGAAGCCTGCTTTAGCCCTGCTGCGCCACCACCCGAAGTAAGTGCTGCCTGCACTCCCTCCTGCACCTCAGCCCCCTTCCACACTCTGAATCCCTTGGACCCAGAGCCTACACCCCCTTCTGCACTCCTGCCCCAGCCTGGTGAAGGTGAGTGAGTGTTGGGGAGAGCGAGCGACGGAGGGAGGGGGGATTGAATAAGCGGGGTGGGGCAAGGGTTTTTGGGTTTGTGTGATTAGACAGTTGGCAACCCTAGTCTGTGTACACAGGATATCTCAATGAGTTCAGGAGCACATGCATAAGTCTTTTTAGGGTTGGCACCTAAGGCTTATTGTTAAAATCCTACATTTTACAATTGTGTAAAATGTAAAAGCCTGAGTTTTGTAGTTTAGAACAATACATTGACTTACCGTATCTAGGAATCTCAACTATATTGACTCAACTCTGCCATATTCCTTAGATATTCCATATCTACCCCCCCCCCTTTTAGTACTTAAGTTTTTTTAAAAAGACTTGCACTGTCAACTGTTCTTTGCATCTGTTATGTATTGAATTTTGAAGTTTTGTGCACAACTGGTTGGATTTGTTTCTCGTTTTATTTTTGACTCTAATAACTTCTGATTTCATCCAAGTCAAACTGAAACTAGGATTTTCTGCCAAGAGTCTTTTTCCATTTTCAGACTTCAGTTGAGAAAAATGTGTCACAGTTTATACAAGTCTGCATTGGGGTTGTTACTAAATTTTAATTTAATACTGAATCCTGCTAATTTGGTAGAAAGAATGGACCGTTACTTTAGTTACAAAACCGGACTAAACCACTTTGGAATTGCACTATATATACAGGTTTCAGAGTAACAGCCGTGTTAGTCTGTATTCGCAAAAAGAAAAGGAGTACTTGTGGCACCTTAGAGACTAACCAATTTATTTGAGCATGAGCTTTCGTGAGCTACAGCTCACTTCATCGGATGCATACCGTGGAAACTGCAGCAGACATTATATACACACAGAGATCATGAAACAATACCTCCTCCCACCCCACTGTCCTGCTGGTAATAGCTTATTTAAAGTGATCATGAAGTTGGGCCATTTCCAGCACAAATCCAGGTTTTCTCACCCTCCACCCCCCCACACACAAACTCACTCTCCTGCTGGTAATAGCCCATCCAAAGTGACAACTGTCTTCACTTGATAATCAAGGTGGGCCATTTCCTGCACAAATCCAGGTTCTCTCACCCCTTCATCCCCCTCCAAAAACCACACACACAAACTCACTCTCCTGCTGGTAATAGCTCATCCAAAGTGACCACTCTCCCTACAATGTGCATGATAATCAAGGTGGGCCATTTCCAGCACAAATCCAGGTTTTCTCAGCCCCCCACCCCCATACACACACAAACTCACTCTGTGAAAAGTAGTGTAGAAAAAGACTGTAGACAACAAACTGTATCTATTGTGTGTATCTCCACACTCTCTTTCTACTCTCTTTTCCATAATAAATTCACTATGTGCTCGTGGCTATCTTAATTAAATTTGATATTTCCAAAGAGGAGGAATCAGTAGTTACATTAGAGATTACAGATTAGCTGTAAATCAGCATAGCTCCATTAAAATCAGTGAAGCTACAACACCAGTTGATGATCTTGTTCTACAAACTGCCTTTGTTGTGATGATCCAGTCTTGCCTTCAGATGCTTTCAGTGACAAAAGAAATCTGTAAAATGTTGGTAGAGTTAAAGATTTTATTGCCATGAAGCATTAGTCTTGCAGCCAAGCCTTGGGATATATTATGTGAATACCCTGGCAAATAGTAACCTTGATGAAGATTTTCTGAAATTCATAATAGCAATTTGGTAACAGAAGTGGTTTAAGTTGCTGGTATGGTTTTGTTACCAGTGAATAGATTCTAATTTCACACACGATAGGCTTCTTCAGGTGTTGTTGTGGGGGAAAGCCACTGCTTTGAGTCAGGTGCTTTCTTGTACATATTGCTGCATATTAACTCCAGTCTTAACACAATCTTACACCTTTGCCTACTCACTTTCGGATGTAGTCAACCTCCAGTGTTCCCATGTGGTTCATTTAAAATCAAACCATGTCTTTGAATCCTTGAGTCATTTTCATGAGGACTGTTTCATTGGTGCAGTATTAACTATATCTGCCTTATCTACTAGAATAGAGCTGAGCTGAGGGGCAGTACTGTCTGGAATAATGAGCACTGGGTTGGGAGTCTGGCGGTCCTGGATTCTAATTCCGGCTTTACCACTGACTCACTAGGTAGACTTGGGCAAGTTGATTCAACTTTGTTTCATTTTCCTCTTACCCACCTGCCTCTCAAGGTTGTTGTCAGGATAATCAATTAGTCCTTGCCTGTCCAGCACTTTGAACCTGTAAAGGGCTACAGGATAAAAATGCTAAATATTCTTATTAACAATTGGCTGTGTATCGTTAGGTGTACCATAGCTTCTGTATAGTGCATACTGATTCTGTGCTTTCCATCTGTCTGATCTTTATCACATACAATTCTGGATTAAGAGATGTCCATAACAAAGGCTGGTTGGTCCTGCCCAAGCTTCCCTTGCACAGATGAATCTAGTCTTGACTTTTCAGCCTCTCTCATTTCTTTCCAGTTGTTCTGGATGCACTGATTGTTCAGCATGCTGGAAATCCACATGTCCTTGAATACAGAACATTCACTTGGGGGAATCTTAGCTATCACCCATTGTTCCTTGCTTCATTTGCAGTTTACCTTATTAGCACCTTTTACTCCTGTTGGAAAAAGTCTGGAGAAACAAGACACCTTAAAACATGCTGATAACGACCACGGCTTGGCCTTCCTGAGAATAATAATTGTCGTTCATTTCCTATTGTAGGTAATACAAATTTCTCTTCTAACTCCATTCATTCAGGCAACAATGAAAAATTTCAAACCTATTGATGATCGTGCCGATTGGAATTGTCACTGAACCAGAGAGCAATCCTTGCTGTCATCAACTAAACAGTCTACGTTTCAAAAACAAAACAAAAATGTGGCAGAGAAGAGCCCTCTCTTCAGTTTTGTTGCAGGAAGGAGCATTTAGTAGAGCTATTTTAAAAATAAAAAGACAAGCTGCTCCCTTATTCCTGCTTTGCCACTATGTTATGCTTTTTGCAGGTCAATTTGACTGTTGTTCCTTTAGGGGTTAAACTAACTGCCTGTCCTTGACCCACTAACATTTTGGCATGGGTTGGAGAGCTGGAGGGCCTTTATGGAATTGGTATTGGCATATGGAGCCTTTCATCTTGAGACGTCCAGTTAGAATCTGGCTGAAGTCTGGTAGTGACCAAAACTCATTACCACACCGCGGCTGTGGGGTGGTCTGTATAAATGGGTTGATGATCTGAGTACAGTTCCCAGGAGATCTAAGAACAGATTTAAAAATTTTATTAAAGTTAACTTGTGTGAATTTGATTTTAAACATTAAGAGGGAAGATACTGTACATCTGGGGTCAGGCTTGGGTTATGGGGGATTGCAAGTATTGGCTACAAGGTTCATGAGGTATATACATATCACAGAACCAGCATAGATCCAGATTGGGGTGTGGGAGTTTTTAAAGCGTCAGTGGATCAATGGGCTCAGGTACGCCACCCATGGAATGTATTAAGAGTCCAAATCAGTATTGGTGTAGAGAATAAGTACATGGGTGGGGTATGTCCCTCGGTTTGTCAGGGAAGGAAGTGGGTTATTTCCCTGGTCGGCAGTCTCGGTTACTCGATCTGGTACTGGTGGTGTCCTGTGATGTGTTCCGTGTAGATGTCTCTGGACCATGTAGATGTAGACCATGTAGATGTCGGACACCATGAGCTGTCCCACGAGCCGGGCGTAGCGTCGACCGATTCCGCACGCTCTCAGTACCGGCTTGTTGTGGGGGTCCCATGCATCCAGGGCTCCCACGACCAGGGCGTGAATCTGGACCCTGTAGCCCTGGGCTCTCAGGGTTTTGGTCAGCGGGGTGTACTTCAAGGCCTTCTGTGCTCGGGCCTCGTGGAAGGCTGGTGACCTGTTTTCAAATGGCACCACACACAACCAGGACTGACATCCTTATTGACAATCTCTGCAGAAGGAGTGAATGGAACACAGAGACTGTGCTGCGGGCCTATCCCTAGGGCTTCCTTATGGAAATGTCCTGCAGTATTTAATAGGGATTTCACTAGTTGGATTCACTTGCATTTAGGATCTATAGAAATTATTCTTAAGACCCCATATAATTTAATAAAGAGGACTTCTTTTTTTACATGTTTTTGAAGTACCATATAGAATACGCTAGCAGGGATATAATTCCCTGACTAATTTCTATGGGTTGTTTTAAAAAAAAAAACGTTAGAGAAGTTATTTTTTCTATCAAAGTTTATAGGCCTTTTCTATTGGGCTGCTTCCTCCAGTGCTGGTTGAGGCACTGTGGTGTGTGTCATCTGCAGACCCATTGACTTTGCTGTACTCTGGATAAACAGATGACTCCGATTTCCCAGGCTGTCAATCTGACACCTTTCAGGAGCACCCTATTTACTCAAAACCGGGGGCAAACCTTATTTTTCTTGAGTTTGATCTCCAGCATGGAAGCTTGTGTGACAGAAAGAAAGACTCAACACAGTGGAGAGCCAAGTGCAACAATGTGTGCCCTTGTGTTTCAGTCCCAAGGTAGTATCAATCACATCACTGCTGTATGAAGCCTGGATTGATTACAGCAGCCATTGCCATAAGATACCCAGCTCTATCCCTGGGGAGAGCTGTGCACTTAATGTGTTTGTCATTTATCATGGAGTGAAATGGACTGATAGAAACTGTGAGCTAGTACATCCAGGGAGCTGCACACCAGGACTTCAGTGGGACAGACAAAGATAACAGCTGCAAATTATTGGGCTAAATACAGAAATCACTGCATGAAATTATCTGGCTTGTGTTATGCAGGAGGTCAGATTAGACGATCATATTGGGACCCTTCTGGCCTTAGAAGTCTATGGATCTTACCTTTCCCATGAATTTCTCTCCCCACATAATTCCTCTCATGATGTATAGTTTTATTTCCTTGTTTATACAGTGACCAGTGGTAGGAGTTGTTTGATTTTTGCAAAAGATTGCATAAAAGTCTGTCATTTTGAGGCAGAGGTGCAATATTACCAGGGCTTTCCTAGGAACTTTTTCGTGTGTGTGTGTGTGTGTGTGTGTGTGTGTGTGTGTGTGTCTCACCCCTGTTGTTTCTATGTGGTTCTTTCTCCTCATGGACATGGGGAGCTGTGCACTTACAAAGTTCTGTTTTTACCACAGCAGAGTGCAGGAATATGTCTCTGGCATGATTAGAGCCAGCACTGGAATGGTGCAGCTGCATTTGGAAGAACAGTGCAGTTTGCAACCCTCTTCATCCCCCTCCCCCATCCCCTACAATTTTAAATATGTATTAATTAATCCAAGGATCAATACAGTAATTTGTATGGCAGGGCAAATTCTCTGATGGCACATAAGTGGGCTCACCATCTGTGAAAGAGAGTCTGGTGTAAGGAATTCTAGTAATTTAACATAGTGTGCCCCAAAGCCTGTGAAATTCAGACAGGGCTTTCTGCATTATAGGAATCATAGGACTGCAAGATCATGTGAAAACACTGATATGAAAGCAAAGTAGGGGAAGGTTCAAGCTTAAACCTCCCACTCGTGTAAACTGCTCATTTAAACCTCCCATTCCGAGGCCTTTAAAGGCGAACGCATTACAGGATGTTCATGTGCTTTATCCGAAACTCTGGACAAGACTGCAGGGCTATATTCTTTATAGTCAATGGCTTTAGTTAAAACATCCAGTAATACATTGTCTAAGCCATTACTACAGGATAGTCTATGGCCTTCTGCATTGGATGGAACTCTCTCCATGAGTAGCAAAGTGTGATGTGGTGATGAAATGACCATGATGACAGGTTAAGACTGATGGCTGGAAAACTTTTCATGTGTAAAAATATTGATTAGAAAAAGGTATACATGAAAACTTTCATGGAACTGGGATACTGTGAAAATCTCTCTAATATTGATAACTTGCAAGAGCAATACTGTGACATTAGCTTCAACCAAGTGTAATGAAACATGGCAGTATGCAGACACTATGGTCATCAGCGGGGAACAACCAAGACACCACAACTACTGGCTTCTGTTACTCAAGCTAACAGAGAACTCCTTTATGTGTGAGACAGTAGCAGGCTGTTGTAGTTCTGCAGACAGCCACTAGGGGGTGACATAATTTCACACAGGACAGTTTATTGCACAAGCTTCAGAGGTCTAGCTACCATAAGGGTGGCGATAATAAAGCTGTAATAATTAGGCTGAGAAACTGTTGGGACTGTTTATTTATATCATTGTAATGCCCGGAAGCCTCTATCTAGGCTCAGGTATTGATGTGTGCTTCTTTACATTTAATATATAAAATGTGTCTATAATAAATGTTGTATAAAATTGAATATATTTTGATTGTCTACTTCTCCCTCAACCTTCATATTCTGCTAGTCTTTTGGAAGGGGGTGAGGGGATAATGGAACTAAAATTCTTAATGCCTATTATCATGTCGGCCACTTTATTTTTATGTTGCATGCCACTCCCTCTCCCTTTGTCTGCCTTGTCTGTTTAGATTGTAAATTCCTTGGGCCAGGGTGTCTTTCTCGGTCTGTGTTTTTATAGTGCCTATCGTAATGGGGCCCCAATCTTGAATGAACCCTCTTGGTGCTCCTAGAATACAAATAATGAGAAATAATTATTAGACCCATTCTGGAAAATACTGCGGTTTGGAGTAGATGCCTTTTTAAGTACGAGTAAATATAAGCTACAAAACACTTTTTTGTCTGTCCACCCCACTGGGCTTTACCAAGCAAATCCAAAGCACCACTCCATAGGTTACATGAATTAACTCCACTTTACTCATGAGGTAAAGTGATCACTCAGTGATATGCCATGTCTTGATCAGTATCGTATATCTATGCGAATCAAGTTCCTGTGTGTGGCATGTCCTGATATCTTATAGGGGTTAGTCAGATGTTAACTCATCCTTTGCCGCAATAACTCAAAGTCAGCTCCTCTCAGTGTATATATTTTGAGTGTGGTCTCTTAAAGACATACTGACATCTGGATATACTGTAGTTCCCCACAACAGAGAGGCGGTGTGACCCAAAGCTGGTGTTTTCTGCTGCCTTGAGCCTGCATTTCATAACAAATGCCTCTGTTCTGTAATCCTAATGTTAAGCTAGGTTTACATGTATGTTAAGGGTCTATATGTCTTCAGAGCAATGCCTATTTGTGTTGTGTTGGTACAGAAACCCAGAAATAGTACCTCCATGGAGCCGCACATTAAGAATTTCAATTGGTTAAGCAAAGAACACCAGCACAAGTTACAACCTCGATCATAAATCAGTGGGTGAAGCCCTGATCCTCAATGGGTCCTCCAGGTGCTACTCATGCTCTCTTGTACTTACACCAGGTGTAGTTTCACTGAAGTCAGTAGGACTACTTGTGGAGTAAGATTCTACTCAGTGTGAGTAAGGGCACCAGAATCTGGCCCATAAGAAATAATAACAACATCCTCTTGTTACAGCTCATAATGATAAAGCAATCTGTATCTACACTCTGTAGCTCTGTATTCTACACTCAGCTGTGGCTTCTGTAGGTTAGACTGAGATTCCAAACTTGGAGATGATAGTCCTGAATCTCCTGTCTCTCAGTCCAGTGCAAATCAGGTATAACGCAATGGAAAGCGGCTGATTCACTCAGGGGTAGTACTGCCATCACTGAATCTACAGAGTCTCAAACTTTGGTCCTGTTAGTGAATGAATTCCGAAAGAGTGAGATTCAGATACATTGTTGTGTCCTGCACTGCCTGTGCATATACAGCACATTTTGTATGTGGCATTTTTGCTCCAGATGTGTGAAAAGGATCCAATAAAAATCTAGAGAGGAGGATGACCTCTTTAATGTTGTTGAGTGCACTTCCCACCATCTTTGCCATATCTCCAGTAATATGTATATGGGAGACAGACAAAATGACTTAAGTGTCTTCTTCCCTTTCCTCCAATCCCTTAAACTTTGTTTATCCAAATTGCTGCAGCACTGAGGGTATTTTTGGTTTGTTTTGTTTTTTCACATTGGGACACATCCATATTCTACTGGCAAATGCCCTGCTGCCCAGCCGCGACAAATAAACAACTGGCTTCCTGGGAATACTACATTGGTTATAAACTACCTTGCCTGAAGCTCCCAAGTTGTCTCCACAGCCCCTCAGGAGGGTGAGAAAGCTCGTTCTTCCAAAATGAGCAGAGCTAGCGCAAGGCATTGTGAGTTTTCCAAGAAGTCACTGCAGCTCTTGATCAGTGATTAGCAATCTTTTATCATCTAAAAAAAAGGATTGGGAAACAACAAGGACAGGTTTGGAACAAGTGAATCCTTGTTTCTCTGCCCTTGAAGACTAGAGAATGGAGGGACAAGTGCCTACATGTGTTGGATTTTGTTGGCTGGATCCAGTTGTAGCCTGGAGTTAATGAAGGTCACGTCCTCGTCTGGAAGGTTGGGAAAGCAGGAGAAGCAGCAGCTTAGCTGGCTCATCCCCAGGCAAACTGGTTTGAACCAGGAAAAAGTCAGAGAATTCTAAGGAACTTCTTGCATATCACCTCAGGCAGTTGGGTATTCTGTTTCCAAGTTACCTTTTTTCCTGGTATCAACTGAAGGGGGGAAAAAAATAAAATAAAGCATTCCTAAAAATAACTCTTTCATGCCTTGGGCCGAATTCTTCTTTAGAATGTTAGAACCATTTAGATACAGAACATCTCTGCTGACATCAGTGGAATCATTTCAGCTTTATGCCAGTGCAGCTGACAGCAGAATCAGAACAGATGTGCTTTTGCTGACTGGAAACAGGAGCTTGGTAAGTGTTACATGTATTTTGCACTGCACTGTGTGGCAACGTGGTCTAATGGAAGAGGCATTGGACTGGGAGTTGGGAGACCTGTGCTCTGCTACTGACCTGCTTTCTGACCTTGAGTGAGTCAGCCTTGAGGTGTTTCCTCCGTGTGTGCCTCTATTTCCCCTCCTACCTTATGTCTGTCGATTTAGACTGTAAGGTATTTGGAACAGGGTCTGTATTTTATTATCATAGAATATCAGGGTTGGAAGGGAACCTCAGGAGGTCCTCCAGTCCAACCCCCTGCTCAAAGCAGGACCAATCGCCAGTTTTTGCCCCAGATCCCTAAATGGCCCCTTCAAGGATCGAACTCACAACCCTGGGTTTAGCAGGCCAATGCTCAAACCACTGAGCTATCCCTCCCCCCATGACTATGTATATGTGCAGCACCTAACACAATGGGCCCCCAATCTCAGCTGGGGTCTGTAGGCACTACAGTAATGCAAATAACTAGTCGTACTAAATTTGCCCAAACAGTATCTGATGTTTGAAAAATAAAATCTAGGAGGAAGGATATCCTGATGGACTGATCCTGAGGAATGGGCCTCTGCAACTCCAAAAGGAGTTAAAGTATTTGGCTGATGATGTGATTGCTGAAGCCTCAAGACATTCAGCGGTGGTTTTGAATTGTCATTTCCCTGGTGAGTTTGTGATGTATGGCTGTCTCACGACAGCATCCGAGGAGGATTTGGGCGTGCGTGTTGTCAAATTAATTTTTTGAGAATTGATTCTCTGAAGTCAAATGTCATAAGCTGCACAGACTGCACACTGTCGGCTTCATATCCGGTGCCACTTTCATGGGGTGTTAACAGCCACTGGATTTGCTTATAGTGAAACCAGGAGCCACTTCCATAACCTCTGCCTTCGACACCACCCTGTTTGGAATTGGCATAGCGCATTCCCATTCAATATGCCCATACACACTAGGGTAAATTCAGGGTTTAGTGGGTGTTTGGTGGGCCCTTGCTGTGTGGTGAATTTTACCTACAATGCATAGTTTTGCTTGTCGCTAGCAAGTGCTGTAAGCGCCGAGCACCAACCAGCAGCTCCCAGTGTCTTTGGTGGGGTTTGCAAGTGTTCAATAACTATAGAAATCAGGCAGTAGTGACTAGAAGCAAAGTGTCTTATTCCGAGAAGTGCTAAGCACCTGCAACTCCCACTGAGATCAGTGAGAATTGCAGCTGCTCAGCACCTGTCTGGATCAGAACCGAAGTGTGCAGAGCATTGCCAGTTGGGCTGAAAAAAAAAAACCGATTGATTGGATGATGATGGTAATTGCCACTAGAAATCACTTTTCATTTCAAGGCGCAACAGTTCAGCTAAAAATCATGGGCACGATTTTCAGAATTGTTGAGTGATTTTTTTTGGATGCCCAGCTGGAGACACCTTAAAGGGAGCTGATTTTCAGGTGTCTTCTCCATTTGCCTGTTATAAGTTACAGGAGGGTCTTTTACCTTCTGGGCTGAGATGGTATCCAGGATCTACTGGCTTTTGCATACCCCAGTTTCCTTTGCACTTGTTGATATGGCTTCTCTTATGAAAAGGATCATGTTTCACAACTAAATCTTGAAGATACTGGTGCACAGGGTCTCTTTGACGCGCTCTGGCAGCCAGTGCAAAGGACTGTGGGCTAACTGATGCGAGTTTATGACTGGCAAAGATGCCAGCTGCTGCAGCTTGGCAGGAAACCACAGTTCTCTCTGAGAGCTAAAAGTTGGAACACAGCAAGATGACTGTCCCTTTAAAAAAGTAAACCTAACCCTCATCCCCTTCCAAAAAAAGCCAGAGGGAAGGCGATGATCCCATTTCCTGGATTGCAAAACAGACCAGTTGACCTAGAAAATGTCGTGTGAACAGTTTAACCAGTGGTATGGGTTAATGTTTCAAAAACCTGATAAGTGTCCATTCCAGCTCCCATTTCATAACTGCCATTCACTTGAGTGGTAGTTGGATCAGACATCAAGTGGCCAGTAGCATGTTAAGTTGGTGCATAGTGGAATTTTATTTTCTTCAGGGTTCTTTAGTGCTGGTTCAGACAGGATGCTTAAATCCTCCTACCAGTGATGGAGAAGACATCATAAAAGCAAAGCTGTTATAATCCCCCTTCTGCTATAAAACGGGACAGCTGGCTGATCTTGTTCAGACAAGGCCCAGTTCTGCAGAACTTACTTTAGCGACGTACCCATTGGTGTCGATGGGAGTGTTACCAACGTAAATACCAAAGAAGGCAATTGGGATGTTACCTGACTTAGCATCTTGTTGCTTGACACACACAGGTTTCACAAGCAATTAAGATTCCATTATATTTAAAAACAATGCCAACCAAACCAAAGAAGGGGGTGAGAAATCCAGCCTCGCCAACAGAAACAAAGCAAAAACCATCCTCAAAAATGATTTCCCAGAAAACAGTTTAATAAATAGGACATTACCATTTTGTCCTGTCATCCTGCTAGTCAACTGGACTGTGCTTATCTACCAAAGAATTTAATAAAACGTGTACCAAATATACTTGGTCATATTTTGTTGCTTTTGCATCCATTGAGGTAATTATTCTACAGGATATATTCATTAGTTGTCCTTCCTTTGCCCCCAGATTATGTCATTTAAGATCAATATCTTGTTTTAATTTGCGATGCGAAGAAAAATCAGACTCAGACTTCTTCTTTGCAATGTAAAAGGGACTTGCTATAGTGACGCAAATTAATTTTCCTATTCATCACCGTATCTGGCGTGATTTTCCTCAAGCCTCAGTGGAAATAATGAGTCATGAATACAACAGCATGTGGCATGTCCTTTGCAAGACATGTGTCTCCTCTGCATGTGCTGGCATGGCCATGTTTATAAGACTTGAACACTGGATTTTTTTCTTTTTTACCCTACTCGTTTTGAACAATTTCTCGTTAGTGTGAGCACATGCATCAAAGTCCAGATGGCTGAAACCCCTACTGTTCTAGTCTTGAGTTTCCTCTAAGCAGCGAATACCAGTTACACTGAATGAGGACCTGGTTCTGCTCCTACGGACTTCATCACCTGAAAGTCTCGCAGACAGTAATGATTTTATAGTCACTCCCTCCCCCTATGGTAGGGAAGTATCATCCCCAGTTTATAGATAGGCAACTGGGTTTAGGACCAGATTTACAACGCTGTTTAAGTGATTAAAGATTCAGGCAGTGGGATTTAGCTTAACTGGCTTTCAATGGGAGTTTGGTGTCTAGCCTGCTTACGTTCTTTTGTAAATTCCACTGGGCACCTATTTTTGTCTTTAGGTGCCTTAACTGCCTTTGTAAATACAGCCTTAATGGACTTCTCCAAGGTTACACGGGGAGTCTGTGGCAGAGCCAGAAAATGAACACTGGTATCCGGAGTCCCAGTCTAGTGCTATAACCACAGGACCGACCTCCCTGTCCTTTCTCTTACATGATGGGTGCACGTGGTAGTGGGGATCCAAGGACAGAGTTAAGGTTATTTGGGGTGCCTTTCTAAATTCTACACTTCCGTGCTTTCAGATGGTGTGTATGTATTTCAAGTGTTTGGGATTTTTTTTTTTTTAACGGTGACACCCGTCTGTGCTCCGGCTTCCTGATGTAGAGTATTAGGTCCTGAATAGTTTGGATAAAGACCACCTTCTGGGAGCTGACAAGCTGTGGCTCGTTTCAGGAGCGGCCAGTTTCAGGAGCTGGTGTGTCGAGCCCCATGTCCAACACACACATTCTTACACACACACACACCACTTCATTCGTCTGCCATGTGCCTGGACTAGATCCACTGGTTCCATTTGGTGTGTTGTACATGGGGCACTACACACCAGCTCCCTGAACCCCGGGGAGGCTCAGATTTGAGCACCACAGCAGTTGAGTCAGACGGGGATCTGGTTGCAGCTGGAATCATGCAGGTACATGC
This sequence comes from Caretta caretta, assembly GCF_965140235.1. Classification (NCBI taxonomy): domain Eukaryota; kingdom Metazoa; phylum Chordata; order Testudines; family Cheloniidae; genus Caretta; species Caretta caretta. The sequence continues at coordinate 67,380,166 of NC_134216.1, read as the reverse complement.
ACTTGATGTGAAAGTGGCAAGAGAAAATTGAACGTAAAGTCTCCCAGGCAGTTAATAAATTTGTTTTGTGTCTTTATCTCTTCCTTAGTTGACAATTAGTTCAGTGCCAGCTGAAATACTTTCTGGTTGCTAAAAGAAAAGGAGGACTTGTGGCACCTTAGAGACTAACCAATTTATTTGAGCATGAGCTTTCGTGAGCTACAGCTCACTTCATCGGATGCATACCGTGGAAAGTATAGAAGATCTTTTTATACACACAAAGCATGAAAAAATGGGTGTTTACCACTACAAAAGGTTTTCTCTCCCCCCACCCCACTTTCCTGCTGGTAATAGCTTATCTAAAGTGATCACTCTCCTTACAATGTGTATGATAATCAAGTTGGGCCATTTCCAGCACAAATCCAGGTTCCCCCCCCCCGCCCCCCCTACACACAAACCCACTCTCCTGTTGGTAATAGCTTATCTAAAGTGATCACTCTCCTTACAACGTGTATGATAATCAAGGTGGGCCATTTCCAGCACAAATCCAGGGTTTAACAAGAAAGTCTGAGGGGTGGGGCGGAGGGTAGGAAAAAACAAGGGGAAATAGGTTACCTTGCATAATGACTTAGCCACTCCCAGTCTCTATTCAAGCCTAAGTTGATTGTATCCAATTTGCAAATGAATTCTAATTCAACAGTCTCTCGCTGGAGTCTGGTTTTGAAGTTTTTTGTTGTAATATCGCAACTTTCATGTCTGTAATCGCGTGACCAGAGAGATTGAAGTGTTCTCCGACTGGTTTATGGATGTTCTAATTCTTGACATCTGATTTGTGTCCATTTATTCTTTTACGTAGAGACTGTCCAGTTTGAACAATGTACATGGCAGAGGGACATTGCTGGCACATGATGGCATATATCACATTGGTGGATGTGCAGGTGAACGAGCCTCTGATAGTGTGGCTGATGTTCTTAGGCCCAGTGATGATGTCCCCTGAATAGATATGTGGGCACAGTTGGCAACGGGCTTTGTTGCAAGGATAGGTTCCTGGTTAGTGGTTCTGTTGTGTGGTATGTGGTTGCTGGTGAGTATTTGCTTCAGGTTGGGGGGCTGTCTGTAGGCAAGGACTGGCCTGTTTTCAAGATTTGTGAGAGTGTTGGGTCATCCTTCAGGATAGGTTGTAGATTCTTAATAATGCGTTGGAGGAGTTTTAGTTGGGGGCTGAAGGTGACGGCTAGTGGCGTTCTGTTATTTTCTTTGTTAGGCCTGTCCTGTAGTTGCTGTAAGCTATTGTACTCGATGACCTACTGTAAATCCTGTACTTAAAAGAATACATACTCATCTGAGGCACTTGTATATTTAGTGTGAATTTAAGACAAATTGAGAAATTAATGCATTCTACTAATAGAGATTTTTACTTGTGGCTGGGTTTTCACTAGAAGGTAACTGAAATTTATTTATTGGCACCACCAGAACACTCTCTTTTTTTGAATAAACTTAGTGAATGCAAAGGGTTACCTCTCGGATCCTTTTATATTCTTAGTTGAATTCAATGGAGTGTTTACAACACCCACATTGATATTAGGCTGTATCCTTACTTGGCTATGGGTTTTTTATACTCACAAGATTGCAGGGCTTGATGACAAAAAGACGTTTATTGTTTTTTATAATACCCAAGTCTGCTGGAAAAAAAGAGACAGTGTATGAGATCCTGGACGAGGAAATGCATGTACTTAATGCAGAAAGAAAACACATTTTACATACCAGGAAATTGTTACAACTATCTCTTATTGTACATAAATGCTCACTAGTTATCTAAAACTCTGTTACAGACATCAGCATGAGCAGACTAGCATAGTCTCTGAGATCACACTAGACTCTTCTTCTTTGAATGACTGGGGTGTCCTAATCTCACCACCCTTTCCTGCGTGTTATTATCAGGGCAGAGATATTTAACGTTCGACTCCACTACTCCTTTCCTGGAGGCTTTTAGTTCTTCCCATACCATGTCCTTCCACCACTTCTGAGAGTTGGAGCGCAGCAAGGAGAAATTCAGAGTGGTCCTTTAACCATGTCCTTAAGGTCATAAGCAGATACTTAAAGTTAGGCAGCTGCCTAAGGATTGTCCTGAATAGGGATGTTTTCCTGATTCAGGGCTCCAGGCATGTACCAGTTTGAACACAAATTACCTTGGGAACCCCAGCATTCCCATTTCTAGGGTGGGAGACATAGTGATGCCATCCTCTTAGGTTTTCGCGCAGCACGGTATGAGACTCCTGTCCAGAAATCCTCTAGCACAGCATGGGCCCTGCTACAAACAAATAACAACTCAGAGCTCTGTCACTCTTGGTGGTGGTTGTTACAGTATTTCTATTACTGTAGTGCCTATGAGCCTTTGTCATCGACCAGTGCCCCAGGGTGCGAGATGCTGTACAAGCACAGAATGAAGAGATGGTCCCAGCCCCCAAAAGCAAAATCTTAAAATATAAAGTAGATTTAGCTCCAAATTTGCAAAGCAGGTTATTCAAAAGTGCACATGCAAACCAGGGATTTACATCCTTTCATAGCTGTGTGCGCGCGTGTGTGTGTGTGTGTGTGTGTGTGTGTGTGTACGCATGCACGCAAACCCAGCTTGTATTTGCACTGGGGGTTGCACGGGCCTGAGCTGAGTTCACACAAAAGTGCATGCACGCTGTTCCATATGCCTCTCTTAAAAATGTGATGTTTTTCCTCACTGCATATTATTAGCACGAAGATATCTAATGCATCCTATGCATTACAGGTCCAATCCAAGAACGTGTAGAGAAAATTACTTTCAAGGCCTAGCAATGTAGGAAGAGTTCAGGTCTCTGTGTATGTATGTCATGCCCTAATCCAGTTAATGTTGTAGTAAACAGGTTCTAGTCCTGGGGATCTCATGTGAATTAAGAAAGTTTGGGGCCCCTGTTAAAACAATGGGTGTCTTAAATTATGATACCAAAATGGTAACACATTCTTTCCTATTTTCTCTTCCAAGGGGTCCTATGAGATCCCTTCTAACTCAGAGGACATTCCAAAATAGGGCTAAAGTGGGACTTAATATGGGTGGTCACCTTCACCCTCAATGGGAAATTCTGATCGTGGCTTTATATGGAGCCCTTCCGTGTTGCTCCTTCTGTTTGGTAGAGGAGGTAGATGGAGAATGACAGGATTTTCCCTTTCTCCCCCTTCAGAAGTCACACATGTTTCTTCCATAGTGCTTTAATATCTTGACAGCCCAGGGAAAGAGGCGCTATTTATAAATATTTCTGGTAAAACAGTAAGTACTTTCCCATGTTTTACTCGCTCATTTTCTGTACCCAGAAATCTATCCAAGCGGAATCAGTTCACTCTCTTTTATGAGCAGAAAGAGATCCAAAACAATTAAAATTGATTTTAAAAAAAAAAGTAAGCACAACGTATTATTGACCGACTGTGCCCGTATTCACATTGCTTTCCAATCCATGGATAATTACCTCATGGAGGTTGTGTGCTGTGTACAGTGTGGTGATGGAATGAGGCACTTAACTGAGCCTTAGTGAGCATGTCAAACTCTCTCTCAGGGCAGTAGGTAACCCTTTTAAAAGGCACGCAACCCATCCCCAGGCTGGGAAAAATGAAGGAAGGTAATTCAGCGTTAGATAGTATAAAACAAAAGAAACACGAGAGACAAAAATTATTCCAACTGTGTATTACGCTCCATCTCCTACTCTGCACCAGTGAAAAACACACTCTGTACAGGGGATTCAATACTTTATAGAATTAAAAACGTGAAAATAGGACCCAACCCTGCTCTAGTAACACCAATGTACACGTGAGCAGACGTTGCCCCTCAGAATACACAAAACACTTAAGTGTGTGTAACCCACGCACCTTCTGGGTGTGGTGTCTGTCCCATCTGGTGGTACTGAGACCACTTAGAGAGAGAAAGAGAAATATGAGTCTGCTCTACAGCCTTAGCTAACAGCCAGTCGCCTTTTAGCTCATGCGGTCGAGGCTCATGCACTAAGCTCCAGATGTCCCAGGTTTGATCCTGCCCACTGACGACTGGGGTCTGTCGGCGTTACACCTGCACTTAAACTTTAGCATTGTCTCAATTCCCACCCTACGTAAGCACATGATTAAGCATTGTGCCAATAGCAAGGGGGTTATTCACATGCTTAAATTCAAGACTGTGCCTAAGTGCTTGGCTGAATAGGGCTTAATATATTAGATACAAATCACGCACAGTTAATTACATTTTATATAATTACACAAAAATTACATTAAAAGGACATTATTAAGGTTGCAAAGTCAAGCACACAAAAAGCTAGGAAATGATGGAATTAAGGGTAGCTTGTGTAACCTTCGTTCGGACCGCTTGTGGGTACGCTTTATGATACAGTCTTTAATTCCATGATCATACACTACTTTTTCTTCAGGACCTGTGCCTCATTCAGCGCACAGGATTGACAGCGCTCACTTAATTCAATATTTTGTTTTCTCTTTGTTCATTGTGTGGCCGTAGGCCTTATTTAATACACACCAGGAACTCAGCAAAGGGGAGGTCCAGGCCCCTCTCCATAGGCCATAGATGCTAATACAAATTCGTGGTCCCAGTCTCGCCAGTGGGAGGGAAATGGAGGGAGGGAGAGGCCCCGTCCAGTCTCTTCTCAGCCAGACATGGCCTGCAGAGACAGGGAAGAAGTGACAATTGAAGCTGCCAGTGACCAGTGCTGCTTGGAGCTGGAGTTGAGGCTCCTCCTGGGACTTCAGCCCTTGGGACTGCCCGCACCCAGCTCTCCACTTCTCAGAACGCCAGACAGCCATTTCCTCATGGTACTTCCCCCACTTCTTCCACTTCCAGATCTGCTCCAGCCAAGGACATACATGTGGCAATGCAAAGGGGGGAGCCCCAGACATGCTTGCATGTCTCTCAGAACGCAACACGTGCATAAAGCAGATCCCACCAATAAGGAAATTTGGGAATGTAGCGCATGCTACCTGGATCCCCGCCTTAGGAAAATTCTGGTGGCACCCTGGCTGCACACCGCTCAAACCATGTGCTGAAGACAGAATGATTAATTTCCTGCTGGGCTTTTCAATGGCACTCATCACAAGAGTATCCAAGTGCTTCACAAACATAAAAAAATTTATTTTCACACTACCCCTGTGAGAGATGGGGGTGCTGTTATCCCCATTTTACAGTTGGGAAACTGAGTTACAGAGAGATAAAGTTAAAAAAAATTCACTAATTTTGGGTGTCCAATCTCAGATAGCTAGGACCTGTTTTTGTTTTGTTTTCCAGAGCACTTGGCATTAGATAAGCACTTTATATGTTCCTTCAGTTGCAGCTAAGAGTCCTCATCTCTTCTTCAGATCAGACCTCAAGGTCTCAAGTGGGGCATCCAGAAAATGATGAACACGCATTTAGTGACTATCTGTGAAAAGTTTGGTCTAAATGTCTTACCCAGCAACACACAGGAACTCCGCAGTAGAGGCAGAGAGAGACTTCAGTTCTCCAGAGCAGCATTCAAGTGTCATACTTTTCCTTCCTGCAATCCCCCGTCTAATGTATCACACACCTTCCAACTTCTGCAACAAATGAGTCAGGAGTTCCTACAGCGAATAGCCTCATTTTCTGCGCAACACTGATCCATCCCCAGAGCAAGTCCTTTCTGTACATTGAACGAGAGCAGGGGGTCTTGTGGAACAAATACTATGTGGTCAAGTAATTAAAGTAGGAGATTTGTGTGTAATTTCCTAGATTTTTTTTTTAAATAGAAAACTAAAATAACCAGAAATTCCATTATATGGTATCATAGTGACAGTCATTTGGTTCATAAGCATGGATTACAACCATTCGATCCACTGCCTCTGACTTGCGTTAATGGAGGAACTGGAGTAGCAGCAGTAGGTTGTCATCCTCATTGAGAACCAGCACTAGAGAGGGATGGACACTTTAACAATAAGTTTCACAGATATTTGCTGACAGCAGAGGAATGGTGAGGCTCAGGAATGTGCTGTGGAGGGCGCAGGTTCTTCCACTATGTTCCCTCCACAATCTCCAAGTCCTATCTTTTTTCCATCCCAGGTTCCTCATCCTAGTACCAGTCTCCACAATTTAGGCTTCTCATCTCACCTCTTTAAACTCCCCATCCTACTCTTGCTGTCCTCACACCACACACTCATTCCAACTCTCCTTGCCCAGCCATTCCCAGTCCCACCTCATGCCCTGGCTTCTTTCCCCAACCACTGTCAGTTGTCTCCCCAGAACCTGGCCCCATGTCAACTCTCTCTCCACACCACCCACTTCCCCTGCCCTTCCTAGTTTCTTTGCCCAAACAGTCTGTCTCCCTCCAGCTCCTCACCTGATCTCAGTCTCCCCTCACCTACTGACTCCTAGTCTCCCCACATTCCATCCCTGGCTCCCAGACCTAGTTTCCATGCCCAGGCAGTCCCAGTCTCTCTCTCCTCCCATCTTCTAGTCCCAGTTACCTTCCAGTCTCTTTATCCTAAGCTACTGCTCTTGGCCTCCCCCCTCACCACCTATCCCCACAGGTAGGGCTTTTGTCCGTTTTGCATATGAGTCAGGCAGCTTCCTCTTCCACACTGCTTGGGCATCAGCAGAGAAGTCATTGAGAGCACAGGAGAGATGGGCTCCTGGGTCTTGGTTCTGGCTGGGAGCAGACATTGCAGGGAAAGTCTGGCTTAACACACTATATCCCTGGTTTGGAGGAAGCATTCTCAGTCATTCTGTAGGGATGGTTCATGTGCATTGTCACTAGTAGGAGCTGTGAAAGGCTAAAGCACACACAGTGAAGATGAAAAGGAGTACATGTGGCACATTAGAGACTAACCAATTTATTTGAGCATGAGATGGGAACTAAAGAGATTTTTGCTCTTAAAATCAAAAGTCTCTGCTGAGCATGTGCAAACTGTGATTTTGCCAAAGTCTTATAACTTAGCCAAATTTGGGCAGATTTTTGCAGCAAAAGACACATCCCTGATGCATAGCGCCCCTCTTCCCTCTCCCCCTGCCAAATTCCAAGTTCCTTCTCCAAATCATGGGGGCACTGGAGCTTTTCAAAGAAAAGGTTGCCAGAATTGTTTTAACATGGCAAAACAACATATTTATTTTCCCTAGCCTTGTTCTTGGAAATGAACCATTTTGACTGATTTCTTATTTTTTCCCCAAAATTCAGCCTGAGGCAGATACCTGGCATGGAGAATTTCAGCTCAAACAGCTAAAGTCTGGCAAAGTTACAAGCAACTTTAAAGGGGGGACTTATGAGAAGTATCAGGCAATAATAGGTGATGCAACCAGCCTGCCTGTAATAAGTGCTGGCATGTAAATAGCTTTAGACAAATCCATAGCCCAAGGAAACAAAATATTTCAACACCGAAATGACTTATGCCAGGCCTGAGTTTGGCCCTTTGGCCCTACAGCATGGCTTGGCATTTAGGCAGAAATCTTTCTGAGTACATAGATTTTAGTTTTCCATGAGATATTACCAGGTCTTTCAGAGATCAGTGCTGTCTAAGATACCGTAAGAGTAGCTGAAAAGAAATGACCATTTGTGAGGTTAGAGTTGAATATGCAAATACCGGCAGAGCTGCTGTGTTTCTTCCAGGTAAAATTCTGGTCTTCCATCTCCACTATTGATTTCTTCTTCTCCCTGTCAATTTCTAGTGAATATGTAGTGACTGCAGTGCATGCTGCTGTTGTATCGTATTTGTGCTGTTGTAGTACCCCCAGGTTTCAATCAGCATCAGGGCCTCATTGACCCAGGGGCTGTATGCATGGGTGTACACAGTCCCTGCCCTGGAGGGCTTGCTGTACTTCCATTGATGGCAGCAGCAGCTCCATCAATGGCATGGGATGGGAGCAATAGAAAACAACAGATGCGGCAGGGAGAAGATTGTAATTAATATGCAGGAACTTTAGTCTGCATAAATCTGCTAGCTCTCTGCCTTCCTGAGCAATGCTGAGCCCTCTGGGAGAACACTCAGGGTAGAAGTTTAAGGGGGTTCCAATTTTCTCAAACTCTTCATCTGTTTGTACATTATTGCACCTCTACAGTAGTCTAAAATGTCTCCGATTTTGGACCCAGTCCCCCAAACATATAATCCTTACTTCTCTGAGTAGTCCTATAAAAGTCAATGGGACTATTTGTATGCCACTTTATTGGCACAATGTTGAATAATATTTTGTACAGTTTGGCTCTGGAAGCAATAAAAAGTGAGAAAATGATTGTTTTCGCTTTAAAATCAGTAACCATTTCTTTATCTGACAAATATTTAGATTTCCATGTATATAATCACCTGCCCTTCCCCTCATCTTTCCTTAAAAGAGAAAAATGTACAGATGATGAATAGCAAATCTTCTCTAAGAGTTATTCAGGAATATTTACCATAAGGTTTTGCTTTTGTTTGCCTTTCTTGAGAAAAGAAATGTGAGGCAAAAGCTTTTGGTTTGAACACTGTCAGAAAATATCCAGAAATTGCAAGTTGCTACACAGATGCATAGATTTAATGAGACTGTGTAATGCCAGTTTTTATGCTAAAGAATCTGACACACATGCTACTGAAATAAGTTAATACTTCGAGAGTTATTTTATATCTTTTTCCATTGCCATCTGTCACTGCCTACATTAATAATACAGGTGAAAGTGTAACATTTCTAGATTTTTTTAAGGGATATTTATTTAAATATTTCTCCAGTTTAATATCTGGTTTGTTTTATGTTGGTGGAGTTTGGGCCCAATCCCGCAATCATAAATAATCCTTGCACAAATGAACATCCCATTGATTTCAATGGGGCTTCGGTCATGGGCAAGAATTACCTGTGTATATAAGAATTTTCAAAATTAGACTCAGCAGGTCTGATTCTCCTTTCACTTAGACAATTTTACATCTGTGAACAATATTGGGTTAGATCCTCAGCTGGTGTAACTAATCCACTGGAGTTACATTGATTTATAGCAGTTTAGGATACTCTGTAGTAGAGTAGTTAGTCAAGTTTTAACTAGTATAAATGAGATCAGAACCTGTGGCTCATAAATTGACTTCATCCGATGAAGTGGGCTGTAGCTCATGAAAGCTTATGCTCAAATACATTTGTTAGTCTCTAAGGTGCCACAAGTACTCCTTTTCTTTTTAAATTGACTTCAGTGGCTTAGTTACTCCAGATTTCTATTGCTGTGACATCAGAATCTATCATGCAGTAGAAAGGAGTTGGACCTTTAATATCTAATTTCTGATGTAAATAGATAACTGAAGTTATGTTTAAAACAGTGTTCAAGGGTAAAAGGATGTAAACAGTTATAGTCACGCTTTGTCCTTTTGAATTTGCAAAAGCAAGGAAATTCAGGACCAGATTGTATTACTCTTACTCAGGTTCAGCAGTGGTGCATTCTGTGAATAGCCCCTTTGATAATTGAGGAAGAGTAGAAGAATTTGGCCCTTGGTAGTTGTACTCCATCCTTGGCACGTTACATTGTTCTGACTATATGTGTTACTAGGGTCTCAGAGCATAAGCGGAACTCTCTAGTTCCCAAGAGTCCAGTACCTTGACCTTCATGGACTGTCTGAAACCAACAAAGTGAAAACGGAGAGAAAAACACATTTTTAAATTATGTCCAATGAAACAGGTCTCTTAAAGCAGCACAACTTCTTGTCTGAACTCTGCAAATAAAAAAACAGATGTTTTAACTGACTTTGGAAACTTTTCCACAAGAATTGAGTAGTACACACAGCCACATCATGCTACTTATACAGAATGAAAAAAGGAAGACAATGCATAATGATCGTATTGGTTGGCTAACACATTAATGATGCAACCATTCAAGGATTTTCAGCGGCCCACTGAAATTTGTTTTAAGAGAGCACAGGGTGCGTAATAAATTAGTTTGCTCATATTTTGTCATGTCGCTGTCCTGATCCTCAGCTGGGGGAAATCTGCAAAGCTCAATTGATGTCACTCGATCTTCACTGATTTACAGCAGCTAAGGATCTAGCCCTATTATTTTTACTCCAACATGGTCAATTAAATGGGACGTTGACAAGATGCAGGAAAAGCATTGATTAAAATAAAGAAACAAAATGAAAATGTTAAGATTCCTTTTGCAGTTCATAGATGAAGGCATACAAAATATTTGTGATTGTGACAGGTGCTTCTCCAAAAATTTTTCCCTGGTTGGATGACTCAGTCGAGGTGTGTCCTGTTGGGGAGAAGTATCTTTGCTGAGTCATTTATAGTTATTTCCTAGAAGAGGACACCGATAGATCAAGTTGTATTAAGAGCACTTGGAGTTTCGTAATTAAAAACAAAGCAAGCTTGTTTCCATGAGCTAAGACCACTTGAGTAGCCCAAAGGGTGTAACTTGTGATGAAAGCCTTACACTTCTTAAAAATACTAGTTTTAAAACATATACAGTAGTAGACACAGAAAATGAGCAGCTGCTATTTAAGCACCTGATCCAAAGCACACTAAAGACTATGGGAATCTCTTTAGGCACTTCACTTGGCTTTGGATCACTGTTTCTGTTAATTTTTTTTTTTTTAATTTAGTGCAATTCCCCTGGTGGACAGGGCTCTTTATAAATGAAATCCTTGTTATTGTTATAATTATTATGCATTGCGTGTTTTAGAAAGCATTTAGGAAGTCACACGCTCTTTGAGAAGTAGAGATGATGATAAGTGAAACTATGAGGTTTTGGTAATTTGAAGTGGTGCTATATATATTTATTGATGATCCCGATATAGCTGTAATCTGTCAACATTTCCATTACAAATTTCTAAGTTTTGGGGTATAAAATTCACAGTAGGATCTTAACAAGTCGCTTGGGAGTGAACGTTAGCAGACAGTGTCACAGGTCAATGAGTAAGTGCTCCTTATTATAGCTCAGAACCAACCTCTTAAAAAAAAATCAAGTGTTTGAAGTTCTTAATGTTAGACCAATGCTGTGAGATTCGAGAAAACTCACTGTAAATATTAGGGCTGATTCTCTGGTGTAAATCAGGAGTAACTCTACCAAAGTAACAAAGGTTAAACTGAGCTGAGAGGGGAATCATGCCTGCTGGGTTCACTACACATATTGTAGAAGGTCCAAAGGCTTGCCTTGAATATGATCATGCAGTTTTCATTCATCTAGTTACATGTGTGCATTTAAGGGCAAAATTTGACCTCAGGATCTTTTATGGAAGGTTTGCCCAACACTGAGTGATTATCTATCTATCCTGTCATATGAGTTGCAAAATCCAGGCACAGAGGGTCTAATCCAAAGCCCATTGAAGTCAATAGATAGAGTCCCATTGACTCTGAAGGCCTTCGGGTCAGGTCCAAAATTGGGGACAAATTCTGCCACCCTTACTTGTGCTGAGTAATTTCTTCCTGAGTAATCCCTTTCAGTAGGACTACTCACTGAATAAAGTGCTATTCATGGTGAGTAAAGGTGTCAGCATTTGGCCCCATTTTTAGAAATGGCATTTCATCTCAATGCTGAACTTGTTGGGAGTTTGTAGGTTTGAGTCCGAATACTTGCCATGACTATAACGTTTTTTCTTGTCAGTTGGAATAGTTATATAAACTTTTATAGACCGCTATGAAAGTTGTTCCACTGGTTTCACTACCACTGTCCCCACCACTTGTATGTGGCATTGGAAAATCCAATTGGGAGAAAGAGGGTGGTGTTAAAAACAGAGCAATCAAAACTCTGTTTCGACACTGCAGAGAAACCAGTTTAAACCAACTGGGTATAACAGAACTGTAAATGAAACTAGCCCCTCTCACAGACCTGAAATACGTGGCCCAATCATGTTCCCATTTGAATTCAACAGAAGCTTTGCCATTGATTTTATTGGAGCAGAATTAAACCCGTGATTCTTCAATGTCCTTATAAAATCCTTTTGTCGTCTGGGGTTTTGAAAGGTGCCTAAATTAGGCACCCAATTCCCATGGACTATGGGCACCTAGTCCCTTTACACTTATTGCTAAATCCCAGCAATAGTGTAGATAAAAACTTTGTAATCTACTTCTAACCATTCGAATCAACGTGGACCGGTGAAGGAGCATTTGGGTTGTGGTATATCTCGACAAAGCACTATTGAAATCAGTGATGTCGCATGGATTCCCACCATCTGAGGACCTGGGCTGTCATGTGCACAAAAGTGTCGTCTTGTAGCTCATGCTGTGTCAGCTGGTGAACAAATCTGACGTTCAGTAATGTAGTGGGAGAGGCTTTTGCGCATGTACAAGAGCCTCTACTTAAAACTGAAGGGAGAGAGGGGTAATTCCTCTTCCTTTGTTCATGGAGTTCACCCTTTTCCCTGGATACAGCTCAGTCAATTCAGCCAAAGATGCATGGGGCCTGATTCTCCTCTTGCTTACACCTGTGTAAATCAGGAGTGACTTATCACTGGGGCTTTTTTTAAAAAAAAAAATACTATCCAAGAGCAACTGGACTTCCCTTTGGAATGTACCGATTTGCACAAGTGTCAAAATATTTTTCCAGAAAATTTCCTGCAGGAAGATACCACCGATAGACACCATTGAAATATCTTCATTTTCCCCTTCTTCCCCATTGGATATGTTGAACGCTACAGTATACTATCCATACATTCAGTGGACCTGATTCACCTTTCTTGTCAGCATTCACCAGTGTAGCTCTACTGACTTTGGAGTCACTCCTGATTTACACAGGTGTGAGCAAGAGGAGAATCAGGCCCCGTGCATTTTTCAGGAACAAAGTACAAAGTTTCCAGTAAGTACACTTTTTAATATACGTCTGTTTGCCAAGTGGAGTTGCCTCCCTCCTTGACTATGCGGAAACAGATAAATAGATTCCCTAGTCCCTTATCCCTCTGCTCTGTCCGGATACCCATGACTTTCTAAGTGAGAGAATTTTTGTGGGCGCTCCTTGTTTAAACCTTTGGAAACACATTATTGTTAGAACCAAAGTTGATTATAAAGCCTCTTTAATTAAGGGCCAAATTCTGCCCTGAAGAAGAAGCTCAGGGTATGGCTCTTCTTTATAATGAGACCCCTTTGCATTGCTCCAGCATCAAATTATGTTTACACTAGCATTAAAGCCTCTTTGCCATTCTGGCAGTGTAATCATGGGATAAGAGGGAAGGTCCTCTCATGGATCAGTAGCTCGTTAAAAGAGAGGAAATAAAGGGCAGGAATAAATGGCCAGTTTTCGCAATGGAGAGAGGTGAGTAATGGGGTCCCCCAAAGATCTGTACTGGAACCTGTGCTGTTCAACATATTCATAAATTATTTGGAAAAGGGGTTGAACAGTGAGGTGGCAAAATTTGCAGACGATACAAATTTACTCCAAGATAGTTCAGTCCAAAGCTGACTGGATCTCACAAGACTGGGCAACAAAATGGCAGACGAAATTTCATATTGGTAAGTGCAAAGTAATGCACATTGGAAAAAATAATCCCAACTATACATACAAAATGATGGGGTCTAAATTAGATGTTACTACCCAAGAAAGAGATCTTGGAGCCATCATGGATAGTTCTCTGAAAACATCTGATCAACGTGCATCTAGTGTTTGTTCATAAATTGGAAGAGGGAAAACAAGCTTGCCTGCTTTTTCAATTCCCAATTGATTATTTAATTTTGAATGAACTAATCATTGAACTGAACTAGTTGAATAAACTGAAATGAAGAAAACATTCTCTCTGCACCTGCACAAGAGGCTACTGCTGTCAAAAGTAGTTTAGCACATCAACAAACTCTGGTTCCTCCAGATGCTTAGCCAGTGACTTTCACCAGTTCCATGGTTTTGTCTTTCTTTAAAACTTGGAAGCAAACATGTACTATTTAACATATTTTTAATTTAATTTAAATTATTTTAATAGATAGTAAGTTTAGGTCTTAACATAGGCAGTCAATTTCAAATGTAATTTTAAATAGGTTTTCTTTTTTAAAAAAAACCCACAACGGTATTTGATTAAAATGTGTAAAAAATCAGATTTAAATAAAAAATCCATTTATTTTTAAAAATTTATTTTTATCCACCCTGCTCCTGCTGTCCACACAGAAAATCCTCTGACCCAGTTTGGAAGTGCATTAAACCCAGGCTCGCTTTCCCAGTTGGGGTGTGGGTCAGAGCCCAGGCTCTGCTTTAATTCAGGCCGGAACCCATCTACTTTGCAGTGAGGACGTAGGCTAGAGACCAGTCAAGTTCTGCTAGTCCTCCAGTCCCCTTCTGACAGTTCTCCCCTCCACACTCAAAGGATGGACAAGGTCTCCTAAAATGGACACAGCTGACTGGGGAAGGAAGCCTAGAGTGTCTCTGCCCAAAGAACCAGGGCACATGCTCCCAGGCACACATGGGTGAGTGCAGAAACAGTGAGGACCTAGTAACTCAGGTAAGGTTTGGCAGTGGGGATGCTTACACTCCGGCTGGGCTGACTCAGGTGCTTGGACCCGGATTCCAGTCTCCTGAGTTAACTGTGCAGTGTAGACATAACTGTAGAGTTAATTGTGAATCAGGCCTTATTGTTTGTTTCCAGGGAAAAAAAAGATACTTGTGGCGTTTTTTTACTTGAACTTTCAGAATCATTTCAGGCTGAAACTTGCTCTTTTTTTCTTCTTCTTCTTCTTCTTCTTCTTCAAATTTAAGGTAATTAGCAAAACTGTTTTTTGTCTTTCTTTCGTGTCAAAACCATTTGCCGTTCCACCGCCCATGTTTCTAAAATTAAACCTACCTCTCCCCCACATACACCCCCTCTCAACTGGATGGACATGAGGCACAGTGCTTTCATGTAGTAATCTTTCAGTCCATAAGCCCAGGTTCAGATGTGGAAGGAGTTAGGTCATTGCATGATCATCCATAGCGGACAGCTGGCCATATCCCCAAACTACTACACGTGAATTATACCTAGGAGAAGCTGGGAGTGGAACAGACCAATTGTTATAGATCGAGGTGGCCAAACTGCCGCTCGTGAGCCACGTGCAGCTCTTTTGAAGTTAAAGGGTGGCTCCTGGAGCCCTCCTCGCCCAGCATTCTTCATCTACCAGACTGGGGGCAGAGCTCAGGGCTTCTGCCCTGTGGCGGGGTGGTGGGGGTAGGGCTTCTGCCAGAGACGACTGCTGCCTGTAAGAGTGGTGGGGAGGGCGGCAGCACAATTTAAAGGTTTGGCCCTGCCAACAGCTTGAGTCACACACACCCAGGCACACTCCCCCTCTTTCCCTCAGCAGCCCCTCCTTCAGCTCCCAGCTATTAGCTTTGTTGGGAGAGGCAGTGGCAAACAGCTGGGAGCTCCAAGGAGGGGTCTCTGCTTTAGCTCCTTGGGGAGTGGCAGCAGCTGAAGCCCCAAGTCCCAGCAGGTATGCCCAGGTTCTTCATCTGAAGATTGTCATATAAGTCTTGGAGGGTCAGTAAGTTGGCCTCCCCTGTTATAGATCATTGACCGGACTTTATGGAAAAGCTCCCACTGTGCCTACCTGTAATATCTCCTTCTCTAGTTAGTGCTTTGAGTCTGTCTTACCCGAGTAGTTGTATTTACTAACTTTTACTTATTTCTTCAGGTCTTTGAAATGTTGAGATAAGGCGGGCAATATATCCATGACTTTGTTCACTGTGCCTGGACAAGGGTTTTTAGAACAAACACTGGGTGAGCTAATTTGGCATCTGCTCTACACTGTTTAGATCCATGCTGAGTTAAGAACACATTTTGTCAGCATTAACTTAGAATTTCTTTGATTTTGTATGTTACACTGTGTCTGCCCCATGATATTCTATCAGCAGGAGTTTTTGTGCTTCCCTTTGTCTTGCAGTGGGGTACCACTGTGCATTACTACCTCCTTGTTTTTTTTTAAATAATGACCTTTACTTTTCAGTACTGTGCCTTGTAGCCCCAGCTGAGGATCAAAACTTTTAATGAGACACTAGGGATTTTCTAAATCTCATTTTTGGGGGAGATAACTTCCATAATAGAGGATAAAATGCACAGCAGGATCATCTTGCAATACTCAAGCTCGAAAAATCATTAAAATAGGAGCATAACATCTGCTAATATTTTTGCTGGTGATTGTTATGCTTATTCATGGATAAAGAAAATATTTTGGTGCTAAGGACTTACCAGAGCCCTGCTTAATATGGCATTGTTGATTAATTAGCACATGAGACAAGATTGCATTATCTAGAGTTCCCTGTAGAAAATAATTACTCCAAGTATAAGCTAGGGTCAGTTGAATACTGATACTCAGAAGGAAAGAAAAGCAGTTGTATGCCCCACTGAATGCATGCTGTTAGCATCAGGTTTATGGATGGTGCTTTTATGGTGGGTGATTGTCTCAGTTTGTGTCAGGAGGTGTTGAACAGTACAATAAAGTGAATGGTGATAAAATGAAGAAAAGTTAAACTGGAAAAACTTCTGGCTTCAGGTTTGATGCTCCTTGAAAAAATCTGTTTTGTTTTTTTTTAATAATTAGTTTGCAGTATGGTTGTAGCTGTATTGGCCCCAGGATATTAAAGAGACAAGGTGGGTGAGGTAATATATTTTATTGGACCAGCGTCCATTGGGGAAAGAGACAAGCTTTCAAGCCTACAGAGAGCTCTTCTTCAGATCTGGAGAAGAGCTCTGTATAAACTCAAAAGTTTTCTCTCTTTCACCAACAGAGGTTGGTCCAATAAAAGAGATTACTCACCCAGCTTGTCCTTCTGGATTGTGTTTGACATTTTAGACTCATTTGCTGTATTGTTGTGATTTGTAGAAGAGGTGCTGAAAAGTTTCAACTTTGTTCTGTGCATATGTATTTATCTATTGCATAGTCAAGTGCAAGAATGATTGCAGTTTTCAGTAAGTATGCAAAGAAGAGCCTTGTGGTGCAGTTTACCTGCAGACATTATACAGTACAGGATAGCACCAAACTCTGCTTTATACATCCTTTCTCTCTTTAACATAATTCTTTTATTTGTTAAATTTGTGGCAATAGGTGAAATCACAGAAAAGGTTATGTAAATAGTTCTTGTCTTCGGGCTGAATAAAATAGAAGAAATAAATACACCCCCTGAACTGTGTGTGTTTGTAAAATATTGTACATATCTGGTATATGTATCAACATGAAGTAAAGCAGCAAGGATGACTTGATTAGCAAAGTCCTCATGAAGAGCTGAGGTGATCCCCACAGTAGCAGCATTCCCTTCCTTGGAGACCTGCAACTCTCCCTAGTCCCAGCTGAAGAGGGAACCTTCACAGAGCAACAAACACATGATGCCAGGTTTCTGAAAGCAGCAGGGACAGAGTCAAAGGGGGTGCGGGTATGAACTTTTGTCAACAGGCTGAACAATTCTGCACAATAGCCAGAGTGCTTTTAAGTGATGAGATGGAATGAGCAACTCTCCGTATACGGCCTTTGGAGGGTTCTACTGAGCTGTGTTCTGAGGAGTTGAGAGGGTTGTGTGTCTGGAAGGTTGTTTTGCAGCAAACAACTCGCTCTGTTTTGCTTTGCTGTTTATCCTACTGGATTCAAGCCAGCATTCAGCAGAAGGCAACACTCGGTTAAGATAAAATAAGCCACTGACAACAATCTCCCAGTTTCTAAGCACTTCTGACCTTATTTTCAGGTCACTTATTTTCAGAGGTGCTCAGCAACAAGGGCTCCCATGGACTTGAATGGGAACTGTGAAGGCTCAGCACCAATGAACGTTCCAGATACAATAAATACAATCGAGATACAGTTTATATAAAAATATACCCTGGATACAAATTACACTCCTCTCTCTTGCATGTGCACACGCACACACTCGGTCACTCACATAGACATACACCCCTTCACTTGGTGCAAAGTGTGTTGTGACTATTTTGCATATTGTTCCTACTCTACAGGGATAAAGGGTAATCTTGTGGTTAAGACACAGTATTTTGGGTCAGGAGAGCAGTGTCCTACTCCTCACTCTGCCACAGACTTCCTGTATAACAAATCCACATAGACAGCAGACACAATTACTTTGGGCTTGTTGCGCTGATACCCTGAACACCCCCAGTTCCAGTGGAAGTCAACGGGAGCTGCTGGTTCTCAGCACCTTTAATAATTCGGCTCCGCATAAATCATACACAGATACTTTCAAAGACAAGGCAGGATTAGAACCTTGGCCCTTTCATTCCCAAAGCAAAGACCTTGCAATAAACTAAAACTGTCCTGTGTGACTTGGAGAAAGTCAGTTACCTCTGTTTCTTTATCTGTAAAATGGGACTATGGCACTGCCTTGCCTTAGAGGAGTGATGAGAGCGTAAACACATTCAAAGATTGTGGGTCGCTTTGAGCTCTGATATAAAGTACAGAGTAAGAGCTCGGCATAATTATGGTGATGATACAGTGTTTTTCATCTGTAGATTTCAAAGTGCTTTACATAGGAGGTCAGTATCCTTTACAGATGGGGAAACTGAGGCACAATGAGGGAAATGACTTGCCCAAGGTCTCCCAGGAGGCTAATGGCATAGCTAGGAATTGATCCCGGGTCTTTTGCTCTTAATTTGTTACCTTGAATCATTTCACATCATTCAAACAAACAAAACTGGGGCAGGTTAGAATAAAAATTGAAATTTGCAGTTTTGATTAAAAAAAGTGAGATGTTTATAAAATTTTCTTGAAAATGTCTATCTTCGTGGTTTCTTTGAAAAACTCTGTGTAAAACATAGGAATTGTACATATTTGGGGCCAGATTGTGGTTTGTCCTTCATGTCCACACAGGTGAGTAAAGAGTAGTAAGGCTTCCCCTTGTTCCTCTGTGCCAGTTACCCATACCATAGCTAGCAGCGTGCTGGAGAAAGCTGCTTCTGTGGGCTGCTATATTCCTGCTCTCTCCTGTGCATGGGGAAGGGGCAGGAAATGACCGGGAGCCCAGACCCAGAACTTGAGGCAAAGTCACCGTTTAGCCCTCAGTTGCGACATGGTATCTTTGTATCAGCAAATGTATCTTTGTGGAAATAAAATATCATTTCCGTTCAGCAAATAAAGAGCAAAAATATTTCATAATGTAAAATGCTTAATGTTTTAATGGCTGGATTTACAATGACGTACGGCTACCATGGTCGATCTGTCTCCTTTTTCTGCATGGGCCTTACTACAGTATATGCATTCCTTGGCTCCCATTAATGCCCTGGTGAACAGTGGGAGATGTATTTTGACAATTGTACAATTAGAAAGTCACCTTTAATTGGCCTTTGATCTCCTGGTTTTGTTCCTAGCACTGTACATGCCCTAGGCAACATGGAAACACAGATTTCTGAACCTATCAACTATTTAGGGTGGGGACATAGAAGGGTAACTAATGAGGTTAATGCTGAGGGACTGGGTAGCTCAGGGTACTTGTAATGGGAAATGGAGGAAGCTTTTACCCTCTTGTTCAACTCGAACCTCAGTCTGTAGGGGCTGAAATTGTTCCTATATGATGGCTGTCCTATAGCCTATATGAGAGAGACAAAGTGGGCGAGGGAATACATTTTATTGGACCAACTTCTGTTCGTGAGAGACATGAGCTTTTGAGCTCCACAGAACTCTTCTTTGGGTCTTCAGGTTCTGACACACCTATGTCTGTTCTGTGGATAGACAGTGAAACTCTGGGGCATTCTTTACAGCAGCTTTCGCTAACTGGACAACATTTTCAAATGTCGGTGCCGAAGGTGAGGGATCTACACTCGCATTGAGACACGTCAGCAAGGGGTCTGATTTTTTTCAGTTCTCATCGGCTTTGATGGAATTTGGGTGACACCTTAATGGTCTAAAATAAAGTCTGCTGAAGTCAATGAAAGACTCCCAGACTGTGTGTCAGGCTCTAACAGAGTATACAGACAATGGGATGCCCTTACCCCACTTGTATACGTGAACTGCAAACCAGAACACAGCTGGCATAGTAGGTCTGTGCAAGAACTATGACTTGGAGATTATCTTTGCACCATGTACGCCCTTCTTCATTAAACTAATTTGTTTTGAACAAGTGTCCCTTTAAGGAGAGTTCATGTCAGTGAACTGACTATGTAGCATTCTCTATCTGGAAGACTGCTATATATAGTTTGATGTGCAACCGCTAGAATTAGGTGCGAGTGGAGGAGTAAATATTTTTAACTGCTCATTCCCTGTGGTACGCGACTCTTTGTACTCCTTGCATTCAGTGAATCCATGAAAGGAAGAATGACTTTGTGGTCAAAGCAGTGGAAAATCTGGATTCAGTTCCTTGTTCTTCCACAGAATTTCTGGGTGACCTTGGGCAAGTCACTTAATTTCTCTGTGCCCTAGTTTCCCATCTGCAAAATGGGAATAAAAATGCTTTCTTTCTCCTACCGTCTGTCTGTTTGGAATAGATTGTATATGTTTAGGGTTGGGGGTCCGTCTTTAACTATGTGCATGTACAGCACCTTGCACAACGGGGCCCTGATCATGTTTGGGGCCTCTAGACATTACTGTAGTCAAATAATTAGTAATAATGCTAATTGGCCACGATATTAGTTTATTGGTAATGAGGAAAAGACTGATTTTTTTTTTGTTTATATATTTTTTAACATTTCAGCAAATTCAGTAAAGCTAGAAATGCAAAGCGATGAGGAGTCTGACAGGAAACCCCTAAGCCGTGAAGATGAGATCAGGGGTCATGATGAAGGAAGCAGCTTGGAAGAACCCCTCTCTGAGAACAGCGAGATGGCGGACAACAGAAAGATCCAGGAGCTGTCAGGCGAGGGAGGAATCCGGCTTCCGAATGGTAAACTGAAATGTGACGTCTGTGGCATGGTTTGCATTGGGCCCAATGTGCTTATGGTACATAAAAGGAGCCACACTGGTAAGCAGCTGAAAGAAAAACTGATGACTGCCTGTGGCATCTGATGTTGATATTACCTGACAACTCTTCTCTTGCCTTTGTACTCAAGGGTGACAATAGAGGATGTTGGGGTGGGTTGCTGTAGGGGGATTGGGGTAGATTTGCTCTTTCAAAATTCTGGTGGCACTCTATTGTTGGCAAGCAAAAAGCTTTCTTGGCATTGAGTGCCGGCCTTCCGTTCTTAGGAATAGCAAAGAAAAGAAGTCTGGAAATCAGACTTCATCATTCTTGCCTAGCAGTAATATGGTGAATGATCAGCACAAATAGAATTGACAGGTGTCATTCTTTTCCATGTCTTTAATGTGTGTGTGATCCCATACGTTCTTCTTCAAAGCTAAGTGGCTAAAGTGACTAGGCTTCAAGATGGGACATGTGTAAGTATCTGGGGAAAGCCTTGGGTTACACTCAGATTAGGACCCCAATTCAAGAAAGCACTTAAAGCATGTGCTTACTGTACTGGGACTTAAGCATATGTTTAAAGTTAAGCACATACATAAGGTGCTTCATGCTTTCCTCACAGATTCTGGGAAGAAGAAGGTTCTTTCTTGCCTTATGCCTTTGATATTGTTAATGGTGTGACAGACAGTCCACACTCAGATATTGTACTTAGGAACTAGTGGGGGGCGGGGAGGTTAGGAAGAGTAAGAAAAGACGTTTTGTATTATCCCTTTAAGAACTGAATAGTTTGCAGTGCAGTAATGAGCAACTGATGACAAAGAGATCAATAGAACTTTTGCACAGAGCAATACTATACATATTATAAGTAAGGGTATGGTTTTGTCATGGAGGACCTGGATTCCATGACTTTCCGGGACCTCTGTGTCTTCTTCTGGGGCAGGGCTGGAGCAGTGATCAGCCCCTGGGCTGCCAGAGAAGCGGCCACTAGAACAGTTGCCCGGTGGCCAGTCCTGGCCGCTGAACAGCTGGCTGGCAGCCCGCCGCTGGATCAGCAGTCCCCGGCCCACTAGAGCAGCAGCCAGGGCTGGATCAGTCTCTCTGGGGCTGGAGCAGCAGTGGTCAGCCCTTGCCACAGGGTATTTTTAGTAAAAGTCAGGGACAGGTTGCGGGTTTCCATGACTTTTACTAAAAATACCTGTGACAGAATCTTAACCTTAATTATAAGTTAATGCTCTTTACAGAAGTTGTGTTGATAAAAATTAGCATATATGTATAATGCAAAGCACTGCAGTATCATATATGGTGCATTCATGATTTCAGACAGATTGGCAGCTACAGCAGAGGAAAAGCCCTACGTAGAGAACTGAAATCTTGATTGATTGATTGACAGTTTGACATCCCACTACTAGAAAGGTCAAGTGGAAAGTGCAGCATACTGAGTCCCCAGGTTTTAAAGAGTTCCCGTAAGTTTTCAGTGGCATATGCACACAGGCGAGTATATCTACAGTAGGTACGTCAAAGGCTACACTGTCTACCTTGAGTGCCCAAATGAGAGATCCTACATTTTATATTTAGGCTAGGGTTGCCAACTTTCTAGCTGCTAAAAACCGACCACCCCCTGCCCCGCGTCTTCCCAAAGGCCCTGCCCCGCCCCACCTCTTCACCCAAGGGGCCAGGGCAGCTGGGGCACAGTGGGGGCTGGTCCCTGGGGCAATCAGGGAATGGTGGAGTAGAGGGGGAGGTGGACAGGATCCCCCCCCCCCCACCCGAGCAGCGGCACCTACCTCTGCAAACCCGGTCCCGAAGCCTGCCACCTGTCTCTGTCAGACGTCAGCAGCTGAGCAGTTCCTCCACATGGCTCCAGCTGCTGCTCTTCCCACCCCACAATGGTGGAGGCCGGTTACTGCGACCAACCAGACTTTTAGTGACCAGTCAGAAAACCGGACACCTGGCAACCCTAGTTTAAGCTCCTTATTTAAAAACGGCCTGAGGTTTTGAGGTGTTGAGGACTGGCAGGTCCTTATTTAGGTGCCTCAACATATGGGTGATTTGGGTGCCTAACTTTTTAGGCACCCACATTTAAACAACAACATTTGCCTTCTACTGTGCAGACTAATGCCACCCTATGGGCACGTGTAGCTAAGGATTACATAACACACTGCTGGTTTTGTAAAGCCATTAGAGCTTCTCTGCAGTGCTCCAGCTCTTTGCCCCTGGGCAGAGAGGCTGTGATGAACCGCTCTATACAGATGATTTCGAGCATATAGAAATGGGCGTTCCTTTCACCATGTAGCTGGGCACGCTGCTCTTAGTGAACTAGCTGGCCCGCTGTTTTATTTTAGATGCTGCTGCTTCACTGTCCACAGTGGCATGTCCATGGAAGGAGGAATTTGCTTGGATGTCCACATCCTTGTCTTTAATGGCAAAAAGCAAATGTTGAAAATACTAGAGCAAGGCTAGTATTTAAAACATTGTACTGCCATTTCATCAGCAGTAGCTATTAACGGGCTAGATTGAGCCTTTGGACTCAGCCCTCTTAAGCTACGTGTGGCTGTGCAGCCCCCAAGGGAACTCTGGGGAGGAACTGTACCCCAGAGACACCTCCCCTTTTCCACTGGCGAGGGGCAGAGGGTTCTGTATCAGCCCTTCCATGACGTAGCCTGCTCCTCATCCCACTGCCCCCCAGCCAGCTCTGCTGGCCAATGCATACGTGGGGGCCTGACTCCCCTTCCTCTCCTGCCTGGCCGATATGTCCCGTGTACTGCAAGGCACAGTCTGGCCCGCTGTTTGCCTTGCAGAAACTTCAGCTGTCTTCCCCTCCAGAAAATGGTAGATCCCGTCCCTAAAGCCCGATGCCATTCTGTCCCAAACACTGCAGCTTACCGTAATAATCATAATTCACGCACAAGGCAAAATTGTGCCTCGCCCAGGGGAAGGGGTTGTAAGATGGCCCCTTACTCTTTGGCATGGTCTGCTTTAATCATAAAGGGCACAACAGCCTCCCCCTCCCTTACTGATGAGGTCCCTTCTGCCCCCACGGCACACGAGCCAATGCGGCTGAACAGACGTGGAAAAAGGGCAGTAAGCTGTGACAGGCATAGGGCTGGCGCAGATTTTTGCTCCCGTGACCACACAGTTTCACGATGCCCCTGATTCAGGGCTTGTGGTAACCCCACAATGGAGCCCATAATGCTCCTGCCGAGGTAGCAACCATTACTGCAGAACCCTGCACTTTTTAAGGCATTAATAACTCAGGTAAAGCAAGTTCCAAATGTACAAGGGCGGCTTTTCCCGTTTGTTTGTCATGTATCAGTAACATTCGGCATAGGGATGCGATGCGAAGGTGGAACAGTTTCACTGAGCTTCAGCGTTCCAGCTCATTTCACAAGAGCACATCAGGGCTAATTTCTTTTCCTCCCCTTTCATCCTCTTCTTTTCTTTTCAGTAAAAACCTCATTCTCCATGCTGTTGCATACCAGGGGCGGGGGGCGGTAGCAACATCTTTCTAAGAGTTTTGTGTTACTGCAGTAGTTGGATAATCAGGTAATATTGTCATCGGGTACTCCAGGCATTCTTGTTTGGTGGCATCGAGGAGAGAGGGGGGGAAAAAAAAAAGTAGGGTTAAGAATCCAATTTGTCTACAGAAATAACAAAGAATTCGAATGTGTTAAAAGTGAATTTGTCATCTCTCTAGGCTTGGCCCTTTATGGGAATGAAAAAAACCAAACCCTCTCTTATCTTCCCGCTTTCAGCAGAGCTGATACCATACTGTGTACATTGATGCTCTTCTGTAGCCATGCTATAGCCTCAGTGAGGTTTGTGAGACCCTTACACACACCGAATAGTAACTTAATCCATCACCATAATAACACTTAGCTCTTATCTAGCACTTTTCATCAGTAGATCTCAAAGTGCTTTTCAAAGGAGGTCAGTATCATTCTCCCCATTTATAGATGGGGAAACTGAGGCACAGAGCAGTGAAGTGACTTGCCCAAGTGACCCCGCAGACCAGTGGCAGAGCCAGAAATAGAACCCAGTTTTCCTGAGTCCCAGGCCAGTGGTCTATCCACTAGGCCATACTGCCTCCCTTCAATGTGACTACTCATATTGCAAGATACTATTCAACGTGGATGAGGGTATCACAATCTAGCCCACCTTGGCGAAATTTTGCATTTCTGCTGTTCTGGGTGATCTCCTCAGGAAACTCTCAAGCCTTTGGTTTCATCCCACCTGCATGTTAGTACCGCAATGTATATTTGATGTACCAGGGAAGGAATTTTTACCAAATCCTACTGTCACGTTCATAACATTGCAGATGCACATACAGAAATTGGAACAACTGAAAATGCTGTTTAACTTTTTTTCTTTTATGCAGGGATAAGGCTGTTTTGGCACAATCGATTTGGGACCAAAAAAACCCCAAATTTGCTATTCGGTATTCAAGACATTCATACTTAATATGGTTAACCACACACAAATTTAAATAGATGGCCATATTCCCTGGTTAGAATTAATTTCATCGGACTGTCAAATATTTGTATAGAAAGGCTTAACTTTATTTAATTCCTAGACTACTGCCTCTTGCATCGTGACATTATTTCGCACTGGTTAAATGGAGCAAAAGTTCTAGGGCTAGATTTTCCCAAGAATTTGGCATCTTCTATTTAGGCATCTAAATAAATGGCCAGATTTCAGAAGAGCTCATCTCCCATTTAATATTTAAATGAAGAGGTTGGATTTTCTAAATAGCTCTGTGCCCAGCAGCTCTTATTGTTAACAATGAAAATTGGTGGTTTTTTTTTTTTTTTAATGTTGCCCCTTCATGTTAAGGGACTAACTGGGAGTTGAGCTCTTTTAAAAATCTGGCCCAAAATGTGGGTACCGAGTGCTCTTGGAAAATCTAGGCCCTTAAACTATTTGAGCTCAGGAATTACTGAGAAATTAATTACAGAATTCAAATAAAATCTGCCCCGGAGGTGGGATTATCCAAAATAAAGGCAAATAAAACCCTCATTTTCCTTACTCCCGTACTTGTTCTGTAGTTAACCAGGGTTCTAAAGTGATGGTTAGCCCCCTCGCTTAACTAGCTAATGGAATACAATCCAATAGGTAAACATCTAGACCAAGAAGCTCAGAAGGATTCAAAACAACAAATATGGAAATGGAATGAGTTCATCCACTTTTTATTTTGCTCAGATTAAGGCTGATTGCTTTCGCTGTTGGTAGATTAGCAATACAGCTACCATTTTGTTTCTGCTCCCAGAGCAGTTGAGGCAACGAACGCACCAGAGGAAATATTTCTTCAGATAGTTTAATTAAAACAACCCAAAACAACTTTATGTGAAAAATTAACGTGATCATTAACGCTAAACGAACACTTTTTTTCATACTTCCCTGGGCATAGCAATTTAGCATGAGGAGGTGAAGAGGGCTGTTTTGTGAGTATCCATCTTTCAGTGCGTAATACATTCTTTTAACAGCAAACTTGTCTGCAAAATAAACAATTGTCAAAATCCCTTTATTTCTATGGTCCAGACTTTGACACCTTCAGTCAGTTTGATCCTGACTATTTTGATCCTGAGGCTCATTTACACAAAGGCTGCTTTATACCATTCTAGTAGGGAAAAGGAGCCTTAAGGGCAGGTGCAAAATAATTACATTAACACTCACTTCAATTAAGTTTAATTAATGTAATTAATTAACATGCACTGCTGGTAGCAATGTAAAAAGGTCCTTTGTGCAAATGAGAATTAAGCCCATTGCTTTAGTTTGCAGACAGTTCTGTTGACTCCAGTGAGACAAGTTATGGAGAGAGGTGTTGCTCATTGTTAACAGAGGGGTTAGACTCTAGCGCTAAACTGGGCTCAGGGTATGCAGGTATAATGTGTTTGGAAACCTAGACAACAGCAATTTGGTACAGCCATGCCTCCATCTCATTCATTCCCCATTTAAAATCTCCAGAATGAATGGAGCTTTTTTAAAAAGCAAGTGGCAGTTCTGTGCAGGAAGCAATTCATTGAATTTGAAGGAAACTTATTTTACCTGTCTTCTTATGCGGGCTATTCATATTGTCTTCAATACTTTGCAAGCTGTTTGGACTGGAGTCTCACTAAAAGCAGCAGATCAGCTTTGGATATACCCCTGGTCCTCAGTTAAACTGCTGTTTTGATGCTGAGAATGTCATGGTTGTATTTCACGGTGGGATGAAATATAAAGGAGGATAACTCAGACTGAAACTTCTGCCCATCGCTTGCGTGCTGAAGTGATTAGGGGGAATGACTGTACGTGGAAGCAGTCCAGTTAAGCGGAGAAGGAGCGGGTTTGCTTCTTGAGAATGTTTGAACTATTTATATTGTAAAAGATTGAAAACATTAATAGGAAGTTCATCAGTACATCGTCCTGGTTTCAGATTGTATAATTTCAAATGATCAGCAGTACTAATTTGTGCTATTGTAAAGTCTATAGCAAAGGTGCTATATATCGGGGTGGACAAACTTACTGACCCTCCGAGCTGCATATGATGATCTTCAGAAGTTCAAGAGCCGGGGTGCACCTGCCAGGGCTCGGAGCTTCAGCTGAGCCCCGGGAGGTGAGCTCTGTAAGGCTGAAGCCCTGAGACCTCCCTCCCTGCTGGGTAGAAGCCAGAGGTGACGTGGGGGAGGAGGGCATGTGGACTCGCACGCCCACTCAGATTTTTGCTAGGGTTTGCTGGCCCCCCTCGGAGACATGGTACCACCAGGCCACTTCCCTGCACGACAGCTGGGAGCTGCAGGGAGAACTGCTGCTCTTGCCACTGCCTTTCCCCAGGAAGCTAAAGCAGCTGCCCCTCCCTGCAGCTCCCAGCTGTTTGCGGCTGCCTGTCCACAGGGAGCTAGTACCTGGGAGCTGCAGGGAGGGGCCACTGAGGGTAAGAGGGGGAGGATGCTTGGGGTGGGCCCAAGCTATAGGGCTTGAACCTTTAAATTGTGCCCCCCCCCTCACTTTCAGAAGGCACCAGTCATCTCTGGGAGAAGCTCCTAGACCCATCACCCTGCTGCAGGACACAAGCCCCGAGCTCCGCCCCCCCACGATCTGGTAGGCGGAGAGCTGCACTTTAACGGTAGAAGAACCACATGTGGCTCATGAGGCACAGTTTGGCCACGCCTTCTATATATAATATAGTTAAAATTCATTACAAAGGGCCACAGCCTGCCAAATCCACTTGGTCCAAATTCCCAGGGCCCAATTCACCTTACACCTTGTGCAGTCATTTACACCAGTGCAAAGTGGGTGTAGAACAGTAACATGTCAAGAGTGGTAACATTTTATATCCACTTTGCACTGGTGTTAATGATTTACGTAAATTGCAGGTCAACTGTGAATAGGGCAGTAAGCTTCAGTGGGAGTTTGGCTCATGTAAGGAGTTAAATATTTAGCCACATGACTGTTGGCTTGAGTTTTGCCTTTGTAAAAGCCAAAGAATTCATAGAATCATAGAATATCAGGGTTGGAAGGGACCTCAGGAGGTCATCTAGTCAAACCCCCTGCTCCAAGCAGGACCAATCCCCAACTAAATCATCCCAGCCAGAGCTCTGTCAAGCCTGACCTTAAAAACCTCTAAGGAAGGAGATTCTACCACCTCCCTAGGTAACGCATTCCAGTGTTTCACCACCCTCCTAGTGACAAAGTTTTTCCTAATATCCAACCTAAACCTCCCTCACTGCAACTTGAGACCATTACTCCTTGTCCTGTCCTCTAATACCACTGAGAATAATCTAGAACCATCCTCTTTGGAACCACCTCTCAGGTAGTTGAAAGCAGCTATCAAATCCCCCCTCATTCTTCTCTTCTGCAGACTAAACAATCCCAGTTCCCTCAGCTTCTCCTCATAACTCATGTATTCAAGACCCCTAATCATTTTTGTTGCCCTTCGCTGGACTCTCTCCAATTTATCCACATCCTTCTTGTAGTGCAGGGCCCAAAACTGGACACAGTACTCCAGATGAGGCTCACCAATGCCAAATAGAGGGGAACAATCACGTCCCTCGATCTGCTGGCTGTGCCCCTACTTATACATCCCAAAATGCCGTTGGCCTTCTTGGCAACAAGGGCACACTGTTGACTCATATCCAGCTTCTCGTCCACTGTCACCCCTAGGTCCTTTTCCGCAGAACTGCTGCGTAGCCATTCGGTCCCTAGTCTGTAGCGGTGCATTGGGTTCTTCTGTCCTAAGTGCAGGACTCTGCACTTGTCCTTGTTGAACCTCAGCAGATTTCTTTTGGCCCAATCCTCCAATTTGTCTAGGTCCCTCTGTATCCTATCCCTGCCCACCAGCGTATCTAGCACTCCTCCTAGTTTAGTATTATCCGCAAATTTGCTGAGAGTGCAATCCACAAAATCCTCCAGATCATTTATGAAATTTTTGAGGTATCATCAGACTAGTCCACAAGCGGAAGGACCTCAGAAAAAGGAATAATCTGTAACTATTACCAAGTCTATCTCTTCTTTGTGCCAAGGGGTTGAAATTAATGTACGGAACCTACAGTTAATCCGAGAGCATATAGACACTTCAGTTTACTTTTCTAGGGAACCACACACTTCAGAAATTTGGATTGTTAGTTTGTGTTTTGGGAGGGGGGCTATGTCCAAGATGTGAAAAAATATTTCAGAAAAAATAATCCAGTGGTTTGGAGGAGTTTTAATTTTTTGCTTGGGATGAGAGCGAGGAGATGTTTTTAAAAATATAATGTATATTTAAGTTTTTTTGTACTAGAAATTTTTTTTTGGTTACACTTGACATTAATGTTCCGTTTCTAAATAGTTTATAAAGGGTTACTAAATAATGAATAGAGGTTTTAATAAGTGGCTAGTCAATTATTATACATAATGATAGAGTCCAAAAGGTCAAGAGATTACTTATAACAATCGATATTGCCTTCTACTGACATGTTTATAACCATCAATAATATATACAACTCATGTCTGTAACATGTTTATTGCATCTATTACTCATTTATTAACCCTTCATAAGCCATTTATAAATAGAATCTTAGACTTCTCAATTGTGGGTGTTCAGCACACTATTTCAACCTTGCTGAGAGAAAAGTAACACCCAACCCAGTCCCTAAAGCACATTGTGAAAGTTCAAAAAAAAAGAGTCCCCAATTACCATCAGCGGTTGGTTGACTGAAAAAATGAGGATTTATGGCCCAGCTTCTTAATAACACTCAGTCATGCTCTCGGGAAGATTACATTTCTAAATTGGTATCCAACACACATGATGGAATTTGCAGTAGACATAAGAAGTAGTTTGATGAAAACATAGCATGCATTTTATGCAAAGAGGGGCCATTAATCTTACAAAAGCAATTGACAAAGGTTTTAAAGGGATGTGACAGATTACAGGTTGATGACAGTCCTGTTGCAGGTGCCATGTAAATGTGTCTTAATGTAATTAACAACAACAAAATGGAACCACACACAGCAAAATTGGAAAAATGATTCAGTGAAGCTATGGAACATTTCCATTACTTAGCCAACGTGACTGATCCTAAATACAAAGGTCATACGTTGAGCCCAGAATGGGGAGAAGAAGCTGAAATGTGGCTGATGGCATAGTTGAGTTCCTTCCCTCTCTTTTATCATTTACAAATGAAAGTCAAGATTCTGCCCTAAATCTATGTCTGGGAAGGAGGTTGTGTCACAGATCATTGCCTCAAAAGGGGGCAAAACTGTGGAACTAAAATACTAGAAAACTGGACAATTGATTACAGAATGCTGTCAATTTTTTTTAAAAAGATTAATACTCCTCTCTAGCTAGCTCATTATCGAACCAAACATGCCTTTACCACATTGGGACTAATTTGGCCAAAGCTTTGTAATAGGAGATGAGTTTAAAAAATAAACAATACTCCTGGCATGCTGAAAGTTAGGTATATCCTTAAGTATCTTGTTGAATCAAGGCCTTAATAAAAGCCTAAGACCAGTGTCTAAGACCCCAATTCACTACAGCACTTAAGCATAGGGTTGACATTAAGTACATGCTTCGATCCCATTGACTTCCTTTATAACCAATAGGGCTTAAGCATATGATTAAAGTTAAGCACATGCTTAAATGCCGTGTTGAATTGAGATAGACTAAGTATGTTACAAAGCGAATCACATAGTGTATGTTTTGTGTTTCATTTCACAAAACCTTTGTGGGTTTTTTCAGGTTTCTTACTTTATTATTATTTATTTATTTATCTAATCAAAAACTGTGTCTTTTAGATTGGGAACAAAAGCACAACCATCCCAGGTTAAATCAAACCTTTAATGGCAACACAAATACATTTATTAAAGGCTTATTAATTTCTACTTTAAGACAAAACTCTCATAATAGAGATAACTTTTAAATAAATGTTATTTAAAAACCAACTCTGTTTACTTCTCATTTCTCTAGGGTGCAGCTTTTCTCCCCGTGTTTGCTACTTACCAAAGCTATTTGGGCCGGATTCTCATTTACACCAAAGACCCGTTGCATGACTCTAGCAGTGCAGAAGAGCCTTAAAAGGGGGTTTTAATTATTTTAAAAAATAAGAAAGAATGTAATTTGTTTTACATTGAGACCGTGATATCTATCCAAAGTAAATTTTTGTGACTGTTCTAAACCCCTCCGAGGATGGGGCCTATAATAAAAATATTTACAAGCCAGAGAGATAGCAGCATAGCAGTGGGCTTAAATTTTCCATGGTGATTAGTGGTTTTGGTCGCCCAGCTTGAGACACCTTTTTTAGAGGGTGGATGTTCAGGCCTCTTAAAGCATCTCAGGTTGAGTGCCCAAAACCACTCTTGAAAACATTGCCAACAATCATCATGAAGTGCGAGCCCCTAGCATCAGCAAGTCCCATGTTACAAAGATATTAGACAAAGGATTTGTGGGTTAAAATTGGGTGATAGAGTGGACTTTGACATGGCTACACTATATTCCGTTACAAGCAATAGGATATTGGGTCTGTGTGTTCTGTGTTCGATGGTTTCTTGATGATTCTCTCCACTGTAGGTGAGCGCCCCTTCCATTGTAACCAGTGTGGAGCTTCTTTTACGCAGAAGGGGAACCTGCTGAGGCACATCAAGTTGCACTCTGGGGAAAAACCGTTCAAATGTCCCTTCTGCAGCTATGCCTGCCGGAGAAGGGACGCCCTCACAGGACACCTCAGGACGCACTCTGGTGAGCCTTGAATGTCTCCTCTTCCTTCTTGTTTTCTTCCTTGTAACTGTTAAATCAAAGTAGGTTATGAAGTTGCAACCACGTTTCCTGGTGAATTAGTTCTGGGCTCCCCAACACACCGAGTCCTGAACTCTGGGGAAACCCAAAATCCAAATCAGAACTTTGTGGTTCAGACCTACCTCTTGTACAAATGAGCTCCTGCATGGATGCTGACACATTTCCCTTTGCACATCTCGTTAGATGCATCTTGACTTCAGCGTTAGATTGCGTCGACATCTTAAACCCTAAGCATCTGTAAAATCTCAAAGACGGATCAGAACAAATTAGTTCATTTTTATAATGTATTTTACTATTCATGTCACATTCCCTCTTGACATCTAGTAATTTCCATACGTTGGTAAGATTTATAATACTAATTACTTGTAGGCCTCAGGCATGCCATTAAGCCACAATGCCTCCTAAAGCATAAGGAGGATGCAGCAATTGCACCCCCATTGTAGAGAATGCTCCCCCCGTTCAAACCACCTCCACTGGAGCTATGGTCACATCCTTTCAAACCCCCATTGGCTCCCGCTAAGGAGTCCAGTGCTGTCAGTGGCACTTGACTGTAGCAGTCCCTGTGTTGAGGGTCATGCATGTTGTGTCTGGCCCCTGCACATGGGCATCTCAAGGGGCCAGACTACTTGTACACTCTTTGCCCAACTTCCTCACTTATGGGGTAGCCAGACACAATCCACCCCTTCACCCTTGAAAAAGTGAAAATCCCCCACCATTATCTGTCCCCCTAAAATGTTCATCTTTTGGGGGGATATCATTTACAGGAGACTGTGTTTTAATTGCTGAATGACCAGAGATAATTAGACTGTCTGGAAACTGTTCTACTTACCTTTTTACTGATGAACTTGTTTAATGAATTGTAATATGTGATTCTTGGTACACAGAAGTACCCAGCAAAACATACATACGGAGTATCATGCGATGAATTTCACACATTGTTCTGACCGTAACCGCTTGAAATATAGTAGAAAGAACAAATATTTTTATTTTCAAAAATGAATCATGGCAAAAAATAACCCATATTACAAAAACACACTCATTATGGTTTAAGATCATTTTCATAAGATGACTATAGATATTGTTACCTAGATATAGGTTCTTCACATTTCCTGTGTGAAAATATAGGGCGGATCTTGTACTTTTTGCATGAGAATGAAATGTTGCTGTTCAGTGGTGAGATTTTTAAAAATTGCCTAAGTCTTGTGCTCCTCAATGATTCACTTGCACTTGCAAGTTCTGCCTTTTTAGTTTTGAACTCCAGCTTCATTTGAGGGAGTGTCTTCTATCTAAGAGGTGGGTATTTTTATTTTGTTTTTTACTAGCTCCCCTCACTGCACTATATGAGCACCAACATATTAACTATATGTTAATAGACTGTCCTGATAGTCTAGAAAAAGAAGCTGATCTAGAAGGTCTAACAGAAGCCTAGTAGACTTCATAGCGTCTTTGCCTCTTTTCCCTTCTCTAGTCATAAAACTAGATACATCAGAAGTGAAACCTGGGAATGAAGATCATGATGAAATATGAGACCTCAGTCTGGTCTTAAGTGAAAGCACTACAGATCCAAGTTGGGCTGGTTTAAATCAGCACTGCTCCACTTAAGCACAGCTCTCTTGATTTATTTGCACTGCTGAGGATCTGGCCCATTATTTCAATGTGTGTGAAACTCTTAACCCTTAAAATGATTTTTAATAATTAAAAGGACACCATCAAATTAAAATCACATTTTTCTCTGAAATATTGTTTACATACTATTCATAACAGGAAATACCCAGGAGTACTATAGGAGAAAGAGACTGGTGAATTTTTTTAAACACCTAGTTTTTCAGCTTGTTTAGTCTGCAATTTTGGCGGCACTTTGTGTTTATGACACCACTTAGACAGTTTCACTATTTCCCCTGTGTAGTCTGTTAGTCAGTTTTCCCCTCTTCTGTGTGTGGGTCTTTCACACAACAAAGGAGGAAAGGAAGACATTTTAAAAATAGGAAAATGTGATTGTAAACCCATACAAATTAGCATCTCAGCAGCAGCTAAAGTACCTGGAACTTCTTTTAACTTTTTTTAAACTGAATAGATTTTGAGTTCATATCTTTTATTGAACCAGCTTCTGTTGGTGAGAGAGAGAAGCTTTCAAGCCACACACAGCCCTTCTTCAGGTCTGGGCAAGGTACTTAGAGCATCACACCTAAGTGCATTTAGCTGTGATGCTTGTCTTTCTCACCAACAGAAGTCGGTCCAATAAAAGATATTACCTCACCCACCTTGTCTTTCTAATATCCTGGGCCTGACACAGCTACAACTGCACTGCACATAGATTTTGAGTTGAAAGTTTTCCCCTTTTATTCCCCCTTTTTTTTTTTTTTTGGCATTTCTGTTTTCTTTGTACTTGCATAATATCTTCATCCATGGATTTCAGAGTACTTAAAAACATTAAAAACTATACTGTCCCACCCTTATTCACTAGTACTTTACAATGCAAGTATCCCCAAAATGAAAGTATTACTCAACACATAGGTACCACTGAACATGTGTAGTACTGGCATAATTTAGCCTTAAATAATTAGGGGTTTGAGCCTACAATTATATACTATTGTGATTATTTATCTTTTACTGACATTTACAGTTCTTCTAAACTATGTGTATATATTTTCTCCCATCTGTAGCCCCTTTGATTTCAGGAAGGTTATGATGTCCATACAGGATATCCATAATCTTATGCATGGGAGTAGACTCATGCACTGGATTTCACTGGGACTAGAGAGACTCATGGGAATTCAATAGGATAGTAACTATTTGGAGTATTGGACCCACAGTCCCACCACACCGCTGTGACACAGGTATATGCTGTTCTATGCTCATTTTGAAGCTAAGTAAATTGGGGCACAGAGAGGTTTGTTGTTCCAAGATGTACAGCAGAATTGGGTATAAAGCCCAAGAATTCTGACTCTGGGCACAGTCTAAACACGTACTTTTCTGTACAGTTTATGTACCCAGGGAAGACTTCACAGGAAACAAAGGTGATGCCATGGCAGTGCTAGTCAGGAGCCTTGGGTTCTGTTCCAGGCTTTTCCTCACACTTCTCCTAGAACTTTGGGCACATAGTTTATAGCCTGATTTTTGAGATTCTGAAAACCTAGAACTTCTATTAAACTCACTTGCTAGGCTGGATACTCAGTACCTCTGAAAATCAGGCCATAATTAACTTCCTTATGGCTTAGTTTACATTTGTACAAAGTGGCATAATATTTTCCTACCTCGCAAAGGTGCTGTTAGGCCAAAGTAGTGTTTACCTAGTGCACTGAGATCCTCAGCTTTGTGTTATGCATTTTTACCCCTCCCCCCCAAAAAAAACTCATATGTTAAAAGAGCATTAAGTTTGTGAAGTCAAGCACTCAAAAATTAGGAAATACCAGAATTAAGGTTGCCGGAGCAACCTTAATGTGGCCTCCTTGGACATACACATTATAATACTGTCTTTTAATTACATGATCGTATACTGTTAGGAATTCTGTCTCATTCAGTATGTGGATGGACTTGCTCTGGGGATGAATCAGGGTTGTGCAGTGAAGGAGGCTGTCGTCTTTAAGACCCCTGCATCATGTCTTGCAGAAGCTGGCAGGTGAGTAGTGAATGAGGTAGAGGATTACTGGAAGATAATGGACGATCTCACGGTTAAGGCACTTGAATGCCGTCCTGGAGAATTGAATTCTGTCCCTGCCTCTGCCGCAGAATTCCTAAGTGGTGCTCGACAAGTCACTTAAACTAACATTTCACAGGTGGTCACGAACACTGTGTTCCTCATTTTCTGGGAGTCTGATTTGCAGAAGTGCTATGCACTCGTAGCTTCAATTGAAGTCAATGGGAACTGTACTTTGAACATATAAAGTGAGATTCAGTGCTAAGTACTCTGAAAAATCAAATCATCGGCATCTGAAATTGGGCACCCAAAATTAGTGAATACGTTGGACCTTAATCTCTTTGAGCCTCAGTTCCTCATCTGTAAAATAAGGATAATAGCACCCCTTCCCTCACAGAGGTGTTTGTGAAAATAAATTCATTAATGTCTGTGAAGCACTCAGATTCTCTAGTGATGAATGTCATAGAAGAGCTTATGAGGAAATTCATAATTCTGTCTTCAGAGTAGGGCTTAAACTGTAAGTAGTAAACAAGGCCTGGGGCCACATATAGAGCAACGAGGAGAAAACATAATATTAAATAGCTGCTTTTTAAGCGTCCATCTTGTGCACTGAATAAGACGGGTCCTGTGGAAGAAATAGTATGCAATCATGTAATTACAGACTGTGTCATAATGCATATGCACAAGGGGTCTGAATTAAGGTTACACAGGCAGCCTTTATACTACCATTTTCCTAACTTTTGAGTGCTTTGACTTTGTAGCCTAAATAATGTTCATTTTTTTGTGTTATAGATAACAAAAGAGCCTACGTTAAAAAGAACATTTTATATATATTCTTTGCACTATATAGATATAGAGAGATATAGATAAGTCTATAGCATAAAGGATTACTGATGGAAATGTAAAGTATGCTTCCAAGGTATTTTTTTCATTTTTAAAATTTTTATCATGATTGTTTGTAACAATATTTGTTGTTGGTTTTTTTCTTCCCCTTGTTGTACTTGAATGCTGGCTTGTTATTCAAGAGCTGTTCAATAGCACTGAGCTAATGGTATCCTTTTTATTTGCGAAAGGAAGCCAGTGGAGCATTTGTTTTAAAAAGAACAGCCCAGAAAAAATTGCATCTTAGCAAAATACATACAGCATCTAAGAAAAATGGCATGCCTGATGGAGAGGCACATTAGCCATGAAAATAGCCATGAAAGGCAGTTTTCTTACTCTGCTTTACACTTCTTGGGTTGAAGTCTCATTTTTTAGGGCCTTGATTGCGAACCCCTTCCTCATGTTGATGAACATTCACCGTGCCAGTAATCTCACTGAAACCAGTGGGTCTACTTGCATGAGTTAGCATTCTTCAGGGAGGAGCAAGGGCAGTCCATTTCAGTCTTCTGTGACACCTTGGGCTCTAGTCATTGGAACACGCTCACAGTGGAACGGAGCAGGTAAAATTTTGGGTATGGGCATGTGTGGAGGAGGAGCTAGGAGGAATTCTAATTCTGCCTGAGCTAGTGACTCAGTCTGAGCTTTCTAGTGTCTCAATCAGTCCAGCTGGAATATTGCAAGAACAAGCACAGCACTGAAAAATAGATCAACCAGAGGTTAGGAGTCTGTTACAGGAGTGGATGGGGGAGGTTCTGTGGCCTGTGATGTGCAGGAGGTCAGACTAGATGATCATGATGGTCCCTTCTGACTTTAAAGTCTCTGAGTCCGTGGTGCTGTTGCCACTGTGGGAGATTTGCTATTGACGTCAGTGGGGCCAGGATTTCGCCCAGTATTTTAAGCTGGACTTGCCTGCGTTGAATACATTATGGATGGAAAAGAAGTTACACGTGAGCCAAGAGTCAGCCCTATGGAAAAGAGAAGAAATATGTGATATGCATGCAGGGGTTGGTTTGTAAGGCTCAGTTCCCCCAAGTTATGTACGTGTCTATCTCTTGTTTCTTTCAGTGGGAGGTAGGTGCCTATATACCGTTAAGGAACTGCTTCCGCCACCAACTAACCAGGTTTGATAACCTGTTGAGAGTTTGTTTTGATGATCTAATGCATGTAGCTCTATTTACTGGGTGCTGCTTCTGCAGAATGAGGCAGGACTTTCTCTCCTTCTCTGCCTGTTTTGCTTGTGTAGTTTCGGTTAAAGTCAGTGGAATTAATCTCTTACTCTTAATGAAATAGCTTTGTTATTTGCTTGTTAGTCTTTGGAGTCTTAAACGTTATTAGTTCATACACAGCATTGGGATGGCTGCTGTTTTCCCATTAGTGCTTGCAGTACCTTCTTCAGTCAGCCTTGCGCTCAGTTGTAGTGTCTGTAAAACCTTAGGTTCCCTGTGTGCCTGGTTCCTTGTTTTAAATATGAATTGAAAAGGTGAAAGGATTAAACTATGTTAAAAGGAAGAGGAGTTGATTTGATATAAGGCCTTCCATACTTCCGGCATCCCAAGGTGAAATTCACTCCTGAGCAGAGCTCCAGAACAAGGCTCATACTTCACTTATTTCCAGCTGAGACCCAATTTTGAAGGCTTAAGTGGTGCATGACCCTCTGCACAAGGAGGAATTTCATCCTCAGAGTACTTTTATGGTAGTAAGTATTCATAGTGCAGCAACTACCCTAGCACGAGCAGCCATTATGTACTGAGATATATCTCCCATACTAAATTGTAGTCATTCCCAGATTCTCAAAGGACCAATTAAGCTTCTAACTCCCATTGATTTTTCAGCGGAAATTAGGAGCCTAAATAAGTTTGAGGATCTGGGCCTTTGAGCCTTTTCTCTTGAGTGACCATAGCATCACACACCACTGTTTTCTAAAAGTGCTACGGGACCCTTCACCCAGCCCCCAAAAAAACACATTTTGATTTTATTGTACAACTTTTTCTGAAGGAGATACAGTTTTGCCCCAAACTATAAGACGAAAGTTTATTTTGCTTATCATGTTTTTAAAAAGATAAACCTTCTTAAAGATTCCCTAATAGTTGCAGAAGTTATGAGTCAATTGCCAGCTGTTAAACCCAGAAGATCTGTTTCTTACAGATAAGACAGACAAATAGGAGAAGTGCCTTGGCAAATGCGGGCAGTGCACTGTGGACTGGGCTTACCAAACACTCGCTGTCTGATAATGATGAGTGTTGATTTTAAGAAAATAAAACATCATGCATGTTTGGGCTTTAGGGTCAGGGGGCTGAAGGAGAGATACTTGATACTATTCAAGAGTCCAACAACTGCTCCCCTCTTCCCACTTCTCCCCCCCCCAGCAAATCTTCTAAGGATCATGGTCATGCTCATAAACATGTGTTACCTGGCTGTGTGGTAAAGGCCAGGTAATCCAAAACTCCTCTGGAAGGCCATTGGGTCAGAGAATGGATGGGAACAGCAACCAATGCACAAAACGGGAGTTGTGGAGCTGCTTGGTGCATTGGTAATGCTAAGCCAGATTCTCTCCTGCAATCTGTTCTGCTCAGCATGGGGAGGGTAGATCCAAGGAGCTGGTTATGGCTCCCTCTCAGGTTGCCCCAATCTAAGGAGGGGCTGCTCTAATTTACAACAGCTGAATATGGTCTCTAAGTGCCGTTTGTAACTTGGCAGAGAGGAGCGGCACTCTTTTCTTCCACCAGCATGTCACTCACTACCTTTCAAGTGTCATTCCCCTCTCCCCACCGCCTGTGCCAGCACGGGATAAGGCAGCTGGTGTGGCTGCGGTCTCTGCTAGCTTAGTGCCAGCTGACAGTTCCCCCACACGCACACCTGGGCAGTTCTCAGCCTGGCAGCAGTAGCCAGATTCTGACCACTTTGCATTGCTCAAGCAGCACAAAGGGTCTGTGACCAGGGCAGACAGCTTGGCCCTTGATCCCTTGCATGATTTTGTCACACTACTGTTAGAGCTGCTGTTTAGATGGAGAATACGGGGCCTCACCTGACTCACCACTGGGTTATATCAGCTTTACACCAGTGGGACCCTGTAACCCAGTAGTGAACCAGGCCCAACATATGTTAAAATCTACTTATGGGTTGGCGGGGGGAGTTGACTTCTGTAAACCAGTTTAAATCTTCCTCTTCTGGGCTTTTGTGCTACCCCAATACAGTATGTGTAATTTCAGTGGGAACAGACAGACAAAGGAACGTGATCAGACTGTTACCTATGGTGCAGGGGTCTTTCTTAACAGAATATCTAATCATACCTTTAACATTTGAAGTGGTTGGGCTTCTATCAGCTCCCTTGGGATGCCAGGCCCCTACCCATCTGCTTTTGCAGCTATGAATCTCTTCCTAATATTTAACTTACACTATCCCTTCATTAGTTTCAGGGTTCCCTGTAATACCATCATCTGGGACTGTGAATAATTCCTTTACTTTGTTTATATTGTGATTTCGATAGCTTTTACAGACTATATCCTCTGTGCCCCTTCAGTCATCTCTGTTCTCCACCCTATAAATTCTTTGATCTGGTCTTCTATCTTATCTCCCAATCCTTTTACCTTTTTTGTTGCCCTGTTTTAAATTTTCTCTACTTTTGTATTTCCAGCCGAGACTGGGGGTGGGGCAGCAAAATTAGAGGTGGTAACTGTGGAGGAAGGATGGTCTTGTGGATAAATGCTAAGCTAGAGCTAGCTCAGACCCAGGCTTCTTCTGTGACCTTGGACAAATTAATTTAATCTACTCTCTGCCTCGGTTCTCTGTCTGTAAAAATGAGGATAATATCACTTCCCTACATCACAGTAGGGTTGTGAGGGTAAGATGCACTCATGGTTGTGAGGTGCATGGATTCTGTGATAAGGAGAGTCCTATAAGTACTTAAATATTTCAGTGTCTGTTACACCAAGGCTATGAAGATCTATGTATTATCTCCTTAGTTTTACATATCCTTGGTGCAACAGTGATATGCGTTAATTACTAAGTGGAAGGAACTTCATAGTGTTACCCTCACCACTTCAGTATTATACTCTGATAACTGGCTGATTATCTCAGGCAAAATGGTAAAGGTAGTTATTTTAAATAATAAAGTACTTAGGCTGCACTTTTCATCTTCAGTCACTTTACAACCATTAACTATTTAATCCTTACCAGACCCATGGGAAGTAGATACATATTATTACCCCATTTTTGCAGATAGGGGAAATGGAACTGGAAAATCTAAGGATCTGATCATCTACAGTTGAAATCAAGAGGAGCTGGGGGTGTTCAACACCTCTGAAAATCAGACAGCTTGTCTCCCTTAGTTTGGATTTAAGGGCCAGTTTTCAGCCATCCCAGTTTAAAACATTTGCCTTTGTACATACAGGGCCCACTTGGCAAACATAGGCACTGAAGGAGGATTTGTATATTACGTGTCTCTCCGTGTGCCTGATATATAAAGGACAGTCTCTCAGCTAGAAGACTTAGGGACAAACTTTAAAAGGGCCTGAGTCCTTTAACTCAAGCTGTAGAGGCTCTGGGGGATGTAGGGGTCAATCGTTGGTGGGAACCAAGATGACAGCCGCTACACAAATGTTGTATTTGAATGCTCAAAATGGCACGTAAGCACATAAGCAGGAATTTAAGCTCCTAAATGCTGCTCTGAGCATTTGCACATCTTGTATAGGGCCCTCTTTGGAGATTTGGGTTTGTCGTTGCATTAAAATTGTGATAGGCTCAACACACAATCCTGCCACACCACAAATTTCTTAGCTGGCTGCAGATACTTTTTCAGAGGAGACAACCCAAGATGGCATTAATGAGCCTGCCCTTATTGTTGTTGATAAAACATGGTTTTCACTTAAGTAAGCTGGAGCGGAGGAAAAACGAGACATTTTCTTGGATCTGTCCCATCTGAGCAGCTCAATGCTACAGCTGCTTTGAAAGCAGGGAAACATTATTTTCACTGGGAAAAGCCTTTCTCAGCATGGCCTACGTTGAGAGCAAATCTAACATGTCAGCTAGGCTTTGACAGTTCTTGCAAGGACCTGAAAAACCGCTCACTTTAGGACACTTTGGCTCTGGATCTGAAGTGTGTGTCTTTGGACCCAGCTTTCACTGCTATCACTTAGCCGTTTTATGGGGCCATGTAAAATGGAGACCAGAAACTGGTCAGTGACTCTGATAATAAGCAAGACCGCTAAGGTGAGCGAGGTATTTTTGCCATTCTGAGGGAAGCTAAGAGAGATTGGAGAAAAAAATTAACCTAGTTAACACCATACCACCGTGGAGTTGGACAAGGCTTCTACTGATTTATTCTCCCATGCACTCAGCAACCTGCTGTTACGAATTGCCTCAGGGCTAAGATATTGATGGATATCACTGGCGAAGGAAAATGAGAGAGAGAGAAAGAGAGAGGGAGAAGAGTTTTTTATAGTGAACCTGTTGTGAACCCTGTGTGACTCTCTGCATATCTACTTGGAATTGTACGTGAAAAGCAATGAAATTTATCCTGAAGGTTTGCTCTCAGGGGAACTATATTTTCACCGGATTGCACCTCTCTGGCTAGTTTCCCATTTTCTGTTTGATCTAACTGTGAATTCTCCCCACCTAATGCCCCTCCTTCTTTCCTGGAGGTGGTTGATAGTTGATTACACTGCGGATTACACAAGAGGTGTCAGTTGCACAGATGTTTTGCATAACTGTGCAGTACTGATTTCAGATACAGTGCACCAAGTTCTCCTCCATGCTTTGCAACAGAGTGGTGAGATAGATATCTTCATTCCTGAACCAAGAGGAACACTGCTTACACCATGCCCCATTGAAATTTCACAAGGAGCACCTGGTTATGATTATACCAACCAGACAATTATTCATAGGCTGCAAAATGGTTGTGGATTTTGTTTTGTTTTTTTCCAGAAAAGTGATCATTAAAAGATGTTCATTCTTTTGATTTTTTTTTTAAAAAGAATAAAACACAAAAAATACCTTTATGTGGGTTCTAGGCACCCTGACAGTTTTCAGCAAAGATGTCACCCAGCAGCACAATACAATGAGAGAAGCTCACATACCAGCCTGTGCGGCATAACGCCCCATCTCAGAAGAGAGAAGGTTTTGTACTTTTGGCAAATTCCAGCTGTTTTGATTCAAGAGTGGGAGAATGAGTTTTATAGCCAGTTGACCTTCGTGGAGAATACAAGCTGCCACCTCTCTCTTATAATGAGGTAGGTCAAGCTTGAGCAGTCTTACTGATCTCTGAGAAGAATAGCCTTGTGGTTAAGGCATTGGAGTGGGGCTTGAGACCTGGGTCCAGTTCCTGGTTCTAGCACAGACTTCCTGTGTGACCTTGGGCAAGTCACTTAGCCTCTCTGTGCCTCAGTTCCCCATCTGTACAATGGGGATAATAACTCTGCCCTACCTCCCAGAGGGGGGGAAATTAAAAAAGATTGTGAGGTGCAGATATACGATGGTGATGCGGACCAGATAAGAACCTGACATGGATAGTCCTTGGGCAAGTCACTCGCTTTCTTTGTGCCTCAGTCCCCCATCTGTAAAATGGGTATTATAGCACTTCCTTTTCTCTCACCTCTTGCCTATTCAGATTGTAAGACCATCTATAACTGAGCTAGTGTGACAGGGGAAGACGGATGCTCTCTCAGACAGGCCGATCCCAGGCTATTTTGGGCTTCAAACTCCTACTGGAAGAGCGGCCCATTACCTGTAAAGAATCCATTGCTGAGAAATTGATGATGGAGTTTTTATATAGAAAGGCCTTGGGTCCATAAAATTTTCCTCATTTGTGTGCTGTTCATCTGCGTGCATTTTGCTTATCTCCTTGGA
Organism: Caretta caretta; assembly: GCF_965140235.1. Lineage (NCBI taxonomy): Eukaryota > Metazoa > Chordata > Testudines > Cheloniidae > Caretta > Caretta caretta. The sequence goes on along the minus strand of NC_134216.1, from coordinate 67,336,845 downwards.
GATTGTGGCTTGCATCAGAACAGCTAACCTTGACTGTAGAAGGCCTGGCATTTCTAGTTTGTGGGAGGGGAGCGAAGCTGGAGCTCTGCTGCCGTAACTTGCAATAGACATAAAGTGAAATTTTTGTACGATCTGATTAGAGCAAAAATAGTTCGGTACAACGTTCCCTATTGAACATCTTGCCCTGTTACATCCCACCTTAGCACATCTTGCGTATTTCGCATGAGACGTGTGGGGTCTTGAGTTTGTTTCATGGCTAATCCCATCCCTCAAATATCAGAACTGTCCACCCAGTCTTCTTTCTGTCCAAATAGCTGAATCTGCGGGATTGGTATGTTTGGAACTCTGTGGCAGTGGCGAGGCCGTGTGCCAGCTGCATTACTCACTCTGTCTCCAAAGGAACAGGTTGCCTCTCTTTTCTTTATAGTCTCCACCCTCTCCCCTTTCTTTTTCCTCCTTGATCCGTATAGGAGAGTCAGAGAAACCTGCTCATCCACAACCTGTCCCTTCTTGCCAAATCTTGGAACAGTGCTCGTCATTCTTATTAGGTGTCAGGAATAGATTATGAAAACAAAAACTCTTGTCCACAGTGTATCCCTGTACAGCTATACTGTAAAAGGAAAGACAGTGTACGGTAAATACATGATTTAAAAAATGAGCTCAATAAAGACAGCTAGCTTTTGGAAGAGGCTTTTTATTCTGAATTTCATATTGCAACACTGCTCTTTTTCCTCTAAAGTGCCAGTGTGGAATGGGGAAATGATTTAAGACAAAAGTAAAGCACATTCATGGAGATTTAAGAAACTTAATCTTAACTATGCTACATCTTAAAATGACAGGAGGAAGGAAGGGATAAGGCATTTACATAAATCTTTTAAACAGAAGGAGTGAGGTTCTGATCTCTATTATGGTTGGGCAAATCTGAAAAAAAAATCCATTGGTTTCAATGGAATTCTTCTGGTTTTGCAGCACTGCAAATGCCAAGTGTTCAAAAATCAAGAGTCAAGACTCTTAAAGTCAGTGATGGGCTTAAAAGTTACGAGATTGTAAAATAATGCATTTGAAGTTCTTTTTATTGGCTTTCTGGTATTGGAGCTTTAGGGTTAACGTTTCCAAGCTCTTCTCCCCAATCCCATGGGCTAGAAACTTCCTTTCAAAAAAATGAAACCTGAGATTCTTCTATAATCACCTAATTGCAGGAACTGGAACTTGACAAAAAACACCAATTATTGTGAGACTTGCAGTACAACTGGAAAGAGTTGGCAACAGTGCCATCAGATCTGGCTCAATATAGGTAGCTACCCCAACCCTACGAAAAATGCAGGGATACATTTTCAGCATGATGTGTCGAACGAAACCACTTGACTCCTAGCAGTGGAGCATCTCCCAGTAAAGCAACATAGCCAAACCTTTATGCACCACAGTGTAACTGTCCACATTAGACATACGAAGAGAATGCAACTCCATTGATGTCCATGGCCTTATGTAAGGGATTCATTTGTCCCAAAGGGGTAGTGATGAGTGAGCCTCAAAGGATTTGGAGTTTGGGTTCAGTTCAGTTTCATATTCAGATTTTGTGTACACTATTCTAACTTCCAGAGTCTGCTGAAAATTTTGCAAGAACAGGCTCTCTCATAAGGTTGCCACCACTTCTGCTATAGTCCATGCTGAAAATACAATTAGAACAATTTTTCTAGTATTATTTGGGGCTTTCAGGTCCAATCGTGATTGAAACGTCTATGAACAGACCTATGGGAACAATCCAGAACCTTCCAAAAAGTTTGCATTCAGTTTAGTTCTTGAAAGGAGGGATTGGCAAGTCTTTTTGCAGAACCAATTAATCCATCCCTAATTAAAGGTTCTCAGATATTCATATAAGAGCCAGATGCTGGCCTCCAGGAAGGGCAAACCAGCCTTAAACCTGCTCTCACTGGTGGGAATGAGTCTCAGTCCACCATAGAGACAGCAGCACCATGATCTGCTGGCCACTTAACATAGCATTGTGCCAGCGATAGGACAGGGGCACGCTGGAGGAGGACGATATGCCTGGATGGCACTATAGTCCGACAGTTCTCAACCAACATTAGAAATTGGTATAGGCTACAGCAGCCTTGAGGCCTCCCCTTGACTTAAGTGAACCAAGTGGCGCCCTGGTGCAAGTGAGGATCTGACTCCTCAGACCCTGCCAGTTGGTCCCCCTCTCTCTGCAACTGACTGATCAGCTTCAGTCTTTATTTTTGTATTGCCGATGAACTGAAACATCCAGGCATCTCTATATGCCTATCAAGGAAAGCACAAGCAGGAGCAAACGCTTTGGTGAGGAGCCTTGGTTTTTGATAAAAAGAAGAGTGCATATCTACGTCCAAATTCTGTGTGGCCCACTGGCCCGTGGCATGCTGTGCCCAGTTAGTCCTTGGGCAGGCTTGGTTTGCAGCTAAGGAAATAAGGTGATGTAATAAGAGCACCTAAAAATGTAAATAGCTATAATATAAGAGCGTTTTTTTCTTAAAGTCACAGCTCCTGAAGTCAGATGATCACAAGAGAATCGCAGTGCAAATATTCTTCGGGGTGGTGGAGTTAATACAGGCCAAGCTCCTACTGAATTACTGTTGACTTCAGTATGAGTTGGTGGTGCCCAGTACCTCACAGAATCAGGCCCTTTGTTTTGAATGTGTTTACTAACTAAATTATTACGGTTTCTATTACATTACAATCGTGATTATTATTTCTAAAGTCCACAAAACGAAAGCAGGGGCCCATTCTGCTAGGGGCTGTACACACGCCTAGTGAGAGACGGTCACTGCCGAAAGAGTTGACGATCTCCGTACAAAAGACAGGAAAAGGATAGGAGGAAAGAAGGCTCATTATCCCCATTTTACAGGTGATTCACTGAGGCACAGATGTATTAAGTGCCTTGGGCACACGAGTCTGTGACACAGCTGGGAACTGAACACAGATCTCCTAAGTCCCAACGAATGCCTTAAGTGCAAGACTACTTTTCCTCAAACTTTTTAATTTAAAAAAAAAAAAGTAGAATAGGAAAGAAGAGGAAAGAAAGCCTGGTGAAAGCAAAGATGTTTTACCCCCTCAGCATACTGAGGAAATGATAAGCTTTATACTTTTCCTCAAACTGCATTTAAAATTAAGGAAAGAAGCAACCAGCTCTGAACTTTCTCATGGAAACGTCTCCTGTGCATATTTTTTTAGCTGCTCCATGATCCTGAAATTCCGTTAATTCATTCGAGTTTCCTAAATTCCCTGTTTTAACTTCTCTGTTTCCACACAGTGTACCAATGGGTTTAGAGGTCGCTGTTTTGTTTTCTGTAACTGCCCTGCCTTAACTTTCAATGCAGACCGTTTCATGTGGGAGGCGGGGGTTAGTCTTTTGGTTTAATTTTACACCTGTATCTTATTTCCTTTTCCTTTGCAGTTTGAATTCATCTAGTGCTTGTATTGCAAAACTAATTGCAATGGTAAGCAAGCAAACTTTGAGTGTTTTAAGGAACTGCAAATTCTCCAGAAGAACTGGGAAAAGTATTCAGGCAAACAGGAATTGCTGCATTTTTCTTATGACGCAGATTAATGGCGCCTTCCTGTCAGAGGTAGGCACTTGAGGTTTTCAGTAGAACAGAGGCTGTCCGATACCCCAGATTCATTTCTCATGTAGTTAAGAGCCTGTCCCCCTTTTTAAAATATGTCCTTCTTGTTTCCATTCTGGCGGCTCCACAGAATTAGACCCACAAAAGCTGATCCTAATTTTTCTCTCAAGGGCGGCACAACCTCACTCCAGCACTGTTCCCATCTGGGGCTACCCTTTGAGTAGCAGAGGGATTCTGTCCCGAGCTGTCTGTGGCCTATGCGCCATATGCCCACCCATAACAGGGAACCCCTCAGTAATGATACCCAGGGCAGTCATCTGAGCGTGCTCAGAGAGCACTTCCATGCCTACAGCTAAGGGAAGAGCTTTCAGAAACAGACTGCTTGGCAAGATCAAAGCAACAAGCAACTTTAAAAATGAAACGCATGGGTTCTTCGAGACCAAGTTAGTCGCTAATTCTCTATTTAGAGAGCACTGTTCCCAGCTGGAACAGTAAACTACTGGCTATATCCTAATTGTGCTTCCAGCAGCAGATAAGAGAGCTCAAATTATTGCTGGAGGAACTTTTAGAGTGGGATTTTCAAAAGCTGAGTTAGGTCCAGTGCTGAGTGCTCTTGAATATTCCACTTATTTTTTTTTTTAAAGTTCCCTGTAGTTTTGTATTTTTATGAGATCTGTTTGCCGAGGGCAACCGGAATAGTGGGTTAAGGGCAGAGGGACTCAATCAGATTGGTTTCTCTTTAACCTTATTTGACACATGGAAGAGAAGACAAATATGAATGCTTGAGCTGCTGATGTTTGTGAGGATAACTTTGTGCTAAGCTGCTCATTGGGCGGTGGGAAGAGAGAAATTATAACTATAGAGTCTCTCCTGTTTTTGGAAGCAGTGCTGGTTTTGTTGGATTCCGCCCTTGATCGAAGTAGGTAAAAACTTCCTAATCTACTGCTTAGCAGAAACGAGGATCTGGCAATATTTTCCCTGTCACTGTCATCTCTATGACAACTTGTTAAAAATCTGTTTTCAAAACTGATCTTTAAATGTAGGGAAGAGGGGAAACGAAGCTATTGAAATGAAAACCAGAGCATGAAGATAGAATCATAGAATATCAGGGTTGGAAGGGACCTCAGGAGGTCATCTAGTCCAAATCCCGTGCTCAAAGCAGGACCAAGCCCCAATTTTTGCCCCAGATCCCTAAATGGCCCCCTCAAGGTTTGAACTCACAACCCTGGGTTTAGCACGCCAATACTCAAACCACTGAGCTATCCCTGCCCCCCATAGGAGGGATAGGTCTAGAGTGTCTGTTCTCGCTGTCTCAGAACACAAAAACAAGGGTACATTCAGTGAAACTGAAAGACAGCAAGTTCAAAACTGATGCAATGAAATATTTTCCTTACAGAATGCTGAATTGAGACCATGGAATTCATTGCCACATGATGTGATTGGAGCTAAGAATTTAGCAAGATCTAAGGAAGGATTGGGCATTTCTGTGAATAACTAGCTTATCCAGAGTTATTGTGCTTTTTTAAAAAATACTTTGGAAGGGACAAAACCATCACAGAGGATAGATTATCCGACATTTGCCTACTGCACCTTATTCTGAGACAGCTGGTACTGGCCACTGTCAGTCAGTGGTCCAAGCTTTCATTTCTTGTGTCACCAATTCAATAGCCTCATTGTATAGGCCTTCTGTATTCTGAAAACACTTTGGACCAGATTTTGCTACCCTCACTCACCTTGAGTGGTACCTTGCTTGACACTGAAGTCAGTGGGACTGCTTGTGGAGTAAAATGCTACTCAGCTTGAGTAAGGGTGACAGAATTTGGCCTTTGACTTTCCTTTTTGACTTTGGGACAATTCAGTGCCCAGAATTGTGAGGACAGCAAACATACTTGCTGTGGACATTATGGTAAAGTGCTAAGGGACTCAGTAAGGTGTACAAGAGATTAAAGAAAAAAGAACCAGATCCTTAAGTGGTGTAAGTTAACTCCAGTGCAGCTATGCCAGTTTATGTCACCTGAGTATCTGGGCCATAGTCTACATTTGTTTCTCTGAGAGAGAGAAAACCACCTGTCAAGAAGTGTTTGTCCAACAGCATTCCTGATATGATCTGCGGATTCCACACTCTGTGTTGCATGCATGAGCAGTTCATCTCCAGTTGGGATTGGTAAACGCAAACCTTCAGTTTCAGATGAGGTAAAGACTCAGCTCCTTAAGTTCCTTAGAGGCGGATGCACTAATTACACAGACCAGAAAAATAAGACAATCAAAGCACTTCCTTTCTTCCTCGCTGATTTTTGCTGAAACTGGATTAAAACCAAAAGAAGCTCATTGGTCTATTTCGGAAGGTTTATTATGTAAATAGATTTCTTGCAGCATGCCACAGTACTATAATGCTAACGGTCTGAACTGCAGTAGACAGTCCAGAGCCAGGAAATTGTTAAGGCTTCGTTTCTATCCTTAACACACTCCTTCCCATGCACCTTTGGTGCCTAAGAATTGTACATAGGAATGCCACTTGCTGTGGGGAATGCCAAATTTTAAATGATCCTATATATCCCCTGCAATGGTTCTCCAACTTCAAAGGAAAGTTATAGCCAGGAAGAAGAAATCCCACAGCATTTAAATAACGGTCATCTTGCAATCTGAAAAATGCCCAGTTACTTAGGAACTTCCTGGTTTTTATTAGTTCATCTCACAACCTTAGTGCTATTTAAACAGCGGTTTTAATAGCATTTAACCCTTTGAGTGTCTGCTATAAAATTCATGGGAGCTTTACAGAAGTCAGGTATACCTGAGAGACTGGGAGAATGTTCTGATCTGGCAAAGAATGAGGTAGTGTGTTTGAATCATACTCACTAAACCTTTGGGTTGAGATTTTCCTAAACTACATAGGGGATTTGGGGGCCTGATTCTCATTAATTTTGAATGAGACAGGAGCATCGAGATCCTTTAGGCAGCTTTGAAAATCTCCCTCTTAATACCCGGGGGCGGGGGAGGGATTACAAGCAAAGGAAAATACACCGGAAGAGTTTCTATCCATTAAAAGGCATGTTGGATGAGTGTAGCTACCTTCAATGGCAAATCATATTTAAAGCCTCTGTGGTCCCCTGCAGTCATTTAAAACAGGGAGAAAGTAAACTGTGAGGCTTCTCTTTATTCCTTCCCTTTCCCATCATGCTTTGCAGGTATCCAGCTGGGAGGGAGCATCCTTGCCCCTCTCCATCATGAGGGATCAGCAGAGACTTAATTCCCCCCCGACCTCTGCCATATGCTCTCACAGAATCCATCCCCCCTCCAAATGGATCCAGCTCTTCCCATGCCATCAGGCCTGTCTGTCCACCATTCTGCATAATTGAATGGAGAACATCCCTGTGATGAGCTCTCTGCCATTTACACCTGAGCTGTTCACAAGACATTTTCCCTCTGGTCATGGCAGTGTAATCTCAGACACCACCTGGCAAAGGCAGACGCAGAGGGGAACTGCAGGACCTTTCAGGAAATGCAGGTTAGCAGGCATCTCCAAAGCTGGAGCATTGCATGCCCTCTTTCACCTGGTAGTGTGACAGCTAATGGTAAAATGGATTCTTTGATCTAAACAAACACACTTTGGGGATAGAATCATAGAATCGTGGGACTGGAAGGGACCTCGAGAGGTCATTTAGTCCAGTCCCTTGCTCTCAAGGCAGGACTAAGTATTATCTAGACCATCTCTGACAGGTGTTTGTCTAACCTGCTCTTAAAAATCTCCAGTGATGGAGATTCCACAACCTCCCTAGGCAGTTTATTCCAGTGCTTAACCACCCTGACAGGAAGTTTTTCCTTATGTCCAACCTAAACAGCCCTTGCTGCAATTTAAGCCCATTGCTTCTTGTCCTATCCGCAGAGGTTAAAGAAAACAATGTTTCTCCCTCCTCCTTATAATAACCTTTTATGTACTTGAAAACTCATGTCCCTCCTCAGTCTTCTCTTCTCCAGACTAAACAAACCCAATTTTTTTCCATCTTCTCTCATAGGTCATGTTTTCTAGATCAGTAATCATGTTTGTTACTCTTCTCTGGATAGTCCTCGCCCTCCACAAAGAAAGTGCTTCTATGCCTTTAGTTCCACTCATGAATTTGAGAGGTAGAACTTTCACAAGAGCTGGACCTAAGCTATGGAACCTACTTCCATAACAGATAGGAATGAGAGCAGATCTCTTCATTTTCAGAACTAACGGCAAAATTCATCTCTTTGAGCTTTCTCTCAATAAGTTCTTTGCAAGCACCGCTCACAGAGAGACAGCACATACAAACACACAGCATACAAACAAGCCAGCCTAGAAACTAATCAAGCTATTTCTCCTTTGGCCTGGAAAGGACAAAGAGGTGGCAAGAGATTATCAGTGTTCTATTTTAAAATATTTATGGAGTTCTTGGAGATTGGGTGATAGTGGCCATGTAAGTATCTGGATGGATAGACAGATGTAGATACTTAGAGGAACTGTGCCAATGAAATGGATGTTTGTTTGTTAATTTTTTTTTTTACTTTTGGCATACACTCCACCTACTTGTTTCTATTCCTGAGGGTAGTTGGGATCATTTTTGTACCTCTAAAACAGTGCAGATTAATTAATGAATAAACATGTAATCTGATTGATCAGATTAAATAACAGAGCTAATAATCCATAGCAAATGCAAGCGAAATCTTAGAGAAAAGCGTGAATGTCTGTAGATGGAAGTATCTTTAAAAATAAATAAGGGGGTAACTAGATCCTGAATTATAAATTGGCATTGGCACACACTGATTTACACCATCTGAGAACCTGGCCCAGATATTTTATATAAAGAAACTATTGTTGTGTGAAACAATGTGTTCTGAACAATATACTTTCTTTCCTATTTTTGTTTTATCCGTTCATTCTGCCAAACTGTGACAGGGATAAAGTTTTCAGAGTTAATATATAACCTGATGTTTAGCACCTCTCATTGCAGAAGATCAGGCAGGACTAAATGTTGGGTGTACAGTATTTCACTGCTAGCCTGCTTGGTTTACAAAACCATAAACAGCTGCCAGGTAAGCGCAGGTGTCGGCTGCTGTTTTGTGCCCCGAAGGTATTTATAGACAAGGTGGGTGTGTCTAAAAAACAAAAGAGTGAAAATAAGTGTAAATGTTCCATCATTGTTTTAATACAGGCTGCTGTACTACAAGTCTATGGATGGTGTTATAGGACAGACTGCACTATTCCAGGGTAGGATTGCTAGGACAGCATGTAGTAATTAAAGACCAGAATCATGACTTGTTGACTCTGGTACTGAAAGTTAGGGTGAGCCGTCTTTCAATTGCCAGCAAGGGCATGAAATACAGGACAGCCTTGTAGTTTGCAAAGCATTTGTGAGCCAAGTAATTGATATTAACCTTCAGGTCTGTGACACTAGGCCAGGAAGTAATGAAGTGATAGGAGTTCTCTTTTTCTTTCAAGCTCAAAGTCAAGAAAGTTGTTGCAGCTGTATAAACTGTGTTTAGGGCTACAGTCTTTGAAATACTACACTAGAAAATTTGAACCTGTACTTTTAGAATTAAACTTCCCAAGTGTGGAGAAACTCTGCATTATACACCCAACTTAGAACAACACTGAAACTTTCCAAGGTGAAACACCATCTGTCCACTCTCCTGAATGAAAAGAGAACAACAACAAAAGCAAATATAAATGCCTTGATCCTCCAAAGCCTCACTCACGTGAGTAACAGTTTGAAAAATTGGCCCATGTTTTAGAACCTGGTATAAGATTATTGTTATCTTTTTTTCCCAAGCAATGCTATGATGTTGCTTTCTTGTGTTGCAATTCATTAATAAGCAGGTCTTTTATTCCCAACTCATGCTCTTGTGCAGTGATGGGACTAGTATGTGTTCAGAGCTAAAGTTTTTTCTCTTTGATCCACATTGTGGAACAGAATAGCCTTAAAGTGATCTGCCAGGTGGATCAGACATTAGAATTTATCTCACATGTTGCTGCCTCGCTTTGGACTGACAAGTGCAAAACTTTAACCCTTTTAAAAATCACCAGCCAAGATTTTCAGTACAGACTAGTGATTTTGGGTGCTCAACACGATATGCCTTACAAAAGGCCTGACATTCAGGGGGTGGGTGCTCAGCCCTTTTCTGAGAATCGGACCTCATGAAGGATGTGTTAAACTGGATGCTCACAAATTGAGGCACCCCAAGTTACTAGTCACATTTCTGTTTGTTCACATTTATTTGCTCTGTAAACTCGCCAGCTTCTGGGTGCCGATGTCTTGGATCTTGCAGATTGGTGTGGGTATGTAATCTCCCAGGCTAAAATCAAAGAGCCCCCATTAATTTCAATGAACACATTTACAATCATTAAGGAGCAGCGCTGGTTGTGAAGGGGAAGCAGGAGTGTACTGTGTACTTCTCAGAGCCTGAGTGCATTCAGGTTTGATTTTAATTTGTCGATAATTTATTCAGGGTCTGTTATTCGTGCAAATATTTGTCTGTGGGAAGCTTTGGGGACATGCAACTCAAGAAAATAAAGTGTGTTTTAATTACAGGCCAAAGATATTGTACATTACTGGGAAGGCTTTGTTGTCTTATCTTGACAATGTCTTTCAAACTAATCCTTAGTACCCGCTAAACCATATGACCCTTCCCAGCTTAACAGGAAAATGTGTCTGGAAATGTTCCTGCTATTCAGCCTAAATTTTCTTTTTTTTTCTAATTCAATCCCCTTACTCCTACTCATGCCCTACCCTCAACTGTAATACCCTAAATATTTCCTCTTCTGTTTGACATTTACTCCACGATCCGGTATATTGTTGTCATCTCTCTCCCTTCCTTTTAAGTCCTTGATTTGTCAAGCTGTAGATATGGTCCAAATTCTTCTACATCCTTGTATGACCTCCGTTTCCTTAGTGTGTGAGCAGCTCACAACTTTCATAAATTTATTTTCATAACACCTCTGAGAGGTAGAGAATTATCTCCATATAGGGAACAATAGCAAGGAAAGACCATGGAACTTTTGCAAGGTCACACAATCAGTTTTTGGTAGAGCCAGGAATTGACCCTAGGTCTCCAGAGTCACAGACCCAGGCCTTACCCACAGAACCGTACTTCCTACCTTTGGTAAAAACTGATCTCAGTAGAGTAGTAACTGAGAGCAGAATTCTGTCCAAATTATTCCTAAAATGTTAAGCCCTCTTATCAGAACTCCCTCTTAATTGTAAACATCTGTCTCATAAGGAAGTGCCCGGGCCTGAACACAACTGAATGTCTGATATTTATTATAATTATCAAACAACGATGTCATATAGACATTACACTTGGGTATGTAAGAAAAGTGTCCTTCATTTTCCTCCCTGACATGTTGTATAGAGTTCTGATGTGCTGTGAAACAGCTGCCAAATCCCACATCTGAGCGAGCTACATTTCAGTGGTGATTCTCAAACAATACACAATCTGTAGAAGTAAGTTTGATGAAAGGCTCTGTTTTAAATATAAACTGATACTAATCATCATGCACTTCATGCTGACACGTTCCTGAATGGAAACTATTACATATGCCCTATTTGAGTAGCATTATTGGAATTGCCTATAGCCACGTTACCTTGAATGTGGTTCTAAAAATTCAGCACTTTACTTAATTATTCTCTTTGAATCCGGGACTATCATTTACTATTTGCACAGCAGCAAACACAAGGAGGTGCAACTTGCTTGTGGCCTGTAGGTATCACTGCAATATAAATGTTAAATGATGATCACAGTAATTCACAGCTGTGACCCTGTCCCTGACAATGTGTGCTGCTAAAATTAAATTTCTTGAATATTTTTGCAGTATTTGGCCGGTTCAACAATGGTGATGATAAAATAGCAGCTGCAGACCTTCCATGAGGTGTCAGGGTTTCAGCTGTAGTTTAAACTTCACCACCAGAATGTGATACGAGCAGAGCATCTCAAGCCAAAAGCCAGACAACTTCAAATGTTAAGGCTGAATTCAGAAATCTGGAGCTTAATTCCTGTCTCAGACTGCTGCATAATTTTTCAGACTTTAAATGCCTGATCCAAAGCCCATGGAAGTCAGTGGAAAGAGTCCCATTGATTTCAGTGGGCTTTCAGTCGAGACCTACATCTCTAACAAATGTAGTGGGCCAGTGCCTTCTTCAAACACACATCTTAACTGCTGATCTATGCACAGCGGGTAGAACTAGGAACGGGTGGAAAGGAAGGAATCCTCTTCCAGGCTGCTGTAGAGAACAGAACGTGGTTGCCAACATGTAGATATGTGTGCTGATATCCTGGGCCTACTGAAGTCAGTGGGACCAGGATTTCACCCCTCATGTGTACCATTGCTTTTAGAATCTTCTATACATTTTTGTCATTTGTGCTTATGGCACCTGGGATGCCTTGTTCTTTTCCATGAGTAGTTTCCCTTTGACTTACTTTGTATTCTGTTATGTACTTGCAGCTCATTTGAGAACAAAATGCAAAGTGAATGCCTTACCGACTCTTTTGCTTGTGCTGACCTTTTTTATGACTTAAAAGAAATTTCCTTAAGTCAGTGGTCCCCAAACTTTTTTGCCCACCCCTCCTTACCTGGTCCATGCGCCTCCCTCCTCTTGGGAGCTGTGGTCTGGAGCAGGGGCTGGGTACAGGACCAGCATCACAGTGGGGAGCCAGGGCCGGAGACAGAGCTGAGATGGGGAACCGGTGCTGGGACCAGGGCCAGAGCTGTGGTTGGGGCCTGAAGCAGGGCCATGGCTGGGAACCAGGAGCCAGGAACCACGGCCAGGAACTACAAACCATGGCCAGGAGTGGGAGCCGGGAATGGGACCAGCGCTGCAGGAGCTGGGCGACGTGGCCAGGAGCAGAACCATGGCCAGGGGCAGAGTGGGGTTGGGTAGTTCTCCCTCCCTGCCCCCACAATGGGGGCTGGCCCAAGCCAAAGGTTCACATTGGATTTCAATATGACATTAAGTGGGAAATCCACTGTATACTATTGCTTTTAGCATCTTTTATAAGCCTTGCAATTCAATGGGATTTGGGCCCATAAACATCTTAGACGTCGTTGAAAATCTCAGCCTCACTGATCAGATGCAATTTGTCAAATGGTCCTTATGAAAGTGGGGAATGCAAACGATAACTTTGTCAGTTTTGCTTGTTCTTGTTATAATTACAGGAGTCAAGACATGTTATCTAGTATCTCAGAATTATAGCAAAAAAATTGAATACACTAAGCAATAATACATTTAACGAATACTAGAGACTGATGCTTCTTGAGAGTTGAAGGTACCTGGCCTGTTTCTTAGTGCCTTACAGTGCATATAAGGAATCTGATTATCTGGATTAGCCAATTGTTTTACAATGTGTAATTGATTAGATATCTGAACTTCTAAAAAACTGGAGGTCAGACTCCGTGCTAACTCAAATCAATGTAATCAATCCCTTTGACTTCAGTTGGCCCTGAGTGCAGTTTATTTCTCAGGAAAGTTACCAGAGTGTAGGAAACTGAAATCTCTTCCCTACACAACAAGGATAGTATGAGTTGTGGTAAAAGAAGCTTCCCTATTCTGCCCAGCCAAGGTGTTCTATAAGAACCGCTTCCAGGAGTGAGAAGCTAGTTTAGTATCCGTAAATATTTGCGGCCTGGTCCAACCCTATTGACTTCAATCAGTGTGCTCCATTGACTTCAGCAGGCTTAGGGTCGGCCCCCAAATCCTTGGTCTCAGCTGAGACTACCAGCAAAAGTGCCTGTTACAACGGTGGTGTAAACTGGTGGGCAAAGTCACCTGCTGGGGTGTAAGTAGAATAATGCCCATCAACACCCATTCAGTCCAAGGCCTTTTCCTTAGAACTGCCTTTATTTCCAAACAGAAAAGGAGTACTAGTGGCACCTTAGAGACTAACCAATTTATTTGAGCATAAGCTTTCATGAGTTACAGCTCACTTCATCGGATGCATTCCAAACAGGCGTTCCAGCACAAGGGCAAACAAACTCACAGTCCTGGGGACTAACTAGAGATGGTTGGAATTTCTTTTTACCCTGCAGAAAATTTTGTTGTTTCAACAAATATATTTGAGGGAAGCAGAGACTTTCTGAAAAAAATGTTCATTTCATTGAAAACCCAATTTTCTATTTTAAAAAAAAAAAAAAGTTTTGATGGAAAATGTTTGACCACCTGAAGCTTTCCTTGCTTCCACCAGCCAGGAGGGGAGAGGGGACACACTCCCTTTATTTCTTGGCTACTATGGAGCGAGACCCTCTATGACCTTCCTGACCCCGTGTCTCTTCTGTCTGCTGTCTCTGCCACAGAGACAGGAAGCCTTTTATCTGGCTTTCTGTAGGGAACATAAGAACGGCCATACTGGGTCAGACCAAAGGTCCATCTAGCCCAGTATCCTGTCTTCCAACAGTGGCCAATGCCAGGTGTCTCAGAGCGAATGAACAGATGCTTGCTCCTTGTCATGTGCCCTACAACTACAGCTCCCAGTTTTAAAGGACCCAGGTCAACACATTGGGGTACATCTGCGCACCCAAATACCCAGGTGCAGGTGGGTTTTATGCTGTGGATACCTCTTAAGTAAGAACTGGACTGAGATCACCATTGTACTTCATGTGAGACACCCAACAGTCATGAGATGGTAATAGTAGCTTCTGGCTACAACTAGTAGGACCTTGATTTCATTTGGTAATTGAAAGGTGAAGGACTGTATCCTATTATCAGGCCCGGGAGACGTCCACCCTCCTATACTGGAACAAACATTTTGAATACACATATATTATCCCAAAGAACATATTTGCCTGGTCTTTGTTTAGGTCTTAAAAATTATGACTTAGATTTTCAAAGCTGCATGAGGCATTTGAGAATTGAACATTCTAACCCCCCCAGGCAGCTTTGAAAGTCTCCGCCTAATGTGATTCCCAGACCTCCAGTACTGAATAAATAGCCCTCTAATTATTAGAGGATATGTTCATGTTCTATGTATTGTAAGGTTTCAGAGCAGTAGCCGTGTTAGTCTGTATTCGCAAAAAGAAAAGGAGTACCTGCGGCACCTTAGAGACTAACACATTTATTTGAGCATAAGCTTTCGTGAGCTACAGCTCACTTCATCGGATGTAGCTCACGAAAGCTTATGCTCAAATAAATTTGTTAGTCTCTAAGGTGCCACAAGTACTCCTTTCCTTTTTATGTATTGCACAAAATTATTAACATGGTTTTGGCAAAATACACCATTTGGCTAGCTTTCTGGCTCTAGGATTAAGCTATTCTTGTGGTTTCTTCATGACATGCTATGAAAGGACTTCGCTGTACTAGGATCTGGTGCCAGGTTTTGTGCATGTTAAGACCTTTGCCAGATCATGTTGCTCTTGAGTGAAACTAAAGATAATATAGGAATTGTCTCTTGCCTTCATTGAGTCTCTTTTTACTGTGGAGCTTCCCTGGTTGTGTGTTTGTCATTTTTTGTTTTTGTTTTTAATTATCCAGTCCTTATATACCCTTGGTGACTGCTCGGTTCTGGCGTACCACAAAAAATGGAACCCACTTGCTGTTGTCTCTTTCTAATTCTTACCTTATTTGTTTTGGCAAAATAGGCTGACCCAAAGGTGACCTTGCTCATGTCATGTAACTCAGTCCCCACCACTTTGATGTTGCAGTAGGCCAGCAAGTTTATGTGAGGGCAAATGCTGACGCTTTGGACAAAATTGTTTAGAAGTTTTCCCACCAGCGTTGGTGACACACAGTCATAGGCTGGTTGTGGTTCAACTGCTTGTTTCTCCTCATGGGTGCAGTCTACTTATTGACTTTTCTACCAAGTCAGCCTTTTTGTGAATGTCTGGTGATACTCCTTTTCAGTGTGAATAATCAGTAGGGTGATGTGTGGGTGGGTGGGGTGTGGGGTAGATGGGCGGAGGTGTGTGGGGGGTGGGAAAACAGGGCAAGGGGAAGAGGGTTGGGACTTAAATGACCTTTGTAAATGTCTTTCCATCCCCTTTGTTGCTTGTAACGGAGATGTAACGTTGGTGCAGATGACAATTTAACCGAAAGCTCTGTTCTTTCCACAGTGGGTAAGCCTCACAAGTGTAACTACTGCGGCCGGAGCTACAAACAGCGCAGTTCGCTGGAGGAACACAAGGAACGCTGCCACAACTATCTTCAGAATGTCAGTATGGAGGCTGCTGGGCAGGTCATGAGTCACCATGGTGGGTGGAAACCATGTTCAGGAGCCTCCTGTACCTTAGAGTGACTTCTGCACTTATTTCATGTTTGGTTTTCTCCATTTTTTTTTTCTATATTTCAAATAACCTCATTCTTCCTAGAACAGTTACGCTTAAATATTCTTAAGGACAGAAACCGTGCATGAAATCCTGGCCCCACTGAAGTCAACATCAAAACTCCCTTTGACTTCAGAGGAGCCAGAATTTCACCGTGTGTGGGGGGGAGGGATTACACTGTGTGGTGTGTGTGTGTGTGTGTGTATGTGTATGTGGGTGTGTACACCTATATGGATATGTATGTGTGTGTGTAATATATATTATATTTTTCATAATTGTGTGTACATGTACCTATATGGGGGGGAGGGTGTGTTTTATATATGTGTGTATATGTATATATAAAATCAGCCCTGCAAAATTATCATGAAAAATTGATAAGACCAAATATAAAATGTGGTGTTTGCCCACCCTTTAACATAACTGATTATGAGAAAAACTAAAAATATTGTAGTCTTCGTAAAAACAAAGCTTCCCTGTTGCAAGTATGAAAGTAGCATTTGGCAAGATTGCTAAATGCAATCTATATAAAATGTGTATATGTAAATATTTTTACATAATAGGCATGCTGGATGTGTAAATAGTATATTGAAAAAGATTTAGCCTTTTTGCGCAGTATAAAGAGCTTGCAAAAGAGGATATAAAAAGCACGCTATGAGAATGTAGTTTTATCTTTAGTGGGTTGTAAAATTTAAAAAAAACATAATTTTTTTCAGACTCTCCAAATTATTTTTGGTTTTAGGTTTTGAAGTGGAATTTTTTGATTTTTTTTTTAAATGTTCATGAAATGGCTTATCCTTTTAAAGATATTTTTATTGATAATTTTCTTTTTTGATTTTTGGTATAATATTTTAAAAATTTGGTTTTAAAAAGAAAACCCTGCCGTGTGACTGAGCTAACCAGTCAAAATTTGCACTGTTGCAAAATGGAAAAAAAAGGAAGGAAATTAAAAGCAGCCTGCTTTCCCCTTTCTGTTTGTTTTTTGCTCCTGTGTAACTTTTCATTGGTCAGTTTCGTCCGGCGATGGGATTTTCATTTACTTAAACATTTAAAGAAATTTTTTCAAAAATGTATAACAAGAAGCCAAGAACAACAACAACAAAAATTTATATTATTGATTTCTAATAGAAAATTTTGGTGGAAAAAAACCCGAAGAATGTTTCAAAATGGGTAATTTTTTCATGAAATATTCTTTTTTCACAACAAAGTTGCACTGGAAAAATTTCAGCTGCTCTGTTCAATAAATTCAATTATATACCACCACCATAAATGCCAGGGAGAAGAAAATAAGCATTTAAAATCTGGTACATTCAGAAAGATTGACGTTTGTGACTAGACATTTTAGGCCTGATCTAATGCTCATAAAAGTCAGTAGAAATAGTCCCTCTGATTTCAGTGGTCTTTGGATCAGGGCATTTTTGTACCTTGAGTTTCAGACATACATGATTTTTGTGGACTCATGGTGTTTAGTTGGAAGCTAAGAGTTTACCCAGCTACACCATTCCCAAGAAGAGTCTTGGGTGCCAAGCCCTGCAAAGGCATACACACCTGTTACTTCAATGGGGCTTCTTTCAGGGGTTAAAGTTAAGTCGGTGTGTGTAGTTCTTTTGAGAACTGGGTCTTTAGTGAGCTTTCTCCGTAAAACACAGTTATGAAAGCTACAAGTAAGTGCTTCAGGGATTGTGTTGTGAGAGATCTCTCCAGATTCTACTCCACTTCTAGTCAAAAACACTTATCTTTGCCAGTGTTGAGACAGTTTTAGATTTGCTTGGAAGGAACTACTTAAAGGTGAAACATAGACTGTGCCGGCCAAGTTCTTAGCCTTTTCTACACCGAGAAGTTTCACTGGTTTAACTTAAATCAGTTTTTCAACCAATTTTAAGTTAGACCTGTCCAAACCCCTGTCTGAACACTCTTAGGGCTTTTGTACACTACTGCTTAAGTCAATGTAAGTGATGTTGCTCAGGGGGTGTGAAAAAAACACCCTTCCGAGCAACGTAACTTACATCGACCTAAACTGTTGTCCATTGAGGTGGAATAATTACGTCAATGGGAGAGCGCTCTCCTATCAACATAATACGTCTTCTCCAGGCCCGCTACATCGGCGCTGCTGCATCAATGCAGGGGCGCCAATTTAATGTGGCAGTGAAGACAAGCCCTGAGTTTGGTTTAATTTAGTTTGTCTGTTCTTAATGGGTTTAAATTAATCTGGAATAAGCCTGGTTTAAAGTCAAATAAGAGCATCCACACAACCTTTCCAATGGTTTAATTAAATTAGTTTAAAATCACAACTTAAGTGAATCCAGCACAACTTTCTCACGTAGACAAGTCCCTTGTGTTTAAATCTCCTGCCATGCAAGTGAGCAAGGGAGTACAAGGCCCACCCCACTATGTGGCCAACCTGTTTCTGCTTTGGGCAAGGTGGGGAGGAGCTGGGTCAGCAGGCTCTTCGAATCCACAGCTTGACCCAACAGTGAGCAGAGTCTGGTCTACCAACATGCCTGCCAGTGTAGCTTAGCCAGCGAAAGAAGGGATGTAATCACTGCCCTATAAAAGTGACTGCAGCAACTTACCTCCTCCCTGGAGCACAGGGAAAACCAAGGATTTGTGACTGACTGGGACACAATTCCTTCCCACAGCCTCCCCGAAGGCGTCGCAGCTATGCAGTGCCCCTTACGAAAGGGCTAAAAGTTAGGTCTTAGTCTACCCCTAAGAATGTATTGTGCAAAAATGTGCCCATATTTCCTTCTGTCCCTTGCCATACTGTGTAGTTTTCAGGATCGGTATTATTGTGAGCTAACTGATTGGGGCATTTGATATCTTGGAATTACTCAGCACCACCCTGAACTTGAGCTTTCTTGTGTGTCTTTGTAATTGTTTGTTTTCTCATTTACTATGTTTCTGGAGGTATACCCAGTATGGGATTACCCCGTGCTTTTCTTAGTTTATGTTACCAGAATGAGCCATAATATATTTGCCTGGATCTATGAAACCACTGGCGCGTAACTGACTCCTACCTACAATTAGCAAAGTGATTCTCTGGGGTGGTCCTGCGATGAGCTTTTTATAAAAAGATGGGGGTGGGGATTTTCTGGTCCCCACCAGTGTCTTGCTATGGGAGGAAGGGGAGCCCAGCTGTTTGTGCTGGAACCCGTGCATCCTTGCCAACGATTAACAATTTTTTTTGCCAAGGTGAGCTGTTCTAATAAGCTGGGGGCACCCCTTGGAGGGGTGTTTATGCATTCTGCTCAATTTGGTCCTTCATTCATTCATTTACTCATTCATTCTCACAACAGCCCTGTGAAGAAGGTAAGTATCATCGTCTCTGTTTTCTAGATAGATAAATCACCTAACTAAAGCCACAAAGGGGGTTAGGTTATCAGAGCATGGGTTAAAATGCAGAAGTTTCTGGCTCTCAGTCTCTTGCTTAGTCCACTAGCATGCCACTGATGTGCCCTTCCTTGTGGCTAGAAACCATGCAGCCTGCTACAGCAAAGCAGATAGCTCACTTGCAGACAACTTGCCAGAAGAAAGTTGCCATGAGGTAGCAGGCTGGGCAGTGCTGGCCCTCCCAGGTGAAAAATTGGTCTGGGGACCTCTAACTCTAGGTTTCCTGGGTCCCAGCCCTGTGTGAGTATAATGGAGACCAGTGCTGGATGTCTATAGCAGTGATCATGAATAATCTGTGATCTTTAAGAAAAATCAAAGACAAACTTTCAACCCTAGCTACACATTTGCACCAGTAAATGATTCTACTTAAAACAAACAAAAGGAAGTATTTTTTTTCACACAATGCACAGTCAGTCTGTGGAACTCTTTGCCAGAGGATGTTGTGAAGGCTAAGACTCTAACAGGGTTCAAAAAAGAACTAGATAAGTTCATTGAGTATAGGTCCATCAATGGCTATTAGCCAGGATGGGTAGGGATGGTGTCCCTAGTCTCTGTTTGCCAGAAGCTGGGAATGGGTGACAGGAAGTATCACTTGATGATTACCTGTTCTGTTCATCTCCTCTGGGGCCCTTGGCATTAGCCACTGCCAGAAGACAGGATACTGGGCTAGATGGACCTTTGGTCTGACCCAGTATGGCCGTTCTTATGCTCTTATCTTGACAGAGAAAAAGGCTAGAGAAATTCTTCAAAATAGATGCTTCATGGTTACTCTGTTTGCTTATTTAGGACCCCAAAAATAAGAGAGAGAGGGAGTCCAGCCCTCTGCACCTCCCAAAAGTCAGCTTGACACATTACAGATGATGGGTCCTTTTATTCCTACATAATTGAGTAGAATTCTGGTTTCAATGCTGACTCCAGGATCCATGAGAATTTTCCCTGTCATATTTTTTAATATCGTTAATGTGAGCTGAGCAAAGAAGGCTTAGGGTCAAGAGCCTCAGCTGATGTAAACCAGCATAGCGTTACTATTTCAAGCAACATTCAGGGACCAAAAAAGTCCTGAGTGACTGTTTTTACTTTTGTTATGCAGTGTTCTCTGTTGCTTGAATTATGCACAGACTCTTATTACATGTGTGTGATTTCATACAACTAAAAAAACCCCCAAACTAAAAGTTGCTTTGAGTCCAGCCTTTTAATCTACAGTTCCCTTAGTTTCAAGGAAATGGAGGCTCTGAAGCAGTGTTCCTCAACTCTTGTCACCTGAACACTGTCTAGGTCTGTTTACTGAAAGGATGGGCTAACAAGGTAGTGTTACTTCAAATATCCTCTCTTGCAAATGTCAGAGGAAACTCATCATCTTTGCTTAGGCTCCAGTTCAGGAAAGCACTTAAGTGCCTGCTTAAGTCCATCCCCTCTCAGAAAAGCACTTAAGCATATCCTTTGCAGTACTTCGTCTTTGTTGAATAGAGATGCTTTGTGGACCTTGGGCCTTAGTTTTGAGTGTGTGTTATCTTCCTTGGTTTGGTTTTCTATTTTATAACACTGATATTCCTCGGTGAATTATGTGGACTTTGGTTTTTGGCTTTTACTTAGGTATTGATTTTTTTTCCCTAAAATTAAAAGCAAATCAAAACAGGGTGCCTTGTGTTACAGCATATAGGAAATAGACATAATCTCTTGTCAGTTGTTTCTTAACATATATGATGCATTCCTTTTTTTAAAGAAAAACTCAAATAATAGATCTCGATTTTAAATATGTGCAATGGCATGATGTTCAGTTTCACCCTTCAAGTTTCCACTCTGGCAACATCTAACCAATCTAATCTTGATTTCTGGTGGTTTAACAAATTGATTGATTGATGGTTTAACAAATTCAGGGATTGGTTGTTTTTGTTGCTGTTCCTTTTCCTGAAATCTACATAACCAATCACATCTTGGCAATTTATCTTCCCAGTAACATAAATATTGGAGAGGGTCAGAAACAGTAATGTTTCCACTTGGAACTTGACTGTATTGGCAAAGGTCCCATGCCCTAGTCTCGTATTGAACCAGATAATAGACGCCACGTGTTGTTAAATGTGGAGCAACCCTCTCTTACTATCAGTTTCAGAAATATGAAAGCAGGCACTGTATTGATTGTGATATTCCACAGACGAGTCAGAGCAAAATCCTTGCCTAATTTATTAATTGTAAGGAATTTTGGTGAAGACTTCTCGCTTTCAATGGAAGAAAGAAGTCCAGTTGTACATTGGTCAAATTTCACCTAGGACATTTCACATACCTTTATCCAAGACAGGGGTGTTGGCACTTTTTTAGCTACTATTTAGCCTTTATATGAGATATCAATGAATATGATGAGCCGGGGACTCAAGTGACCATTAAAGTCAATGGAGTCTTTCAGGCCTATGTGGATGCAATCCTGTGAAGTGCAGAGTGCTCTTAACACCCATTTACCATGGGAATGGAGAGCACTGAGCACTTCCCAGGATTTTCCCCCAAGAAAGTCTCGTGTAATGTATAGCAGGGGCAGACGGTCATCAGTTTATCTTAATAGAGGGTGTGATTATGGCCCCATTGAAGTCAATGGGAGTTTTCCCATTGACTTCAATAGGGACAGGATTTCACCCGTAGTGTACATGGTGACACTTTTTTTTTTTTTAAGCACAAAGAACAGCTCGGCACCCAGTTCCCATTGAACATCAATGGGACTGGGTCTCCTTGCTGCCACTTGTGTCTTTGAAAATCTCCCCGTGTTTTCAATACATCCCTAACTAGGCCTATTGTAGGTTTCTTTGGAGCAGCCCAAGTGACCTAAGTAGTCTTCCTCAGTCCAGTCTGCTGACTGTTACCCCAAGCCTCGAAGTCTGCACTGTTATTAATTAGGTCACTTGCATACCACACACCATTTTTGTAAACATTGATTGCATTTTGTATTTGTGCTGTTTCTCTTCCATTATTTTCACTGGTGCCAGCAGGATTCCTTGGTAAATGAGAAATCATTGTGCTCCTCAGTAGGAGCATCCTGTACAAATAAAAAGGTAGCAGAGTAAATCATTTTACAGCATATGCTGAATTCTGAGACTCAAAGCATTCAGCTTTCCCTAGCAGCACAAAACACAAATGGAATCAATAGAATAAACTGTCCCGTGTTCTTGAATGTCTGAGTTGAGAAGTTCACCAGAACAGGTCTTTTATTTTGTAATTGCCGGGTATTTGCTCTTCCTTTTTAGGAGGCGAAGGCAATGCTTTTACTACCTCATTTTAATGTGTATTGTGCTACCAAATAGCCACATGTTTAAGAATAGGAGATTCATTAGCACTGATGTCAGTGGAGTCACAGTGGAGTACTGCAGTGCTGAGTCAGGCCCAATCTTGCAGTCTCCACACACACTACACTCATGCGTGAGGAGTACACGATAAAGTCCTTGGGAACTGAGTCTTAAGGAAGTTGCCATGGTGTGAGGAAAAAGAAGGGAACAATACAAGATTTAGGGTCCAATCCCGCTCTCCTTATTCTGGCAAAATTTCCTTTGACTTCAGTGGGAGTTTTGCCTAAGTAAGGAGAGCAGGATGGGGCCCACAGGTCATACAGATGAGAGCAATTGTTTGCTCTGCCATTCCAGAAACCTGTTTTGGTTTGCTGCCCAGGAATCCTTAAGTATAAATCATAACCATAGCTCCTACTAACCTCCAACTAGCACAAGGACACTGATCGTTGAACCTTTTCAACCAAAGCTACCTTCTGTGAATGAATCTGGGACAATGAGTCTATTTGTTAGATTCAATGCTATGGAACAATTGAAACAACTGGCATTGCCTTTTGTCATCCATAAATTCTTCAGCCTACTGCGATGAATTGGAATGATTCAGAAATTGTCGGCCTGATCCTCAGCTGGTGCCCGTCAGATAGTTCCACTGAAATTAACTTATCTTCTTGTGCTTGTAAATAAGAAGCCCCAAGAAAACCAAGTATTACTCAAGTATTAGGTGAGCAGTCATAAGGTTTGTTTTTTTTCAGCTAGGCATATA
This sequence comes from Caretta caretta, assembly GCF_965140235.1. NCBI lineage: Eukaryota > Metazoa > Chordata > Testudines > Cheloniidae > Caretta > Caretta caretta. Next base: position 67,313,565 of record NC_134216.1, on the reverse strand, counting down.
AAAGTAGTTAGTGGTCCATGGAGTACTTGCTGTTCATGTGTTTCTGGTGCCTGCCCCTTATTTCCAGCGGAGAGAATCAGACCAGGCATGAGATGGAGGGTGAAATAAGCAATAACAGAAGGTGTCATTAATGTCTCTTTTTTGCTTCAAAGACAGCTGAAAATACATACCTATTTTCCAAGTATTCCTCTTCCATGTAAGTAGTTCCGGTAGCTGCCACAGGGATGTTATTCCGTGGGTAAGGAGGTTGTCCATGGATTGCAAAGGGTGGGTAGATGTCCACAAGGGAATCTTGACATTCACTGGTGATTGAGAATGTTTTTTAGAACCTCCGTTTTATGCTATTCACCTGAACCGGAAAACTATGAGATGATGATCTTATAAATTAGATGCATTATGCCTGGAAGAGTAGCATGGAAAAAGGACATACACACTAAAGCCCATATTTTCAAAAGAGGACTTTGATTTTGTAAGCCTCCATTTCTGGGTGCTCAGCTTCAGTCAGAAGAGACCTGAATCTCCATTGCCATGCGCCTTTTGACATGGGAGCAAAGGGAGTATAAAATGCTATCAAGACAGAAGGATAGTAATTCACTCTCACTACGCACTGGTGTCACTGAATACACAAAGTGGAAGGCAACGGAGAATCAGGTCTCAAGGCTGATTTTCAAAAGTGCAGCGCACGTGACAGCTCCCACAAGGAAGCACTCAAAATCAGAGGCCGACGTTTGAAAATTTGGCCCTAACTGCTCAAACTTTAATGCTGTTTCATTGCCAATTGTATTCCTTGCACCTTGTTTCACTGGTATTTTAATATGCACTGTAGTCTCCAGGGCTCAAAATAGTTAGTGCCATCTCTTAAGTGTAGACAGACCTGTCTGATGTGACTTTTTGGTTTTACGTAGTACCTCCTATGGAAGATGGTAAGGAACGAGAGCCTGGGATGGACAACAATATTTCTCTGGTGCCTTTTGAGAGACCTGCTGTTATAGAGAAGCTGACAAGCAACATGGGAAAGCGTAAAAGCTCCACCCCACAGAAGTTTGTGGGTAAGCTTGAGAGAGCATTTTTATTATTCTTAGTGAGTAGGAATAGGTTATTTGTTAACACCTAAGAACAGTCAAAAGATCTAAGGGGAAAACTGCACTCTCAGAATTGAGCATGATTGGGGAGGGGGAAGGGCGAAACAATTGAGAGATGATTAAATCAAAGCAGAAAACAACCTGAAAGTGGCTGGATTACAATATTGTCATCCCTAAAACTCATGAGTCAGGCCCCCAAAATCTTGAGATTTTAAATTATACCTTTTGGTGTTTGAGCCTTTAGGGTGCATTTAGGTCATATTTTCGAACTTTTCTCAGTCATTGTGAGGGCTAGAGACTTACTTGTGTAGTGAAAGCCGAGATTCTTATGTAATCACCTGACTCCAGGAGCTGAAGGCTAAAAAAACGCCCTCAAGACTTGTGATACAACTGTGAGAATTGGCAACATGGAAATTGCCTCCCTGATATGCACGCGTGTGAAAGTGATATGTTGCAGCTTTTATTGAAAGAAGCCCGTATTCCAAGTGAAACAGCACATTTATTGATCCTTCAGAGCTCATACACAAGTTTTTGGGTTCAATACAGGGGTAACTGGGTGAAATTTAAGGACGTACAGTGGTATTTAGGAGAAGGTCATGAAAGCATACGCTTGAATTTTCCCATGCTGTATCTATCACAGCTTTTCTGCACTTTTGTGGTCAGCAGTCTCTGAGGAGCCTTGGTTATGGACCACAGTACGTGCGCTCTGACTGAAATTTCAGAAGGAAGGGAAAGTGGTATGCTGCAAATGGTGCTAGTAATTGCGGAGAGAATGGTTGCACCCAGTGTTAAGGCACAGAAGTTCTTGAGAGATCTGTTGAAATAGTGGAGGTATACAGAATAACAAATTGTAAGGAGAAGGTAGATAGGACACTTCTATTCACTTTCTCTCATAATACAGGAACGCGGGGGTCGTCAATGAAAATAAAAGGCAGCACATTTAAAACCGATGAAAGGAAACACACTTTCACACAATGCAAAATTAGATAGTAAAATTCATTGCCACGTGATGTCACTGGCACTAAAAACTAATCAGGATTCAAAAGAGAACTGGGCACTTGTATGGTTTACATAATATCCAGCATAGTTATAGTAAGGATTAAATAATACAGAAGAGATAAAAACTCTCATGCTTCAAAGCATAAGCCGACCTATAGTTAATGGGAGTAAGGAAGAAACTTTTTCTGTGGTTGGGTTATTCCATAATTGCCTATGTAGGGTTTCTTGCACCTTCCTCTGAAGCATCTGGTACTAAAATATGATAGTGGCCTAGATGGAGCACAGGTCTCATCCAGTATTGTAGTTCTTATGTTCCTTGATCTGGCTATAAATATATGGTTTGTTTGGTAATACACAGTAAGATAATTAAGGGATAAACTGTTTCATCTTTCAGTTAATGTAGAGTGAGCATAATTAGAATGAAAGATCTCATAGTCCTAAAGAACCTCAACAGATAAATCTGACAAGTTACTTTTCAATACTTATTTGACCAAGAAGAAATGATTTTAAAATGAAAGCCATGTTAACATGTGTTGAAATATGGGTGTCAAATGTTTCTTTTGTATTGTGTGGCGCATATGGTGAATTAAAATGTACTGTCCCTGTACATTTTTGCATTATTATTTATTTTTGTATGTCACGTTCCCTTTTTAAAACTCAGCCCAAGATCTTTACAGTTATGGTGAAACATTCTGGTTCGTAACTGAAGGAACAGAGCAATGCAGGTCCTAAGCAACTTGAGTGTTTTCTTTAAGTCTGGTGAAGTTAATAAATGAGGCCTGTGAAAGGAACAAAAACGAGGTCTGAGGAGTTCACCACACAGCAAGATAATGATCACAACTGGCAGCACTTTCAGCGCAAGGCTATGATGTCAATTTAGAAAATCCTGCAGTTGGTAAAGCCTAAAAAGAGACTTTTTGATGGCAACCAACAAACCTAAAACCTATTGCATATAATTAAGCCAGTCATTTTCCTGTGCTTTACCTCTCCTCATCATGTTTCTCTGACATCTACATTGTTGAGTAAATGGCGTATTTTATGCTCCTGTTTTTTTGTTTTTGTTTTTAATTTGTGTGCTAAATTATAATGTCACTGTGGTCAGCCTTGGAGAACCATAGTAAGGCTCTGATTCACCCCAGGTGCTTTAACTTGTTGCCTGATTTGAAGCACACGAGTAATGCCATTGAAGTCTGTGGGACTATTTGCATACTTTAGATTAGGCACATACATAAGTAGTTTGCTGACTCAGGGTCTGAGTTCCCAAGCATAAGTGATGTGCGGACTCTGAGAATATAACCTAATTGTTCCATGTATAATGTAAAATCATTTCTCTTTATATACATCATTTTAAGACAAGGCAAAGGGAGTGGAATATCTGGTATTTATTATTACAGGTGATGAAAATAAAGTGTTGCAATATTGAAAGGTACTGATGCCTTTCAGGAGAGTTGAGATTGTGCCTGTTTCTTTTGTGTGTATGCTTTTTGCCCCAGGCAGATTTTCCAAAAATTGAAAGAGAAGTTTGAGGTTTTTAAGTTCCTGGACAGACAAAGTAGTGACATTTGTGGCTGCCTGAATTAATTTATTTGCAGTGGTGAGGATACATGTGTTTCTGTCGGGTGATAGAGTGGGATGTGGTGAGAGAATGAAAACAAACAAAGTTGTTTAGTTTATAAAATCCACTATCCAGTACCTTTAAAACATAACCTTAACTTTTCAACTAAAAAAACAGAAACAAAACTTTTTAAAGAGCTGTTAATTGACCTTCCCATTTATATGATGCCATACAATAATATAATTGGAAAAGAAGTGGGGCCAGATTCAGCCTAGGTATAATTAGAAGTAACACTGTTCATATCAGTGGAGACGTACCTTGTGTCAGAACTGAATTTGCCCCATAATTGGCATGATTCACCACTATGTTGTTCCATTTTTACACTGCTGTACCTCAACTGTTTTAACAGGGTCATATAAGTCTACATTTGGAGTAACACAGTGCTAAATCATACCTTATAGACTTGACTTATGTCAGCAAAAGTGATACTTGTTTAGCCTCTGCTGTGGATAAACTAAACTAATACATGTTATTTTTGTTATATCAGTAACCTGATATATAGAGACTGTGTTCTCTAAAAGAGATGTTTCTTTCTGCCTGAATAATTGAGTGAAATGCAAAATTCAACCCCAACCTAGGACCTGTGGTTTCAGCTCAGCCTCCCACTTCCTGCATCCACTACTGCAGTCTATGGGCAGATGCAACCACCCTTCACCACCTCTGCAGGCCACTGCAGCTGCACACTTACGGGTCTGTAGGTTTGTTAGGCCCCAGTATTGCTGTCCTGTAAGGCCATTGTTTAGACATCCCCCTCAATACAGCCTCACTGTGAGATGTGAGCCATGATGGGTGTCTCATGCAGGTGCCTCTGCATCATGGCTGATTTAATCTTATGTTGAAAAATAAAACACCTTTGGCTTGATAGTCTGGTGATATAAACTGGTGTAGCTCCATTGATGTCAATAGAATTACATTCTTTTCCATCAGCCGAGGAGATGGTCCCATATTTCCTCATTTGGAGCACAGAGGACATCATCTGATGGTTTCCAGCAGGTCTGGAATTCATACCAGCCATAGGCTTATCTAGAGTTAAGACTCAAGACTGCCTGCGCTGAGGGTGCAATTCCATCTCTGGGCAGAGGGCTCACGTAAGACCAAAACACCATAAATAGAGCTGAAGTGGCACTTGAATGGTGCCTGGTGCTGTCCCTCTGCCCAGGGATGAATTTCACCCTCAGTCAAGAACACAGCCGGTCATCTGCAGGGGACAGTGAGGGATTTTTTTTCTCCAGTGTATTCTGTGGTTTTGGATTGGATTTTTGGTTTGGTTTGATTATTGCTCACTCCTCTGAAGCATCAGAAATGGCCATGACTACAGATGGACACTGGGCTGAATGGGGTGGTGCTCTGAGGTGGTACAGAGCTTTTTTTTTTTTTCCCCCTAGGTGCTCATCTGGCTGGTTCTTGCTTACATGTGCAGGGCCTAACTGACCACAATATATGGAGTTGGGAAGGAATTTTCCCCCAGGTCAGATTGTCAGTGACCTTGGGGGATTTTTGCCTTCCTCTGCAGCGTGGGGCAGGGATCACCTGCTAGGATGATCTTGGTATATCTCACTTAATCCTTTCCCTGCCACTGTAGAGGTCTAGGCGCTGGTGCACCTTGTTCCCTCCTGTTTTTTGCCTGTGGCCCACCATAGTTTAGTCCCCTGAGGGCTGTAATACCTTGGTCTAATTGTTGGGCTTAGTGTGGAGATGGTTGGGTGGTGTGTAATGGCCTGTGATATACAGGTCAGACTAGATGATCAGATGGTTCCTTCTTGCCTTAAACTCTGGGCCTAACACAGGGTTTTTCTCTGTTACAGTTGAATGTCTAGGTGACTTTCTTTTTCTCATTCATTTTGTTCTTACCTTTAGGTGAAAAGATCATGAGATTTGGCTATCCAGATATTCACTTTGATATGAACTTAACCTATGAGAAAGAGGCTGAACTGATGCAGTCTCACATGATGGACCAAGCCATCAACAATGCAATCAACTACCTTGGAGCTGACGCACTTCACCCCCTGATGCACCACACACCAAGCACAATTGCAGAGGTGGCCCCGGTCATCAGCTCAGCTTATGCTCAGGTCTATCATCCTAACAGGATAGAAAGGCCCATTAGCAGGGAAACAGCTGACAGTCATGAAAACAACATGGACGGCCCTATCTCCCTCATCAGACCAAAGAGTCGACCCCAGGAAAGAGAGGCCTCCCCCAGCAATAGCTGCCTGGATTCTACTGACTCGGAGAGCAGCCATGAAGACCGCCAATCCTACCAAGGAAACCCTGCCTTAAATCCCAAGAGGAAGCAAAGCCCAGCTTACATGAAGGAGGACACCAAGGCTTTGGATGCCACAAAGGCTTCTAAGGGCTCTTTAAAGGATATCTATAAGGTCTTCAATGGAGAAGGGGAGCAGATTAGGGCTTTTAAATGTGAGCACTGTCGAGTTCTTTTCCTAGACCACGTCATGTACACCATCCACATGGGTTGTCATGGCTACCGGGACCCATTAGAATGCAACATTTGTGGGTATCGAAGCCAGGACCGCTATGAGTTCTCATCGCACATTGTTCGAGGGGAGCATACATTCCACTAGGCCTTCTCATCCAAAGGGGACTCTTATGAAGTAGAAGAACTGCACATGAAGAAGTACTGCACTTACAATCCCACTTTTCATTGACCCACCTTTTGTTGTTGTTTGTTTGTTTGTTTGTTGCTGTTGTTTAATTATTATTATTAACCTTATTGTATGGACCCAACCTCAGTCTCTCTGCCCAGTTTAAGAATGGAAGGAAGGAAGGGAAGGGATGAGAGAGTTTTGTGTTGTTGCTGTCATTCTGTTTTGGTGATCTGTCTTGCATATTTTGTGGGAATTGAAAGGCAGTCCATATCTGTCACAGTTAGCTGTACATCATGTCATATGTTGGATATCGCTCAACTCTGGTAGGTGTTTTAAAGTCATAATGAGTTGCCACCCAATTGTAGATTAATAATTTCAGGCAAATAGGTAGAAACATTTCAGAGGAAAGCCCTTTCAAATGTATAGCTATGGTGGGGAAGATGGGGGGAGTGGACAATTGTATTCTACAGAATGAACAATTATTTTTAAAGCAAAACTCTTTTATTTTAGGGATTTAGGAGCACGAATCAAAGTCAATATTCCTTGCAAAATTACTTCCATGGGTGAGCTATGTCCATGGCTTCTGTGTTTACTTCCCCTGTGGAATGTATAAAATATGTATGTGTAACACTGTACCACATAACAAGAGTTTAGTTTCATAAGTCTTGGGACCTCCTGTGGTAGGTTTGAGGTTCTGTGATGTTATTTTACTTAACTTATGAAGCACGTTTTTAGAATTGCTGATTTGCTATTATTCCATCATTGTGTTGACTCACTGGCTTCTTATAGACCTCCTAGTATCCATACCTACTTAATGGCACCATGTGTTTTTAAGAAACAGCATTTACAAATAACACTTTTTTACCTAGCTTCTAGGGCAGTAGATATCCTAGGAGTGAATACAAATTCTGCAGTTTACTGAAGAGGTTCTGCTGCTGTGAGCTCCATTGACTTCAGTGGAATACTCTGAGCTACAGCAGCTTAAGATCTGGCCCTAGCTAGCCACCTCTCCAATGAATCCTTTGCTTTGTGATTTGTTGAATCAGTGACTACCTAGTATCCTTAATTCCTCTTTATTTTTTGGATAGAAGCCCTTGCAGATTTTGATGCACACCCTCTGCTCTAGGAGAGTGTGAAAGCCATGCAGAAAAACAATTGCTAATTTGATTTGATATCACTTCACGCTTTAGGAAAATGGGTACATGAGCTAGAGGCACTAAGGTTAGTTTGATTTAGTATTATTGACACTTACTAATTTCACTGCAGGGGGAAAAAAAGCTGGTGTGATCAGGCCATTTAGGTACAGACCAAACAAGAACAATGCAAACTCTCTTTTTTTTCCTTTTCTTTTTCTGACAATGCAAGACAGAAGCCCCAGACAAAATCCTGTAGGTTGAGTAGCTCTACAAAAAGTAAGCTTAAACCCAACATGAAACCCAACTCTTTTTATATCAATCATTATTGAAAGTGAACTGCAAAAATAGAGCTTTAACCTGGAAACATTTGCACAAGTGCATAGCCATTTTCCACGTGGGTACCTTCGTTGAGTTCAATGAGAACTTTTCACATGAGTAAAGTTACTTAAGTGCATACGCAATTGCAAGATGAGGCCATAATGAATCCCCACTTGCTCGTTTCAGTCTGTTTTTCTTATCTTGCCAGACCTGCAGCATTAGAAAGTAGGAGCTGAGTGGTATTGATTGAAATCTTTTTATGGCGACACACTTGGCAGTTAGAACCTGTGTTTAGAAAGGATACAGTAGATCATGGCCAGATTACCTGATGACTGTTTCCCGGCACTGAAATGCTATTAAGTAGGAGCTGGTAAAGTTTAGCAGTAGCCTATTAATTATAATACAGTATGGATAGAAATGTCGCCTTATGTAATGTGAGAGCTATCAAGGATGGGAAAGAATGGACTTTGAAGAGACAGATACAAAGAGCTGGTTCCAACATTGTCCTTGACATCTTTTTTTCTTCTGCCCTTATTAATTTTGATACAGATAAAGCTCAGGCAAGACTAGCTGCCCCTATTTCTCTCATTCTCTTGTGCCTGGCACAATCAGAGTAGCTAATATCCTGCTCATGACCACTGAACTCTTTCTTTGACTCCAAGGTTAGTTATTAAAGGGCATACATTCTCCTCTATTAATGGGAAAAGAAGGGAACTGCAATCAGCCAGGGGATGTGGAATAGGATAGCAGTTCCTCCTCTGCCCCACCTCTGCTCGGTAGGGCTGATTCTCTGTGGCTGTTGAGGTTGTGCGCTAGGAACAGAACTGAGAGATGGCTGTATTCTGTGACATCTTCCCCATGAAAACCCATGGGGATTACCTTGCTGGAGATGGCAGTGATCAAGTTAGCATTGTGTCCTCTGGGTTCCCCCTTCACACTCTGAAAACCCCACTGTCTGGGCTGGGGGTGCAGGGGCACGGTTTGGGCACAACCACAATGGCATAGCTCCAGAAGCAGCCATGTTCCCATTGTGGAGAGGGAGGACTAGGAAGCAGGGCATTGACAAAGGTATTATATGTGGTTGTCCCCACCCTTTGCCCATAACCTGAGATCCATGTGATTTCTCTCATGACGTGACCTGTGCCTTGCCTCCTCTATAGAATCATAGAATAGAATAGAATCATAGAATATTATCAGGGTTGGAAGGGACCTCAGGAGGTCATCTAGTCCAGCCCCCTGCTCAAAGCAGGACCAATCCCCAATTTTTTGCCCCAGATCCCTAAATGGCCCCCTCAAGGATGGAACTCACAACCCTGGGTTTAGCAGGCCAAAGCTCAAATCACTGAGCTATCCCTCCCGCCCATCCCCAATGTGACAATTGGGATGTTCCCTGAATGGTTTCCTGGCCCCATGTGCATTTTCCCTAGCTGTGGCGTGATTTCCTCTCTTTTAAAAGGTGATCGTAAATTCTGCCCAACCATGACAGCTGCTTGAAGAACAATCTGTAAAATAAAAAGTTCTCGAAGTCGCTGGCCCCGTGCTGGGGGCGGTGTGGAGCATGGAAAGGCGTTGAGAAATGCCCTGCCTGAGCTGGCAAGAACGGAGGATGTCAAGCCCATTGCTGCACCTCTAAGGGAGTGCAAACTGTGGTTGCTTCTGTAGCCAGGGTGACAGTGGGCTCCTTGGGATAGCTAGCACAAGGGCATAGGAGAGGGAAAGGAGTGGGAAGATCCCTTTGTGTACGCACCCAGGAGCTGGCCATAGTCTGACCCAGCGTGAGCCAGTACGCTTCTTAATTGATGATGCATTCTCCACAGCCCAGTGTGTCTTTTGTCCCTTTCAGTGATCTTAACCCTTTTTTTTCCTCTTTGCAGTCAATGCAGTTTATAGGGTGCTATTCAAGAATCACTTGGCAGGTCAGTGCAGCTCTGTGAGATCAACCCTGAGTGCTGCCATTTTAGAAGCTGTCACAGGGAGAAGTGCATATTGGCAGGAACGCCCCGTGACATAGCACTAGCCCCTAATACCACAGAGACGCACAGAGAACATCTTTGTCATACTGGGGTTGTGCAGGAGTGTCAGAGGGACAGCATAATTTTAGTCATCACCTTTTGATAGTTGAAATTCCTGTCTAGATCAAAACCGCGGGGGGTGGGGGGAACACATTAATATGTATTGTCATTTTTTCTTAAAACTCACTATTGTTTTTCATCTCTTCAGGGTGCTTTTAGGGGGAATGGTTTAAGTTCAGTTCAAGTTTTGAGTAAAGGTTTGGGCTAAATCTTATTTTAGCATAATCAGCAAATGCATGTCTATGGGGGATTACAGTGAAGAGAGTAGTACGCAGTCGATAATGTAGGCTCCAGTTCTGCAAGCTCACATACCAAGGACGACTCAATGGAGATTGCAGTGGGGTTCCTTACTGACTTACAGGTCTGCCCACAAATCTGAGCCTGCAGGACTGGGACCTCAGATGATGATTTTTTCTCTTTTGCTGTTTGCGGATTTCTAAGAGCAGCTATTGACTTCATCAAATTCAATGGTTATTCAAAATTATTTACTAAGAAATTTCAGCAGTCTGGGGATTATCCCCTCGCAGAGCAGTTGGCTCCAAGTATTTGCTATTGATCACTAGCCATTTGTTCAAAGTATGTGCTAAACGCTGGCTAGTTTTGGGTAGACACACATAAGTCTTTTGACTCAAAACTCGATTCCAATACTTGTGTTTAAAAATTCAGAATTTGCTTTCTGTGAGCATTTCCCATATTTGGTTACAAGTAGCTTTTTCCTCAAATGTCCCTGCCAATAAACTCTTTACCTAGATTTGTAAGGGGGAAGAGAGCCAGATTCAGACTCGGTCTAAACAGGTGCAAGTTCTGGTTTTGATATGACCCAGGGCTGGGTGCACAGAGCTTTTGATAAGATTCTGTCCATCATTGTGGCTAATGAGTTTTACAGCCAAAGCCCTTTTAATTGATTTAGGAATCCACAACTAAATATATAGGATTTTTGTATAAAACCAGCTCTTTACCACATACTTAAGGAGATTAAAGCAATTGCATTCTCCTTAAAAAGTGCTTCCATCCATGAAAGATGTCTCAACATTAACCTATATTGGTCTCTACTTAGAGAACCTGTTTTTGTAAATCACCCTGACTCTTACCTGCAGTATTAGCCTCTCTAACTTTAGGGCACCAGTCACAGAGTTCATACATCACCAAGTACAGAAATTCAACATTTGATTAACTCTCCAAATTGCTGTTTTAAACTTGTGCTTTGCTGGATAGGGGCTAGAATGCTCGTTGCTTTGCAGGATCCAGTCTGAATGAAATTCAGTCCTTTGAAATTGGGCTTTTATAGGACTTAAGGGGCTGGCCTTCTGCACTTTTCTTATGGATGCACAGGGGAAAAAAGAGTCCACAAAAGAACAAACAGTTTCTAACTCCAAAAAGTGATTTATTCCAGTTATACCTACCAGAAGATTTGAAAGCTGAACTAAGGGCCTGAGTAGCAATTATAAGGTTCCATAGTTAGTTAACTTCCTTTTACCTCACTACTTTGAAGCAACTATTTCTTGTAATTTCATTAAGATATGCAGGAAGAAGAAGGATAATATTTGTTAACAGAGTAGCCAATATCGCAGGCTCTTGCAAAAGTGAGATGAAACTGGCTCTGTTTTAGTTGGCTTTTATCTTTAGTTTTATATAGTCTTATTTTTTTTAAAAAAAGTTAACATCCGTGATGATGTGTCGCATAAAGCATCTGGAGATTTATGATTCTGAAATAGTATATACACTGTATCATGTCATTCAAATAAGTTTTATTGTACACGTGCCTTTTTCAAATGCATTTTGAAAGCTGCTGTTTCATATCATAGCCTTTCACAATGCATTTAAAAGAAACACTAATGTTACGGAGTGGGACAGAGGAAGCTGGGGTTTCCCCTTGAGTAGGAAAATCCCTGAGTGGTGTAGCTGGCTCTACACTACCTGGTCTTGGGAAAGGGAAGGGAAATGTCCAGGGCACAGTGTGCTCCAGCAATCCCCAGCTGGCAGGCAGCACCTTTTGGGGCCATGGATAATGGCCATAGTTTAGAAACGGATTCTAATGCTGCTCTAAACAATGCCAGGGGCTGAAAAAGTTCCCGCCTGCCCCCTGAACTTAAGAGGTTTGGGGCAGAAAGTTGGTGTAATACCACCTTTCTCCTTTCTCTGCACCCTATTGCACCAAGGCTGCAAACTTGAGAATCTAACCCTCCGTGTATTTCAGTGCTATATTGCACAGCATCAAACAGCATGATGGAATGAGAATATACTTTAAAGTAGTGTATCATTGCAAAAGTCTGCTTAGCTTAAAAAAAATAATCAAAAAAAAGGAGGGTGGAAGCTTGAAGACTACGGGACCACTGCTATGCCGATTGTTCAGATAAGATGAGAGAGTAAAACAAACAAAACTCATCTGTGAAAGGCATTAGGGAGTGTGATTTGTTTCTCAAGTCAGGCGGAGCTGTGTGTCATATTAGGGGTTTCAGAGTAGCAGCCGTGTTAGTCTGTATTCTCAAAAAGAAAAGGAGTACTTGTGGCACCTTAGAGACTAACCAATTTTGTGAGCTGTAGCTCACGAAAGCTCATGCTCAAATAAATTGGTTAGTCTCTAAGGTACCACAAGTCCTCCTTTTCATATTAGGGGTTGTATTAGCAGAATACTTTGGTGAAAAAATCAGTAGTTTTTGGTACTTGCCTTATGGGACCGGTGACCTAGCTTTTGACCCATTCCTGCCACTTTCCCAACAGTTTACCCTGCATTGCTATAGGGTTGGATTCTAGTCCCAGCACACAGCCTGAATAACTGAAGTGTGCCACAGAGGTCAGTAAGGCAGCAGTCCTCCCATCACACCATAGGGCTTTCCATAGCTGCGATGGTAGCCTCAGGGATCTGCAGTCCCCACGTAACTCCCCCCTCCCCCGAAGGGCTGGCAGTTCCCACTGGAAACATGTAGACACCGATCTGCTGATCTACCCTGGCTCTGCCCCAAATCTCTCTGTGTGCTGGGACATAAGCAGGCCCCACACAGAATAAACGCAGAGGTTCCCCTGTGGTCAGGACCCTCCATGCTCACAGTGGCTGGGTGGGAGATAAATAAAAGAGTTTGCCCCATATAGCAAATATTTGACCTCTCCTGGAATGTAAAGTTAGAGCCCTTACATCCCATCGGGAACTTTCCTGTAGTACTGTATAAAAAGAATATCACTTGGTGTTGTCTGAGCTTCATGCAGAACTTACATGACGCATTCCTGGGAGGGTATGATTTATTTTCCAATATTAAACTATGACACTTAAACTATGAAATGAGCACAGTAGGCTCATGAGGTGGTAATATGCTAACTTTCCTCCATGCCGGGTTATTAACACTAGGCCAGTGTAACAATAAAATGATACCTCTATAAATGGGTAAATTGCTAAACCTTTCACTTGGTATTCATGGAAATGTGTGTTCCTGCCTCCAACAATTCACTCGCAGTCTTACGAGGGTGGAGAGAAGTAATCTCACACAGGCATTCCATTTGGGAATAAATTCATCACCCTCTATCCTTATATGAGATCTTTTCCCTTTCATACATACCATAGAACCTAGCTAACCTGCATACAAAAAGACTCTCTCTCTCGCTCAACAAAAATGTAACAGTAGGTTGCTGCAGTGAAGTCTATCATTACTCAAGCCTTCAATATTTTTACAAAAAATTCTATGCTGTATTTACGAGCACGTTCTGAAATATTATGAAGTCCAAGGGAATGACAGCTGTCAAGTTAAATGCTCAAAGCATGTTCTGAGGTGCTTTAGCTCTTTTTTTTTTTTTTTTTATATCGCTCACTTAGGGCCTAATCCAAAACTCACTGGGTATGTCTACACTGCAATGTAAGCCCAGGGTTAGTAGAACTCAAGTTAGCAGACTCTGGGTTTGTTAACCTAGGGCTTGAGTGTCTACAAACATTTGTAACACCAAGTTAGAAATGGGGCTCCAGAATCTACATTGCATTATGCAGCCTCATGTCCAACCACCGATATTCCAGACTGGAGGCATCCTCCCAAATTGTGGCTGCTGTACCACTTTGTTCATGGTGCAGTGTGGAAAAACTTGACTTTCTACCAGACTTGACTGGCCAAAGGACAAAGAAAGTTGGCCCATGGGATTGTGGAATATTTTGGCATACTCTCAGAGCATGAGTCCAATGGAACTGTATCTACACTACAAGGCAATAGGGCTTGAAGCCTGTTGATTCAGGCTTGGACCCTCCACCCCCACAGGCTTCTAGGACCCTGAGTTTCAGCCCAGGGTTTGCACAGTTTGTATGTAGACAGGAGTGGGGGGTAGGCTTCGGCCTGAGTTCAAACCCTGGGTTCACACTGCATTGTGGACATACCCATTGAAGACAATTGAAAGGACTCCTTTTGACTCCAGTGGGCTTTGGATGAAGCCCATATGCCTCAGTCCAACAAAACATTTCATCACATGCTTAACTTTAAGCACCTGAGCAGTCCCACTCAAGTCAATAGGCCTACTCATTGAGGACTAAAGTTAAGCATGTGCTTAATTTCTTTTACTGGATGAGAGCCTTATTTGCTAACTTGTAAAGTTCAATCTCTCTCGTTAGGCCTCAGTCACTAGTACAAATTAGTGAGGTTCTACGGTAAATATGTATTCATTTAAATTTGTGTCCTAGACTTCACCCCATCCATGAATGACTAGTAGGCGGTACTTTTCATTGTGAATCAAATGGAAAATATGTAGGCCCAATGCAAAAGCAGAATCGAGAGCATGACTCCATAGTGGGAACTAAGGAGCAGGGAATTGGGCCATTTAGTTTTTACCTCAAGTGACATAGAGTAAGAAAAGCTTTGTGAAGGGGCAGAGATTACTGAATCCCCTACTATGCACTTACTGAGATTTGACATTACTTACTGGAAATGGATGTTCATTTCTGAACACACTGTAACAAGGGAAGGATTTTGGGTTATTTTTGTAGTAGTTCAAACTTCTGAAACTGTGATCAATTATTTGACTAATTGTCAAGCATTCTCAGAGCTTGAACATCTTCATTTCCTGTTTCATGTAGCAAAGTTTTTTCTTTATTGCTTTCTCTTCCCCTCCTCCTTCTCTTAGCTTAAAGACTGGGCCAACTCTTATCTCCCATAGCTTTGGCCCATCTAGTTTATTATTATTTTTTCTGTTTGTTCGTTGGCTATACAGGCTGTTTACATATTTTTGTACTCAAGGGTAGTTTTTATATTAAAAACAGAGGGGGGAAAAAGAAAATATTTGATTTGAGAAAAAATATTAAGGTACATAATCTTTGTAACACTGTCAAAACTAGGGTACCTAAAGAGATGACTCCACACCTATGTACTTGTAATACTGTATATTTGCCTTCCTTTTTAGTCAGTTTTATTTTCGGGTTGTAATTTTTTCCTCTAAAATGTATATCTTTTTATGTGAGACTGGAAACTTTTAATGCAAATGTTTGGAAAGATTTAAAATTGTAAAGTAAAAAGTCATATAACTTTTTTTTTCCTTTTGGAAAAAAATGCTTTAAAAGAAGTTTTGCTACTGTTGTATTCCAGGGTTGAGGTCACTGACCACAAAATTGCTCTTGATGCTTCATTCTTAGATCTTGCTTTCAGAACGTGCTTCTTGCAAACATGGAAGATTGCTTATATTACTCAGTTTAAAAAAAAAAAAAAAAGACAAACAAAAACTTTTGGTTATTTTTCTGTTCAAGTGCAATATTTTCCTGACGTCTTAAAAGTGTACAGTAGTTTCTTTTTCTTTCCTCAGTCAACACAAATTAAAAAAACCAAAATGCTCTATCTTAAATCCCTTAAAGGATAAGATTCAAATATTTACATACGTTAAAATTGCAAAGCAGACTGACAAAAGGTGAGAAACTAAAAGCTAAGGCTAAAACCGATTTTTTTATTCCCTGCTTTTGTTTGACATCAAAACATATACAATGGTTTGAACTAAGGACAGACATTTTATTGCCTCTGTTTCTCTTGTTCCTTTTTAAATACAGTTTTTCTTAAGAAAAGCACTTATCCTGGACATTTATAAAACACGTGCAGCCTGATCCCAAGCCTACTCAATAGAAAGACTCCTATTGACTTTCATGATGGGCTTTGGATTAGACCCTAACCTCTTAGCGAAGGCAAAACTCCCACTGATTCCAGTGGGAGTTTTGCCTGTGTAAGAAGTGCAGGACTTGAGACCAGAAGAGCTTCTTTAGAGCTGAAGTTGTCTTATATAAGTGTAGATGGGGCTTGTTTTACATATCATACATATTTATATCTAATTTTTAAATGTCTATTTCCCAGTAGACTGAAGCCACTGTTGTGTAAATATGTATTTAGGTACTAAATAAAAAATCCTTCTGAGAGTTCTTGGACAGGCAGTTACAGTGCATGTACCGGAGCCACTTTTGTCTTTTCAATTTGTATTTAGGATGTTTCCTTATAATAATAGCAAGGGCAATCGGAGTTTATCAGGCTCCAACCGATTGTCAAAACTATTTCCAAGACGCTTTTGAATTAAAAGAAGCAAAACACGTTCAGCCTCGTGAGCTCCACAGGTTATTTTTCATGCTCGTAGGGCCAGATTCTGATACTGAAGGCATTTTGAATAGCCCCTTACTCCACGAGGGTCTTGTTAAAGTCAATGGGATCATTCTTGGAGCAAGAAGTTGCTGAGCATGAGGAGGAGTGTCAGAATCTGACCCTGAAGCTTGGTGCATATGAATGCACCTTTAATCACTTCTGTGGAGTTCTACCCTGCTTACCCTAGGGCTGAATTTGACATCTGTCATTTAGGAAGAGGCAAACCAATTGAGTAGTATGGCAAACAGCTTTCCTCCAGGTTGAGTTCCAATTCGGTGCAGAAGTTTAAGCTCGTTCAAACCTCTAAACATCAGGGTTGAGGCCTGATTCAAAGTCATTGTGAATCTTCCTGCTGCCTTCAGTGGACTTGGGAATATGCCCTTATGACAGAAGTTCTGAAACAACCCTTACAACAGTGGTACCCGTGAGCCACTCTAATGCAAATCTATACACCCCTGCTAAACAGTTTTGCCACTGCAGACTGAAATATGGGACTTGTATTTTCTTTTTCTTCCCTTTAGCGTATGTGCATAATATGGTTCCATCATACCTGTGTGTGTGTATACTGTGTAAGTGTGTGAGTGTTGTACAGCAATGTGAGAGTGCGAGTCTGTATGTGTGTATAAATACAAGAAGAAGCTGCAGAAACTTTGTAATACTTTGTGAAAAGGATTATATTATAAAGGTTTGTACTGTCTGAGTGCACAGCTACTGGAATAAACATAGGGAATCTCAGGAACAAGCATATAATTTGTCCAAGACTTATTTCTTCTCAGAAGTGTAAGTGCAGTTTTTAATTCTGTATATTATTTAATATTTTACCAATAAAAATAAACTTCTGACATGAAAGGGTTTTCCATACAAACTTTCTGGTGCCATTGGTGTTCACATACATTTCTTTCCTACAACTGAAAACATCAATAGCCGAATAACCGTGTAGTAGGAATCACACACATGATGGTGAATCGTATTCAGTAATTGGAAAAAATTCTCATACGATACAGAAAACATGAAAAAGACTGGATGGGCTATGAGACAGGTAACTACGGCCCTGCTCCAATGCCCATTAAAGCCAAAGATAGTCTGTCCATTGTCTTCATTGCATATAGGTTTGGGCCCCCTCTGTTCAGGGCTGTTCCCTTTGTGACAGGGTCGGGCCAGATGGCTATAGGAGAGTAATAGAAGGCAGATATATTAGCCCCAGGCTAAGTAGGTCCCTTTTCCCCGGGTAAGGTAACAGGGAAGGTTCCAGAACAATCAGGAACCTTCTGGAGACAATTAGGCTGATTAGAACACCTGCAGCCAATCAAGACGCTGCTAGAATCAATTAAGGAAGGCTAATGAAGGCACCTGGGTTTTAAAAGGAGCTCACTTCAGTTTGTGGTGTGCGTGTGAGGAGCTGGGAGCAAGAGGCACTAGGAGCTGAGAGTGAAAAAGCGGACTGTTGGGGGACTGAGGTGTACAAGCATTATCAGACACCAGGAGGAAGGTCCTATGGTCCCCCCAAATCCTCCCAACTCCTAGTCAGACACAGGAGGAGTCGACCTGGACTGTGGGTTCAGAAAAACGGCCAAGCTAAGGGCTGCCGTGAAGCTCCAAGGCAAGCAAATCTGCCAGTAAGCGCAAGACCCATCAAGGTAGAGCAGGAACTTTGTCACAACTGGTGTCAGAAGTGGGATCTAGTGTCCACAGCGTGACGGAAGAAGGAGGGTGTTTGGAAGGAAGAATAAAATAAAAGGGAAGAGGGTCTATTTTTATTTTTTTCACCGCAATGGAGGAGGTAGTGCGGGCACTGATACAAGCCACGGCTGCCCAGCAGGAGGCTACTCGTGTCCAGGCAGCCGCCCAACAGGAGGCAGAGCGGCTGCAGCAAGAGACTAATCGCCTGCTGATGGACCAGGCTGCTCAAGACCGG
Source organism: Caretta caretta (assembly GCF_965140235.1). Classification (NCBI taxonomy): domain Eukaryota; kingdom Metazoa; phylum Chordata; order Testudines; family Cheloniidae; genus Caretta; species Caretta caretta. The sequence continues at coordinate 67,295,244 of NC_134216.1, read as the reverse complement.
GCTATGTTCCGGGAACTGGTAAACCAGGTAAAGGCCCTTACAGAGCTGAACCGCAGCCATGATGGGACGCAGATCATGCGGGCCAGCAAACGGCTGCAGAAAATGACACGGGAGGATGATGTAGAGGCGTACCTCCTGGCCTTTGAGAGGACAGCCCTGTGGGAGGCTTGGCCCCGAGAACAGTGGTCTGGCACCCTCACTCCATTCCTGTGTGGGGAGGCCCAAAAGGCCTACTATGATTTGC